>NC_089874.1:44975000-46302500 GCF_040182565.1 Anser cygnoides | reverse complement strand
CTGGTCCCTCACATGGCTGGCATGAATGTCTTCAGTGTTTTTCATTTACTTATCTATCCTTACATGTGCCTTGATTTTACTCTGTCACACATTATTTTCTATCTCTGTCACCTTTTTGGACTAATTTCATGGCTCCTCGTTGTGGTACCTTATGCTAGCTTTCTACAACTTAATTTACTAAACTCATGATATTTTAAGACACACGGTGGTGCAATGTTTTCTATTTGTTCGGTAAGTTATGGCCTAACCTTCTAGAAGAAGACACTTAAATTTCTAAATGAAAAACCCTGAACTGAAGATATTTTTAGAATTGTGTTTCTATGGTGTATTTGGGAATTTTGGGCAGAGAGTTTGATTTTGGTGGTTTTGGGGGAAGTAGGGATAAATTTTGCTGAAACAAGAGATTAGAAAACATAAAAATTAAAGATTTTGGAGTGGTCATTCCAAAACATCTGTATGAAAGTATAAATCTGAAAATACTGATATGCTCTAAGTTTCATAGTTGGGCTAGATTTTGAACTCTGGGGATTTCACAGCTGTTGCTTTATTAGAGTATTAACTAGACCTACTGTTTCTGTAAGTAAAACCTGTTTCCCCAGAGAACTAAAGGCTGGCTTAAACACTAGTTGACAAGATTTATAGCAGTGGAGTGCATGAGGGAACAGCAAGGTACCACAGATGATTTTGATTTGTTTTCTTAGAGGAATTGGGCTAGAACTGCCGTACATTTATGCTCTGAGAAAGTGTCTGCTGCTGAGGAGCCATTGCCACCTCAAGGGGACACTGTTGCCAAATAACCCAGTGTTATGTGTGTGGGTCACAAGTGTTTAAAAAAAAATTCTGCCAACAGTGTTCACTTATTTATTTCTTTTATAAAATCTATGACGAAGCTCAAGGTACTCATATGAAGAAAATAAGAAAAAGACAGAGAAATCCTGTCTGCTACTGTCAGCATCCCCAAGTTGTATAGTCCTTTTTGTGGAACAGCAATAGATTGCTGGGTGTGATATCCATGGAATCACTTCTTCCACACATATTAAGTACTTTTCAGATTGGAGGAGTTTAATTCTGCTTTTCAACTACTGTATACTAAGAGACTATCCTATGTCTCACAAACACTACAGGACTTTTCCTTGTAATGTATATTCTTTCTTCAAAGAATAGAACAGCCTTCAAAGAAGTAACAGCAAAACATATATATGATGCTTGTTAATCATGCGTGAATCCATGTTCTTTCCTTGCAAGACAATTATTTTTCACTCTGCATATTGGTATGACAGGAAGATCAGCTTTTAATTTACAAAGCGTTAGCCAAAGAATTAATGGTTTTAATATTTATAGTATAAGTAGCATACATTTTTCATATAACTGCTCTTTGCTTCAGGGTTTATCTTAAGTTCTCAGATGAAATATTTGGTCGTCTGTGTTGTAAATAGATATGACTTTTGAATTAGATTTTGCAGTGAAACCCACCTTCGGAGCTTGTGTTGATTGAGCTATTTACTACAGCAGTGTAATATAGCACAAGAATGCTGATTTCCAATCTAGTTGTTTGTTGGAGGACTGTGAAGAAGCCTTCTTGAAAAATCCCGAAGAAAAACCCCGTCTGATTTACCACAGAATGGATGATGATGGAGTCAGCCCAGGCTCAGTGCAGCAGTTAATTGAGCAAATTTCTTGTGTGAACAAAGCAAAGGTACAGTATTTTAAAGGCTGTTGATTTTGAAAGGCTTACTTTCTTGCCGTAACTAAGATCAAGTGCTAGTAGTCCCAGATATTTGGAGAAATTTCATTATGCTTATTGCTTTGGATACTCATTATATGAGCAGGTAGATGAATCTGAAATTTATGAAGATTGTGAAATTTTCATTAGTGGGGAAAAAAAAATCCCATTGCTTTTTTACTGAAAAAAAGTCCTTGTGTTATAGGGATGGAATTTCTCATCTGTGTTTAGCCATGTAAATGGCAAAGGTATTTATCTCAGGTCCCTCTCCAGACACTGCAGAGAGAAGCATATCTCCAGAGAGATTCCTCATATCCAAAAACAGATCGGTGGCCTATCATCTCTCTCTGTATAGGGGGCTGTTAAGAACAGCTGAGACTAAATGCCCAACTTCTAAATGCTTAGGTAAAGTGAATCCTACACAAGGAGTACAACAGAATGGAATTTAAATGTGTTGCAAATTGCTTTTGTTGGAAGTCCTAAATATTGTTCCCGGTTGGATTCAGAGTTGCTTCATGCATTGTCATCTACCTTTTCAGATGATTGATCATGTGGGAGGTGTGGAGGAAGGAACACACAAAATCTATACTTGTGTAGAAAAGATTATTAAACAGGTAGGGTACCTGATGCATTTCAGCTTTTTCTGTTCCATCTCTGATTTATGATCTCAGATACTGTCAGTGATTGCAATATGCTGCTTCAATGTAACTCAAAGGGTCTTCTTGTGTTTTATCATTCATACCTGGCAAGCAAGGAAAACTTAAAGTGGGGAAAAAATATCCTGAACTGAGCACTGCTTTTATGAACAGAAGGAGAAATAACAGAGCAAGGGGTCTAGTGATGGGCTAAATTCTTTGTTAACATGATGTTCCATATCCTGGGATAATGAAAGATCACATAGCTGATTCTCAGTATCCTTCCTTAATGTGAGTTGCTTCCACTTAGAGAAGACTAAAACTGGTATATTGAGACCTGTGTGTTTAGAGTTCACTTGGATTCATCTAATAGCTCATTTAGTTATGTTCTCTGCCGGCATGAAAGAGAATGAGCATATTGCACACAGTGGCACTGACAATAACGCTATATGTGCCCGTACTTTTAAGATTTATAGCTGTAGTTGTTTCCATGCAATTTTCTTTTACTCAGGATATATTGGGCTGTGAAATGACAGAACCAGAAGGCAAAGATTTGGGTAATAAGGAAGAGTCCACTGCTCCTGAAGAAGAAGTTTTTGGTGATGTCTTGTGGGATGCACATGATGAACAAGAACAGATGGAAGCTTTTCAGCAGGCCTCTAATTCAACATGTGAGCTGGGATTTGAGAAAGTAAGTATACTGGAAATGTATATGGATGAAGAGAAAGCCATCGCTTGTTTCCATCTCTTGTGAGGCAAGATGTAGTTCTGCTAAAGAAGTTGTGTCTGAGAGCCTCCTAGGGGCTGCTACTCCTTAGGCTAGAAGAAGCCATATGTCTTATGTAGATGGCATATTTATTTTCTGGGAGAGATGCCAGTTTGCCTCTTGTTGAATGGCATTGATGAAGAAGCAGTTTTTGTTTCTACACTGAGGAAAAGAACCATTGTGTGCCAGAAATAGTGTCCTCCAGCTAGACTTCGGGTGTCATTAGGAAAAACTCTGAATGTCTTTTTTTAAATGGAAATTGGAGCTCTGTCTTGACAACTGGAGTTAGGCTTTCTGCAGATGGCTAATGAAAAATTTCACCTCATTGTACAACCATACATATGTGAGAATAATATCAGAAATTTAAAAGTAAAGAGCTGCTGAATAAGTCAGTATAAAATAACTTTTTTGAAACTTGGGGGTGCCAAGAACGGATGTATATATAGAGAAAGTAGAATGAATGTAGGAAGAAAAAATGTTGAAGTGGTCATGGAAAGTGATGATGTCACAGTTGAATTGGGCAATATTCTTTGATGTTAGGACGTAATGTAAGGATGCAGTTTCTATGTTAATGGGTTTAAGGTATTAGGATCCCTATGTTATTAGCACAACTTATTCTTTTACTTCACTGCTCATATATTAACAAGTGGTTGGAGGATTGTGCCACCTTTACTACATATTAGAACCGTAAAATAGAATGTTAAAAGGAAAGATACATATGTGTATCGTAGTGTGCCTCCACTTCTTGTTTGCAGACAAAATATTTCTCCTAAGTGAATGAAGGGTGTGTGGTTTTTTGTTTGTTTGTTTTGTTTTAAATCGTTCTGAGCTCTGCTATAACATTCTTGGCCATTCATGTGGTGAAAGAAAGCTTTGTGTGTGTGTGCGCGCGTGTGCTTTACAGCTTCATAATGTTATGGCAGATGCAAACTTTGAAGGCTTTGTCCTGACAAACATATCCAATACAGTAGAGTAGATGGGGCATGGTGTGTGTTGGGGAAAGGCTGAATTAAAATGGCACCCAAAGGCTTTACTATATTAATACCAGTTTGGTGTACTAGCACTGAAAGTCCCTACTAAATCAAGTTTTGGAAAAAATGTTCATATACTTTACATTTTCTTCAAAAGAGATGATAAATTTTGTGGTTTAAATGTTTCATTAAAAAGTTCTTTCAATCTGCATTGAGTTATATTTTAGTGTTTATTACCCTACTTTAATAAACTTGTACATACATTTAGTTTTTAGATGGTTTACAATAACAAGTGGCGTATTTTTTCCTTAAACAGTAGAATATTTGTAATGGTTGTGTCTTTTTTACAGTACTTTGAACGTCTAAATGACCTAGTAGCAGCACCAGCTCCAATTCCACCTCTGCTTGTATCAGGAGGACCAGGTTCTGGGAAATCTCTCCTTCTGTCAAAATGGTAGTGACATTTTATTTTTTTTTACTGAAATAAAGGGAAAGAAAGATCAGACCCAATAGTTTATCATAGAAATCCTTTTTATGGTCACTTGTAGACTATGATAGGATTGCTGCCATTAAAATAAATCGATAGTGCCATTACTTCTAACAAGCTCAGTATCATGTGACTATCCATTGCCATGAAGGGCATTTGTTAATGGCTGCCAGTACTGGGGAGAGCAAAAATGGAAATGGATAAAAGATTCGATTATAGCTCAGAAAACATCTACCCAATTTTGTAAAGTAAATGCCGATCACCTCTTCTAGCTCAGACATTCTACCCTCTTGGCAAAACTGATTATTTTTGAGTTATATGTGCAAAAATGTAGTCTGTTAGATATTTTTGTTTGTTTGTTTTTGTTTTTCTCTTTAGGATTCAGCTGCAACAGAAACATTCACCAAACACTCTAATTCTTTACCACTTTGTTGGGAGGCCCATGTCTACCAGTTCAGAATCTGCATTGATAATTAAACGCCTTACTTTAAAGGTATGCTACATTATGACATTCCCTGCATTGCATGATTCCTTGGAAAGTGATATTGTCTCTGTGTATGCCAGAAGAAAAACTTCTACAGGTTTTTCTACATCCAGTACAAGTAATGAAAGTGTAAGGCATTATAGAAGGGGGGAATCTGATCCTACACATTGAATGAAGATCCCTTAAATTGTATCTCTGGGATATGCATAATAGTTATGCTTCTAGTGACCAATCTTGATGGCTTATAAAGCCATATAAGCTTCTTCCAAACTTTTTTTTCCCATCTGGCTGATGAGAGAGGTAGGTGGTTTCTGTTCTATGTATTTAGAAACCTGAGGCTGTATTTGCCAGTTGGCACAGTATTGGTCCTAGACTAGTCTCTCTAAAAAGCTAATTTATTTTTCCATTGTGTGTTAGATCAGGTGGAATATATGTAAATATGTGTGCGATATATGGAAATGAATGAGGAGTATTTTTCTGCTAGGGTCTGAGCTTTCTTTTTCCTCCAGATGGTGGCAGAAAGGACCTCACAGGACTAAAACCTTTAGATAAATCGTGTGCTCCTTGCAATTTTCTCATGTATTTCAGAAGTCTGCCTTTTTTAACCTGTGCAACTTTTAAGTCCTTTTAAGTCTCCAGATCCCTTGTCCACTGTGTGAATTCTAGTTATCTCTCTAGAATTTATGTAGTGAGTTCAATAAATATTCTTTGTTCTGCATTTGCTGGCTTTCTGAATAAAGTAGAAAAAAAAAAATCCTGTGTGAATTTGACTAGAACAATTACCCCAAGATTTTACGATTTTTTTTCTCGTGTCTATAGGTCTGTCTTCAACTCTGTTAGTTGATTTTTAAGGTAGAATTTGTTATGTATGTTTACAATTTTGCAGCTTATGCAACATTCCTGGTTAGTGTCACCTCTGACCTTGGATCCAGCTAAACTTCTGGAAGAATTTCCACGTTGGCTAGAGAAACTTTCTGCACGCCATCAGGGCAGCATAATTATAATTATTGATTCTATTGACCAAATACAGGTATGTTTTCAAAATACTTGTCATTTGTCAGTCCAAAATAAACTTTCACTACTGTAATAAGTTCAGCTATATCTATGTAACAGAAATATTAATGTTTGCTTTGCTGTGAAGAGCACATGTAAAAATAATTTGCAATAAGTGCAGATGAGTTAAAATAGTCAGTTTTATAGATGAAATTTGTATTTTATGGGTGTTTGCTTGCTTGCTTGTTTTTAATTTTATTTGCCTGAACACATTTATTTTTGAGTAGCCCAGGTACATTATTTACGCAGATGTTTGTTGCTGTGAACTACTTACTGGGCCTGTAAATTGCCCAGTTTTTATGAGGTGAACACTGTAGCAATAGTATTCTGTCTGCTTTATTTAATGTTCAGTCGTGTTGATAAGTATTAATGGATCATTTAGTACTGTTTCAAGAATCAGATCATGAACAATTTGTAAGGACACCGGAGAATTCAAAACTCCATTCTCTGAGCTGTGCAATTAATGAAACCTATCAACTCCTGGCATTTGTTTTGAACAAGTCTTGTATTAAATAATCAAAATTTGTTTTTAAGCAAGCTGAAAAGCATATGAAATGGCTGATAGATCCCCTGCCAGTTAATGTGAGAGTGATTGTATCAGTGAACGTAGAAACATGTCCACAAGCTTGGAGGTATGTTACATTTCTGAGATGTTTCACAGTAGCCTTGCTTAAAATAATTACAGTTACTAGTTTAAGAGCAAATGGTCAGATTTATTAAGGCCTGGAGATGTAATCAATAGATAAGGTTTTGCAACTGTTGTGGAGGAGGAAAGCTCCTCTGTTGCAACTGCAGCTTTTACCTGTTGTGAAACCAGATTTTTGTTTTACTCTGATGGACCTATCCACATGACTCTATGTGAGAGGATCAGTCACGTGCACATCAAGAACTGCAATACTGTGATGTAGATCCAGAATAAGGGTAAAAGTTGAAATTGGCTTGTGATGACTAGAATTTCTTAGTAGCAGGGAGTAAGTTCAATTACTGGTTTCATATCAATCTTTAAAAAGCCGTAGAACTTTGATGTCATTTTTTTTTCTTCTCCTCTTGTGTGCTATTTATTAAGTCTGAATATAATTTTGTTCTCTTTTATCAAAGGTTGTGGCCCACTCTTCATCTTGATCCACTGAATTCCAAAGATGTTAAATCTCTCATTAGTGCAGAATGTAACTCTGCAAATGTTAAATTGACTAAAGAGCAGGTATGTCTTTTGCAGTTTTTCTGAAGTACCTAACTCCACTATAACTTTTAATGAAAACATGGAAAGATGAAACAGTACAGCTGCCAAGAGAAAGTATTTTATTTAATTAACTAAATAGTACTGTTCAGCATAGAGTCTGAGTGTTTCTTTACTTTTTTTTTTTTTTTTTTGCCTTGTGGCTCATAGCACCAAAGCACAGATGGAACAGTGTAAATTATTAACAGGAAAACTGTACAGTCACACATATTGCTGTAAACATATTCTTTTCATTTTAGAATCATAGAAGGTTTAGTATTGCATAATAATATAACACTGTCTAGGTGGTGGAAAAATATTTTACCTCGTTCCCTTGAAAACTAATGCTGTATGGTAGTTCTCATTTTTAGAGATGTAATGAATAGATGCTAACTCTTACCCTTAAATTGGAAGGGAAACTTTAGCTTGTATTATGCCTGGTAAACCATGAAGTATTTTGTGCACTAGTTTCATGTCATACTCTTCAGATTTTACACATAGAAGCGTATCTAAAACTTCTATTTTCTTGTCAAATGGTGAACTTCATATTGGTGTGGTTAATTTTGTCTTAGCTTACAGATTTTGTTTAAAATCTTGTAGGAGAAGAAGCTTGAGAGACATTGTCGTTCTGCCACAACTTGCAATGCATTGTATGTCACTCTTTTGGGCAAAACCATTGCTTGGTAGGTACAGATGATTCTGCAGTTATGCTCATCACTAGCTTAGAAGGTTGAAAGTAGATTTGCTAGCATTTTGGAATATATTAATTTAATATAGAGTGAATCCCATTAAGAAAAAACAGCAGAACAGTGTATGAAGTTCACCCCTTCACTGACTGGGGAATGCAATGGGAGGAAAGATCAGGGAGTAAATAATCTCTGCCATTTTGATAAGAAGTGAATTCAGAGAGCTCTGACTATCATTCTGACTTCAACTCTTCTGTTTTTCTTCTATTTTTTTGTTGTTTCAAATATATCAGTTACTTAAATGCTTTTTAGTGGCATTTGGAGAATGTTGGTATTGTTTCATTAAATGGTTTAATTCAGGTCTGCTGTATTTACTGATGTACCAGATAGTTTGCCTCATAAATTTTAAGGCTGAAAGGGAGTTTAGCAATTGTTTAGTATAACATCCTGCATGTGGTATTTTGCTGTGTAATTTCTGCTGTGGAGAAAATTAATCTTCCCTCTTGTGCAACAGAATACTTTTAAGTGCGTTGGCTTAGTATTAACCTAGACTTCATCTTGTTGAGAAGGCTCCGTTTCTAATTTAGAGACTCACAGAAGATGATAATTTACTGTGGGTGATTTTCTTTCTTTTTTGTTTCTGTTTTGTGTTCTAGAATGCTTAATTGCTCTGGAAAACATGCTTTGTAAATGCATTAGGTGCAACAGCAACGTGAGGTTTTACCTTTATCCAACCTGATGTTCTTACTCTGTGCTCCTGCTGGAGGAAAGAACACTGCAACATACTGTTTCTTGAAAATAAAAATGGTGCAGTTATTTAGAAAAATCAGAGAATATGATGGCAGGTGGCTTAAGAAATTCACCTCTTTTGGTCTTAATGTTGCCTGGTGCTGTGTACCTTATAAACCCAGTAGGAAATTCAGAGCATTTTTGACGCAGAGCTCTTTGGTAGTTTCAGTTCATCGTGCTCAAAGAAATGTAATATGCTAAAGCACGTCCTTTTTGTCCGTCTGCTCAGTGTTGGAAGTACAGGAAATATTGATGAAACCCTTCAACAGTGTTTCCAATGCCAAGACACAGTGTCCCTGTACAGGCTTGTTCTGAGATCAATTCAAGAATCATTGCGGAGTGATAAGGAGAAAGGTCTTTTGAGAGAGGTAAGCAGAGAATGATTTCTACAGGAAATATATATTCTTTACTGTAAAGAGTTTTTCTTAAATTAAAGGCAAATACTGATTCATATTAGTTCATATGTATGATTCAGAGGTTATGTCATTATTAATTACAGACAGGAAATTGTATTAATCTAATTTTATGTATTGCATAAGTACAGAACATCTGACTCCTCTGTGTTAAATTTAAACTAAATCATTATCTCACAGAACAAAACAGAACTTCTTCACTATGATGTGATGTAGAATCAGCACTTCCTTTGGTCCCCTGATCCAGTGATTAACTACATTAAGCATAGTAAATCTAATCAAAGCATGGTATCTTGTGAATTCAGGGCACAGCTTATTAGATTTTTGATTCCTCTTCCTGCTTCTGCAGAATTTCCCTGTTTAGTGGAATATTTTTTGAATTAGAACATGATACTCAACGATTGCAAGAAGTTCTTTGGTGCTGTCAGCATGGGGCTTTCAGCATATTTTACTTGGATTGAAGTTTTTTATGATAATGGAGTTACCTTTTCTCCAAAGTGTTTTAGAGGAAGATCTATGGAACCATTTGTTTGTCCCAGATGTCAGTTATTTGTCCCATTTGGTGCTTTATCTGTTAGAATATTGAACTAGTAGCACTGAGGATTTTTCTTTGAGGATAGAAAAGGGAAAGGGTTTATATAAATGTTTTTTTTTCTGTGTCGTATAAAGTTATAGATGGTAATGCACGATGTTTTTCTTTGGATTTCAGTAATCTGAGATCTGCAGCAAATATTGCTGACTAACTGTGTAAGCTATTTTTTCTGCTTTACCTTAGATACTGTGTGTCATTGGTGTAAGCCACAATGGTGTAAGTGAATCAGAGCTGATGGAACTTTATCCTGAACTGTCTTCTGCTGTGTTAGCCTTGCTTGTTCACAGCCTGCACAAAATGTGTTTGCTGACATATGGCTGTGGTTTGCTAAAGTTCCAGCATCTCCAGGTAATTTTTTAAATTCTAAACACATGCAAGTGCAACTCCACCAATGCAAAAGCTTTGTACAGATTCTGCTCTTGACCATATTATGGTAAATGCTGGAGGCTTTTCAATCTGTTTTTGTTCACCCAACTTTACACCTGATTACATTCAGAGTTCATTTTCTCTTTCTCTCAGAGAAGTTAAGTTGCTTACAGATCCTTGCCTTATTACACCCCAAGTCCCTACTGTTCTTAAGATAAGTTCTGTTATTAACTAGGTAGCCTTTCATCTGCGTTTGCTCATCTGTTTTCCTTAACTTCTGGACTGATGTTAGAATCACCTTGAAAACTACTACACCTGTGTTACCATTATTGGTCAGTATAGTTCAGCAGTTAAAAACCTGGCATTTCGAGCCTTCAGAAACTTCTGACCTATCAGATGTTAACTCAGGGTGTCCCAGAAAACACTAGTTCCATAAAAACAAGCTGAATTGAGGGAGGGAGTGTTACCTGAATAACCAGAGCTTTGGTATAACATAAGACAATGTTTGTACCGCTTTTGGCATTGAAAGATTTTTATTATAACATGAGACTTGTTTAATTAAAAAGAGAAATAATCTTGCATAGCTCCCTGTGTGTTATCTGACTTAATAAGGGTGACTTACTAAACAAATGGAATGCATTCTCTTTCTCTGTCTGGTACTCTCTTTCAGGCTTGGGAGATGGTGCGATTAGAGTACATGGAAGAAGGTGAAAATGTTATTTCTGCCTATAGACAAAAACTAGTGGACTATTTCACCATGCAGCTAAGGTGGGTCATAATTCCTCAAGATGTACTAAACTGCAGGCTTTATGCCTCATGGATATTTTTGTTTTCTTTATATACCTCCTACTTGGTTTAGTAAATTACCACAGCAGTAGGACCCTACAATACCCTAATTGTCATTTGACCAGTTTATTGTTGATCTGTTGCTTTTTAATCTTGGAACAGATTGAGGACTTTATATTGAGGGGAATAGGCATGCAAAGAAATTACCGTGTGATAAACTAGGGCATGAACTTATAATAGATCATTTATTTTGTGGTGACTGACCCCATGTAGATTTTTAACTCCTAGTAAATGCTGAGAAGTTTGAGGTTGCTTGGAACTTGAAGAGACAAGAGACTACCTGTGTTTAGCAAGCAATAAGCTGAAAGGCTTACAAGTTCATGTCCATCTTGAAAACAGATTTGCATTTACAGTCCTCAGGTAGTGTGTCCCAACTGTGGGCTACTGTTTACTGCATCTCAGAGCATGCACTGTTGGGTAACAGAAAGCCAACAGGGCCACAGCGTGCTGTAGAAGGGAGGTACAAAAGGACAGTTCTTCAGGGCTACAACTCTGCTAGCTGGCACAGATTAGCCCATGTGGGAGGGAGGAGCAGCTTCCAGTGGGGTATCGGGGATTTCCAGGGCCCTCTAAGATGAAAATATATGAAGATGTGAGAAAACAGAGTGGATAGGTTTCATAGTAATCTGTTTAGATATTCAGGTATGGAAACTGTACACTTGCCTAGTTTTCACGTCAAATCGATGAGTAGTATTTGGACTCTCAGAGTTCTTATTTTTATGGCTTTTCTTTCAATAGTCGAGACAGAGTGACTTGGAGAAGTGCAGATGAACTTCCCTGGCTCTTCCAACAGCAGGGTGACAAGCAAAAGCTACACAACTGTCTTTTGAATCTCTTTGTATCCCAGAACCTTTACAAAAGGTACAAAGGTGGCTGCTGTTTCGGCGGGTATAAACATTTCAAAGGGTTTTGTTGTTGTTGTTTTCATTTGTTTGGTTTTGTCAAGCACGTGAATAATTATTTCTTTGAAAATATAAATCAGAAAATGATAGATCAAGATCGAAGGAACTTGAATAGTAGAGCCTGAAATGTTAATGCACTGGTGACCCTGTTGTTATATAAATAACATATATTTTTTCTTTTCTCTTACAACTGGGGGTTTGGTAAAGGCGTAAATACTGCTGTTGAACTGCAGCGGTCTCCATGGATTGTCTCTGTAGACACTCCGTAGCATAAAGACAAAATTCATGCGTATGGCCCTATTCTTCTAACATAGCATCAGTTTGAATAGAGAGGTGTCAGAGATAAGATGAGCTTCTTATTTCCTTGTTAAAACAGGGGACATTTTGCAGAATTGCTGAGTTACTGGCAGCTGGTTGGGAAAGATAAGAGCTCTATGGCAGCTGAGTATTTTGACTCTCTGAAAGAATATGAAAAAAGCTGTGAGGGAGAGGAAAGTATGATCTGCCTGGCTGATCTTTATGAGACTCTGGGACGGTTTCTTAAGGACCTAGGTCTTCTCAGTCAGGTGAGTACATTTAGAGACTTGTAACAGCAAGGAGGCAAATTAAGCAGAGCTCAGTGTGTGCTTTCTGTTTCAACTGTTAAATTGTTGTGGTATATGAGATGATACCTGCTGCCATCATATTCTGAACTTTGTTGTTACAGGCTGTAGCTCCTTTGCAGCGGTCTCTGGAGATTCGAGAGACTGCACTGGATCCAGACCACCCAAGGGTGGCACAGTCACTTCACCAGCTAGCAGGAGTTTATGTTCAGTGGAAGAAGTTTGGGAATGCTGAACAGTTGTATAAGCAGGCACTGGAAATCTCAGAAAATGCTTATGGAGCTGAACATCCTCGGGTAGCCCGTGAACTTGATGCACTTGCCACCTTGTACCAAAAGCAGAACAAGTAAGATTGACTACAGTGGTGTTTTTGTTTCACATAGAAGTAACTTAACAGATTTTCTTCCTGAAGCCATACTGTTTCTGTAGTTCTTTTTTAGAGTTTCATTATGTCCAATGCAAAACTTAGCATCCCCTCTGTATTCTTGTAGCAGGCAACCCAGCAAGGGCCAACTTATGTGCTTAGTATTTCAACAAACTAAAAAGATAGAGGTGAAGGAGGAGCAGGTTCTGATGAAACTGAACAGGTAAAGGTCTATGGGGCCCGATGACATGCATTCCAGGGTCCTGAGGGCCCCGGCTGATGGGGGTGCCAAGCCTCTCTCCATCGTATTTGAAAAGTCCTGGCAGTCAGGTGAAGTCCCTGGTGACTGGAAAAAGGGAAACATCACTGCCATTTTTAAAAAGGATAGAAAGGGGGACCCAGGGAACTACAGACCAGTGAGCCTCACCTCTGTGCCTGGGAAGATCATGGAATGAATCCTCCTGGAGGCAATGTCAAGGCACATGCAAGACAAGGAGGTGATTTGGGACAGCCAGCATGGCTTCACCAAGGGCAAATTGTGCCTGACCAATCTGGTGGCCTTCTACAATGGAGTGACTGCATCAGTTGAGAAGGGAAGACTGGGGTGACCTCATTGCAGCTTTTCAGTGCTTAAATGGGGCTTATAACAAAGATAGAAAGCAACGTTTTGCTCAACCAGGTAATGATGGGACAAGTAGTAATGGTTTTAAAGTAAAAGAGTAGAGATTTAGATTAGGTATTAGGAGGAAATTCTTCACTCAGAGGGTGGCAAGGCACAGGGACAGGTTGCCAAGAGATGCTGTGGATGCCCCATCCCTGGAGGTGTTCAAGGTCAGGCTGGATGGGCCCTGGGCAACCTGATCTAGTGGGTGGCATCCCTGCCTATGGCTGGGGGTTGGAACTGGGTGATCTTTAAGATCTCTTCCAACCCAAACCGTTCCGTGATCCTATGATTGTCTGGCCCCAAGCATTTTGGATATTCTTTATCTTGAACAAAAAGTGTGATTTTTTTTTCTTTTTTTTTTCCCCCCACCTGGCAAGATTCTTAAATTCTCTTCAGATTTGTATGCTTAAGTAACTTAGAAGCTTTCCAGAATACCCAGCTACACTTGGCATTCTTCTAACACAGTAAATAACCGTTTTCAGATATGAACAAGCTGAGCAGTTGAGGAAAAAGTCCTTCAAAATACGCCAGAAAGCAGCAAGGCGGAAAGGCAGTCTGGTAAGGAAATATTTGATGTTTTTGTAAATGCTGTGGCTCTGTTAGAAAAGATGATGAAATGTGTGTGCAGAGCTGACAGATCTGATACTGAAATGCTTTTGATAATTGAGGGCGTAGCAAGTGAAGTGGCTTAGCAGTGGCTTTGGTAACTGCCCTTTAAACTCTGCTGGAGTGAATCAGGGCAACTGATAGAGAGTTGAGAGGTAGAAAACAAGTAAGTGAGTCTATAAATTTTGGGGGTGCAGAGTTAATGATAAAATTGGCTGTCAAAATGGCAATGGAAAAAGGTGTTCCGTGGAGATAACTGAGGCCTTTCTCCTACAAATACTATTGAATACAATCCTTATTGCAGTGAATAATCCCAGTAACAGTATTATGTGCCATACTGAGGTTTTTTTCCTTTTTTTTTTTTCCTTCTTTTTATTATTTATTTCTTTAATAGTAATGGTGGTTGGCTGACTTTGTGTTTTGATGTAGTGTGGCTTTGCTCTCCTGCGTCAAAGAGCCCTGCAATTGGAAGAGCTCACATTAGGCAAGGATACACCAGATAATGCTCGAACCCTCAATGAACTTGGAGTCCTCTATTACCTGCAGAATAATCTTGAGTAAGTTGTATTCATTGTGACATATCCACTGACAGGATGTCCACTCAGGGATCATATGTGGAAGCAAAGTGTGGAGAACTAGCATTAAATGTAGAGGCACAATCAAATGCATTTTGTGGTGGTGTCCCTGACTCATTCTACTGTTTTTGTTTACTGTGAAATTCACTCATATTTTCTAGAGTTGATGCTATTAGTGTGTATGAACAACTCAGCGCATTTCCTGCATTCAGAATTGTTGTTTCACTGTTAAATTTAGCCTTAGTTGCAAATATTCTCTTTCAATGTATGCCCTACTCTACTCAGCTTCGCTATCTTGTCACCCTCCTTTGTACTGTTCATCCTTGAACATCAGGATTGCTGGTGTTTCACATCACTTAACTTGCCAGTATTACAAGAAATCATGAGTTAAGTAATTATTCACTGCAGATGTAATTCTCAGGCTCTTACCCTGCAGGCCTTTTCAGGGCAAAAGATGACAGAGCAGCATGAAGGTGCTCTAAAAGCAGGTACAGTTAAGCAGGGGGTGTTGAAGAAGGGGAACAAAAGGTGCAGAGCAGTTCTGAACACATGGTTAGAGATTCTTCTCACCAGCTTCTTCAGTCCACAAAGCAGTCTATAAGGGGGTGTTGTGAGTGAATTCTAAGTCACCTTATGTCCTCCTCTCCTGAACTGAATCTTTCTAGGAAAGGAAGAAAGTGCACAGCAAAAAAACACAGAGTAACTTCCGGAAGTGTTTATATGTTCTTCCTATATCTGATGTTTAAGTTACCAGTAGTTGTTGGAAAACTACAAGAAGTATATTGTAATTTGGGATCTGCACGTCCTTTAAATGCTGTCTTTTTACAGTGAAGGCCTTGGTTTTTAACAGCTGCTGGAAATGCGTGTTTGTTTTTGTCAGTTCATCCTCATGAAGGCACACGAAGTGACTGATGATAGAGGAGCACTCTCTTATCTCATACAGGATCATTTTATATTCCACACTGTTCATGTGTAGTTCCTGTCCAACACAACCTACTTTTAGAGTAAACATATTTCCACTGTTTCATGGCTAAGTGAAAGTACAGTCCTTGTTCTAGTGTAGGTTTAAGTCATTTTAATGGCTATTGTGTGTCTGTTCTGAATCAGCAAGTCCAAGATTGATCAAATTTTTTTGGTCATTTGGTACAGTTAGAATGAAATGCCAGAAGGGTGTGTCACTAGCAGTTGCTATGTATCGCACTTCATCCTCTAGTCCTTATGTAGGGAGAACACCTTTTGACACTTGTGTAAGAGCTTCAGAATTGAATGTACGGTCTTTTCCTCTCTAATATGAAATGGATTTTTTTGATTTACTGAACTAACCCGCTGGGAATAGAGTCATACAAAATTGTGTGTTTGTTAGGATAACAAACTACCTAGTTATAATGGATGCTGCCAGTATTTTGTGGGAATCAGCCATTGTTTGGGAAACTACTGCAGATCCATAACGGAATAGTAGCATACTGTACTGGTGAGATGAAAGGTGTGCTTTTGATAGGGAAACACTTGAATGGTGACATTAGAGAGAGTCTTTTCCACTCCGTCACTTCCAGACAGTTTCTATTATGAGAATCTATCTCATCACATATGATACATGTGATCATCTGATCATCACATCAAGCATCTTCCAGTCTTTTCTCTCTTTGGTATGAAAGCTACCTGCTGAACCCTGTAATATGTATTATATTCTTTTCAGTTACTTGAAAAATGTGTGATGGGTTTGAACCTTTACCTAACATTCCACTATTGCTTTATCAGTGAAAGTACTGGACTGCTATGAGGAGTTGCACAGAAGATATAACTTGAATTAAAGTAATGAGCAGCTATGGAGTTAGTGTAATGTTTACTGAAATCTGCTAGACTGGTTTTTCAGTCCTGTACAGGGGTGCTCCAGTACTACACTGGAATATATTAATTATCTCTGCCATTCTTATGGTTAGCCTGTGTGGCAGCGCTGTGTCTGGGATTTATAGTTCCTCACTGCTTAAATGAATTGCTGATCTGGCATTTGCTTATCCAGAACAGAAAGTCTGTTGCCAGATGTATTTCTGCAATTTCCGAGGCTAAGTTTATTCTGTTTCACACAGTCACTTCAGCTTGTACAGATGTTATCAGCTTTAAAATACTGTTTAATAAATGTGCTTTGTAGGACAGCAGAGCTTTTTCTGAAGCGCTCCTTGGAAATGAGAGAAAGAGTCCTGGGACCTGACCACCCAGACTGCGCGCAGTCTTTGAACAATCTGGCAGCCTTGTACAATGAGAAGAAGCACTATGACAAGGCAGAGGAACTCTACGAAAAAGCTTTAGACATCAGGAGGAGAGCGCTGGCTCCAGATCACCCCTCCTTGGCTTATACGGTGAAACACCTGGCAGTGCTGTACAAAAAGATGGTAAGCACAACCCTGTTACCTTTACACATCGCCTAACATGGCTAATACTTGCCATGTTACAGTCTTCAGTCCAAAAGGAGTGGGCCATGGGAATTGTGTCAGCTATCAATGTACACGCATGCATAAAAGATACAGTCAAGTGGCCTTAGTCTGTTTCCAAAAAGCCCAGTAGTGTTTTCAAGACACGCTTTGCTTAAAGGTAAGCCATTTTGAGTAATACCCTCAGTGTCCTGCATGCTTGGTATTCACCGTGAAGGAGAACTTCTGATCTGGTTAAAAGCTAGTGCAGTTATTGCAGTTGGAGAAGCTCTTGCCAGCTATATTTGAGTTCTCTACTGTCTGGTACATGATGTCCATATACAAGAGTTTAATGAGATGTGACTTGATGGGAAAATCATGTTTTGGGGTGTAGGAATAGTGTTTTTGTTTGTTTGTTTTTTAACATGATGACCTTGGTCTTTTCAATAAAATTGAGAATAACTTTTAAAAGCTCATGATGGAGATAGTGCTTTGAGGCTCATGAGGGAGACTGTACTTTCCAAATAAGCTGCATGACTAAGCCACTTCCAGCTTACGTTGATTCAGTGAAAGACGAGAGTTACTTCCCTGCTAAATACACTGTGTGCAGAAACAGTAGTCTAAACTTCTCCATGCTTCATCATTTTTTATGAATGTTTTATGAATATGTGCATGAGATGGTTTTGGATTCCGTGTTCTCTGCTCACTTCAGCTTATAATTTTTGATGCTGCTAGAAACTGCAAAAGCACTCAATATGCGGATCTAACAGCTCTTTTCTAGTTTGAATGAGCATAAGTTAAAATTCACGGTGAACTAGTGACACAGGAAGAGTAAAGGAAGAAAAGGGACAAGAATCAGATATAGAAAATGACAATTATTTATAGATAAGTATTTTTTCCAGATGAATTACTGATCATCTTTAGACTGTGGCATGGTGATGCTTTGAAAAAAATGAGAAAATTGGATTTGAATTTTGCAATTACAATGAAACATTATACAATGAAAGTTTGCAGTATTAAATGTGTCATTGCTGTTACATATGAGAATTCCCATTCTAATAATAAAAACCTCAGCACACTTCTCAAGTATAGCTGGTTAATGTGTGTGCCGATCCAAATTGGAAGGAAAACATATTTGCTGGAAAAAATAATCTACATAAAAACTAGTTGGAATATGATAGGAGAATTTTAGAGAAATCAGGCTAGAAACCAAGGTGTCAGTGTGATGAATGGGAACTGTCAGGTACTTGAAACTGGATTAAACACTGCAGCTGTTCCGAAGAACATGGTGCAGACACCACTGCTCAAAGTTAAGGCAGTTACATTACCATTCCCATATCATCAGTAAATTTCATCACTTTAGGTCTAAGAATAAGCTCTCTGCCCTCGTTTACGGCAGGATGAAGGTGCAAATGGTGAAAATTACTTGGATAAAAGTACAACTGAAAATTCGTTTTAACAGTCTTCTGAATGAGACACTTGTGGAAAGAAAATGAAATAAAAAAAAAGGAAGAAAGAGGCATAGCTATGAAACACATTAACTGGGAGTTGAATATGCTCAGTATTTTGGAAAATATTTTGGAAAGTCCTAACAAATATTCACAGTAAATAATCTGTGCAGAATATAACTATGAATTGACCAAAGTTAAACCCTTATTTGGAAACAGTTACAATTTGTCTAAGCTTTTCATTTAAAAAAGATTTTACCATCATCATTTTGATAAAAAAGGACAACCAAATTGTTTTTTCTGTGTTCTTTGTAGGGAAAACTCGATAAGGCTGTTCCTCTGTATGAACTAGCTGTTGAAATTCGACAGAAATCATTTGGCCCCAAGCACCCTAGCGTAGCGACTGCTTTGGTGAATCTGGCTGTTCTTTATTGTCAGATGGTAAGTTCTTCATGTCTTACATGTTTATTATTCCCATCTTAGACTTTTTTATGACTTGTACCTAAACGATACCAAAGTAACTTAATCACATTTTGAAGAGAACTCCTTATAGCACCTACAAATGCTTAGAATCCGTTACAAAAAATTGAAGGAATCTGCCTATCTGATTTTAAACAGTAATTAAAGCTGCTTCAGATAAAATTAAGGAAGTATAAGGAGTTGCATTTGGCAACTAAGAATTGTATGGTATGTAGACTGAGATTTTCAAAACTGCCTAGGAAAACCAGACCCTAAATGTGAACAGACTAATGGGAATGGGATTTGCAAGTAAAAGCCAGTAGCTTTGACAGTCTCAACTATACTTCTCATAATGCCAACAGCATCGAGAACACAAAGCAGCTTTTTGGTTGAATATACATGCATTTGTATCTAGGATGTGTTGATACTGTGTAGGGCAAACAAACAAACAAACAAAATGTACTTTTGTAACAAACAACTTCTTACTACCCAAAGAAAAAGCAGACTGAAGCTTTACCTCTTTATGAACGCGCGCTGAAGATTTATGAAGACAGCTTTGGCCACATGCATCCTCGTGTAGGGGAAACTCTGAAAAACTTGGCTGTGCTAAGGTAAGATGATATGCTCTCGCCCTATAAAATCAAATTACTATAAAAGTCAGTGGATAAAATGAAACATATGGACCTGTGTATTTATTAGGAAAGTAGAGAGCCTTAATTACACTTGTTGATTGCATGGTGTACATTTCAGTTTAAACAAAGGGTGAGACTTGTTTTATGTGTTTATTTCAACTTTGTTTTTCTGTCCTCCCAAGCTATGAAGGGGGAGATTTTGAGAAGGCAGCTGAACTTTACAAGAGAGCTATGGAAATAAAAGAAGCAGAGACTTTGTTGATAGGTGGAAAAGCAACTTCTCGACACTCATCAAGTGGAGATACGTTCAGTATAAAAAGTGCATTATCACCAAACACCTTACTGGAACCTGGACAAAGGTGATATAAACCTCCTCAAAGAAAAGGCAGCTTCTGTTGCTACTTTTTTAAACAAAATTATTAGGAAAACCTATTTTTCCTGTGATAAAGTACTATTTTGGGACTTAAGACTGTCTTCATGAATGACAGGGAAACAATTTAAGCTTGAAATCCTTCCACGTTAACTTTGCAGACTGTATGGTACGACGTCAGTTTCCTCCATTGTATACAAATATGCATATAAGGTACTTGCTCAACTTATAGTTAATACGAAGAACATAGATTTGATACCTCTTATCCTAAGAACCAGGACTGCAACAAGATAAATTAAACCAATGGTATGTACTTGATAGGATAGTTCTTACTTCTATGTTGTAATAGCCTGGCTTAGTGCATTTATGTGTTTTTTATTTCATCAACCTTTTTCAGAAGCTTTTAGAGTTGTTTCTAAAGTTCTAATAACTTTGAAAAAGTCAAAATACTGTTTTACCCCAAGTTTTACCTGCAGTGTAATTTCAGCTTTAAGTAAATTTACATTCAAAAGACTTTTGCAAAAAAAAATGATTTCCCTTGGAAGCAAATATATCTAAATATATCATTATATACAAGTAAAGCTGCTGTCAAATCCATCTGTGTTCAGTGAAAATGCTTCCTCTGAGGAAACAGCATGAAAAGGAGTATGATGTGATGCCTTGTTGTTAACCCCTTCGTTATACTTTCACTACTGAATCTCACTGAATCCCTTCAAATACAAGAATGCTTGTATTAGCAGGAAAAACCTAGTGACAGGTTGCCATCAAATAAAAAGATGCTAATCAAATGTACCTGTTGTATTTTTTTTTTTAATAGCCTAATCATCTAGAAGGAATTTGAAGTCTCTTCTTATTTGGTATGAATCAATTTAAATACTCTGAGATGTGATAATACCCTTCCCTAAAGCCAGTATTATGAATTTGCAGATGTCTGAGCTAGCCTGACAGCTCTGTTCTGATTTTTAACATGTATAATAAAATCTTCCTCTGTTTTCCTTATCAGTTCTAGTTTAAATAAACTGATTTCTAGACCTTCCCCACTTTCAGACTTTCCCCACTTACTGATTTCCAATTCTATATTATTACCATTCTTCCTTTCAAGTGACTTTTCTCCATTTTTTTTCATCAGTCATAGATCTACTTTTGGAAGAAAAATGAGTCTGTAAAAGTAGCAGATCCTGATCATCCACGGTCAGTTTAGCAAAAACAGTGAGGAAACAATCTGCTTTCCCTATCAGCCCAAAGAAAATTTTAATAGTAAGTACAACAGGACTGCAATTAATAATGGAGGGTCTTCTAGGCTGCGTGTTGGCCGTAAGCTGATGTGGCTGTGGTCATGGCACTCTAAGACAGTTGTTCATGTATTTGTAGTTGACCTCACAAACTTCAAAAAAAAACAAGCAATGTGTAGATCTGGTATAAGCCAAATTTTGTAATTTATTTAATACTTGAACACCTCAAAGCAGGAAGTCTTCAATTTCAATAGCGTTTTAATCATATGTATCATCTCAATAACATTCATGATACACTGTAAAAAATTAGAGCTTTGTTTACAAGATTGCCAAAAAATAAAGCTGGAGAAAAACACTGCAATATGCCTGATTTCTTAGTTCATAACAAAAGTCATAAATTGTCCATTAGATTTTATGGGTGGAATAGATTATACTTGTAAATATCTTTTTAATTGGAAAAAGATTGTTAAAGCTGCTTTTTTTTGTTGTTTGCTCTGATGTTATTTCTAAATACTTCTAACTATTGACACGTACAGTCTTCTCAAAGTGTCTTCTACTTCAGATCTTGTATATGCAGGTTGAGCGTCTGAAATTAACAAAAAAACCATTTTGCATTCTCTGTGCATATGAAAATGTATTAATTTGGTCATAAAACTGTACATGGAGTAAAATGGTAAACAGTTGCCTCTTGTAAAGCTGTCAATTAGTTGAGTCTAGTTTAACTAAGCTGTTGTAGAAATGAGTCAACCATTTGGTTGCCTCAATCTCCAGCATCAAGCATGTGCCTCACTTTTACTGTTCCCAACAGAAAGGTAGTTTCTCACAAAGAAATGTAACACTTAAATTGACACTCAGATCATGCTAACATAGACTTAGTGAGACTGATTCAAGTATGTACCTCTTTAATGATCTAATTTTTTTTGCTTTCCTCATTACAATTCATTTCTTACATGTTTTCTCCAAAACTGAACTCAATCCACAAAACACCTTCCATTTTACAGAACAACAAAAAAAAACCCTCACCAACTTCAAAGATGATTTGTTTAAATAATGTAATCTAGCGTTAGCTATGGAGGAAATACGTTTTGAAGCCTGTTACAGTTACTTAGAAATCAGAAACAAATTTTTAAGTATTCATTCAGTTACCCTAAGAAACAGAAGCACCTCCAAAATATTACTCTTTTTATGTGTTGGTTGGATAAGGCTACTAACATGTATCAGCTAGTTCTGTGTTAGCTGCACCAGGCTGTAAAAAGGTTTTTGAACAGCACAAGTTAGAAATATTTCTATCACATTGCAGATGCTACAATCTACATTCTAAACTACATCTAAACAATGATGACGTTCTGGATCAGACACCCAGTTCAGTTAAAATATTTGAAGTTGATATTTCCATGGCCGGAAGGATACTGGCACTACATACTGTGTACATTTACAGGTCAGTTTAACACAGGATAATTTAAAAGTTAATACTACCGTATTAACATTATTTACAAGACAAATACAGTAACTCAGGTACTCAACTTAGACATTTGCAACACTAAATGTTTAGAGCATCTAACTTTAGAAGTTTTACTATGTAAACTCAGATTTAAATATACCCCCATATGGAGGTAGATCAGAATTATAGCTAACCTTTTAGAAACCAACAAAACCCCCCCAAATTTTGATTTTCAGAGAGAAAGCCTCCTGTGCATTCCAGTGTTACTTGGAATTCTTACCCATTTTGCCATGAAAAACATCTGCCAGCTGAAGTAACGTCATGCTAATATCCAGTCTGCCAGCATGACTATCTACCAACAAAAGACTTAGGTTGCAACATACTGAAAGCATTATCACATACAGGCAGCTAACTATGAACAAGCAGTAGTAAGAAGTGATAGAACCAGGGAAATTCATATAAGTTAAGGCAGATGAAAAGGCTGAAAAGGGCCATTTACTCACTAAACATACCCACAGCACAATCCATGCAAAGGCTCTGTCAAAGTCCAGTGAACAACTAGTACAAATGCATGGAAAAACAAACAGCAGTATGAGTGAGGCACTGTCAGCTGCTCTTGACCTACTCTATCCACTCCAGCCAGCAGATTTCATCTTTCATGTTTCCTAAAGTGTGTTTTTATAACCTGATACTGCATGTAACATGCTATGCATACTTTTATTAATTTATCCCTCTTTAAATTTCCATTGATTACCTGCTCTCAGCAATGCTGAGAAACTAAAACTTACAGTAGCACAACTCTGCACGTTAAAGATGAGAATATACAACAGAACATAACCAAGGTTAAGCCCGTCTGCTTCCCACCTCTGTAACAGTTCCATTTAATCAGATATGTAAAGATAAGCTTCATTGGAGAAAAAAAAAAAGTCCATTCAAGATTTGATGTCAATCCAAACTCCCAGATTTGTAGTTAGTATTTGTTTTGCTACAGGTTTCGCATTTTGGCCATGAGTTCTTCCAGGCTTTCTTCAGATTCAGCCACTGTTTCTTCAGCTACTGGATTCTCTGCCTAGTAGTAACAGGAAAAAGAGGTCAGCAACAGAAGTAGCACAAAAAATAACCTCCACAAGTACAGTAAGCTTTATTGCAGGTATGCCACACTTTCCCAAAACCAAGCACTCAAATTACAGCACTCAACTGATTTACAGCAAACTGGTCTACAAATTGTAAACTCTATTCTGACTGGAAATTTGAGTGTTCTGGCTGCAAAACAGAGAGATTCTGTGTTCCCCAGGTGTACTAACTGCTGTTTGACTATACGTACTTTAAAAAAGATAAATATGTTAAAATACTAGTTGTCAAAATATTAACTGAGAAATTTGTATTTCCGTGCCTTCCCTGCTCCTCCTCCCTTCCCCCCCCGAAATCACTCCTGACACCTCAAAACCACATTGACACTAACTTCTATGTTTGAAGTAATGTATTTCACAGAAACACAGAACTGGACCACAGAAGACACCAGTTGGACGTGCTGAGGTTCAGTTTTACTGGCGCTAAGGTGTTATTTTATTTTAAGGTTTGACGGATAACCACAGTAGCTAGTCTTATAAATTTAATGTGTAAGACTTGTTAATAAAAGTAGCGTGTTTGTAAATAATAAATATATTACCTTGTTTGGTATAGTATATGCTACAGTAATTCCCTCAGGAAGATCAGGTACTGGACCAGAAGCAGCCTTCAGCTCATCTTCTGAAATTTCTGATACTAATTCGATCCCTTTGCGTTAAAAGGAATTGAAAATTTTATTAGAAGATTTCTTTAATAATCACATTATAACAAGAAAAAAACAACTGCAGCAACTTTTTTGAAGTAGAAAAAAAATGTAAAGACCTTTGATTTCAACTACTTAATTCCCATTATCAATGCTACATTTTCCCCTTACAATATATGAAACACTTCCATATACCTAACTTACAGATAAGAATAGCTAAATATTTTATTCAAACATTGTTAAATAGTTGAACCTAAAACTTGCTAATCGTATTAAAACTAGATCAGATTGTTTTAGCATTACTGTCCAAACCTGTGAAAAAAGCCAGCAGTAATTAAACAACGTAAATTCCAAAAATAGGATGTATGAGAAGTCTACAGCGTGTTCACCCAAAACAAAGAATTTAAATGATGTTCCCAATACCAAGCTTCAGTTAGTCTCCATCTGAGTACCCACCCCAGTCATTGTCTTCATGCACTATTTCTTCTTCCTGCTCAGTCACTTCTTGTTTTGGTTGTGCAGCTACTTTTTTCTGAAGGAAAAAAAAAAGACACAGAATATGTAGCAGTCTGATTTTTAACAACAGGATGGATCAAACCTAAATATTAAGAAGTATAAATATTAGGTTTGAATGAGATACACAGTCACCATTTAGAAGTTTGTTAGGCATAAAAAGACAAAATACCTGCAAATTAAAAAAGACCATTAACACTCAACAATATACGACTGCCAGAAAGATTGAGCAATTGTTACAGGGAAAAAAAGAACATAACAAAACAAAACCAGCCACAACTGATACAACTGCATGCAAACTTTTACGTCCACCTTTTTAGATGTTCATAGACTCATCAAATAGTTTAGGTTGGAAGGTACCTTAAAGATCTCCTAACTCCAACCCCCAACCCAGATACAGGACCTTGCAGTTGGCCTTGCTGAACTTCATGAGGTTCGCACAGGCCCACCTCTCAGGCCTGCCCAGGTCCCTCTGGATGGCACATCCCTGCCCTCCAGTGTGTCAACCGCACCACACAGCTTGGTGTCATCAGCAAGCTTGCTGAGGGTGCACTCAATCTCACCGTCCATGGTGCTGACAAAGATGTCAGACTTATCTTAAAGGAAACATATTTAACTACTGTTTTTATAAACATGCAATCATCTGAAGACAATGCTGCTGAAAATCTGGAGCAATGCTGAAGGTCTTTTCTACAGATCTGTAGCTTGCTTTGTTCTTAAGAAAGAAAAAATAATAATTTTACCTTATAAATTTCCTGCTGTTTCCTGCAATTTTGGTCACTGCATTGTGGATTTGGCTTCATGGCCATAGTTGGAAAGAAATCCTGCATTGCATTGTAACCAAGATAATAGCTCACAGTACCAAAATTTAAAAGATACCTAGAAACACAAATAGAGAAACCAGGTCCTTACACACAGGTACAAATGTAACAAAGAACTTTTAGCATACACTTCCATACCTGTGACCAGCGGAGTTGTAAAAAATTACTGTAGTTGTCTTAAAATAAGCTGTAGTCACCTGACAACAGTATAACTTCATCAACATAGAGCCTGGTCCTCTTGTGCTGTAAGTGTGTGAGCCAGTGTCTCAGAAATAAGTATGTCTAGAGCAATATGTAAGCAACTTTCTCCTGTGCCTTAATTCATTGCTTGAAACACTCAGGTGCCCTGTATTTCAAAGGCAGAGTTTTTAACTAATCAGAACCTGTTTAACTGTCTTTATGTAGGGTCATATTTGCAGTGAAAATAAAGATTTAAATTAAGCTGCAACGTTTGCATTCTTCATTAAAGAAAAACATCTTCTGGGATGCAATTTTATTTAACGCCTCTTGCGCAGCTGAAAAATGGAACTTTGTTGTTCATAGGTACACTTGCAAATGTTTTTTATTCGTTGTAACGGAATTTTCTGGACAACTGATAAAAGCAAGCTAAGGCTAAAACTTGTCTAAATAAGATCCTATTCTCAAAGCTTAAATATGATTAAAAGCTTAAATTTTAATACTGCATACAGTCATTTTTGAAGTTTAAACAGGCAATTGAAGAAAACCTCAAACAAGCTTATTATGCTGAACAAAGTTGGCAAGTTTTTGCTAAAAAGATGCTGGGGAAAGATGGTGCATCATTTTGAAAACAAGTGTAAAATCATTCAAAAAATTTCTCTGCTGATACCTGCAGTTCTTAGCAGCTGGACTCACATGACAGTACCTTTTAAATTCACCTCAAATTTCTAGAATATGAATATTGCAAGATAAATTATTTCTTCTTCATCCATGTAAGAATGTCAAAGATTACAGTTAGTCCTCTAACATTTTTGTTTACAGCTGCTCAGTGATGTTAAATGGGAGCTTGTTTAAATACCAAAATAAGAAAAATAAATAAAAATGTGCGTGTGTACACAGAGCAAGAAAAATTTGTAGGAAAACTCTAAAGACTTTTCCTTGCCCCTGAAGAGTTCTATTAAAAACAGCACTTCCAAAAGTGATTCAAACACTGTGTGCATCAGCCTTGTCTGATGATACCAGTACCTTTAGGAAATAAGCCACAAACATATAAAAAGAACCAGACCCACCACTGTGAAAGGTTCCTTCAGGTTTCTCTCTCTTATGGTGCTGTGCGTTGAATAGGACCAACCCAGACACTTACTTGAGAACATTTTGTACGAGAATTCCTGCCACAACACCCATAGTTGTAGGAAGACTAGCTGCACAAACTCCTTCTCGCTTTAACGTTTTCTCATCAATATTTGCAGCAACTACAAGTGGAGGAGCACACTGAGGGGAAATAAAGAAATTCAGTTTAAACGAAAGGTCCCAGTTTATAAGAAAGACAAACCAGCAATTCAGCTGAGCTGCACATACCGCAAAACAAGCGGATTCACCAGGTATGATAAGCTGTATATGTCCTGACACTGCATTTTCACTCACTCCAGATTCCATCCAGATTTGTCCAAGTTCATTGCAGGCCTTATAAACACAAAGATACACACATCAGCACTGTAGAAGTTTAATGAATAAGTAGTAAATTGAGAATGATTAAACACATTGACCTTCCTGGTTTAAGACAGAAAATCTATGACTGGAAAGAAGATGAAAAGGTAGAATAGAAATTGTTTATCAGAGTCAAAGGACAAATTAAATTTGTTTTCATGGAGCTAGGCCTTAGTAATTTCCTGGGGACCTGAGAGTTTTGAACAAATACAGGCGTTAGAGATCTAGTTACTAGACCCACACTAGAGAACCTAATAGCAAAAACTACTTATAATGGCATGCTTTTAGAGACCCAGATCCAGCGTATCTGTGTATGTTCAGTGCACACAATTTGCATATTATATTAGCTGAAGGATAACAGAAAACATGCATTTGGCATACACCCTGCATTGACTGCAACTGTAAAGAAAAACAGAATGATTAGGTACACAGCCTTAAAACATTTTCAGTATACAAAAAGGTCATATAAAGTATACAATTAGCTATACACAGTATTAAAAATTTTGTTAGATTTAACATATCAGGATTTAATAATGCTTTTGTATAAATAAGATGTTTTGGAAATACAGAGAGGACTTAAAACACAATCCTTTTTCTAGCTCTAAGATGCTGGTAACTTACAAGACTACGTTTGTGTTTACAAACATAAAACCTGTCTTACAAGAACTGGGTAAAAGATCAGATTCTGTTTCCTTAAATCAAGGAAAAACTTTTTTTTAGAAGACTCTTGATAGGTTCCTGTCTTTTCTGTAGTCCCCACAATTCCTAACAATATTTATAAGAGGAAAATTGACCTCCATAAGCTCCTATCTTAGATGGTCTTACCGTGTTAATTGCCATGCGAGCTTCAAAGTTGTCCACACAGCTTAGAACAAGATCGACAGGCTTCCCTTCCTCTAATGCACCGTTACTGCAATAAGTATCAGAAGTTTGCATGAAATTGCTGGCAGAACATAACACCAACACGGCAATCAACATGTTTCTTTAAAGTACAGAAGCACATGGGAAATATATTTAGAATCATAGCATCACAGAAACACAAGGTTGCAAAGGACCTACAAGATCATCTAGTTCAACCATCCTCCCATCACCGATACTACCCACTAAGCTACTAAATCATATCTTGTAGCACCTCGTCCAGGCGTTTCTTGAACATCACAAGGGATGGTGACTCCACCACCTCCCTGGGCAGCGGTTCCAGTGCCTGACCACTCTTTGAGAGAAAAAATTACTCCTGATATCTAATCTAAATCTCCCCAGGCGCAACTTGTGGACATTTCGAGTCCTATCATTAGTTATCTGAGAGAAGAGGCCGACCCCCTCCTCATCACAACCTCCCTTCAGGAAGTTGTAGAGTGCAATGAGGTCTGCCCTGAGCCTCCTCTTCTCCAGACTAAACAACCCCAGTTCCCTCAGCCACTCCTCACAGAACTTGTGTTTCAGGCCCTTCACCAGTTTTGTTGCCCTTCTCTGGACACACTCCAGGGCCTCGATGTCCTTCTTGTAGTGAGGGGCCCAACGCTGAACACAATACTCAAGGTGCAGCCTCACCAGAGCAGAGTACAAGGGGACGATCACCTCCCTGCTCCTGCTGGCTACACTATTCCTGATACAAGCAAGGATGCCTTTGGCCTTCTTGGCCACCTGGGCACACTGCTGGCTCATGTTCAGCTGAGCATCGATCAACACTCCCAGGTCCCTTTCCTATTCACAGTCTTCTAGCCACTCTGCCCCAAGCCTGTAGCACTGCATGGGGTTATAGTGGCCAAAGTGCAGGACCCGGCACTTAGTCTTGTTAAACCTCATCCCATTCGCCTCAGCCCAGCAGTCCAGCCTATCCAGATCCCTCTGAAGGGCCACCCTACCCTCAGGCAGATGGACACTACCTCCCAATTTGGTGTCATCTACAAACTTACTGAGGATACACTCAATCCCCTCATCCAGGTCATCAATAAAGATATTAAACAAGATAGGCCCCAGTACCGATCCCTGGGGGACACCACTTGTAACGGGATGCCAACTGGACTTAACTCCATTAACCTCTACCCGCTGGGCATGACCCTCCAGCCAGTTCTTTACCCAGAGAAGAGTGTACCTGCCGAGGCCACGGACAGCCAGTTTCCCCAGAAGAATACTGTGGGAGACCGTGTCAAAGGCTTTGCTGAAGTCTAAGTAGACTACAACAACAGCCCTTCCCTCGTCTACCAGTCTGATCACACGATCACAGAAGGAGATGAGGTTGGACAAGCACAACCTGCCTTTTGTGAACCCATGCTGGCTGGGCCTGATCCCCTGGAAGCCACACGCGTGCTGTGTGATCTCACCCAAGATGACTTTCTCCATAACTCCCTGGAACCGAGGTCAGGCTGACAAGCCTGTAGTTCCCCGGGTCCTCCTTATGGCCCTTCTTGTAGATGGGAGTCACATCAGCAAGCCTCCAATCCTCTGGGACCTCTCCAAACAACCAGGAACGCTGATAGATGGTGGAAAGCAGCTTGGCAATCACCTCCACCAACTCCCTCAGCACCCTAGGGTGGAGCCCATCTGGTCCCATGGACTTGTGACACTCCAGGTGGATGCATGTCTCTAGCTGTATCCGGGATCGCAGGGGGTGATTCTCCACCTGAATCACAGGGGACATCCAGATCAGGGTGTGAAGTACCCTGAAGATAACAGATCCAACTACTAAAGACAGGTGTAAAGAAGGTGTTGAGAACCTCAGCCTTATCCTCAGTGATCACATTCCCTGCTGCATCAAGTAAAGGACAAAAATTCTCTTTGGTTCTTCTCTTGCTGTTAATATATTTATAAAATGATTTCTTGTTCTTTTTTACTGCAGTGGACAATCTGAGTTCAAAATGGGCTTTTGGCTTTCTAACTTCCTCTCTGCATATCTTAGCAACTTCCTTGTAGTTGCCCCAGGTAGCCTGTCCCTTCTTCCAGAGGACATAGACTCTCTTCTTCTCCTGGAGTTTCAACGAAAGTTCCTGGTTCACCCATGCTGGTCTTCTTCCCCTCTGGCTCACTGTTGTGGTTTAACCCGGCTGGCAGCTAAACACCACACAGCCGTTTGTTCACCCTCCCCCCTCCCTCTCTGGGATGGGGGAGAGAAACGGGAAAGTGAAGCCGGTGAGTTGAGATAAAGACAGTTTATTAAGACAGGAATATAATAATAACAATAATAATAATAATAGTGATAATGATAATAGTATTAACAATAATAATGTGTAAGAAAACAAGTGATGCACAACGCAATTGCTCACCACCCGCTGACCGATGCCCAGCCTATCCCCGAGCAGCCGGCCCCCCACCCCGGCCAGCCACCCCTACATACTGTTTAGCATGACGTCAGATGGTATGGAATACCCCTTTGGCCAGTTTGGGTCAGCTGTCCTGGGTGTGTCCCCTCCCAGCTCCTGCTGCACCCCCAGCCTGCTCGCTGGCAGGACAGAGCAAGAAGCCGAAAAGTCCTTGGCCTGGTGTAAACACTGCTCTGCAACAATTAAAACATCAGCATGTTATCAGCGCTCTTCTCATCCTAATCCAAAACATAGCACCCTACCAGCTACTATGAGGGAAAATTAACTCTGTCCTAACTGGAACCAGGACAGATATCCACCCCTTATTCCATACCATTTATGTCATGCTCAGGTTACACTCTTTCCAATACATTCTAATTAATCACCATTTTCATCTATGATATATAGCAATCATGGTAGTGATGACATACAGTATTATATAATAATTAACATACTACAATTCAACTCATGGGCTATTCTCACCCAGTATCAAATCCCCTTGAGGTACACACCGGACCTCCCCATTCTTTTGCATTACCCACCAAGTGCATCCAGGTCCCTGAGCAAAAGCAATTCCACGAATGGGTTTGCCTTTTCCTGAGGCAGGAGTAGCCCAGACTGTTTTACCCAGCATGTTTCTTACGTGCACTACAGGAACTTTATCCCCTTCTACAGTGCGTAACAGGTTTGATTGGGCAGGTCCAGCTCGGTTGGCAGATCCCCTGGTATTGACTAACCAGGTGGCCTTTGCCAAATGTGTATCCCAATTTTTGAATGTCCCAGCACCCATTGCTTTCAGTGTAGTCTTCAACAGTCCATTGTATCGTTCAACTTTTCCAGAGGCTGGTGCATGATAGGGGATGTGATACACCCACTCAATACCATGTTCTTTGGCCCAAGTGTCTATAAGGTTGTTTCGGAAATGAGTCCCGTTGTCTGACTCAATTCTCTCTGGGGTGCCATGTCGCCATAGGACTTGCTTTTCAAGGCCCAGGATAGTGTTCCGGGCGGTGGCATGGGGCACAGGATATGTTTCCAGCCATCCGGTGGTTGCTTCCACCATTGTAAGTACGTGGCGCTTGCCGTTGCGGGTTTGAGGGAGTGTGATGTAATCAATCTGCCAGGCCTCTCCATATTTATATTTCAGCCATCGCCCTCCATACCAAAGAGGTTTTGACTGTTTGGCTTGCTTGATTGCAGCACATGTTTCACAGTCATGAATAACCTGTGCTATAGTGTCCATGGTCAGGTCCACCCCTCGATCACGAGCCCATCTGCATGTTGCATCTCTACCTTGATGGCCTGAGGTGTCATGGGCCCATCGGGCTATAAATAATTCACCTTTATGTTGCCAATCCAGGTCCACCTGAGCCACTTCAATCTTAGCAGCCTGATCCACCTGCTGGTTGTTTTGATGTTCTTCAGTAGCCCGATTCTTGGGCACATGAGCATCTACATGGCGTACCTTTACAACCAGGTTCTCTACCCGGGCAGCAATATCTTGCCACAATGCCGCAGCCCAGATGGGCTTGCCCCTGCGCTGCCAGTTGTTGTGCTTCCATTGCTGTAACCACCCCCACAGGGCATTTGCTACCATCCATGAATCAGTACAGAGATAGAGAACTGGCCACTTTTCTCGTTCAGCAATATCTAAAGCCAGCTGAATGGCTGTCACTTCTGCAAACTGACTCGATTCACCTTCTCCCTCAGCAGCCTCTGCAACTCGTCGTGTAGGACTCCATACAGCAGCTTTCCATCTCCGATGCTTTCCCACAATACGACAGGACCTGTCAGTGAACAAGGCATATTTCTTCTCATTTTCTGGTAGCTTGTTGTACAGTGGGGCTTCTTCAGCACGAACCACCTCCTCCTCTGATGATATCCCAAAGTATTTGCCTTCTGGCCAGTCCATAATCACCTCCAAGATTCCTGGGCGACTGGGGTTTCCTATTCGAGCCCGCTGAGTAATCAGTGCAACCCACTTGCTCCATGTAGCATCAGTTGCATGATGTGTAGAGGGGACCCTTCCTTTGAACATCCAGCCTAGTACCGGCAGTCGGGGTGCCAGGAGGAGCTGCGCTTCAGTACCGACCACTTCCGAAGCAGATCGAATTCCTTCATATGCTGCCAATATCTCCTTTTCAGTTGGAGTATAGCGGGCCTCAGATCCTCTGTATCCCCGACTCCAAAACCCCAGGGGTCGACCTCGAGTTTCCCCAGGTTCTTTCTGCCAGAGGCTCCAGGTGGGACCATTCTCCCCGGCTGCGGTGTAGAGCACATTCTTTACATCTGGTCCTGTTCGGACTGGCCCGAGGGCTACTGCATGAACTATTTCCTGCTTAATTTGTTCAAAGGCTTGTCGTTGCTCAGGGCCCAATTCAAAAGCATTCTTCTTACGGGTTACTTGGTAGAGCGGGTTTACAATCAGACTGTAATTTGGAATATGCATTCTCCAAAACCCCATGACACCTAGGAAAGTTTGTGTTTCTTTTTTGCTAGTTGGTGGAGACATAGTTGTTATTTTGTTGATCACATCCATTGGGATTTGACGACGTCCATCTTGCCATTTTATTCCTAAAAACTGGATCTCTCGTGCAGGTCCTTTAACTTTATTCTGTTTTATGGCAAAACCGGCCTTCAGAAGGATTTGGACTATTTTCTTCCCTTTCTCGAAAACTTCTTCTGCAGTGTCACCCCACACAATGATGTCATCGATGTACTGCAGGTGTTCAGGAGCTTTCCCCTGCTCCAGCGCAGACTGAATCAGTCAATGGCAAATGGTAGGGCTGTGTTTCCACCCCTGGGGCAGCCGATTCCAAGTATATTGGACTCCCCTCCAAGTGAAAGCAAACTGTGGCCTGCACTGTGCTGCTAGAGGGATGGAGAAAAATGCATTAGCGATATCAATTGTGGCATACCACTTGGCTGCCTTTGATTCCAGTTCATACTGGAGTTCTAGCATGTCCGGCACTGCAGCACTCAGTGGTGGCGTGACTTCGTTCAGGCCACGATAGTCCACTGTTAGTCTCCACTCACCATTAGACTTTCGCACTGGCCATACAGGACTATTAAAAGGTGAATGAGTCTTGCTGATCACTCCTGGGCTCTCCAGTTGACGAATTAGCTTATGGATGGGACTCAGGGAGTCTCGGTTGGTGCGATATTGCCGCCGGTGCACAGTTGTGGTAGCGATCGGCACTTGCTGTTCTTCAACCCTCAGCAACCCCACAACAGAAGGGTCCTCTGAGAGACCAGGCAAGGTAGACAACTGTTTAATGTCCTCTGTCTCCAAGGCAGCTATGCCAAAAGCCCAGCGGAACCCTTTTGGGTCCTTGAAATATCCTCTTCTAAGATAGTCTATGCCAAGGATGCACGGAGCATCTGGGCCAGTCACAATACGGTGCTTTTGCCACTCGTTCCCGGTTAGACTCACTTCAGCCTCCAATACAGTTAACTGCTGGGATCCCCCCGTCACACCATAAATACAGATGGGCTCTGGCCCTTTATAGCTTGATGGCATTAGAGTACATTGTGCACCGGTGTCTACCAAAGCCTTATACTTCTGTGCGTCTGACGTGCCAGGCCATCGAATCCACACAGTCCAATAAACTCGATTGTCCCTTTCCTCCCCCTGGCTGGAGGCAGGGCCCCTCTAGTCCTGGTCAGAATCTTCGTTTCTGTGTTTAAAGGACTGCCTGCTGGAAGTTGGAGCAGCAAACTTTTCAGAGAACCCCTTTTTCCCAATTGTTTTCCTTTGCAATTCACGTACCCGTGCCCCTAGGGTCGCAGTAGATTTTCCATCCCATTTTCTCATGTCCTCTCCATGGTCACGTAGGTAAAACCACAGGGTGGCGCGGTGTGTGTGCCCACCATATTGTCTTCCTTGCATAGATGAACGTTTACCCCTAATAGCTGAGACACTGGTTTGTACAGGTGGGGAGGAAAATAATCTCTCTTCAAGTTGGTGGATCTTTTCAGAAAGTTTCTCCAAAGTATTCTCTTTTAGCTGGTGGACACTGGTTCGTTCAGGTGGAGGGGAAGATAAATTCTCTTTAAGTTGGTGGACCTCTTCAGAGAGTTTCTCCACAGCCGAGACACAGGCCTGTAGGGAAGAGGAGAGATTTCCTTCGTAAAGAGACGAACCAGAGACTTCCTGAAGACACCAGCACCAAGGGCAAAAGCAAGGAACTACAAGAGCAACGGACTGTCTGAGAAGGAGGAACGGCTCTGGGAAAGGTGTCCTTCTCAGAGACTAGGAAGCATCGGTGTCTATCGCTTGTCTCAGGTGAAACACAGAAATTAGCAGCGGCTTTTGGCTGCTCTGAGGAGGTGGTGTCCTCTGCCCTCTTCTGTCTCTCTTGATAGAAAAAGGACTCCTTTTCGACCCAAAATGGAGCGCCTCTCTCCCTCAGAACTTCCTGTGCTGCACAAATTGTTCTTGCCTACACGACATCCTAAACCCATTGAACCTTTGCTGGGGGTGCCCGGCTGACTCCCAACTCTTTGACGGGAGTCTCACGTCTTTGCAGTGACACTTTGTTCTTGATTCCTTGGGGCCCGCTCCTGGGTTCGGTCTCTTGCGAGATGGCTTTTCTTAATTAGCCTCATACCTCTCCCCATGCTTGCCTTGAATCACAGAACATTGCCTAGTGGTGGTCTGTGGCCATGTGTAGTAAAGAGAACTTTTCAGCAAAGAAGGCCTCCGCGTCCTTGTGTATTGCAGCATCCTACCAACTCCCACTTGCCATCTCTCTACGCCTGCAGGGCGGGGGCATCCCTGAAGGGGTCAACCCTCCGGAAGGTCACGGCATGAACTTCGTTGTTGTCAGAAGCGGGATTCCGTAAAATGCGCGCTCAGGGATGCTTTTGAGGAGCTGCCGGGAAGTGCACGAGGCTGTCCTGGTTTCAGCTGGGATAGGGTTCCTTGTCTTCCCAGTAGCTGGTATGGAGCTGGGTTCTGGATTTCGGATGACAGTGATGCTGATAACACGCCGATCTTTCAGTTGTTGCAGAGCACTGCTTACACAGAGTCAAGGACGTTCCAGCTGCCCATAGCGCCCTGGAGCCAGGAGGCTGCGGGTGCACCACGAGCTGGGAGGGGACGCAGCCAGGACAGCTGGCCCAAACGGGCCAGAGCCATGTCCCATACCGCATGGGGTCGTGCCGAAGACTGGGACTGAGCGGGTTGGCCGGAGTGTGGCTGCCACCGCGCGGGGTCTGTCTGGGCATCATCACTCGGTGGGCAGTGAGCAATTGCGTTGTGCATCGCTGTGCATTCATCCTGGAGGAGAGAAGGCTCGGGGGGATCATAGCAATGTCTAGGCATCCCCAAAGGGAGGATGCAAAGAAGACGGAGCCAGGCTCTTGTCAGCGGTGCCCAGCGGCCGTACGGCTCTACGTGGCCCTGCTTCAGCAGGGGGGCTGGAGCAGATGACCTCCAGAGGTCCCTTCCATCCCCAGCCCTTCTCTGAGCTTCCTTCTGGGTAAAACACAGGCCCCTTTTACACCACTGACACAGAAGATGGCGTAGGATGCCACCACTTCACGTAACCAATGAGGCGCTGCTCATTTCTATCGTCCTCCTGAGACAGCCAAGAGGTGCCGATGCTCCTGATTTTCTCTAAACAACCCTAGGCTTCTCAGTCACGTTCCCACTGTCTCTGGCCAATTTCCACCTTCCCAGGTGATAAGTTGTTCCTCAGTTTCTTCTTGTGTCCTCATCAATGGTGGAACGCAAAAAGCAATGCAACTTTCCAAGACTCCTTTGGGAGAATTAGAAAGCAGGTATTCTTTATTAACAGCGCTGGGTGTGTGGGGGATAATTCCACCCAACACGTACACCTAAGCAAGACAAGGAGTACTTTATTCATGGTACGGTGATATCCGTATTCATGCAGTTTGCAAGAAAGGGCAGGATTTATGCTAATGGTTTCTCAGACCTAATTATCATATTGCCCCTCCTACTATCGCAGGCACAGTAACCTCTGGTGGTCGCACTTTGGGGGCTTTCTGATAAAGGCTCATAGTTTTTTTCGTCTTGAACTTCTTTCTGTTTTGCACATGCTCAGTCATTGTTTAACTGCTTCAGCACTTTTGATCTTTTATAAGCTCAGCTAACTTAATTGTTTTAAGTTCTACTTTGGGCACCGTGTTCCTTCTTCAGCCTGGATTTTATGCATACAGCTGAGTCTTCTTATCGCGTGAGGCTGATACAACAACTGAGAATTTTCAGCAATCCCTTCGGGTCACAGTTACACATTTTGTGTTTTATACTCGTTGTTTCCATGGTCTCTTCAGGATGCCTCCAATGCTCAGGTGTCCAGCTGCACGTCAAGGACATCCCTGGCTCCCAGGGGCAGTTCCCAGGCCGACCTCCTGGCCTGGACCCCAGCCTGGCAGACGTGGCTCCTGTCAGCGTGGAGCAGCCATCTCACGTCAGCATTGTCTCACAACGGTCAGGTGACCTCTGTCAGTGCTGCCATCAGGGACACCCCGAGACCCTTCTGATGTCACCCTATGACCTCACAAAAGGTGGCTGGCTATAAGTGCCCTGAGCGGCGCGCCTGCGGCCAGTCCGGCTGGTGGTGGTCGAGAGCTCGAGGTCCCACGGCTGGAAGGAGAGAGAGAGGCGGAGGTGTTGCAAGAGGCACACGCGAAGCCATTCTTGTTGCACGCGAGCCATCGAGGGCCTTCGGTAAGGGTCTCAAATCTACAGACATCTATGTACCTCATCTGTCCTAAGCGCAGTCTTGCCAAGTATAACCGATGATAAGCGTATTTGCCATTCTAATAGCAATGTTTGCAATCCATACACGGAATGTTGACAGCTACAGTACTCTAGACAACTTGGTTGAACCTAGAAAGCTAACGTCTGTTTGCTGCTAGAATATTTTCTTCCTGGTTCTATCTGCAGTAGTCCTCCTGGTGGCACGCTGGTGACACGTGAGGCGTTGAGGTCCTGCCGGCGACCCGCGAGGCAAGGGAGGTGCTGAAGACCCCAGGCTGCTGATAAGCGCCTGCCACCAAGGCAGCCTCCCCCAGAGGATGACCAGCTCCACGTCGCAGCGGCGGCAGGCACCATGAGCCGGCCACAGCAGCAGGAGCAGCCAGAGGAGGCCCCCGAGGACGAGACATGCCCCATCTGCTTGGACCAGCTGTCCAACGCAGCTTGCGTGGACCCCTGCAGGCACTCCTTCTGCCTGGATTGCATCCAGGCCTGGGCTGCAGAAAGAAACACCTGCCCGCTGTGCCGCGGGCCCATCGTTGGAGTTGTGCGCCTGGCCCGACGACCCCGCAGAAGATTGCAACGCGACGCGCGGCTGGAGCGGCGGCAGCAGCAGCAGCAGCAGCGGCAGAGGAGCCCCTCAGGCTACCGCTCCCGCAGCGCCTCGCCCAGGCGCAGGGAGCGCAGCCCCTTTGAAGCGCGAGAGCTTGTCCGCAGCCGCTCCTGGCGCTTGGGGCAGGACAGGCACAGACTGCCACTGCCCCTGTGGTACGACAACCCGGAGGACATAGAGTGGCTACGTCGGGTCCAGCAGGAGGAGCCGGGGTCTGGCGACCACGCGGGCCGGCAGGCCAGGCCCCGCAACTGAGCAGGCGGCCGCGCCTCACCTGGGGACGGGCTGGGGGTGGCAGCCACAATTACCCCAAGAATAAATTACAACTTTTCCACCCTGCAAAGCCTCTGCCTGCACTTATTCCTGCATCGGTCAGAAGGGGGGGAGGGGCGGGGGGGGGACGGACTGAACGCAGTCCTCTGCCTGCGCCACAGATTGGTTTGGGGATGTCCGCTCCTCATGGGGAGCGGCTGCGGGTTGTGGGTCCCCGAGTGAGACTTGGGGATGAGAAGTCATTTGGGGGATGAGAAGTCGTCATGGGAATGGGAAAGTGTTGGGGATGGGAGCAGCCACAGAGGTGACCTGGCCCGACTGGGAAAAAGGCTGACAGCAAAAGCCTCCTAAAAGCCTGCCAGAAGAGAATGCCTGCCAGCTGGGAACCGGGCCTCGCAACCTGCAGCATCCTTGGAAGGCGCTGCTGGCCTCCTGCAAGTGCAGCCTAAGGGTACCTAAGAACCAGAGACTTCCTGAAGACACCAGCACCAAGGGCAAAAGCAAGGAACTACAAGAGCAACGGACTGTCTGAGAAGGAGGAACGGCTCTGGGAAAGGTGTCCTTCTCAGAGACTAGGAAGCATCGGTGTCTATCGCTTGTCTCAGGTGAAACACAGAAATTAGCAGCGGCTTTTGGCTGCTCTGAGGAGGTGGTGTCCTCTGCCCTCTTCTGTCTCTCTTGATAGAAAAAGGACTCCTTTTCGACCCAAAATGGAGCGCCTCTCTCCCTCAGAACTTCCTGTGCTGCACAAATTGTTCTTGCCTACACGACATCCTAAACCCATTGAACCTTTGCTGGGGGTGCCCGGCTGACTCCCAACTCTTTGACGGGAGTCTCACGTCTTTGCAGTGACACTTTGTTCTTGATTCCTTGGGGCCCGCTCCTGGGTTCGGTCTCTTGCGAGATGGCTTTTCTTAATTAGCCTCATACCTCTCCCCATGCTTGCCTTGAATCACAGAACATTGCCTAGTGGTGGTCTGTGGCCATGTGTAGTAAAGAGAACTTTTCAGCAAAGAAGGCCTCCGTGTCCTTGTGTATTGCAGCATCCTACCAACTCCCACTTGCCATCTCTCTACGCCTGCAGGGCGGGGGCATCCCTGAAGGGGTCAACCCTCCGGAAGGTCACGGCATGAACTTCGTTGTTGTCAGAAGCGGGATTCCGTAAAATGCGCGCTCAGGGATGCTTTTGAGGAGCTGCCGGGAAGTGCACGAGGCTGTCCTGGTTTCAGCTGGGATAGGGTTCCTTGTCTTCCCAGTAGCTGGTATGGAGCTGGGTTCTGGATTTCGGATGACAGTGATGCTGATAACACGCCGATCTTTCAGTTGTTGCAGAGCACTGCTTACACAGAGTCAAGGACGTTCCAGCTGCCCATAGCGCCCTGGAGCCAGGAGGCTGCGGGTGCACCACGAGCTGGGAGGGGACGCAGCCAGGACAGCTGGCCCAAACGGGCCAGAGCCATGTCCCATACCGCATGGGGTCGTGCCGAAGACTGGGACTGAGCGGGTTGGCCGGAGTGTGGCTGCCACCGCGCGGGGTCTGTCTGGGCATCATCACTCGGTGGGCAGTGAGCAATTGCGTTGTGCATCGCTGTGCATTCATCCTGGAGGAGAGAAGGCTCGGGGGGATCATAGCAATGTCTAGGCATCCCCAAAGGGAGGATGCAAAGAAGACGGAGCCAGGCTCTTGTCAGCGGTGCCCAGCGGCCGTACGGCTCTACGTGGCCCTGCTTCAGCAGGGGGGCTGGAGCAGATGACCTCCAGAGGTCCCTTCCATCCCCAGCCCTTCTCTGAGCTTCCTTCTGGGTAAAACACAGGCCCCTTTTACACCACTGACACAGAAGATGGCGTAGGATGCCACCACTTCACGTAACCAATGAGGCGCTGCTCATTTCTATCGTCCTCCTGAGACAGCCAAGAGGTGCCGATGCTCCTGATTTTCTCTAAACAACCCTAGGCTTCTCAGTCACGTTCCCACTGTCTCTGGCCAATTTCCACCTTCCCAGGTGATAAGTTGTTCCTCAGTTTCTTCTTGTGTCCTCATCAATGGTGGAACGCAAAAAGCAATGCAACTTTCCAAGACTCCTTTGGGAGAATTAGAAAGCAGGTATTCTTTATTAACAGCGCTGGGTGTGTGGGGGATAATTCCACCCAACACGTACACCTAAGCAAGACAAGGAGTACTTTATTCATGGTACGGTGATATCCGTATTCATGCAGTTTGCAAGAAAGGGCAGGATTTATGCTAATGGTTTCTCAGACCTAATTATCATATTGCCCCTCCTACTATCGCAGGCACAGTAACCTCTGGTGGTCGCACTTTGGGGGCTTTCTGATAAAGGCTCATAGTTTTTTTCGTCTTGAACTTCTTTCTGTTTTGCACATGCTCAGTCATTGTTTAACTGCTTCAGCACTTTTGATCTTTTATAAGCTCAGCTAACTTAATTGTTTTAAGTTCTACTTTGGGCACCGTGTTCCTTCTTCAGCCTGGATTTTATGCATACAGCTGAGTCTTCTTATCGCGTGAGGCTGATACAACAACTGAGAATTTTCAGCAATCCCTTCGGGTCACAGTTACACATTTTGTGTTTTATACTCGTTGTTTCCATGGTCTCTTCAGGATGCCTCCAATGCTCAGGTGTCCAGCTGCACGTCAAGGACATCCCTGGCTCCCAGGGGCAGTTCCCAGGCCGACCTCCTGGCCTGGACCCCAGCCTGGCAGACGTGGCTCCTGTCAGCGTGGAGCAGCCATCTCACGTCAGCATTGTCTCACAACGGTCAGGTGACCTCTGTCAGTGCTGCCATCAGGGACACCCCGAGACCCTTCTGATGTCACCCTATGACCTCACAAAAGGTGGCTGGCTATAAGTGCCCTGAGCGGCGCGCCTGCGGCCAGTCCGGCTGGTGGTGGTCGAGAGCTCGAGGTCCCACGGCTGGAAGGAGAGAGAGAGGCGGAGGTGTTGCAAGAGGCACACGCGAAGCCATTCTTGTTGCACGCGAGCCATCGAGGGCCTTCGGTAAGGGTCTCAAATCTACAGACATCTATGTACCTCATCTGTCCTAAGCGCAGTCTTGCCAAGTATAACCGATGATAAGCGTATTTGCCACTCTAATAGCAATGTTTGCAATCCATACACGGAATGTTGACAGCTACAGTACTCTAGACAACTTGGTTGAACCTAGAAAGCTAACGTCTGTTTGCTGCTAGAATATTTTCTTCCTGGTTCTATCTGCAGTAGTCCTCCTGGTGGCACGCTGGTGACACGTGAGGCGTTGAGGTCCTGCCGGCGACCCGCGAGGCAAGGGAGGTGCTGAAGACCCCAGGCTGCTGATAAGCGCCTGCCACCAAGGCAGCCTCCCCCAGAGGACGACCAGCTCCACGTCGCAGCGGCGGCAGGCACCATGAGCCGGCCACAGCAGCAGGAGCAGCCAGAGGAGGCCCCCGAGGACGAGACATGCCCCATCTGCTTGGACCAGCTGTCCAACGCAGCTTGCGTGGACCCCTGCAGGCACTCCTTCTGCCTGGATTGCATCCAGGCCTGGGCTGCAGAAAGAAACACCTGCCCGCTGTGCCGCGGGCCCATCGTTGGAGTTGTGCGCCTGGCCCGACGACCCCGCAGAAGATTGCAACGCGACGCGCGGCTGGAGCGGCGGCAGCAGCAGCAGCAGCAGCGGCAGAGGAGCCCCTCAGGCTACCGCTCCCGCAGCGCCTCGCCCAGGCGCAGGGAGCGCAGCCCCTTTGAAGCGCGAGAGCTTGTCCGCAGCCGCTCCTGGCGCTTGGGGCAGGACAGGCACAGACTGCCACTGCCCCTGTGGTACGACAACCCGGAGGACATAGAGTGGCTACGTCGGGTCCAGCAGGAGGAGCCGGGGTCTGGCGACCACGCGGGCCGGCAGGCCAGGCCCCGCAACTGAGCAGGCGGCCGCGCCTCACCTGGGGACGGGCTGGGGGTGGCAGCCACAATTACCCCAAGAATAAATTACAACTTTTCCACCCTGCAAAGCCTCTGCCTGCACTTATTCCTGCATCGGTCAGAAGGGGGGGAGGGGCAGGGGGGGGGACGGACTGAACGCAGTCCTCTGCCTGCGCCACAGATTGGTTTGGGGATGTCCGCTCCTCATGGGGAGCGGCTGCGGGTTGTGGGTCCCCGAGTGAGACTTGGGGATGAGAAGTCATTTGGGGGATGAGAAGTCGTCATGGGAATGGGAAAGTGTTGGGGATGGGAGCAGCCACAGAGGTGACCTGGCCCGACTGGGAAAAAGGCTGACAGCAAAAGCCTCCTAAAAGCCTGCCAGAAGAGAATGCCTGCCAGCTGGGAACCGGGCCTCGCAACCTGCAGCATCCTTGGAAGGCGCTGCTGGCCTCCTGCAAGTGCAGCCTAAGGGTACCTAAGAACCAGAGACTTCCTGAAGACACCAGCACCAAGGGCAAAAGCAAGGAACTACAAGAGCAACGGACTGTCTGAGAAGGAGGAACGGCTCTGGGAAAGGTGTCCTTCTCAGAGACTAGGAAGCATCGGTGTCTATCGCTTGTCTCAGGTGAAACACAGAAATTAGCAGCGGCTTTTGGCTGCTCTGAGGAGGTGGTGTCCTCTGCCCTCTTCTGTCTCTCTTGATAGAAAAAGGACTCCTTTTCGACCCAAAATGGAGCGCCTCTCTCCCTCAGAACTTCCTGTGCTGCACAAATTGTTCTTGCCTACACGACATCCTAAACCCATTGAACCTTTGCTGGGGGTGCCCGGCTGACTCCCAACTCTTTGACGGGAGTCTCACGTCTTTGCAGTGACACTTTGTTCTTGATTCCTTGGGGCCCGCTCCTGGGTTCGGTCTCTTGCGAGATGGCTTTTCTTAATTAGCCTCATACCTCTCCCCATGCTTGCCTTGAATCACAGAACATTGCCTAGTGGTGGTCTGTGGCCATGTGTAGTAAAGAGAACTTTTCAGCAAAGAAGGCCTCCGCGTCCTTGTGTATTGCAGCATCCTACCAACTCCCACTTGCCATCTCTCTACGCCTGCAGGGCGGGGGCATCCCTGAAGGGGTCAACCCTCCGGAAGGTCACGGCATGAACTTCGTTGTTGTCAGAAGCGGGATTCCGTAAAATGCGCGCTCAGGGATGCTTTTGAGGAGCTGCCGGGAAGTGCACGAGGCTGTCCTGGTTTCAGCTGGGATAGGGTTCCTTGTCTTCCCAGTAGCTGGTATGGAGCTGGGTTCTGGATTTCGGATGACAGTGATGCTGATAACACGCCGATCTTTCAGTTGTTGCAGAGCACTGCTTACACAGAGTCAAGGACGTTCCAGCTGCCCATAGCGCCCTGGAGCCAGGAGGCTGCGGGTGCACCACGAGCTGGGAGGGGACGCAGCCAGGACAGCTGGCCCAAACGGGCCAGAGCCATGTCCCATACCGCATGGGGTCGTGCCGAAGACTGGGACTGAGCGGGTTGGCCGGAGTGTGGCTGCCACCGCGCGGGGTCTGTCTGGGCATCATCACTCGGTGGGCAGTGAGCAATTGCGTTGTGCATCGCTGTGCATTCATCCTGGAGGAGAGAAGGCTCGGGGGGATCATAGCAATGTCTAGGCATCCCCAAAGGGAGGATGCAAAGAAGACGGAGCCAGGCTCTTGTCAGCGGTGCCCAGCGGCCGTACGGCTCTACGTGGCCCTGCTTCAGCAGGGGGGCTGGAGCAGATGACCTCCAGAGGTCCCTTCCATCCCCAGCCCTTCTCTGAGCTTCCTTCTGGGTAAAACACAGGCCCCTTTTACACCACTGACACAGAAGATGGCGTAGGATGCCACCACTTCACGTAACCAATGAGGCGCTGCTCATTTCTATCGTCCTCCTGAGACAGCCAAGAGGTGCCGATGCTCCTGATTTTCTCTAAACAACCCTAGGCTTCTCAGTCACGTTCCCACTGTCTCTGGCCAATTTCCACCTTCCCAGGTGATAAGTTGTTCCTCAGTTTCTTCTTGTGTCCTCATCAATGGTGGAACGCAAAAAGCAATGCAACTTTCCAAGACTCCTTTGGGAGAATTAGAAAGCAGGTATTCTTTATTAACAGCGCTGGGTGTGTGGGGGATAATTCCACCCAACACGTACACCTAAGCAAGACAAGGAGTACTTTATTCATGGTACGGTGATATCCGTATTCATGCAGTTTGCAAGAAAGGGCAGGATTTATGCTAATGGTTTCTCAGACCTAATTATCATATTGCCCCTCCTACTATCGCAGGCACAGTAACCTCTGGTGGTCGCACTTTGGGGGCTTTCTGATAAAGGCTCATAGTTTTTTTCGTCTTGAACTTCTTTCTGTTTTGCACATGCTCAGTCATTGTTTAACTGCTTCAGCACTTTTGATCTTTTATAAGCTCAGCTAACTTAATTGTTTTAAGTTCTACTTTGGGCACCGTGTTCCTTCTTCAGCCTGGATTTTATGCATACAGCTGAGTCTTCTTATCGCGTGAGGCTGATACAACAACTGAGAATTTTCAGCAATCCCTTCGGGTCACAGTTACACATTTTGTGTTTTATACTCGTTGTTTCCATGGTCTCTTCAGGATGCCTCCAATGCTCAGGTGTCCAGCTGCACGTCAAGGACATCCCTGGCTCCCAGGGGCAGTTCCCAGGCCGACCTCCTGGCCTGGACCCCAGCCTGGCAGACGTGGCTCCTGTCAGCGTGGAGCAGCCATCTCACGTCAGCATTGTCTCACAACGGCCAGGTGACCTCTGTCAGTGCTGCCATCAGGGACACCCCGAGACCCTTCTGATGTCACCCTATGACCTCACAAAAGGTGGCTGGCTATAAGTGCCCTGAGCGGCGCGCCTGCGGCCAGTCCGGCTGGTGGTGGTCGAGAGCTCGAGGTCCCACGGCTGGAAGGAGAGAGAGGCGGAGGTGTTGCAAGAGGCACACGCGAAGCCATTCTTGTTGCACGCGAGCCATCGAGGGCCTTCGGTAAGGGTCTCAAATCTATAGACATCTATGTACCTCATCTGTCCTAAGCGCAGTCTTGCCAAGTATAACCGATGATAAGCGTATTTGCCATTCTAATAGCAATGTTTGCAATCCATACACGGAATGTTGACAGCTACAGTACTCTAGACAACTTGGTTGAACCTAGAAAGCTAACGTCTGTTTGCTGCTAGAATATTTTCTTCCTGGTTCTATCTGCAGTAGTCCTCCTGGTGGCACGCTGGTGACACGTGAGGCGTTGAGGTCCTGCCGGCGACCCGCGAGGCAAGGGAGGTGCTGAAGACCCCAGGCTGCTGATAAGCGCCTGCCACCAAGGCAGCCTCCCCCAGAGGACGACCAGCTCCACGTCGCAGCGGCGGCAGGCACCATGAGCCGGCCACAGCAGCAGGAGCAGCCAGAGGAGGCCCCCGAGGACGAGACATGCCCCATCTGCTTGGACCAGCTGTCCAACGCAGCTTGCGTGGACCCCTGCAGGCACTCCTTCTGCCTGGATTGCATCCAGGCCTGGGCTGCAGAAAGAAACACCTGCCCGCTGTGCCGCGGGCCCATCGTTGGAGTTGTGCGCCTGGCCCGACGACCCCGCAGAAGATTGCAACGCGACGCGCGGCTGGAGCGGCGGCAGCAGCAGCAGCAGCAGCGGCAGAGGAGCCCCTCAGGCTACCGCTCCCGCAGCGCCTCGCCCAGGCGCAGGGAGCGCAGCCCCTTTGAAGCGCGAGAGCTTGTCCGCAGCCGCTCCTGGCGCTTGGGGCAGGACAGGCACAGACTGCCACTGCCCCTGTGGTACGACAACCCGGAGGACATAGAGTGGCTACGTCGGGTCCAGCAGGAGGAGCCGGGGTCTGGCGACCACGCGGGCCGGCAGGCCAGGCCCCGCAACTGAGCAGGCGGCCGCGCCTCACCTGGGGACGGGCTGGGGGTGGCAGCCACAATTACCCCAAGAATAAATTACAACTTTTCCACCCTGCAAAGCCTCTGCCTGCACTTATTCCTGCATCGGTCAGAAGGGGGGGAGGGGCAGGGGGGGGGACGGACTGAACGCAGTCCTCTGCCTGCGCCACAGATTGGTTTGGGGATGTCCGCTCCTCATGGGGAGCGGCTGCGGGTTGTGGGTCCCCGAGTGAGACTTGGGGATGAGAAGTCATTTGGGGGATGAGAAGTCGTCATGGGAATGGGAAAGTGTTGGGGATGGGAGCAGCCACAGAGGTGACCTGGCCCGACTGGGAAAAAGGCTGACAGCAAAAGCCTCCTAAAAGCCTGCCAGAAGAGAATGCCTGCCAGCTGGGAACCGGGCCTCGCAACCTGCAGCATCCTTGGAAGGCGCTGCTGGCCTCCTGCAAGTGCAGCCTAAGGGTACCTAAGAACCAGAGACTTCCTGAAGACACCAGCACCAAGGGCAAAAGCAAGGAACTACAAGAGCAACGGACTGTCTGAGAAGGAGGAACGGCTCTGGGAAAGGTGTCCTTCTCAGAGACTAGGAAGCATCGGTGTCTATCGCTTGTCTCAGGTGAAACACAGAAATTAGCAGCGGCTTTTGGCTGCTCTGAGGAGGTGGTGTCCTCTGCCCTCTTCTGTCTCTCTTGATAGAAAAAGGACTCCTTTTCGACCCAAAATGGAGCGCCTCTCTCCCTCAGAACTTCCTGTGCTGCACAAATTATTCTTGCCTACACGACATCCTAAACCCATTGAACCTTTGCTGGGGGTGCCCGGCTGACTCCCAACTCTTTGACGGGAGTCTCACGTCTTTGCAGTGACACTTTGTTCTTGATTCCTTGGGGCCCGCTCCTGGGTTCGGTCTCTTGCGAGATGGCTTTTCTTAATTAGCCTCATACCTCTCCCCATGCTTGCCTTGAATCACAGAACATTGCCTAGTGGTGGTCTGTGGCCATGTGTAGTAAAGAGAACTTTTCAGCAAAGAAGGCCTCCGCGTCCTTGTGTATTGCAGCATCCTACCAACTCCCACTTGCCATCTCTCTACGCCTGCAGGGCGGGGGCATCCCTGAAGGGGTCAACCCTCCGGAAGGTCACGGCATGAACTTCGTTGTTGTCAGAAGCGGGATTCCGTAAAATGCGCGCTCAGGGATGCTTTTGAGGAGCTGCCGGGAAGTGCACGAGGCTGTCCTGGTTTCAGCTGGGATAGGGTTCCTTGTCTTCCCAGTAGCTGGTATGGAGCTGGGTTCTGGATTTCGGATGACAGTGATGCTGATAACACGCCGATCTTTCAGTTGTTGCAGAGCACTGCTTACACAGAGTCAAGGACGTTCCAGCTGCCCATAGCGCCCTGGAGCCAGGAGGCTGCGGGTGCACCACGAGCTGGGAGGGGACGCAGCCAGGACAGCTGGCCCAAACGGGCCAGAGCCATGTCCCATACCGCATGGGGTCGTGCCGAAGACTGGGACTGAGCGGGTTGGCCGGAGTGTGGCTGCCACCGCGCGGGGTCTGTCTGGGCATCATCACTCGGTGGGCAGTGAGCAATTGCGTTGTGCATCGCTGTGCATTCATCCTGGAGGAGAGAAGGCTCGGGGGGATCATAGCAATGTCTAGGCATCCCCAAAGGGAGGATGCAAAGAAGACGGAGCCAGGCTCTTGTCAGCGGTGCCCAGCGGCCGTACGGCTCTACGTGGCCCTGCTTCAGCAGGGGGGCTGGAGCAGATGACCTCCAGAGGTCCCTTCCATCCCCAGCCCTTCTCTGAGCTTCCTTCTGGGTAAAACACAGGCCCCTTTTACACCACTGACACAGAAGATGGCGTAGGATGCCACCACTTCACGTAACCAATGAGGCGCTGCTCATTTCTATCGTCCTCCTGAGACAGCCAAGAGGTGCCGATGCTCCTGATTTTCTCTAAACAACCCTAGGCTTCTCAGTCACGTTCCCACTGTCTCTGGCCAATTTCCACCTTCCCAGGTGATAAGTTGTTCCTCAGTTTCTTCTTGTGTCCTCATCAATGGTGGAACGCAAAAAGCAATGCAACTTTCCAAGACTCCTTTGGGAGAATTAGAAAGCAGGTATTCTTTATTAACAGCGCTGGGTGTGTGGGGGATAATTCCACCCAACACGTACACCTAAGCAAGACAAGGAGTACTTTATTCATGGTACGGTGATATCCGTATTCATGCAGTTTGCAAGAAAGGGCAGGATTTATGCTAATGGTTTCTCAGACCTAATTATCATATTGCCCCTCCTACTATCGCAGGCACAGTAACCTCTGGTGGTCGCACTTTGGGGGCTTTCTGATAAAGGCTCATAGTTTTTTTCGTCTTGAACTTCTTTCTGTTTTGCACATGCTCAGTCATTGTTTAACTGCTTCAGCTCTTTTGATCTTTTATAAGCTCAGCTAACTTAATTGTTTTAAGTTCTACTTTGGGCACCGTGTTCCTTCTTCAGCCTGGATTTTATGCATACAGCTGAGTCTTCTTATCGCGTGAGGCTGATACAACAACTGAGAATTTTCAGCAATCCCTTCGGGTCACAGTTACACATTTTGTGTTTTATACTCGTTGTTTCCATGGTCTCTTCAGGATGCCTCCAATGCTCAGGTGTCCAGCTGCACGTCAAGGACATCCCTGGCTCCCAGGGGCAGTTCCCAGGCCGACCTCCTGGCCTGGACCCCAGCCTGGCAGACGTGGCTCCTGTCAGCGTGGAGCAGCCATCTCACGTCAGCATTGTCTCACAACGGCCAGGTGACCTCTGTCAGTGCTGCCATCAGGGACACCCCGAGACCCTTCTGATGTCACCCTATGACCTCACAAAAGGTGGCTGGCTATAAGTGCCCTGAGCGGCGCGCCTGCGGCCAGTCCGGCTGGTGGTGGTCGAGAGCTCGAGGTCCCACGGCTGGAAGGAGAGAGAGGCGGAGGTGTTGCAAGAGGCACACGCGAAGCCATTCTTGTTGCACGCGAGCCATCGAGGGCCTTCGGTAAGGGTCTCAAATCTATAGACATCTATGTACCTCATCTGTCCTAAGCGCAGTCTTGCCAAGTATAACCGATGATAAGCGTATTTGCCATTCTAATAGCAATGTTTGCAATCCATACACGGAATGTTGACAGCTACAGTACTCTAGACAACTTGGTTGAACCTAGAAAGCTAACGTCTGTTTGCTGCTAGAATATTTTCTTCCTGGTTCTATCTGCAGTAGTCCTCCTGGTGGCACGCTGGTGACACGTGAGGCGTTGAGGTCCTGCCGGCGACCCGCGAGGCAAGGGAGGTGCTGAAGACCCCAGGCTGCTGATAAGCGCCTGCCACCAAGGCAGCCTCCCCCAGAGGACGACCAGCTCCACGTCGCAGCGGCGGCAGGCACCATGAGCCGGCCACAGCAGCAGGAGCAGCCAGAGGAGGCCCCCGAGGACGAGACATGCCCCATCTGCTTGGACCAGCTGTCCAACGCAGCTTGCGTGGACCCCTGCAGGCACTCCTTCTGCCTGGATTGCATCCAGGCCTGGGCTGCAGAAAGAAACACCTGCCCGCTGTGCCGCGGGCCCATCGTTGGAGTTGTGCGCCTGGCCCGACGACCCCGCAGAAGATTGCAACGCGACGCGCGGCTGGAGCGGCGGCAGCAGCAGCAGCAGCAGCGGCAGAGGAGCCCCTCAGGCTACCGCTCCCGCAGCGCCTCGCCCAGGCGCAGGGAGCGCAGCCCCTTTGAAGCGCGACAGCTTGTCCGCAGCCGCTCCTGGCGCTTGGGGCAGGACAGGCACAGACTGCCACTGCCCCTGTGGTACGACAACCCGGAGGACATAGAGTGGCTACGTCGGGTCCAGCAGGAGGAGCCGGGGTCTGGCGACCACGCGGGCCGGCAGGCCAGGCCCCGCAACTGAGCAGGCGGCCGCGCCTCACCTGGGGACGGGCTGGGGGTGGCAGCCACAATTACCCCAAGAATAAATTACAACTTTTCCACCCTGCAAAGCCTCTGCCTGCACTTATTCCTGCATCGGTCAGAAGGGGGGGAGGGGCAGGGGGGGGGACGGACTGAACGCAGTCCTCTGCCTGCGCCACAGATTGGTTTGGGGATGTCCGCTCCTCATGGGGAGCGGCTGCGGGTTGTGGGTCCCCGAGTGAGACTTGGGGATGAGAAGTCATTTGGGGGATGAGAAGTCGTCATGGGAATGGGAAAGTGTTGGGGATGGGAGCAGCCACAGAGGTGACCTGGCCCGACTGGGAAAAAGGCTGACAGCAAAAGCCTCCTAAAAGCCTGCCAGAAGAGAATGCCTGCCAGCTGGGAACCGGGCCTCGCAACCTGCAGCATCCTTGGAAGGCGCTGCTGGCCTCCTGCAAGTGCAGCCTAAGGGTACCTAAGAACCAGAGACTTCCTGAAGACACCAGCACCAAGGGCAAAAGCAAGGAACTACAAGAGCAACGGACTGTCTGAGAAGGAGGAACGGCTCTGGGAAAGGTGTCCTTCTCAGAGACTAGGAAGCATCGGTGTCTATCGCTTGTCTCAGGTGAAACACAGAAATTAGCAGCGGCTTTTGGCTGCTCTGAGGAGGTGGTGTCCTCTGCCCTCTTCTGTCTCTCTTGATAGAAAAAGGACTCCTTTTCGACCCAAAATGGAGCGCCTCTCTCCCTCAGAACTTCCTGTGCTGCACAAATTGTTCTTGCCTACACGACATCCTAAACCCATTGAACCTTTGCTGGGGGTGCCCGGCTGACTCCCAACTCTTTGACGGGAGTCTCACGTCTTTGCAGTGACACTTTGTTCTTGATTCCTTGGGGCCCGCTCCTGGGTTCGGTCTCTTGCGAGATGGCTTTTCTTAATTAGCCTCATACCTCTCCCCATGCTTGCCTTGAATCACAGAACATTGCCTAGTGGTGGTCTGTGGCCATGTGTAGTAAAGAGAACTTTTCAGCAAAGAAGGCCTCCGCGTCCTTGTGTATTGCAGCATCCTACCAACTCCCACTTGCCATCTCTCTACGCCTGCAGGGCGGGGGCATCCCTGAAGGGGTCAACCCTCCGGAAGGTCACGGCATGAACTTCGTTGTTGTCAGAAGCGGGATTCCGTAAAATGCGCGCTCAGGGATGCTTTTGAGGAGCTGCCGGGAAGTGCACGAGGCTGTCCTGGTTTCAGCTGGGATAGGGTTCCTTGTCTTCCCAGTAGCTGGTATGGAGCTGGGTTCTGGATTTCGGATGACAGTGATGCTGATAACACGCCGATCTTTCAGTTGTTGCAGAGCACTGCTTACACAGAGTCAAGGACGTTCCAGCTGCCCATAGCGCCCTGGAGCCAGGAGGCTGCGGGTGCACCACGAGCTGGGAGGGGACGCAGCCAGGACAGCTGGCCCAAACGGGCCAGAGCCATGTCCCATACCGCATGGGGTCGTGCCGAAGACTGGGACTGAGCGGGTTGGCCGGAGTGTGGCTGCCACCGCGCGGGGTCTGTCTGGGCATCATCACTCGGTGGGCAGTGAGCAATTGCGTTGTGCATCGCTGTGCATTCATCCTGGAGGAGAGAAGGCTCGGGGGGATCATAGCAATGTCTAGGCATCCCCAAAGGGAGGATGCAAAGAAGACGGAGCCAGGCTCTTGTCAGCGGTGCCCAGCGGCCGTACGGCTCTACGTGGCCCTGCTTCAGCAGGGGGGCTGGAGCAGATGACCTCCAGAGGTCCCTTCCATCCCCAGCCCTTCTCTGAGCTTCCTTCTGGGTAAAACACAGGCCCCTTTTACACCACTGACACAGAAGATGGCGTAGGATGCCACCACTTCACGTAACCAATGAGGCGCTGCTCATTTCTATCGTCCTCCTGAGACAGCCAAGAGGTGCCGATGCTCCTGATTTTCTCTAAACAACCCTAGGCTTCTCAGTCACGTTCCCACTGTCTCTGGCCAATTTCCACCTTCCCAGGTGATAAGTTGTTCCTCAGTTTCTTCTTGTGTCCTCATCAATGGTGGAACGCAAAAAGCAATGCAACTTTCCAAGACTCCTTTGGGAGAATTAGAAAGCAGGTATTCTTTATTAACAGCGCTGGGTGTGTGGGGGATAATTCCACCCAACACGTACACCTAAGCAAGACAAGGAGTACTTTATTCATGGTACGGTGATATCCGTATTCATGCAGTTTGCAAGAAAGGGCAGGATTTATGCTAATGGTTTCTCAGACCTAATTATCATATTGCCCCTCCTACTATCGCAGGCACAGTAACCTCTGGTGGTCGTACTTTGGGGGCTTTCTGATAAAGGCTCATAGTTTTTTTCGTCTTGAACTTCTTTCTGTTTTGCACATGCTCAGTCATTGTTTAACTGCTTCAGCACTTTTGATCTTTTATAAGCTCAGCTAACTTAATTGTTTTAAGTTCTACTTTGGGCACCGTGTTCCTTCTTCAGCCTGGATTTTATGCATACAGCTGAGTCTTCTTATCGCGTGAGGCTGATACAACAACTGAGAATTTTCAGCAATCCCTTCGGGTCACAGTTACACATTTTGTGTTTTATACTCGTTGTTTCCATGGTCTCTTCAGGATGCCTCCAATGCTCAGGTGTCCAGCTGCACGTCAAGGACATCCCTGGCTCCCAGGGGCAGTTCCCAGGCTGACCTCCTGGCCTGGACCCCAGCCTGGCAGACGTGGCTCCTGTCAGCGTGGAGCAGCCATCTCACGTCAGCATTGTCTCACAACGGTCAGGTGACCTCTGTCAGTGCTGCCATCAGGGACACCCCGAGACCCTTCTGATGTCACCCTATGACCTCACAAAAGGTGGCTGGCTATAAGTGCCCTGAGCGGCGCGCCTGCGGCCAGTCCGGCTGGTGGTGGTCGAGAGCTCGAGGTCCCACGGCTGGAAGGAGAGAGAGGCGGAGGTGTTGCAAGAGGCACACGCGAAGCCATTCTTGTTGCACGCGAGCCATCGAGGGCCTTCGGTAAGGGTCTCAAATCTATAGACATCTATGTACCTCATCTGTCCTAAGCGCAGTCTTGCCAAGTATAACCGATGATAAGCGTATTTGCCATTCTAATAGCAATGTTTGCAATCCATACACGGAATGTTGACAGCTACAGTACTCTAGACAACTTGGTTGAACCTAGAAAGCTAACGTCTGTTTGCTGCTAGAATATTTTCTTCCTGGTTCTATCTGCAGTAGTCCTCCTGGTGGCACGCTGGTGACACGTGAGGCGTTGAGGTCCTGCCGGCGACCCGCGAGGCAAGGGAGGTGCTGAAGACCCCAGGCTGCTGATAAGCGCCTGCCACCAAGGCAGCCTCCCCCAGAGGACGACCAGCTCCACGTCGCAGCGGCGGCAGGCACCATGAGCCGGCCACAGCAGCAGGAGCAGCCAGAGGAGGCCCCCGAGGACGAGACATGCCCCATCTGCTTGGACCAGCTGTCCAACGCAGCTTGCGTGGACCCCTGCAGGCACTCCTTCTGCCTGGATTGCATCCAGGCCTGGGCTGCAGAAAGAAACACCTGCCCGCTGTGCCGCGGGCCCATCGTTGGAGTTGTGCGCCTGGCCCGACGACCCCGCAGAAGATTGCAACGCGACGCGCGGCTGGAGCGGCGGCAGCAGCAGCAGCAGCAGCGGCAGAGGAGCCCCTCAGGCTACCGCTCCCGCAGCACCTCGCCCAGGCGCAGGGAGCGCAGCCCCTTTGAACCGCGACAGCTTGTCCGCAGCCGCTCCTGGCGCTTGGGGCAGGACAGGCACAGACTGCCACTGCCCCTGTGGTACGACAACCCGGAGGACATAGAGTGGCTACGTCGGGTCCAGCAGGAGGAGCCGGGGTCTGGCGACCACGCGGGCCGGCAGGCCAGGCCCCGCAACTGAGCAGGCGGCCGCGCCTCACCTGGGGACGGGCTGGGGGTGGCAGCCACAATTACCCCAAGAATAAATTACAACTTTTCCACCCTGCAAAGCCTCTGCCTGCACTTATTCCTGCATCGGTCAGAAGGGGGGGAGGGGCAGGGGGGGGGACGGACTGAACGCAGTCCTCTGCCTGCGCCACAGATTGGTTTGGGGATGTCCGCTCCTCATGGGGAGCGGCTGCGGGTTGTGGGTCCCCGAGTGAGACTTGGGGATGAGAAGTCATTTGGGGGATGAGAAGTCGTCATGGGAATGGGAAAGTGTTGGGGATGGGAGCAGCCACAGAGGTGACCTGGCCCGACTGGGAAAAAGGCTGACAGCAAAAGCCTCCTAAAAGCCTGCCAGAAGAGAATGCCTGCCAGCTGGGAACTGGGCCTCGCAACCTGCAGCATCCTTGGAAGGCGCTGCTGGCCTCCTGCAAGTGCAGCCTAAGGGTACCTAAGAACCAGAGACTTCCTGAAGACACCAGCACCAAGGGCAAAAGCAAGGAACTACAAGAGCAACGGACTGTCTGAGAAGGAGGAACGGCTCTGGGAAAGGTGTCCTTCTCAGAGACTAGGAAGCATCGGTGTCTATCGCTTGTCTCAGGTGAAACACAGAAATTAGCAGCGGCTTTTGGCTGCTCTGAGGAGGTGGTGTCCTCTGCCCTCTTCTGTCTCTCTTGATAGAAAAAGGACTCCTTTTCGACCCAAAATGGAGCGCCTCTCTCCCTCAGAACTTCCTGTGCTGCACAAATTGTTCTTGCCTACACGACATCCTAAACCCATTGAACCTTTGCTGGGGGTGCCCGGCTGACTCCCAACTCTTTGACGGGAGTCTCACGTCTTTGCAGTGACACTTTGTTCTTGATTCCTTGGGGCCCGCTCCTGGGTTCGGTCTCTTGCGAGATGGCTTTTCTTAATTAGCCTCATACCTCTCCCCATGCTTGCCTTGAATCACAGAACATTGCCTAGTGGTGGTCTGTGGCCATGTGTAGTAAAGAGAACTTTTCAGCAAAGAAGGCCTCCGCGTCCTTGTGTATTGCAGCATCCTACCAACTCCCACTTGCCATCTCTCTACGCCTGCAGGGCGGGGGCATCCCTGAAGGGGTCAACCCTCCGGAAGGTCACGGCATGAACTTCGTTGTTGTCAGAAGCGGGATTCCGTAAAATGCGCGCTCAGGGATGCTTTTGAGGAGCTGCCGGGAAGTGCACGAGGCTGTCCTGGTTTCAGCTGGGATAGGGTTCCTTGTCTTCCCAGTAGCTGGTATGGAGCTGGGTTCTGGATTTCGGATGACAGTGATGCTGATAACACGCCGATCTTTCAGTTGTTGCAGAGCACTGCTTACACAGAGTCAAGGACGTTCCAGCTGCCCATAGCGCCCTGGAGCCAGGAGGCTGCGGGTGCACCACGAGCTGGGAGGGGACGCAGCCAGGACAGCTGGCCCAAACCGGCCAGAGCCATGTCCCATACCGCATGGGGTCGTGCCGAAGACTGGGACTGAGCGGGTTGGCCGGAGCGTGGCTGCCACCGCGCGGGGTCTGTCTGGGCATCATCACTCGGTGGGCAGTGAGCAATTGCGTTGTGCATCGCTGTGCATTCATCCTGGAGGAGAGAAGGCTCGGGGGGATCATAGCAATGTCTAGGCATCCCCAAAGGGAGGATGCAAAGAAGACGGAGCCAGGCTCTTGTCAGCGGTGCCCAGCGGCCGTACGGCTCTACGTGGCCCTGCTTCAGCAGGGGGGCTGGAGCAGATGACCTCCAGAGGTCCCTTCCATCCCCAGCCCTTCTCTGAGCTTCCTTCTGGGTAAAACACAGGCCCCTTTTACACCACTGACACAGAAGATGGCGTAGGATGCCACCACTTCACGTAACCAATGAGGCGCTGCTCATTTCTATCGTCCTCCTGAGACAGCCAAGAGGTGCCGATGCTCCTGATTTTCTCTAAACAACCCTAGGCTTCTCAGTCACGTTCCCACTGTCTCTGGCCAATTTCCACCTTCCCAGGTGATAAGTTGTTCCTCAGTTTCTTCTTGTGTCCTCATCAATGGTGGAACGCAAAAAGCAATGCAACTTTCCAAGACTCCTTTGGGAGAATTAGAAAGCAGGTATTCTTTATTAACAGCGCTGGGTGTGTGGGGGATAATTCCACCCAACACGTACACCTAAGCAAGACAAGGAGTACTTTATTCATGGTACGGTGATATCCGTATTCATGCAGTTTGCAAGAAAGGGCAGGATTTATGCTAATGGTTTCTCAGACCTAATTATCATATTGCCCCTCCTACTATCGCAGGCACAGTAACCTCTGGTGGTTGCACTTTGGGGGCTTTCTGATAAAGGCTCATAGTTTTTTTCGTCTTGAACTTCTTTCTGTTTTGCACATGCTCAGTCATTGTTTAACTGCTTCAGCACTTTTGATCTTTTATAAGCTCAGCTAACTTAATTGTTTTAAGTTCTACTTTGGGCACCGTGTTCCTTCTTCAGCCTGGATTTTATGCATACAGCTGAGTCTTCTTATCGCGTGAGGCTGATACAACAACTGAGAATTTTCAGCAATCCCTTCGGGTCACAGTTACACATTTTGTGTTTTATACTCGTTGTTTCCATGGTCTCTTCAGGATGCCTCCAATGCTCAGGTGTCCAGCTGCACGTCAAGGACATCCCTGGCTCCCAGGGGCAGTTCCCAGGCCGACCTCCTGGCCTGGACCCCAGCCTGGCAGACGTGGCTCCTGTCAGCGTGGAGCAGCCATCTCACGTCAGCATTGTCTCACAACGGTCAGGTGACCTCTGTCAGTGCTGCCATCAGGGACACCCCGAGACCCTTCTGATGTCACCCTATGACCTCACAAAAGGTGGCTGGCTATAAGTGCCCTGAGCGGCGCGCCTGCGGCCAGTCCGGCTGGTGGTGGTCGAGAGCTCGAGGTCCCACGGCTGGAAGAAGAGAGAGGCGGAGGTGTTGCAAGAGGCACACGCGAAGCCATTCTTGTTGCACGCGAGCCATCGAGGGCCTTCGGTAAGGGTCTCAAATCTATAGACATCTATGTACCTCATCTGTCCTAAGCGCAGTCTTGCCAAGTATAACCGATGATAAGCGTATTTGCCATTCTAATAGCAATGTTTGCAATCCATACACGGAATGTTGACAGCTACAGTACTCTAGACAACTTGGTTGAACCTAGAAAGCTAACGTCTGTTTGCTGCTAGAATATTTTCTTCCTGGTTCTATCTGCAGTAGTCCTCCTGGTGGCACGCTGGTGACACGTGAGGCGTTGAGGTCCTGCCGGCGACCCGCGAGGCAAGGGAGGTGCTGAAGACCCCAGGCTGCTGATAAGCGCCTGCCACCAAGGCAGCCTCCCCCAGAGGACGACCAGCTCCACGTCGCAGCGGCGGCAGGCACCATGAGCCGGCCACAGCAGCAGGAGCAGCCAGAGGAGGCCCCCGAGGACGAGACATGCCCCATCTGCTTGGACCAGCTGTCCAACGCAGCTTGCGTGGACCCCTGCAGGCACTCCTTCTGCCTGGATTGCATCCAGGCCTGGGCTGCAGAAAGAAACACCTGCCCGCTGTGCCGCGGGCCCATCGTTGGAGTTGTGCGCCTGGCCCGACGACCCCGCAGAAGATTGCAACGCGACGCGCGGCTGGAGCGGCGGCAGCAGCAGCAGCAGCAGCGGCAGAGGAGCCCCTCAGGCTACCGCTCCCGCAGCGCCTCGCCCAGGCGCAGGGAGCGCAGCCCCTTTGAAGCGCGACAGCTTGTCCGCAGCCGCTCCTGGCGCTTGGGGCAGGACAGGCACAGACTGCCACTGCCCCTGTGGTACGACAACCCGGAGGACATAGAGTGGCTACGTCGGGTCCAGCAGGAGGAGCCGGGGTCTAGCGACCACGCGGGCCGGCAGGCCAGGCCCCGCAACTGAGCAGGCAGCCGCGCCTCACCTGGGGACGGGCTGGGGGTGGCAGCCACAATTACCCCAAGAATAAATTACAACTTTTCCACCCTGCAAAGCCTCTGCCTGCACTTATTCCTGCATCGGTCAGAAGGGGGGGAGGGGCGGGGGGGGACGGACTGAACGCAGTCCTCTGCCTGCGCCACAGATTGGTTTGGGGATGTCCGCTCCTCATGGGGAGCGGCTGCGGGTGGCGGGTCCCTGAGTGAGACTTGGGGGTGAGAAGTCATTTGGGGGATGAGAAGTCGTCATGGGAATGGGAAAGTGTTGGGGATGGGAGCAGCCACAGAGGTGACCTGGCCCGACTGGGAAAAAGGCTGACAGCAAAAGTCTCCTAAAAGCCTGCCAGAAGAGAATGCCTGCCAGCTGGGAACCGGACCTGGCAACCTGCAGCATCCTTGGAAGGCGCTGCTGGCCTCCTGCAAGTGCAGCCTAAGGGTACCTAAGAACCAGAGACTTCCTGAAGACACCAGCACCAAGGGCAAAAGCAAGGAACTACAAGAGCAACGGACTGTCTGAGAAGGAGGAACGGCTCTGGGAAAGGTGTCCTTCTCAGAGACTAGGAAGCATCGGTGTCTATCGCTTGTCTCAGGTGAAACACAGAAATTAGCAGCGGCTTTTGGCTGCTCTGAGGAGGTGGTGTCCTCTGCCCTCTTCTGTCTCTCTTGATAGAAAAAGGACTCCTTTTTGACCCAAAATGGAGCGCCTCTCTCCCTCAGAACTTCCTGTGCTGCACAAATTGTTCTTGCCTACACGACATCCTAAACCCATTGAACCTTTGCTGGGGATGCCCGGCTGACTCCCAACTCTTTGACAGGAGTCTCACGTCTTTGCAGTGACACTTTGTTCTTGATTCCTTGGGGCCCGCTCCTGGGTTCGGTCTCTTGCGAGATGGCTTTTCTTAATTAGCCTCATACCTCTCCCCATGCTTGCCTTGAATCACAGAACATTGCCTAGTGGTGGTCTGTGGCCATGTGTAGTAAAGAGAACTTTTCAGCAAAGAAGGCCTCCGCGTCCTTGTGTATTGCAGCATCCTACCAACTCCCACTTGCCATCTCTCTACGCCTGCAGGGCGGGGGCATCCCTGAAGGGGTCAACCCTCCGGAAGGTCACGGCATGAACTTCGTTGTTGTCAGAAGCGGGATTCCGTAAAATGCGCGCTCAGGGATGCTTTTGAGGAGCTGCCGGGAAGTGCACGAGGCTGTCCTGGTTTCAGCTGGGACAGAGTTCCTTGTTTTCCCAGTAGCTGGTATGGAGCTGGGTTCTGGATTTCGGATGACAGTGATGCTGATAACACGCCGATCTTTCAGTTGTTGCAGAGCACTGCTTACACAGAGTCAAGGACGTTCCAGCTGCCCATAGCGCCCTGGAGCCAGGAGGCTGCGGGTGCACCACGAGCTGGGAGGGGACGCAGCCAGGACAGCTGGCCCAAACGGGCCAGAGCCATGTCCCATACCGCATGGGGTCGTGTTTAGCTATGGATATGGGTTGGCTGGCCAGGGTTTGGGGGGGACAACTGCTTGGGGATAGAGTGGGCGTTGGTCATCGGGTGATGAGCAGCAATTGCACTGTGCATCACTTGCTTTGTACATATTATTTCTCTTCCTTTCCTGTCGTACTAAACTGCCTTTGTCTCAACCAACTAGCTTTTACTTTTTCCCCCACTCTAATTCTCTTCCCCATCCCACTGGGGGAAGTGGAGGGGTGTGGACTGAGCAAATAGCTGTTTGGTGCTGAGCTGCCAGCCAGGTCAATCCACAGGAAAAGCGTACCAGAAAATATCCCAGAGCATTCAAAGTATGACCTGATCTGTTTTCTGTCGTGGGAAAAGCCAGCTTTGGCTAGAAGTCTAAAGAGGTATTAATACAAAATAGAGCTATGTAACATCAAAAATAAATGCCATCTAGAGAAAAGGTCTAGGCAGAAGTGTCTGCATACATATATATTTCCCACTGGTTTTCAGTTAGTAGTTATTAAATTAGAAAAATTAATAAAAATGTGATGCTGTATTTAGAACTACATATAATTTGCTTTTGTTCAAAAATTTTTACCTTATTCTATCCATGAAATGTTCAAAATTGTCCAGCGTTGTGATGTTGTAGTTATGTACTTCAAATTGAACATCAGGGTTAATATTTCTAATAGAGGAAACAAAATGAGTCAATGTTAATAAAGACAGTAATTTGCATTTTACTCCCTAACTTCACAAGTGCTGCTACAGTCTTAAGCTTCCAATCCAAGGGCACAAATGCACCCAGATTTGTCAAAAGTTCACAATTCAATGATGAGAAAAAAGAAACCCAAATGAACCAAACAACAAAACCCCCCAAGATATTGAAGCAGCATAGTTTATATCAAACTTCTTGGTAAAATTAGCTATATGTGGAAGTAGATTCACATTAAGGCTCTGGGCAGGTTAAAAGTGTCCTTAAAGTATCAGCCATTCCCACAGCCATTTTATACTCAGATGTCTAAATTAGACCTTGCTACCTTGCAAGTGATTAAGAGTTAAATATTTTTCTGTAGCAGCATCCAGGATAACTACACTGCATACCCACTTCTGTAAGTCATACCTCAAGGTATCCTCTGCTGCTTGCACTTTACTTAATCCAGCTTGATGAGGTTGGAAGAAGAGTCTGTTCATGTTTGCCAGTTCCACTTTGTCATAATCAAACAGAAGAAGCTACAATAAAGATTGTATTAACACGTGAATCTCCAAATACTCCACGAACGGAGCACTATAGCAAGCCATTTTAAACAGAAAAACTAATTATAAAATCAAGAACAACCACCAAAAAAAACCAACACTCAAATAAATGACACCCTCCAGTTCAACTTATTTCATATATAAAAGTTACCAATATTGTAAATGTGGAAGACTGAATTCTAGCTGCCAGTCACCAGGAAATGATTTGTTAAGTCATGAAAACTGCTGTTGCTTTTTGTTTGTTTGTTTTTTAAAAAGCAGCAATTTGAATTTGCTCATTTGATCTACACTAAAAATATTCATCAGACTATCAACATGGACATTAACACCTCTTCTCACATTCCTACTTGCCATTATGACATTAGCTAAAATGTGTCATTTCTTTCACTTGTGTCTTGTTCTTCAAAAACAATTAACTTAAAATACCTACAGAATACACAGGTATGTTGATTATGAATTTTGATTCAATAGCCCAACGTCCTTTTCTAGGTAAAAAACGCTGGTCTACAGGAAATTCTCCTTCAGAGGAAGGGAGAACAAACTTCACAATAAAAAAATTGCATCACCTCTCTATTAAGAAACTTCTTAAGTTCCAAGAGTAAATGGTGAGGTTTAGCCTGGAAATGCAAACATCTAAACCATTCCCCAAATTCCTCCTTTTAAAGAAAAGCCTGTTGACTCAGTAGGTTCTTGCTATCTATATACACATTATTATTAAGTCTGCTAAATTTTTACCTCTGTCATATCATGAACTGATTTTTGTGGCAAAAACGTCTGACATCTACAGCAGCACAATTTCTTGAATATCAACTTGTTCTCATAATGTAGGATTTAATCTTCTATGTGAGCTACCTCCTCCTTTTTCCTCATTTTACCTTCCCGTTGCAGTAATCCAATATGGTTATTAAATATATGGACTCATATACGAGTGCATAGAAGACAAGCATCTGAACAAGAATAGTCCCCATGATATAGGATCAAGCCCCAAACAAATCAATTTTGCTAGCATAAGAACAATACAGACTCTTCATTTGTGATTTTACTCAAGTGCTTTTCCTGAGTGTTTTCTTCACAGTACTTTTATTTGGGCAAAATCAACTGAGGGGAACTGAATCAAACTCTCTATAAAGAAGACTAGTCCATCTGCTACGACGAAGTAGAAGAAGAAAACTCACATTACCTTACCAATGCCACACCTTGTCAACATTTCAGCAGTCACGCTGCCAACTCCGCCAACACCTACTACTGCAACTGTAAAGGTACGGATTTTCTGCAGAAAGAAATAAGGTATGGATCAGCACGTCAAAGGTGATCCTCACAGGCCCAGGGTGGGTGGGGAGAGGAAAAATTATGGGGCTGTTTTAATGCAGATACAAACCTACCTCGTAATCTTTGACAATTCCCATTCTTTTCAGTGCCATCAAACGACTACAAAGAAAAACAGCAACGTTATACAGAAAACGCTCTATTTCTAATAGCAATTTTGCTTTTTGAGCATCTAAAAGTTGTTGTTGCTTAAAAAACAAGGCAGCCAAGCAACAAACTCAGGCCTGCTGTTTTCAGCGCAGTAGTGATTGCCAGCTGCATACAGTCTGAATGAGGTAGTAGATACTTTCCTATTAGCAAAAGCAAAGGAGTACTGACCCTGCAGCAAATCACATGCTTATTCTGCTGGTATGAGTAAGACTAATGAGTTCAGCAGGGCCTGTAACTATTTCAGGAAATGAATCCCAGATTTAAAAGAGGGAAGCCTCTGCTTTAACGAACCATATGTCAGCAGGTCAGTGAAGACTCGTGGGGTTTTTTTGTTTTTTTTTTTTGTTTTTTTTTTTTTTAAATCACACCCCCAGGACCGCTGAGGCTGTCACAGACCCGCAGACCCACCTACTCCAACCGCCCCCCACCACCACGGCCGCCTCCCCCCTCAGCAGCCCCACACGGCCGAGCCCTCCCTCACCCGCAGGGCCGCACCTGTAGGGGTTGGTGTCCGTCACCTCCGCGCTCATGGCCTCGATGCGGGCCCTGGGCGCCCGCCGGCCGCCCCTCTCCCGGGCCAGCTCCTCCTCCAGCTCCCGCAGCCGCCGCTGCAGCCGCAGCACCTCCGCCATCCCTGCGCCACGTCGGGCCCCGCAACGCTTCCGCCGGTGCCACCGGGCCGCCTGCCCCCCGCTCCCGCCGCCTCAGCGAGCGTTCCCACCGCGACGGGGCAGCCTGCGGCGGGCAGCGGGCGGGTTGTGGTGGAGCCAGAGGGCACGGAGCGGTGGCGGCGGAAGAGAAAGCCGCCATCGGAGCTCCCTGCCGGTAACAGCAGGGCTGCGGGAGGAGGCGGCCGGAACGCGGAGCCGCGGTGTGGGGAACGCTTTCCCTAACGGACCCAGCAGCCCGCGGTTGCCGCGGCAACGCTGGGCGGGGCCGCTCCGCAATTTGCTTAGCGGGAGGGTGGCAGCTCCGCAATTTGCGTAGCGGCGCCGGGGGCGGGGCCGCTCCGCGATTTGCGTAGGGGGACGGGGGGGGGGGAGGGAGCGGGGCCGCTCCGTGATTTGCGCAGCGTTGCGGAGGGAGGGTGCGCAGCGTACGCCGGTGGCGCAGCTGCCGGGATGGTGGCGGAGCCGGGCACCAGCGAGGTGCGGCCTCAGCACCGCTTCGACGCGGGCCGGCTGGAGCGGTTGCTGTGCCGCCGGCTGGCCGGCTTCCCGCAGCAGCCCGAGGGGGCTCTGGCCGTCAGGCAGTACAGGTGAGGGGGAGCCTCTCGCCGTGCCCCGTTGGCGAGCTGCGTTGGCCGCGGGGGCAAAGCTCGGCGCCGGGCAGCCGGGGACCTTTAGCACGGCTGGGAGCGGTGTGCTGCTGGAAAAGCCTGCCTGGATCCCCGGAGTGTGCCCCGAGTGCTCGTGAGCGTTGGTGTCCGGCCCGTGCTCGTAGATCTTGGTTTGTCTGATTGCTCTGCAGTTGCTTCAACAAGTAAAAAATCTTAACGCGCACGTAAATGGCTCCCGAAATCGATTTAAGAAGCCTAAGGCTTGCCACAGAAGCAAATACTGTCTGCTGAGGTTCTTACTAATCCTCAAAGCAAGGTATTGCACTGATGGGGTTCCACTTGCGGGCTCCAAAATGCATTTTTATGGGAGCTTCAGCTCATTTGGGTTCCTCAAAGTAGTGGTGTGACTTCAAATCAGGAGCTAACTGTTAAAAAGATAAGCTCAAAAAACCCACACCATGTTAATTCCACCGTAAACACGTCCTCAACCACTCTGTCTGCAGCTATCTCTAAGAAATAGTAGACGATTTTTTATTGTATTCTAATGCAAATATAAGACATCCACTGAATCCTTACCTGTACCGTAATTCTCATGGGTACTACAGTCAAGGAGACTTCAGGAGGGGCCTAAAGAGAATAGCTAGTAGTAAAAAATAAATTTAAAAAAAAAAGCCATTCTTAATGCTTTTGCTGTGTTATTTGTCTTGTGGTTGCACCTAAGGTCTTCAGCTAATCTGTATTTCTTTTGTGCCCGGCAGGGTATTTGTCTGTGCAGTACACCTGTCGAGCTGTTCTGTAGTCTACACCCTAACAGGCTCATGGAGAATGGAAATGTCCAGGGAAACATGAGGGCAAGCATTCACTTGATTTCAGTTTTCCAACAGTTGTCTAATCTTTTATTGGACTAAGTTAGAATAGGTCTTGAAAATGGTCCAGAATGAGGAGGGGGTGGCATATAGATGAGCTCAGGGCCCTGAGGAAAATGAGGATTGATGAGCTTGATTAGGATCTGATGGACGAGGTGTCATGAATGGTTTAACTAGGTTGTTTACTTTTATATAGGCATGTGATTGGAGTGTGTACTTTCTTTGTCACTGCAACGTTCATTCTTCAGAACTTCACAGTTGCTATAGGCAGTTTCCTAAGCATAGCATGTGGATGAGAACAGATGATCAGTCCTGCCTGCAGTGGGGTTTGGTGCTAGAATCCATCAGTGATTTGAAAATCTTTTTCTATGCTTACGTTGTTAAAAATGGAGCTCACCAAGGAACAGTACAGTAATGGGCAAGTATGAATTGTGCTTGAAACCTTGAACACATTAATAATATCTATTTAGGGTAGAGAGGTAAATGCTGTCTCCATTTTGCAGGAGAACAAATTGAATATCTTTGACTTCTCCACAGTGAAAGAAGACATTTTTCTTTTAGGTAGGGACAGGACCTCTGACTTCTGATTTTGTGGGCTATCACTTGCTTCTTTTTAAGACTATATTTGAAAGAAAACTTAAAAAAAAAAAAAAAACAGTCTCCATTGTCTTGCCGTTTTGTTCAGGCCTTGTCACAGATAATTTTGCACCATTTCCATTATAAGCCTGCAGATTTGCAAGTACTTGAAATTGTAAGTAATTAGAGTCTTCCTCTATGCAGCTCAGGCCAGTCAAATCCAACCTTTTATCTTCGGAAGGGTGAGAAGGCTTACGTGCTCAGGAAGAAGCCCCATGGCCCCCTTTTACCTAGAGCTCACAAGGTAAGCAACATTTCTCAGCAAGCTCCTAGCTCCATTTTGGAGGTGCATTAAGTTCTTCCTATACATGATGGAGCAGTGTATTGCAGTGATTGTTGGATATGTCTAGGTGTGCAGCAAATTACTTGGATCGTTTCCAATTTTCTGTGCTGTACGCTTAACTAAACACTTAAGAGGATAGATTGTCATTAAAAGTATTCAGTAAGATGATGATTTATGCTTAGGAGCTTTTCACTGAATCTAACTTTCTGTTTCTTCTTCAGGTTGATAGAGAATATCATGTGCAGAAAGCCTTATTTGCAGCTGGATTTCCAGTCCCTGAGCCCCTGTTGTATTGCAGTGATGTCTCTGTCATTGGAACAGAATTTTATGTAATGCAGCATGTGCAGGTTGGTCAGCCAATGTCACAGATTTTTTTTCATTCTCCCTACTACAAGCTGCTTTTAAATTGTCTAAAACTTATTGAAGCATACCAGGGAATACCAATATAAATAATCCTCTCATATTTTTAAAAAGTGCTAGCTGACAGAGATTCTTAGTGATTTCAGCTTCTCCAGAGCTTATTTCCATCTCTTCCAAAATATTCTGCTCATTATTTAACCTTTTCTCATTTGAGCTTTCAGAAGAATGTCATGAAATGACTCCATATTGCTGCTGTGAAAAATGTACACATAATTCAGAGGGAAAACAGTCAAGCTATAAAGTTATACAAAATTCTTGGACGTTCTGGAACATATTTGTTACTGGAAATAGTAATTATATACAATCATATTTTTCTTTAAAACTGAACAGGATTCTAGCTCAAGCACTACTTTCAGAATGAACGTAGCATAGCTCTGTGGTCTATCACTGTAGGTGTGCCGTAGCTGAGTTGATACTATTTCTGCTAGATTTGGGTAATTTAGAGTTTAAGTTTGCTGTATCACGTCTTTTTTTTTTCTTGTGGGACAAGGATATGAATTCAGGCCTCATCTCTTTCATCACATCCTCTTCTGTCTGCCTTTGCTTGTTTGACAAGTTGAGGTGTGTGCCAACATGTAGACAGTCCAGGGCTTTGGGAAATTTAGACTCCATGAAGAGCTGAAGCCCTGAGAAACAAGTCTATGCAAAAATTCTCAGTTGTATCTTACGTGTTCTGGGACACCTGTAGTGTGAAATTTGAGTTCTAAGGAAAAGCATTCAAAGGTGTGGATCTCTGTATAAATCAAGAGCACGTACAAAAAAGAAAGGAAAGTGGGAAGATTATGGGCTATCACATAAATGTGTTTGATATATATTTACACTGAAGTGTATTAAGAAAAAAAAGTTGGTGAGTTAAGTCCAAAAATATGATTTGGCTAGTAGTGTTGTGGGTTATCTCTGATACTTTATCTTAATAATTGTCTAATAATCCAAAAAAATAAATGTATTAAATTTGATTATTCTATCATCAGGTTGACTAGGAAATTAGAAATTGAAGAGTTTGTGGGCCAGTTCCTGGAGATGAAGTTAACCCCCATCCTAGTCACAAATCAAGATTAATAAAATAATAAAGCTGTGAAGAATTTCGCAGAGTGTATGTGTGGGGGAACAGTAGTTGTTAGAGACAATACAGTAACTTTTTTTTTTTGGCGGTACTTTCAAGTTTGAGGATCTCTGATTGCGTGCTCTAGTTCAGACTTTTATCTACTGAATATGTATCTTTTATTTTAATTGGCTTCCAATAGATATCCTGCATACTAATGATTTGGGATTACTGTGAATCCCTTCATCTGTTATGGGCAAAGACTAAAAGAAATGAGGAAGGAATTTTAGATTGTACAGGAAGTATCGGTTCACTGCATTTGTTTTGGCTCCTGAAATATATAGCTGTACTTCTCTTCATCTGCTGTGTACATCCCACCAAATATCTGATTTATGATGTCTCTAGGGTCGCATCTTCCGAGACCTCTCGCTGCCAGAAGTGGGCCCAGCAGAGCGTTCTGCATTGTACGTTGCAATGATAGAAACGTTGGCCCAGTTGCACTCCTTTGATTTGCAGTCGTTGGGTCTCCAAGAATATGGCAGAGGTCCAGGATACTGCAGAAGACAGGTACAGCTTTTTGAAAAATTCTTGTTTTGTCAGGTCTTTGAACATTTATTTGTTCGGCAAGCTAATTTGTTAATTTTAAATTACTTGTAAAAGTAACCATTATATTTTGGTTATTAGACATCTTCATTTATTTCAAGTATTTATGCACAGTTTAGAGTTAATGCTACATTCAGATCAATTCTGTAACACTGTTAAAATGTTTGTATTTTTTCAGGTATCAACTTGGAAAAGACAATATGATGTGGCCGCTCATACAGATATTCCTGCCATGAACAAGCTAGCTGAGTGGTTAGCAAACAACTTGCCAGCTGATGATAATGAAGAAACCCTGATTCATGGGGACTTTAGAATAGATAACATCATTTTCCACCCAACAGAGGTACTTGAAACGTATTTGTACGTTTAGCGCTTTTTGGTTCTCCATTTGTTTATACTTGAAATAGAGCATATACAGAGGTGTTTTGGTCATGATTTGCTCTACGTCAGTGTAAAGACTATGGAGAGGAAGTGCACATGGATATCCAGTTATTCGTTGCGTTAGCTATCATTCAAAACCGATTGACTCTCTTTGCAAATCTTAATACAAACAATAATTCCATCCTCTATACATTTAGACTATACATCTTTGGAAGAAACAGAGGAGAACTTAACTCCTCCCCATGCTCTTTGTACGGTACTTAGGTACTTAATGCGTTCATTAGCTCTAGTGCCTACTTGAAAGTCCAGAAAAAAATCATTTTACATTAATAAATCATACTGAATTCAGTGCAACTGAAGGACTTACTGAAGACTCATTAAGCTGCTTAAGAATCTGGTTCAGAGCCCATGGAAATCTGTGTTAGGGCTTCAGTTAACCTCCGTGGCTTTTGGGGTTGTGCCTGTGTGCATACTGGGTCCCCTTTGTCATCTGTTCCCTGGGTGGTCCAGGAACTCCCCAGGAATCTAAGAGAGTTGGCAGAGGGGACTGACTTGCGGCAAGGAGGCTGACTCAGCTCCTGGCTTGCACCATGAAAAAGCAACAGATCCCAACAATTCCCACTGTTGTGCGTAGATCAGTTGATAGAAGCTGACTTAAATATGTTGTTTGACTCCATGATCAGAGAATCTGGCAGTCTTGCAGACTCTTCTAGCAGTTCCTGCTATGGTCAAAAGAGTTGACCAAACTATATACAGGTCCTCTTAAACAATCTGTAGAAACTGTTTCTGTATATGCAGGCACGGCCATGCGGGAAAGTCTTTTGTACGTGGTTTAAGACTAGGGCAGTTGAGAAGTTTCTGACAGGAAGAAGGTTACTCGAAAATGTAGAATTTAAAACAGATTTTCATTGGAAAAAGGCCTTGTTTTCTGCCACTGTGTGAATGTTAATTTTTTGCAGATCTTTATGAAGTGCTAAATGGAACTACTCTTGCTGTAGACAGTTACAGTGCATGTTTTTAATTTTAAACACGTAGTAACTCAATAAAGATCTTGGATACTAAGTGTGTTGTACATTTGTGGATGAAGAGTTTTCTATTGTTCTGATCGGTCACTTGAGGCTTTTATTTTTATTTCTGATTTTATCTTTTATTTTTTAAATTTTTGTTATTTTTATTTAAGGCTCGCGTTTTGGCAGTGCTGGACTGGGAACTTTCAACCACCGGTCATCCTCTAGCAGATTTAGCCTATGCTACTATTTTCTACTTTTGGCCTACATCTCTTAAAGGCTTAGGTCAAGGAACTGTCTTCAATTTCAAAGACACTATAGGTATGAAATTATAATCTTTTTGTCATCGTGAATTCTGTGGTTGATATGTATTTGATGTGTTACTTTTATAAACACTAATTAAAAGTTTAATAAATACATCATTCTGCACTTGAAGAGAACTTTTCTGCAGTTTTCTTCACTGTAGATGTGCCAATAGTGAAGTTTAAGGTAGTTCTGTTTTAATAGAATATGAGTGAGCCATAGTATGTTAATTCAATAAAAGTTTACTTTGAACCTTTCTTAAAGATAATGGAGGCAAACATAAATTTAAATATAAATTTACGTTGATAATTGAAAAAATAAAATAAACTGTGGTGCAATAATTTCCTGATTGGAGTGGAGGTCGGGGAGGAGTAAGGAAGTGTTATGCTTATCTGGAATTCTGACAACATGTTTCTTTTTGGTTCTCTACCTCTCAGGACATGAGAAATGATAGATCTTATTTTTTTTTTTTTTAAACTATGTTAACAGAATGTTTCAGAAAGCTGAAAAAGCTGTTTAAATATTTGAAGAATAGGATGGAAAAATCCTAGAAAATGTTGAGCATCCTAACATATTCTTTCTCTTTTTTTTTTTTTTTTGATAGCAAACCCCTCATTTGAAGAACTGATTTCTATTTACTGCTGCTGCCGGGGTATTAGCACTACTTTCTCCAACTTCAATTTCTTTCTTGCTTTGTCATTTTTCAAAATGGCAGGGATATCGCAGGTAACACTCACATTTTCTGACATGTTACATTTTTATTACAAGTGTTTGTAGGTCAGTAATATTTGTTCAAAGTAAGATTTTTTTAAATAACTGGAAACCTATTTCAATTTATTCCTGTAGAAGCAGTATCTTAGATGCTTATGACTGATAACTCTCTAGCATAGATTTTGTTCTGCATAAAGTACATTGCATTAGATATTCAGCTGTTGTAAGGCATGAGTATATTTTTATGAGTTGCAGCAGAAGATCAGTTTACCAAATGTGATATAAGCTACCTATTATTAATTTGGATTACGAGTGTATATGTGTGTAGTTAATGTGGTTGCGGTTAATAATCATTACATGTATATTGCTAAGTTGGCTTAAGGGACAGGCAGGGCTTGCTTGCAGTATCAATGTAGACATACTCTTTTTGCTCTACTAATTTTTGTGATTTTCCTTCAGTTTGGGGTTTAATAACCCCTTTAGCTTCAGTTCTTTTTGTTTTGTGGGCTCAGCCTCTCCACTATATCAGAAATGGACCAAAAGCAGTATCAATATATCGCTGTAAAGTCTGTTTGGGTGCTATTTTTTTTCCTATTAAGAATACGTACATTTAAGTGTAATTTCGTAGTTGAAGAATTCACCAATCTAAAACAGAGACATTTTAAAGTGCTTAATTATACCACAAATGCCTTTCTTTTTCGTTGTAGGGTGTGTATGCTAGATATCTCATTGGAAATGCTTCTGCAGAGAATAGTCATGAATTTGCTAAGATGGTGCAGCCTTTGGCAGAAAAAGGGTTAGAGCTCTCAAAAAGGTAAGGGTGGTCTAAATTACCGGTCAAAGGCAAGGCAAAGCTTTTACAACGCCTTGTTTAAATGGTTGTATAAGGCAGCTTATATTATCATAAGGGAAAATCAGGTCTTACATTGGATGTTCACGTTGGATGTTCTCTAGATCATCTTTCAGCAGCACGCGTGACAGAATTTCTGGAGAGTTGTTCCATCAGAGTAAGAAAGGCGAAGAAATTCTGCTGAAAGTGAAGCAGTTCATGAAGCAGCATGTATATCCAGCTGAGAAGGTAAAAGCTTTTTGTAAACTTATTTATAAATGAGTATTTTATGAGAAGAGTTTATAAAAATGTTAACTATGTATGGAAGTCTTATCATCCTGTGTTGCTTTCTTTTTTTCCCCCTTGTTTTTCATGCACTGATGTTTGTGGCATTGCAAAATGTTAACAGAAATCAATATAGTCTACATGAATTTTTTTTGCAGATGTAAAGTGCTGTATGCATTGTTAATGAAAACTAAAAGTTACTTTTTAAACTTTTCAAGGTTTAAGAAGTACTCTTAAAGAAAGAAAAACTTTAGAAAAAATAAAACTTTCTAACATACCTTTAACAAAAACCTTAGAACTCTTACATATCAAGATGAACATGTTTATTTATTTCCAGCGTTGTACAGGCACATAGGTGCTGTGCTACTTTTCGTTAGGAAGATCACAGACAGTGGTTCAACCTCGTAAGTTCAAAATCCTAATTAGGTTTTTGTCTCCCTTTCTCTTATGAATTAATTTGCTTTTCAGTTCCAAGGAGAAGCAAAATCAGGACAGCACTTTGGTTTCCCTTTATTTTAATTGAAATAGAATTCACATCTGTGTGGCCAGGATGTTCAGCCTCTCCCAAATATATTTTTAAAGCTCTTTTTATTGGTACTCTGGCATCCTTTATTGAAAATCCTTAATTCTGCTGTGTTGTCACACCAGATGTGGCGAAAGAAAAAAAAAAAAAAAAAGTACATCACATATCTATCTTTATCCTGTACAGAAATTGTGAGTAACCAGAATGTCTTAGTGATTAATCACTAAGGATCATACTAGTTATTGCATCATGGCTACCACTGTTTCTGTGCATTGCAACATGGCTATCTTTGGATTTCTTGTTAGAAACTTTGCAATTAAGTTTGAGGAACTGATTTATCTTCATCTAGCATGGGGACAAGCATGTTGTTTCACTGACGTTTCTGCTTCTGTAACTAATCTATTCAGACATTTCTCTCAGCTAATGCTGACTATATGATGGGACAAGCTAGTCTGTTTATGTTTGCTTTCATCTGAAAGTATCCTGTACTGTTTTGTTTTCGAAAGCTTAATGCTCTGTAAAGTATTTGTGCATAACTTCCATCATGGCGTGTTGCTGTTTTTTTCCGGGACTCTGTAAATCTCCTATTTTAAGAATATTAGGGTGTGGTGTTTTTTTTCTTTTTCTCTTTGCTGTCAAGCAGAAGTGCAGAGAACATATTAATCTAAAAGACTTATGAATGCATCTGCAAAGAAAAATTGAGAGCAGAAACACTTTATATCCAAGGTTTCCTAAAAGTCTGTTGGTAATTTGTTATGGATTGCCCAAGGAAGCCTTGCAATGATTAGGTGTACTTGCTTTAAAAACAAACCACAAATAACCATGGAAGTTTTGCAGATGAGTAGAGTAGTGCTTATAAGTTATTTCTCATAACAGGAATTGCGAGCCAGGACTTGTAAAATCTGCAGGAAAAGGGTGATAATTTATTAGTTCTAAAGCAAGTTCTGGGCCAGTTAGACAGTACTAATCCTTGACGCTTGGAATGACTGATTACATAATCTGTTAAGCAGTAATTTTGATAGAAAAAAAAAGTATTATTTCAAATTAAAAAAATTATCAACTAGCTTACACACCTGAATTTTGTGATGAGAAGCCTGACTCGTAAGTGTCAGTACACCAGACTTTTATTTGTTGTTTTACTTTTGGGTTCATTCCTGTTGTGTGGTGGTACTGTTGGCTAAGAGTTGTGTTTATCATCAGAATACACTTGGCCTTCTACCTTTGTCAGCATGCGTTTTAAACCACTCTAAACCATTTCCATGTATGTGATAACATATTGACTGGGGTCATCTCCATGATGCATTTGAAGTCTTGCAAAATGAGGAAATTGCAGTTTGATTTTGAATTATATTTTACGTTTTATAATGAAACCAACTATATAATTAAAAGCTGTGTTGAATATTTTATACTGGTTCCTTGAGGTGTAGCTGCAGAAAAGAAAACATCATTTGTGTATGTTACACATGTTCTTAGCTTAAACAGCAACTTTTTAATTGTTTCTCTTAGGAAATAATAAAATACTATGCTAGACATGGAAATACTGAGGAAAAATGGAAGAAACCGCCAGTGCTTGAGAGACTGAAGGTATGGGATAATAAATATTCTTGAACACCCTAGCTGTAAAAGAAACAGACGTGGATTGTAAGAAATGTTGGTTTATTCTGCTGGAGAAGTTATTCTGTCTGCATGAAAAGAAACAGAATGAGGAACAGTGAAAGGAAAAGAAGGAGGAAGGATGCAAAAGGAATTGTGAGATACAAATGAGAGAAGCAAAAGTGAGTTCTGTGAGGGGTATGTCAGAACTTTAATTCAAAACCATACCCATTGAAAATAGCTGTTAAAGGCATCAGATGTAATGGACAGTATGCTAGGCAGGAAGGAGGAAAATGGTCAGCAAGCCAGAATTTAATTGCTGTTTAAAGATTTATTGCTAATGTTTTTCCTTGCTGATTCTCTGAACAGGAAATGGCCAAAGCAGAAGGTCTGTGGAACCTTTTTCTCCCAGATGTCAGTGGTCTCAGCCAGCTTGACTATGCACTAATAGCTGAGGAGACAGGGAAATGCTTCTTTGCTCCTGAGGTTTTCAACTGTCACGCACCTGGTTAGCAAACCCTGTGCTTTAACTACAGCACTGAGAACATTAAAAAGCTGGGCATCTTATGCCTTACCATTTGTGTCTGAGAAAGTAAACATGACTGCTCCTTTCTTACAGACACTGGAAACATGGAGGTCCTGCACATGTATGGGACTGAAGATCAAAAGAAAGAGTGGCTGGAGCCTCTTCTAGAAGGGAAAATCAGTTCTTGCTTCTGCATGACAGGTAATTTTTTTCTCAAAAAAAGAAAATGAGAAGCAAGTGGCAGAAATTTCAGAATGACGCATGCAAACAGTATAAAACGGCAAATTGTTATATGTTAATGAATTCATACAGACATTTCCGCAGTACCTGTGAATCTGATTGAATATGAAATCACCTCTACGGTATTGAGTGCAAGGTGAAACACCCTTGTTGCCCTTTCCTGGTAGTTACTATTCCTCGTACTTTACCATATTATCACTTCCATATGCTTTCAATTTAGTTTGAGTAGTAGCAAAACACATTTTTATTCTACAAACCAGATTTATGATAGAATTTATCCTGTTCTTTTAAATGTGTTTTGGGGATTCCCCAGAAACATTCATATAAATATAAGTATATTTATTCTGGTTTAGGTTTTGTAATTTCACAGTATGTCACAGGTAGAGGTTTTAAGGCATAACCTGAAGATAAATTGGAGAACCTACAAAGGATTTACTTTGTCTGTAGATCAGCATTGTATTCATTTTTGCTCTTAAAAGCTTGTGGTATTCAGCATTTCTGGAAAGCCTGGCTTTTCATATAGGAAGGTAGCTTTTGAACATGTGATGTCAAAATCTTTATCTTCCCGTGTCAGAAGGAGTTGAGAGAACCCTGTCTTGCAGATGTGGTCTCTTTATTTTGCAATTCCTGTGTCACTGTGTTCCCCAAGAGGCAAAAGATGCTTTCACTTTAAAGAAGGTGGCCTACTCTGTTCTAGATGATCAATGACAACACCTTGCTGGCAATTGCTTTCTGTAACCTATTTCATGATCCATCACAAAAGTAGTTTGAATCTCTGTATTTTCATTTGACAAGTGTCTAGGAGAACGAAGGCTGAGATACGACTGTTATCTGTAAGTACATCGGGAAGGGGAAGGATTTAAAAACACCATGGAAGGAAGAAGGATGTTTACTATAAAGAGTAGTCTGAGTTCAGAAACAAGCAAGTTTAAAGTGGCTACGAATAACGTGTTATTAGAAAATAGAATACCTCTGATCACTAGTAGAGTGAGGTTCTGAAAACAGCTTTTCTGCTGGGAGCAAAACAGCGATGCTGTCTTCAGAGTATGTCTAGATACCTATATTTTTGTGGTGGTACTACCTGTGTATTTAATTCAGTGAAGTGTATTTGTTGTTTTTTTTTTTTCCTTTAACACAGAACCTGATGTGGCTTCAAGTGATGCAACCAATATGCAATGCAGCATTGAGCGAGATGGAAACAGTTACGTGATCAATGGCAAGAAGTGGTGGAGCAGTGGTAAGTACAGAAACCCTACAAAGAGTGACTATGTCTACAGTTCTTTACAAGAGCTGATAAAATTTGAAATGTTTGTCTTCCATTTCTGAAATGGAAAATTCTCTCTTCTTGAGTAAAGAAAATGGAAGGTAAGACAACGGAAAGAGTAGAATCAAGCTTTTGTTCTGTGAAAGTCCGAGACTTGAATCCCATTGGGGTTTTTGGGTCCATTTTAGAACCTCTCAATTTAGTTTCCAGAGTGACTGCTGCTGTTGCTCTTCAAAGTATATCTCTTTCCATCTGGCAACTTTCACATTTATGGTTGTAGTCTTTAAGCTTTGTTTTTATGAAGATGTCTTTGGCAGCTTGTGTGTGAGGTTTGAGTATACTGTGCAGCTTCTGGCTGATCTCACATGTGATTTTCATACCAGAAACTTCCCAGAAAAATCAGTGGGTTGGACTTTGTGTTAAATGTCCCTGATTTTGGAGGACCTTTTTTTTTTTTTTTTTTTTTTACCGAAACATAAGTGATAAATTCTGGAAAGTCATCATTCACTGGGAGTTTGGAAGCTAACTGAGTTACTAGCTGTAATGAAACTCGAATGTTTCATTTTTGTACCTTTGTGTGGGCCCCCTACCTACACAGATATTCTTGTGCAATACCTAGACTCACCAGAAGATTGGGCTCGCTCTCTTTCCTAGTACCACAGAACTGGAGGCAAAAGCAGGTATGGTATCTAGCCTCTTGACCTAAAAGTGTCACTTGACTGCTAGCTGCTACCCTTGCTGTGGGACAAAGTCTCCCAACTGTGTGTTGCAGTTCCTAAGGAAGTAATGGAAAAGTATTGTAGCAGGTCATGCACAGAAAAATATTATTCATAAAATGAGTTCATAGAATCGTAGAATGGTTTGTGTGAGTTATCTGAGTTATAAAAAAAACCCTAAATGTTGCAGAGTAAGCATCGTTTGGTTTGTCTTACCCCTAATCAAAATAATTAGGGCAGTCAGATTTGTATAAAGACAGACTCATAAAAGGCACTGAAATGTCAGGAAGTTTGAGAAACACATACATGCAGCTTTGTCTTATATGTAGAATTTCCTTTTCTGCCTGGTTGGGTTACAGCTCTGTCACAGTCAGTCTCATTTTCTGCCTGGTTGTTTTTGTTTTTTGTGTCTTCTCTAGTCTGGGTGAACATGAGGATCTTTGTTTGGGAATTCCAGAAGCCTGACAGCCTGGTCAGAATGTCATTTCAGGTGCAATCGCTATGTATGTGTGAAGACAAGTTGTAATTCACACATGCAGATAGTTCTTAGCTTCATTGGAAGAACTGAGTTACCATGCTATGTATGGGTGCTTTGCACATCTACAGTAAATCCATGATGGTTTAAATGTGTCAGGCTTATGGTGAATGTGTAGGCCATCTGTTGAGCACTTCTGACTTCTCTGTTCATGTTCTGCTATTTTTCAAAATACTGGACTGAAATTCTGTAAGCTTTTGTCATCTAAACAGAGAGAAGAGGTTTGTGTCTTGTTTATGCTACAATTGTTTCTTGTCTGTCATTTTAGTTCTTTGTCTTATAGTCCGTAATTATGTAACTAGGAACAGTGTCTAAAATTGAAAGATTCCTGTTGGCTTTCATAAGCCATAGCTCAGGCCCTTTGTTAGAGTCCATAGGATGTTTGAAGGCAGGGATAATATGTTGTAATACCCCTTTTTTGCATTTAGAAACCTGATACATCAATGTATTTCGAACCTTTCCAGAGACTAATAGAAAACTGCTGTTTTTCTGGAATTCTTGCTAGCACTGGGGTAGAGGACAGCTTTGGTACTTCTCTATGGAAACACTGTAAATCCCACCAACCACCAGCTCCACATGGAGTCAAAACCTCTCTCGTTCACAAAGCAAGGCCTCTAGCCCTTCCTGATGGATAAAAGCCTCTGATGAGAGATGCCAATACCTACTAAAACAAAGCAAAGATGAAGATATGAAAAAAATGAAAGCCAGTGCACTTTTAATGTTCTTATATTTTATTGTATCTCAGCATAATTTAGAAGATTATAATTATTTCAGTGTCATGTTCGTTTTACAGATTCTGACTGGAAATTCCAGGCCCTGTGTCTGAAAATTAACTTAAAACCTTTTATTATATTTCTGCCAATGCTTTGACTTCAGTATTTTGGCATTTACATTTGATGTTACCTTTACAGAGATCTGGAATGTGCCTCCTGTAGGACACTGGGCTTGTTGAAGTTTAGGGTGAGCAACAAATGGAGAGATGAAGGATCTTTTTAGGTAGCTACAGAGCAGGAGTTAGTGTTTTTTGTGGAGGATGTTCTTGTTGCTATACTTATGTGAAAACACACGTAGAAAATAGTTTTTTTTTTTTTCCCCTGTCAATTGTCAACTATGAACCGATACCTCATTTTTAAATCTTAATGTTTTGATTTGTTTGTAGTAAACACCTTAATTGTTTCTGTGACTTTCAGTATTTGTTCTTGCTCGATACTTCATTTTGATAATGATGTTCCACTTTGAATTGCAGTGTAGTGTCTTGGCTAGTCTGCAGGTTCAGAGATTCATCTGAAAGCTGACTTGCAGAGAAACAGCTGTTGAAAGAATATCCCGCCTCCCCAAGTTAGTAAATATTTCCCCTTTTGAGTAAGGTAATGCAAATAATAGTCTATATGGTGAAGCTAATTGTTTGTTCAGTACGGTCTTCAGAATTCATAGAAATTTCTTCAGGTACTCCGTTCTGTTGTTGTCTTCTCCAGTAGCCGTAATTTTTTGCTATTTTCATAATATGCATTTTAAAGGAGGCGCCCAAAAAGGCATACAGAAGAGGGTTCAGGCAGGCGTGAAACAAAGCTATGCTCTTGGTGACCTGGAGCGCAATGTCTATAGTTTTACTTGCATCACAGTCAGTAATCAATAAATAGATGATATCTATGGCTCGCCAGAACTTAACAATGTTGTAAGGCAGCTGAGTAATAATGAAAGTAGCCACTACTGCCAGCAGAACCATGAAAGGTCGAGACTTTTTAGCGTTTGCAGATCTAAAGATTGCTCGAGCAGTAATTGAATAGCAGGTCAGCATTACTAGGAAAGGAAGCAGAAATTCCAGGATAATTTCCAGGATTTGAATGGTTGCTTTTAATAGAGTTTCCATGTTTGTTGGAAATACAGGAAAGCATTCATTCCTGTTATTGTGCTTCTTGACTTGGTTAAAGATCAGTTCAGGGATACTGAGCAATATGGCAGCCAGCCAGACACAGAAGCAGGTAATGCTGCAGCGTTTACCAGCTCTTCTGTGCCCTTGGGATCCAGAAGTCGCCCTGTATCTGTCCACACTGATGCAGGCCAAGAACAGCATGCTAGAGCTGAAATTCATGGTGTACAGAGAAGAAGTGAGCTTGCACATGGATATTCCAATTTCCCATCCCTGCACTGCGTTTGCAGCCCAAAAAGGGAGTGTAAAGAGCAAGAGCAGATCGGCGATGGCAAGGTGCATGATGTACATATCTGTCTTGGTCTTCAGTTTCTTGCAGTAGGCATAAATTGCTACCACTAAGGAATTTCCTGCGACTCCAACAGTGAAAGTCAATGCGTAGAACACAGGAAGGAATAATTTCCTGAACTTCCTCACATCGTCTTTTTCACAGAGATGCTCGTACATGTTGTAATCTATGACAGAGTTGAGATCATCCTCCTCATCCTCAATCCAGTAATCAGTTGAGTTGCTCATATTCCAGCCCATGGCAAACCTAAAAGTCAGAAAAAAAGAAAGGGGGGAGGGATGGGAGGGAGTTAAGGGGTTGAGAAGACAGACAACAAAGAAGTAATATTGGTTTCAAGCTTTAAAATTTTGTACATAAAGCACAACTATCCCATGGAGTCGATTGCTGAATGGTGGCGGAACACACTTAGTTTAGTCTTTGTCTCACGCAATGAACTGACTTGTGCCCAAGTGGAATTTCTTACAGAAGCAGATTAATGTGGGCAGACTGAATCTTAGGAAACTGCTCAGGATGTTATGCGCATAAAAGAATCTTATCACATACAAAACTGCCCACAAGTACCCAAACAGTTCAGAATCTCAGCTGTTTTTTTCAAGTACTACCTCATGATGGATTTATTCCATAAACACTATGGCTGTATTCTCACTGCCTGTTTAAGGTTGAAGTTTAAGTGTTCTTATCTTCAGACTGTGTCTTAATGTCTTAAGCAAGCCATGTCCTACAGTATTTTCTTCTGTTGTAACTGTTTTCATTGACTAATTTGCTGAAATTCTTTCTGTTCTAAACTAGTGTTGCAGAGCCCCATTCTCTTGTAATAAATGGGATTAAGATTTCTTAATAGATGTAGCAAGAAGCTGCTGAAAATGAAAAACATGTGCCCCTTTCTCATCTTCTGCAATGTTTCCAAATTTGAGGCCAATGTTACAGAAAACAGATTTTTTTCTGATACTCTGCTCAGAGCTGCAGTTTTGCTTTTTCGAGCTTTGAAAAACTCCAAATACTATCTCTGTTTTTGAGACAGGTGTTCAAATGAACGTTTGCCAAAACTTTGTGACAAACTATCTTCTTTAAAATATTTTTCATGTATTCTGTCTACTAGGAAAAAGAAGTTACTAACTGATGTCTTGTTCAGGGATACAGACCAATTAAATAGACAGAAATTAATAATTTCTATTCTTACTTGATATTTATATTGTGTTTTTTCTAAGTGAATCTGCTGTATAAATTTTAAAAATTGTTTTGGTTAGAAATTATCTGTTTGGTATGGCTTTCACCATTAATGACTTTGTTGAATTTTTTGGTTAACATTTCAAAACAATGATTACTCATATTTTAAATCTTGTAGTCTTGCCATTTACTGTTGCCTAAATGAAATGTACAGAATGCAAAGTAATATAATTCTATTTATTACGTTTATCAAGGGGTATCAATTCTGTGCCTAACAGTTTAGGTTAGCAGAATTTTTCAGCAGGGGTAATCTTTTGCAGCTTTATAATACTTCAAGGAGAGATTCAGACATCAGCAGCAATTGTTTCTTTTTTTAGTAGAAGGGGAACTGCTGCAGCCTCAGTTTGATCTCTTAGCCAAGATTAGAAAAAAATTAAAACTTAAATTGAAAAGTTCAGGCTGTGGTTTAAACATCTGTTACAGAACCTATCTGGGAATGCTTAATCCAATTGCATCGCTAACAAATTTGCTTGAAAGCCAAATGATAAACATTTCAGTGCAAATTTTATGAAGACTGGATATCACAAAGCAGTTTGGCTGTGACAGAGAACATGCTCTGCTGCATTATGTGATTTTGGCTGACCCGAGTCCTTGATGGAAACGGTTATGTAGTATTCAATAGTTGATATTTCTCCCTTAAAAATAAAGTCATATTTTTGGCTAGTATGCCTATTCATATTATGGCATTCCTATTAATGTTGTTTCTCAGGCACACGCATACATATGTATTACATAAAGCACAGCTGTCCCGTGGAGCCAGTTGCTGAATAGTGGAGAAAGAGACTTAGTCACAGCTCACAGAGCGAGCCACCTTATGCCCCAGTGGAATTTCTTACAGAGTCAAATTCATGTGGGTAGACTGAATCTTACAGCTGGAGACTGCTCAGGATGTTATTCTGCACAGAAAGGAGTCTTATTGCATACACAACTGCCCACACGTACCCAAAACAGTTCAGAACCTCAGCTGCTTTTTCAAGTACTGTTTTCTAGGAGATATATTAATAGGTATATTAATAGACAGCATTGTATGGTTTTTTTTTTGCAGTATTTTTCCAGCCTTCCAGTTAGATACAAATTCAGCATTCCTTTGTGTTTAAACTTGACATGGAACTGACTGTACAAATACACGTTGAATGAAGTTAATATTCCCAGTTTAAACATACAGACTTTTCTTTGATGAATTGAGCAATAACTGCTCTTCTACTGAACAAATCTAATTTTAGAATTGGAAACAAGCATGTGACTTAGTTAAATGAAGTCTCTCCGTAAAGCCAACTTAAGTAAGAGTAAATCCTAGCTCTTCTACTTGTAAATAAGATAGATATATCATTGTTAGCATACAGAACTGTAAAAAATAAAACAAAACTAACCTTTTGTCTGCAGACTGGTAGCAGGTACTGCAACTGAGATGTGCTTCAGTGAAATGGTCCGAGTTGGTCTCACACATTACATTTTGTCTTCAAGCACCACACCCTCCTCTGGAAGTCAGTTGCACTTTCATTTTGACTCACCAGTAAAGAGAAAAAAATCCTGCTTTCCTTGAAACTTTGGTGCTGAGGTCTCACGTTTCCTACTTTCTTCCCTGTTCCAACTGGAATGCAAGTATTCTTTGAAACATCAAAACTCCTATAATTTCAGTATGTTACAGTTTGAGTTAGTCCTGAAAGTCCATTTTTTCATATAATCAAAAGGGTTTAACAGATCACACGTTTAAAATGTGAAAAGGAGGAAAAAGTGGGAGAGGTCTTTCTAGGACAGCTGCCAGTAGGAAGTCGCTGCATCGTTTCATCAGGGCAGTACTGTGCTTTTGATGGCTGCCTACATAAGGATTTAAGAAAACCTTTTATCCCACTTTTTAGTAACTTTTTAGGGGATATAATGAAGAGGTGTATGCTTTTTGTGAAATGGAGTGGAATGTTTGCTCATTTGGTATTTGATATTGAACAAAACTGGGAAGATGATAGCAAACAGATGTGAAAGCAAGTGGCAAGCTGTCAGCCAGAGTATAAGCAGATACTCCTTCACCCTGTGGGAGAGTTCTCAGGGACTTGGATGTTACCAGTCAGGCTCATAATCACATTAGTGTTTGATAATATTTCTTCAGAAACTGTAGAGGAAAAATAAGATGCTGTTCTTTCCATGAGGCAATGTTTCTTCCACTTGCAAGTGTGCTGCCTGGATTATAAAGAGGCAGTGCTTTTCCAGGAAGTGAAAGATGCAACAGTTCTGTGTTTCACATGCAGATGTTAATATTTCAGCACTGAGGTATGGACTTGTGCTAAGAATTCCTGAAATGACTGAATCTTGCTTAAATTGCCACAATCCCTAGAGCTCAAATTGGTCTCTTGTACAAGTATTATCTTGTGCAGAGGGTCGGGAGCCTTTCCTGGTCTTTCAGAGCTTTTATTCTAGTTGGATTTCCCTGTATCCTGTAGCAATCGTATGAGTTTCAGTAAATGCAATATCGATGCCAAATGATAGAGGTTTTGGGCAGACCAGAAGTTAGGTTTCACTTTTTGGCACACTGGCTAAGTTGACACACCTGCTAAAGCTGGATTAGCCATCTGTCTGTGTTTCAGCTATTTTGGAATATATGAAAGGAAAGGTTTTCAAAGTGAACAGCTCAGAATGTAACAGGCAGATGTTTTCCACATTCTTCTAGCTTCATTTGTGTTCACAAGAAGAAGAAAAATAGATTGAAAGAGGAATGACAGACCAAAGAAAGAATGCTGCAGTGTTTGTGCTTAGTTCTGTAGAGCCTTCATCTTGGGCTGTCATAGCATTTTTCTGGTGTTTGCAGTGATAGATAAGGATATTTGGGTTGCTTCCAGCACGTCTGCTGCTTGCAAGTCACGTCATTGCTTAAGAGGACTGAGCTCTATATCCATAAACTAAGGGAGCCTTCCAGTTCTCCTGGATGGCTCTTGTCTCAATATTGTCCCCAGCGTGATAGAATAATCAGGGCAGAGCTGAGAAAGCTCCCTGGGGGAGCTTGTTATTTGTCTGTGCATTACCTGCAGAAAAGGCATTTCTATTGTCAGTGGCTAAGAGGTCCTGGGGGCAGGCTGTAGGAAGGCAACTCACGTAAGTATTGTGCTGTTACTACAGTGCCTCAGTTCCTCAGAGCTTTGCAGGGTACAGGGAGAACAGAAGCCTCCAGTCAGGGTACAGAAATAATGCCATCACATCATACTGCATTTTAGTATGGCCCTATGTGCTCAAAACCAGCAAAAATGTATGAGTGCAAAGTGACAGTGGATCATTCGACTAAGAAGCACTTGGGGCTGTGTAAAAATTGGATGGAAGAGAGGGAAAAAAACATTCCTAAATTCAGCAGCTGCTTTCACTGGCACCATCAGAGAAAGTGAGCTCTAGCTGGGCATCATGAGCAGCCACGTTCAGTGCAGAACTGAGCAGCCTTTGCTGATCTGCTGCAGAATCCCAACATCATCTCTGTCTTCCTGGCTGTAGCCAGTTTCCTTGCGGCCCTATCATAGCCTTCACCATATGCGAGTTAGATGTCCAGCAGTGTTACCTGGAGAAGACTGTACAACTACTTTGTGCCAGTAAGATAGAAAATAACTGCAGCCTCTTGAGATCTCCTACTCTCCATTAGATCTCTGCTGACAGCAGCCAATACCACGCTGCCATCTACCCTACTCAATCCAGTCTGTTCTTGGAGGAGAGTCCAGAACATCTGTCTGTCAGTGCCTAGGAAGTTGCCGAGATGGTAAATGTCACCACAGACCTCAGATCTCTAACTGGGAGAGGTAACCCACCTGGCTGACCAGTGCAGCAGGCAACCTGACAAGAGTTATAGGTGTTCTGAAAATTCATGTAGTAGATTGTCTTACCTTCGTCTTCCTAGCCAAAAATTTAAAGATGCGACATTGAAAAACAGGTAACTGAGTTGCAAAATGAAAAGCAGGTAATGAAATTGCAAAAATTAAGTGCTGTTGGCTTATGAAACCAGTAAAATTTGTACTGTCTGTGTCTGTGCTACATTTAGTACTCTCCACCATAAAGAACCCATATATAAGTTGATTTTGTGAAGGTCAGCATCTTGAGCCCTCTGATAGCAAAGGTTAGGTTTCTAATAGGGTTGTGATCAATCCTCTAAGCACATTTTTAAATGTCTTTGTCTTTGCGTGTGTGAGCGCAATGAAGGGTTTAAAAATACAATACATAAGTTAAACTTACAATGACTCCAAATGTAGCAGCATTGTGGTTTATAGATTTGGATAGGTTGTGCAGACATATATATGAAAATGCTGACTATAAAGCCTATCAATGTAGAACTGTATTTAAAACCGACCTTCTAAAATCTCTGTAATTTCTGTTTGTTGAATTGTGAGTTTCTTGCAAAACTTCAACTAACTCCAGCCAAAATGACAGGCTTCTCTGGCTCTTCCCTCCCCCTGCAGTTTCTTTGAATTCCAGAAGTAATATGTGAATGCCATTTATAAACTAGGGATTTATTCCATCCAGGCAGCCTGCATTTTCTTTCAAAGCACTGGAGTCTTTCTGAGACCTGCACTGGACTACAACTTCTTTCTGGCATTTATGGTCAAAGTTGGATTGAAGTGTGTTTGGGATTTTCAGAACTTTAGGCTGTAAGGAGTAGAAAGGCCAGGAATTTGTCCTTCTTTGATGTGTTCAGAGGGGAAGAAGTACATACGAAACTGAGGTATGCATTTGCCTTCCAAGAACTTATTTGTGCTGATGATTTAGAACTCCTAACCAGATGTCTGGTTCTCAGTGAACTCCTCACAAAGTTCAACATGAAAGCTGCTTCTGATTTTTTCAGTGGTGAAATTCTGCCTTTTTTTTGAAGCAGGGATGTTTCTTGAGTGCCATTTACAAAACCGTTTATGTACTGATTCCAGAAAGTCAAAATAACCTTTCTTGTAAACCTCATTTCAAGATAAATGTGATTTAGAAGATACCACATGTGGAGTTCTGTGGAAGAGGAGAAGAGTCAGTTACCCCTTCAGAGTGTAACACTTCTCAGGGGAATATGCTGCAAAGTGTACGTTGTGTTACTTGGAGGCTGATCACCTGCCCGTTGTAGTTGCCCAAATGAGTCGGCTGTTTGAGTTCTACCTTTTCTCTACCAAGCTGATTTATCCCTTCCCACCCCAGCCTTTCACTCAGCTATTTTAGCTCTCTAGCCTAGCACAGCCTGTAGGCCACAGATAGCCCCGCTTCGAAAACAAAGGACGAACGCCATGCTGCAGGAGAGGAAGGTGAACAACCCTCAAAACAGGCAGTGTTATCAGAAGGAAATAAATCTCTCTTCTCACTTCCTGGCTATCACAGCGGCTGGCCTTACAAGGAAGCAGCTCTTCTCGCAGCCAGGTGGTTGTATTGTGTAGGCCGGAGGCTCACAGACCTTGTGGTAACAGCTGCCCGGGCAGTTAAAAAGGTAAAAAATACTTGTTTCTGACACCAAAGCAAACGAAGTTGGTGTGGATCAGATCTCCAGTTATAGCTCTGTGAAGCTTGTCTTCGCCGTTGAGATAGCAATAACATTTCTGTTGATGTTACACGTCCAGTATAGTCCTGCCCTCTTTTCCCTTTGTTGTGTGCGTGAGACATTGAAAGGAGTGAGAGAATGCTTGGGTACTAAGGAACTTTTAAAGAAAAAAATAGTGGGGATTAGGTTTCTCAGAAAAATTATGCCATTTTAATCAATGGTAGAATCTCTTAGGACCTGTACATTAAAATGTTAGCTTTATGCTACGAAGACTTGTATCAAATAATGTCGTCAATGGCTTGGAATGCTACCAGATTATTTTCAGTTAACAATTTGCACTGAGGTTATTTCTTTGAAGCACAAACTATAATCATTTGCTTAAGGGGGAGAAAAATCTTAATTCCAGAGAAGTTGCTGAAATAATAGCGAAGTCATCAATGATAACCCTTCAGAGGTCTTATTCACACAACTCGCTGGTTATAATGTGGTCAGCATTTCATTCCCATATAGATCCTCCAGTCTGTATAGCTTAAAGAAGTTTTACTTTGGAAATGGCAGCATCTCGCCTTCAGGTGTGCTTTTGTGTTACATGTATTTGCTAAGCTGCAATGGAGATAAAAGTAATTAGATTCCTTTTCAAGTTCCTTCTTGTTTTTTTTTCATAGGAATAGGTGGCAGAGCTCGGTCCTGGAGGGTCTGGATGTTTGGCTTTTGGTTGTTCTCCCCATAAATCAATTCAATTTACATATTGAGTAATGATATGGATTTTGTTCATGTCTGGTTACTCAAAGTATAAACACAGAAGTAGATTGCATACTTCTGTTCCTGTAACACAAAAGGAAGGCAGATTTATCCATATGAAGTTTTATTTGAGTCTATATTGAGATTTTTATACTGAAAACTATTTTTGTGTTTGTGACTTTTTTAAGGTGCTGGGAACCCAAATTGCAAAGTTGCAATTGTAATGGGCAAAACCAAAAACTCCTCAGCATCCAGGTAAGGATTTCTAGTAGATTCAGAGAGTTACCTAGAATTTGTTTCCTGGAGTATTCACTGCTTGCAAAAACTTTAAGTGGGATAGCATTAATTGCCTCGATCGGTTGGATGTGGGTGTGAATTACAGGGGACTTCTAAACCTCTGCGTGCGTCTTTTTAGCAAACAATGTTGATGACCAAGCTCCTGCTCTGCTCTCAGCTGCTGCTGACTGAAAGCTCCCGATCTTTTCACTGTCACCAACTTGCATCCACGTGCTTCCCCCTCCATTACAGTAGCTCTAGTGTTTGTGCAGCTGTGTGATGAATTGGATCAGGAAATTCTCTGGAGTTCACTAACTTTATCTTGGCCGCAATATTTTTAGTTTGAATTAGTTGTTCCTAGAACAGGAGAGTGGGGCAGCTTCCTCTGCTGCCAGTGCGTGTGCAGCTCTGTGGATGTGCACTAGATGCACAAAGGCAGCCTGTGTATGTGGGTGAGACGGGTGGGCAGCCAAGATAGGCCTCATATTGCCTGCCAACACATGGCCACCGGCTCAGTAAATAACCTCTTTTGTGCCATGACTGCTCTTAGGGTAGTGCCCTGTTCTGCTGTCACCATCGCTGTGGGACGAGGGCCCTATGGCACACATCCTGACTCTCTGCTAGCATCAGCCCAGAGGAGGAGAGGAGAGTCAGTTGTTGTCAAACATAAAGAAAAATTTATGACTTGAATGCACCTGACACTTTATGGGATGTCATATCCTTACATCAGTAGCATGCTCCTTTTTTTTTCCTATTTAATTTGAAATTTCTACTACCTCGGGCTTACAATTTCTAAGTCTAGCTTATGAAAACAGTTAACAAGAAGAATTGCTTGCTTAAACAATAATAAAACAAAACTTTTCAAAGCTTGCCTGAACAGACGAGTACAAGTGGCATATCAGAGAGCTGAAGTTGTCTACTAAGTTCTTCAAAATAATTATCTGCAGGTGTAAAATTAAGTTTGAAACACGGGGTGTTTATATGAACTTATGTGCATAGAGAGCATTGCACATCTTTAATCAGACCTACTCATTCCATTCCTACATAGGAATCTAATTTTTCTTTTTGCTTAAAATAAGGATAAGGCATATCATGTTCAACTGCTATTACCAAACTGAACCTTCCTCTTGCAAAAATCTTATGCAAGTTGTGAGTAAAATGCTTTGTGACTGGTTCCACTGAAGTCACGCAGCTTTGTGACACACAAAATTAGAACCATTTTTATCTCCAAGTTGGATTTTAGCCCAAATTCCACTGATTATCAAAGGTTTTTGGATTTGACAAGATTCCATTGAAAAGTAAACAGTAACTGTCTTCCGGCATGCAGGATGCTTTGTCCAGTGGCTGTGCAAGCTGTGGCATCTGTTGAGCTCTTGGAAGCTGAACAAGAGTTCGTGGAAGGAATTGTGATTCTGCACTTTCTAAAACAGGAGACTTGAGTTCAGGTACCTAGGAAGTCACCTCCAGTCCTGTGTGACTACTAATTGTCCTTAAATTTCCTGGAGGAATTTAAACATGAGGATCAGTTTCCTGAACTATAGGCAAGCCAAAATTATGACAATGATAAACGTGTTTCGAGAACAAAAAAGAACAGCCAAGAGGAGGAAACGGACTGTGTGATACAGGAACAGATGGTAGAATTTGCACAGGTGACAGACGCAATAGCTTTTCATTCATGGTGCGTTAGAGGCCAGTAGTAAAATTCAAGGAGGTTTGCAGTACGCATGCCATACTACGTGCAGGCAGGATGGCTGCAATCGGTATAGGTAAATCTCAACGTTTTCTTTATGCAAGTGCTAAAGTGAGGATAGAACATAAAAAAAAAGTAAGGGGAGGGGACAGAGGGGGCAGCTCAAAGTTAATCGTAACTTGTATCTTCTGTCTTGATCAGGTACAAGCAGCACAGCATGATCCTTGTTCCCATGGACACGCCAGGAGTGAAGCTGATAAGACCCCTCTCGGTGTTTGGCTACCTGGGTAGGTGATAGTATTTGTCAGCTGTATGTCTGTTGTTAGCAATTGCAGCAGCTGCAGTAATACTCGTGAATATTGTATATGACATAGACCAGTAAAATGCATGCAGACAGTCAAATTGAAGGCCTGTTTTTTTTTTTTTTTTTAAATGCATATTGCATCCTCCTTCATTTTACCCTGCTGTTGTGTTCTCTCTGTACCTGCAGATGAGATCCATGGAGGCCATTTTGAGATACATTTTAATGATGTGCGAGTACCTGCCTCCAATATAATACTGGGTGAGTTTCACTATTAATTCCTTCTTAACGCATACAGCAACAAACCAAATTTTACAAAATGGTGGTTTATTTTATGACTCATCGTAAGTTAACGTAAACCGCTAGTGGGGGATTCCTTAGATAAGGTGTGTCCAGCAAGACTGGCTGGCTGAGCCAGGTTCTCAAACACGTGTAAGAGGGAGCCACTTGTTCTTTAGCAGCCTGCCTGCTGCTTGAATATAGCTTGTTTAGAACAAAAAGATGATTGAAGGAAGTAGGGTAGCTGTAGCTGTTGTGCAAAAATCAGTTCCCTGAAGTGGAGCAAAGTAGAAACTGTCAGTGGCATTCTTTCCCCCAAGCCAGTTTTCATAGGCTTTACTGCCTTTTTTAAAAAGAGTGGTCTGTTGTAGTCTGTGGCCAACCAAACCTGGGTACCTGCAGATTTAGCAGAACTGAAAGAAAAATGAAAGAATGAGCCAGCCAGCTTTGTGAACTTCTTTACTCTACTTCTTTACAACTTTTCTCTAGTTCTCTTAGATGGAAAACATCAGGATTTAAATAGTTTTTGTTTTGTTTTGTTATTTTTATTACTCCGAAAGAACTTTCTCTCTGTAGTAGCCCTTGGACTTGGAAAGCTCAAAGTTTTCCCCCAGATTCTTATACCAGGCCTCACAGGTGTATTTTTCAGTGTGAGATTAACAACATTTAAATTAAATCAGGTAATAAACCAAACCCTCTCAGAAACCATCTTGGGGTGTTTTTTGGCTGTAAGTTGTATTAACAGTAGGTTAATACGGATCTAGTTAGAGTAAACAAGCACAACAGTCCTACAAAATAAACTTCCAAGAAGTTTGCTTTTAGCTGTGATGCTATGTGGCCCCTTCTGCTCTGAGCCACGGATTGTTTCAAGCAGGAATCTGCACGTACCTGCTTTTCTTTCCTACCAGGTGAAGGAAGGGGGTTTGAGATAGCACAAGGTCGGCTTGGGCCAGGCCGAATTCATCACTGCATGAGGTCCATCGGTGCAGCTGAAACCGCTTTACAGATCATGTGCCAGCGTGCAGCAGAGAGAGAGACTTTTGGGAAGAAACTGTACCACCACGTAAGCATGTTCTCTCTTTCTCTTAGTTCACACAGTCCAGACGTCACCTTTTGTTTTGCCCATGCAATGGGCAGTGTAATAGATGCGCCTTGCTATTAAATTACCCTTAATAATGCTTCAGAGGTCTAAAGAAAAAAAATCACATTAGGAGGCTCCCATTTTTCACGGTAATTATAGGATTATTTTTTTTTCCTTATACTCCTTTGCAGGAGTATTTTCGATGTAGATTTTGCTACTGTGGTTTTCACCTGCTTTTACTGATGTTTGGACAGGTATTTGATTAATGGTATGCATGAAAGTACAGACCAGTACAAGGCCAAACTGGGATTCTGGTCTTTTCTAGCTCTGGACTTGAAATACAGTCTTGTGATGGCGAGCTTGCTCTCTTCTATCAATAGGCAGAGTAAGTTGACAGTCTCCTTTTAATAGGAATCTATAGGAATTTATGGGAGTTTAGTAGGTGGCCTATCACATTTCAAGTGTTCCTCAGTCTTACCCAACAGATAGGATGACTCTACTGGAAAAAAAACACATAAAAGCAATGGAAAGAGGAAGCTGAGTTAGTGTCTGGCACAGGTTATGGAGGAATTTGTATAGAGCCAGAGGGAATAAGCTTACAGAGCCACTTTACAGTCATGTCATTGCCAAACTTCCCTTCACTGCTACAACATAGAATTAATAATAGTTGGATGAGGTGCACTCTGCGTTTGTCAACAGCTCATCAAAGGAAAACTGATGAAGCCACAGGCAAGACAGGGCAGGAGGCAGCTGCAGAACCAGAGAAGGTTCTCTGCAGCTCTGGGATAGCTGAGAGAGAGGGGAAGCCATTGGCTGCCTGGGCTAGCAGGCTGGCTGTCCCTGGGGAAGTCAAAGTGCTGGGAGCTGCCAGCAGGAGGGAGGGAGCACCTGAATGCCTCTGCAGGGGTCAGACCACCTTCAGTGGCAGAAGCTAAGCCGAGCCCCCAGACCTTGCACTGAAGCAAGTGCTGCACATTTTCTGATGCCTCCTCCTGGGTCTGCCAAGGCAACACATTTTACACTACAGCCAGGAGCATGCCTGAGACTGGCTCAGGCTCCAACTGGCTGCTTACTGACCAGCATCACATGAACGTTTTTCCGATGTGCACAGAAAAAACAGCTGAGAAGGGCTGCCAGGATCATATTTTGCAAGCAAATATCCCATATTTCAAACTTCATTTGGATCAAGGGAGCTACTAATTTATCACTGTGAAGACAGATGCAGCAGGCACCACCCTGCAGCTGTTTGCCTGGGTGTGTTAACACACCATTACCAGTAGCTTAACAAAAACAACTGGTTCCTCTCTCTTCTTTCACCACCTCACCCTGTCAACCACCTCAAGTTTTTGTATAGTGTGGCATGGCACAGCACATGGAAAGAGGGTTGTGAGGTGCTGTATCAGATAAAGGAAAGCAGGGAGTAAAAAAGCAGGCCTTGAAAGGGCTTCAAGAAATGGCCATGGGTCTGCTCACAGAAATGAGAGTGAACCAGGCTTTCTCCCCCGCCCCTTTGCTCTTTCCTGCCAGGAAAATCACTGCTACGGCTTTTTGTGTGTCAAATGTTTTCTTTCTTTTTTTCCTTATAGTAAATTAGATGCCTTTAACTAGCTTTAATTTGCACAAGGATCTCTCTCTAAATGACTGAACATATGCTGAGGAATATAGACATCTTCCTTAGGGCAGGTTTACCCTGGCAAGGTAGAAGGCATTAACTGACTCATTTTTTTCTTTGTCTCTTCAGGAAGTTGTTGCCCACTGGATTGCTGAATGTCGCCTTAGCATAGAACAGGCTAGACTGCTTACGCTAAAAACAGCCAGCAAGATTGACACGTTGGGCAACAGAAGAGCTAGGAAAGAGGTAAACTTGCTGGCAGCTGGAACCTGTGCCTTTTCACAAGAAAACTGGTTGAAATTTCAGCTAAAAATATTGCTAAAAGTTGGCCTAATCATAGAGTACAACTTCATGTTGCAATAGGAACTCTTACATTGAGATTGAAAAGAGATCTCAGTTTAAAAAGTTTAATTTTTAAATACTTCATCAGACTGAAGAAGTAGGGCCCAGTCATCTCAACCCAACAGCATAGTTTTGTGTTTTAATCCTGGAGAGGATTTAACTTACTGAGGGAAGAGGAAGAGCAGCGCTCTCATCCCTCCTCCAAAGAAGGGACGCACTATGAGAAACCAGCCCTCAGTAGAACTGTTAGGTAAAACGTTCTCTCTTCTGAAACTGATGTTAATGTGTTTTTAACTACAGGTAGCCATGACCAAAGTGGTTGTACCTCGGGCTGTGCTTAAAGTGATTGACTGTGCAATCCAAGTGTGTGGAGGAGGTGGAGTTTCCCAGGATTTTCCTTTGGCTTCAATGTGAGTAAGGGATACTTATCTTAAACAGAAGGCTTAGTTACTAGAGATAAGGTAATTTTATCATGCCAGTACATGCTTTTTTTTACCTCAGGTAGCCAGAAATCATAGTAAACACACCCTCTTGCACAACGTGCTCTTACAATTCAATCCCCATGCAATAGCATTGCTTTATCCTTAGCAATAAAGAGAAAAGCACAACCAAAAAACAACAACCACCAAAACACAGAAGCTGACAGTGGACCTAAAGTGGTTCTTAAAAGCAGCACAGAGGATCTGTTTCTAAAGCTCAGTCTAATCCCTTATGTTGTTGGGATAAAGCAAGCCTTCAGGATTTCCAGCCCATGCATCTCAACCCTGCCAGGAACATTTTGCTGCAGCACTTCCTCTGTTGTGAAAAACACCTCCTGTCTTTTGAAAAATCTTATTAAAAGGATGACTAGCAAAAATAGTTTAGAACTCCTGCTGTCAGACTGGTTTGCTACTGCAAAAGGGCTATAACCTAATTCAGATCTTCCCACACAGGTTTGCTTATATTCGGACCTTACGCCTGGCAGACGGGCCTGATGAAGTTCATCTCTCAACAATTGCAAGGTGGGAGCTACTTGATCAGTCGAAGAAGCTAACTGCAAAAATTTGATGTCAGCATAAAGCCCTCTCATGTGGATGGAGGACTTAGGGAAGATTACATTACGCAGTGCAATAATGTTTAAGCTAAAATTGGATCAATATAAAACCTTGATTCTAGTTTGAATCAATATGTATTCTCAACCTTTACTTGTAATTATTACATTTATTAATCGGGGCTTGCTCTAAAAGTTTGTAGAATACCCTGTCTGAAGTAAGGGCACATGTAAACAGAGTTTGTCTGGGTTCTTTATAACACTGATTAAAATCTATTTTCTAACAGGCTTAAAGTGCTTTATCTGCTTTGAGCCAAAGCCCTCTAACTTTTTACTGTAAAGTTAAAGCAGTTTTCATTTGGCAATTTCATACGATTTATGGCAAGTTGACAAACTTAATTACTGATTAAATGGCAAACCATTAAAACAAACAAATGCTGTTCTTCCCCTTTCCAAAGCTCGGCTTTACTCCAGTCCCCTTCCTTCCCCCTTCCCTGCTCTAAACTCTCCTCATTTTCACCAAACGTTACACTGTCCTCCCCCTTCCTCCCTTCAAGTGGGGCTAGGGGCAGCACAGGAGCTTGGACTTAAGGTGTAACAGATCGTCTGCTGTTCCTTACTTTTTTCCCCTCAAAGTCATCTCCCATTTCTCCTTATCAGCACCCTTTGTCTTTCCTTGCAACTTTCCTTTTGTGCAGCCTCACAAGCCTCCTCCTGGCTGCAGATGCTCCTGCCCTTTCTTAAAGATGTCTGAGATTCAGAGGCATCTTCTCCTCTGAAGAGCTGAAATTTTGGCTGGAACCAAGACTGGTTTGCACAGGGCAGTTCATGGCTTCCTCCTCAGCTACCAAAACAGGCTCTGCCATTCGTGCCCATCTGTGAAGTTCCCAAAGGCCATAGTTCCTCAGTGCTGCATCTGTAACAATCCCCTGACGTTAGTTACTTACCACAGAACTCGCTAGTACAACAGAACCAAGCAGATTACAGAAAACAGCACTGTCATTAGTTCTATTTCCTATTAAAGGAGGACAGTGCAGGTAGAGTATTTCAGCTTTTACAGGGTGATCAACAATTAACGATACAAGCGATTACCTTTTTGCATAACCAACCCTAGCCTGATGTCAGAGCTCAGAAAGAAATAGCTGTAGGGCTTAAGGTCAGAACTTGCTCCAGTTTCATCCTGAAGACTGAGAAGAACTAGATGAGCATTCACCTGAAAGGCATTCCAGCAAGCGCTGCTGAAGTCAGGGTGGTACAATTACAAAGTACCTGTAACAGGAAGCTTTCTGCAAATAAGTTTCTTCATATCAGTTCATTATACCTACAAAATAATAGCTTTCAAGCAAGCAATAATGCTTTTCTGTATTCCCACCAGTCCTTGTTTCTTCTTGCTTCTTGCCAAGACTGTTTCCTAGGAAGCCTGTTTCCTAGGAAGCTAAGAATGTCAACAAGTCAGTTGCTGAAGTCAATTTCAAATACAAGACAACCTACGCTGTACCACTGTTTGTCATTTAGTAGTTCTGCTCTGGAGTGTCAGAGCCTGCACAACATATTTCTCCAAGCAACGAGTCCTAGGAACCCCGTTTAGCCACACTCAAATTAAGGTCTTTGACCACCCTCATTTCCCATACCCTCAAAGAACTGCTACATAAGCACACCAACTTTATCTCATTAACAAGCTCTTAATTCCCTTTATTTTAAAATTTTATGTACATATGAATGATCTGTATAATGTACACTCAATATAGAAAGTTTTTATATACTGGATAATGTATAGAACATTTCACAATTACACTAATTTCTTACATAACATGTCAACCTTAAGTTTTTTGCTGAAGCTTTTTCAATTTGGTAAAGCCAGTTATACATACAAGTGTCTAATGCTGTTTGATCTCAGGAAGATAACGTTAATGATTAAGGACATCAGTGAACTGGTGCGGGGAGAAACCCTTTGGAAGTCAAGTTCAATGAGGAGTGATCATGTCAGACTGGGAAAAGAAGGGATGCCCTTTTAGTGGGGGTTGGTGAGGTCAAAGTGATTTTAGCCCAATTCCTCTAGACTGTAGCTCAACTCCAGTCATGCTAAGTCATAAAATATAAAAACTAGGAAAGTTTGATTCACAGTCTTGTAAACAAATATAAAGGAACAAAATGTGCTTACGTACAGCAAGAAGAAAATTCTTGCGTACCCATTTCAGCTGATCCACAGAGTGCTTTCTTATGTTACAGTGTGATAGTTAGAATCACCAACTTTTTCCTAAAAAACAGTCATAGAAAAAGGAATAACACTGTCATTAAACACTTGGAAAGGCAGTAAGTTCACTTCAATGTGTTGGAGGAAAACGCTGTTCCTCATCACTGGCCAGTCTGCCTTTGTGCCTCTTTCACATGAATTTCTAGTCCTTAGCTGACATCTCCCACTTCGTTGTCTACCGGGGGTGGTATGTTGGGCATTACAGATGACGTTGTCCCTGCAGTAAGGTAGCCAGCAACTCCGGGGCCTTTTGGAAAGAAAACAGAATACTGGCAATTAGTTTAGGTTCTAAAAAGTTATTTAACAGCCTCATTTTAGGCTCATTGATTTTTGTAGGTCTCCTCCAACTGAACTATTCTAATCTCCTCTGGTAACTCAAATACATCATCCAAGTCAACCCAACAACTTATGCAAGCATTTAAGTTTTCATTTAGATTATATAATTCATTGGAATCTAGGAACAGAAGCTATTAAGGCAGCTTAGTCCCTTTAGTCACTAAGTGGGTTAGCTTGTGTGGACCAGACTTCACAGTATTTTTCCTCTGATGTGCCAAACAAGTCATAAAAAAAATCCACCCATTACCCAGCTCATCTTCTACCACAGAAGTGGCAGTAAAGAGAAGGCAGACTTTCTGCACCGAGGAGAGGACCTGCTGCAGGTGAAATGCCTTCAGGCATGCACTCCGCTACCAGGCTCTACATTTATGCTTTTACCACTAAAAAGGATTTCCCTGCCACGTATTTAAAATGGAAGCTCACCGTGCTGCTTCACGAATAGGCAGAAGCCTCAAGCTTGTCTACGAGCTTTGTGCCCTCCCTTAAAAACGCAGCTTTGCACTGCAGACATGGATCCTCTCCTCAAAGCCTAGAGGTAACTTCTAGTCATAAAGAAACTTGAACCAAATGGAATAAGGACTCGATGCTGCAGCATGAGGTGTTTCAACAACAATCCTTATTAAATCAGTGATCGTAGAAAACTGCCAGCCCTCGACATGTTCCTGCATCAATAAAGTTATTGACTTGGTATCTTACCTTCAGCCTACACTGCTGATCTTTGACATGGTAAGTTCTGCTGGGTTCTTTACTCTCCCACTGTCATCTTCACCAATTTCTCCTGTATTTATTACCCCCTTTATTCCCCACCGTCCCTTCTCCCACTACAGCCTGGAGGCAGAACATCAGAGCATGTTTTTTCTCATCTCAGTGCAAACAGTCCTAATGCTATGACTGCAAGCAAGAGAACAAAGCAAGCAGTGCCTTTGGTACAACAATCCCTGGCTTTGGAAGGAATTCTGACAGCACTGTACAAAAACTCCACTAGTGCTCTTGTCCCTCAAACTTTTCATCATGAATTATCCCTAACATGCTTCAGAAGTTCAGTTCATCTGTAGTGCCCAGCCAGTATCAGCTGTTGCAGATTTTAGTTTGCTGCTGCGTGCAGAAAGAAGGCAAGATTGTCAGCATTTTGCAGTCTGGGAACACACATTTGTTATAATTCTGTGACATGCATCTGTTATTGGGAATGTAGCAAATGCTGCGAGCATTTTGCAAGATGGTATCTACCTGCTTTAGAGAGCTACACAGAAGTTAGCAAGCTGCCTGGCAGAGCAGATCTAAAGCCCACTTCTCAGGTGAAGGGGACTGCTGCCAGTTAGAAGGGAAGGAGAAGAGACACCTGAGGGAAGAGAAATAAGCAAGGGAAGTTTCAAGGGAAGTGCAAATAGCAAAGCAATTTGAAGCAAAAGGTAAGGCAGAATACAAGATAAGGCAGGTTAAAAAAACCTCGCAGTTCAGTTTCCATCTATACCTTGCATTTGTAACAACATCTTCATTCTGTATTTGCAAGCACTTAAACATCAAGCAATTTAAATGCAGCACAGTCCCTAAGGCAGTTAGATAGCTACATTGCCCCCAGTCTCAAGCTTGTCAGTTTCTGGCATATAGTTTCAGCTCTTTGCCAGTAATCAGACAGGGTTTACATCACATTTCTAATCCATAATATCTACAAAATACCGAAGAAGTCAGCACCAACTGCATCAAGAGTTTAAGTATTCTTTGTCAAAGTGGCATTAAATTGCTGTACTGCAATAAACAGTGAACTCCTGTTCAGAGCTGAAGCGCTGCATTTTTCCTGTGTGGAAAGACACAGGAGGTGTTGCCACAAGTATCTATGCACCAAACAATAAGCATCTGCTTCTAGAATGTAAAGTTCTAGACTTAAAAGTTCTAGACTTCAAAATCTCTTCCTTCATTTTCTCAAAATACATGCCAGTATCATGCAAGAAACTTTTCTGTCTACATAGCCATCTGATTTATACACTCCTGTTACAGTTACATGCAAAAGCTCAATTAAGGTTCCTATATTAAACTAAATGAGAAAGTTCCATGCGGCATATGGAAGTGCTCACACTGACTTGTCACAGAAAACGAAAACCATATTTGGGAAGCTAAACTAAGAGACTGAGTAATTTCTTGCACTTGCTTAGCTGCTGACTAGTAAGGATCCAAAAGTTTGAATCAGGTTTTCCGTTAGACAAAATTTGCTACAATGCAGTTATACAGAACAGTTTCAGATACAGCAAGTAATCTGTGATCAAGTACAGCACAAACAGCAAGAGCGCTCTTCCACCCTGCAAGCGGGACTGTGGTGGCACCCCTGGGGCACAATTTCAGTCCTGGCACCAGCAGAGGGCTCACCCAGAACGCACCACAGGTGTGTTCCAGTGTAAACTGCGAGCTGCACATACAGGTACAAGGCCGTTCCCACCAGAGAATGGCTCTACCAGTGCACTGAGTCTTACTGGAATATGGCTTCACACTCGGGGCTACTAGCACTTAAACTGATTCAGTACCATGACTACGTGCCTTGCGCTAAAGCAGCATAATTCACATGGCAAATTAATGTAGTTCAGCTACTTAAAGTACCACTGCCTTTTAGACAAAGCCTAAATTCAATTTTTGAAGGAGTTTTAACTCCCCCATCCCCAACTTCAGGAAACAATTTGCTCTAGGACTCAAGTAGACTGATCCTAAGAAAGCGAGAAGTTACTGTTGTTCATTAGATCTCAATAAATCTCTACCACTACAGCGCACTTGCAAGACTTGTCAGCATTCAGACTCCATTGCTCTGATATTTTAAAAGTAGATACAGCAAAGACTATCCACAAAAATACATTCTCTCCTGAGAAAAAAATAACTTGATAAAAAATACTTTTACAAATTTAACATTTTTACAGCATTTGCTGTTCAGGCCACATGACAGCACTAGATCGTAAGGATAACCACTATCCCCAGAGTCAAGCCTGACAACTGAGTAACAGTTTGCTATGATTCAGGACAAAAAGGAAAGGGTTGCTAACCTGTGAGGTATCCTGCTGTTTGCGTCTCAGAAATGAACAAGTCATGTTTCTGATCTTTGAAGGCACTCCACACAGAAGAACGAGACAGAATTTCATTTACCTACGGTATTTGAAGAGATTAACATTAAGACTTGCAATATTCTAGAGGAATAAACTTCTTTTCTAGAACCAAATCTTTCTGAAGGGATTACCAAATAGTACAGCATATACATCCATAGTGTTGCTGCAGTTGCCTACAACAATATTCATCAGGACAAACAAAAAAGCAATTTACATTTCTAACAGAAATTCTGAAGAGTCATCAGTAAAAACCTAGCTGAAGGACGCTTACAGAATGTTTCTGGCACTTGGAATTGGTCTTTTTGCCTAGTACACTTCACCATACATCAAACCAGTGACTCCTCCACAAGAAACAGATTGAGAAGTTCCAACACATCACGATTTCATAGTTGCATAATATTAACACTTTATGCTTGACAGCCATAAGATTAAACAAGGGATGTTCAGAGTTGGATATTCCGTATGTACAAAGCTAAATTCAGCACTTCTCAGTGCTTACCTGTTCTCCATACTGTAGGCTGCGAGACATGGATTTCAGAGTTTTAACAATCTGAGCTTTTGTTGCAGATGGGCTTTCCAGGTTCTCAAGACCAATACCTTCAAGCAACTTTAGAAGATAAGGGACCAGATCCGCTTTCAAAGCCTACAACCATACATAAAAGAGTTGTCTTAACATGGACTAGTAAGTTCCACGTGCTCCAGAGGTCTTACATTCTTGGATTGCTACCACTAGCACGAACCAAAAGTAACAACAGCTCGTATGAAGTATGTTTAGCTAGTCAATTTTTCCTCAGTAACCCAAATACACACAAGCAAAAGGTTACTACCCAGCAGTTCAGCTCTGTGTAAGCACAAGTTCAGTTGAATTAGCTGCCATTCCCATGTTCTCAGCAGCCACAAGCCAACACTACCCTATGCACAGTTCAAGCTTCAATGACGGGCAACATCCCTGACCAGATCTGCATTTGGGATTTCTAACTTCTCCAACATGGAAAAGCACATTTTTAAAGCGTCTTAGACCCTTAAGTGGAATGGTACCTCTATCCCTATGAAAAGATTAGATAGCCAAACACCACATTTCTATAGACTGAGAACATACTACTTACTTGAGCTACTAAGTCATTTTGTTCCTTCTGAAACATTCGGTTAAGTGCTTCACAGGCTACACCAATTACATCTGGTCTCTTTTTCATTCCATTCATGAGAGGGCTAATGGTCTCAAGCGATGCCATTGCTCGAACACAAAGCTGTGAAGAAACAGAAATAACCAGAGCACGCACTTTATTTTATGCTAAGCTTGATTATGGAAGATCTAGTCAGCCAACCATAAATTCCCATAAGAAACAATATTTCTCAGTTCCTTTAACCTACCAATTCTCCATTCATCAGCTAAAGTCCCTGTTCACTTGGTACATGGTATTTACAGTCAGAATAATGCCCTTCTACAAGCACTGCTAGAGAACACACATACTCCAACTACACTTTTCTGGAACACTTAAATGATTCTGTACCTCATTGTCTGACAATATGTGCATGACACGAATGGCACTTTTTGGAATGGCGTTGTTCTTGTGGTTCATGGCTTGGAGTATCTTGTGAAGATGCCCAAGTGGAGGGACTTGATCAGCTAGCTGAGGCTGAGCACTGAACAGGCACACAGTTGCTGTGGTAATGGTTTCTAAGGTTTCCCCCTGTAGGAAAAAGAACAAAACCAGAAAATATAACTCAGCAAAGCCTAACATATCCCCAAAATGGTATCATTTCTCTTGCTCTGCATTAGATTTTGTTCCTAATGTTTTTATCATGTGATTTTGCTTTGAAACTTAAGTTTAAGAGAATACAATCAGCTCCAAAAGCAGCAGACGTTCACTGAATCTCAGAAACCCACATTCCATAGAAATTAAGTACCATTTTCAGTATCTAGAGAAGCCAATGTCTGGCTGCAGCCTGTGCAAGCACAGCACCACACATGATAATGTGCCCAGAGGAAGCCGGACAGCGTGAATGTTCAGGCTGACCACTTGAACGCCTTAGAAGTTTCCACAGCCTGTGCAACAACACTGACACTTGCTGCATTCTGCATGCCTACACAAACTGTTACCATGAGCTTGTACTACATGTCTGTTTTATTCAGTGTGCAAGTTAGTTGTCTCCCTGCAAATATAAGCTAGAAACTGTTTGAACACTATTTCTCAAGTCAGTAACTTAATGATATTATTAACGGAATGTTTAACATCCTCATTCAAACTACAGAACACTAGCTCTACTGCATTAAGCTAATTCTTAGGTGGGAACCATATTTAGGTCATGTAACTTAAAACCATCGGAGTGGGAAATCAGTGTTGCAGGACGACACTAGAATTTTCGAGACCTGAAAGTTTAGGATGCATAAAGCAAGAGCTATTTTCTTCGGTTGGTCAGTAAATGAGTAATTAAGAACAATTTCTTAAGTTTTGTCACTACTGTAACATAAACCTCTAAGACTTACCAGAGCTAGTTCTATGGCTTCCGGGGCGGTTTAGAAGTACTGACTTGTATTTAGAAGTTGCTTACTTTTAGTAAAAGCATGTAGGTATGTTTAAAGTGGACTAATCATTTGTGTTGCAAACAAAGTGTGAGAACCAAAGTTAATCAGATACTAAAAGACCACAGTAGCATGAGACTTCTAAACAAATTCAAAGAGCAGAGTAAAAACTACAACTTACATGGGGGTTATTTTTCTCCAGTAGTTCAGTAAACTTTTCCAGCAGTGCAATGAGAAATTCCCTTGGTTTCCGTAAAACCCAGGCCGGCTGGGCAATAAAAATCCTTAAGAAGACTCCCCCCACCGAAAGTTCACCATCTGCCTCACCATACACCACAGCAAAGTCTTCAGGCAGCTGTTAAGTTGTAAAGAAAACAGGGAGTTATTATTCGGCAAGGAATATTTGCAAGATCTGTAATTCTAACATCATAACTGTAAGTGGTAACTGTTCTCCAGAATGGAGCTGTGGGAAGACCAATAAGCATCTCGTTTTGAAGAAACATGAGGTAAGAAGAGTAGAAAGAACATCACAGTGCAGGTCATACTACTACAGTGGACTTTTCTTTCAAAGAACACAAGTAGCTGTGTCTATAGCCATACTGGGGTAAACATTAGCTAAAGAGAAGTATCAGTAACATGGCTGATAGAACAGGCCTCTTTCTTCTACCCTTATGCAGGTATCGTGGAAAAAACAGACATCACTGACTGACCTGACATGGCGAAATGGTTCAGGACGATCATATCTGAGATTCAGTGTCTTACTAACATTTCTGAACATTTACTAACTTGGTGGTTGATAAATAGTTTACTATAGCTATGTAATAAGTGACAAGACTTTTTCCAGCAAGCCAGTACTTTCCTTGGTCACTGACTTCTTAGAATGACCTGAACTATCAGAGAACTTGAAGTATTATTGGCAAAAAAACACTGCTAAGTGTCTGATTTCAAGGCATAAGAAGTAATGAAAAATAAAGGTAGTTATCACAGCACTGAATTCCTCTTGGTACACTGAGTACAAAGAAAGCACATCAAGAGAAAGTTACGAACAGGCATGTGTTACCAGCTGTCTTATATTCTCCCTGGGAGCATCCCAAACAGAAACAGTATACTTTTACCTTCCAGTTAGTGTCAGGGTTGTCCCTCTGAAGTTTAAAGTGCCTTTAAAAAGAAAGGATGGTTTAATGAGCAGTAGAAGAAGCAGTCTTTCCCTACTACAACACCACATCAGTCTCCCTTCATTTGTGAGGTATTTCCCATAGTTTAAAACCCCATTCTCCTCCTGCTAAGTGCTTACTGCCACAACATTTATCTAGATGTATAAACCGCTGAGTCACACCTACAGTATACAACAGGGAACGTTTCCTTTTCACTGAAGTCTGGATTGCAAAGATTCTACTTTTTACAGACAGAGCTCTGTGATAGTTTTTCCCTAATAACTGGTTCACTATCACTAAAGGAGCATCTCTGAGGAAATGCTTAGGCAGCTGGTCTCCACGTACTCAAGCATCATCTCTCGAACTGTTGTTGATACTTTCTCCCTGGAGTTGTCATTCCAAATTAACTCAGGATTTTCATGAGTTCCCTCAAAGATATGAACAGCAGCTTCGGGGTTGTCTCTCATAGCGTCCATGAAGACTCCAGGTAAAAACTTCATTAGTGTAATCCTAACCTAGAAAGGATGAACAGAATCGACACTTAGAATACCATAACACCTAAACAAAAACAAACAACTAAGACCATTACTGAAAGAGAGGTTGAGAACCTCAGGAAGTCTAGTTATCCAGACAGTAACAAAATACAGTGCTATCATTTTAAATAGTGGTAGCTAGTGACAGATTTGAAATTGGGGTCCCTAATGACAAAGTCATTACAAATTGGAACCAAACTGCTTGCAATAGTTACAACAGATACAGCACTTCTAGGAGTCTGCTCAGAAATTTAAAAAGTTAACTGTTTTTTGAGAAAACTACTTTCCTCTTCACATGAATGTTTAAATCACAGAACAGTTGGTATTGTTCAGTCTTTAGAGAGAGGCTGGTGCTGTTAAGATGAGTTCCAACAAGAGCAGTTCAGATTCTTACCTTTGGACCCACTAGCTTATCTGCAGTCATTTTGGCAAAGAGCTCTGCTGTTTGGGCTCGGACCTGTGGATGAGTTGAGTTGCAGAACATATCCAGTAAGTAGATTAAAGCACCTGTACAAAGAGATAGGGAAGCATTCAATTTTTTATTTTTTTTCTGGTCACAAGTAGTATAAAATCCATGGATTTGACCACTGTATTTTGAGTCTACTGTTCCAGAAAAAATGGCTTTCAATTTACTACTGTACCTTTCGCCATGGCCTCTTTAATTATTTTTGTGCTTGATGTCAAAGCATACAAAGTTTCAAGGACAAGTTGCCGACCTGTCAAGATAAGAAGCATTAAGAACTACCATATAGTTTAACTAATCAAAGATGAACTAATAAGGAACATCAATCATACATTCGTTCTATTACAGAAACTTATTAATTGAATGTTTATACTCAAATGCCTTAGAATAATTAGTTAATGAAATACTATGCAATTCAAATGCAATTTGAATACCTGCAATCTAAATGCTTCAGCTCAAACATTTAAGATAAACAGGTTACTTAGGATGGCTTTTGTAATCACCCCCATTGGAAAACTGTTTTAACACTACAGTTAATAGTAAGCTCAGTCAACTGCATTCTGACTAGTTTTTGAATTAGAACACTTTGCCTTGCAAGACTCCAAGAATTATACGGTACATACTTGAAGGTAAGGAATGCAGGAGTGCCAGTAAGTTTGCAAGAACCATTGCTTCAGCAATGTTGTTAACACATTCTTGGTTACTTGTCACTATGTTCACTACCTGTAAAAGGTCAGAAACATGACAATTACATTACAGATTTTCAGACATCACTAAGAAAACTCAGTGTATGATGAAGCAACTTACTAGCCAATATAACTGCATTTACAGTGCTAACTGCCATGAAATTGACTTACCTTGGGGAAGAAGGGGACAAGGACAAGTGAAAAGCTATCAGTTGCTCCTCAAACGAGCTGCCTGACACCTGGGATCCCAATCCTTGACACTTTTTAAGTACTATTCTAACAGTTAAACAATCTGGTTTATACATGCTGATTACATAGAGCATCCATAGTTTTGGTTGTTTGTTTTGGGTTTGATTGTTTTGTTTTACCTCCAGAGCCAACTGCTGCACCTGGCCAGCTCCATGAACACGCAGAAGGGAGAATATCAACTTAAAGTGACCTATGCATTCGCACTCAGAACCTGCAAGAGACCAAGCAAGTTATTCTCTTCACATTAACCAAAACATTCACTGAAGGCCATCCTAAGTCTACATTTGACTATACATAAAGATGGTAACCTATATAGTCTGGCACAGTAATTGCAACAGCTCCTACAGAACAGGATCTACAACAGAATTAAATTAAGCCTGGCATATTAATCTAGCTTCCACAAAGTCTTGGTCAACGGTATTTCTAAAGAAAAGGATACTTCCTCCCTCTAGGGCAAAAAACTGAGCTAGTTCTTGGATTACCAATTAATTAATGTAACTAACATGCATTCTTACAAGACAATTAAAGAAGTTCAGTTATTTTATATATCATTGGTCACCAGTACTTCTCATCTTCAACTACACACGATGTTTTGGATTCCTACAAGCTGGGAGGACAGATACAATCTGTGACAGTTGCCTTTAGGGTTATAGTTGCCAAATACACAGAACCCGAACTGGTATCACTAGAAGCCATGACTAATATGAGTTGCTGTTTCAACAAGAACATCTTAAATCATACCATCTCAGACTTCTCCTGTCCATACACTGGTATTTGCACTCATAGGTGTGTGCTGGTGTTAGCTGCCCACTCTCAAGAGCATCATCTCCTTCTACTTAGGAGGAGCAAAAGCACTGACATGTTTTTAGGTCTTTAGTGCTATGCAGTACTCAGGTCAAGGTTTTTCTGTTTGTTTGTTTGTTTTTGTTTTTTTTTTTTTGATTCAAGGAAGTTCAAAATCAGCTGAAGATTCTTCAAACAATTACAGAAAGTTATTTCAGAAAGTTAAATCTTTTAAATAAAAATACTTTAAGTCATCCCAGCAACTGCAGGCCTGAATTCAAGTTAGAGCCCAATGTTTCAGAGAAGACAGATAAAGCTTGGATTTTGCACAAAATGAATACATCTACTGATAATGTTCTCCAGCACAAAAACAAGCCTATATATAGTCCATCAACAACACTAAGGTCTGTTAGCTGGCAAAACTATCTTCCAGCTAGAAAGAAGCTCAAAAGACTATGGTTCTGTATTATTTTTGAAGTTGTCCTCAAGAAAGCCTATCAGTGAAGTGCCTTATTGAGCCTACCTGGGTTGTGTTTTATCACATTTCTCAGGGCCTCCAGAGCCATTTCAACTCTCCGTAACCGATCTCCATGTTGATTGGACTCTACTTTTCCAGTCTGTGTTATTGCCATTAACGTATGAAGGTACTGTGCTTGTGAGCCTATGTAATCCAAGAGGCTTGCAGCAAATGCTTTAGGAAGCTTTGAAGAGATGAGAGCATTTTAAGTTGTGATGCAATAGTATTCACACTAGAAGAAAGTGTAGCCACATCGCTTTTCCCACACTTAACAGTTCCTTCCAAACAGGAAGCATTTTTTCATTATTATCTTTACAGCATCTGCACCACATTAACCCCATTTATATGTTAATACACCCTTAAAAAGCTGCTTGAACAGCACTTTAAAGGTGCATAGATGTTCATAAGTATAGATGAACAGCAAAGCCACTAGGCAGAATCACTTCGTCCTGGAACTAATGGTTCAACCTGAGCATCTGCAGTGAAAGGTTGTAGAGAAAAGGCATTAAACCATCCAAAGCAGCATGTCTAATGAAAAAATTCATCATTCTTTTAAAGTTTATTCTGCTCCAATAGAGACATCCCATAACATGCTGATCGCGTTGGACGTAACTTCCATAAGATTTATTATTTTCTCCATTCTATTTGTGCTGACACACAAAGAATAACATTTCAGGTGGTAGTTTTTAAGTTCAACAGAAAGGTTTTAGCTAGATCTCTCACCTCTAGTTGGAAGGTAGGGACCTCATTGTAGACTCTAACAAAAATCTCTCCCACAATAAGTTCCTTTGCATGGTCACTAAAGACAAAGTCAGATCCATAACTCTTGTCACAATCACCCTTTAAACAAATAGACAAGCAGCACAAGCTCAGACAGCAAATAATCATGTAGAAAATATAAAGTGATAACCTGGCTAATTAGACAATACTAATAGAAGACAGTTTTAGCACAAAAATCAGAAGCCCTAGACACACTGAAACATTAAAACTAGTAATGATCAAGCCCGGCTTTTTTGTTTAAGACTACTGAATGAAGAAAGTCATTTAGGAGTAGACAACAGATATCTGTATTAACTGTATGACTGCATTACAAGAGGATGCACCAAAACATGAAACAGTTTTAAATCCCACTACTGTTTTTTGTTTAAATTGTTAATTTTTGAAGTAATCTTACTCTCTTAATCATGCTTTCTTGTTGAGATTCCAAGAATTCAAGTAATTCAGCTCTTGTCCCATTGTTCCAGATCAAGTAGGGGTTCTCTGTGTTACTGTTAAGCATCTTCAGAGTCTAGAAAAAAAATGAATTTACATGATCTAAGCTTACTCTGCATAATAATCCAAAATTAAGTTTTAATTAGTGTTTCATGATATAAATTAATCCTATCTCAATAATAGCCAGATCAATTTCATAAGCAGGTATCAAGTGTCAAGCTTTCCACATACCAGAAAAGCAGTACGTTTAAGTTATTTGGTACATTAAAGTCTATATTTTAATTTTTCGTTATTCTGCTTCAAGCTGCAGTTCAGATTCTCCTATTTTTGGCAGCAAGCAGCAACAATCTGCAGCATCCCTTTTTGTAGATGACTTCCTCAGCACTTCTACAAAGTTTAGACTTCACTCTCCATCATCATTATAATCCTTAAGCCATCAACATCTAGCTCAGCTCCTTCGCTCCCTTATTTGTTTGGGGAATCTTGTTCTATAGGCTGCTGGTTCTGTCCATTGAGTTTGAAAGTAAAGCAGTTTTGTTGCCATTACTTCAACTGCAAAGAAAAATTGTGCTGTTGTTCTCTGCACCAGGCTGGTGTAAGAGAGCTCTGTGCTTTAAGAAAGTTAGAAGTGACTGGTTATTCCTTCCAGAACTCAGTAGACAAAGTTTTGATGCTTACCTCAGTAGCACTGACCACAGCAAGTTTCCTTGCAATATAGGGTGTTAACATTCCAGCTAAGCTTTTTCTGATCGCTGGGTTTTCAGGTGTAGCTTGTTCTTCAGAAAGGTACCCTCCAAGACGACTCAAGGCTAACAGACTGAGTTTAGCAAGGCTATTTGCTACCTCCTAAAAAAACAGAAGAACAGTTAAAAGAGAACTAAAACTAGCTGGAGAATTATCAATAGCTACAGAGATTTGTCCAACACTTCCACACCAAAATGAAAAGAACTGGTATTGTCTATTTGCCTGCATTGCTAATTATGCACTGATGTCTAATAAAGCACTAGAAGCTACTAGGTGAACAGCAAGACATGATCACTGTTGCAGGCTTAATAAATATAGACAGACATAACGCAGGGTAGGAAAAATTTGGTCACTAGGATAAGCTGAAAGCTATGGAAGCCATTTAGGGTAATAGTTTCTGATCAGAAAATGGTTCCTACCAGAAGCCAAATACCAGTATAAGCCTTTCCTAACAGCGGTACAAGATTTAGTAACTAAAATACTGTTCAAAGGTCATCTCATGCAGTAACTGAGAAAGAAGCATCCTACTTAGAGGATCACTTCTTAAGGAAAATAGAGTGTGAAGCCACTTACATATCTATAGGCCAAAGTGATAATGCAGTGCTAAAGGAGGTATTTTAAGTAAGTTCATGGTATCACTAGACAACCCTTTCAGTTGAGCCTCCAGAGGAATTCTCATAGCACAAGTTTACCCTTTCTCTGTTGACTGGTCTATTAGAAACCATTTTTTTTTTTGCTTTAATGTTTGTTCATTTAACTCTATGATGATAGAAAATATTTGAGTATGCCTAGTTTTTGTTAGTACGAGATGGCAAGCAACAGCCTGTGTATGAAAGCCTGCGCCTTGTTAACATTACCTGGTGATTAGAATCTTCACTTTTCTGAATACCACTCTCTTCCAGTGTATAGTCATAGTTGAAGAGGTAACCCAGCAAGTACCAGAGAACTCCAGCTTGGAACAGATGTGTTTGTAGCCAATAATCTAAGGCAAAGGAGCTAACACACTCTACTCCCAAAGAAGCTACTCGTGGTATGTTCTGAAGGGGGAAAAAAAGTTTACTTCAGTACTCATAACAAACAAAAGCCAACTGGCTGCCTTACCAAACAAAGATTTAAAGACAAAATTTTTTAAATTCTGCAGTATTGTCTAAGCAGCATGGAAAAAAGTGGACAAAACAACATCTGCATTTGAAGTCAGATATCTGGTAGCCAAGAAACATGTCTAGTTAGTCAGTCCTTCAGTAGAAGAGTCTTTGAATAGTTATTTCTTAAGACTAGAAAGGATTGTTGATGGAATGGTGGATAAACAATTTAAGAAGGTGGCAGAGATTCCAAGATGAGTGTTTTATGGTGACGTATTCTGCAGGGACTACAGAATAGGCATGCACCTGGAGTCAAGTATTACAGTCTGGTTTAAGTTCTTATTTTCACTTACCCAACAAGAAAAGTTGGAGATGAGCTTGCTGTTATTAATTCATACAAAATTAAGTATTCATATAACATGACTTAAGTTTAAAGAGCTAAACAGCTCAAAAACTTCTTGAAGGCTGTTCTCAGAGATTTTGTTGATTTAGGAATCTACATGTAAAACTAGTATCTTTACCCTCTATTTTAATGAATTAAACAATTCAGCTAGGCATAATTCAATTATGAGTCAAAAATATGTGAACCTTAATAGCAACCGCGTTTTAAGTCCACTAAATGGATTCAAATACAAGCATTAAGAACAGGAATTCTATATCCCACAATGATTAACTGGGATCTTACAGAAGCGATTGATCATTTTTCTGCAACTGTCTTATTTCCCCTAAAACCAGGGCATTGCCCTAAATATTTAATAGTTAAATATTCATTTAGGAAAAGGAAGAGAGCTCTTACCTTGCCATAATACAGTAACCTACAGAGGTCCTTAATGATGTTAGGCATTTCTGTAATCTTCTCTCTGCACTCCTCAAACTGAGCTGCCACACTGTAACATTTACTAACATGCCCACACACCTATAAAAAACAGTATTTTATTGGTACCAAGTGAAAGCAAAATGTATGTTAACAAGCTTTTTTACTTTATATACACACAATTTCTCAGAAGGTTGATATAAATCAGAGTTGCCACAACTTACCTGTACAGACATATCATCTGGTTTACTAGAACGAGTCAAGACTGCCACACAACGATTAAATGCTTCTTGCAATACCTGTGAGGATTGGATGATGTGCATGTTCAGTCACAACAAAAACTGATAAAGTATGTCAGAAATAAAACATTAGCTGGTAAACCCGTTTATAATGGCTGAAGAGAAGCCCTGTTTGACAAAACAACCTGTTGCTTGCTCAAACACTTTGCAGGGCAAAATTCCTTGTGAGTGCTGGTGCTAGTATTTAGTGCTTCATTAGAGTCAATAGCATTCACATGTGTGAACTAATATGGACAGTGAAAAACCCTTCTGCTGAGTGACTTGTTCATGTTTATTCTTTCACATACAGAACAGAGATGCTTTCAACAGAACTTCGTAGAGAAGTAGATTAATATATTTCTGTTGAATTGTAGATAAGCCAACTACAAGCCTAGATCTGGAAAGGAATATACTCTGCAGGAAACTTCTCTAACTGCATGCAGGAAAGAGAAAGTAGAAATGGACTAACGCTTCAAGATAAGAGTGATTCCTAAATGCATCTGATGTCCTATGCATTAGGGGATCTAGAATTTTCATCTGTGCAAGAGTTAAGACTTAAAAAATCCCCTTCAGTAAGTTTCTTTTAATCTACCTCAATTCCATTTTCTCTTCTCAGTTCTTCTGCATTTAATGCTGAACAATTGACAGTATGGAAAGCGAGTTCTGTGGCAGCAGGCAACAGGGGAGATTCTTTGGAAAACAAGAGGTCATCTGATGTTTCAATGGTGATAGTCTTAATCAGCATAGGATAGCCTGCATACTTGTAAGGTTTCAACTCTGAAAAAGAAAAAGTCTGAGTTTGCATCTATGCAAAGTCTACACAATTTAAAACACTATATAATTATCAGTGGAACATATATCAGCATGTAAAATAGAGTAGGAATCAAAGACAGCCAACACCTAGGATAACTAGAGCAATATGGCGCAGTCCACACAATTTGACTCCTTGTCACATCAGACTGTTCATACTAGAAGCTGACAAAAGATCAGCGGCAGATTCACAAAAAAGCTTTTTCAAGATTAAAACAACTTATCTACAGCTCACAAAGCCCCCAAGCTAATAGCCTTCCAAATAGTGTCTCTCCCTGGAGAAAAATCTGTATAGCTTTGTCAGCTACAGTTTTAGGCCAGCGTTTAACAGTGAACCTGTAAGGACCTATTAGTATAACACAGCAATTGTGTTTTCAATTATAATTTTCATTCCTGGAGTGTTCAGCAGGGATAAAGAACAATCTTACAGCTAAGGAGCTGACTGTGAGCAAACCCAATTAAGTCTACACTAACAGCAGTGTCTCCACACAACTGACAAAGCTATGATTGCATATGAGGTTTTTATTTTAACATACTGGAACACACACAGCAGAACACTTCTGGCTTTGCATCACTTGGACATGCCAGCTGCCAGTGAGGGTCTGCAGCTAGAACATCGGATTAGGGTACTTTACCCCTCTTTCTCACTTGGGCTGTGGAAGTAGTGTTACAGCACACCCACCAGGGGTTTAACACTAGTCAGAATTTCTGCAAGATTATACTTTTGTGTAGTTAATCAAGTGAGACAAGTCTCAGATATACCCAGAATCTCTCATCTAGGTGAACAAATACTAGTGAGGACTGTTCTGAAGACACAAAGAAGTCAGTCTCAGTCATGTATGCAGGAACATTCAAACTTATACTAGTATAGGAGCAGAAAATTTCAAAAAAGCTATTTAAGCTTTTTGAATTAAGCTCTATTACAGATCTTATTTCATGGAAAATTCATGGAAAAAGCCCCCTACCATAGTTTCATAATGCCGTGGCAAGCCAGAAGCCAGATCAACAGAACACAGACTAAACAAAATATGAGATTAAAGTTGACAGCAATGGCCACTAAAGAAATGAATTTAAAACATTCTTCTGAGATAACATGCGTACCTTCCTTATGCCTGTTGAAGAGGATGCTTTGAGTTTTCAAGATCAAAATGATGTTTTCAGGATCTGGCCCATCCACCACTTTGGCAGACTTCGTGCATAGAAACTCATATGCTTTATTAACTTTTTCAAACATATCCTGCAAATAAAGATAACAACCCCCAAATTACTACAAGTCTGCAGCATTTGTTTATATGCAGGTAAAATAAAGTATTAACTATAATGCTAGGTTTGTTGCCTTACTACACTTCAGAAAATACTCTGAATAACCTCAAAATAAGAATACTGGTTTACAGATCGGTGTATTTTCTGAACTCCACCACAGGAAAGAGACTAAAACTAAGTTAATTCTTCTACGACGAGAAAATAAAATTTGATTGTAAGAACAGGCAGAGGATTCAGTCCATCTTTGAAAGGGAACAACTAGCTTATTTACATCCTGAGTAACTGTTTAAACTAGATGCTTTCTGATATGTGGCCTGATCTGATTACATTAGTTTACTGTGGAAATCCTAACATTCTTTAAGCGACATCAGTTAAATTACTTATCTGTAGTAGTATTCTGTATTCCAGGATTCACCTAGAACATAAGTTTTCACACTCACTTAACTCCTAAGTGGGAGAAAACCTAAGAACTCTTAACATAAGCAACAGCTGAATTTGTCCCCATCTTATTAACACCACATATTTTGTACATACCCTGCCTTCTGGATTCTTGTCTGGGTGGTATTTTTGGGCGAGCCTAAAATAGGCTTTCCTGATCTTGCTTTCATCATGCCTATGAGAGAACAAGTCCCATTACAATGAATAACATCAAGAAAACAAACAAAAGGCTTGAATTCTGACAACATTGAACAGTACTAATTGTAATTAAGTGAAAACTAAGGAGCTCTTGCATTTTAATTTGAGAGTCCTGCTCCATTAACTGACTGGAGGTACTCACACAGCCACAAAACAGAAACTAATATTAGTATCTCTTGCTCAGATATACTAACCAAAAGGAACTCAGAGTCACCCTCGAATGAAGAGTCTAAATGAGCTAATAAAAATAAATAGTAAGAATTAGTAGTCCACACATATGAGTTCACAATTTGTAGTAAGTGCACTGCTCTTGAAGCGTAACTACAAAGTGGTGTCAGTTCTCTTCTAGAGGCCTAACGTCAGAAACAAGTGGCAAGATAGGAAGGGAAAAATCCTACTGCTACCATCAGAAAAAAAAACAAGACAAGGTCTGGCAGGTGGAAGGAAGGAAGATTAGAGAAACTGAGTTCTACTTTGAACACATTCAAGTGCTGCCTTATTCTTTGCTCATTATGAGGTAGTCTAATGTTCATCCTGTAGAGCAGCCTAGTGAATGCTGAGAGCTCAAAGCATTTTTCCAGTTTCAGTTCATCTTAACACTTCACAATTATCCTCTCAAAGCAACACCAGAGCTGAATTTTCAAGTTTTGTTTCTTCTTAGAAGAAAGCACTCTTCCACCATGAAAGTAGGTACTAGACGTAACTGGTACCACTAACTGGTTGCGAGTACAAGAAAATTCATTTTCAGTGTACAGACATCATGTAACTGTAGCTATACACCACTTGATATACTGAAAGCAACTTACTGTCCTTGTCCTTTGGGAAGGTTAAGAACCTCATAAGCATCATCTATTGACATTGTAGGTGGCTTCTTTTCTACCTCCTTCTTCCAAGCTTCTAGGGTATCTTTCAACAGTTTGACCTAAATAATTACAGTTTATTAGTGTTTCATTTATACTGGCTGTAGTACACATCATCTTTTACAATGAAGTGCTGCTTTATTAAGGTATCCTTATCACCCATCACCTTAAATTCAAAGACGTTTTAACTAATCCTCTTACTGTTAGCAATTATTGTTCCCGCTTCAGTCAGGTAAGAATCAAGACTTGGCTTCACTGCAGTGCTACGTTTTATTCAAGATTAAGACTGCCTCAAATTTAAAATATTTTTGTAAGTCACATTAGAAAAGGTAAAAACGCTTGAGTGTTGGGCAATTTACACCCCCATATTACAAAAAATGCAAAGCTACATGAATAAATAAAGTTGATTAGACAATCAGACAGATCTAGACCACTGATTTGTACCAAGATCTTACCAATTCAGTTAACGTATTGATATCAAGTTGCCCAGTTTCCTGTCCAGCACAGAAATAAGAACTAAAAAATGTTTAAGACTCATTGAAACACTACCTGAAGTTGTTCGTGTACTTTAAGTCAGTACATGAAGAACTACTTAACCAGTGGCTGCTACATGGCATGAAGACTATTCTGCTTCAACATAAAAAAACGTTAAACATATTTGCTTATGAACTGAAAGACAGAATTAGTTATTTGTAACAAACCTAGCATTTGATTTCATTAAGTTTTGTTAGAAGTTAGGACTTTGAAAGAACAACAACTGAGCAAATTCTAAAATTCTTCTTACTTACTGGATCTTTAATTGGCCAGTCTGGAAATCTGAGTGTATCACAAAGATGTTTCAGGTAATAAATATTACAGAACAGCTCATTTTCCAGTTGTGGATAGTTGATAACTGGGATAGGACAGTATTGGTAGAGGGCCCTTGTATTGCTTTGAAGACGAGGGGTGAAGTCAGCGAGATGAGCAGCAATCTTTTCTATCATAAGACGCCTGAAAGTTACAAAGTCCGGTTTGACACTTGCCAAGCAGAGTCCTCAAAAAAGTGTATGAGTGTGTACACTGATACCTGCCACAAACATTTTCCCCAAATATCCCGCCAATTTACAGAAGAGATAAAGGCCCTATTCTGTCATGAAAACATGCCTAGAAAGTTCCGTTTATTTTAAAATAACCTCAAGTGACATTCTGCCCTCCCTCAATACTTCTTTACTTTTTGGAAGACCCTAAAAACATATTGTAATATTAGAGGTACATCTCCTAGACTGGTGATAGTACTAAACAAGTGCAGTAAGTATAAAACACTCTACATAAGTAGGGAATTCTCCATTCATGAAAGGAACTTGGTCAAGTATGACACAGGCATATGTAAAAGGCTTTCAGGTATTCAGTGAAATAATCCCCTTCTCTCTGCCAGTTTCCACACCTGTAATTTTTGATAGAAGCAGAAGGCACTGCAGGATGTTGCCCTTGCATAGAGCAAATAGAGGGAAGCAGTGGAAACATGGAAAACACGTATTTTAGACCTTTTGTAAAAATGCTAAAGACAAGACCTCTTCAGCAGATGTACTTGTTCAGATTTGTCTTTGACAGAAAAAAACATTACCTCATTTCATTGCTCCAAATTGCTTCTGGAGTGTCAAATTCCCCAAGGAATATCTCTGAAAATTTTTCTGGCTCATAATTTTCTAAGTAACACACCATTGCTTCAGGAAGAATATGTCCAAGTATACTTCTTTGAACTATATCTTGACTTTTTGTCTATGGAAAAAGATGACATTGCCATCTAAAAGTTAATCTGATTCCGCCTTCCTAACCAACTTAAGATCTAAAAGACCCTCCTCCCCCTTTTCCCTTACAGTTCTTAAATTCTAATTCTTAAGAATTAAGAATAAGCATGAAGTACCGTTAAAGCAAACAGGTAAGTTACAAAGCTATTTGGAAACAGAGGCAGTTATTTTCATAATCTACTCACTTCTTCAGACTTGAAACCTTGTTTTGTATGTGTGTATTTCAAAAACCTAGAAGAGAAACGGTAGTTATTCAAGTATACGAAGTTAAAAAAGTATCAGTTAAAACAGATCTGAAACCTTTGAAAGATAAACAGACCAACATACTCCAGCTGGCAACTCTCACGCATTTACTTTGAGATGAAAGGAGTAACAGCAACCACTGACTGAATCTCTGAACAAAGTCCACGAATTCCTTGGGAACCCCACCAAATTAAGTTCTTCCATGTTTAGGTACTGCTTTATGTTCACCATTTCAGTTTGTGAGTCTTGTTCCTGAAAGTTTGTTTCCTCTACATCAAAAAACTAAGCTGATAAGACAGCCTTTCCCTACAAATCCTGCCCTACATCATTACATCATCATTTCATGGATGAAACAAGATGACCCTTCCCTCCTTGTCAGGGTCATAAGCAATTCATTTCATTAGCTGCTGACTTGACAACGTTGAGGTAACTCTTTTAGAGGGTGTTTGCCTGCAGTCTCATGGAGATTCTAACAAAACACACTTCCAGGAGCATTTAGAGCAGCACTCCCTCTGAGCGCAAGAGGTCAAGAACCATTTTCATCCTTTTTCCTCACCTTGCAATAGGAAGTACATTGGAACCCGTGTACATCATGATAAAGAAGAATACTCCACTCAAATAGAAACGAGGTAACTGAGGGTTATCTTGCATGATGTGAAACAACAATATAGCAACTTTTTCCACAAGGATAGGATCAAAAGTCAGTAGCAGCTGAAATAAAACACAAGCATTTACATTAGCTGCTCTAATAGCACAAGTTACCTACCAAAATTCCAGTTTTAATGAATTCAGTAGTGGGACAAGGAAGTCAACTTAATTTCATTTAAAGAATACTTCATGCAGAAACTAACAAGTTCAAATTCAGAACTCATTTCAATGTGTTTTACTCATTTCAATGTGTTTTTTTTTTTAAAGCTGCTTACCTGAGTGATATGAGGAAGGCAAGTACTATCTGACAGCAGCCTTTTCACTCTAGGCAAAGGTCTTATAATAGCGTTGTCTTGATCCCTAAAAAAATAAATCGGTACAGCAGCAAGCAGAAACACGCCTTCTCTCTTTCAAGAGCAAGCAACTTAAGCAATCTACTAAGATCAGATTCAGTGCTTTTTAAAAATCAGACTAAGTGGGGTTTAATACCATGCATTAACTAGGAAATAAAGCTTCCTTAAACAAGAACCTGTCTGTAAGAATAAGACTGTGCTGCTGTGCATTAGGAACGCACCGAGCTTGTGCATGTGTCCTTGCAGTTCCTATCACAATGTTAGTATTGTCTCATTTACAAACTATTAACCCACAGGATTAATTAATACTGCAAAAGTGATCTTTAATACAGTGTACTACTCGGGTTCTAAGAAAAGCTTCAAGATAGAAATTGCATTTATACATCTGCAAGAGAAAGTTAGCCACCTCTGCTGAAAATTAGTGTTTACCTGCTGGGAAAATATCCACACATTGTGATGAGCATGTTGAGTATAAGCGTAGCAAGGTCAGTCTCATTCAACACAGCCTGGCCACTGGCAAGCAAGCACCACTTCAGCTGAGGGATGACTTGTAACGGTCGCCAGCCGTCCATACCTTGAGCCCAGCAACGTGTTTTTGAAGTCAGTTTTCCACTGTCCCATAGCTCCTGCATCTATTGCAAAATTAGATATTCGTTGATTCAAGCATTCAGAATCAAGTTTGCTCCTAAACATTCACAATCAACACAAGCTTCTAACTGCTATATGGCAGACTTTATCATAGTTCCACACGATTCTAACAGAACCAGTTCGTAAACTGGAAGTAAATGTTGACAGATTAAGCATGGCAAAACTGGGCCACAAGGGGGTGGACAGCATTACCAAAGGCATTTAACCTTTCACATGCTGTTGGCAAGAGTTACTGAGGTATCAGAGTGACTGCTAGTTTAATGGCACTGGTCAAGGCTTTTCTGGAGCATTTAAACAGACAGGAAAAACGTTTCATTGATTTTTTGAACTTCTGTCCCAGTTTTCTCTCTCCACTCACCCAAAAAGGCTGTGTATACAACAGAAGAATGAGCTATAACATCTACATTAGAAAAGCCAAATCATTTGACATGTACAGCAACTGTAGTATTGTGAAGAGTTTAGACCACAGAAAACAGATCTGTGCTCAAAGAGGAATTAAGAATTTAAGCATCAGAAGCTCCATGCTACAACAGGCAATAGTTGTAATAACTGTTACAACAGTATTTGCTTCAAGATCAGATCTTTGCTCCCATCTTCTCTATACCTGTAGCAGACCTGGTTCTTGGCCCAACACCAAATAAACATCAAAATGGAAGTATCTTCCATCAAGTTCAAGCTAGAAGCAGACAGATACCTCTTGAAAGCTGTAAGGACCACTCCTTTCTTTGTCAGCATTGCCGAAGTACCATTCTTTCTCACTCTCCCTCTTCATATCAGGCGCTGCCTCAATCACATTGCTCTAGAAGTTGATATTTATAAGATTAACTTCAGCGCAGCTATCACATTTCTACAGGAAGTTTGAGGAAATTGCTTTGCTAAGAGGACAATGCTTGAAAATCAACATATGAATAGTAAGAAACAAAGGCCACATATACCTGCAGAGGGACTGTAGCTCTGCTTGTGTGAAGGTGTGCCAGAGTGAGCAGATCCACAAGGATTCGAATTCCATTTGAATCCATAAGGTCCTTCACATTTTTCTGTTAATGTATGAACCAAGTTAATAAAGCTATTTTCTAGGTAAGAGTTGTTACAAGTATTGAACAATTTTATCCTAGTAAAATTGACTCTGGGAAGTCAAAGCATTAGCTAAAGAGCCTAGGATGGTGCAACCACCAGAATATTTATCTACACGTTTTCTTCAGCTTTCTTGCCAATAACAGCTACAATACCCCTGAGAGCTGTATCACACATTGCTTTAAAGCCTGCATCAAGGCTTGAATTTTTGCTTCAGTTAACCCCGAAAGACTAGTTCAGAACATTTTATACATTTAAAAGACCCATAAACTACTGCCAAGTGTATGTGTGCACCTTACCTTATTAAGGATCAGCTTGTTGAGAAACAGTATCAGTCTGTCCCGCTCAAGCCTATCAGTGCACTATTGCAGCATAAGAGAACAAATTAGTATTTGATAGCATGTATCATAAGTTACATTCAAGAATCAATACAGTTGTGCCACAAAGACCCCTTTACTTTTCTTCATGCCGAGAATACAACAGCTGACTATGAAGTGTCCAGTTTCACACAGCTTTCTGAGACTTAAGTAGAAAGATCTTGTTCCCCTCTACCATCCCCTTTGTTGCTCTGGGTCCAACACTCAGACCCGCAGTTTGCTAAGATAGTCTATTCTAACAGAATAGTGTTAGGATTCCCCAGTGAGCCTGTTAACACAAACACAAGGAAAAAGGGACTGCTTTCAGCCTGCAGAGAGAACAGGTCTTTGATGTTACATCTGCGGTGGGAATATCAAGACTCAAGGCAAAATAACAGACTGTATTGGCTCAGTTCCACTTAAAACAGCCACATCTAAAACCCACACTCATGTAAGCAAAGAACTCCCTTCTTCAGATGGCACGGAAATGCATTTTTATAATCTGTACGAGTTGTGAAGCATGATTCAGACATACTGAATGGCCAGAGTAGTTGCCACTAAGATACAATCCACAGTGTGTGTCCATCTAAGGCTACCGCTTAAGTCTGGGACTGTTTCTACAGCTCTTGAATAGATTCTCCCCAAATATGACCTGGAACAAGATCATCCTCTTAAATAGCTTAATGTTTCTGCATTTTTCAAAAGCAAGAACAAGATTAATATCACACCAAGATCCTATACACTTTATTCTTGCTCAGCCTAAGAAAACTGTTTAGACTAACAAAACACACATTAAGAATCTACTTTGAAATACCTTTAAGATCAACGGTTTGTTACTGATACTTCAAGTGAGTCAAGGGGAGATACCAGGAACACTTCATGACAGCATGAAAAAAGTATTCATGCTGCAATTTCATATTCTGTAAAACTGAAACTTGAGTTTCACAGCAACTTGAAGGATCTGAACATATGTTGGACTAGCCATACATTAACTACTGTATCAAGTTACTTTAAATAACTCTTACCCGTTCTAACATCCCAACAATATACTTGGTATCAGAAAATGGTCCTATTTCTTCATGACATCTTCCATAAACAATAGCCAATGCTTGCAGACATAAGCATTTCATATTCACTTTTGGGGTAAGTAAGAAGCGATGGTAGAGCTCATTGAAGAATTCATATCTAAGGAAGAGATGAGATTTTAGCAAAGACAACAGAGACCTTGGGAGCGAGATAAGACTTCAGTAATGGCTCACGATTTTTTGATTGCTCCGCTCTCTTCAGTTTCATCTTCTTCCAGTAGCAACCTTAGGTAATAATCCCCTATTTTTATTTCCTCAGAAAGGCACTCATATTTTACCTATAAAACAGGTTACATAAGGAAAAACAATGTTTACTGTTAAGTTTTTGCTTGCATAAACATTACTGCACTTGCTTGCATCAATATCCTCATCAAGGTTAGCAATCCTTTCAATAGTCTGAGGAAGACGGAAATACTTCACAAATCTGCAGTTAAGGTACACATCTGAGAAAAATACTGCTGTAAGCTACCATTGCTTCCCAGAACAGAAATATCTGACATTACTCAAGTTCCATCTTCCAGCCTCTAAGTAACTTGTATCTATTTTTAGTAACTAAGCTTGGATAATACACGATGCATTCAATGACTCAAGCTTTAATGAGTAGTTATTCCACTGTAAGATATTTCACTCAGTGTTACTACAATACGAAACACCAGCATGACTTAATTACTAGCAGTACTTGATATAGTGCTAGGTAATTAAAATCTAGATGCATCAGTATGCACAGCAAGAGGCTGAAGTGAAATTGCATAATGAGAACCATCATTAGCTTTGTAACAACTACATTAAATCTAGCCACATGCCTCAATGTTTAATGGTTTTAAACATTTGGCAAGCACCTCATTCAGAGGTACCTCTAACATACCACAAAAGCCACCTCTCTACAGTAGTTGTTCCTATCTATAGTTTGCAGACAACTTCATGTGGCCTTATGATAGTGATCTACAGATCTGACCATAGTACCCAATATAAAGAGGTCCTCTAAACTAGTAACCTTCCAGAGCAACCTCAAGCCACCACCCCCCTTGGCAAAGTGACATGTTTCACAGCTGGTGGAGAAGCCCTTGTCAACAATATAGTTAGCAGAAGTACTTATAGCATAGCCTGACAGCAGTTTTCGCTTAAAAGCAAGCCTCAGAGAGCAGCTGTTCAAAGACCATTTCACAGAAGCCCCCTTCAAGCCAGTCCCAAAGCATTCTGGGTTGTAACTACAGGAACGCTAAGTGATACATTCCAGTAGCACAAGCCACAGGGGAGCACGAAGTGCAGATGGGAAGCCTGCTTTAGAGTAAGTTTCAAATCTGCACTTTTGATTCTGCCCCAGGTAGCACCTCTGAAGTACAGAGATAAAATTGAGACAGCAGACACCGAGCCTGGAAGTCCTGTATCTGACCCATAACTGAAGGAAGCTTTGAAGACTGAATCATCAGTTCCAAAATCACCAGTCCAAACCCAGACTTAGCTGTTCACTTCATCAAGTCTGCAGTTGTGTGATAGGGATAAAAGGAATAGGTAAAGTAGTTCTTCCTCCAATTACAGTGGCTACTCTAGCAAATCTAAAAGAATCACCTATATGAGAATTGCTCAAAAGCAGCAGTTTACTCATTTCACTAGTATTCCTCTGCTTTAACAATAAAATTGTACTGTGACAAGGTTGGCATTGACAGTATCTAAGAATATCTTACAGTTTGAATTCAAGTACAGTCTTGTTTTGCTCTAGCATTACACGTTAAATGCTCAAATCCGTGTGGAACCATAACAGTACCGGAAACTAGAGTACAGGAATTTTTATTAGCATGCTGCTGGAAAATTTCTTTCAATTTGTTTTGAGAAAGCCAATTAGGAATACATCAATTCCTTCAGCCTGCAATACCATTTTTGACTTTAAGTACTGCTGTTTCTAGAACATAAAAAATAGTAATCCTCAATCTATAAGCTACAGAGGAGCATAGTTTTAACCACATAACCACTTCATGGTTTGACAGGTCAGTATTTAATGTCCCTAGGATCACACAGACGTGGTGGAAATAAACACCAGAAACTTGCTATCAAGGAGTGAATTGTGAAGCTACCCAAAACAAGTCTCATGGAGCACACTCATGAACAAGTATGACTTGACAACAGCATAATACCAGCTTGTCTCTGTTCCTCTTATAGAAGTGTAAAGGTTTCTCTAAAGCATTATTTGTCAGGCTGAAGAGGTTTCAGTCTTGCTAAGTGACACTGGACAATAATACCTGTCCATAGCCCTAAGGCCTAGCAGTTTATTCCATAACCAGGAGAATTGTAGCCTGCAGTCAGAGACTGTCAACACAAGATTCACTCATGTAGCTAGAGGCGTAAAAGCGACATTTTAAGTAGCCAGATTTTCCATATGCAAGTTCTAATACAGAGCATTATTTACCTCAAACTCCTGATGGTTCCATGAGATAACACTAGCACTGCCAAGTTCTCTGTCAATATTGAATGCTCTCATCTCAGACTCAAGAGTATCCCTCAGTTCTTCCCGTGTTTTGAAGTTCCAAATTAAGTTTGATCTAGTATGGTCCTGAAGAAATCTAGAAAAAAAGTTACATAGTGTAACACCTTCAAACATCATCTGAAAGCCAGATAAGACTCAGCTAGCAAGCTAGAGAAGACTGGCATTATCGAGCTTTATTATTAGAATAATTAGAAAGCCCTGGGTAGTGGTCTCTAGTTAGTTAGAAGAACTACGGTTGTTTGCCTGTATAGTGTTTTCATTGCTATGGAGGTCGGCATAGAACAAAGCATGCCTGTTGTCATCTCTTTTGGCTCAATTATCTGCGTACTGCTGACAAACAAGAGACTTGCAAGCTATTCACTGTAAGGCAGTAAGGGCTAGACGTGAACAACCCAAGAGAGCAGACAGGCATGTACCCAGTGTATGTTTTGAACAAGAACAGTAGTTCATGCTGTAAAAAAGTTCTCAAACGTCACAAGACAGTCAGTGGACATTACTCAATGACAGTTATAAACCAGCATTTGGATCCAGACTAACTAAGAGCAGTACTTTAACATTCAAGGTTTAAGAGCATGCAAATCTTCCTTTTATGCAATATTTGTGTAGGGACAGACTACATAATTTGACTTTTAGAAACATTAAAAACCACTTAAGTCTGCTGAACAGTCAAGCGTTATTAAAATATTCCTCAAACACTCCTAGCCAAAGAGAAGTGATACTCCCTTTTTTCAGGTAGAAGCCCCTCCCTTTTCAACTTTGACAGCTGTGAGAACTCACATGTAAGCAAGCTGCATTTAGGATTTGGGGCACTACTTAAAATACAGTATAGACAAATGTTTTCTCTGTCAGCCTTTAGTTCATTTTTATTCCAATTCAAGTTAAAAGGTATCAAGTAGCTCACAGGTTGATGCACCAACACACTACAGTGATTTTCAGTGCTACTTTTCTTTACTCTTCAACATCACACGGATCTGCATTTGCAACTTGTTGCTCACTTTTTGACTCACAGAAAAAAAAGATATAGCTTGACAATGCTTGAGAAGCTTTCCAAAGTCCCCTCCCCTTTTCTAAGCAAAAAATCCTTACACAGCTTACAGTTTCATAAGTTTCTGTCATAAAGCACTTACACCATTTCAAAGCAGGCATCAACTGGAAACAATCCACAGGAATTCCGATATTAACAAAAACATCCAGCCAATAACATCTGACTCCACCATATTAGTCTTAGTATTTTACCTGTAATAGAAGAGATCCCAGTTTGCTTCTATTTTTATTCTTTGCCGTCGTTTCCTTAATATCACTGGCTTTTGAATAACGTTCTGCAAAAAAGACAAATGTAAGAAATTAATACTAAGAAAGAATCAAAGAATCCCCGTTTTCCCTTTAAAATAAAGGGCTTGGATTTCTTATTCCTTGAAAAGCTATACTTTAGGTTAAGCCTCATTAACAAGGTCTCTTTCTAGTAAGCAGTAGCAACAGACTTCCACTAGTGTTATTACAACAAGCTAAATCATGCCAGAGAAACTTTCAGCTGTTTAACAAGTCATTCCTTCAAAAGCAAGTTATCCCTCCCTGAGAAAAGCTTAGTTCCCATCACCACAAGCACTCTGCTAGCACGACTGCCAGGATAAGCCAATATTGAATATGCTTCAAGATACCGTATTTCACATAAACTGATCATGCAAGACAATAGTACTTTTAGCACTGAGCTAAACAAGCAAGCAGAGCTTTAGAAGACTGGCATCCACAATAAGACCAGCAGCTCCAAAGCCAACAGAGGGAAAAACCACACAGGACTGCTTGCTCTTGGAAAGGAAATAACTGAAGCAAGTCGCAGAAACATGTCACAAGCCTGACTTGGCCACTGAAAGGTTCCCTAGCTTGCTCAAGCATTAAAATCAGTGTTATACTCTACATGCAAGCAAGAGTGAGCAACATAATCCACACGCATGGCTGAAATATGCAAACTCACCATATTGTTTCTGTCCTGATTGTAAAAGCAAATTGGAAGAAAAGAGAAAAGGAACATTTAACAAGACACAGCCATTGAACTAATTCAAAGTGGTAATAACCTTGCCTACTAACCCTTTCCAAGCTACACTTGCATACATTTAGTGCAAAATTAAACAGCTCAGGACTCTGGACAGAAAAACAATCATTTAAAATCAGTATACAGATGAGATATTTAAAAAGATGCTGCAAACACTAATACTGCAAAACATCCTCAAGTGCAATTCATCCTTCCATCACCATTTTCCACATTTTCACATCAAAACTTCACGTTGAATCTAGTTCACCATTATTTCACAAAGAGTAACTGTCAATTCTGCACCACAGTGTGCAAGCTTGATCAATATTTTACAAAGTTAAGGTTTTCCCAAATTCAAGCTTATTGTTGCACCAGATGAGGTATAACGAGAGGTGTGATCAATACTTCACATTCTTTTTTCATCCTTCCTTACATATAAGGAAGAAAGGATTGCTTCCATTTCCCGAACATAAGAACAAGTATAGTCACGACACTAAAGAAAGTTAAGAAATGCATCTCACTATTCAACACTTGCCAGACAGAACGTGACAAAACGAAAAAAGGAGACCAGTGGTATCCCCTTATTTCATATCAAAACAGTCACTTATCACTTCCATCTCAACCTTGATTTTCTGCATCATCTTTTGTAATTTAAGCACTGAAATACTTGACTTGCTGTGCTGCTTTGCCAACCTTAAGGGGATTATGACTGACCAAGAATTTGTATTGCTGGAAAGCCCACTATTCAAGGTTATTCTGAGCTTTGGGTAGGTTCTAGAACTAAATACCACCACATACAACGTGCATCATTTCAGATGCAAAGAATATCTATAGTTTCTTCCAAATGTAGTCTAAAGGCTGTTTTTACCAGGTTTCCAGGAATTTCCTATTCTCCCATACAATCATCATGGAAGAGATGCACAAACCACACTCAAATTTGGCTAGGTTAGCTAGAACAAGTTAAAACTTAACACAAGCTCAATGTATTCTTTAACCTACTCTACATTCTCCCCAGAACCCACCTCTAATCAGATGAAGACAAGTAAGAGATAGAAAATCTAAACAGAAGAATGAAGTTTCTCACATCCCCACACTTCTATTACTGTGAACTTTATTCTGATTTCAGCGGAGTTGTCAGTATTCCTCTCTGTACTTAGTTAAGTTATTAACAGAGAGCTTAAAATACTTACCTCTTTTTGAGCTATGCCCATTCTATCTCTCCAGTGCATCAAGACTAGATCCACCTTCTCTTTGGCAAATTTTTCGACTTCCTTTGCAGCTTTTCCAGCTAGCCGCTGCCACTCCGGCACTTTATTAAACTTGCCATACTGATCCTGCAGAAGAAATCCCACTGGTTAGTTGCAGGTCTATCAACATGTTTGATACAGATCAGTGTAATACTCAAGCTTCTGTATCGAAAGAGTCTCCAAGACTGTATATGTAAAGAATGGAGGAGGTAAGAGAGCTATATTTACTTACAGTTGCAATTTTTAAGTTATCTCTCACATGCATCCTATCAGCATCTTTTTCAGGAACAGGATCAGTACTGTCAAGGTATGCCAGCAAACCTGGTGGCTAAAAACATTGAAAAGCAGTGTGAACACAGCTGTGACTAACAGAACAGAAACCACTACATTAGGCAAAAAGGTATTTTCTTTAAATTGGCCAATTTCAAAACGGAAAAAATATTCTACTCTCAAGGAAGTAAAGCTGCAGCAGCTTTTTGCTTGTATTAGTGAAATACCAACATCTTTAGCAGAACATTAAAAAGAGGCACATAATTAAGCTTTGGTACAGTGGAGCTCTTTTGTCTATATCCCATTTCTTAAAGGAGCACTTAATGAAACAAATGGCTGCAGGAAGAGAGGAGTTGACCCTACAGCAGTATAGAGGGGAATGAACACTGTAACACTAGAATCTATGCATATCCTCTGATAATGGGGCTGAGTGCTACACACGACATTAGAGAAGTCTCATTTGACTAAGCCTTCTAGAAATCAGTGGCCAAGATCAGGACAGTCTGCTCTGCCAACAATCAAAGAACTGCAATTTTGAATTTAAAGCGGCATTTTTCTATATTTAGTAATTCCTCACAACACTATTTGACAAATTATTTTCACTGAAGCAGCTTAAAAGAACTTTTCAGAAAAGCTGTATGACCGAAAGAACACAGGAAGCATCAACCAGTGTGTGAATTTAACAGCATTATAAGCAACCAAGCTGGACAGGCCTGCAAGCATAAAGAGAACTGTTGTCTTACCTCTTATAGGCACTAAGCATTAAACACTGTTTACCTTGTTTCCTGCATTTTTGTTCTTTCAATAAAGAAATATATGTTAAGTTCTGTGTTGAGCACTCTTTTTAAGAGTGACTGGAGAGTCATAGAACACTAAGAACCTGAGATATTTTGTACTAGCCTATCAATATCCTTCAAACAGCAGATGCCAGACTTCTGATCTTGCAGATTAGACATCCACACTTTGGAGGGGGAAGGGGATGTTTTCCACTATGTAGCCTATCCCAAGTTTTCTATTACTGCAGGCAGTCAGATTTCACTCTTTCCCCAGTTCACACCCCATTTTTACTCACCAAAATACGTTTCAACAAGTTCATTGCAGTTTTGTTCTCAGCTGTCCAGAGGCCAACCAAATGTCTACTTAACTGCCTGAAAAAGCCATTGAAATGAACAAACTGCAAGTCAGTATTATATACAGCTTTATAAACCACTGAGTTTATACCCTTACCATGCTGGTGAAATGAAGATGAGCAAGAGTTTTGTGGTCTTGAGTGTGTAAGAGCACAAAGCAATATATTGTTCCAGTTCAAGTATAAAGCATGCTGAGCATAAAGTGTTGCCTTTAAAATGTTCTTGTGAAGTTAGTGGAACAGTAGCAGCACATGCTTGTTGATCTAGACCTCAAAAGAACACTTGAGCAATAGAGCAGAAACTAAATATTTAATTTAGAAGTGTAAGTTTATCCAGTTAATCTTCAGTTACAGCTAGGGTTAAGAACTTGGTGGCTTTCTAGACTCTTAACTGCTCTACTTGAAGATCTTAATACCAGTTATTGGTTAGGAAAGCCTCTTTTGGAAGCCTGCCTTTATGCCAACTGACACTTTCTGCCAACAGTCATCGCTAGGGTTCTAATGTGTTGAACCAAAGCATCACTTAAAAGCAAGTAGTAAGTAGCTTCAAACAGAACTAGTATGCTGGAAGGTTTCATGCTGGCTCTCTCCTGAATGAGATAGTGTCAACAAGTTTCACTGGTTACTACATTGCTTTAGCAAATCCTTTAGCACTTCAGGAAGGTGTAGCTATAGCCTCGATAACCTTATACTGGTGGAATTAATTGAGTTATCACTCATATCCTCTTCAGCATGCCCTCAGGCCCAGTCTTAGCGCTCACAAGTTCTACTCACTGTTGAGTCCATAGAATGATTTCTGTACAATTAGACTTCTCTCAGATGAGATGGGTGACCCTAACTGCATGCAAGATGTCTGAGGTGTGCACACCAAGATTTATGCAGTTATATAATAAAGTTGAGCCTTTTTGCAAGTTCCAGACATTCTACTTGCTTTTTCTTTCTCTGAATATTTTCAGGGAAAAAAACAACAACTTGAGCCTTTTGTGAGCAAACTCCCATTTTGGCTGCAGTTTCAGATGAAGTTTTCTCCACTTAAATGTACCAGCTGCTGAAGAAGATATCCTCCTAAAGAACTGCAAGTTTTCTTCCCTGAGATCCCGGTGTTTCCAGTATTAACTAAGCCATTACTTAGACTTTTTAAACATAATATATCAAGCAAGACTGACATACCTATTTGTAAGCATCCTCTGATCTGTGCTTATTGTAAACATAGCAGTGTGCAAGTGACGAGGTAAGGCACCTTCACTGAGGGCAAGATCTTGCATTTTGGTAGCAATCTCTTTGTCTCCTTCCTTTGGAAACAGGGCAAGATGATTACTAGAGAAAGAATCTTAGTTAAGCTGCTTTTATCTTAGTCTACAGTTCCGAGACCTTCTTGACCATCAGCTATGTCAATTATTATCAAAAAGCCAGAAGCCACAATATAATGGGCTTTAAATGCAAGTTAACTGCAAGTTCTCAACAGCAAGTCAACAGAGTTGTAGTAAAGCCAAAGACCAGATAATTGATAGTCATATCTATGAGGACAGTAACTTGATAGGGTAAGATGCATTACACATCTTCATCATAGATCAGGATATTGGTCATACATTTATAATACTTCCACACTGCAACTGCAAGTTAGGATTGAAAAATGACAACCACAAGTAATTGTTTGTTGCCTGACTTTGGTCAATAGGAACCATTTCTAAGAATAACAACTGGTGCTCTTTGGTTTAGACAGTGACATGGATAAGAGTCACTCATCCAAGGTATGTTGGTTGCAATGAATAATTAAAAACAAACTTTCATTGCATTTTTACTCAGCCAAGTCCCACTATGGTTCAAATGATAGGAGTCATAGTAGACAGAATAGTAACTTTTAGCTAACATTATCTGACATATATGAGTGGAAACTTGCAGGTTTATAACACCTCTATTTCAAGTGTTCATTCACTTCCATTCCAAGAAAGCACTAGATACAATTCAGATGCATAAGCCATTGTGACACAATGAGGCACTAACTTAAGACCTGAATTTCAACACTGGAAGTGTCTAGAGTCAGTTAGCAAGGTCACCCTACAATGATCACGAGCAGCCCTCCAGAAGTATGGACTTGGCCCATGCATCATGATGTAGCTCTGGTATGGAAACTATCAAAGCAAAATCCTTCGTTGAAGCAGAAAGAACAAGAACAGAGGCTGACATCACTAGCTTGCTCTGCAACACTGCTGTCTGCAAATCCCAACCCCATTCCATCTGGCAGTGTATCAATAAAGTCCCAAGAAACGTGGCTTCTTCTCCTTGAGAGATTCTTTTAACATGCAAGACAAGTCTAGTGGTTCTGAAGTATGTGACTGAGCTACATACAACATTAACAGCCAAACCTTGACTGCAGTATGAAAACATGCAAGGCACTACCTAACATCTCAACTCACATGCCTTCCAAACCCTCAAGTGCAAAACAAAGCAAGTTGCTATATTAAAACACTCACAATTAAGCTAGCGTTCTGTTCCTCACCTTCCCCCCCCACCAAGAGTAGCTAATGTAACATAAGTAGCTACTGCTGGTAAGACAATATTGACATTACACTTCTAAAATAGGCAATACGTATTTACTATGCTATCCCAAGTAACACTGCTGAAATCTCACCTCTATTATTGCCTTCATCACCAAACCTGCTCCTTTCACAATTGCCATGGAAGGGTGCTACAATAGAAAGTTGACAAAAATTGAGGTGCAAAATTTAAAGATTAGATCTGTACGATGCATTCTAACTCCAACTACAGGCAAAAATTTATCTAAGTTTTGAGAAAGCTAACCCCATGTTCCAGGAAGCAACTATTAGATGGACTTCCTGGCACCAAACAGCACTATGCACCAGAGAAGCTGTAATAGTGCTGGGGAAGCTGTGACATGACAGGCCAACACCAAGAAGTAGAAGAGCATGCTAGCTGTTCTGTTTGGTTGATTTTTTTCCTTTAAACTTCTTTTGGGGTGTGGGTAGAGGTGGTTAAACCAAAAGAAAGCACAGGTATTTTAGCTAAAAATCCTCTTCAGTAGTAAACCTGTGAAAATTCTGGGGAGTTAGTCTTGTAACTAACTCTCAGTTACTCAGAGAGAAACTGAGCTGACAGATTCTCCAGAGAGCAAGATCTGTGCATCTGCTGAATCTAGTTTAATACTTAACTTGTATTCTAAAGTGTTCCCAGAAACATCTTAGATTCTCTATTTTACAATGATTCAGCATATCATTCACTACAGGATAACCACCTCAAGCCAACTTGAAGCTAAAGCAACACGCCAAAAAGTTTATTAAGGTGGAAAAGATTTAAGTACATTAGCCAGATAAACAGTAGACAAACTCATCCTTCAGAGCAAGAAAAATTACAATTCACTGACTACTTAAGGCCTCTGATAATATATATTTGACATTATAAGCTGTTAACACTAGAGTTCCCTCTAAGAAATTGAGATCAGTAGATTATCTATTATAAGAATTACTTCAATCCTGCTACTGCTTATTTCACAGATCAAAAGAAAAAACAACAGTTGAAGTCTCACCTGAAAAAGCTTAAAGAGTGTTCTTCCATTAGATGCCACCATTTCTAACAACATGTCAAACTGCTGCCCTTCAGTAGTCTCACTATATGGAGCACATAGGGCAAATGTCAGGAAGTCCAGAAGTGAACTAATTACTAGGGCACCTGTCCCATGATCCTGAAATTAGAAGACAAACACACTATACAGAAAGTGTTTCTCCCCTGACTAGAATATTCATGCAAGTTTTATTCAGCACTCATGATGCTGAAGGTGCTCCTCCTTGTCATAGCATGAAATAATTGACAACTGAAAATACAAGTTCAAAATATACCAAAGCACTGCCTTATGACTCAGACTAATGACACAGTATCGGCTCCTAGAGCATACCAGAGACTTATAGCCACATACATCAGTGTACTGCAATTTTTTTTTCTAGTTTTAAGCCCATAAGTACCAATTCACGCTACTCTTTGCTATATACGGAAACTGGATGTTCCTTTTAACTGTCTGCATGTTTAATGACACTCCTAAATTCTTCAGTATAGACAGCCGTATTTCTAACCTGCCCAGACCCAAAGCAATCTAGAACAAGTTTCAGTGTTAAACAACCGTATTTTCTGTATTTTGACTCCAGGAACTAAGACAATATAGTTAAGTATGTTCAAAATGCTTTGGCATTAATTAGGAAAAACAGTTATAAAAACCATCCATTTCAGAATTTGACTTACCACATGGGAATTGAATTTCTCTAGTAGGTTTTCTAGAAACTTCTTTGAAAAAAGAAGGGAAGCTTTGTTCAGCTGCTCCTGTCTCAAGTCATAGTCATCATGCATGGGCTATAAAACAAAGTATTCACAATACAGTCACATTTCAACCCTCAATTCTTGACAGCTGTAGTCCAAAAGCCACACACTGAATCCAGAAAAGCTCATACTACAGCAGCTTCAAGTTCACCAGGAAACCACTGTAGCACAAGTTACTTTATATTTGAGTACATTGCAAGTTGAAGTGCAGTCCCTATTTCTACATCTTTTAGTCTGCAGTTCACACCTATCTACAATTTAATACTTACACACATAAGAGCACAAAGCATGTCAATAGATGCATGGGTTACTCCATCATTGTTCCTTTTGAGGGCTTTCACAACCTTCATTCCTAATCGTTCTCGAAACCTTTTGAAAGGGGGAAAAAAAAGCAAAACCACCAATTTTAGAGAGAGAGAGAGAAAAGAGATCTTAGTTTTAATACAGAAGTCCAATCATAGAAAAGTGGCCTGTTCCCACTGTATTTGGCAAACGAGAACCGTGAAGTTTGCAAAAATTTTATAATCTTTGGCAGGAACACATCAGTGTTAGACTTCATCGTTAACAATACGCTGAGAGCACATTCATGAAAACAGAGCATATTTGTATAGTTACAGGATAGTGATAGTACAGAACACTTCACAAAAAACAGAGAACTTTATAAAGGTCTCAGGCTATGTATGTTACTTTTCACATCATTCAGCTGCCCCATCATCTAAAGTCAGAAGTGTTCTGAAAAATTTCATCTGCAGAAGAATGTTGAGCAGTTTTTCCTGTTTCCTTATGTTAGCCAGTCAAGACAAAATCCCAGAAGCCTGTACTTACTGTAGGAGTACAACTCAGCTTTCTAACATCAAGTTTTATCTTGTGTTGAACTGAAGATAGTAATGGCATCAACATACTTTAAGAATTGTGGAACTGACTACTTCAAGGACACTTGAAGGTGCACTTTAGAAGTGTTTTGACTAGGAAACAAACCTAAACTACACTTGACTCTTAAGGGAGAGGATATTTAAGAAAAACATCAGATTCACATACCAGTTATAAGCTGGAATTCTTAATATACAATAAAGCCTGATGACAGGCTCATTCTACTAGATGCAATGCTGTACAGATCCTTTCAGAAGTGTTTCTTAGGCCAAATTCTCAGTTTTAAAGATCAGGTATAAGAAGCTCAAGAATTGTTTTCACCTACTGCTTCTGAGCTCAAGAGACTTCTCACTTACTTTGGAAGCTGAGTAAAGGCAAGGAAGCCTGCTTTTGAAGCCACTAATCTTCTTACTGCTTGGAATTGGCTTTCAAGCTCTGCATTAGATGCTGCAGTATCTCCTTCTTGTGAGAGCAATGCTGTTATGGCATTATTAATGAGTTTCTCCTTGTTTTCCGAGAACAGACCCTAGTTAAGAAATATGAGTTAATATTTATGCATTAACAACGTAATCAGAGGATGGGTAAGGGATTTATTCTTACATCTTGTGTAACTGCATGTAGTACTCCACTGTAGGAAATGTTAGCATTGAACCTGAACACAGCATCTGCAAAGTTACCATCTGGAAGAAGACATAAAAGTTAAGTACACAGCATCTGACTAAGCATTTGGATATTTAAAAGAACACTATAAAACCATGTAATAAGCATTAGCTTACTTGGAGGAGCAGCCAAAAACCTGAGATGAAGGCTCTCTACTTCTTCATCTACAGGCATACTGAGCAATCCCCAACGCTGTCCTTTGTGTGTGGAGGTCATTTTCACACACACATCTCTGTTACCAGAGGCTCTCACTCCATCCAGCAAGCTAGCTAGGAGAGAATCTCTGGGTTGGGAAAAAGACATGCCAATAAAAATTAGATCAAAAAATGGTGCCAAAGAACAAAGAAGAAAGATAGTCAAAAAAAGAAATCAAGCACAAGATGAACAGCAGCAATACTCTGAATCTCTACCAAGACTAACAGCTACCCCTCTGGAAGAAATCTAATTTTCAAGTGCTCCTTTATTCACTGTAAGGACAGAGTTGTTTTACACCACATGTAGACAGCTGCAGCCTTTCACTTAAAGGATCAATTCCAGATTACCTGTGAATGTGTTACATGTGTTGCAAATCAATTCTTCCCTGTGCTTTCTGCAAAACCTCACTCAGCAGGATTACACTGCATTACAACTACAAGTGCAGGATGGTTTTTCTATTGGTTGTTTTAAATAGAATCAACTAAGACCATGTCAAGCAGACAGCTCAAAGGCTTGGCAGCCTTCACATTTCAACACTCCTTACACCATGTTTTCTTTCAATTTCTCATATATACAGCCTAACCAAGAATATACATAGAGCAAGATTGCCTGGAAGAAACAAGATGTATTTAACTGTCCAACACCTTTATGTGGTCATCAGAAAACTTCAGGACAGATTGACTTTAAGTTTAGATAAATACAAAGGGGAGAGATTTAGATGTTGTAACATCTTGGATTTGTAAGTGGCAGACCACTAGAATATCAAGGCTTTAAGCTAACACCTCCAAGGGTCACAGTTTATGGAAGCTGAGACTAGAAGCACAACAACGGCAACTTTCATTTTTACTCATGACCCGCAGGAGCTCCAGTTACCTTTCTGTTGAAGAGTATTTCCGAATTTGTCCTTTGATAAATTCAATGGTAAAAAGCTGGGGATTTTCACAGTCACATACTATTGCAAATACCTAAAAAGAAGAGATAAGGATCACATTATCAGAGCCACGTTATTTTTCTACTCCATAAACTAAGGCCATCTAATGTACATCAAATTCTTATTATTAGAGCTTCAACTTGAAGAGTTGTTAAAAAAAAGCTCGCCTCTTACCTCGCCTAAAGGTTTCAAAGTTGCAATGTTATAGGTAGCTGGATCCCGTTCAACTAAGCAAGCTTCTGTAAGAGCTAGTACTCTTTTCACAGGTTCCTTAAGAAAAAGGGCATGTTAGAAAAGAGAATTTCTAGCACTTCAGAGGAACTAAGTAAGTTAGGTGTGATATCCTTACCGAGTGTCTAGGTGTTATTTTCTGAACAACAAACTCTGCTAAAGACGTTACGGATTCATCATTGCTGTATTTTCCAAAGCGAAGATTCAAGTATTGCTCAAATTCTAAGGATTCTTTCCTTATCCTCAGAGAGATGCCTATGAAGTTGCCAGCATGCTCTATTGCACTTTTGATAATTTCTTCCCTCTGCTCAGACGCAAACAGGTGCTGCAAGTTTTGACAGGAGACAAGTGAAATATGTGGCATAGCTCAAGAAATCATGGTTCCTGAAGTAATCTTCCATTATACACCTGCCTAACAGTAGAAAATCTTCCCAACAGCTGGGCAAGCTGGACTTGCCTTTACAAAATGCACAGCATAAAGAGAAAAAGTATTTATTACACAAGAGAATGGCTATTAGATTTACATTTCCCTTTCAAAAAAAATCCTAAAGGACTCCCTCCTACATATTAGCATGCCATTAAAGCAAAGGGCTTCATGACCTGCCTGTCCACCCTCAGCAATAGATCTGAAGAGCCTGGCAGGAATGAGGAACCAGAGGGAACCACAGTGTGGCAGCCCCATGAGCTATCCGTAGGGCTTCTATCCAGCCTCGCTAGGTAAGGTTAGGTCAGCTCTAAAGCTTGTCATATGTTGATGGTTTTATGCCAGAGAAAAGCATGCCACAGTGCAAGAACAAGGGAAACATTAGAGAAGTTACTCATTGTTTGTAGTGACTGAAGTAGCTATATTTAAGTTAGCAATTGTGAATATCTGAAGGCCAATTTAAGCTACTTGCAATATAGGACACAGAAACCCTTTTAAAACTTTTAAACCAACATTGCACTGCAGCAAGCATTTCCCAAGCAAAGTTGCTGCATATCAGATCAAAACCTAGAAAGACAGCATCACTACTGATTAATCTATTTCTGAATAGTATCTCTCCATTGATTAGATTAGTAGTAACTGCCTACCACTTCCATAATTTTGTGAACTGTCAGCAAATCCCATGTCCACACTCATTTTTGCTACACAACTATAAAGTGTATTTTACACTTTGTAGTTTTACATGCAATTAGAAAAAGCAGACAGTTCTCAAAACGTATCAACTAGTTTCTCATTAGTATGGAAAAGAGGATTTAAAACCTGCCTGCAAGCCAAGCATCCACAGCTGCATCCTAAAGGTGCACATACTTTATGCTCAAATTACGCTGAATCTTCATTACTGAATATGCAGCTATAAACATCCCAACACCGCTCCAAAATATTTTAATACTTACCAATCTACTAAATCCTCCATAGAGGATACAGAAGCCTCCCTGATAGCCAGCAATATCAACAAAGCCTTCAATGTTTCTATAGTCATAGGAGCACAGGACTTTATTTGTTGCAGGATCAATTTGGTCCACACCTCCAGGAGTCACTTCTAGAATCACAGGTTTCCTCGTATCACTCCAGTGATGTTTGTAACAGTTGTACCTCTGCAGTGAGAGCTACTTTTAGACATCATGCACATGCCTTTACTACACAGCAATTGTTTTCCAATCTAGTAGGCAGCATGGGTATAAAGTTCAAGAAGTCATACCACTTCCCTCAGTGCTCTTATCTATACCGGTAACGCTATGAATCAAAGGAAAGTAGCTACCTACTGGCAAGGAAGTCACAATAGTCACCACTTAAACACCACATTTTGAAGAGAAAATAGCAACTCCAAGACAGTGTCTCGAAGCAGCAAGTTTCTCTTACTCCAGAAAGTAGTCTAGTCACAGAACATGTGCATCTGTGGTTAGATATAAGGAAATACCTATTGTACAAGACACTGTTACTCAGCCAGTTAAGATTAATTGAAGGAAACCTTATTGCTATAGTGCAAGCTTTTCACCTTCTGCAGCCATACTCCATTACAAATACAGACTTACTAAAGCCAGCAAAATTAAGGTCCTTTGTGAACTGCAGTAAGAGAAAAAGAACCTCCATATTCCAGCAAAGTTACTCTGCTCATCACTAAGGACTTACTGTGCAATGCAAGTTACTTTAAGTGATATCTTCTGTATCTTGTACTTGTAAAAACAAGTACAAGGTCCAGCTCTGGGTATTGCCTTGCTTATTGTCACACTACCGAGATTCATTAAATGGCAGTCTTGTCTTTAATCTAACCTAAAGAAATCCTCCCAGGAAACAACATTCCCAGACCAAGCATTCAGGGTGTTATGCAGAAAACTACTTGAAGTTAGAAAGTAAAATGTTGGAAATTGTAAACATTGAATAGTGAATCATAGCTTATGTTTCTTCTTTCTTTCCTCCAAGTAAGAACTCCATGTGGCAAAGCTCTTTATTTCAGGAATAATATTCATTACACGTACCAGCAAGAAGCTAAGGGCAAGTGAAGAGAACTCAGTATTCTACCATTCAAGGGATTCTTCTTGCTTTTGAAGAAATTCTGAATTTTCTCAAAGAGAATTCAGATCCAAATTTAGAAGAGTTAAAGTAGCACACATAGCACTACTCAACTTAAGACATAACTTAGAACAACACTGTAGAAGTCTTTAAATAGCACATGATCCAGACACAGCAGATACTTACCCGTCCTGTGATTTTTCCTTCTGAGAAGTCTGTCCTGAACCTCTGTTTAAAAACAAAGAAAATCATGAATGAACGCAAATATCATAGCCAATCTATCCAGAAAGTCTAAATATAAGCTAGCATTGTTTTAAGTGACTTGAACTAAGGCTCAGTGAAGACTCACCATTCCACTGGTTTAATACATCCAGTATTTGTAGCTTTACTTAATACTTGAGAATCACACACACTAGTTGCTGCAGCAGACACTAGATCAAGTACATCAACACAAGAGCTCAAAAGACAACTTGCTTCTCTACTTTTTAATGTAAGGAAAGAAAGCATAGTAAACTACTACAAGTTGTAATGATAACCAAGTACTTACTGCTTGTTTCAAGACAAAAAAACTTACTAGTGCCTCTGTAAGGAGTTCTGTTCTGTGCTCTGTGGAAAACTTCAGAGTTTCAGACTTTTTTCCACTTCCTTTGCGAAAAGTTAGACTGAATTCTGTTCCTTGTCCTTTTCCAACAGGAGAAATACTACAGATATCTCCATAAGGCCACTAGACAATTGAAAGTAATTAGGTTAAAATTAGTCATTTTAAAGCTACATCTCTACTCAAAACCCCTTAACACCTATAATAACCAAGTAAGTTGCTGTAATGAGACAAGAGCTGGCATGCTACACAACAGCTTTAGATTCCTATTTGATACTCTAAAAAGTAAGTAAGTGTCCTGACTCCCTTAAGGGACTGAGCCTTACAGTGATCAACCTTACCCCAGTTAATTCAGAACAGCACATCCAGAAGCAAGCTATTACTTACCACCTAATAAAGACAAATTGCCTAAATGTACAAAAACTGTTGGTTATTTGTAGATTCAGTGAAGGGAACAACAGTTTTCTGTTATGCTTGTTTTTGTAGAAGCTGCTGTATCTTCTGGTTCTACTCAAGATCTTGACATTCTGTCTTCAGAAGCTACCTAGTCTGATGTCATTCACTCTGGATAGTGAACAGAAGTCAGAAATCAATTCTGAATAGCCACATTCAAGAAGGGTATTTACCTGATTTGTAACTTCTAGAGTGTTGGGATTGTATGTGGTGATGGCATGGGTTCCAACTGAAAAGACTCTCTTATACCTAAAATATAGAAGAGTGTGTTAGTTTTCCCAGAAATCAAGTAAAAGTCCTGTAAAACTGCAGAAATTAGGTTAAGATACTACATACAAGTCACTGTTAGGCAATGGATAAGAAGTTTTCTTTGTTAAATTATTAGTTCAGTTTACCCTTATAATACGCTAAGATACTCTGTTCTGTATACCCATAAAGGGGTTACAGAAGTTAAACACTGCTAAATGAATTTCCTTATTTGTATTTTTTCTTATGTTATTAGGACCTTGCAACTTGCAATAGAAGGTGCTACCAACACAGATCAGAATAAATAGGAATAGATTAGGATAGCTGGAAGGGACCTTCAAAATCATTAAGTCCAACTGCCTGACCTCTTCAGGGCTAACCAGAAGTTAAAGCATACTCGAGGGCATTGTCCAAATGCCTCTTGAACACTGACAGATGTGGGGTGTCAACCACCTTGCTAGAAAGCCTGCTCCAGTGTTTGACCACCCTCACAATAAAGACATTTTACTCATGTCCAGTCTGAACCCGGACAGCTTTGTGGCATTCCCATGCCATCACGTCCTCAGTTAGCAGGGAGAAATAACCAGCACCTTTCTACTTACTTCTCTTCAGCACAAATTCTAAAAAAAAAATACAAATACTAAGAAAAAAAAAGAAAAAAACAGACGTAAAAAGAATTCCTGCAAATACTCTAAAGCTTGTGTTTGAAGCTGTCTCAGACTAAAGTTGTAGTGTGAAATAATCCAGTTTACATACCTGCTCACAACACTTTAACAAGTCAGTGCTACTGTGGCCAAACCTATTTCTCTCCACCTTGAGGAAAACTAAGACTATTATTTCCTGACTCTGATCACTGCAGCTATAGCTCAATATGCAGCTAGTCACTGTACATCAGTGTACAAGCACATTAATGATTGACTGTCATAGTGCATAAAGAACAGCTGTAGCAAGACAGTCGTTTGCATTTCAGGCACAGCAGAAACAAGAAGCATGAGCTAAAGCCAAGTAGTTTATATGTATGTAAACACAAAAGGGAAGCTTTACCATGGTTTAATTCCCTAGACATGATCTGCACGGTATCCTGAACCACCTCTTTACATAGAGACTACTTTCAAATTTCTGAAACGTAAGTAATCAGAATTTGAAACAGATTATTACTAGTGCTTTACTGATTGTACAAACTTCTTTTAGGGTAGCTCTGTCTGGAAGTAGACCTATGCAGAAAGCCAAGCCAAACCAGAGTCAGTTCCAGCAACTGTTTACCAACTACTCTGGATCTGTGCCATATTAGACACTGCATCGAGGAGCAGATCCTTTCTTCCCTCTTTCCCAGTGTTCGTGAGCTACAGTCAGTCTCCTCTCCTCTCTCACTTGCCAGGTCTGTAGCACAAGCCATCACTTTTGCAGAAGATCAGACTAAGGATTTCTACTAGGGCTGCAAAAAAAGCAATAGCTTGCATGACCTTCAGATAAATTACTGCAGTTAATGAAGGAGCAGCTCTGAAGATCTGTTAACTGACCTACCCTTTCTTTTCTCATATTAGCAAGGTCAAGTGTATCTGTTTGACACAGTTGATCTCACAAACCTCATTCCCTACCATTTTCAACAATTTTATTTCAAATAAAATGGTGAGTTCAAATCACTGCTGGCCCAAAGGAGTTTATCTAGCAATTCAAGCAAGTGCTTATTTTGTTCAAAGCTTAGAAAACCTGCAATATTGAACAGCCACCTTAAAGATTTGATCTATTTGAAAAACCCACTTGTTTTCCCATATAGTTGATTTTTTCTTATTTAGGGTGTTATGATATCATTTAAGAAGCAGGTCAAGAGAAGTCACAGCGATGAAGCAGAACATTTGAAGTTACCCTGGCTAGTAATTCCACTATATTCGGTCTGTCAATGAAGCTCCAGTTCTTCGAATACAAGAAAATCCTCTAAACAAACTGAATGCTCCTTCTTTTGTTGCACAATTTAGGTTTTCTGTCTCTTACAGGATTTGCAAATAAAGCTTGTTTATGCTCTTCTTAAAAACTTATCACAAGCAATAAAGAACTGTTTAAGGTTTTATTTGCTCACTTAAACTGAAGTGCTTCACAGTGCTTTGTGGCAGAAGACAGATCTGAGGTGATCACACGTATCTGAAGACCAGCTTACAAACACGACAGCTTCTTCCTTCCCTCCCCACCTGCTCATGCTCAAGCCTATATTTCAAGATGTAGGAAGCATATTTATTATCTAGCATTCCTAACATGTGCTGTGACAAACAAACACTGGACAGAAGCAGATTTGTCCATTTATCATTTCCTTCCTCTCCCTAGAGAAATCCAGAAGAGCCAATTCTTGTTGCCTGAACAGAGGCAACTTAGACGTCAGTTCCTACACAAAGCCTAAGTCGCTCTTGACCAGACCTTCACCTATAAATATTAATATATAGAAATACCTGGTATTTATACCTCCAGGCTTTGAAGATTTCATCATTAATTCCCTCTAACTACTCTGCAGTGCAGCCTAAAGCGAGGCTGTTTTAAGAATAAGATTTTGAAGCAATATCCTCTCTTCCTATTAACTATTGCCTACTCACTACTTTCACAGAAGCACTGCTGAAGTCAGAAGTTACATTTATGTAACGCAGGTTCATCCTGATTGATAAGTTATTTCATATCACTAACAACAGATCAACTCAAGCATCATCATCTGTACTGCTAGAAAATACTGTAACTGCCATGCAAACAGCCCCCATTCAAAGTGCCAAATCCTGTGAATATTCAGTGATTCAGGCCCATTCAGCATTACGTATTAAATTACTACTTTCTTTCTTTTCCATGTTATCAATGCACAACACTTTACAGAGCAGTAAAGTACTTCTCAAAAATTAGTTATATGGATTACATGGCAGGAGACGTTAACATTGTGAGAACTGTGTGACTTAAGTGCTCAGAACAGTAGTATTCCATGTCTGCAGCTATGAAGAGTAGATTTAAGTATTCAAATATAAGCTTCTACTGCAACATAACAAGCAGCGACTACTCACTAGATAATTCTTCCCCTTTCGTTATGTGTAAGAAAAAAAAAAAGAAAGGCCAGTGAGTTTTCTTCCTTATGAGAACACTACCAAGGTTTGAGATCATCTTACTGTAACTTCAACAGCATGCGTCATGTAGGAGCAGGATTTTTAATGGAAGGCACTGTGCAAGAGCCCTAATTTGAGCACTGTGTGCTCTTACACTAAATGGCTCAATTTGTATGCATGCCAAATTTACAAATATGCACAGAAACTTCATGGGAAGAGACCAGATATTTTCTGCTGCAGGAATGAAAAGATTAAGAGGGAGAAATTCTACCGTTCTACCCCAACATAATGTTTTGTTGTTACTAAAGGAGACACGTTTATTCCCTTATTCCCACAGGGATCCAAAGCATGTGGATCTTAGGTAAGACTTGATTTACACATGTACCAGAATTCTAGCAAGGTAAATATAAGTATTTATTACAAATCACTCTCAAGAATCTGCCTTGAAAGAAGAAAGATTTCACCCTCAAGAGAACTGCTCAGTCCACTGTGAACTCTGAACTATCCAGGACTTTAGTTTTTGCTTCAGAAAGATAGGGAGCTCTGATTAGACACTGTAGCAGTTTCATGATACTTCAAAGCTCAATTGAGAAAGATTTGCAGCTGCCACTCTGCAATCCCATCCTTCTTCCCAATATTCCTGCTCTTTCTTAGGAAGAATTCAGAATATCATTAGAAGCTATACTCTGGTTTCAGCTGGGATAGAGCTAGTTTTCTACACAGTAGCTGGTATGGTGCTGTGTTTTGGATTTAGGATGAAAATAACATTGATAACACACCAGTGTTTTGTTTGTTGCTGAACAGTGCTTACACAGAGTCAAGGACTGTTCTGCTTCTCATGCTGCCCTGCCAGTAAGTATGCTCAGAGCATACAAAAACCTGGGATGGGACAGAACCAGGACAGCTGACCCAAACTGACCAAAGGGATATTTATCCCATACCATATGACACCATGCTCAACAATAAAACTGAAGGGAGTCGGCCAGGGGTGCTGCCATTGCCTGGGGACTGGCTGGGCTTTGGTTGGCTGGCAGTGAACAGTTGCATTGTGCATCACTTTTTCTTCTTCCCCTTGCTTATTAAACTGTCTTATTAAACCAATGATTTCTCACACCTTTACCTTTGTTGATTCTCCCCCTCACCCTGCTGGGGTGGGGGGGAGCGAACAAATGACTGTGTGGTGTCTAGCTACCTGCTGGGTGAAACCCACAAGAATTCAAAAAACCCAGTTTCAACTAGCTGGCCAAAGATTCAGACATCATCACTCAGGTATTATAATCAGAACAAAACAGAACTTGTTCTTTTGAGGTGCAGACAATATACCTTCTTTGGCTGACGTTCAGGTAACAAGCAGAAAATCTCGATATTCCACAGAGCTACTATGCACACAAGAAGGGTGGTGGGCAAGGATTCTAAAGAAATTCCTGTGCAGCTTCAAGAAGTGTGCTTAACAGCTGACTCCAAACATAGTATAACAGCAACCAGGTGAGAGCTTAATAGACAGTTTTATTAAGAGGTTCCTTAGCTTTTGTAGACAGAAGCACCACTGAAGATTCATTTTTAGATCTAAGAGACCCCCAACAGGGATGAAGTGTATTTCTAGCAACAGAAGTCTTCAAATAATCTCAGTTAGTAGTTTAACAGATAATCTATTACACAACATGTTAAGTATTACACTGAAGTGTGGGAACATGTGCAAAGGCAAGGCTGAGACTCAGTGTTTGAAATCCAGATTGATTCTACTGAGATACAGCTAGCTAGTTCAGAGCAACAGGAGCCCTTAGTTCAGTTTTCACCTATGACTACAGGAACTACACAGATAAATCCAATAATGAAGAACATAAATATCACACACAACGTTAGAAAAAAAATGTTAAATTACTTACTTTCCCCTCCATGAATGTTTTGTTGTGTAGAAACAAGCGAGATCTCTGTTTTCTCTAATTATATTCATTTTGTGCGAAGACCTGGAAACAAGAGAGACATCCTGTTTATACTCACGATTTTCATTTACAACCAAAGTTCACTAGTCATCAATATGCTTTAAGACACTCAAGTTGCTGCTCTGTCAATTCCACAAAGGTATTAAGAATGCTTGTTTAGCAAACAATACGTCAATTAAGTGCTTGATGAGTTGAACAGGAATTACTTCCCCTCGATTTTGTTATACCAGTTACTTTTTAAACAGCATAAGGGCACAAGAACTTGTTCCCCGTCATTTGCTACCTTATTACGATCACACTTTTCCTGTACCTTTGCACACTCAATCACATTTTATCCTATCTCCAGAACACTCAATTCCTGGCAGTTTTAACACCAAGATGATTCCAGTAGAGCACCCTACATCTGTAACTAAACTAAGCCAGATTTCTATTGCCATTTTTTAAACAGTAAGGAAAAACATGGAAAAAAAAACAGTGTATTTTCCAGTCTGAAATGGAATTTGAAGTTGAGAAACTTATTAGCCAAGCAGTGTGATTAAAGAGCCAAGTACCCTTTCTGTATTGTAAAAGTTTAAGCAACTCCACCACTAAGATCTTGACATGCTTATTTCACACATGAATGCCTACTCCCTAAACACACAGGAATTTAGTGAAACTTGCCCACAACTGCTTAACTGTATCATTACTTTAGGAGCTGCTAAATACCTTCTTCTATGATTGTAACTTCTGCACGCCATGTACTTGGGAAGTTAGGCTTCCTTTTACTTCACTTCGCTTTTATTACACATGCAAGGCACTTCAGAGAGAAATCATTACTCCCAGTTTACTGCTACAACATCAGTTTTATTTTTGAACACGTCAAAACATGACTCCCTGCTCGATTGCTCTGACTGGTACTATTATAGCAGCATCCTCAAAACATCACACTATAGAAAAAGGCAAGAATTCACATCCTGAAGCAATGCTGAAGTAACTCAATCCCAGTCATGGTACTTCAGTAAATAGAGTACAAATCCAGCTACCTTTCTGCACTCAGATAATTCTACTTGCTCAGCAAAAGAAAGCTTCCTCACTTTGAGATGGCTGACCTGTAATGTTAGGTCATTGCTAATTTCTACTCTCTACAACTTAAGGCTGTTTTCTTTCTGAGCAAAGACTGTAGCGGTTATGTAGTCATGAACGTGAAGAATGGATAGCCTGACTGAAATGAATGAGAGAATCCCTTCCCTCAGGTGAAGAATCAGCACCATCACCACCACCTAGTGAAGAGAACTTGTGGTATTGTATTGCCCCTGGGAAGAGACAAAACCAGCATTTACATATTTCAGTGACTCAATCTGAGTCAAATTCTCCAGAGTTAATATCCAATTGACCCATAGCAAGGTTTTTTATAATACAGCTTTTTGAAGCGAAGCTTCAGGAGAAGTTAAGATGTTCAGCAGCACTGTTCCTGTTTAAGAACTATGCTGTATTATTTTTTCCATGAATAACATCAAAACAGTACACTTAGTCCAAACTATACAGAGCTTGCTGTATAGTGGCACCCTTTAGATGCAGCACTTGTGTTTTTATTGTTAGCTTTCAGAAAGAAGTTGAAGACACAAGCTTCATACCCCCCTTTTTAACCTGTTTTCTTGACACTGACTGGTGTATCAGCAAGTAGAATATAAACTTAAAACTCCACTAAGCACGGGATTGTAAATTCTATTTATCTGTAAACTCCACAGTTTTCCCAGCACCAGCCTACTTGAACCAGCTCTGTTGTCTCCCAGACCTGAACACCACCTGCTTTATAGTAAAGAGAGGTGTTACCACACTTGCAGAGCAAACATCTAGCTTTTATACTGCTCTGAGAAAAACTCATTTTTGAGTTCCTACCAGCAGCTTCTATTAATTCCGACACCAGCATGTAACTAGACTCAGGATACTGATACGTAAAGTATTGTGTATGTAGTGGGAGTGAGAAATCCACCTGACTTTTTAAAACTATTACAATCATTAAGATTTGAGGCTTTACTCACTGTGCTACTTGACAGCAATTGGAGCCTTTTTTCCTACTGAGAGGACCAGCAGAAAGGCAAAATATGCCAAGATTTAGTGCACAAGAATTAACTGATACATTTTCCTGCTGTTTAACAGAGAACAAGGCTAACAACAGCCTAGTGTTCTGAGCTGCTGTGTTAAAGTTCAGCAGTTATTTTGCAGTTGTCTATGGTTCCACAGTAAGGAAAAATTAATGTCAGCCTTTTAGATGCAAGAAATGCAAAAGTTACCTCCCTTTACTCACACACAGTAACTTTATTACCTGAAATAGCGCGATCACTACCATTGCAAAGCACATCAGGTTTTTATTAAAGATTAGCCATATTGACAGTGTAAGTGATAGAAACCTGCTTATCCATTTTATATCATCAAAAGAAGAATATTCTTATTGTTATCTTTACCTCTTCCGCCTGCATCTAAGATAATCCCATTTTTTGTCAAGTCAGTCAACTTTCTGAAGTCATATGCTACATTTCACTTTAAACAGCATCCAAGACAATAAGTCGCCAATTTTAGTGATTTAGTGCCTGGGGCATCCAGTAATAGAAAAATCAAAAATTCAAAAGTTGTTTTGAACATACTGCAGCACAGCTATTGGATATACTATACACATCTCTCAATTTAATACGAAATGCTTAGTTCGGTTCTATTTCCACTGGACTAAAGGCAACAATAACTTCAAAAATAGTATTTTAAAAACATGTTTCATCTGTTTGAGGGAGAGAGCAGGTTGAACGTGGAATATAGCCAAAACAATCTGAGGTTCCTGCAGGCAAAATATAATCCATGACTTTGAACTTCACTTTTGAGCCTAGCAAATTCATTCCCCCAATACCTGATTAGCCAAAAAGCTAATTACAATACACAATACAGAAGTTCAGCAATATTTTTCTTCTTGGTTCTTTTAGCACTGTAAGTAGCAGTGGAACAGCTTTTGGGGAAGAGTTGATACTGCATCTTCATGTTCTGCATGTACCACAAATAGCAACCCCTAAAATTGAAGAGACTGAACTGCTGCCAGGACACCCCTGCCTCCGAGTTTAAGCTACATGAATAGGTGCATTACACAAGCTGTGTTCAACTTGCATATACTTTTCACTTCTTCAGTATTTCACATCCTTCAGACAGAATTACCATCTGGGAAACCAGAATCTATTTCAGGAAACAGAGACGAGTCAATCTCAAACAAATACTTTCGGAGTTCGAAATGAAGCTGTAACTTTGCAGGCATCAAAGCGATAGGCATAGCTGTAATTACTTGAACTAAGGGATGCTTAAGCATAAAGTCAGAAGTTTGGCTGTGGGTTCAAAGTTTAGTACAGAATTCAACTGGCTTTATTCCTGGCTACATTATTCCTACGCTATTAGAAAACTTCCATTTCTCTCTTAAATGAAGGTTTAACCAACGCTAAGGTAGCACTGCAGGGCCCCAAACAAGATTATTCTATTACACCATCATGCTTGGAGGGTAGAAGCGTTGATAAGATTATACATAAAGCTGAAGTGTGACTTTCCTGAGAGAGAGAGAGAAGACATACTAAGAGGATAAAAAACAGGGACCAATTGGACAGAAGCAAAAGCAAGGCACTGATAAAGAACAAGGTTCTGTCTATCTGTGGTTCTACATACGTATTTTTTAGCTAGATGTTCCAGTATCAAATTCCTGTCATTTACACATCTACTGAAGATTTTGGAGGCATTATTTATGCAGTTCTTCTGCACTGAAATGTTTTAGCTGTCTAGGTTTAATCTACCTCTTTCACTGCTATGTTGGCTAACTGGCAGTTTCACTTTCAGCCAGATTCTTGAAGAAACATTAAACTCTTCCCTATAAAGGCTCCGCTTTTAAAGTACTACAGCATAATTAGCTTCAGAAACCGAGATTTGTTCATCTCTTGCGCAGGGACTCACAGCCCTTCTTGCAAGATAAGAAGGACATGAGACCCACACAAATCCTTAAAAGATAATTAGCGCAGACTGCCACAGTCACAGCAGCATCGCTGCCTTTGCTAATCCTGGATGCAAGCAGACTGAGAATGCCAGTCGTGCTACTACCAGAAACAACAGTGGTAACACTAGTGGCCATCCGCCAGCTGACTGCTCCCACTCCCTTGGGGAGGATAAGCAGATTATTCCATACATGTTTTCTCTTTTCTGTCTATACTGGCTTTCTTTTTTCTTTTTCTTTTTTTTTTTTTTTTTTGACTTTTTTCAATGAACCGACCTGATCCAGCAGCAAAACAGGTGAGTATGAGAACAAGCGTTTACTCACTAATGGATTTTTAAGAAGTGTTCCTTTCAGTCATAGTTTAGCCACCTTGACATACCTCTTCAGAATACAATTCTATGTTAAGTATTACTAGTAAGGCTGGATAATCATGAAGTTGTTTTTTTTTGTTTTGTTTTGTTTTTTTTTTTTGACTTGAGAACACTCTTTTCAGAAGCAAACTGAAAAGTGGAACAGTTGAATATTTAACACATCAAAACACAGTTGAATGCCAGCTGAAGAATTGTTTTATTGGGTCAGTAAGCTTCATTTACTGAGCTCTAAACCCAGGTTAAAAGAAAAGTTACTAGCTCAGTCTGAAACAGACCTGACCTTTAAAACCAGTCTCTAGCATACCGCTTGAGACGTAGAAATGCAGTGATTCAGTCCCTCAGGACAACTAAGAGTTTGGAAACCATGATGAATACCACATGACACCCAGAGGAGCAAGTAATACATATGAAATCATTTTAGAAATTTATTCCAGCAAGGCTAAAATGCAAGGTAAAGTTCCTGGAAAGTCTACGCAACATGGGGACAGATACTCAGCTGAGTCTCCAAGCACTCAGAAACCTGTTTCAAGTGGGAGAACTTACAGCAATAGCCAGAAATTACTGATTCCTTTCCATTAAGTGTTCTGGCACTTCACAATCTATATCAGTCAGGAACTGAACCAAGATGCAGATCTGTAAAATGAAGCTGGCTAGAGCCAAGCACTGTTTTTATATCCATAATATTGGGCTTGTTACTGTGAACTAAGCCACAGCAACTCCTACCTCAGTTCAAAGATGAAACTAGCACTCCCTTGGACAGCCTTCCTCCTTCTCTATAAATCTCCCTACAATCAAGTAGCCTAAGGAAGCAGCTTCTAATCAGCCAGAAGCAAAAGTTCTTTGAAATCAAGCTTTAAGTTCTAAAACACTGAATATTTTCTGAAACACAGTATTTCTTAATCAGCACAGAATAATAGGAAACAAAGCAACTGTCTACTCAAATTTTATCTTTTCAGACACAGCCACAATCCAATTTGTGACAATGTGTAAGAGGAAAAGGAAAAATATATTTCAGATGATCTTAACTTCAAAAGCAGCTACAGAGCAGAAAGTAACTGCATTCACGGGAAGACTCCAAATAAACTTATCTGCCTACGTTTTCCCAAGAAGCATGCTCAAACATTCCCACAGCTCGACATCACGAAGCTGAAAGCAAACCAAAACCAAAACAAAACCTGGAACTGCAGCACTGAGACAACATCTTCCCAGCAGAGCTCAACCCCCAGCATGGGGACATCTATGGAGGTGCGCAGCACCTGACAACCTACCCTGAAAGCTGCTGGCAGGTCTCTGCAGATGGAAAGCCATCTAGTACGACTACTTGTTACAAATTTCAGAAAGGAACAAGTAAATGAAAAGGAACCAAGGGAAGAAACTAAAAAATGGGAAAAAAAAATAAGAACATGAAGAGCAGATTTTCCAAGACAAACATTTAATTCTGTTCATGCTCTTCAGGCATACTATTACCGCTCAAAAGATAAACAAATCTCATTTCTGTAAAAGCAAGCCTCCTCCAGATCTCTCCCACTCTTCGTAAATCATTTTCCAGAGCATTTCACAACGACGATATTTCGGTCTGAGGCCAGGAAAAGAAAGAGAAGGGCTCGCTTCTTAATGGCCACAGCAGCATTCATCCAAGCAAGAGGACACACCTGCCCCGCGGCTACAGAAGCTGCGTGAGGACCAGAGGAACAGTGAAACACCAGGCAGGCTGAGGCTAGAGGGACACTCAGCCTCTCTCCTCCTGCTTAAAGGCACGGGAAGAGAAGGGTTTAGGAGCGGGTACCCCCGTACCTCACCGCGGAACCAGCCATGCCCGCCCCTCACCTCACGGGAGGCAAGGGGGCTTCACCTGCCCCTCCCCCCTCCCCACACAGCCCCAACGGCCCCGCCCGGGGCTGGGGAAGAAGGGAGGGAAGACGGCCGCCGCCACCGCCGCCGCCTCCTCCTCCTCCTCCTCCTCATCCTCCTCGTCCTCCCGTCCCCCGCCGCTGGGATTTACCTGGCCGGGAAGCCTGCGCTGCCCGGGCCTGCCCCCACCAGCACCTCGCTTGACAGCGATAACGGTGAAGGGCCGCCGAGCGGAGCCTTCGCCCTCGCCCTGCCCCGGCAGCCGCTCCGCCCCGCTCAGAGCCTGGCTCTGGAGGCCGCCATCTTAGCTCCGGCTACGAGACCGCCCTCTCGGCGCAGCCGCCGTCAGGCCGGGGCCCGTCACGGGACGCGGTCAGCTGATGGACCCCTCGCCCGCTCCTCCTCCTCCTCCTCCTCCTCCCGCGGCCGCCTCGCCCCTGCTCCGTCCTTCCCCGCCCCGCGCTCCCTGCCCGGCCCTGCCCTACCCCTGCCCGGCCGGGAGCAGCGGGGAGGCGCCGCCCAGGCGCTGAGGGGAGGCGGCTTTCCCAAGTGCCCGGCTCCTGGGGCTCCAAGAGCCCGGTAGATGGGGCTGTTGTTCCCGCTTTCACAGAATCACAGAATTGCCTAGGTTGGAAGAGACCTCCAAGATCACCTAGTCCAACCTCTGACCTAACACTAACAAGTCCTCCACTAAACCATATCGCTAAGCTCTACATCTAAACGTCTTTTAAAGACCTCCAGGGATGGTGACTCAACCACTTCCCTCGGCAGCACATTCCAATGCCCAACAACCCTTTCAGTAAAGAAGTTCTTCCTAATATCCAACCTAAACCTCCCCTGGCACAACTTTAGCCCATTCCCCCTCATCCTGTCACCAGGCACCAGGGAGAAGCAAGCGCCTTCAGCTCCAGCCTCCATCGCTGCCCGTGGGGGTAGAAGTGGGGTAGCCAGCGCTCCCCTGCTTTTCCCAGCTTTTCTTTTTCCCTGTAGCAAGACACTCTGCCTCATAACACACTTCTTGCAACTGCACATCCCTACATTTTTCTGGACGTTTGTCTAAGTGTTGAACCCTTTGCCTCTGTGCTCAGCTGCAAATGGTGCTTTTGAAGTCCCCTTAAGGCAGCAGCTGTGAGATGCTGTTGGCTTCCAGTGCAAAGAAATGGGGTGCTCCTCACTGAAGTCATCTTAGAAAGTTTCTAGCCCATCCCTCCCGCTTGGCACATTGCTTCTCATCATTCTGAGAGGGACTTGTCTTCTCCTGGTACCCCAGAGCTCACAGGTAGCCAAGTCACATTAAGCAATTTGTTGTACCTACTAGCTTTGCTTCGCAGCACACAGAGAGAGGAAAGCAGAGGGAGTACCACCATTCCCCTGCACTTCTTACTTTGCTGTTAGAGGCTCCAGCTTGATAAGCAAGGAAGCCAGCCCCCCCCCCCCCCCCCCCCCCCCCCCCCCCCCCAACACACACACACCCTGGACCTGTTTCTGGAGGCTTTTTTAAGGCCTAATTCTGCTGCCAGCTGGGTAAGGCATCTCCTCCTGTCTCCAATAAGAAGTGCTCTGGGAGTAGGAGTGCTGTTGACTTATAATTTTTGTGGAAGACGAACCCAATTTCTTTGACTGCTGCAAGCAGTCAGTGCTTCTCTCTCAGCTTTGCTGAGAAGGCCAGCGATTCCTCCCATTGATTCTAAGCATTCATTCCTTTGAAAAGTTGTGAGCTTAACTTTTAGTCTGATTTCATTGCTTGAGCATGGCTTGGATTCCTTCTGGTGAACTCTGGCTCCAAGGCTCTTCCTGTGCCTTGTTTTAAAGCAAGAACTGAGATTTCTGGAACTGAACCTCCAATACGAAAGCAAGAACTTGATGACACTGTCAACGGTGAAATTTAGGTTACAAAATGCTGCAAGTTTTCAGCACTGTGCGGTGCCCAGGTGGGACGATCGCTCTGCAGAGCCGTCCTCTGGCAGCTGCAGGTTGGTCCACGCTGGCTGTGGTGCGGGGAGTCCTGCTGTGTCAGGATCCTAGCAGTAGAAGTTGCGGTAAGTGCTGAGTCCCAGTATTTATTTGATGTGATTTTAAGTCTTGGGAGCCTGTTCTTCTCCTGTTACAGGAAGAGCATGTTGATCTCATGCCTCTCACAATGAACACTGGCCACCTGTGCTAGAGCAGAGTGTATCTTGTGTGGATGCAGTCAGGGGAAGTCTTGGTGTCTATGTGCAAGCCAGCATCTGATCTGGTAGGAGAAGGCTGCTGTCAGCCTGTGTTATGGGACTGCAGTTTCCTTGTTAGCCACTCCTGGGGCTCTTCTGCTAACAGGAAATGGTGACACAAAGTACAGAGGAGGAGGAGGAGAAACCCCTCTGGTGGGGTAACATATGCCATAGGGGAGCAGGACCTGACTGGATTAGATGAAGGTTGCTGCAGACCTCCTCAGATGGCTCTCGTGATGTGGGAGCCCTCTGTGCCCCACCTCTCATGAGGTAGGGTCAGCATAAGTGGCTACTGGGGGCTGAGAAGAGCTCAGCATCAGGTTGGTGTTTGTTCTGTGGAGCTGTTTTGGGCCCCTGCTGGTAGCAGGGGCTCTGAGCTTCATCCTGGTGCCTTGGTTGAGTAGGGTCAGAAGTGGAACGATGGCCTTGCAAAGAGCTTTAAACAAACACTGTATTTGTGGCTCTGCCTTGTGACCGGGAGGCTTGTGCAGTGGGGGAATCACTTGGGTGGGCTTTTTTGCAGGAGAAATGTACTGTGCACCTGTGCTTTCCCTTCTTTATTTCCCAAATTTCTTTCTGTCCAAAGGCAATTCCTGAAGTGAAGTGCTTGTTACTGATTTCCTCGGAAGGTGTTAGATTGCTCTTGAGGGTGCCGTCATCCTGGGCTGGAGCCCTTGAAGCGTGCAATGATGGTTGTGCCATGGGGGACCAAAGTGATTTCCAGGTGCGAGAGCTAAGCTGTGGGTGTGGGTTGGAGCGGGTGGAGGAGATGGGTGCTCCACGTGAGGCCATGTTTTCCACGCGAGGCCACATTTTCCACGCGAGGCCACTGTAACTTCCTTGTTGGTTCTTATGTTTTACTTCTTTTCCATTCTTATTCCTTTTTTTCCACTTATTTTTAATTTTGGTTTGGCTTTGGGGGGTGGTGGGGAATTTTTTTTTTTTTTCTATTTCTCTTGCGGGCTTTTTGCACTGTGCTTTTTCTTTTTTCTTTTTCTTGCCTTGACTTTTTTTTTTTTTTTTTCTGATGTGTTTTCTAGTTTCATTGTTGGGATATTTGATATTCAGTATTGTCTTTTCTGGAGGGTTTTCCTTAAACTCTTCCTTTGGATTCTGCATTGTTTTTTTTTTTTTTTTTTTTTTTTTGGTGCCTGGAGGTGGCTTTTCTGTAGGGTTTTCTCTCATATTTTTTTCTGTTGGATTTTGCAGTGGAATTTGGTGAGGTTTTTGGTGGCTTTTTTTTGGTAGATTATTCTCTAAGGTTTTCCCTAGTTTTTTTGCTTTGGTCTCCTTTGGTGTTCAGTTGGCTTTTCTGTAGGGTTTTCTCCAAAATTTTCTTTGCAATTTGCATTGGATTTATTTCGGGGGGGAGGGTTCACTGTAGATTTTTCTTTGTTTTTCTGTTTTGTTTGGCATTGCACTTTTGGGGACTTGGTGGTGGGTTTTTGGTAGGGTTAACCCTGCGATGTTCCCATTGAAGTTGCATTGGAGTGTTGTGGGGCTTGGTGGTGGCTTTTCTGGAAGGTTTTCTGACAGTTTTTCTGTTCGATTTTGCAATGGAATTATGAGGCTTGGTGGTGGCTTTTCTGTACACTTTCTCAAAGATTTTCCCTTTGAATTTCCAATGAATCTGGGGGGGTAAATGGTGGGTTTTCTGCAGGGTTTCCTGTCAGTTTTTCTCTTGGGTTTAGCATTGGATTTTTTTTGTGTGTGTTTGGTGGTGGCCTTTCAGTACGGTTTTCTCCCAGTTTCTCTGTTGGATTTCGCAGTGGAACTTGGGAGGGAACTTGCGAGACTAGAGGGAGATTTTATGTAGGGTTTTCTCTAAGCCTTTCCCTTGGAATTTGCATTGGATTTTGGGGGTGTGGGGGTTGTTGGTTGCTTTTTTGCAGAGTTTTCACCAAAATTTTCCCTTGGATTTTGCAGTGAATTTTGGGGGGTTGTTGGTGTCTTTTCTGCAGGCTTTCTGAAAGATCTTCACTTTGACTTTCCATTGGATTTGGGGGGAGGGTTAGTGGTGGGTTTTCTGCAGGGTTTTTTGTCAGTTGTTCTCTTTAATTTATCATTGGATTTTTTTGTGTGTTTGATAGTGGCTTTTCTGCATGGTTTCCCCAAAGTTTTTCCCTTTGAATTTCCAATGGGTTTTGGGGGGTTTAATGTTGGGATTTCTACAGGGTTTTCTGTCCATTTTTCTGGGGGGTTTAGCATTGGATATTTTGTGTTTGGTGGTGGCTTTTCTGTATGATTTTCTCCCTGTTTCTCTGCTGGATTTTGCAGTGGAATTTGGGGGACTGGGGGTGGCTTTTTTGTAGGGTTTTCTCCAAGTTTTTCCTTTGGAATTTGCATTAGATTTTTTTTTTTTTTTTGCAAAGGTTGGTGGTGGCTTTTCTGTGGTGTTTTTTTCTGTTCCTTTTTTGCACTGGAATTTTGGGTTCTGTGGTGTTGGCTTTTCTGTAGGCTTTTTCTCAAGTTCTTCCCTTTGAATTTTCGTTGGATTTTGGGGGGTGGTTTGTCGTGCCTTTTCTGTAGGGTTTTCTCTCAGATTTTTCTTTGGAATTTGCATTGCATTTTTTGGATGACATGGTAGTGTTTTTTTTTGTTTGTTTTTGTTTTTTTTTTTTGTGTATTCTCTATTTTGGGGGGGGGGGATTTAGCCATGGATTTTTTGTTTGGTTGTGGCTTTTCTCAAGGTTTTCTCTGTTTTGCTGTTGGATTTTGCTTTTTGGGGGTTTGGTGGTGGCTTTTCTGTACAGTTTTCTGTCAGCTTTTCTGTTCTATTTCGCAGCGGGATTTGGGGGACTTGGATTTTCACTTGGATTTTGCATTGGATATTTGGGGTTTGGTGGTGGTTTTTCAGTGGTGAATTCCTTAAATTCTTCCATTGGATTTTGCATTGTATCTTTTTTTTGGTGTTTGGCGATGGCTTTTCTGTAGGGTTTTCCCTCAATTATTCCTGTGGATTTTTTTTATTTTTTTTTTGAAGTGGGGGGGTGGGGGGTGGCTTTCCTGAATTCTCCCCTTGGATTTTGCATTGGATTGTTTTGATGTTTAGTGGTAGTTATCTGTAGGGTTTTCTCTAATATTTTTCTGTTGGATTTTGCAGTGGATTGGGGGTGTTTGGTGGTCGCTTTCTGTTGGATTTTGCTTTGGATTCTTGTGATTTGGTGGTGGCTTTTCTGCACAGATTTCTGTCCATTTTTCTGATGGACTTTGAGTGGAATTTGGGGTTTGCTGGTTGCGGTGGAGTTCGGATGTTTGTTCATATATATTCTGTAGAGCTTTTGTAAAGTCTTTTTGTTGGATTTGGCATTGGATTATGGGGGGATTTGTGTTGGCTTTTCTACTGAGTTTTATTCTCTGCTTTTCTGTTGGATTTTGCAGTGGAATTTGATGAATTTGTGGTGGCTTCTCTGTAGGGTTTTCTGTAACTTATTCCCTTGCATTGTGTGTTTGAATTTTGGGTGTTTGGTCGTTTTTCACTACGGTTTTCTCTAAGCTTTTCTGTTGGATTTTGCATTGCATTTTAGGGGTTTGGTGGTGGGTTCTCTGTAGGATGTTCCCTAAATTATTCTTTTGGATATTTACATTGGATTTGTGTGTGTGTATTTTTTGTGGAGGCTTTTCTGTAGGGTCTTCCCTACATTCATGTGGATGTTGCATTGGATTGGGAGGAGGAGGGGGGGGCATAGGGGGCGTTGGTAGTGGCTTTTCTGTAGAAATTTCTATAAGATTTTCCCGTGGATTTTGCACTGGAGTTTGGGTTTCGAATTTCTTCCCTTGGATTATGCATTTGAAGTTTTGGTGTTTGGTGGTTTTTCAGTAGGGTTTTCGGTAAGCTCTTCTGTTGAGCTTTGTAGAACATTTGGGGAGTTTGGTGGCTTTTTTGTACATTATTCTCCAAGTCTTTCCCTTGGATTTTTCCATGGGATGTTTGGAGTTTGGCTGCATTTTTTTCTGTAGGGTTTTCTCCAAGATTTTCCCTGGGATTTGCTTGTAGGGAATTCCTTAAATTCTTCCCTTGGATTCCATATTAGCTTTATTTATTTATTTATTTATGATTGGTGGTGGTTTTTCTGTAGAGTTTCCTTTTAAGTCTGTCTTTTGGATTTGGCATTGGATTATTGGGCATTTTTTTGGCTTTTCTCTTGATTTTTTTTCTAAGCTTTTCTTTTGGATTTTGCAGTGGAATTTGGCAGAGTTGTGGTGGCTTTTCTGTAGGGGATTTTTCTGTTTTTTTTTTTTCTGTTAGACTCTGCAGTGGATTTTGATGGGGTTGGTTGTGGCTTTTTTATATGGTCTTGTCTTAGTGTTTCTGTTTGTTTGCAGTGGATTTTTGAGGTTTGGTGGTAGCCTTTCTGTGTGGTTTTCTGTCTTTTTAAATGTTGGATTTTCCATTGAGTTTTGGGGGTTGATTTTCTGTAGGATTTCCCTAAATTCTTCCCTTGTGTTTTGTATTTTTTTTCCCCCTTTGGTGGTGTCTTTTCAGTAGGGTTTTCTCCAAAATTTTTGTTGTGATTTTTTTCTTTGTACTTTGGAATTTGGTAGTGTCTATTGTGTAGAGTTTTCCTTAAGTTTTTTCTGGTTTAATTTGGCATTATTTTATTTGGCTTTTGGTGGAGGCTTTTCTGTAAGTATTGGATTTTGAGGGTATTTGTTGTGTCTTTTCTCTTGAGCTTATTTTCCAAGCTTTGCTGTTGGATTTTGCAGTGGAATTTAGTGCACTTCAGTGCATTTGAAATTTGGGTGTTTGCTGGCTTTTCTGTAGGGCTTTCTGTAAGTTCTTCTGTTGGACTTTGCAGTGCATTTGAGGGGTCTGGTGGTGGCTTTTTTTGTACATTATTCTCTAAGCCTTTCCCTTGGATTTTTCCATGGGTTTATTGGGATTTGGTTATGTCTTTTCTGTAGGGTTTTCTCTAAGATTTTCCCATGGGTTTGTCTTTGGACAATGTGGGTTTTGGTGATAGCTTTCCTCTAGGGTTTTCCCTAAATTTTTCACTTGGATTTGTATGTGATTTTTTTTTTTTCCTGTGTGGTGGAGGCTTTTATCTAGGCTTTTTTCCAGTGTTTTACCTTGGATTTGGCATTGGACTGTGGGTTTTGGTGATGTTTTTTTGTAATTCTTCTCTTGAAATTTGCATTGGATTTTTTTTTTTTCTGTGTGTGTTTGCTGGTGGCTTTCCTGTAGGGTTTTCCCTAAGCTACTCCTATTTTTAAGTCTCTGCCTCATGACTCTCATTCTTCACTGGTACTGCAAGGCCAGGCTGTGCCCACCATCAAGGGGTTCATCACTGCTGGTGTGCCTGTGCTGGCTCAGGTCTGGCTCCCATTAACCCGAGGAGGTTAACAACTGGGGACGGGTTCAGCTGTGATGACAAGGGGGTGAATTGGCCCCAAGCTGGGCAGGATGTGGTCCTGGCAGGGGTACACAGGACTCAGCGGCAGCAGGAAACCGGACGGGAAGGAAAATAGGCGCTGCCCATGCCTGGGCAGGAGCAAGGGGGACCGGGCTGTGGCTGTGAGGTCTTGATGCATTTTCTGGTTTGAGCTGCAACAGCAAGACACGAGCTTTTTCCAAGGCCCAAAGCTATCCCGGCTACATGCAACCTCCCTCCATTTTCAGGGGGCCATTTGAGTTTCTGCCTGAACTTTGGATTGGAATAGTGCTGTGGGTGATGTACGTCTGGTTCATCCCCTCGTGAAGTGATTGTTTTGGCCATTTGGCGGGTAATGGATTGAGCTAAACTGAGCCTTTTTTCTCCATAAAAGCTTTTCATACCTTTTTTTTCCTCATGCTTGGCTTTCCTGTTTGTATTTTTTTTTATAGTTTTAGTGCTGGATTCTGTGCTGGATATTGTAGTGTTAGTGTTTATTTTATTTTATTTTTTTTCTGTAGGTCTGTCTGTAAAACCTTTCTCGATTTTTCTAATTTCATTGTTCATTTTTATGCAATTTTTTTTAGCATCACTGTTTTTTCTGTAGATTTTTTGGAGTTTTGGTCATGCTTTCTTCCCCCATAGTTTCTATTTTTCCTGTCAGTTTTTTTATTTGATGGCTTGGTATGTTTTTTCTTTTTTTTTCCTCCCTCTTTGTTTTTATAGTTTTGTTTGTTTTTCTGTATTTTGTTTGTCTTGTAGGCTTTTTTTTTCCTGTAGGTTCTTGAGTTTGTGTTGGAGTTATGGTAGGGTGAAAGAAGAAGCCTTCCTGCATATCTCCAAAGAAAACACTGAATACTTCAGTTCAGTCTCTCCAGTGGTACACTCATACTTTTCTTGGTCATCTAGAATAACTTCATTGACTTGGGCTGGTGTATTTTACAGGCTTTTTGAAGTGCTCTTTGAAATTTTTAAGGATCTGAGTGAAGAAAATTCTTTTTATGCAACCTGGAGATTTTAATGAAAATGTAACCATTTTATCACTGTATTTTTAGGTGGAGATGAATAGCAGAGGAACCAATGTAATTTATTTGTAGTTTTCCTGGAAAGTATGGTGCTTGTGGCACTGCGCTTAGGTTTGGAGACATAGTTCTTGCTTCCCAGAAATTCGGCTTTGAGTCAGGCAGTGAAGAAAGTGGACTGGATCTTTATGACCCACACCTGAGGTGTGCTCACAAATGTTACTTAGCTTAATCCAGGTAATTTTATATGAATGTTGAGATTCATTCTGAAAACATATATAGATAGAAAAAAATGATTACAAGGTTTTGGTTTTGACTCAAGCAGAACAGAAATAATCTCTAAATCTTGAAAGGTGTTTCAATGGGAACTGGCTGCTACTTATGCTCCCGTTCTCACGCAGTATATAGCAATGAACTGCAAGCCTTTAACAGCATTATTTGCCAAGTGTGTAAAATTAGCATACAGGTCTGAAGTGTATTTGGCAGTGGTCTTATTGACATGGGATTAAATCCATGGGTTGGCATCTGAGAGGTTAATTTTGCTGTGCATGTGCATCAGTTTTGTTTTCTGGGAAAGGTTAGTTGGTCTCTGGAGTCTGTCCTAGAAACGTAGTGCATGTCTGTGAATCTTAAATAACCAGAGATTGAAAATTTTTGGCTCATGTGGAGCGATTGGACAATGTACTGCCTCTGTCAATTTGTTTCTATCTTTGGAAAGCTGTGAAAAATTAGACTTGTACATTACATCAGCATTATCATCTTCATGCTGTGTTGCTTAGTTTTATTTCCAATAGAAATGTAGGGATGTTTTGTGAACCACGGGAGTTGGAGATTAAGGATCTGATCTTCAGACAGCAGGGGTCTGACTGCATTTTAATGCTCGTTTTACTTGAGGTAGACACAACTGTTTTCACAAGTTTGGCAATTTCCAGTTAGAGGAACTCCAAATAAATAAGTTTGCAGGTTATATAGGAACTAAGCTTCTTGGTGTGCTTTAATCACAGGTTTAATTCTTGTTCTCTGGGTAACTGGCTAAATGTCACAATCCATTGTTTTTCAATATCACAAAATCCTGATGTGGTGTGTTCCATGCAAAGAATTAGTTGATATTGGATAATGGGAATTCTCTTCTCCTTTATTTTTGTATGCTTTGAGATGATTAACCTTATTTCTTAGTCTGCAAATTCTTTTGTCTCAAGGTCAGCTTTCATTGAGTGTTAAAGCTTGATCAAAGCCTGTGTTTGAGCTTGTTTGTGGCTGGTAAATTCTGTGCCCACGCCTGATTATGCTCTGCTTAGCCTTGCAGAACTTCTCTGAAGGGCTGAACAGGTGAGATGACATTAAGTCAGAGAGTATGAACAGAAGTGGGGATTAGCCTAGGAGCCGTACCCACATATGCAATGCAAGCAGGTCCTCAGAAATGAACAAGAATGGGGTTTTCCTGGCAGTAGCCATAATAGCGATGCTTCCTCCCAGGAACGAGAAACTCCAGTTGCTCTCAGTATTTCTTCTGCTTTCCATCACTGATGAAGGGGAGAGAGCAAATAAGTTTGGGAAGTTACTGCCCTCTTTTTCCCAGAGGAGAGTGTTGGGGCTTGTCAAGAAGGAGGGTTTGAGCAACTTCCTTCCCCTGTTTCTGAAAGGAAAGCTTTGGCATCTGCTTAGTGGTGGCACCTTGTAACTCCAGGGCTTGGTTCATTGAGGGGCTTGTTTTGAAAAAAAATGGAGGGCAGGAGGATGATGATGACTTCATAGCCATGCTCTGAGTCGAGTGCGATGATGGTGTAGTCAGTCAGCCCCTCTTCTCCTTCAGCTGTGATGGGTAAACCCAAGAGCAGCACCTCAGAGTGCAGGCCAAGACTCAGGCTTTAGACTCAGGACAAACACCAGCAATGGTGGGCACGGAAATGGGGTGTTGTAGGCAACCATTGTTTTTCTCTTGGGATACTCTGTTTGCTTCTGATGGAGGACAGGCTACCAAGTTAATCAGCAGTTGTGTGTGAAATGCTGGCAGCCGTGTGTGGGTCTGCTCCCTGGAGCTGCGCCACTTATGTGGAGTTACTGTGTTCCAGGTGCTGCTGAAACAAATTTCACTGTATTATGAAGCAGCCACACTCTAAGAAGGTTGATAGAGACATCCCCCTTACAGAATTTTGCCTCAGTTTTGTCCTTCTACTTAAGAATAGCCACTGTTTAGCCCAACTGTACCTGGAATATCATTTTCCAACTTCTCTGCCAATGTAAAGGCTACTTCTGTTTGAATATGATATGGAATGGCTTTTTTGGCAAACTGAAGTATCTGGGGGTGGATGAATCATCTAATTTACCTAGGAAACACGTTGTATTGTAGGATACATTTCCTTTCTCAAAATACGGCCATTCAGAAATCTAAAGAGAAGGGAGTAATTCTGCTTTCCTCTCTCTCCAGTGGTTATCCCAGTGGTTGTAGATGGCTTCTCATGAACCGGAGTCTCCCTTCTCCAGTTTTATAACTTGATCCTGAATTATGGTGAAGAAATATTCTCCCATTCTTACAGAGGCTATTCTAGTTCATATTAAACAAATAAATGTCCTTTGGGCAAAAGCAAGAATGACTCATGTCCTCGTAGCTGAGCCTGTGGTAAGGACCTATTGAGTTTTTTTGTTTGTTTTGTTTCTGTGAATGTGCAATATTTACCTCAACACAATTTGTACACAAGAATATGAAAATGTCTTGTAACATGGAAGGGATAAGGAATAATACAAAGTAAAATATATATAAAAAGTGTGAAGAAATTGGAGTTGGTGAAACACGCAAAGCATGGAAACAATATTTGAAAGTACTTTTTTTGGATAAGGAAAATAATTGCCTTTTATTGGAGAGCTTTGCAAATAAACTGAAGATGAGAGCATGATTTTTGGTAATGCCTTGTTTTTCACACCTCCCATCGTTAATTCAGACTACTGAGCTCAAATTACTATGTTTCTTTTTAGCAGGTAATTGATAGGCTCTTGCCTTGATAGGAGACTATAAAGTTTTGAACACTGGATTGTGTTTATATTTGCAATTAATTAGCATACAAATGCACTTGCATACTGTATTAGAAGACTCACAGTATGGTCTGCAAAATCAGTCTTAAACTTAGAAGATCTCCAGAACTAAACTATGCATTAGAAATGCTCTTTGCAAATATGTTACTGTTTTTTTTCCCTGTCCTTCAGGACACAGGATAGACAGTACTTATTTAGGAGAGATTCATTTCACTTCAATATAGTTGCCTAACAATTAGGTATGTAGCTGAAACCAGAAGTCTAATTACCTCTAAAGTCTAAAGAGAAATAGAAGAAACTATGGATGGTTATTCTTCCTGCTCATCTCAGAAGACAGTCTTGGGATGCAGTGAATCCCCTCTGGAAATGCATGCATCTCTTCAGTGAGAACAGAGTCTACATGACTACATTAAAGTGGGTCTTTTACAAAACTATATTTAGGTGAGGTATATCCTGCCCTTGAGCAACTGTTCAGTGTTGTATTAATGCCTGGGTGTTCAGTATTCAGTGCTAGTCTTTATTGCCATGTTGGGTAACATCCTTTTCAAACCCACCTCTGAAGACAGAATTATTCATTTTCTCTGACCTTTTCTACAGCAATTGTCAGTATGTTAGCTGGATGCTTCACAAAAATGACTTATAGCCACCTTGGGAGATAAGGAGATACTATTACCTCTATTTTATAGGCAACCTTTACTTTGGCATTTCCCTGGATTTTAAATATCTGACTTTGCAACTTCAATAAGGTAACTTTAATTTAGATTCCTTATGCAATTTAAAAATAAATAAATAAATAAATAAAAAGCCAGCATGCGGTATTTCATTGACATAAAAATCTTGTGATAGGCTATCTGTCAGAGTCATCTCTTTAGTTTGAAACTCCATTCCAGAGGATCCCCACCTGGCAGGGAAAACTTCTTAGAAACTGCTGCTTATTGAAAGGAGCTGTTTCAGAGCTATTATCAGTTTGGAAGAAGTATCCTGACTCCTAGTGTTCACACAGCCAGCTTTGATTGCAGCTGCCCCTGAAGTTCTAAGTAGGAATACTTCTGATTTTTGTTCAGTTTTATCCAGGTTTTCTGTCATTAAGCAGCAGACTTCAGGATAAAAGGTAGTTTTCTAGTAAGGAAAAGACTTCAGTACTGATAGCAAAGTTAGGAGCATACATCTGATGCTGAACTTCTTTCCTAGGTCTCACGGAGAAGTCTTGAAGAACAGAAGTGAAGGGAATCGTTCATCAGCCACCCCCAACTTCCTTGCTAATTTAGGGGGATTTACTGTCCTGAAACTTCAGTTGGCCCACGAAGGTGCAAATTAAGCATCTATTAAGCTATACAGGAATGACTTGACATGTAAATGGACTTCAGAAAGCATTGCAGCCATAACTGGACCTTTTTCCTTTTCTGTAAGATTTTGCAAATACCTTGTTATTAAAGTTACCCACTTTTCAAAGACTTAATGTTATGGCTTGCTTCTAGAGTGCTCTCAGACGCATTACTGAAACAGATGCTGGAATGGGAGCACAGCACTTAGCGATTCCTTCAGCATGAAGGTTGCCATCAGATTTAGGGGGGGGTCATTCTGATTATGTTAACAAAGTTAAAACCTTTAAAAACACTCTAAAGATCTATTATTCTAATGGATAACAAGTAGTTAGGGGATCCAACTGTATTCCTTCCCCAATGGACAGTCTTGTTCTAAACTCCCTATGAGCTTCTCATACAGATCTATGACGTATTCTAGCCCCCATTTAAAACAGTGAAAAAGTTTTTGTTTTGGTGTTGTTGTTGTTTTTTTTTTTTTTTTTTATGTTTTTTTTTTTTTTAAATATACTGAAAAACACTAGGATCTTCCTCCAAACAGTTTTAAGTCTAGTCCAAAATTTCTCAAACACTCTTTGTGGAAGATATTTAGTGTGGAGAACTTTATCCTTGTCAATGGAAGCCATAAGAAACTGAACAGAGGGTCTTCTAATAGGAAATTCTGGGCAAATGTTATGTCAGACAGTGACTGCACTGGCACTAATTGTTCACTAAGAATTCTTTGTTACATAAAAAGTGAGTTTTCCAGTGCCCATATGGCATATATTACCATTTTTTTCAGAATTCTCTCAATGTAAAACAATCAAAGAAACCCACAGAAATCATGACCATGTTAAAGAAGAGGTTTACTCTGACTATATTTTTGTTTCCAAAATGAAGTTGTCATTGTACTGGGTTGCACTGAAAAGCTCTCATGAGAGCTCTTGCTGTGGTCAGGATTTTACCTTTGGGACAGATTATAGAGTACATACTTGAAAATGGTTTTCAAAATACCACTCCTTGTCATTCTAAGCAAAAGAGAAAGTAATGTGGGAGACCTTCCTGGTAGGGGAAAAGTTTGCTATCTGTTTTATATTTGATGCATACAGCTGTTAACTTGATTTGGGTTATACATTTTGCAGTCCCAAAATGAAGAAAATATTTTCTTCAAAGATATGAATTTGGGACACCTCAGAGTGTTTGAGAGGAGAGATTATACCTACGGATTTTTCTCCTTGTTAGAGGTAAATTGCTGGTTCTCTTTGTCGTGGAAAAAACCTTGAAAAAATAAATGTGAAAGACCTCAAGTGTCTTTGAAGTAAATGTAAAATTCTCAAAATCTAACAATGTTTTATCTTCTCCTTTATGCTCTATTAGTAAGATATTTACTTTCACAATCCAGTATCTTTAATTCAGTATCTTTAATACTCAGAATAGGCATTGTTTTTCATCTACGTCTATCACTGAGATACTTGCCTTTTGGACAAATGCAAGTTATTTAATTGCCAGTCTGAAATGTGCACAGATGTAATGTGGTGTGATGCTTGAGGGCTATCAGAAAATGCTGGCCGTCCTTAAAGTGGGTGGAGATGCACCACGTACAGAAAAAAGGTTATTGCTGCTGAGATGGATATGCTGGTGAGTAGAATATCAATGAAAATACTTCTACTGTGCTCTGATGAACTCTGACTTCTAGAAAGTATAAACAGAATTTTATATGTGGAATTCCTGTATTTTTAAGAACTTTGCATGAAAGCATCCCAACTGTCATTAGGCAGTAAAAGTAGCCTGTCTCCCTGAAGAATCCTTGTATGCCTGAGGCTGTGCCATGGCATGGTATCCTTCCTTCTTGAACCTCCTTGTAGGTGTGCTCTTTTCCATGTATATCAGCCTCCCTTCTCTCCACGTTGCTTCTTCATAAATTGCTCTTATCAGTGTTATACCAATCTCCCCTTTTTTATAATGACTTTGAAACATTGGTCACCAATCAACTTATATCTCAGGTGCCTGAATGTTTTAGACGTCAGAGCATAATATGCTCATGTGACTGAGCTTGAGTGGCTTGAAGGTACCACCCCTCAATTGCTGTCTGATATTCTCACCTCAGCTCAGGTGCTGTAGCTGACAGCTTGGGCTTCAACTGACCAATCTGTTGTACGTACTCTACAATCATCATAATGATTGTATTTCACTTATCTTTAATATCATAATTCCTGGCATGTTATTGAATATCAAATAATTGTGGTTTTAACCAAGAGTCCATTAAACACTGCAATTTAATCTTGTTGATGAAGTCTTGTATTCTCAAATTAATTTCTGAATGAAGAAATATCTTGAAAAAGCTTTGAAAAATTGTACTGTACCGGTCACTTATTTTTGCTTTTCAGCACTCCTTGGAGTAATACTATTCAGAACTTTTGACCGCATTTCTATCTTTATGCAAATATGCCATAATTAGTTGAATGAAAGGCATCTCTTTGACTTCTGTTTTTCAAAATTCCTTCCAAACAATAGAGTATTGTATTCTAACAGTTTTTCGGCATTTTAATGCTTTCAATGCTTCATTTGCTACATAACTTAATTCTGTAAAATGCTATCAGCTTTAGCCTACTGAAATGCAGTCACCTTTCCTTCATATGGATTAATTCCGACAACATACTGTATTTAGATTGCTCTAGCAATACTAACTGTCCCTTTAGGAGATTATAATTTATGCAATGCTGCAGAACTTTGGTATTCTGTCTATGAAGGTGATAGGGAAGTATTTACTTTAGTGTGGCCTTTTTTGTATAACTAGCTGCTGGATGATGGCTATCACTGCTCTTCTACTCATTGCTCACACACATTCAGCAACTGTACCACCTGTTTTTTTTAATGTGTGAATTTCATTAGTTTTTATTTAAATGGTATTTTTGACTTCAGTGATTTTTTTTTTCAGCCAGGTTTGTTAGCTTGCTATTAAACCTTGTGCCAAGAAATTACAAGTCTTCCTGACCAGACCTACCTATGGTCACTTACTCTGAGTGTTGGCAGAGGAAGTGAGTGCCCGCTGCCTACCGGTGTACCCTTAGAAGCTAGGGCTAAGAACTGCTTTCTCAGTCAGGAATGTTCACTGGATTTTTATCAGGCCACGCAGGAGTAGGTCTGTCAGGTACAGCTTTTGCTCTCCCTTTCCTCCCTTCCTTCTTCCATCCCTGCTTTGTCTTGGGGACATGTGGCAACTCTTGAATTACATGATACCACAGAAGACTGCTGGATTTACAAAGCTGAATGGGGATTGCTGCCATTACATAAAAGCATTGCAAAGCAAATTTCTTATATCAGCTTGTTAGATGCTTATTACCAGAGACCAAAGAATGACATTTGTATAATGAAATTGGTGTAACAAAACTAGTAATCAACATTTTGATAGCTAGATTTTAATCAAGAAACATGGATTATATTCCAGCATATTTAGTCAGCTCAAAGTAGCATTCCAGCAGTAAACTGTGTGTTTACCTGTCTGTTTTCCTTTTATATTCTACTTCTATTTTTGGACGTGCTTTGTTATAAAGAAATGTTAACTTTGTTTATAATGCAAGGGAATGATTAAAGGAAAGGAAGATACAAATTTAAAGTAAAATATAAGAGAAAGTGGAGCTGAAAGAAATTATTCAGAGAAAAAGAAAACAAAGGTATGTTTAGTAGTTCAGATAAGTTATGGAAACTAAATTTTACAACATAGTAAAATATCTTTCAGGAATTAAAGTAGATCAAGATTTTGTAAACATTAAGTTTTAAAGCATTCATAAAATGATAATCATGTACTGACAATAGCACTCTAGTTTTCAGGGTCATTTCTGGTGAGATGTGATACTACTGGATACCTCTAGGGTGCATAGCTTTGTTTTTTCCATTTACTTAAAGTTTTGTGAAAAGCCTGGAATACCAAAAAAAATTGTTTTTGAATTGCTATCTTCCAATTTTAAAGCTTGCAATATTATTTAAAAGTAATAATAATAACAATAATAATAATAATAATATTAATAATAACAACAACAGTAAGTCAGCAAAATTCTCACTCCATTGAAGTCCATAACAGTTTTACTGTTAGCTGTGACACAGGCACTGTTTCACCCTTAGTTTTTTCCAGTCATTTACGAAGTCAGGAGCTGTATTAGGGCCACCCTCATTATTAAAATAAGAATAGCAAAGCATAGTTTTGATATCTTCCTGAAAGATAAAATGTTCAGTTACTTAAGTCTAGTTTGGAGAAGTGAACCCATTACTTCTAGATCTTTCATTTGAAGAAGTACTGCAAATGTCAACCTGACCTTGTCAGTTTAAATACTGCAGTTTGCCGAAGAGTTCAGGCCACCTCCAATCTCAGAAGTCCGTCCTTACCATGCAATTACTTTAGTCCAGAAAGAATGAAGAGTTCTAGTCCACTGCTAAACTATTTCTGTGGTCAGCACCTAATCTGAAAGACAGTGGTTTAGAATGGCTGAATTCTTCAAGCACTACAGTGCTTTGATAGAACAAAGAGCAGCAGCAGTAAATGCAATGATTTTTAAAACAACCTATAGTAACTGGACTCCCATTGTTTTCAAAATAGATTTACTGAGGTTTATAGCAATAACGTGGAATAAATTTCTGTCTAGGTTGCAAACAGTGAGCAAAGGACAAAACTCCTTTTGCCAGCACTGTCTGTAATGTTGGGGCAGAATTTTGTGTCAGCTTATGGCGAAAGGAGAGATCCCTCCACTCTTCCTTGTCTTACAAGGAAAATTTTTCCAGTAAGATTGGGAAGGTTCAGTTCACCTTCTTATTCACAATTTATTTACAGTGCAGGATTGTCTACTCTGAGACCACTACTCTGTTTTTCTGCCACAAAATGATGGGAATCTGTCCATTCATCTTAGATTATATCCAAGTGGTAAGTTGCAACTTAGTATTAATTTTAGTAGGATAATTCATAGGGGATATGCCTGATAATTGTATTTTTAGATCAGCAGCTAACAATAATAATAATAATAATAATAATAATAATATGTTATAATTATATAACATAACATGGTCATGGTCATATATAACATAACATGGTCATAATAATAATAGTTAGGTCAGAGGTTGGACTCGGTGATCTTGGAGGTCTCTTCCAACCTAGACAATTCTGTGATTCTGTGGTAATATTCTGATGACCAATTATAGGACTTCTCTGATAGAGTATAGCAGAAAGATTTTCATAGGGACAAGGGGGAGATGGGGGAGATAAGTGTACAAGTCCCACCTGAAACCAAAAAAGTAGGAAGCCTATGAAAATCTCTCTCAAATTTATCTCTCTTACTCCTAATTTATTGCAGATACTAACATATAGGATGCACGGAGGGTCTTCTGGGAATCAGACCCGCATTACTGTATTACTCTTTGTTCTGCTCTTTGTTATCCCAAAAGTACACTGAGGCTATTCTGAGAGGGTGCCAGCACTTCAAAGCCCACATCATATTTTTGTGTATCTTTCTATATTTTATCTAAAAATAAATACAGATAATATTGGTAATTTATCTTCTCTGTGATATTAACAGGTAACTTTTGGATGCTCCTTATTAATAACTCTATATTTCCTGATAGACTTGTTAAATGATAACTTGTTTGTTATCTCAGCTAATAGCTTGATGATAACAGCAGCATAAGCTAATTATCTTCGTGATACTGTTACTGAATTTTGTTGAATTATTAATAAGGAGCATCTTCAGTGCAGTGATTCATGCTAAACTGTATTCATGTTCATACAATTCCTTTCATCTACAATAAGCTCTACTCTTTTATTTGGATACTCTTCTCATTCTGTCATCCACATACAGATGGTAAATGCTGCCATCTTAGCTTCGGATCTCTTCACCTTCCCATAGCTCTGTATAACTCAGTCTCTTTCATGTGTCTTTTGAAGATAATCAACAGATTGCCCTTTAACTTTTTACTTTCCAATGGGTAGATTCCAGTCTTAGATTGTGTGGATAAATCTGACAGAACTATAGGGAATATAATAGATTTACTTAATATTCCAGATGTCATCCATAATACAATGAGTCTTTCCATGGTCCTTAATAGCAATGGACAGTGACCTAACAACTGGTAACAGAAACAAGTTGTTTAGTAATGCATAGTTACACGTTATTGTGGGTAAACTATTACTTTTATCAGTTGAGCTTGTATACAGGAAAGACAAGTGATAATACTTTAAAAAATATGTTTCCATTGCAATGCTCTACTTCAAACTTCGATTAGCATTATCTGTTCAGGACTATGTTTTTCGTATTGGTTGTCTGCCTCATAACATGTCTTGTTTTGATGTAAAGTTAAAGGTAAAATACTTGTTTTTTTGGTGTTTTTTTTTTTTCAAACAAAAAAGTAAAGGAGAAATACATTGTTAGCCCATGGAAAAGAAGATAGCAACCCTTTTATGGAGAAAGTCCTTAATTACCTTCTGTTTTGATTGCATTTAGCCAGGTTGTTTACATCTGAAAAAAAAAATAATCCAGATTCAGTGGACACAATGAGAAATCATAACAATGACAATTTCCAAATACTCATCCTGAGGTTTTGTTTTTAACTTTTTTTTAATCTTAGCTTGCTGAAAGCAATCTACTCTTTCTGGTTCTTGTGGACCATTTTGTGATATAAGGTGCATGTCTCAGTCTTCTTGTCTTCCCACTGTGATGTGCAGCTCTTGCAACAGAATGGCCTGAAACACAGGCATTGAAGAAAGACTAGACTGTGCAAGGGGCCTAGGGGAAGAAGAAATTGGAGCACAGGAAAAATAAGACTAGAACTGCAGAGCAGGTACTAGTTGAGGCCAATGTCATAGCAAAACATTTTTGCATGTGGGAATCAATATGTAAAGATCTTGGAACAACTTATAAGGAAGAAGGGGAGCTTCATAAAGGCAGACCTGAGAACCAGGAAGACAAGAATTATGAGGCTACAACTTGGGAAATTTTGAAGAAATGAAAGAGGAGGAAAAAAAAGGACTATGATCAGAAGAAACATTTATGTAGGGAAAAGAGGTGTTTTTCTCAAGGAGACTGGTGCAGAAAACCCACAGAGGAGGGAAGGTGACAGAAGGAGAGTAAGGAGAGTAACAGTGTTAGTGGTAGTAACAGTGGCTGAGAGAAAAGACTGGGAATGTCTAGGGAAGGAGACAGGGACTGAACTGAGGAATACTCTGGGGAATAGGAGTGTCTACATGAGAGGACTAGAATAGGATGCTGGGAAGAGTCAGATGTAGAAGGAAGGAGAGGGAGAAAGGCTTGGCAGAGCAGCAGTCTGGAAAAGATATGGAAAAAAAAAGTGCTCACAATAGTCTGCTAAAATAGACCTTAGGGTTTCTCCAGGATGACTCCAGCTGAAAAACGTAGTGCCAAAATGTACTTAACATCATCTCTATTGGACAGCAACTTATTCTGTTGCTAGTTAATGTGCTTGTCAGAGATAGGTGTTGTACATCTGGATGTGATATATTGTATAAATCCACATCATAATTCTGTGGATTTTTAATAAAACAATAGAATTAGACATCTACACTAATAAACAGCTGTGTGATATTGACGCTGCAAAACCAAAAGGCTTTAAAAGATAGAAAATTCCAAAAGATTAGAATCGTCTTGGCAAATAATTGCATGTTTATGTACATTTTTTTTTCCCATGGGATCTTTGCCCTTACTCATGCCACAAGATGAAAAGACTTATTGAATGAATGTGTGCAATGCTGTGTTCTATACGCATTGCTTGGATTGTTGGCCCAAGATTTACTTAGTGTATGCTATAACAGCTCTATTATTTGAGCTCTAGAGTTATTCATTTCCATACTGACACTTCTGTGACATTCTTCAGTACACTGAGTGATCCAGGAACATGAATGAATTTCTATTCATAGCAGCCTTGTGATTCCAGTGATTGACTTCTTGAAAGCATATTAATGTTTTTTTTCTTTCTCTATATTCTTATGTATAATCTCCAAATATCCTAGAAGAAGCTTTAAAAATAATTTGTCTCTTCGCAAAACCACACTTACTTCTCCTGTTTTTTTTTTTTTTTTTTTAAAAAAAAGGGTGTGTGTGTGTGTAACTATTAGATTCTCTCCCAGTGTCCTTTAATGACTAATAAAAGCATAACTGCAGATACCATGCATTCCAGGCTTATTCAGTGTGTATCTATGTGATACCATGTCATGTCCAGTTTTACCTGCCTTACATATTTGAGAACATGCTCCTGCCTTATGAAATTCAAACACTTGAACACTTGAGACTTGGAGTTGTCAATTTCTTTGTGAATTTATCTGCTAAAGGTTGATTCTTAGTGACGAAACTAAATATAAATACTAGTTCAGGAACAGAAATACTAACGATTTGAGAAACTGGCCAAAAGTGGCAAAAAGTTATGTTCAGCAATTAAGGTAGCAACAAAAAAACTCTTTTCAAAAAGTGACTTTAAATACTGCTCAGATTTTTTTCAGCAGCAGAAGGATTTTTTTTTTTGGTAGAACTACTCATGGAATCACGGTAAGATTTCTTGGATATATGTCTTCATTGTCTTCCATGTATTTAAATTTGGGCATCCAAACCAAAAAGAGCTCTGAAAGTCAAAAAACATTCTCTGTGTAGGCACTGAAGCTGACATCAGTAGGACTTATGAGAGGAACATGTATGCTTGATTCCCTACTGCAGCATACAGAGAAAAAGTAAGTACTAATCTGGCGATTCACCCAGCCTAGGGTCAAAATTCAAAATTAGAAATAAGAGTGGGGTTGTAATGCCCAATGGAAAGTGGTTGTGAATGAGGCAACAAGAAGGAATTATTAACTTTGCCCTGAGTACCTCAGGAAATCAGAAAACTCTGTTTTTAAAGAGTAAGAAAGTTCTTGAGAATATCCAGCCTTTCTTCTATGAGAAAATAGACTATGAAGCAAATAAAGAAGAGAGGAGCTTACAGTGATGTAACTTTGACATTTTAGTCTTATGAGAAAGAATGTGGATCAAAAGGATTCCTTCATTATTCCTTTTTGGGGAAAAATAAAAATAAATCTTATTCTCCAGTACTACGCTTTTTACGTTTTAGAAGGGATGGTAGCTGAGATGTGAGAAATGCAACCGTGTATGAATGATGCAGCTGCACATTTGGTTTGCAAAAACAAAAGAACTTTTTATGGCCTACTAATGTTTCCCTACTCTAATCCATCAATGAACACTACCAGTAATAGCAGCAGAAATAAAAAATTTTCTGGCTACAAAATCAAAATTGCAAATTGTGGGGAAGCTGTATTATTTTTACTCGAGTTTAATCTCAAGCACTTTCTGTCTATAAACACGATTTACAAGCAGAACACATTCTCCTCTTAGAATTTACCAAAATGTATTTTAGTTTCATGAAATGTCAGTTAAACAAGAGAGTGCAATTATCTGTTTACTGGCAAACAGGCAGTCCACATTAGTTCAGATCTGCTTCGCTGAACTGTGTTCAGCAGCTCAAAGCATTCAATTGTTTCATTATAAGATTTCATCAGACACCCATGGCTCCAGCACCATGGCACAGAAAGGGCTGTGCACAATCCCTGCTGCTTTCCATGTTTTGTCTACTGCCTCTTAAAAGCTGCCCCTGCTCACTACAGAAACTGTTTACAAGATTTTCAAAGGTTATTGTAGCTTCATGTGTATACGGTTTGTATTATTTGTGTCTTATCTAGGTTGTTCTCCCCCTTCATCCATTTTTTTTTTTTTTTTAAACCATGGAAAGTTGAAAATTAGCTGCAGTGGCTTTGCTTTGACCTCATTTCAGTCATAATGCCTAAAAGTCAATAGGGATGGTATTTTGTACTATATTAACCACATGCAGCCTTACATCCTGGTGTAAATCCCTACCACTGCACATGAAGCTTCCATGGTCTCTGCGTGGGCAGAGCTGGCATGCCATACACTGACAGCACAAAGTACATCTGATTGAATTGCTGTTTACACCTGAAACTTCTGATGGAGCCAGAAAGGCCTTGATCCTGGGAGATGTTTCAAGTGAGCTGTCCCCTTCCTTGATGCAGATGGATCTTACATCCAAAATGTCATGCACAATTACCATAGAGTCCTTGACTCTGAATCTCCTAGGAACTCTTAGCATTACTCAGGCTCTCATATTCCCTCTGATAGCTTTCAGGACTTGATTTCAATGAAGATTCATCCTTCCTAAGTACTGGCTCAGAAGAGAGCCATGACCTAACACAGAAAAAAATAAAAATAAAATACAACATTCATTCTTACAAATTAAGCAGCAGAATACAAACTACTAGGAAAAAGTCTGCACAGTGATGCATTCTTAGTGTTCTATCTAAAGATTTCCAGGCTATTTTTCATTTCCATAGTTTGAGGCATCTCCAGGGCAAAAACCTCCTTTTTCATGACTGGAGCACCTAGAGACCAGCACTGGGATTCAATTTGTACTGTGATTCCCCTGTGTATCATAATTGCTATCTCATACTTGCATTGTGATTTCAGCATACTGCTCTATTTCACTTAAAAATCAAAATCCCACATAATGTCAAGTATTTTCTAATAAGTAAATTTGGTATTAAAGCATTAAACCCTCCTGCCATCTAAGACCTATTGAATAGACCAGAGCCTGTAGTCAGGAGAGGCAGCTCCCAAGTCCCCTTGGCACTATAGGGCCTAAAAACATCTGGCCTATGACTTTCCAAGTTCTTCATTGCTGTAGCATGAAGGAGATCTGAATCAAGTAGGATTCAGACAAGGAGAGGTGAGTGGCTATCCTTTGGGTAGTGCATCAAAGAGGTGCTTTGCTAAATCATGGACCAAATCATTCAGCTTGGCAGCAAAAGGGGCATGTGGGACATCATCTTTGGCATGTGAAGCATCACTGGGTCTCCTGTGCATGATGACACAGTGGACACCGTGGAGCAAAATGAGGGAGTTGAACCCATGGATGTGGCCCCACAGGTATCCCCTATAAGCGTATGATTTCACCCTCAATGTGCACAGGCAAGAGGACTGGTCATTCATGTAATGAATGTATTAAACCCACTGTGCAACAGTCAGTGATTACTAGTGCTGATCTGAGTCTGGGGGTGGAATATCACTGGCCAAAACACTCCCTCCTTAGAAGAAAGAGAATAGGCACAGGCAATGTGCTTATGAAGCTGTTTTTATGAGCTGTGTACAGTGATAATCAGATTATATCTATGTTAACAGCAGAAGCAGACTGTAACAGCATAGAGCAATAATGCTAAACTCCAGAACTGCAAACTGTAGATATAGAAAAGTTCCTTCTTTCCTGTTACTGAATGATGCCTAAACTGTAAGAACACCAGACACAGTGAGTCATTAAAAGAGCATCAGTCAGCATAATCTGCAGGCTCTTTCCCTCTTTTTAAAATAAGCAGAAACAGGACTTTAGAAATGTCTGGTTTGTTTTGGATTGGTAGATTTTTTTTTTATTAAATCTTTACAGTTTTATATCCATTTTTCTCATGCTGTATCTGCTTACAGCTTTCTCATTATGATTGAATCATTGATTTCTTTATTAACTTCTTGGTATTGCAGGGATACCAGCATTTCAGCTTTCAGAAGTGTTGCTTCTGATGATGAAAATGTTTTCATCTTCGATATCCTTAAAACTGTATGTAATCAGATGACATCAGATGTCTGTAATCACTTGACCAAATTAATGGAAACAGAAGCATAAGCATCTGAGAAAGCACAGCAAGCAAGGCAGAAATCTACACAGTATGTTAACACCACTTCTAGCATCCATTTCAGGCAGTATATTATCCATATTATCTTCCCACTCCTTTTGCTTTGCTTTGACAAAGATCGTGACCATCAAACGATGTGTAAGGTACACGCTGTTGTTTTTAAGCGTAAACATACGGATACTTATGTAATCTTATTTAGTACTAGTTGGTAATTATGATGCTAATGCTTGGGTTTGGGGCCAAATTTATGTGGAACTTCTGCTGTCCTATTTTCAGTGTAAAGCAGGCATGTAAGAAAATAAATGTGAATATATCCTTATTTACACCTCTTTATTTCTTGAAAGTATTGGATCATTAGTGTATTTTACTGACAAAACAGGTTTGGTAAACTGAAATTAGCTAGTATGCCTGTTTAATTAATTGGCCAGCAAGTAAATGTTATCCAGGTTAGAGGAGGATAGTCTAAGGTGTTTAAAAATGTTTGAATGTGTGTCTCAGTTGGGGTGATGTTATTGCAGCCATGAAAACAAACATTCTCTATCATACAAGCACAAAATTATATTGTTTCTGCTCTTGTTCCAAATTCCATTTGAACAAATCATTTTTCACTATTTCTCTTCCACTATTGGAGTGTCAGAAAAAAAATCATGAATGCGTAAATCAATCACATAATTGCTCAGGCTTTTTACTGATACTTCTTCCTCACAGTCTGTAAAATAAGTAGGGATAAAAACAAAATAAGTAATAAATTTGTTATTAAAAAAAGGCATTGAGCATGTTCCAAGCTGAATCTTTTATGAAGAGAGAATTATTTGCATAACACCAGAAGTGACCTGACCCCTACAAGAAAACTTTTTTATGCATAGTAAGACTGAAGTCAAGAAAACTACAGAACATACTCTACACAGAAATACCCTAAAACTGAATTGTTCAAATGGCTCAAATATTGTTGGAATAAACTTTAGAATATTTATTTTCTGCTTTTTTTTTCCTTATATAAAAACGACTAGCAGTTATGTCTTTGAATATAACTTCTTTTTCTCTGCAACTAATGCTTAGAGATCCAGTGCACTCAGTGTTTGGGCAACACTAACATAGCTAATACAGAGTGCAGAGTGCTGACTCATCACTTGGCACTGTTCAGTCATGGCCCTAAATTTATTCAACTAGTTTACTGGTTCAACCAGTAAACAGTGCTGCAGCATGGACTTTGCCAACTAAAAACAAAACTTTAAAACAAACAAAAACACAAAAACAAAACAAAACAAACACCACCAACAAAACAAAACAAAACCACGAAACAAACCAAAACAAAAAAAAACAAACAGGGTTTGACAGTGTTCCATCTTGTAACAAGCTGATCATGTGGGATACTGTTTTCTTTTATGTTTGAATCCTGATAACTGTTGGATTCAGGCATCCCAGTGCAGAACATTACTGGTTTGATTGTTTGTTTTCTAGAAGGACTCTTCTCAAATTCCTAGGTAAGAAGACTTTGCACCCCTGACCAAAATTTGAGGTGCTTGCAGTTCTTTGGTTCACTGCTCATGCCTTTACCGTATAGGAGGACCTACCTCTGCAAGCCTTTGCTTATGCAAGCACTCTGAGTGTGAGCAGAGTCAAAGGAACTATTTGCACGAGTGGTGAGAAATCACAGAGGTGAGGATTTCCAGGAAGTTGCTGGTAATATATTAAATACATTTTTTCCACATCTTTATGTTCTATTACCTATTTTTGTCTCACATGTTCTGTGTTGTCGGAACATTCTTCAAGCAACGCTGCTCTGTGCTACAACAGGCAACATAAAGTTAGTAATCAGTTTTCGATCGTTAACTTGAGCTACCTCAAGAAATGCCTTTTTTTTTTTACTGTGATTACTACTATTAAAAGCAATATGAATTCATTGCGATAGTTAACTTGCTTTCAGTATATTTTAGTTTTCGATAGTTATGCCTAGTATAAGATCTTGAAGGGAAGCTTGGAAGTGGGAATTCCCTTGTCATGGGATATTTCTCAAACTGCTACAGACTTAACTATTAGTAGATTATTTTTTTTCTGGAATTTTTGTGTTCTAGATTCCCTCAAAATTAGAGAACTACAAAGTTTCAAACTTGCTAGGCCTCAAAAATCTGTTTATAGAACAAGAATGTTGTTCATTGACTTCTGATGGAAAACTTGCATCTGTATATAATAGCATTTGACTTCAAATGACAACAACTGAAATTCCCAGTGTCAGGTTTGAGTGGCCAGATATGGTGGGATGGATTCATCGTTATAATCAACAAGAAATGATAAATTCTGGTGGAAGGTCTGTGCTCAGGATGGAAATTGACTTTAGCAAAGGTATGTCTATATCAACAGATAGACTCTGATCAAAGATATTTCTTTCATTTTTGGATTCAGTTGCATTAGCTGACTACAGGAATTAAGTAGTTTGACTTGACATTTTCCCTACTATTATCAATAATTTTGTGCAAGAAGAATTTGAAAAAATTAAGTTGTTGATTAAAGGAGCTTCCAACAATGACTTTCAGGTATACAGAAGTAACTCAGTAAACAGTTAGCTAAATCTGGTGCTTCTGATTTCAAGCAAATGCTTTTGGACTAGTAGTTATCATATTTGTTGTACAATATTGCATGTTATTATATAAAAAAATGTTTTCTATATAACTTGTTGAAGAAAGTAAACAAAAACTTCACACACTACTTCAGTACAGTAGAAGATGCTATCAATTAGCACATAGCACTAGGGAGATACTGATCTATCAAGCACAACATAATTATTCCTTCCTTCTATATAACACAGATTAAGACGGGCCCAGACTAACAGAAGGTCAGAAAAATGCAATCATTATCTGAAGTTCAGACATTGAATATGACTGAATAGGAGTGAAAATAATTACTGATTAAGCCCAGAACCAAGTGTGTAGTGAAGTCCTTTATTTTCTGATCCATTCATTTGCCACTAGTCTACATATCAACTTCCTGCATTCATGACCTAGAAGAAAATTGTTAATAGTCTCTTTTCTACTCCTGTAAAAGGGAAGCTAGCTTTGGAAGGACAGGACTGGCCTTTTAGCATCCTAGATGAATTTGACTCGACTCTGAAGCATCAAAGTGGGCTAAATTCCATTTAAAACAGGTTTTCTTACAGGTTATGTGGAAAGGTGCAGGGAGCTTGTAAATGCAGTAGGTGGCAGACTGCTCCCAGTAATCAGTCAGAAATTGTGATTCAAGCTTTTCTGAATGCCCACGGGGCTGTAATTAAGGGTGATGTGAACCTTTACTGTTTTCGAAGTCTTTCTGTATGGACAGTTGTTACAAGTACTGGGGAGCGTCCCACCTGCTTTTATAAAGCGTTACAGGGACAGTCTGGTAAGAACTTGCCAGGAGGATCTGTTGTTCCTACACACCCTGAGTTATCAACACCTAAAATAACTGTGGCTTCTTACCATGCCCTATAGCAGCTTGATGACACTGATCTTGCTTTGGAGTATTTGCCGCTGTTGGTAGGAAACCAGTGCTCTCACGGTTTTGCCTCCCCTAGAGAACAGCATGTCTGTAGTTTACTCACTACTCTGAAATCCCTCCAGATTAACTCCAGATACCCAAAGGACTTTTTTAAACCAACATAGAATTACCACATTGATTATTATTTCTACAGATAAACCAAGGTCTCCACTGTTCTCTGCATGCATATGAAATTGAAGTTGTGTCTAAACATTATCCAAACAGCAAACCATCCTGTTAAAATAGCTTCTGCATGGTACTCAAAAGCTGGGCTCCAGTCCTTTGACGAAGATTTTTTCACGCTTGCTGTTCCATAAGTGATGCTAATCTGGAACAAATCTCCTTTTCTCTACTCAGCAGATTTTTTTTTCAAGCTTAGATTCATCTGCTGCTAATAATGTAGTTAGGGAAATACCTGGTCCCTTAGCTTTTGTCTCTTGTTTTGTTGTAATGGAAGTTTGTGGTGCTTCCACAAACAAATGGGTTTTCATGCTTTTGTTTTATGAATTGCCAAAGCAGTATCTAGTATATGAGACATTTCACTACCCATCTAGGACTAGGCTCTTGTGTCAAAGTGGGGCACTGCCAATAGACTACTCAGAACAACATAACCCATTAGCTGGTAAACACTTGGGGGAGCTGCCCGTCCACTCTACAAGAAAGACTTATGGAATGGTATGCTTAACATTCACCAGGTGATTTGAACAAAATGCTAAAACAGCTAATTTTATTAGTAGACAAAATTTAAGGGCAAAAGAATTCATAAATGTAGGTTTCCCATAATGGGAAAAGCATTACAAAACTACAAAATAATCAAATATTGAGATTATATTTTTATTAATATTATAGTATTTTTAAAATTATACTTCTTCAACTGTGTCTGTTTTTAAGCTGACCTCTGGGACTGATCCATCAGGCTTTGTTAATGGTTACTGGGGCATCATGTGCATACTCAAAGATGTATTTCTCTTTGCTTTCCTTCTCAGGTTATTTAGCGTTTCTACTGGATGACTTGATTAGACTACAACTATGCCATTAGTCTTTCTCCTACTTATATCTTCCTTAAAACACAACGGAATAACTTTCTAAATTGTACATAATTAAACATATAGAATGTCTGAATTCCTTTTCATCTGCAGTATTAGATTGCTATCAGTTTTACATCAATTGCTTAGTGTATGAAAGGAGCACATATGCACATATGAGGATGTGCATATGTGCATAGTTCCTCTTTTTCTTCCCTCATACATATGTATTCATTCAGACTCAGTGGAAATCCTGAATGATCTTGTCACAGCAACATTTACTAGGGCTCAATGCACATAAAACACATAATGTAAAATATATATATATGTATCTTTTTTTTTTTAACTTTTGGATAGTTTTGGGAAAAAAATGACATTTTTTCACAGAGTGTTGGGAGATACACAGATGCTAGGAGAACAGAAAGAATAGCTTCAGGATTATTCCAATCATTCTCTGACAGAAGACTTAATCTTATTTGTTTACTTATTTGATTTTATTATTAGGAATCTTTGAAATTCATACTATTCTATGACTATTTCTATGGTATTTGCAGTTCTCTTAGGATTTGCTTTGAACAGGTAAGAGTCTATAGCACCTTTCTGACTCAGAAATGAAGTGCTTTCATCATTGTGACTTCAGGATATTTGGTCTCTTTCTTGAGCAGTGAAGTTCTGTCATCATGGAACTTCGTATGAGCCTTTGTATTTTCACTGATAACAAATATACTTAGGACTACATCCTAAAACTACGTCCTAAAGCAGAAAGATATGCTGTTATAAAATGACATATTCAAGAAGAGTCAGAGTGTTTGCACATAATGTGCATTTGCACATAAAGTGGCAGTTACTTCATTCAAGTATACAAGAAAGTTTGTTTAGAGCCCTTAGTTTGCTTTTGATAATGTAAGCTCTGGTTATGAAAATTTCACATTTTCTTCAGGCATACTTGTCTGAAGCATCAGGTAAGTAATCATTAAGTACTTGTACTGACTGTACACTTGCCTGCAATTCTGCAGAAAATAGGATTCCTCTGAAGTCTCAAGTGAGACTGTCATTAATGAAAACAACATTTCATGGTGGAGAATGGTCTTTGGTATTCGAATCATAATGAAACATCAACTAAACAGACCAACAAAGGCAGCTACAACTCAGCTAATAGCTTCTTTACAACATAGATATCCCTAAGTATGTGGTCAGAAAGGGAGAGAGATTAATCAGTAGAGACTGTACTTTAGTACATATACTGTGGTCAAGTGTGGTCTTTAGAATGAAGAATTGAAGGGACTGAAGACCCATTTGATTCCCATCTATGACCAAATAGTTTTGGTGGTTAAAACATGCAAAAGTAAGCAACAACAACTCAAACTGTTCACTACAGTTTGATGTATTTATAGTCTTTCCTACCTGTCCTGCATCCTACCAGTAGTTCAGAGGTGAGAGCAAGTAGGCAGACAAGAGAAGACAAGTCAGTACCTATGCTGGAGATTGCCTACTCACTGCACAGCACAGCTTAATATATCCTGTCTTTGCCAGATCTGTCTTTCCAAACAGTAAAGTGAAAATTAGGCTTTTAGTTGTCAGGAAGAGATTTTCGTGCACTTACCTAAAGGGTCTTAACTTACAGACTAAGGTGTTTTAGATCTAGATCTTCCTTTACCAAGAAAAGAAGAGTCCTTATCTTTGTTTCTTGTGCATAAGTTGCTTGATACAGCACTCTTCTGCCAGGGTATTAGAGAGGATACACAAGATTCTCATGCAGGGCTGCTTCTATCAGTAGCAAATGTTCTCATCTTTTCACAAGAAAGTAACATGCTATGTTTGAGTTCATTTAACTCACCTGATCTGGATAATGTGTTCCGTACTGTAAAAGTACTTCTGTATTAATTGCACAAGTGAATTAACCGTAGAACAGCAAACAGCAGTTTACTAATCACAGCCATTTTCATCTTAAGTGTATGTGGTTCAAAACTTCTGAAAAATAAGTAGTCTTCAGGTATGATTCAGCTTTTGCTGCTTCCTGAGAAGCAGTCAGAAGAAGCTCTGAGAATGTCTTAGAGCTGAAAGAATGTAGAAGATGAGATTCCAGGAAGTACTGGAAATGTCCTCAGTCAGCTCAATAGCTGTGGGATTACAGAATTTTGCTAGTTTGCATGTAATTATTGATTGAAATGCTGTCATGACCAGTATTTTGTCCTCCATAGAGAATGGAGGGCATGTCCTTACCTATTTGGGCCTTAGATTAAAGCACATTACAAGGTTTTAAAGTCCATATAATCCTTTCAATTCTCATTTTACTAAAGAAAAGGCTTTATGATCATGCTGCATTTTAAAACCGTTCTTTCTGTAGTTTATAGGATAGATGAGCTAGAAAAATTGCTGTGTCCTGTGAAATCAGGGGCTCCTGATAGGAAGAGGGCAAAAGCTTTAGCTGCTATAACCAGGACAAAAGGTCAGAAGTGTTTTTCACATGGACATGACTCCAGATAAATACAGAAGAAGAGAGCTGGAGCCGAGACTATTTTCTTTTGCCACTATCTATTTTGAAATGAAAAATAGTATCTTTCCTGTCTCCACATTTTTCTTTTATTTTTTTTTAAAGATCACGGAAACCTCAGTCTGCAGGAAGGAAGGATTTGGCAGTGTCCTATAATTCATAGGAGAGGAAGCAGTGGCATTCCTCTACATGAAGAGAAATCGGAGAAACTAGCACAACTGGAATTTGGGTATGTCTTTATCCGTCCATCCAAATTGCATCTGATCTACTAGATGTGGTCTTGCAGGCCTTGCCAGTGCTAAAATCCCTTTAGGAGTGAAGCTGCCTAGTCATAGAAGAGACCATGTAATGCAATTGTTCATATGATTTGCTGTTATTTCAGTAGCAACTCATGTTTATTTGTTTAAACGTTAATACTTGACAATTTCTGATGAAGAAGCCTTATTGTGTAACTCAATAAAGCTAGTTCTTTGTAGATAAACATCCACCTTTCATGCCCGTCTTTCCTTATAAGAAATGCTTTACGGAGTATAGTAGCTTCAGGCATTTCATGCCAAGATGCAATCCTGTGCAGTATTGCTAACATCACCTCAAAATGGATTTGTAAAGGCCAAGATTATATGCCTAAGAATAAGACCTGTCATCGCTGTCAGATTCTACGAATGTAAATCTTCTTCATAGAGTGAAATTTTTAGCTTTTTTTGCTGTTGTTTGTGGAGAAAAAAATTAGAAACATAACCTTTTTCTTCTGTGGTTTAATCCAAACTCATAATTTTTTGTACTCAACGTGTTTTTTTTTTTAATGAATCCAGTGTATTTGTTATTCTGTTTTCTGTATCCTACCATACCTCAAAAAATGTATTTCAGTGAGAAGAAATAGTATCATTTGGACCAAGTGTCTCTAACATTACAGGTATAAATGAACACGAGTGCTTCAGAGTGATGTGGTATCACTGTGAAGTCAAATAGCTATGCTGTGCTGCCCCAGTGTGTGCAACATTCAGGACAGTGCATAAACAAGTTCCAGAATGAAATCAATTTAGTAAGAGAGGGTTGTTGCTGATGGAGCTGGAAAGTGCTGTGTATGCATGGCTGTCTGACGTATGTACCAGGAAATCCTGCTGCAGAGCTGCTTAGTCGCTACAGTAATTACAGTAGAGGCAGATGTGGGCAGTGCTAGAGGGCAAATGGAAGAGCTTGATGTCATTACTGTTAGTGTTATTCATGTTAAAGCATCAGTGCTTTAAAACTCTGTTTTTACAGCAGGAGCAACACTAAGCATTCACTTTTATATGAAAACTATAGGCATACCAAAAGTTGCATTGCTTTTTAGTCCACTACAATTACAAATTTATTGTTTCTTTACAGTACTTTATTGCCATGCTACAGGTTGCTTGGAGACGAGTTATTTTCTAATCACAGTCTGCAGATTCTACTGAGCAAATTGTAAATGTGGCTAAAAAGTGAAAAAAACAAACAACACAAGCTTGTGTAACACAACCTTTTACTCCACTGGAAAAATTATACTTGACTTAGAGCAAGATGAAGTGTCTTTACTATAAATGAGATTACGGGCTTACATTACTAATGTATCGCATCCTTATTGTAACTTCATTAATTCTGAAGTTACAACATCTGAATCTATCCATTACATTTTGTGCAACTTGCATTCACTGCTATCTGTTAAAAAAAAAAGGTGTGTCTTCAATAACATTACTTCATGACAGCTTCTACTGCAACTAGAATTGCCTCATCTCCTGAAATCCTTTGTAAAAGCTTATGCTTGAGTAGCATAAGCCACAAAAGATGTCTCAAGCACTTCACATTTTACTTTCTGTCTGGATGTGCTTCTTTTTGTAAGAAACAATGTCGGGAAAAGCATGCTTCATTCTGCTTCTTGTGGAGTGCAACTGATCAACTGTGTGATCTCTCAGAAATGCTTCTTACTGCACATTATCAGTCAATGACATATCTTCACTTGTCAAGGATCTGACTACCTCTAATAAAAGATACTAAATGTATCTTTAAGTCAGTGTCAGTAGCACTGTGGTCGTGGTAACAGAGCTCAGCATCAGGTTGTCACTGAGTATATATTTTCAAGATCCAGGTTCAGTTTTACAGTTTATGCTAAGCTCTGCCCTACTGTGATTCCACTGCTAACCAAAACATCTCAAACTTGTTTCTCAGAGCTGCTATAAAACTTTTGAATACAATATAGACTTTTCTTTAAGTTTTTGCACTGAGGATAAGAACTACTAGTTAAATTCTGGAGCCTGTATATCCAAAACATCTGATTTAAGGATAGCCTTTCACTTTTTGACAACTTTTCCCTCAATTGTTGTACAATAAAAGATCCTTACCATGTAGGAATCAAATCCATCATGTGATTATCATATTTCCTAAAATAGATGAAACGGAAATATTAGGGAAATTTCATGAATAATCAGGAAATATCAATACTAAAACCTTTTTACTAAGTGGGAAATATTTCTTCAAAAGGTGAATACCCCAATAGCTGAAGTTACTGCAGGAAAACATGGTGATTCTTGGAAAATACTTTATTTCCACAAGTTTTTGCTTTTCTGCTTGATTTTTGCTATTTAAAATCCATACATCTAACAATATCACATTTTAAATGTGTCCATTGCTGTAATATTGAGGGCAGGTCTCTGTAGATCAGAGGTACTTCACCCAAGGTCCTGTGCTTCAAATTGCAACCCACAGATGTGAGTCAAAGTCAGTCCAAAAGCAGCATATCCACACTGATGTGATGCTACGTGTGAGCTAAAGCAGCTCAATCTCAGCTTTTTCTAGGCTTCTGTACCTGAATAGGACTCATCAGCTTGAGCACATGATTGCTCATTGTGTCTGTCAGGCTGAACTTGCTGTTGGCACCTGTCTGTATAGATGTCTTGATTTTTAGAAAGGCTTCTCCACAGTAACGTAAGTCACAGTATCCTCTGCAGGACTACAGGATAAAAATGTTGATTCAGAAGATATGGCAATAAGCAGTATTTTATACAATGTCAGTGCTTATGAGACTAGTTTATGATACTAGAGAGCAATTATAGGAACACATTCCCTACCCCTAGGAGCTTACAATCTAAACAAATAAAATATATTTCACAGAAGAAATTAATATACAAAAAGCAGAATTATCCTTATTATTGTTTTTTTTTCTTTTCTTCCAGTGCATGTCCTGATATCTTGAGAACATAGGTGATTTTGAGTTGAAGTTGAGCAAGTTTTATTTATTTATTTATTTATTTTGTTTTTGAGTAAAGCAAGCATTAAAATGTTAAAATGATTAACAGAGTGATAGCCAGAGGAATCATTCGAGGAGTGGCTCAAAGAACTAAGATTATAGAAGGGACCTGATTCAAGACAAAGTACAGATGCATCAAAGAAAAGATGCAGGGCAAAGGGTCATCCATGAATGAGAGCTCAGAAAAATAGGAAAGAAGTATTTTTACAGAAAATATTATTTGCCTATCTATATTATTGAATCTGTATGCACTGACCAAGATCCTGTTGCATTAAGCTTCTTGATGCTTGGTTATGTGACAGTGCCCCCACTACATTCTACAAATTTCAGTGAGAGCTGTAGTAGTATAACTCCTTTGAGAAACAGGCTGCAGGCTTTTATTAGCTGGAGGCCAGGGTGAAAATGCTGGTATGAATATTTCTCACACAGTACTTGCAGCTTCTGTTCACTGAAAACATTTTCCTATGTATCATCAACATAGCCATTTACAAAAGTAAGAAAAATATTGCAGCCTATGACTTTTAGGAAAGGCTCCTTGAGCAGGGTAAGAGAGAAGCAGAGGTCTAAAGGGGTCTAAAGAGGTCTAAAGCAATAAAAAAAAAAAGGCAATAGTGTCCCTTCACTCCAGTGTTTGATATAATAATGTTTAATAGCAGTGGAAAACCTAAAGAAAATAATTGGAATAATTTCTTCTTCCTACAAATGTAATTGCTTAATAATAACATATTTCTACAGTGTTTCTCACTGTAGATATTTAGTCTTTTAGGATCTAGGCCACAGATACCTCAGCTCTTGAAGTTTGCTGAACATGCTTTGGAGATTAATTCGGCCAGAGTAAACTGATGGATACAAACCAGAGCAACTTAAAGAGTTGTCTGATGTCTAGCTGCTCTCTCTCCCATTTCTTCACCTCTCCTTTAAATGTCTTGGTAATTGTTTCTGCGCCTGCAGCGTCCATAATGATAAAGGAGGTAGAGCAGTATAAGGTTAAAAATGAACAACAAGCCAACAGCAACATCGAATCCGATAAAAATATCTGTAAAGGAAAAAAATAAACAACAAGAGTATTAAGGAAAGACATATATGTATGTCATCTTAGATACAAAGTAACAGTCTAATGACAAATAGGTACAATGGTAATATTTTCATAGCTGAATTTTGTTTGTATTTCTGTCAAGATCCCATGGACTGCATTTACTGACATATGCAATGTAGGTATGAAAATATACACTTAAATCCTGAAAACACATAGATAGTTTCCTGTGCATGATCAAATCTTACTGCTAGGTTTTCACGGGGCAAGTGTGACATTGCATGTGTAGTTAATGCAAACAGGAGTTTCATCAGGGATCAGCAAAATACTGAGTATATGCAGAAAGGGGGAAATACCAGGACTAATGAAAAGCATCAAGTGTTGCCTTGACCCTCACTTCCCTCCTGGAAATAATATCCAGGAAGGAAGAGAGGAATTTGGCAAATGTTGTCAGCTGTCAGTAGTTCAAGGCAAACAGCTGCTATACCTGCAAAGATCAGCTGCACAATACATGTACAGTGGAAGCTAAGGTATCCTCAATACATAGTACATATGCTAGAAATTCAGATGTATCAATCTTACTGTGCATGTGCAAGCCATTTAGGCTTTGCATCTGCAGAAGGTCTTGTGCATCTAATATAAACAGGACTCCTTGCATAGCACCTACACCCGTATTTCTGTCATTTTCAACAACAGGAATTCTAGTTTTGGTTGTGTCCTTACACTGCTCCTTACGTGAGTATGATAATAATAGCACTAACTTCACTGGTAGGTAAATCTATCCTTCACATTCCTAGAGAAATTTATTTTATATCTGCTTTCTTTGTCTATATTAAAGCTGGTCCACACCTGTTAAAAGGAGATCAACATATTTTGTGAAAGGTTCAAAGTTTGGAGTCCTTGATACATCTTACATAGAAAATACAGAGCTGTTACACTACCTTTTGTTTTGTCTTTTTTCCCACATTCTTTTGACCAGCTTTCCGTAATTATAGGAGAAACTAATTCAGTGAACTTCTCAAGTGGGCAAGAAGAGGTGCATCCTGGCAGAGTGAGTAGGTAAGGGTCCTTCGAAGAGTCATTCCGATAATGCATTTCAATGCTATACTGCCTGATTAACGACATCAAAAAGATTTTATTTTTTAAAGTTCTTAAATAAAAGGTTTCTTATGGAGAGACAGAATGTTGCAAATAGGCCCTAATCTAGAATTTGGTCTTCTGGAATAGAGGTTTTGTAAAAGACATCTGAAAGACAGTTTGCAAAAGCCAGTTACCACACAGATCACCAGTTAGGTCAAAAGGTCCTTTAGAAGAGCCTTCTGGCTTTTCCAAACCACCTGGTTTACCTTGGGATTTATGAGATGTCTTGGAAATCTTGCTATCATTTGAAGAAACAGGTAAGTTTGTTTTACCACTTACTTCCAACTGATAAAACTGTTTTTCTCTTCTTCCTGTCTCTCAAAGCACAAGTATACACACATATCCAGCAAATATAATTTTTCTTGTTTTTAATATAACATTGTGCCTGTGGACTACTCAATGAAATATCACTTTAAAACAAATTAGTATCTTTTTACAGTATTTGAGAGAAAAAGAATTTGGGGGGAAGAGGGAGCCAAGTTCCAAACACTTCTTGTTCTTACATAGATGAGAAGATACTTGCCCACTGCTTTCTTGGTAGAGTTCAAAAAACTGACAAGCAGCATATGGTGGCAGTTTTCCATTGAAAATATTGAGAGCGATCTGGAGGGCCCCAATTGTGGTGTCATGCTATTGGGAAAAAAAAAATAATCCATCTGTACATTCAGTAAAGTGTGAACTACCAGAATCATGAGAAAAGAAAAAGACTAGAGAGGGAGTAGAGATCCAGATAAAATAAAACCTGTTTAAAATTGACAATAAGACCTTATTCAGCATATTCACCATCAGGCAAAATGTTAACAGAGTACTACAGACATCGGGGGACTTTTTCAAAGAGTGACTGAAGTATTTGTCTTACATCTTTTGGCTATATTACAGAGAAGAAATACTGGAGGAAAACAAAATCTGATCTGAGAAATCTATTTTTTTCAGTGCATTTCCTCCCCACCCCCTTCCTTCAGGAATGCTTTTTGGTTACAAGATCAGATTGACTGTACAATGTAGTGCATCTCATCACATTTCAAGTAAAGATACAAATCCTTTTTAAGATATTACAGCAAACAGTTGCATACAGAGACTGTTCTCCTCACCCCTACATATGCTCCAGAACTTTTTAAGCCGTGGTTTCTTCTATTTTGACTTACGCAGTAAAATCTCAGTTTGGTTTCTATTTTTGACGGAATCTGTTACCCTCCAATCACCCACCTGCAATCTCTTCCTCTTCCCATTATTCCTTCTTTTGGAAGGAAATCCAGGAGGAGGTGTTGAATTAAAGGAAATCCAAACAATTTGATATCTAAACTTTGTAGGCATCTCTGTATATATGTTTGCTAGGCTTGTTTATATTATAGTCTAAAATCTGCATTTTAATTATTCAGAATCAGTTTAAAAAATACTGAGTATACATGGCCCCACGATGTTAAAACAGTAATGAAAATTCTGTATGCACTTCTTGTTCTTCTCAAAAAGAATATACTAGAGCTAGAAAACACACAGAAAATGCAGCAGGAAAAACTTTGGGTATTAAGCAGATTCTGTATGAGAAAAAAATAAATAGATCAGGACTCTGTCTCAGGAAAGGAAAGATAGAAGAAATGAGACAGAAAATAGTAAATTCATGAGCGAACCAAGAATGGCCATTCCCTGTTTCTCACAATAGAAGTGCTAGGAGGGAGATAAACCAGTATTAAGTTAAAAAAAAAAAAAAAGGAAAAGGAAAATAAGGATTTTTTTCTTCCTTTTAAGTTTAGAAGTCATTGCCACAGGATGTTACAGAGGCCAAAAGTACAAATGTATTTTAAAAGTGAGTAGATAAATTGTTGGAAGAAGGTCTGTCAAGAGCTATTAAAAAAATAAAAAAATCTGTGACAGATTCTGTCACAGGAAGTCCATAAACCACAGTTTGCTGGGAAGTTCTATCACAAGAAGAATCACACCATGCTGGCATTATTCTCATGTTCTTCCCTGCAGCTGCCTGAGACAGGATTGCAAATAAGCTAAGTGGATCTTGGTCTGAATGAAATGACCCTCTTCAACCTCTAAAATAATATATATATATATATATATTTTTTTTAAAGAATACTCATCTGTACCATCCTTTTCATGTGTATGTGTTTGGAGACACAGCTGGGGTTCTGCTATATGTCAGTATCTCTGGGTTAGAAGCACTTAAAGCAAGATGCAACTTATAGAGTCTGCATCAATAAGTTGCAGGAAAAATAAATATATATATAAAATACATAGATATATTTACCAAATACAGTTTGACTGACACTGAGGTGTGAATCATGGTCCTGATGTATTCTGGTACTGACCTGTGTTCAGCTTATTAGCAGAACTGAACTATATATTATTTTCTCATTTAACTTACATGGAGACTGATTATTCTCATTCAGAGACTTTTACTAGTGAAATCATATCAGTATTTTTAAAAGGTGAAGATACTTACAGCAGAGTAGACCTCCATTTTTCTTTCTTTTGAAGAATTGGCAGCTTGTTTAAAACTATTTAGAATAATATTCACAAGGACACCTTAAAAAAAGATGGGGAAAATGAAGAGGAAAATAACGATACTACATTTGCATAAAACAAAAAAAGGGAAAGATTTTGAGTGTCAAACAGAACACATCTACTCAGGCTTCAAACTATTTTTGTCTTTTTTTTCTTTTTTCAGCTTTCCACAAGTACATAACTAGAGAGAAGAATTTACAAAGGGGAAATATATCATTCATCATCCAGGTAAACTGAAATGATGGGGTTTACAGAAATCAGAACTATGAGAATTATGCCTTTTATGACACTTCCAGTTTTGTTATGCTGAGACCTCTTTTTTTTTTTTTTTTTTTTTTTTTTAAGTGTTGTAATAATGACATCTGTGGTAGCCTCTTCCTTTCTAGATGCTGAAGAAATATTTTAACAGTCCAGCCAGTCACACAGTATCAGTTCTTGTTTTTTCCAAAGCTCTTTTGTACTTCTGGTCCAAACCAGAGATACTCCAAAGCCAGTGGAACAAAGGTAGCATAAATTTCTTGCAGCACAATTTGTATCATCTTAGAGGAAAAGGGCATAACTAGTGTTTCTATTAACACTAAAAAAGGTCTGACCTCATGTTATGGCCAGCTACCAGCTAGCGGGCTTTAGTGCAGGTATCAGCCTGCAATTATTATATGGCTTGACCCAATGATGTTTATGCCCAGACGATGAGGCTGCTAATAATTCTTTACCTAGGTTTAGAATGCAGGTTAGGTGCATTGCAAAGCCTTGCAACAAACAGTCCAGATTGTGGACATTCAAGTCACTTGTCTGAGTTTCCTGTTCAAGGATACCGGGGGATCACATGCTGAATGCCTGGGTCTTTTCCTAGTGTATAGCCAGAATGTGCAGAGCCTGTGCACCCCAGTTTCAGAGCTAATCAGTAGTCCCAGTTCTTGCAATATAGACATAACTTGAATTTTTCGTCTTCCATTGTGATCAGACTGTTTTGGAGCAGCTTTACATCAGGCTCTCAGAGAGCTATCACTGTGTTGCCAAGGTTTTTGCACAATATATAACCAGTACATTGAAGTGAAAAAAAATCAAGAAACAACAACAATAAATATTGGAGATATGAAATTAAACTTAAGTTAATATTAGACAAGTGAAGATTATATCCATGAGGCCTCATTTTTTTCCCTTATATTTCTTTCTCAAAAATCTTAATTTCTTAAAATGTATAGGATAGCTAACTAAAGACATTCATGTTTATACTTCCTTTCAGTACCCAATCAATGCAAATCCCAGTATTCAGCACATATTATCATGCTTAATATGGCATCCAATATTTATAGTTACAAATCACGGTTCTGGTAAATAATTTTGCATGAGCAAGGTGATTGGATGTTGTACGTTATCATAAGCATTGTATCCTCCTTTCTGAGAGCTAAGCATTTTTGATTTACCTCCTTGTAGTCGTGATTTCTCTTCTGTTTTATAAACCCCAAACAGGGATAATAAGGACAATTCTGCCAGTTTTTCCATCTTGTCCACTACATCTTTGGTGGCCCATACAGGGAGAGAATAATTGTGAATACCCTAGTAATAAAGGAAAATAAAATTATTTTTTTTTCTTGTTTCCATCTTTCTGTTGCCCAGCTTCACACTACTATATTTGGACTATGTGTGGCTGTCCTGCAATTCTTTGTTCATTTCTGGTTTCTATCATCAGCATGCCTTGAAATACCCTCTGCGGGAATGGGGATTAGCCTGAGGTGGATGAACAGGAAGAGCTGAATCATCTGTGTAGAGGGAATCTCTTGTAAGTACAATATATTCTTGCTATAATGGTACTTTCTGGGGGCGTTGCTAGTGTGAAAGATTGCAGACACATCCTCTTTCTGTCTTCTACTAGTAGGTCTTCAGGGTACAATCCAGCTCGAAATTGTCCCACCTTTTCTATGAGGTTGTCCAGATGCCAGTTCCATCACTGGTCATTTATAGACAAGTGTCACTCTCCCATCACATAAGAATGACTGTGTCTTACAGTGCCTAGGTACCTCTAAATGGAGGGTATGTTCAACAACCTTCACGTACTGCTAATATTGACTGGGACCAGATGAAATCATCCCATGCTTGGGGAGTCTGACTTCATTCACTCTGAGCTATCATCACCTCCTAATTTTCTAACTTGCTGATCATAATCTTACCTCTTGTTTTCAACATGTAAGTATTTTGATGTTTACCTTTTGATAGATTAAACCAAATAACTTCATTTTTTTCTGTTAATAGTTCATAAATACAACCCAGCCAGCATGCTCAAATAATTCTATGACAACATATTGGAAAGGAAAAGGAGGGAACAAAAGGAGTAGATTTTGGTACCAGTGCATTAGGGTAAAACATCAAATGAAAACAGTAGTTTTCCAATCTGTAAACCATCTTTTTGGGGTATCTTTTACCATTGCACTAAAGTTGGATTCAGATTAAATGATAAAAATAATAAGCAAATTCAAGAGGGAAGGCAGCTCATTCCTATGAAATCACATTGGCATTGTTTAATTAAAACATATCTTCGAGTTATTTTCTTTCCCAACCCCTACTGCATTATTATTACCTCACAGTATAGTGTATCGTATGTATTCCAGAGCTGGAAATTGTCAAGTATTTTAAGATGATTTAGTTCAAGTCCTGTGTTAACTGCCATTGTTTGTAAAAAATCCTGGGGGAAAAAGAAAAATAAGTGAAGAATACCACAGATACTCAGCACATACAGAACGTATATACATACAGATTCACTAGCATCCAACCTGGCAACACACTAGTATTTAATCTTACGCAGGTGAAACTATCATAAGGGAAGATTTTGATTGCAGTTTTCATTTTGTAACCATTTTAAGATGTTGATTTCTATTTCAGACACTGCTTCTTGCTCAGCCCTGCTATAGGTAAGTCTGGTACTCTCACTGCTGCCGCCTTCTCTCCCTCTTCCAACTGCTCTGTCACCTCAGAACTTCAGAATTAAGGAAGAAGAAGGCATTAATAGAAAAGGAAGATGAGAAAATAGGTGTGGTGAAAATAGAAAGTATATAAAAAAAAAAAAAGCAGAGGCAAACACTCAGGATAAGGCAAAAGAAACTGAAGAGGAAACAAGGTTTTCCTTCTCTTATTTAAAGGAGGCCGATTGTCTAAGTAATAATTTCACAACAGTTCCCATAAGGATTCTTACTATGTGCTACCATAGAAGAGTAAAGGGATTGGATAATATCCCTTATTCCTACATTACCTGTTTCGTGCTGGCAGCTGAAAGAGAGGACTTCTATGAAGGTGTAATACACCTCCCTGGCAGGTGAATGTATCTGACCAAAGTAATTGAGCTACCAGAAAGTTAGAAGCCAAGAAAAAGGAAGAAAAAAAAAAAAAAGTTGGGTTTAGCCCAACAAGCATAGAAAGTAAACCTGAAGTGACTCTGAGAGAATGTCAGGGTATGAGAAACACAAGACCCCTTCTTTATTAGTTCAGTAGTGCTATTACAAAGTGTACCATATGCATATGAGAGCAGCAATAACCACAACTACTGTCCATATGGTTGCTTGAGGCAGGTATGCCATCCATGTACCTACAGTCTGCAGTAGCACTGGAATGAGAAATTTTGGATCACTGATTGTGAATATTTGTGTCAGAACCAAAACAGAAGCATATCTTATGACGGACCCAAAATGCATCTCTGAGAGAAATTTACACAAATCAAAGTGTTGCCTGGTTGGGTTTCTTTTACTCTTCTGTTATCATAGAATAGTTTGGGTTGGAAGGGATCTTGAAGATCACCTCATTCCAACCCCCTGCCATGGGCAGGGACACCTCCCACTAGACGAGGTTGCTCAAAGCCCCATCCAGCCTGGTCTTGAACACCTCCAGGGATGGGGCATCCACAACTTCCCTGGGCAACCTGTTCCAGTGCCTCACCATTTTTATAGTAAAGAATTTCTTCCTAATATCTAATCTAAACCCACCCTCTTTTAGTTTAAATCCATTACCCCTTGTCCTATCACTACACCCCCTGACAATGAGTCCTTCCTTACCTTTCCTGTAGGCCCCCTTTAGGTACTGGAAGGCCACTATAGGGTCTCCCCAGAGCCTTCTCTTTTCCAGGCTGAACAACCCCAACTCTCTCATCCTGTCTTCACAGAAGCATCTGTTGCAGTGTCAATCTCATAAAGTCGCAGCAGCAAGACCTAAACCTTCCTAAGTTTCACAAGTTTTATCATATTTTTAGAATTAATTTTGTGCTGCCCTGCATAACTGGAAATTGCTGCATCCATGAATTTCTTCTCCCCTTGCATCACTGAACTTTAACTATATGCAGCTCTAAATAGTCTTAGAAAATGAATGTTAAATTCATATTTTAAAATACAAATTAGTATAAACACACAAGCAAACATGAGAAATGCATAAATGTATCAAACATACTTTTAAATGGTATTGGCCTAAAGATAGATAAATATTTAAATAAAGATATATTTAAATAAAGATTGAAAAAATTTAATCTTTATTTTGTCTTACCATGTATGGTTGTATTCTACTTTGAAATTCAGTAGATGTTTGGGTTTCATTCTGAAGTTCATCAAAACGGGGACAATCACTCAGAGGAAAATGCAGCCTCTGAAACAGGAGAAGTAAAACTTAAAATAGCTGTAGAACTAACAAACACACCTCTAGTTTCTCTGTTGCTGAGATTGCTGATGTAACATTTGTGAGATGAATTGTTAGTGACCCTGATACAGCTACTCCATAACAGTTCATTTGGATACCTTGTTCATGAATTCATGAATAGAGGAAATAGACTGTAGTAGGTTTTCAGTGGCTACCTGTGGCTATGACAGCTTGATTTCCATCAGTCTAACTGATTTTGAAAGGAATGCATGTCTGTCAGGAGTTTGCTTTGGAAACCTGGTCAGGGTCCATGATCAGGAATTTAAAAAAGATACTGTTGACCTCTTTTAATTTCTGAATCTCACTACCTGCAGCTTGACTCTACCTACTATTGGAATCTGAATTGCTTCTCAGTCTGCATGTCTTGCTCTCAGCTCTTTGGAGGTAAGTAGTGTATTATGATAAACACTTTAAGTACCACTTAATGGACAGAACTTGAAATATGAGTGACAAATAAATCATGCTCCTGAAATATCCAAAAATATGAGCCTAATAGCTCCGCTCTTGTTTAGAAGCATGGTTTCATATTTAATAATTCCACGTCTATGCATTATGAGGTCACCTGATAGTACGTATTCGATCTGAACAGTGTGTGAATACATATGCATCCATCAAACTCTGTGTGTTGGCAAATACATGTTTTATGCCAGTTGCAGAAGGACAGATGATACCTCATGAAGTCTGCTAATAAAGTTATGATGAGCAAAATAAGCTTGTGCTGGTTCAGCACTTTATGCCACATCACTAGAACATTTTTGACCCAGCAGTAATATTATCCTGTAACCATACAAACTTTGTAATAGAACAGACTTAACGTACAGTAGAGAAATTCTCTCTCAGTAGAGGCTCCTAGGAAAACCCCATGCCATTAAAGTTGAATATCTATGGCTTATGTAGGACTTAAAGTGCAAGAAGTTCTACTCTGGCTTGGGACGAACATTAGCATGCAGCATTTAGAGTACATCTCTTTTCTCTTTGATTAATCAACATGAGGCTTGCAGCAGCCACCAACTGACAGTAACACACTTTCACTTGGACAGATTTCCAAGGGTACGTTTTCTCTGTAACAGAAGCACACTGCAGGGTGAAGTCTCAAAGCTGCGATATGAACCTTGGGAATGTTTAATTACACAATAACAAATGTTTCTCTGGCTGTATGTCTTAATTATCCCCCTCTAGGTCTTATTAATTAAGCCACTCCCTTTGGCTTCATTAAGCAGTGCTCAGTACTGTTGCCTGTCAGGTCTTGATAGATCTCAGTGGCTCAAAAATAAACTGTGATTAGTTGTTTTGTTTTGTTTTGTTTTGTTTTTTACAGGATTGTAGTTGGCCTCAATTTCCCACTTTGTGTTGCTTAGGGCTTGAAAACACCTGGCTTAACAAGGCAACAATGTTATTTTTCCAGGTGGTCTGCATATTTAACATGATTTTTCAATTACTGCAGAGGTGTGTTTCATCACCCAAAGTGAAACATCAATACCCAGTCCTGAAGCAGCTGCAGAAGTGATGGGGTACTATACATTTCTACAGATGAGCTTGTAGTCTGCAAACAGCTTGTAGCACTTCACTGTCATGTTCCTAATAACTTTGAGACTTTATTTGGCCAAAGCTCTGACTGTTTTGGTGCTTTTAACATCCTGGGGTATAGGAATTTCCCCTAGTATTCCATTTTTAAATAATAGTGACAATATTATTTTTTGTTTAGGGGCAGAAGCAAATTTCAAGCTGAATCACGTTGTGCCTAATCAAGTTTGTGGGAACCCCTTCTCCTTGGACCTGTTTTCAAGCATGGCTTTAAAATAGAGAAAGGCCAATGGGCAGGTAAGTGTGGCCATCCCTTATGAAAGAGTCCCTCTTCTGATGTTGGTGACTGGACAGGCAGTTATTTAACAGGTCTTTTGCATACGTTTCCTTTAAGTCAACTTCTATCCTCAAAGGCGGAACAAAATGAACTTTTCTGGCATTACATTCAATATTTTTTTTTGGTTCTTAATTAACATCTTTCCTTACACAGTCCTTGTCACAGGAGCCAGTGGCATTAAAATCTAAATCTGAGTCAGCCAGGAAGAGGTGCATACTGCAAAACGTCTACAAGACCTATCATTCAGGTAGGACTGCTCTTATTATGAACCGTAAGGCAAATGCTAGTTTCATTAAGTGTTTGTATAGCACTGAGCATAAAAGGGCTCTTGTCTGTAATTAGGGTGCCTCAGTGTTACCAGAACAGGAAAGTAATAATTGAGAGGTCATTACAGTGGCTGATGTAAATCCCATTCCTTAAATAAGCAAAGAGACAACATGCTAAGGAGGGGAACGTCTGTCTAGCTGATTGGTACTCGGAAAAGCACTTGTTCTCTATGCTGTTTTAGGGCAACTTCCTTGCAATACTGTCCAAAAGCATCTTATCAAGAAGTTGTAGAGCTGTACCTTGAAGAAAATGGTAGTGTGGTTGACAAAACAGGTATTCTGCAACTATAGAACAAGGATTTTCATGCAGCTATTACAGTTGACCTGTGACATGCTTGTCAGCCAGTAGATGCTTTCTATTAGATTGAGATCAAAGGGAATAAAATATTTTCTTTATTTTTTTTTTATTTTTTTTCTTCCGGGAAAGCCAAGACATTATAGGAAGTATCCAGACAGTACTCACCCTATCTGTTGCTTTTGGTACAACATGAACAGGAATGGGTTGCCAGAGAAGCTCAGGGTTCCAAATTTGGCTGCTAGTTGGTGGAAAGAGGCCAGATAGGTATGACTGGGCACTCATAATTGTGCGATCATAATCTGTACTTTGGATATAAAACTGGAGATAGAATGGCAAAAAATTAAAAAACAAAACACCAAAAAAAAAAGGAAACTTAACTCATCAATCATGGCTTCCTGTTTTCAGTTGTATGTTTTTGCATAGAATCAGAACAGTGAAGCTGTTAGAACTTTATAGGGCTCTACTTCATTTGTATAAATCAAATTGCCAAAGCATCTTTCAGTTTGGGATCTAACCTTCCAACTGTATGTTCCAAAAAGTATAAGAAAACATGATTTTAAACATGATTTTAAAGATTGAAGCTCTCCATCTGAGTTTCAGAGGTACATTGATACGATCCATCTGCTATAACTCGGGGATAAAGGCACTTATAACCATAGCAGGTAACAAAGTCTTTCTTGGAAGCTATAGTCTTTTATGCCTTCCCATCATTGCATTCCTCATGTATTGACCAAAATAGCAGTGATATCTTCCCCACAATGGATCTGTGCCGTATGACAAGCATATCCAAACAACTGTGAGACTTCTCATTCACAGGACAAAGTATGTGAACATGGCCCACCACATTGCCCATACGTTCATGTTTAAACAAGGTAGAAAAATATTGGGTTGCTATGGATAAATATCCAATTCATTCGATGGTGTGGAGCTGTTCAGACCCAGAAAACTGAGCCATGGAAGAACCAAAATGAACTAAGAACTTTCAGTAGGAACTGAAAGTTATAGATTTGAGCCTATGTTTTCACCTTGACATAAAAGCCTGACTTCCAAAAAGTTCTTCTGCTACCTTAATTTTTGTATTAATTAAAGGAATATGATGATGTATGTGCTTTTATCTATCAGAAGTCCATAGTTCTGCTACGCTGGAGAACTGTCCTCCAGGCAGTCCTGCTATATACCTCTTTCCGGTTGTATGTGCTGTTCAGAAAGTTGGAATATCTCTTCCTCACGTACTGTCCAAGTTCATAAAGCTGCTGCATTCCAGTCTGTGAGGCAAGTGTACAGATGGCTATTAGATTAAGGTGATTGGAGAATGTCAAATAAGTTTATTTTCTATTTCCTTTTTTGTCTTCAGCAATTTCTTTTTACATGATTATTAACCACATTTATAGCATACTGTATATGTTGTAGGTGACCAAGAATTTTTAACAGAAATAATCATTTATATCTATGGAAAAAATGATACATTCTGAAATTCTAAGACTTCAACATCTGCTACAGGAGAAGCAATGCACCTGATTCTATATTAAATACTGTTTCCACAGTGCTGTGGCTCTGTAGATGCTACTGGAGTTATTCATGAGCAACACTGTGAAGAGTATGTCAGTTAGTGACAGTTGAAAAAGGAGTATTAATAACCTAGTATTCATTACTGTCATTGCTGTGCTAATTTATCAACCTGATAAATTATAGAAATAATTACAAAATAAATGATAAACTTGTGGCTTACATTCCATGCATTTAAAATTTCTTTCCCATCTTTGTTTAGGTACACCTGCAGTTGTCTTAGACTGCACGCTGTCTTTTCTATCATTCATTTCCAAGACTGTGAGCAGAACTTTGTAACTTTTAGCTTCAGAGAAGTACATTCTTACTACTGTTGCTAAGAAGATAATAAAATAGAAAAAAGCTCTCAAAAAAAATCTTCATGAAAGCAACAACTTTTTTTCTTCTTATAAGTTACTTACAGGGAGATAGTAACCTGTTGTATGAATGCCTGAAATTTACAGATCTTTAAAGCCTTACTTCAAATAATAAATGCTGAATTGTCTCCAATTCATGTTTCTGCATCATGACAACTTATTGTTAAGGAATGCATTGGCCTCTCTTTGCTCCAGAATTTCATGTGCCAGATACAGTTAAAAAGCTAAGGCTTGATCTTAATGTTGAAATGCCAGAGCAAGAAGTAGGTTCCGTGTATCCTAGTGAAGGTCTGGGTTGAAAACAGCCTTATTAGAAAACACATTTCCCCAGAATCAACTTTCTCCTGCAAGACTTCCCTTTTTTATTAATTATTGGGGGGGCATCCTTTCCATGAAATATGAAATCAATGTGAAATATGGATTCATTACTTGACCTGGTGGGAAGGTGTTACTCATTTATCTTGTCACGGATCCCAGTGCTTAATGGTAGTTCGACTTCAGCAATTTTAGAGTAAGGATAATCTTTAAATTTGCCATTTGTTTGAAGGCAGACACACTGTCAGGAAGTTATTGTTTGTAAGAAGATAGTTATACAGCTATGATGAACAAGACTTCAGTGTACAGTAGTTGGATGAGTATTGTTGCAAAAATATTTATGAATTACAGGGTATTGCTAATAGACACTGTCAGTACTTGGAATTTGCTCATGTCTGCAGGGCACACATCAAAACCTGCCCATTTCCTATTTTTGTAGCATACGTAAGTGCTACTGAGAGAGTTAACATACCTTGGTAAGTTGTCCAAATCCTTGGGGCCATTCACTTTCTTTGTGTAGATCAGTTGGAAAGTTTACAACTGGTGTTCTGTCACCATGTCGGAAAACCTAGTAAGATTCCCATTTAAAAAAAAAAAATTAATTACTGCTAGCATTCCCTTCTTGCCCATCTAGAAGACAAGCATAAAATCTTAGTTCCAGTGTCGTTTTTTCAAATTGAAATATTGGACAGTCTGCAGAAACCTAGTCAAGTAGGATTAGAGTATGTTCTTTACACTCAAGAATAGGTATTAGTATATTGAAATTTAGTGGGTATGAGTCTGATTATTCTTTCACCTAGAACATAAAATTAAGCAGCCAGAATGTCAGTGCTCAGGTTACATCCATAGGTTACATCCAAGTCGGCAACCAGACAAGAAATCTGACTGAATTTTGGATACTCAGCAGCACCTTTGAATATTAAACCAGTTACATATGTGTTTATATGAGGATTTAATTACTTTGGCATATGTACTTGAAATTTTTGGCAACTGCTTTTTTCATAGCAGTATATTTAAAAGTAATTCCATGTACATTGTCTCATCTTTGAGTTCACACTCATGCCATGACATAAAGAAGAAAAAGTGTATATAATTACACCATTATCTTAATATTTATTAATAATTTTACTTATATTTATGAAAGCATTTAAGAAAATTTCTAGGATTTTTTTCTATTAACATTAGTAACAGCAAAGAGTTTGGTTGCTTTGCTATCCTGGACATTCGAGCATGGTGAATATTAGTGTGGTGTTTACAGTCAAATGCTTTGTACATCAGAAACCTTAAATGAGCCCTTTTTGTGTCTGTAATCCAGCATGCTAAGAAAGTACCAACCCTAGATTAAATAGTTCTGAAAATATCTGAATTACCCTCCCTCAATATGTCATGTATAGCCAAGTTAAACTTCTTGTTAAATTATCCAGCTTCACAGAAAATCACTTTTACAAGTGATTGACAGTCACTCAAACTGACATAATTAAATGCCTGTTTTGGTAATACGTAATAACAGTTCAAAACCTGGCCAAGAGGTAAGCCTTTTTTATTAGTGAAAAATGTGTCCGATTTCAAATACTAATTTACATTGCTTTATACTTGAATATTCAACTTAACATGTTGTGTATGTCACTGTCACAACAGTCAACTCCTAAGAACTTTCAGTACACCAGAACAGAGTAGCTTTTTACCTGAGTAGAGGCGAGAGGACAAACAGATAAAGATCCAAAGGTATTTGGATGTATGTTTGGAGATCTAAAGAATCTAAAGATTTCTCTTTTTAAATGTTAGAAATGGAAACAGTGGGATTGTTCTCTTCTAAAAAACAGCACAGATTCTTTTTTTGACATGAAAGAGAAGAAAGTTCAGTTCCTTCTTTGTATTTATGCATCTGTGTTGTACAGTGAAAAATAAATATGATATTAACATTAAGTTGGAAATAACAAGCAAGAAACAAAAACTACTAAAAGCAAAACCCTAAGCCCTGTTTTTATTTTAACCCCTAAGTTTCTCAGACAGCTGTCTTCTCTTTACGCTCAAACTTTCTCCTTGCTTTCTACTTCTGAAAATGACCTTGCTTCAGTTGCAATTGAAAATTAAATAATAGCCTCATGAACTACCACTCAATCTGAAAGTCTAACTCAGTCATAGTCAGCTACATCAGCTACATTTCAGGAGACTTTCTTTTCATTTTTTTTAATTTTTTTTTTGTCTGAACTGCAAGAAGAACTTGTGTGTTTGAAAGATTTTCTTTTTCATTAGACTAACAACCTGATGCTGTTAGGGAAAGAAAATGTTTCCCTACAAAGCTTGCCTTGGTTATCAAGATAGATTTCTCAATAATCATCATGAAATAATTGATCCTTCAAATTCCCTTGAAAATCGTTGTGTACTGCAACATTTATTACTCCTGGGTTACAGATTACCTTCCTGGCCTGTTGGAAGACATACAACACAGAAGGATGAGAGAAAAGAAGGAGGCATCATAAAATCAGAGAAGACAATGGAAGGGTGAGGAGGACATACATAAAAAGGACAAAGCACACCTGCTGGATGTATTCACTTCAGTTTCTTTATATGAAGTGCTTCACCTCAGTCTGTTCTCAGAAGTTAAAGATGGATAGTTATTAAATACCCTCTCCTTTAACTCTAGTACAGCTTGAACCTGGTTTGGTGTCTGAGTTCTCCCAATGTTTCTATACAACAGTGTGAGGGTGAGCATTTCAGATCAAAATGGCCATGTGAATCAGACTTTGGCCAGCATTTGCTTCCATTGTTATCAGGCGAAAAATCATACTGGAGAAAAACTAGGGTGGGGGAGAGGGTAAGCTGAGAACATGTCATGTATAGTTTACAAAATATCTTCATTCAGAAATACCACGAATAACAGTGAATTATGTGCCTCTGAGTAATAGTGGGCCTCACAGAGACATTTTTATTGATAGACTGAACTTCAAGCAGAAAGATTTCTTGTTTTGAAGCTAGCAGTAGGAATGGAAAAACAATTGATCGATGGAATTAGTCATGCTGCCAGTTCAGAGAAACCATAGATGCAGAAATACTGAGCGTGTTTAGTCTAGGTTTAAAAAGGCTTGAGTTGATTAGACAAATATAACAAGCTCAGTCAGCACTTCCTATCTTTACAAGAAGAAACACATGATGAAGTCATTATACTTCAGAAAACCACACCTCTTTGTACATATGACAGGTGAAATGAGTGCCTGTGTGGAGGCAGAAGTTACAGGTCAAAATTTCCTTATAAAGACGCAATAAATCAGTATTTCATTTCTACTTGGGTACCCGAAGGTCCTAAATATATATATTTTTTCTTCTGTCTATTTCAAAATCAGTGCACAAGAATTATGCTGAAGATGAGTGTCTACATGTGAAAAGGAAAGCTAAAATAGCATTTTGACAAAATGGCTGGTGTTACAGCTTTTCAGACAAAGAGACTTGTGGCCAATAATTAAAACACACAAAATCAGCACAAACATGGAAGTCATGAGGAGAGAGCAAGGCACCTTTCCATGGCACAGCAGAAATCTGGAAGTGAGCAAAAGGGAACGTTTGTCTGGTTTCCCTCCCCTACCCCACAGGTATATTTTATCTTGTGCAGTTCTGCTAAGAAAGTTTTAAAAAGTCATTTTGGCACGTTTTCACAATGCAAAAGTACTCTCAGGTGACAACATAGCAACTTACAGAGGATGGAAAATGACCACTGAATTATCTCAGAAAGACATCTTTTAGACTTGCTTTGACTGTAGCCTGACTGTCATTTGATGCCATTGTATTAGTGATATGTGCTGGGGCCAATTCCTATCTCACTAATTTCTCTTTCTGCTAGCAATTCTGTTTCCACGTAAATTCAATGAGTGAGTTCAGAAGACAAAATTCAATTGAACACACAGAATCCATGCCTTGAGGAAGGAGATATATATTGATAATAAGACTAAATCTATAGTAACTTTTTAGGCAGTCCGTTTAAGAAAAAGTATCAGGAATAAAGGAAACACAGTTTAAATGAAATTTACACATTATTTTAACTTTAATTGTGTCAAGTTACTTCATAAATGGATATAATGGTATTTTTTTTTTCCTCTCTCTTTTTGGTGGTTGGGGAAAGTGGCTGCATAGGTGTGATAAGGAAGATGATTTTGGATAAGAAGGCTCTTATCTCCAAATGGTAAGCATTTCCTGTAACTTTTTTTTTGCAGGACCATTTCTTGTTAGAACACAGTAACAGCTGCAATTCAGTAAAAGCCTCGTTTTCTTCAGCAAATTAAATTTCTAAGGCCTTCTAGCTGCCTGATTTCACCCTTGTGTCTAGTTGTCCCTCTTAAATTGAAATACTTGAGGATAATGCTGTACTCAGAACGTTACTGGAATGAGGGTTAAGTCCCTGCTTTGTGCACTGTCTGATACAGCAGTAAGGCTCGAAAACAATAGGAACTGGTTTTTCCTGTGCACTCTGGCCTTTCTCCAAGTGACACATCTACATAATCCAGCCAATAAACAACTAACTATTAAGTACTTTATCAAAATCTAGATCATATGTTTTGGACACACTACTTCTGTCTGTTATGTGTGCACTCAATGCCTCAAATACAGAAAGGTGGAAGAATATCTTTATAGTAAAATTCTTATTTATAAATGTCAATTCCAATCCCCACAACTTTGTGTTGAAAATACAACTCTAGACTAACTATTCTTTAGGAGTATAGCTCTAATTAAAAAATAGATAAATTAGGATGAAAAGAGTTGTGATGCAACCTTCACCATCCAAAATACTTTATTGAATTAATCTCTATTTTTCCTCAGCTATTGAGGAAACTGATGCTGGAGTACTGTCTAGTTGCTTTAAAACAAGTAACAACCCAGCAAAAAAACAATTACAGTCCATTTTCAAATACCTGAAGTTAATGCAGCTTAAATCTCTACACAAAATGCCCTTTTCTGTTTCTTCATATACTACTGTGCCCATTCAGTTTTTCTGAAGTGGAAAATACTTCTCTTTTTATGGTGTCTTCTATTTTGGAATCTCAAAGCACCTTATAACATAAGCTTCCAAGCCCTAAGGAGGTAGGCCAGAGTCACCAGTTCCGACTGTGCAAGAGTGTCAGTTAAATCAAGCAAAGACAGCTGGACTAGACCTCGGATCTCTGAAATCCTGTGTGCTATGCATCTATCACAAAGCTAAGTGGCTCAGTTACCCTGAAAACAAATAAACGAACAAATAATAAAAAAAAAAAATGTAGTGGTTAGGAGATGAAAACTCTTATAACTAGAAGCATTTTATCTCAAGTTTTTAAACTCTGTAAGCCAAAGGGCAGTAGTATTTCTAAGTCAAAAAGACTCAAAGCAACTGCACACCTTCTTTGATTCAACAGCCATATCAAATTCCCCATATTCCCCACTACTAAACAGAAAAAAAATCTACTTACTACAGCCACAAACTTCAGTTCTCTTTCTGTGGTAGCCTGCTGAAGCAGGGTGAAGATAATATAGAAAGCAAAACACGGAATCCTAGATGGGTTGGGAAGCCGTATCACTCTCATCCTGGCAGCAGATGAAAAAAGCCTTTGTAGCTCCAGCAGCTGTTCAGGCTGAACAGCCCAGACGCGAGGCTGTACTTCAAAAGGGGAGGAACTGCTGCTGGTGAATTTCAAATCCAGAAGGAATGTTGTGTGACTATGCAACAAATCCCAACGCCCTTTGTTTTCAAATTACTGTTTACATTCCATTTAATGAAATCATAATTCATTTCCTTTTTCTCTCTGAGATTTTTCTCTTTTGGAGCTGAAGGATGAGGTTGAAATACGAAGGAGTTGTTAGGCATTTGTAATGTTTCAACCTACCTGTTCTACTTCCTCTTCTTAGGGCTTTGAATTTTTCCAGACTACAACACAGCCAAAAGGATGAACTCAGAACCAAGAGCTAGGCAATACTGTTTCTGTTTTCTCTTTGCTGTTCAGTTCATCCTCTTTTCAGCTACCTTTTTTCTTTATTTATCTACATTGTCACTGCAAAATCAACATAATTATTTTAAACAAAACTTCATATACGTTAAAATTGCCCATCCCAGAGATAAAATAATCCTTACAACAAATGCATTCTTTAAGCTGCTTTCTGGGCGGTTATTTGCTCTTCAGTTTGAGTGTGATGTTTTTCTTTTCCATTGGAGCATGTCTATACTTTGTCTTTTGTAACTAATTATGTCAAGTTCTCTTTTGGCCTCAATTCTCTAAGAAATTTTTCATGTATAGGCCCTGGAGCTCATATTTTTTTATTGTTCCTGATTAAGAGCACTGTTTCCGACACCCACTGGCTTTGAGCAGATTGCTCAGCTCTCCTCTCTTGGCTTTCTGTATATACAACAAGAGTAAGCATAGCATTATTTCTGGACTTCATATGGGTTTTTGGAGCAAATGAATTACAGTTTGCAGAGGCCTATAAACACACTTTCCTAAATGTTAAAACTTAAAATCACGTGTATGTTGTCTGAGTCATGCCATTCCTGTCTTTTTGAAAACAAATGTAAGTTGATCATCTTCCTGTATTATTTAAGAGTGCAGGTCAAAAATATACTTTTGTTAGAATATTTGAAGATGCCTATAAATTTAAGAGTGCCCTGCTTTTTTAATCTATATAACATTTACAGTAGGTGTAAAGTCTTAAGCTTTTTGGATGAAGAAATCCTTGATTCTCAGATTTTTTTTCTCATCCTTCATAAACCTTTACCATGAAATTCAGAACTCATGAGTTTTTGTAAGGTTTACTGTTTCATTGTGTTTGTGTGATGAGTGGCTGTGACTAATGAAGGTGTGCATGCTGTAGCTTGAGAGTCTAATTATTATACAACCCTTACAGTAGCCTCACTTTAGAAATGAACTAATTTGTGTGTTTGTGATGCTGGATGGCATTATTTAGGAATGTTTAAAAATACATCATGACTGCTTTTTGTAGAATACCTTTGCTAACATCTCTTGAAAATGACAGTTGAACCTGAAATCAAGCATATGATATAGTTCTACTTTGTGTGGCTTCATTCTTCCTTTTGGCAGGTATATTTTACTAGTGGGATTTTTTAATGGAAAAATCACTGAAGAATGCATGCTATAATCCTAAATGAATCCATATCCCTTGCAAAATGAAAAAAAAAATATGCCTCCTTCATGTGCAACAGTAGTTAAGACGGGGTCCTGCTGGCAACATGTAAGTATGTTAGTAGTATGTATTTCATTTGGAAAATTCCTTGCTTGTCTTGAATTTTAATTCCAGTTCGGGATATGGGAAGACTTCCATTTCTTCTATGATTTTGACAGCTATAAACTTGTCATATTCTGCAACAAGTAAATCCTTACTTTCTTTTTAGGCAAAGTTGCTTCAAAATAAAATAAAATAAATGTTCCAAAATTAGACATTAAAATTGCCCAAGTATCACAGTATAAATACACATCAACTATTTGAATAATGCTAATGCTTTATGCTAATTTGGCTCAATGGCATATATTATAATTATTAAATTATGACATTAAGTGGAATTAACTTATTCAGAATTGTCTATTTTAAGAGCTTGTATTTATCTTGAAGGCTCACTGAAGCATAGCTTAAGTGGCTTTGAAGTGCAAAAGTTGCAAAAGAACCCGTTCGTTAACGTATGCAAGGGTAATCTTAGCTACCTGCTGTTGGTGTAGTGCAACCTGTGCACTCACTGGGTCATTGCATTCAAGGCAATCAGAGGTGAAACTTCTGCCTGCACTCTTGGATGAGCCTACGTACATGGGGAAGCATCTCAAGTTTGGTCACTGGCTGAATTTGCAGATTGTCACTTAAACTGGTTTGGAATTAGGTGTAATCATTTTATTCAAGCTTCTTTTTTTATTTGTTTTTTATTTTTTAAGAAGAAAAAAAAAAAGAGGGGAAAAGAAAAATTTTGGTTCCAGTAAACAGTGACACATTTTCCAAGCACAATTCTGAAGCACTTATGACAAAAGCAAATGGCTAGGTCATAGTGTTGGGGTGATTTTACCCAATTGTGCATGAGGAGGATGCAAAATAGCTTTATGACACAAGAAGAATTAAGGTACTTAGACCGATGACTGGACATGAAGCTACATCTTGCACCATGGGAGAAAATTCCATGAGCACAAAATTGCTTTCTTAAGACTGGCAGGGGGAAATCATCAACTCAGAGTCCTCTAATAATTTCTCAGTTTGTCCAAAATTTGTAATATTTATCTAGTTACAGAGCACTCAGAATTTTTCTTTTTTTTAAGATGAAGATGTTTGCCCGAAACATAGGAACCCAAGTTTGCAGTCCAGGAAATGTAGAAACAGAATGAACAACAGTGAGAAAGAGACAGGAAACACTATTTATCTTCACTTTCCTCTTTAAAACTCTGCAGCCTGGTGGTCATTTTATTTTCTGGAAGATGTAGTGTTTGATCCCTTTGGTAAAACAGGGTTTTGAAGTTGTGTTTGCCACATCTCAGATGAGTACCCAAAATACTGAGTAAAAAAGAAGATATATCTACTGGTAGCAGTCCTGTGAAACAAATCAAACATAGTCAATGAACTTGATCCATACTTGTGAATTATTTGGGGAAATTTAAAAAAATTGTTCTTATTTTTTGTGTTCATTCAGCTCTGTAAATAATCCAAAGAGAAAAGGAGGTGGTGAAAAGAACAAAATTATAAATCAGGGGATTCAGTACCACATTGCCCAAACAGCATAAAATTTCTCTTGTTTTTCTGCTATTGTTCGTTCCCCACCTTGCTGACATTGTTTCTGTGTATGATGGGAAAAATAGTGAACATCACAAGCTATATCTCACCTAAAATACAGCATCTGTGACTATTCAGGTGTTATGTTATATAAAGTTTTCTTTAATATATGGCCTGACTGTTTTTGCATTGTTTTTGAAAGAAGGGAGGGAGTTCCATTTTCATTTGATCTTGCCATTGCAACATTATATATACATATATATATTAAAAAAATAAACAAACAAAAAATCCTTTTCATTCTAAATAACTCCAAAGCTGAACTGTAGTTTGCTTATTTTTATTTTAAGAAAAATCGAAAGACAATTGCTAGTGATTTATTACCAGCAAAAGACTGTGGTACAGGTGTTTCAAATGGAGTTAACTGGTACAGTTGCAGAAAACCAACATTTTAAATGTTTTGCTAATATTATTAATTCACTGGCATCTTCAATTTATATTCATGCAAAAGATCTGGGTTTGATGGTTCAGCCTTAATGAACACTGACATTAGTTTTTGTTTAGAGTGTGCAGGGAATAAAGAACATCTTTTATGTGTTGCTCTAGTGATAGTCTTAAGAACAAAAAAAGCATTAAAAAGAATGGGTGTGATGGGGTTTCTGTTGAACAGGAATAAGGGCAATAAAATATTTTAGAAATACTTCAGAAATTTATTTTTTTTTGTTTCTCTATAGAATTCAAAATACTCTAGGTATGTTTGCTAGGTCATGTAGCAGAGAAGAAAACATGGTCTGATGATGTAATGTTAAAGGGGGACCTTTTTTTTTGCAGTTCTGTGAACTGTTGGTTCAGCTAGGATGCACATCCATGTAGCTGTGAAGTGCTGGGGCCAGGCTCTAGCTCTGTGGTCCCCTACCCCAAGACAAAACTGTGAGATGGAAGAAGGGTCTTCGTGTGGTTCTGAACATTTCTTAGAGGTGGATTTGGGTGAGGAAGGAGAGGAAGAACAAGGAACTGGGTGCTAAAGAGAATCACAAAGAATGTCTCAGCTGTGTGAGTATTGCACTCTCTGTGTGAGCCTGATCAGGTCTAAGACAGCCGAAAGGTTACCCTTGCCTTTAGCGGAAGAAGAATGAGTCCACCTTTACAGCACTTGAACTTCCACTTAAAAATATCTAGCCAACAAAACATTGAAAGCAACTCAAACTCTGGTTCAGAGGAAAAAAAAAGGGGAAAATAAGAAGAAAAAAAAAAGGAAAAAAAAGAAAAGAAAAAAAAAAGAACAGGTTCAGAATAAAAGAAAGGTCACCTAGAAATTTGGTTTTGGAAGCCAAGGTTATGATATTGTTAGTAGTCCAATGCTGATAAAAATAGTCTTACATTTTCCTTTCTAATTTCCTTTAGCATTTTTTAAAAATTATTTATTTCTTGTTAAAGGAGGTGTGATGATCAGCTTCACAGTTTTGAAATGCATCATGTAAAGCATTTACACTGACTCTTTTGTGAGGGCTGCCAGACCTGGGAAGGCTCTCTGCCATTATGGACATTAAGGTAATATGCAACAAGCAAGCAAACAAACAAACAACAAAAAAACTTGTTCTACTTTGCATTAGGAAGCAGCTACAACTGCTTGTCTTACTGTATTAGAAAACATTTTTACCCTTGTTTAGATGCTACGGTAAAAGGGTCTGCTTTTTATTCACAAATAGCAATCATTTATTTTTGTCATATTTTTTAACCCCTTTGCTGTGAAATCCAATTTTAGCTGTTCTTCCTGAACTGTATTTCCTGTTCTGCCTTAGGAGGCACAGCAGTTGTTGCTTGGGCCCCGCTGATCAGAGAATGGGCTTTAACAGTGAGAATTCTGAAACTTAGATTCTTGCTAGAGAGAAAAGGGAACTTTTTTTTTTCTTTTTGATTCTTTTGTAGTTATGGAGTAGCAGTTATCTGCTTATGCTATAATTCTAAAAAAAAACAAAAAAAAACAAACAAAAACAAAAACAAAACAAAACAAAAACAACAACAACAAAAACCCACCACAAAATATACATTTCATAAGCTTAGCCTCCATTTTCAAAGCTTGGTCCAAGCAAAGGGAGCCAGAATGTTTTCTTTTTTGGCATCTCATCTATTACTCTGTTTCTCTGTGAAATGACCTGTGGGCAACAAGGCTGTTGACAAAGCTTCTATCCTTTGTGAGAAAATAAAACATAGAAAATAAAAAGGCTAGTTTTTCAAGCAAAGAAGTATCCACTGTCTTCAGAAGTCAGTTGCATCTGACAGCTCCAATCCAGCGTTTGTAGTAACAGCTCAAATAGTTTTCACAATAGCAACATTAGAAAACGTAACTAGTTAAGGATTGCCCAGCACATTCTGCATGTTTTAACTAGCACACAGCTGTAGAGTCTTTTATTTTGTGTTGTCAGTAGGATCTTTTTGTTAATGACAAAAACAACACAGGCTGATGTATCAGAAGCACAGAATTTATATTATCAGATCAGAGTATATTATAAAAGTAACATAACAAAAGGAAGGTGTTTGTAAAGCTATTTGAAGTCACAAAATCTTTTTCTTTCAAAGTTGACAATTAGCCTTGCTATCTTTTTGGAAAGAGACAGAATGGCTCAGTATCTGAAGGCCTTGTTGGGTCAATTGCCTGACAGGTCTTAATGGTAGCCAGATTGACTGTAAGATTCTTTTAGGTCTAACTCCATGGTCCGTTCTTTCTGTAACTGTCATCCTCCTTCTATATAGAGGTGTAATATTTGTGTATGTACATGACAGAAGAAAAAATATCTCTTCAATAAGTAAACAGCCATTACCCTTATTTTTTGTAGCTTCTCAGATCTCTTTGTGTGAAGTACTTCATTATTTCTTGAATAAAATAACATACGATGAAACTGGAATCATTCCCACTGTTGTGAGCTCCTTTTGAAGCACTGCTTTCCTTACCAGTTCTGTAAGTTGTTGTCCGAGTCTTCAAAACAGGACAACACTCCTTCAGAGATATTTTCCAACTTTGCAGCAAATTAAGGCTATAGCTTTTCAAAACACTATACCTAAAATTGTGTTCTTCAATTAATTCTGCCAAATCACTTTGTAATGAATAGACGTTAAAAAATTACTCCATTTTCACAATGCATTTGGTTTTTAAAAAATAAAGCTAATGTTCATGAAAGATAAACCACTTCTTTCTGTAATTATGCAATGTAGCTGTAGTGAGGAATGTTTTCATTTGTTAAAGATCAGGAGACTGTTGGTCATGCTGATGGAAGTTAATGAGAAATATTAGACTGTAGTAACATCACATCGTGGGAGGAGATTTTTCATAAGGCTAATCATGCTGAATGTCCTGAAGGGTACACCTAAAGGTAAGACAAAAAGAGAGTGTAATTTTCAGAAGAAAAAAGAAAAAAGGAAAGAAAAAGAAAATAAAAAGGGCAAATGTATTGATACTACTTGAACAAGTGAAAAGATCAGGCTAAGTACCGAAGGGCTGACAAATCTGATCCCATTTGGATGGAAGTAGGACGCAAGTAGAAAAAGTCTGTTGAAATGGTTAGCTGATCCACCCTGAAAACTTCCTGAGAAGACAAATGAGCACAGAGAAATGTTTTAACCCCTTCCCAAATAAGCTGAGCTGTCTTCACTTCCTATGTTCCATACTGTAGTCATCATCATGTGGGGAAACTTGGCTCTGACTTATACCACTCTCAAAATACTGCTACCACAGTCTTGTGTGACCTGTACTAACAATACTTCCCCAATCACTGTATTTCCCTATACTGGGGATGTAAATCATCTCCGTGAACCTTCAGTTAAGCATTTTGTGGAAACAGCTCTGTGTGGGAAATGTTGTCTCCATGTAGAATAGCTATCTAAGGTTAATTTTTGAATGCAGTCACATCCTTGGATTTCATTCCAAAAAATTACATTTATAAGCTCTGTTCATCAAAAGTTCGGATACCAGTATAATCAAAGTATTAACAAATGCAATAGCAAAGAACAATATTTGAGATTGTTTTTGACAAATCTGGAAACTGCTGAATCAGTGATGTTTTAGTTGTGTATTGCAGGTGTGAATGTGATCTGTAATCTCTCTGCATTACTCCTCAGTTTGGTTTTGCTTCCTGGTGTTACAGACCAATAGGTCAAGCCTATCTGCATTCACTGAGAATTGGTAATACATTTCATCGCTGCTCACACTGATTTAGCCCAGTACGGTCCATCTGAGAGCTTGCTGTGCTGTGCAGGTTTTGGAACAGTGTGTCCAGGTGACCGCCTTTTCCCAAGTGCCACTCATGCACAGCAGAGACTCTAAAACTTCTTCCTGCAGTTGTTATGAGTTATAAACCCCCCCAAATAGGAGCTGATCCCAGCAGCTACTGAGATGGAATCATTCTGAACCAGGACAAAATACAGGAAAGTGTCAAATTTCGCTATGACAATATGGCAAATATTTTGATTGGAGAGTCAGTTGTGGTTGTAATCTCTTCTGTAGCCCACATGCGTTTCCTACACTTAGGGTTGCTGATGAAAGCAGTTGTGAGCAGCAATCCTGGACTTGGTGTAATAAGGCTGGATAACCTCTAACTTTTACTTAGGCAAAATTTGAGAATTGAAACAATGCGCAGCCTTTGTGTTGAACTTGAAGGCTAAATATTTGGGTCTTTATTGATGACAATTTTTGATTATATGGTAGATATTTTTTCTACTCATTTACTTGGTCAGTTACACAGTTTACTCTCTGAAGGAAGGGAACTGATTTCCACCAGACTTAGATTACTAAATGCTATAGTATAAGCATGAAGTATTTATCACTTTTTCATGACTATATTAGTTGCTTGGCATAAAAAAAAATCCTCAGAACCAACCTTCTCCTCCTCCCACCCCCCATTCCCCCTGAATTATGTTTTGCATATGGCAATTTCCTGATGCATTTCTTGAGAATGTGTGAGCAGTGAATACAGTTAAACATATTTAGGGAACCATTATTTTCTAATTATTCATCCATTCTAGCTGCAATATCTCCATTCTGTTTATGGATTCAAGAAATATATCAGGAAAGGCTTTGCAACAAAATGAGTTGGTCTGCCTGCATTCTTCTAATCTCTGAAATTTTGAATTCTTCTTGAGATCAGTGGTACAGAAAGACATATGGGATGATCATCAAGACAAAAAAAATAGGGACATGAATCCTGGGGCCTCTTTGCTTTTCCTTTCTCTTAATAAATACAGAGCTGCGTACGCAAGAGACATTTTTGCCTTCCTGCTCCTTCTTTCTGCAAATGTAAATATAATCAGTGGTCAGAATGGAAAGCTAGAAATTCTAATATGGAGATATAGACAACCTACTAGGGAATGAATTAGTACTTCCCATGTTTGTCTATATATGTTTGATACTCTGGTAAGTACCAGTTCGATATACTATTCCATATTCATCTGCTTTGATCTCTGAATGTCTCCTAAAATCAAGAGAATGCATGGTGATGGTAATCAGCTTGGACAAATACTCTACAGTTAGAAAAGATGAGGTGAATTAACACAGTTAACACATTTGTGTATGCTTACTCAGTAACTGAAGATCTTTTTGACTGCACAAAAATTAAACAAAAAAAAAAAGACACCATGAAAAATAGTATCCTGAAGTATAATCAGCCTTGATTCCACTTCAGCAGAAAGTTGGGTGGGGATAGATAAATCTACCAATGGAGCAACAACTATGGCCATGGATACAATTTTTTCTTACTGGGATCTGATTTTTTTTCTTTTCAGACCAGACCCTTATGAAAAAGACTGTAACTTCAAATGAGCTCTTGGCAGAAGATGTAATCTTGGCTTTAATTTTGGGTACATGTGCCCAAAGCACTTAACTTACCTTTTTATGTCCTATATCCTACATTCTCTTGTCCAATGTTGTGTGAGGACTGGGGAAACCAAATGAGTAAATCTTTCTAGTGGACAGTGAAATTTGCAGCCAGGGAGAGTGAGGGGGTGGGGATCTCTCAAAGAATTATTCCGATAATACATTTCTATGGTGTATTGCCTGTTTAAAAAATACAGAATGGTCAAAATAAAGTTAGGTGTGCACAACAGATGTTCCGTGTTATAAAGTAGGGATTATATTTTGAGATGTAGTTTTTTTGTGTGTGTGTGTGTGTGTTTTTGTTTTTTGTCTTGCTAATAATACGTATCATTATTAACCGGACAGTATCTTTTCAAACAACAGATGGTCAATACCAATTTGCATGTAGATTGTCTTATTGGTAAAGAGTTAAGGAAGTAAATAGATAAAGAGGGTAGATTAAAATATCTCAACTGTAATGAAGCAATAGATAGTGAGGTTTCAGACTGCAATGACGTGGTTCTGCTGCTGTCAATAACTCCTCAAAGGAGTCCAATTATAATAATTAAAATCAATCTGTGATCTTTTGCTGTGTAGTGAACCTTGTGTATCCAGTTTAATTAGTCTGGCATATTAGTAAACTGCTTTTAGGAAAAAAAAAAAAAAGTATATGTTAGGAGTACAGCTTACAGATACTTGCCCATTTTTTTCTTGGTAAAGTTCAAAAAAATGGCAGGCACTGTAAGGAGGCAATTTCCCATTGAAAACATTGAGTGCCATCTGTAAGGCAACAATGGTGGCTGCATGCTGTAAATAGAAGAAACATTTAATTAAAGGTCTATTGAAAATGATTGCGTGCATCTATTATTTAACCATATGTCCAATATATTATCTATACATTTAACATTACTTATGTGATCTTCATTAATTCTTTCCCTCTGCAGTGTTGAGCAAGTATTGTTCTTTTATGGCTGTACAAACTGAAATGCTGCATGTATAGAGGATATACATATTTAAATATTTAAGATGTATTAAGCACTTGCAGTTCTTATCAAAGTTAGCAGGATATGTGAAAACTTATTTGAATAAGAACTGGTGGTTTTGCATGGTAGGTAAACAACTGAGATCTGAAGAGAAAGCTCTTTTGCTGATATATGTCTTATACTTCATTATCAAATTGCAATTTAGCAATAGGAGCTTTTTACACAGAGCAGTCTAAGAATTTCCTTTCCATTTGAGAGTGCTCATTCTAAACAAAAATATAAGGTCACAACTGAGTGACTGCTTTCTTTATACCTTCTAAAATAACTTACATTATCTTCATTTTTATGTTCTCCCCCCCCCTTATTTTTTTTTTTTAACTTTTGCATCTGAAAAAGGTGCAGGAAGGAGGAATTTTGTTTCTAAATTATCTTTGTGATACAGTTTCAATAAAACAGAGGTCTTTTCAGTTCTCTGCTCAATCAAAACACTACTACAATGAAATATACAATGCCATCAGGTAGAAAATGGAATGCTTCAGGTTTCAAAGTAGTCTCTATTCATTAAAGAGTGGGAATAATCCAATGATACTTAAGGTTAACCAAATAAAAATGCTTGTATCTGTATTTCATAAAGGAAATGAAATGCTTTCACTGCATTTAAAAACTGCAGAAAGGTAACATAAAAGAAACAGTGAGGACTCACCGTAGAATACATAACCATTTTTTGTTGATGTGAAGGCCTTCTAGCATCTGAGATATGCTTTAGAATAGTTTTTAAAAGAATACCTGAAAGAAAATGGGGAAGCAATGACTGAAAGAGACACTTTTGTTAACATCCTTATTGTTACTATTTTAATACTATCTGTCTTTAAATGCACCAGATTTATTCTATTGCTCTTATGGATAATTTGTACACAGTGGCCTGATAAGTCTGATATTAATTTTTACATGAACAGTTGGCCTGATTCTGAGTCCATGTAAAATATTTCCAGGATCCCTAATAGCCTTGAGAGCTTTAAACTGTCTGTTCAGAGCTGCTCTGTGCCACCAGAACAGTTTAAGAAGACCACTGTAATGAATACTACCCTCTGTTGTGTGTAACTGTTGACTTCCTGATTTCCAGAGAAGAGCAAATTCATTGGGCTCTTGGCCTTCTTAAATTACATGATTGTATTTTTTTAACTTCTGAAACATTGTCAATGATAAACTGTATGAATTATATCAATGTCAGTGCTAATATGTTAACATAAGATTGAAATCTTCCAGGAATTGAAGTCCTAAAATGAGAACTGTATATGCTAACAGAATTAAACTTCTGTTTTCTTCAGCTACTGAAACAAAATTTAATAACAATTGGTAGTAAAGCAGAGGTTTGAGTTTCATGCTTAGTTTTGTATGTTAGAGCTCCAAGAAGGCAAACAAATTAATCCTTGCTTATATGTGATTTGTCCTTGTAGCTCACAGAACCTAACTGTACAGTGGCCATGTAAAGTGAAAATCAGGCCAAAAGGTTGACACTGGATGAATCCAGTGGATTAAAAAGGTATAAGCTATCTTAAAATTTCAGTTAAAATTTGTTGAGCAGAATAATAAAGCTTAGAATACTCATTTTAGTACTCTCAGCAATGGAAAATGAAAACTCTTAGGAAACAAAGTTACCATCCTAGAGATTATTACAAATAATATTTTGTAAGTTAAGCATGGTGGCTTATGTAAATTTCAGAGTTGATTAATTTCAGCAGTAACCTGTATTTACTTTGGGTTTCTTATAGAACGTAATCAAAATGCTAGCTGCTTTATAATGTTGAATTAGTATATTTGTGATTCATATCCTCAACATCTCTTGTCCCATTAGTCAAAATCTCTCAGTGCTGATCACCAATATCCAAATCACGGCATCTGTCATGGCCATGGTTATTACACACGCTTACTTCTTTCCCATTCTACTCCTGATTTTAAATGGGGTAAGAATTTGGCTTACCTCCCTGCAAACGTGATTTTTGTATTTGTTTGTGGAACCCGAATTCTGCCTGTAATAACAATTCTGAGAGCTTTATCAGCTTGGTCCTGACGCCACGAGTAGCCCAAACAGGTAAAGTGTAATTGTTAATATCCTACAGTGAAGAAAGAAAACATGATGATTTTCTTGTTAGTTCCTACTGCTAATTGTTAGTTCTTTTGGCACAAAATACTAGTCAGAACAAATTCTGAATGTTTTGCTCAAATAAATCTTTTTCTTCATAATAACTATATTTTGCATTTAGACAGCTGTGGAATTCTTATTTATAGCATCACACTGTTTAAAATAAATTTGAAAGGCAGTGTTCAACCAGAAGAGGAAATATGCTCAAAATTATTACGTAAAAAGTAAATGGCATTATTTATGACAATTTCAAATGCAGTTGTCAGTTGCAAAAAATTCATGTTGTGACTTTTCTTCAGCCATCTGCTGGAATACATCCTGAGATATTTACTGAAACAAATCCTATATAGAAGGTAAAGTATAATGAACTGATTTTTCTTTTGGGAAGCTGCCCAAGATAAGTTAAGGCTGGCTACTGTGAGAAGGAAATATATTCCAGAACTCCTGGTTTGCACTGCTCTGAATTCCAGTTTAAATAAAGTTGGTATCCTTTCTGTATTTCAATGTAATCTTTATGAGTGTGAGTTGTTGGGCTGAGCTCACCAGGTGGAGTTCTAAAGGAAAATGCCTGCTACTTAAAGACAGGATTTGTTTAGATAAGTGAAACAGAACAACATGTTAGGTTAAACCAGCTCAGGTCACTTTTTCTTTTAACAAGTTAGATTTGTGTCTTGAGAAAAGAATTGCCTAGTTACATGTTATTTAAGACAGTGCTGTAGGCAAGCAAGCACCTCAGTTTCCAAGCTACCCGAAAGTCAGATTACAGCCAATAATAACAAATATAGAGATGCATGCTAATGCAGTTTCATGAATTCTGTTTTAAAAACTAAGAAAGCTCTCTTTCAAGTGCTACACTTGAAAAGGTAAAAGTGATTTTTGTGGCAGACATCTTAATTTATACATCTGAAGTCTTCATTGAGTAGTATGAAAGACCAAAGCTCAACAAATCTAATACTGGAAAGAATGACCCAAATAACTGGTTTTGTCTTCCAGTATTTAGCTAGCTCCCTGATGAGAGCTGCCAGTTTTTCACATTTCTCAGGTCACACAGGTTTATCAGTATAACGATTGAATCAAAAAGTTTTGGTCCTGAGATGTCCTGAATTTGAGCAATATGGAAAGGTAACCTAGCTGAAATTACAGTGAGGTACACCAAAATTTTAACACTTCACCTAGCTCAAGGCTCTGGCTAGCACTGCGGTCGAGACTTCATTGATCAAAGTTGGACCTACTCAGAAACTGCAGGACAGAAGGTAAAAACATCAGCATCACACCCAAGTACTACATGTTGGGTGTGAAATACATCTTAAAACTGTTTCAGTTTTCCAGGGCTATCCCAGTATTAATGAACAAGTTATTATTAATATTTTAATTTAAAAATAATTATGCTGTTAAGCAATTTTTAGCAAGTGCTGCCTGCAACAATACCAAAGACATTTTTGACACAAGACCCTGAAATTTTCACTTGCTTCAGCTGAGTTAAGTCTAGACTTGGATACGGCATGGAGTGGGGTTTGTTGCTAAATTAAAAGTAGTCAGGATTTTTTCAGATCCCAGTCAGAGATACCAAACTGTTGGGCCTATGCACCTATGACAGTTGGGCACCATGTACCCCTTTTGTAGTAAAATCCATGCTTCTTTGTGATGTGCCGGGTCCCTTTGCTAAGAACGAGCTCCCAAACTTGCACAAATAACCTTTTGTACTATTCCAATGGCTGTTTAATTCCTGAAAATACTGTGACCACCGCTGTCCATATGCAATAATGACTTCTCTTTCTTATGCAATTTGTGTAAAACCTTTGTGGAGGGATTCCTATGTTTCTTTTTCAACAACACATTTTACTTCTGCATGTCTCTATGATGGGGTTTGGAGGAGTAAGAAGACAGTTTTATCTGAAGATATGCTTTTGCCTAATAGTCCACATGCAGTCACTGACAAGATGTTGCATTTGGTAGGCCATTGGTCTGTGTTCCTTATAGTGGTGGATGACCCACAGCAGCCTTACACAATCATAGTGTTTTTAGAGGATTTTCAGTTGCAAGTTTGATTTTGAGTGAGGGTTCCTGAGTAAGAAGCTGAAAATAGACTGTGGTTCAGAAAAAAAATTGAAAGTACAGACTTACCTTCTTTTGATGTCTTTCAAACAGTAGAAGTAAAAGCTGAAACTGGTTTTAAGAAAGTGCAAGTATTTCTGTTGGACCTTGATAATTTTTGTATTATTTACCTCATATTGTAAAATGTCAGAGAGCTTCCAAATTCTTTCAGTGTTCAACTTCTTCAGTGGGTATCCAGTGTGAGAGGCTAAAAATTTGAGAAATGGCTGGAATAAAAAAAGCAAACTTTTATGTTGCACACAGGGACTTTCTACATTTTTTCTACACACTTCGTACTAGCACATATCAATTTTTAGAAACAAGATAGTCTTTGCATTTAGTGCCTATGCACCATACCATTGTCTAGTGGTACTCACGGGCAGACAGTTACTACCTATTTCAGTGGATCCTTTTCCTTTCTTCATGATTATAACCTGGCAGACATAAAATGAATGCTTGTACGAAAATTCATAGCGATCTTGTGAAACCTTGCTTTCATCCAAGTTTTGAGTTGCACCTTCCCTTCTGCTCCTACATTCCAGTTACAAGTTCTCATTTCTGGTCTCCTTCTTCCAGATGTTTTTGTTCTCTGATACATACTTCATGTGTATGTCTTGCATTTGTGTTGCCAAACACATGGCTTCTCCATTCCTACCTTGGGTTTTTCTTAATTACAACCCAATCTACTATTTCAGTCCACATCCTGATCTTATTTTTAGCCACATCCTGGTCTTACCAAACTATAAGACATAGTATCACATAGTGATATTGGGGAAATTACGATATTGGGCAATGGGACAGGACACATACACCAAGAAAGCTTAAAGAAACTAATTTATAATTTATAGCTGCTGTATACCACTAGTTTTTCTTGGAAAAACATCAAGATTCTCTTTTAGGCTGAAAAGAGAATTTGGCCTATTCATCTAGAAGAGGTTGGTGATCTGAGTTTAGGGTTGAAGTACATGCATAGTTTTTGCTTGGTGGGAATGTTCAGAAGTGGGTAGAGGAGATGCAGATGTATGAGGAAGTCTGGCAGAAATCCAAAAAGGGTTCAAAGGAAGTGTGATAAACACTTTTATTCTGATATTGCTACTGAGTAGAAGGGAGGTATGATTTAACTTTGTTAAAACTGGGAATTATGGTTCATTTGACTGTAATATATAGATGCAGAGCCATAGGTAGATGGCTGTTTCAGTGGCTAAAGATTAGAGAAAAACAAGTGAGTTTGGTGGTGCCATTTTGAATAAATCCATGAAGAAAGTTGCAACGGAATAGACAAATGATTATGTACCCATGGCAAAGAATTTGATGGTGGAGAAAGCAAGGGAGACATTAAGAATGAACTTTAAGTGAGTGTCTGAATGAAGACTTCAGGTGTGAGATAACTGGTACTTGAGGAAAGCACTGAGGCTATTATAAAGATTTGAGGAATTGAGCTGTGAGAATTTTGTGGTGGAAGAGGAATCTGAACTAGCAAGGAGTTATACAGACAGAGATGTCAAAGGAATTACTAACATGAGACTGAAGAGAGAGAAGTTTTGAAGTGAGACACTGATTTGATCCAAGTTTTTGTTTTCTCTGCTCTCCTAAAAGGTAGGTGTAGTAGGTTTTTTTGCAAGGTAGTCAACAATTCATCTTTTTTATGACTTGCAATTTTGAGTTGATGGGGATAGTCCAGTCTAGCTGGCTCTGTAATGTAATTGTATTTTGGGTAAGACGTATACACCCACTTTGAAGATGAGATATCTGGAAGAAGCATATTAACTGCCATTTTGAAAACCTACCTGTTAGATATTGTTGCCAGAAGTTGTACATTTGAATTAGAAGATTTCCAGAACTAAAAATACCTTACCCTGTACTGCTTGAACTGCCTTTGGAAATCCCTTGTTGCAAAGGTTTCTCTTAGAAGTTCGTTGTATTTTGGGCAGTGTGAGAAAGGTAAGTAGAGCAACTGAAAATAAAATTGCAAAACATTAGTTAGGCAAGGCACTTCTTGTTCTGCAATTCAACATACACTTTGAGGATTGTTGTTCTGATTGGCTGCACTAATTAAAACAAGCTGCAGAAGTTTTGGAGAATGTTGTTTTCAAGGATATTCATCTTCAGGACCATAAGAGTCATATTGATGACTACTTACTAAATAATCTTTAAATGTTCAGAGGAGTAATAGTTACAGCAGTTCAAAGGTAAAGGACTCATCTACACAAGTTGAAATTTGTCCCTTGACAGAAGACTAACATAAGCCCTCATGTATTTCTTTGTACTTGGCTTCCTCAGGAGTGATTTTACTCATTGTGTTCAGTCTTTGTTTAAACATACCATCATCTTTTTACAACAAATTACCAGCTGGACTACAAAAGGAGTCTTTGTGCATACTCAGCTCTATTAAGTGGACTTACCACAGCTCCATTTAGTTCAGCCAAATTAAAGAAACTTAAGTTTCCATAACTCAGATTTTTCTTTAATTCCAGGTACTTGAAGGTTAAATGTTACATGTGAGATGGATAATTTAACAATTTGTTAATTCATTTATCTAAGCTGAGTTTATTCTTGTTTGAAGTTTTTTGGTATTAAATTTTAAACAAAAGTTAAAACAAATTTTTACACTGAGATATTATTAACATTTTTCTCTAATATGTTTTTTTTTTTTTTTCAGAAATAAAGCTCTATCTACACAGTCCCACAGTTAAAAGAGTTTAAAGATAATAATAATAATAATAATTGAGAATCCTGATGGTATAATTACCTAGGATAGCTTCACAGCAGTTTCTGTCTTTTTAAAAACATAATCTATCCTTTTCAGAAAGTAGGAAAGTATTTCTGAATTATAACCACAGGCTCATGAACAGGCCTGACTTTAGCAATAAATACATGATGAACCTTTTTTTTGGGGTGGAAGGATATATGTGGTCTCAATCTTACATATATATGCAGTAAAGACGAATATAGCTAAAACACAAATACTAGGGAAAAAAAGTAGGAAAAAAGCATATATATTTGTGACTATGATTTTTTTTTTTTAATAAACTTACTTGATCCCTTAGGTGTGAGTGAGGTGCAGTACCTGCTTGCTGAGGGTGATAGCAGTATTGATACTGGCCAGGTGTTTCTGACTGTTTGATGGAGTTCTACTGTATGTGACAGCGTCAGAAGAAGCTCCTGACTCTACACCAGGGCCATGTGCCTGCACAGTAAGACATATGTCTCCATATCCTCCATCTTCATGCTCTCATCACCCCGAGGTGAGAACCAGAGCTCCATGTCCCTGTTTAAACTGATTTCCCTATCACAGACTGTTTTAACTAGACTTGTAAACCCACACAATTTATCTCACATAACGTGTGAACGTCCTCTCCCATAATGGGACTCACATTGTACACTCCTGTTTTCTCTTAGCTTTTTACCATAGATTTTCCACAAATGGGGAAGTCCAGCACCACTCATCTGTCCAACTTTCTGCTCTAGGACAGGTATACACATGTTACAGAGCTGCTATCTGCACAGCTCTGAGGTGAGGATTAGAGGAAGGGAGATGAATAAGTCTATTACCCTATGAATTCATGCTCCTAAAACTCTTAGTTATCTTTCCTTTCCTCTTTACTTTTTTCTGCCAAACCTCAAAATGCATGCCCTGGCTTTCAAAGTGCAAGAAAAACAATACTGCGACACAATTCTCACTGTATTGAGAATCACAGAATAATTCTTTTACCTTTTTAGTTGTCTGGAGCCTAAAAAAAAGGTGAAGCACTAGTGAGAATAGGTATGCTTCCTCTTCTCACATGAAGAAAGTCATGGTTGTGATAACACCAAGTACAGGATCAATCTGTTACTGCTTCTAAGGTGTTTTACTCTAATCATAAGTGTTTTGTTCTGTGTTGCTTTGTTTTTCTCTATGATTTTTTTATTTCTTTCTCTCTTGTGGAAAATCTTGACAGTATTTCTACTCAGATTATTAGTCCTTTTTGCCCAATGCTTGTACCTTGATATACCTTTCTTTGTTATTACCCTGCCCTTTTTCCTGCTCCTTCATCTCATTTTGGGTATTTTACTAATGCTTAAGGGAAAGCAAATGCCCCAGTTTATACTCACATTATCATGTGACAGTGGCACTGTGTGAACTGGAATTGGCTGCCAAAGGATTCTGGGGTTCCAAATCTGGCCTTGTGTCAGTGGATACAGCCCAGCAAGACTTGCCTGAGCACTCATAAGCGTTTGATCACAGTCAGTACTTTGCACATAAATCTGAAGGAGGAAAAGAAAAGATTTAATTTTTTTTGGGGGGGGGGGGGGGCGTGGAGGGGGGAGTTGGTTTTCTTCTGTTAATTTTCTTCTTTTGGTAGAAAAGAAGGGGATTGGTACTGTACCGGAGGAGCTGGCATTAGAGTAGGGTAAAGAAAAAAGATGGGGGAGGGAGAAAGAAAAAAGCTGGAATAGGGCCTTGGAATATAATTTTGGTGGACAAGAGAGTTGTGACATGGTAGCTGTTCCCTTTGGGTCCTAATGAAAAATGTAAAACTGACTCCATTTGGCCAACTAGGCTTTGGGATGTGAGGGATGCACTGAGCAACTGGAAATGAAAAGTAAGCTGTATCTGCACTGCACATGGAAGTGTAGAATTGGAGATATCCAACACAGGTACTGTCATACAGCAGTGAGGCATCTGAACCTTTTTACAGCCTTAAAAACCTTGTGCATGGTTTTCAGTTAACATTAGCTTGAATTAAAGTTGAGCCACAACTTCAGGGATACTTTGAAACCACATTGAATTCAGTGGGTTACCTCCAAGCACACCAGCTTCAGACTCTCATGGATTCAGGAAGTTCCGGCATCCATGAAAAACATCCTACCTCCCAGATCCAGTACTTGCCTCACTCTGCTTGTAAACAACACTCAGGAAATGAGAGTATCTTCTCCGCATGTACTGTCCAAGCTCATACTGTTGCTGTATGCCAAGCTGTAGAAGTGACAGAAGAGTGTAAGAAGCTCAAGAAGTGTGCTGTGCAACTATTCCTATAAACCAAAATTTAAATAATCTTTAATAAATAATTTTGAGAAAGATCTTAAAATATTTCATTTCTAAAGGGGAGATGGAAAGAGAGCAGGAGAAACAAATCAGTAAAGTTACTGTGTTGACAGTTATTTTCTGACTTGCACTCTGAAACAAGACCACTGTGTGAACATAGTCTCATTAACACTTACTTTCTTTAGCCATGGGGAAAAAAAAAAAGAAAAAAAAAGTAGAGAAAAGCTGTTTGTACTCAATCTACATATTGCATGCAAATGGAGATCGTTACTATTCATCTCTGAAACTCACATCTTAATGAGTTAAGCTGAAACTCATATCTTAATGGACAAGTAGTCACAGTCCCCTGTGCGTATGGCTGTAGTTTAGGTAGATGCCGCTTTCTGCAAAGGGACTTAATTAGGAAGTAGCATGTCTGTAGTGATCCTAATGCATCCATCATAGGAAAAGGATTGCATTTTTCACCCTAGAATGCCTGAATCCTTGCTGAGTAAGTACTAAAGAAAATAAAGGTGTGATGTCCTTGATTAGAGAGTCATGGGAGTTTACCTTATTTAAAAGAGGTTATCAGGCAAAGGGACAGTATTTGTACTAAAATAAATGAACATGAATTAGCCATGAGCATATTTGAAATGGAAATTGGAAGGACCATCGGGGTGAAGTTCAAGAACAACCTTTCAGTGAGAGCAATGGAAGCAATAATACCTGACTAGTTTGAAAGCAGAGCTTGGTAAATGTATGAACGCAGATCGTATGATATGGCTTTTTGCCATGGCAAAAGACTGGATTTGATTGCTTAAAAGGCCCCTCCTATTCCTGTGTGATAAGAGTTGTCATATTAAAAGCTGCTTATTAATTAATGTTATCTTCACAATACGTTTTACTGTAAATGTTATTTGCCTACTTACTGGTCATATGACAAGAGTGGGAAGCGTGGGCCATAAGGATAATATCAGATATGTCTTCCTGGCAGATACAATTTTTCATTTTGTTTTACAGTAAGCTATGTAGTTGTTTATCCAAGCTAATAAGATTAGCTGAGGGACAGGGTTACTTAAAGCAGGTACAGAGATGTCCCAACAAAGTTGTCTAGTTCCTGTTGTTTTGCTGGCTCACAGCAAATTAACTGGGAGTGCAGGCACAGCAACCAGCTGGCTATGAGGATATGTCCAGGATATGAATCCCACAGAATAACACCAGTGATTCCATGCAGAGGCTACACTTTCAGCATGAGCAAGATCTTTTTTGGGAAGACAGAAAATCTTGAACAGAAGACTTTGAGTAAAAGTCCTTCACGCCTTTGTGTGTTTTATTGCAATGGTTAATTGCTATCTACAGTCTAAAACTTTTGATTCTTAATTCTGACCTATGTCCCCAGCTTTCAATCCCTGGATCTTGTTACCCTTTTGAATGACACATTCCTCGCAATCACAAATCTTACTCCCAGTAAGATAATAAACAATAAAATGGAATCAAGTCACTTAATCTCTATGTTAAACTAGCTAGATGACAGTTCTTTACTCACACTGCCAAATAGGTTTTCTAACCTTAGCATGTTTGTAGCTCTTTGCTGAACTTTTTCCAACTTACCATCATCGTTTTGTAAAGACATGACATGAGAATCACATGCAGTGTCCCTGTAATGGTCTCAGTGTTTATGATCTTACTTGTACATGGTGTTTCCTGGACTAAATTGAAATATATTTGACTTTGCTCATTTAATCATTATTCTGCACTGGGATCTGAAGTACAGTGATTATTCATTGCTTCCCGAAGTCCATAATTCAGGTTGAAATAGACCTCAGGAGGCCTCTAGTCCAACCTCCTGCTCAAAGCGGAGTCAGCTATAAGGTCAGACCAGGTTACTCAGGGCTTTATCCAGAATGCCAGTCATGGCCCAAAATACGTGCATGTGATCGCTTCTTTCAGCTTCTGGAATTGTGCATAGGGGTTTCCTAGGAAATATGCTAGGCCTAGGCTTCTGCCCCAACTTGCTTAATATGTGTGTTGTTAAATCCTGACGCCTGGGTCTTGAACCCCTCCAGAGCTTACATGGCCTGGAGCACACTGGCATGTAGCGCTGAACTTGTGTAGTGTACATGTGAAATGATTGATTCATATAGCCGGATTAAGGTATGAGAAGCTGATCTTAACCACCTTTGTGACGTTCAGTGTTGCTTTCTGCCTGATAATGAGCTTTGCTGCAAAGCTATTGCTCCTTTTTCTCAAGGGAGGTGGTGCGAGAGGAAGTAGGCCTGAACTTGCATCAGAGATTGGTGTGGCTTCCCGAGAACAGAGCAGAGGAGAGGCCCTGTGTGCTGTTTGTTCTCTTCTGATTTTGTTGGAGACCTGGTAAGTGACAAGTTCTCCTCAGAAAGAGAAATATGCATTGTGCTGGACTTGCTGGATATAATATGACGAACAAACATACTGTACAGCAGCCTCACAGAGGCACGCACACTGAGCAGTCAGCAAATACGTGCACATTAGCCATTTGTCTGGGACTTTCAGGCTTTTGGCACATCTAAACCACTTCAGTGAGGCTTCTGGGTTCCCAGAATACTGGCCAAATGACTAGTGCATTTTTTGATACAAACAGCTTATCTTGGGGAAGAAGGAATGAAGCACAGACACAATGGACAGTGCTGGTGGGAGTGGAGCAGAAGAAGGGTTAAAATCTCCTAGTGCTCCCATATTCATCTGGAGCCTGATAGTACAGGATATTTATGTGATAATTCTGCTAGAACTGATCTTAGTAGTCATGGCTAGGAATCTCTGCTCAGCAGAGACTGAGGGTGGTCTGTGAGTGCTTCCACCACCTTGTTCTGCAGTTGGTTAAAGTTATGTGTTTAGTTTCATGTGAACTGTGGTGCTGCCAGCACCTGTCTCCTCTTGGAAGACCCCAGTCTACAATGAAATATCTCAACATGTGCTGCTATTGGACCAGAACAGGCCAACTCGGTGTCAGTGAAATCGGTGACTACTCGCAGCTGTAGCTTCCCAGTATGTTCTTTGTCTGTCCTACAAGAGATCTGCATGTACCAACTTAATAGGGGCTTTCTCAAGTTAAAACAAAGTGCTAAAAAACAAATATCAGCAGACCATGCTCTAATATTTCTGTATTTTGGCCCTGGTAAACAAACACACCTTGGTAAGCTGTCCATATCCATGCTGCCTTGCAACTTCTTTGTGTTTGTCAGTTGGAAAAAACTCCTGTGGGGTAAGATCACCGTGGCGAAACACCTGGTAAAATAGACAGAATTCCCGTCGTGTTACTGGGCTTTTTATGGTGGATATAGTTAGTGCAGTCCCAAGGATTATGCAACGATAGAGAATACTTTATCTAGCAGACACTAAATATATTCATGGTACTTATCTTGGATCTACATAACTACAGTACCTGTTACTAGACAATGTAACTCCTGTTTTTTCCTGGCATTTGGAAAGCAGTTAGCTCAAATAAATTTTTACAAGTTATAAAAAATTTATATATTTTACAGAGGTAAAATATATATTTGTGGAGGTACAGACTACAACGGTGACAGACAGTAAACAAACAGAAGCATATAAATAGTTTTCCAGGAATATTGGAACATTAATATTTTCGTAGGACTAACTGGGAGTTCAAAAGGAAGAAAAAAACCCAGCAAAACTACTGCTCAGCAGTACTTTGAGCAGTATTTTGAGTATTAAAACAAATTAGTCTTAAAAAGCCACATTGACTTTTTCATCACAAGAGGTGATGACTTGTCATCTAATATCCAAATACAGGCTAAACTATTACTTGGAAAACACTGAACATGTTACGGAATTTCATTTCATACAAAAGATACATCTATAAAGATGCATGGAGATTTTTCATTCCTGCGATGAATTCTCTCATTGGCCAGCATAATTCCTGTAAATATATGTCATAAAATTGTAAAATTTTACCACCAGATTTATTTACTTATTTTATGTCTTTGGCCAAATAGGTAAAAATAAAACTGAATGTTCAGGAGAAAAAAAAAATACAAGTGACTTATAAGCTTGTGCGATATTCAGAACAGACCAAATTCAGGCCTCCTGCAAAGAACAGTATGTCATAATCATTGCAAATAGCATTTGTTTTACAACACGGGTTCTATGTTGCATATTCAGTGCCATTGTACACTTGTTTGGGTTTCACATAATTAAATTTGATTACTTGTTAATGCAGTGAAACCAGTAGAATAGCAGAAACTCTTCTATGGTGAAGAGGATTTTGTTAATGCAGTGAAAATAGCTGAATAGCAAAACTCTTCCAAGGTGAAGGGGGTTTTTGCAGGCCATTGAAATTTAGTTATGAAATCCTATTTTACAATTTAAAAATAATGATATGCAATTTCTCTCTTATTGATGTAAAAAAAATAATTAAAACAAATAAACAAAAAACACTCTTAGTCATTCCAAAAGGTTACTTTCAGTTACTTCCATCCAGGACTGCACAAAGGAGATAACATTATAAAATCTTATTTAAAAAATGGGGATTGCTTTTTGTACAATGTAACAGTGAATTCTGAGTATGCAGTACACACTTCAGTATTCACAAAGTACCCCCTCTCCCACACTCCAGACCATAACAAGAGCAGCAAGTGACAGGTTTGAGGTCCATTTATCCATGAACCATATACTTACTACGGACACGAACTTCAGTTTTCTTTTTGCTGTGGTTTGGTGAAGGAAGACGCAGAAAAGGCAGAACGTGAAGCACAGGCTCCAGATCCCACACACCAGCTGCCTTGACCTCATTCTGAGGGTAGCGTTCAGTTATTTTGCACCCTGGAGCCCCTGGCTGAACGTGGTACAGTAGATATGTGGCTTAGAGGGGAGGAGCCGGTGGTGCTTGGTGGCGTCCGAAAGTGGGCTGTGTTTTTGCCTCTGCCCGTGGATCCGTGACATGAAAAGTGCATTTGGCACTAGCACTCAATTTCTGTGTCCCACGTCTAATGGGAAGCATAATTTTTGAGCTCTCCGATTCCTGTGCAAGGCACCTGCAATACAGGTGAATGTAAAGAACTGTACATTGCCTTCTATCAGTTAAGTTAGGATTTGGTATGAGTCAGCCTTCTCAAAAGTGAAAATGCTGCAGATATGTTGTCTCTTGCTATAACAATGCTCACACAGTCTTCTTTGAAAACTTTGAATTAGAAAGTGAGAGAGTACGGTGCTGGCAAGTGTTCTGTAATGAAGGATCTCTGGAGTTACCAGTAGATTTGGCTGTGGTCTTTAGCAGAAATAAATATCAGAGGACTTTCTTGCATGGCAGCAGGGATAAGCCTATACTGACTGCAAAAAATAAAGATATGTCTATGAACTTTTCATCTCTATAGTAGGTCCATTATGTGCCTAGTGACAAAGTGTGTGCCACTGTTTTCTAAAACTATGCCTAAAATTTCACAGTTAGGTAAACCTTTGATTTTCAAATTTCTCTTGCTGCAGATGTTATTGTTTATGCATTGTTTATGCATTGTTATGCATAAATCGAGAGTTGTCTCTGTCATTTCCCCTATACATTTTAGATAAAGAAAAAAATCTAGCTCATAGACAGTCTTGCAAGAGACAGAATTCATCTTACAGTCTTGGTCTTAGCGTGTAGGTTCAGTCACAGTACCGTGTTATTAAAAGCCCTATTAACATGTAAAAATTGAGGGTGATTTCTGAGTGATCAAAAGGTCTCTGTATGTAAGAATTTTAAAGGTATTGCTGAAAAAAATCTTGTTGCTACCCCAAAAGATTATGTAATCTCAAGCTAGTTTAAAGCACAAATAACAAACTTTCCCTTGTAATTATTAAATACGGGATTGCCTAGAGGGATCAGTTCTCTTTCGTGAAGTAACAATGCCATAGCTTTCACATGTCAGAACTGAAGAGATTCCTCTATGAAACATTCAGAGGTCAGACTTTCTTGGTGCAAGATGGTTCATATGTCATTTTTGCTTTTGTGCCTGACAAGTCTAACCTATTCATGCAAAAATAGATGGATATAGGGAGTTGCTCACATTTGTTGAGAAAGAGAATTCTTTTTTTATTATTATTATTTAATAAGAGCCCTCAGGGAGATGTGGGTCAACTGATTAAAGCTATCCACACTCTGTATGGTTTCCTGTCTCTCTTGTCTGTAAAACTTCAAAAATCTCTTTGAATTGACTGTGTGCATTGCAGTTTCTAGAGGACATGACATCTGAAGACACTCCTAAAATACAGTGCTTTGCAAGGCAAGTTTTTTTAGTTATACAAACTGGTATCAGTGAGAAGAAAAAAAGAGAGAGAAAAAAAACGTTTTTGGAATTGCAGGGCTCCATTCAGGTTCTTCAGATACTGTAGGTAAGTCTAGCGGGGACAACAGATACATGATAGGAGCAGAAAGTTTTAACTTTATTCTTTTCCAAGCACTCATTGTCTCCCATGTTTTGTGAGATTTATGAAACAAGGAAGATAAAGTTACTCTGACTTTGGAGATGACAAAACATTAGGGTAAAATCTGATCTTGGTCCTGCTGATTCAGTGGGAAGAGACATATAAAGTGTTGGAGTTATTTTAAAGTACACCACGTTGGTGTAAATTTGTTCCTGATGAAGGTTGCAGAAGGAGAATGAAACTGTGCTGCATCACATACCCTCCTTCCTGAGAGTAAAACTCAGGAGATGGAGCTTTCGTGGCAGCTATCTCACACCTGCAGAAATCCTCTGTTGTGGGTGGTGAGTGATGTAAAAACCACAGCTGGTTTCAAAGTCAAGGTAACAGATTCTTTTGTATGCCTGCAGACAGCGTTAAAATAGGAGAAGGTGGAAGAGGAGGAGATAATGATAAAGACAATAAATGAACCTCCCTGACTACATTGAAAGTACAAGGGAAAACATCTCAGGTACAGATTATATGCCTTTATCTTACCAGTAAAGTTGGTGAAATACTTATTAGATGATGTTAAACATAATATTATTAAGTAAAAGTACACCTTTGTGTGTCATGCACTGTGATATCTGAAAAGTCGGTGTGTTAAGTTATGCTGCTGATTCTTTGAATTGTTTAGGGAATACAAGTTTCATTAATGGACCTTCAGCCCTTCTAAGTAGGTTCACAGTTTGTTCTGTTGTTTTTAAAAGCTCTTTCATCCAAACGATAAAATTTGTAACCCTTACCCCAAACTGCAATATAAAGAATTTTCTCCTAGATGTGATGTTTGTCCCCCTCCACCATCTTTTATTAAGTGTAGGGTTAAATCTGTCTGGTATTTAGACACAGTATGAGATTGGATGTGTACCCTGATATGCAGCTTCTCCACTGGCAAAGGGGGATCAGGAGCAGTGGAAGATACACTGATAAACATGTTAAGAGAAGGCTCCAGTGTGGAATTAGTGGGGGTAGAAGGAGGAAGGTATAGGAAGACTCCAGACTTCCTACCCTGCCTCCTCTCCTTCCTCCTCCGTGAAGTGTACCCTGGTAGGATACTTGCTCCAGCCTCCAGTGTTGAAGTCATGACTCTGTGGCTTTTGCAGTCTTGTTATCTGTTTCCACTTCCATGCCTTTTCCGTGTCTTCTCTCCCCAGCTCCACTCAGATCAGGGCTGTGTCTGTCCCTCAGCAGAGTTCAATGTAAGGATGTTTCCTCTGGCTTGCAGTCCTCCTGTTTATCTCTTGCTTGCACACCATGAGCAAACAATAAAATACACCAAGGGCATCAATCACTCAGCTGCAATAAACTTGTGGCCAGAACAAAAGAGTTCCAACTCCAAATAATTTTCTTAAAGTTTAAATAGATAGGTATCAACTGTCTCTGTTTGGCTAATGCTTAACATAGACTTCTTTGGTCCTTTACAGTAGGAGAACAAAAGCATGTCATGTCACCATGCCTGTGTCACAGGGACACATTACACCCACCTCAAAAAGAATTCTGCCCTAATCAGATGTACTCTTTCTGTTAATGATTGCAGTGCTGGCATGCAATATTCTCTCAACCCATTTTAAGACTGGGTTAGAGGTATTTTCACCTTCCCTGAGGAGCTGGATCAAGGCTTGTCAGCAGCATGCAAAAAAATAGAGCATCCACAGCCTGCAAATAAAGAAATCTGCAATGGTAACAGGATCTCTAGAGGGCTCTGAATGATGTTTTTGATGCTGCTGGCAGGAGCCATCATTTTCCTTCAATGGCATCAGAAAAGAGAGACAGCAGTTGGTGTTGGGACTTGTAAGCAGTGGGGCTGTGGTCATTCTTAGGCCATTCAGCCTTCTCTGGTTGGGTCCGAAGCTGTACTGACATCAATCTGAGATAAAAAAACTTTTTTTGCACAGTGCCCAGCTTCTTCTCTATTATATTTATGCAGATATAAAGTAACTACACAGAAGCTCATGGACTTATTCCAGATGTATTTCCCTTGAGGTTTACACAGCTGTTCTTCCATGGATATTACCCTCAGCAACTTCTGATCTCCATTTTGTGGATGTGTTTATGTGCATCAGGTGCTCCAGATCATCACTCAGTATGATTTCAATTAGCTCTTTGTCTTTGATAGAGTTACACTGGTTTGCAGGAGCTTCAAAATACAAGAGAAGGAGAACACGAAAATTCTTTTCCTCCAGCTGCTCTGATGAAAAAGCATTATCAAAAAATGGGAAGCTGGTGTTCATGCAAAAAGAGATCAAATTCCAGATCCAATCTTCATCTGTATTGTAAAGCCCCTTCCTTGCAGATATAAGCACTTTTTCTCCAGTTTCATGTGATTTGTCTTTGTCATCATAAAGCGCGTGACTCAAGAGAAACAAGAGGACAAGATGCAGAGGAGATTAAGATGCAGCTTGGTAGTTGTGTCTTAACAGGTGATGACTTTAACATCAGATTGAAGGTGGCATTATTCCGCTTTGTGGTGATGTTTATTTTGGCCTCAGGCCATCCCTGAGACACAAACCTAAATTCTGCACTGTGTAAACCATCTTTATTCTTTTGTTACAAATTCCATGAATGAATTCAAGCAACATTTGATGGACCATATCACACAACTGGACTACCACTGCAGGAAAGAGGTAAGGTTTGTAGCAAATTTCTAGGACGCAAATGTCTTTAGACCACTAACACTATCTAATCATCAAGACTTACTAATTACTTGTATGGGACTGTCAGGCTTCATGTCATTTTGACAGTAGAAGGTAAGATATTTCTTGTACTGGAGGAAGAGAAAAACATTTTCTTCCAGCTAGCCATCATTGCAGCTGTCTATCTGGGTTAAAGCCAGAAGTGTTTCATCTGGGTGCTAACATAAGTTCAAACAACCTCCCCGTGTTTAATCAAGCATCAAGCTATTGTCCTTATGTGCCTTAGAATACCTGAGGGGTTTGGGCTCCTGCTTTCTTTAATTTTTAATAATTACATTTAACTTTGAAGTAACACACAATAACTATGATTAAAACGATTGTTCTGCTCAGCTGGAATGATTTCTGATCATGCCCTAGCACAATGCGGCAAGATTTGAAATGTAAATACGTGGGAGTGAAGATATGTTCTTTCACTATTTATTTATTTATTTTATTTCCACTGGAATAAAACAAAAATACTTTATAAAAACACAACCTGAGGTCAAATGCAAGTCCAAAATTTTTCATAAGTATTATATCTTGCTGGTGATGAGTGCAATCTACCTGTGGTGGTAGTTTCAGTTTTGGCACTTAAATCCTGGATTAGGAGTGAAAAATTAATAAATTAGCTGTTTGCTTCAGCAAACTGTTCTCTCCCTCTTCTCCCTTCTCATTCTGCTTCTGTGTTGTTATCATTCTTCAGTCTCTTTGAGTTCTTGGTACTTTTTGTTATTTTTGCTTATGTTTATTTTAACTATTGAAGCATTTTATGCTAAGATATAAGCATACTGTAATGACACATTTCAAATCTGTTTTGGCCAAGTGTTTTCTTGAGAGAGTAGTGGTTGATTGAAATATTGACACAAACATTTTCTGAATGAAACTATCAGAACTGTTACAATGGAGGACTGTTATCAAACTGTCAAAGTTCTTGATACTTCCAGTGTGACTTTTATCAGTAAAATTTTCATTGACTTGCCAATATGGTTGTTATAACCAAATTATATATGTTTCAGGGCATATATCTAATTTGTCTCACATTAAATCAAACTAGAATAAGTACTAAATATCAGGGTGATGGAGGTTGAGAAGTTTTGGAGACAAAAATCTTTAATTTGCTGACACTGAGTTGCTTCTGTCAGAAATTTTAATATGCTTTCTAATATATGTATATATATATAAAGTGATGTTCCATCTTATTACCTACTATGTTGTCCATATAAAGTACAAAAGGTGTAAAAGTGTATTCTGCAAAACTATGGAATGAGCTTTCCATAGGGCAATAGCCAAAGTGATGAACAGGCAATTGTGGCAAGTAATCTGCTGTTTTTTTGGGGGATCTTTTACTCGTACCTCTTGTTGGCAAGGAGGGTAAGTTGGGTGGGTGAGTCAGCTTCAAGAACCCATTTTCATGGAAAAAGAAGGGACAGTAACAGGAAGATAGGCTTGAATTCATGCAGGGAGGTGGCCAAGGCCTTTGTGAAGTGCTTCCATCACTGAGACAGATTAATACTACCTTCAAATGCTGATCATTCTTGGAAACAACCAAGCTACCCAACAATTAGTAGCTTAGTTGATAATTATAATGTGGGTTTAGTTTTACAAAGTGTGGGTTTACAGGTTTGATTTATAACATGTTGGGCTTTCCAAAGAACTTGGGAAAGTGCAGCACCAAATACAGGTAAGCCAGCCAAAGTACTTTGGTTAACTGTGGTACAATCCTCTCTATTCTACCTGGATAATTGACTCTCTCTTCAGTAGAGGCTACATGCTCAGGCATGAGTACAAAATGGAGAAGCAATGTTAAAGCTTTAGGTAATGGAATAAAAGCCTACCCTAAGGAATCCTGAGTTTAACAGATATGTGATTAAGCTCATGTTTTGATTTACATCAGTAGATGGAAGGTGGTAGCCCACAAAAACAAGCTTTGCTGTGATTTACATTTCTCCAAGCATGATAGAATTGGTCAGGTTTCATCATGTGGTTCTTCATGTTTTCCACATAATTGTGAATAATATATAGCATCCTCTCAGTCAAACTGTGAATCTCTTCTGTTTTGTCAGCTCTAGATCAGAGTAGTGTCTTACCTTAATTCAAAGCACGAAATGAGAAAAATGCAATAGTATGAAAGGAAAGTTTATTTTAGTGCAAACCAAATAAAAAATGTATGCTTAAACCCACAAACGAACCAAGTAGTAGTACAGAGGTTAGAAAAATGTTTGCATATATCTACAGACACCTTAGAGAATTATTTTACAAAGGTATATTGCCATCTAGTGCTAAACTCTCATCTGTTCACTGTACTTTGAGCTAGTGCATTTGCAGTAGATTCCTGACTGACACTTTTATGAGAATCATCAGAAATTCAGTGATATATTGAGAAATGCAGAATAGCAGGACCACAGCCAGATATTAAGAATGCATGACCCCACTTCCAAATTTACATAAAGGTTAAGTTCGATGATTTTTCACTTCTACAGTCAGGGTTGCTGCCAATATAAATTTTCTGTCCAGAAAGAGAGAGTTTGTTAAAGTCGGTTCTTGTTTCAACATTGATATAAGTAATGAAAAAAGTTTGTCTTTTTTTTTTTTAAATATATACTTGTAATATTAACCCTTAGAAAAATTCTCTTTGTACATTTCATTTGTATAGGCACAAGAATTCAACATCTTCATAGAGAGAGATGAGCCTCAATTAATTTTACGAAGTAAGAGAATTTGATTAACCCAGCCTGATCTTTCTGATCAATGTAGCTTCTTCTCTTTTTACATGTAGGCAAAGAGTTTGGTTGATTTTATTGCACGTTCTTTGCCTCTTGTCAGTAGTGGCCTAACGTAATTACTTTCAAGACGTCTCTTTAACTTCATTATCACCTCATGAAGCAAAGTGTATCTATATCTACACCCTGCTGTTTAATGTTTAGCTTCCTGGAAACAATATTTCATGATGTATTTAAAGGCTCAGTATGGCTTGATCGGTCTCTAAATTGTTAAATATTCTATTGGAATTCTATATTTTACTGTAGTCACTGCATTACAAATACCAAGTTTTGATAATGACATAGGCCGTCTTGGTGATTTTGGAAAAATTGCAAGTAAATGCAGTTTGGGGACTGATATGAATTATTTCCCTTTGGGGGAAAAAAAAGGAAAGGGAGAGATCTCATTGCAGATACCAGAATGCATTTCTAACTGATTTACCATCCTCCAAAACTATGAGACAAGCACAATGTTCTGGAACTGACTTGTTTTTTTTATAAATGCTTCAGAATTATTTCAGAAGTGACACTACTATGGAGTTAAATCAGCAGAACATTGTTGATATACCTTCTCTAGTATCATCTCATCTCCCGGAGACATATAGTAGAAGGACCTGTGTGACTTTTATTTCATGGAGTTCTACATTTGCTCAGTGGTTAAAATTTAAAAGTACAACTCCCCAAAATATGAACTAAACTCTTCTGCTTTATGTATAGTGTATAATACACAGTCCTGTTCACGTAGTCTGGTTACACATATTGAATATTCACTAAACCAAAACCACTATGAACTGGTGACCTTCGAACTTCTGGCCTCTTAAGTGATGGCATCTTAAACAGGACATCTTAAGCCACCTCTGACGTGAGATTTGTTTGTTTATGCACAGAGGCATAAAGTCCCCTACCAGAAGGGATTTATAAGTGTATTACGAAGAATGTATATTTTTTCCTTGCTTAAATACATACTAGAGCAGAAAGAAGCAAAAGAAGTGAGAAAATATCAGGCAATGCTTATGAACAGTGAAATGTCCTGTCTTTTGAAAAAGCAAGACAAAAAGCATATTTCTGATACAAAACATCCTGGTACTTCTGCCTGTTCATAAGACTTCATAAGGCCCTGTACCAAGTGTGGTCAGGAATTGGAATGGGCTGCTTAAAGAAGTGGTGGAGTCACCATCCCTGGAGGTATTTAAGAGATGTGTGGATGTGGCGCTTAGGGGCATGGTTTAGTGGTGGACTTGATAGTGTTAGATGATGATTGGATTTGATGGACTTAAGGATCTTTTCCAACCTAAATGATTCTATGATTCTATAATTTCTAACAAGTCAGCTCCAACAAGACTCAAACATTATGTCTTGATGTACAAAGGAGTGTGGGAGACCTGTGGCTTTCCATGGCTCTGATCAGAACAAGAAAATTTTACTGAATGTTTACTCTTTGAAGCAAAATGACTGTAAGTGGGAAGTCTCTTGGAGGAATGTGAAGTCTGGCTTGCAGTTCTGACTAGGCAACTGTTTATTTTACTGTTATCAAATTTCTTTCAAAAACTAAGGGCAGTATTATAATGCTACATGCAAATACATTTTCCACCTCTGTTCTTCAGGAAAGAAGAATTCTTTTCACTGTATTCCTTTCTATTGAATACTAAGAAAGACAAAGTGAAAACCAAAATGAAACTCTGTATATGAGATACACTGAAGAGGTTAAAAGTTTTTTATATCTTTTTCAGAGCTCTTGAAATTTGAATGTTCATGTTCACCACCATTTAAAGTCTGAAAGATGTAGGGCTGTTTAGAGTAAAGAAGACATGACAATAGCTTTCACATATTTAAAGGCTGCAACTAAGAGGAAAGTAATAAACTTGCCTGTGCTGGGCAAGGAAAAAAAAAAAACAACACACAAACTGGAATTGCAGAGAGGCAGGCTTAGCTTATACATTAGCAAAACTAAAAATAAGCAGAGTGAAGCACTGCCTATGGAAACTGAAATTTCCATCATTTAAGATGTTTGAAAGTGAGTTATGTGACTTTCCAATAAACAAATAGTTACACATCTGCTGCGTAGAATTGGAAATAGGCTAGATTGTCTCTTGGTGTCCCTTTCACTTCCATTTTTCACTAATTTTATGATTTCAAAACACAAATGCCTTGGCATGTACTATTCACTAATTCTTAGTCTGAGGGAGCTGATGTTCTTTTGGGACTGAAAACTCTTGCAATTGAAAACTTTTGTATTTGGTCTGGGCAGCATAAAATAGTTATATTCTGCTATATTTAGAGACAACTCAAAAGCACCATCTCCTGTGTGCTTTTAATTTCTATGCATTGCACAGTAATGTTTTTTGTCTCTTTCTAATTAATGAAGTTCAGTTTAAAAAAATGAGTTAATTTTCACCTGCTTAATATTTACCTCTATTCTGGCATAGTACTATAGAATATTTGAAGCTGATGAGTTGGTTGAAGGCAATGAGGCCAAATTCAACGTATAGCCCAGTTGCTAACTCCTCCCCATTATGATACAGATAAGAGATTACATTCCCTGCAGACAATTTTTTTTGAGTTGTGTTAATGAAGAATATTGTGGATGCTTCTGCAAAAATGAATTTTCTCCTCAAACCACTTAACAATTCCACTTACTGGTGTTTTGCCAAACACTCTAAGTGTTTTCCATAACTAAAGCTTCTGCAGTCAAATTGTAAAAGATGACAGCATGATAAGAAGAAATCTAGATAATTGTGCATAGTGTGGACTTCGTGCCCATCAACTCCATGTGACAGCTGGTCCTCAAAGGTGTGACTGTCTCTAATGCCTACTAGCTGTTGATTTCGCTACTGTCAGGCTTCTGGAATAACTGATATTTAGCCTTAGTCAGAAAATGGCAGGAGACTGGACAAACTGTATGTGGAGTAAGCTGTAATATTCTGGAGAAATTACTTTTTTGACTGAAGCCCTGAACTGATTTGCAGACACCTGGCTGGAGTTTAAGACCACAGTTGGTTTCCTGTTTGATTTCTGATGTGAGCTTTTCGAGGCAGTGGAAGCAGGGTCATGGGGCCTGGGAAGAGTACGGGCATGCTGCCTGAATGTGCAGGGATGGGATCAGGAAAGGCTGTGATTGCAGTGCAGAGGCTGCTCCTGTTGACACGGAGCTAAGCTTAGCTGCCTGAGAAGCCCAGTGAATGAGCTGAGTCAGGGTGCTGTGACACTGTGACTGAGATCCCTCCATGCTCCAGTCTCGCTAGCTTGTTACTGCTGCAGTTTCAGTCTATCCAGAAGCTAGATCTGTTACTACTGATGAGATACTTTCTTTGTTTAGAGGAAGAAAAGTAGGAAGCATGCCTGCTTCATCTTCCATTTTTTTTCCCTGATTATGCATTGCTTGCATTTTAACCCAATATTAAACTTTTCTGTAATTACCATTTTTTAAAAGCTCAGACTGGTGACTTTTCTGAATAGGTCCTCTACAGTAGTGCTCAGAAAGCAATCTCTCACTTAGATGTCCTGAGCATTAGCTGACGATCAGATCATAAAGAAATGTATTCCCCTAGTATGCAATTACATAATTAGAGGCCATTTTTTTTTGTTTTTGTTTTGTTTTTATATATACATTTTTGTGGTCTACTGTTACCAGGCAATGCTGAATTTTAAGCTAGATTGCACTGTTTTATGCTGATCTTCACTGCCGAGATCCTTCTACTGGGAGATCAATTTCTGCTTCTACTCACAGGGTAAGCACTCGTGTTAGCACTACGTATAAGACTGTGTGTTACAACAGCCATTGAATTCACTTGTTAGAAATGTCACACTGAAAGTCCCCAGCATACCTCTGTAAATGAAAACCTGAGTTAGTATGAAGATGTTAAGCATGAGAAATAATCATGTTAGGAAAGGTCAGACATTTCAACTGTATTGTTAAATCAAACAGATAACCCTTATCTCCGTAAATGCTGACTCTAACTTTCTTCCCACTTCAGGGAATCCACGGATGTGTGGATATATGATCCTGAAACTGCATCTTTGTTCTTATCTCTACTGCCTTTATGCATAAACATTTCCCTGCCTCCCCTAGTAACACTTATTTCAAGGACAGACACTAGTGTGTAGGTAATAGAGTTCAAAGCGGCAACACCTTTTACCGCTTACACAGAGATGAACAAACCTGCTGCCTATACAACCTTATTCTCTATTCTCAGAAAGGGGGAAAACCCTTTGGATTTCAAGCCTACAGACCTCAGGCTGAGATGCAGTTCAGCCTCTGGCTTCTTTCCAATAGAACTGCCTGGAAAGCAACACTTGGAGGTTTAAGAGTGGAGAAGGTGCAACTTTGACTCCCTGTGAGTCACGGCCTGAGATTTTCCTGTGGCTGTAGGCTGTATAGCTCAGAGACCTGAGGGCAGAGGGAGCTCTGGGAGTGTTTCAGAGGGAAGGAACAGCTCCTCACACCTTAGCATCACACACTTTGCTGTAAGAAGAGGTAGCCTGAATATGCAGCTGGAAGGCATGCTTTCTCAGCACTCTTTGCACCAGAAGTTCATGCTGGTTCGTTTCTTAACATAGTCAGGGGTTTGGATAAACCTTCACCCCTAGTGCTCATTGCTGCCGACTAAAGGTGGTGGTTTTGACCTGGGAGCTTTTTTTTGGTAAGCATAATATTGATTCCTGGAAAGAAAAAGGAAGTTGTCTGATCCTCAGGACCAAAAATAATAATGTCCTTTATGTGAACACAGTCCTGCTGCATTAAGAAATGTCAGTCACATCAGCAGTGTGAAAGTACCCTGGAAACTGTGACATATCCCACTGTTAAGCTATGGGAAAACTGTAACACCTCATACTCAAGGGAGGAAGGCAGTTAAAGAAATGGCTGTTCTAATAGCCAAGGATTTAAGCAAACGAAAGTTCCTTACAAACACTTCTTCATGACATTCTGGCCACAGGAATGATGAACAGTGCATATGGGATAGACTGCCACAGTGAAACAGAAATCATAACAGCTGTTTAACAAGGAAGCAGGGTCCCATAACCTCATTTTCAGAGGAAGAACTCCAGTTAAATGGTAAAAAATTTGAGTAGGGATATCTATAGACTATTCATTTACCTCTGCAAACAGTTACAAGGTGGGGTTGGAGGGCCCAAATGTGCATATGAGATTTGTCTGCTATAAAATTGCTGCGTAGAGACAGTTTGTGCAGTGCTTGAGATACGTTACTCTTTGTGTCTCTCAAGGAATCATTAACAGAAAGTAGATAAGAGTAAAGCTCCTGAATTAGCTGTTCATCTTTATAGTATGTCTGATCTCTGCTACTATTTTTTTCTCTAATTTTCAAGTAATACTAGATTTATCCAGCAAAACTAATCTGACAATAGTTTCTATTTACAGCTGGTAACAAAGGCATTTCTTTTCTGAGACATGCCTGTACTGTTTTTGACTGGTATGTTGACCACGACACCAGTATTACTTGGAAAACTGAGGACCTTATTTGGAAAATAAAGATGGAATGGAATATAAAAAAATGAATATATGCTGTAGTCAAACAGCACATTTGTTGTATTCTGCCTCTGTCTTAATAACTGTTTCTAATCACTTCTCTGACTCAGCTGTAATCTCTATATTCATACATGCTTGTGTGTGCCCAGACACACACATACATAGAAATGCATTTAAATTGTTGGTCTCCACTAGTCCCAGTGACCTTACTTGCAAGAAATTATAAATCGTTATCATATGTTTCTCTGCACCAGAGCATACTTCCTTGCATGCTTCAGACTCTGACATCTCTGATCTGTAAAATGTGTTGGTTGTTTTCTGCTGGGTTTGTCCCTTGAGGAACATGGGACTGTCTTTAATGTTCTTTTGCTGTGCTGTTCTCGAACTCCAGTGAAAGTGAGGCTGTGGAATATCAAATGTGAGTCTTCTCTCTTTCTGATAATTGCATTGTGCAATCCCAAAATTAATATTTACCTTGTGTATTTTGTAAGAATCACAAGTTAATTAGCCAATGCATAATTCAGTGTATTAATTTTCAAGTTCTGAAAAACATGCATTTTCTGCTGTAGAGCCTTATAGTTACATTAAGGCATAGAATATCTTCCCTGGGCGTGTAGAGATGTGAAAGGTATAGTCTATTCTGCAGTGACAACAGCCTTCCACAAGGCCAGCTCCTTACCCCCTTCTAAAATCCTCGATCAGGAAATACTGCTGATGTAGACAGTCAAACGTTCTGATAATATGGGTTGTGGCTATAAAAATGTAACTGGGATTCTTCCTGTAAATACAAGATGTTCCTGCATGTGAGTGAGGGAAAAGAATGGATGAATAAGTAGGAACAAATACCTCTGAAGTGCTGCCCCTTTCCAAAGTCTTCGCCATTGAAACATTTGTGATTTCACGTGGTATGTGATCCCTTCTCCCCCTGTCGAATGATATCCATCCAACAACCTGATCTCATTCACAGTGCCTCTGTAGTCACCTTCAGTATCTTGTAGCCTATTTTGTGTTAGTACAATATACAATGCATTTCCCAAAGCACCAACTTGTGATTGCTTTTCAGACAAGATGTATGTTCTATCAAAAAGAAAGGATGGTTTCCAGGAGGTAAAGGGGAAATAAATAGCATCAGTGTTGTCTGCTAGATGCTTCTGCATGGGCCTTTTATCCCCACCAAGCCCTATGCACGTTTCACATCAGCTCTGGTTTGTACCTGCAGTAACCAACCTGTGTTTGTGTAACTAAACACAACACCCAGTAAAGCTTCCAAGCCATTGTACCTTGAACTATCCCCCTTTTGAAATCCACTTGATACAAAATGACCCACCTCTTTCTGCAGCTATTGTGCTGCTAACTTTCCATTACATTCTTTGAAAGCTGCAGCTGCATGTACAGCACCTCTGCAAGCCAGCGTGGCCTGAGGACAACGTGAGGCTCAGGAGGTTACCTTTGTACAAATCAGTGGCATTACCTATCCAGTCTCTGACTTTGTGGTGAAATATATGTTGTATTTAAGAGCAGGTCCTGTCTTCCATTCTCCCCTCTTCGCATGCCATGTTTTACAGTCTACTGCAATGACATTTCTGGTTCTTGCCTTCAGTTTCGCGGCTGATGAACTCAACAGGTTTCTCCGTCATGTAAGCCAGTTTTATGCATAAGATGAAGCTAACCAATTTTCAGCCACAGGAGTGAACCGCACCAGACATTGTGCCTTCATTCTTTCTCAGGTTTGGAATATAAACTCTCATATCATCTGAGTGTACGTATCTAGTCAGTAGTATTGGTTGATAACTTGAGGGCAGAGGAAATGGATGCACAGCACTTCGGTATTTTCAGGCAATATTTGTGGAGAAAACAGAATAAGCTGAGCGAATTTTTATTGTTAACTCCAAGCAGGGACAGAATTAAGCAGGAAAACCCAGCCAAATTTTGCTTCTCTTTGTAAATCTTTACAAAATGTGTGAAGTTGAGGTATCCAGACAGATAATGAACAACCAGAAAAGGTAGTCCTCCACCACAGACTACAGTCTTTTTAAAAAGTGTAGCAAGACTCTCAACACTTCAGGCTGAGGGGACTGTAAATGATACAAGATGGTCCAGATTTGTCAGCTTCCACTACACAATCTTTGCCTCTAACTAATGTTGAGGTTCTTTCCTCGTGTAAGTACAGCTTTAAGGTCTCTTGCTGGGTGCTTGCTTATTTCTTTATATTCACAAAAGACACTCCAATGCTTCCTAGCTCATACTTGGCTGCCATTTGGAAATATCTCTGCTTCACTGAGCTGTGTTATCTGCATTCATCATGTTTCAAAGTCTTTTTTATCTTTGTTTATTGATCTTATTAGCATATTTTTGCAGCTGAAAACCATCAAACAATTACTGTGTGGTGTGATTTCTGTGCTTTAGAAATGGTCTCTCCTTAGTGAATAGCAATACACTGTTTGTCCTTGGTTTTGAAGCATTAGCCAACTGGTAGCTCAGCAGCCCCTGTACTGTATTTTTAGTTGGGTGGTAGCATAACGGCCCAGAGATAATTTTCAAGCTTCCCAACAGTTACAAACTTAAACTTTCTCTCTTGAGAGGGGAAATAACTGATTCAGGTTGTAAGTAAATGCAATTTTCATTAAACAAATATCGGGTTGGTCCTCCCCTTTGTACTCCTCTGAACAGAAGCCTGGAAAGGGCTGTAAGCGCTGCAATTCTACAACATTCCTACAGGAGATTTTGAAAAGCTTTTCAATTGGTAGTTACAAATATTATAGCAAATTTTTAATGCTCTAGCCCTCCTTGGTCATGTCTGACCAGATATGACAATGACTTTGTCAGGCTCAGGTGAAAAAACGTGTCTATCATAACCACAATTCATTCTTCTACGACATGGAGAAAGGTTCCAAATGCAGTGATGAATCTGGTCAACAGTTGTTTATAAAGTAGCAATGGGTATTTTTCTTTGATTGTGGGATTTTACTTGTTGTTTATTTTCTTTTACATATATAACTACACACTCACTGCTCAAGGCATAGCTCTTCCGTTCTCTTTTCATATGGTTGACGCACATCTAGACTGACTGTCTGCTCAGTGATATTTCTACCTTGTAGGACATCCATTAACCATGTTTTTGCAGAAGTTGTGTATGGAGCTTGCTCTCTCAGGACATATGTATTCCCCCACCTTCTCTTACTCTTTTTTTCTTTTTCAGAGACTTTATACTTAATTCTATGCTAACTGTATTTTCTATCTGCCTCTTTTGAAATATTCCTTCTTAATTCTACATGCTGTCATTATTTCATTGTTTCATTATGTTCTTTTCAGTAGGAGATATTTTGTAAATATTACAGAGAGTGAAGGAGTACAGCTGGATTAATATGCATTATTGTGAAGTGGCATGTGTCAGAAATCAGGAAGCAAATTCCACAAGCAGAGCTACATTAACAAAAGTTATTTCAAGACTAGTAACAAGTTTTGCTGGTCTAGTCTGGAGTCATTGCTATATGACTGGTTTGGGCTTGGATAGAGTTAATTTTCCTCCTAGTAGCTGGTATGGAGCTGGGTTCTGGGTTTCAGAAGACAGTGATGCTGACAACACACTGATCTTTCAGTTGTTGCAGAGCACTGCTTACACAGAGTCAAGGACGTTCCAGCTGCCCATAGCGCCCTGCCAGCCAGGAGGCTGCGGGTGCACCACGAGCTGGGAGGGGACGCAGCCAGGACAGCTGGCCCAAACCGGCCAGAGCCATGTCCCATACCGCATGGAGGAGTAGTGTTGAACAATAAAAGTGGGGGGGCTGGCCATGGTGGGAGGGATGGCTGCTTGGGGATGGGCTGGGCATCAGTCAGCAGGCAGTGAGAATTGCATTGTGCATCGCTTGCTTTGTACATCCTGTTACGATTACTATTGTCGTCGTCGTCATCATCATCATTTCCCTTCCTTTTCTGTCCTAATAAACTGTCTTTATCTCAACCCATGAACTTTTTTTTTTCCTCCTGATTCTCTCTCACCACTAAGGGGAGGGGATGAGAGAATGACTCTGTGGTGCTTAGCCGCCTGCTGGTTTAAATCACAACAACAACACATCATTGTTTGCTGTTATAATTGCCTTTTTTTCTGTATTGTAATGAGTTTCATGTAGGAAAGTATGACCCTATGGAAATTATTATTGCTGGTTTTGGATTAATTATGCAGTATAAAATCAAGGTAGAATGAAAAACAGGACATGGAGAAACACTGGGATTTGGTAAGAAAGACTCTAAGGAGGGATGATGACAAAAATATTAATAATGATGGGAATTCCTTTGTTTCTACAGAGCACAGAAACTTTGTGGAAGACACTGCTTCCAGAAAGTATTCCCAAGAAGTCAAAAAAGCATTCAGAATTAACATTGATTATTGGAAAATCTTCATTTACATGAAATTTTCCACATTATCTTTCTTTTCTTTCATATTGTCCCCAAAGGACCTACTTCTCCTTAGGGATTCTCGACTATACAGAGATACAGTTTTTTATGTAGTAGTCTTGGAATGACTGGACAGTTTACTCTTCACTAAAAAAGTCAGTGATGTGTTTATGTCTTCATCTTGCAATGTTGTATTAGTATGAGTTTAAAAAAAAAAAAAGCCCATTTGTACAAGCAGCTTTGTTTAGTATGTTTGAAAGATTCCATTTTTTTCATATTTATCGATATTTTTTTTTTAATCTCCACAGAAATACGGTTAGTAAGAACACGACCTAAAGAGGTCATTTGACTGCTTAGCTTCAATAAGATTAAGCAGTAGCAAGCCTCCACTCGTCATTTTCACAAAAAAATAACTGTCAAGAAGAAAACACCTGATGGTAGAAAAAGGAGAAAAAGATTAGTGACGTTAATGATGGAGAATGTATTAAGTATTAATGGATGACATTTATGCTCTCCTAATTAAGTAGGAGGTTTGCTTGGTCTAACAGCACTTATTCAGAAATACACTGGTTTACCACAATGAATCATCTTAAGACACACAAGCAAGGTAAATGGCTCATGTTGATGCTGAGAAAGCCTATCTCATGTGGTTTTAGTATCCTAACTGGCAATACTCACAGAAAATGAAGCAGCTTTTCTGAACTATGAATGAACTCTTCCTCCTTTTACATAGGGGTACAGTTTGCCCGTCATCTGTTGTGAACACATCTAAGGATATATTTCTCATAGCTTAAGTTATAGAAGATTCTTCTATTGTCAGCAAAATTTGAAATACTTTACCTGACTTCTGCCCCCATGTAGAGTTTCTCTTTCATCATTTTTAATGCCAAAATCTTGCCAGATGAGTTCAGTGAAGGAACAGGTATTTTTACCACATCTGCATTTGGCTCATAACACGTTACAGTAATGTTCCCTGAAGAAATAGCTGGTGGAAGACTCCAATCCTTTGTTCTGCTTTGTTGCCGTTCTACTTTTTGACATTAAATTACTCAGGCAAGATGTTTCATTTGAATATCTATGGTATAAATTACCAGTGTTGTTCTTCCCTAGCATTTGCTTGACAAATTAATTACCAATACAGTTTTGTGCAGCCTGTGCATTTGCAAGGCTGTGTGAGGTGGCAGCTGAGGGTTCAGCTTGTGTAAATTAATTATAGGTGCAATTGACCTTGTGTGAAAGTGGCTGTGGCACACATAAGATTAAGAACCATTGTGTTAGGCTGTCACTGGGAAGCACCTGCTCTTTTTCATTCTGATTCAGTCAGTGTAATGAGTGGGATTGTTTCTAACGAGAGTCTGTGGTATCTCACTCTGGAAAGTGGGAGAGCACGGGAGGGGGATTAATTTGGAAAGTGACTGTACCTCAGGTGCGTCCATTACCTGATGCAGATGTGTTGAGGAGACTATGATCCAACTTTGTCCCCAAAGGGTGTGGAGTAAATGGCATTGTGGGGATGTTAACACTGGCCTAACTCATCTGCTGTGGGGGATGGCAGTGCTATGTGGAGTTATGCTAATTTTCCACTCATGGGTGACATGCATCTGTTGGTGGTACTCATGAAGCCTTCTAAGCTCCCCTGATATACCTGCTATGTAGGAAGAAGGAGTCTTCTGATCAATGAAAATCAGGCAAGCGGAGGACAAAATGTAGCTAAACATTGGCCTCAGTTCAGAGAGACATCTGTTTAGCAATCCTCATGTGCCTCAAATTGTCCAGATACTTCTGTACTTTGCTGAATTATGACTATCATTTGCCTCCTTGTTTCTCAAAAAAAAAGTTTGGAAATTGTTACATATATACTTTGCCTGCTGTTCTGCTTTTTAGCTTGGGGCAGGCGAAAGTTTTCAAGGTTCCTTTTTTTTTTTTTTCTGCACATTTCATCATCTTCTGTTAATTCCTCAGCTGAAAGAATAATCTATGAGGTCAGTTGTTTGCTACAGGAAGGATTATTCACCTTGGTATAATTATGATTTCAGGTAGCGAATAAAAACAGGATCAGACACTTTGCAAAGAATAAGTAGCTTATAAAATTTCAGGTGTCCTTGGCAAAAATACATACCTAGTACTTAAAAAAAAAAAAAAAAAATCTGAGTGTAGCAATGCCTTCTAAGTGTTACCTGGGGCAGAATTACAAATACAAACATCAAAGTTATAACATGCATAAGCTTTTACAGCGAGACCTGAAATGCTGAACACTGCTGAGGCAAAGTGCCAGTGGCACGCTGGGGTGGGGTGACGCTTTATAGAAAACTTTGGAAAATTCTCTAGACAGGACTTGATTTCTACCTACATCAGCATAAATTGCAGTATGTTTCCTGGAGATGACAGCAAGGGTTGGTGCTGAGATGAGAAGTGAGAAATATCTTCATATACAAAGAGCCCAACACAGTTTTTTTTATTCTTCCTTACCAGACTGAAAATGCCCGAGGTCTCTTTTCACCTGGGGAATTTTCCTTTTAAAATCTTCATTCTGGCTTCCATTTTCTGGTCAAATGAACATCATGACCCCAGCGTGACAAGGCTGAACGTGGTGGGACTCATATTGACATAGGTGCAGGGAAGGAAGTCGCCTCTGGAGGATTTTCATCCAATCCTTTGCTCAAAACAGGTTCAATCCCACAACATCTCACTGTACCAGCATTTGACCATTCCCACAGTAAAAAAAAAAAAAAAAATTAAAAAAAAAAAAAAGGAAATTTCCTAAATTCTAGCTTGTGGTTATTGCTTCTCCACCTACTTTTTAAATGAAGAGTCTCACTCCCTTTTCTACACTTCCCATCAGGCAGTTTTAGACAGGAATAAGGTATCCCCAAGACTTCTCATCTTAAGGTTAGACAAACCAAGCTCTCTCAGGCTTCTGTCAGACATCACGTTTATCCCCATCTTTGATGTTTTAAATATCTCTGCTGCTGCCCGCTTTCTGCCAAGCCCTGAAGGCACCAGTAATCCTAACTGTCACTGCCCAGCCACTCCAGCCCACCTGCCCATCTTTGCCTTCCTGGAGGTGCTCAATGCCTTTTCTTCTCCTGGCTGGGGCAGTGGGATGGGCTCTGGCTGGTGAGATTCTGCCCTGATGGACTCCTCAGAAAGCCCCTGCTGCTCTAAGCCCCCCAGGGGAGCTGCTTTCCCTGCAGGGCCCTGATACACCTCATCTTCTACAAGGGAATCCTTCTGTCCTGCTCATCATCATCTTCCAGGTTTCCATTAATTTCCTCCTCTTCCCAGTAACAGTTTCTCAGATCTTTCCCTGTAGATCTGCATGCACTGGGGACAAATCACTGCCACTGTTGGGATGTACTAATGTCCTTTGCTGCCATAAAACAAAAGCTCGTGTATAACACTAAGGCAGGGTGTGCTGTTGACCTGACTGAGGGCTGAACCTCCTTCCTTTTCTTCTCCTCTTTGCTGACCAGATTCAGTGCAGGGAGTGGATCAGTAGCTGCCTCAAGCTGAGGCAGTCCCTGTGCATGACTGATGATAACCTGAAGGGCCCAGACCCAGCTCACAGGCACTGCCCTTTCTGCCTCTCTCTTCCCTCATATTTTCCACCAGGGGAATTCATCTTTGCTGCTTTCTTATGTGGATGAGGGATATGCTAGAGGAGGAAACAAATGGATACCATTACCTCATTTTATATAGATTGTAACTAACTGATACTAAAATGCTGTATGAACACTAGCAGTCTTTGCTTGTTTCAATGAGTGAGTCTAAAGGTGAGAATCTTCGTATTGTATTAGATTTCTGCCTCATTGGAGTAAACAGAAATTTTCCTTTGACTGTTTCCATTCATCACTCAAGAAAGCAGCTAGAATTTTGCTGCTGAATTAGATGGGTCCATAATTAAATATTTATACTGCACAAAGTTGCTCTGAATGTGGTTGTTTCAGAGATTTCTGAAGAGCTACCAAAGGGCAGCTTGAACTGCTAGGGGACTGTACAGAGAACTGAGTAATATTTAACAACAAATGAAGTCATGATGGTAATGAAAAAACAGATGAGAGGGAAAAATACACTCGTTCTCAGAAATTCAGCACAAAACCAAAGAAGAATGAAATTATTTGAGGCACCTCAGATGTATGTGAGCAGTGTGCTGTGCCTAGCTCTTCCAGTGTTCTTTCATTTAATATGTCCTTTATATTAGTGCTTTAGAATTAGTTTATATTCCACAGGGTCAAACATCAGCATTTCAAATTCAGTAACAACAGTTTAACTCAGGAACACATTTATCATCCTTCAGCTCTGCAATTGTTTAGATACAAAAGTACAGGGAAAAGGATGGCTTTTATTATTTACTTTTTTTTCACAAAACTTGATCAAGAGCAGTTTACACTGAGTCTTTAGAAGTCTATGTGCATTTACGCAGCATAATGCTGCTGAGGTGTACAAATACAAAAAAGTCTTCTCTACCAGGGACAAATCATTACATGTGTTTCTAACTGAGTTTCTTAGTCACCTGATGATAGCTACTTGATTGCTGATATGTGTTAATTCACCTGTAGTTGATGCCCTTGACAGGCACTCTCAGAGAGAAGCCTTGTAGAGCTATATTGCTGTTTTACCTGCCTTTGTGTTATCTCCAGATGACATTTGGAAATGCTTGAATATATTGATGAAATTCTTTACTGTGAAGGTAGTGAGGCACTGGAACAGGTTGCCCAGAGAAGCTGTGGATGCCCCATCCCTAGAAGTGTTCGAGGCCAGATTGGATGGGGCTTTGGGCAACCTGGTCCCATGGGAGATGTCCCTGCCTATGGCAGGGGGATGGAATTAGATGATCTTTATGGTCCCTTCCAACCCAAAACTATGATCCTATGAAGCTTATCTTCTGCCATGTAGATGATAGGTACAGTATGCCTAGGTCCTTAAGCAATGAGATGTTGCCTGTTTTAGCCAGGGTATTAGCAAGCATTAATTGCTCTGAACAGCCACACCTGTGGTCCCTACCCACATCCTCTGCCCATGGGCCCTGGAGCCCCATTTAAGCTCACCCCACCACCTTCAATTTCATCCTGAGCTATGTTGTGGATTTTTTTTCCCTCTGTCTCCTGGCTGGACCTTCATCATCTGCTGTGGGTGGGTTGTCTCTTGGCTGAGCTCCTTACTTGTACATTGTAACCTTGTCTCCTGTAGCTCCTGACTGGAGTCTTTGCTTGGATACCAGACCTCATTCATTGCTTGATGTACAGGTGGTTACTGAAGGACTCTTTAACCTGTCCCTGGGTCTGCCCACTGTGATTGTGCCCTGTGTGACTGCGCCTAGTTAGCGAGGGCACAGCCTGCACTGGGGTCACCTTTGACATGTTCCTTTTCACACCCCTTGCTGCTCTCTAATGCTTCTTGGGAAGCTTACAATTAAAACTTGGCTAAATGCTCCTTAGATTGCTTCTTGTACCTTGTTTGTAGCGTTGTGGGACTGGTTCCCCTGGTCATTTATTACTGATCTAATGGGAGATCATAGACTAGAGTGGATCCATAGCTGATCCCACATGAATGTTCTAACAGTGGTTCTTCTCCCACATGTGTTCATACATTGCTTTCAGACTCATAACATTTGCAAAGAATCAAATATGGTATGAATTTTCATAGAAAAAAGAAGAAAAACTGAAAAGCAAATGAAAATTGCATTATAGTTTACATGCAGTGTAATAAAGAGATAAATGGCTTATTTTTAAAACATGTATTTTATCACTTGACTGAAATATTAATATAAATCTTCAGAAACAACATTCTCAGCTCACATTTATGTAACACTAATCTGAGTCAGAATGCTGGGGTAGGTGTCTGTCAGGTTTTAGGTGCTGAGCACATACGAATTCTGTGAAGTTTGGCGCTGATGGTGTTCACTTACTGTGTTGCTGATTATTATTATTATTTTTTTAAAGAAGTTAATGATTTTGTGTGAATTGGGGCTGTTTCCAGGTAGATGGGCTGTTATATCAGAACTCTCTCTTCCCAATATGTGTAAAGCCAAAAACTTTGGGAATTCTACATTTAGTTTAGCGAGAACACAAAAAACTACCAGGTGTGCATTGCTGATTTATAGTAACTGTTTTGGGTGAACTCTGATTAAACAAAATGCAAAAATCCTGGAGGAGCCGGGGACAAATGTTTCGCAAGACTGTGTGTGTGCAGAGAGGGTAGGTGGCAATGGGTCAACCAAAAACTTGCTAGAAATTGAGTTATATTTCAAAATGAGCTTGGAAATGAATGGGGTAGGGGGTGTTACATTTCTTACAGGCATGTAAATCTTGGTTTTTATATAAGCTGAACATCAGGTTTGTTCAAGGGAAGAAATACTGTTGGATTATTATATGAAAGGCCACATCAGAAATAAGTAAGCCCTTAAAAATTGAAAAGCATTTTGTACCTGAAAGAGAATGTGCCTTATTTGAATTTATAAACAAGAAATGAAAAGTACAAGGAAATGACTTTGAACATTTGGAAGGAAGTGTCTTTTTTTTTTTTCCCCTGTTGTCCTTCTTTGAAGAGTTGTCATTTGTCTCCACATCTGGACCTGCAAATCATAAATATATGTGCACATATATACAGTAATATATGCAGCCCGGCAGTATGGTAATGGGCAGCAGTACTGTGAAATATTTATAGAATATCCTGAGTTGGAAGGGACTCCCAAGGATCATCAAATCCAACACCTGAGTCTGCACAGGACCACCCAAAAATCAGATCATATGTCTGAGAGCAACATCCAAATGCTTTTGAACTCCAACAGGGTTGGTGCTGTGACCGCTTCCCTGGGGAGAACATTCCGGTGTCCAGCCCTCTAAGTGAGGAACCTTTTCCTAATGTCCAGCCTGAACCTCCCCTGTCACAGCTCCATGCTGTTCCCATGGGTCCTGTCACTGTCACCAGAGAGAAGGGATCAATGACTAACCCTCTGCTTCCCCTATTGAGTAAAACACAGATTGCCATGAGGCTTCCCTTCAATCTCCTCTTGTCTAGGCTGAACAAACCAAGCGATTTCAGCTCCTACAAATACGTCTTGCACTCTAGACCCTTTACCATTTTTGTAGCACACCTTTGAATGCTTTCCAGTGGGTTTGTAGTCCTTATACTGTGGTGCCCAAACTGCATTTAGAAAACTGCATTTAGTACTCAAGGTGAGGCTGCACCAGTGCAGAGCAGAGTGGGACAATCACTTCCCTCTACTATGCTAGATATTCTTAGAGTTGGACTTAAGATCCTTATTCTCTGTATTCTGGAGATAATAACTGGTTAGCATGAGAACTCTTAGTTGTTTTTCTGTAGGTCTTCTGTGCTATCATCTCCTCTGGGGATTTTTCCTTTTGGAGACACATGGCAGTAATGATTGGTTACCCTAACCTGAGTCATTCGGTGTTTGATATGTTGGGTATATGGTTCATTTCTATCTACTCTTTCTCAGGTTTGCTTGGTGTAGTATGAGGATTCAAATAGCCTTTTTATGACTGGCCTTAATTCTTTTAAGAGCATGCAGTAATGTACTTCTAGTTTAACATAAACTCTAGTCCTTCTCCATTTGAGGAAAGGAGTTGCTCAGGAAGTTGGCAAAGTGAGAAGAAGGGTATTTTACATCTTTTCCTGTCTTGCAGTGGTTTCACTAATCAATGAAACTTACTGAACTACTTTTGAGGGTTTACCCTCAAATTTCAAGTTATCAAAATTCATTTTAAAAAAAATCCAATTATATAACATGTAAGTTTATTTTTAAGCATGATAAGCATGATAACCGCTTGAAAAATATTTCTATAAATGATCATGAAAAAACAAACTGTGTTTTTTAAACTGGGGTAAGCAATGCAATTTTGAGGAAAATCATTCATTTAAAGGAAAAAAAAGTTTGGTTAGATGAGATTGACCATTTCCTTTGAATAATTAGATGATGCCTTTCTCCAAGCACCCAGGTGAAAAGCTTGCCTAAGGAGATTTTTGCCATTGTCTCCCAGTCATATATGTACTCTGCCCCTATACCTGGCATAGGTGGCTTTCCACCATGGATGTTCTCTGCTGTTCTAATGCCCTTATGCCTATGAGGAGGGGAGCAAACCTGATTAAAACTGCACTTTAAACAAGTTAGCAGTTCTATATAGCCCTGTTCATAAACTGGGTTTGACTCTCTAAATGATCTGCAATTCGACTCTTATGAGGTTGGTTTCTTCATTCTTTTTTTCCAATGAAAGTTATTTGGTGTTGAATATTTGGGATTGTAATGCTTTCCCAGTAGTTTCTTCCCTAGCAGAAAATAAGTCCTTTCTTATATTCTTCATTTCACTGCTCTAAATTTGGCCTGTGTATTGACCAGGGAACGGAGATTTTGATGGTTTTACTTGGCTGTTTTAGTCATGGTCTCTTTAGAAAAAGGAACTTCATTCTTTTGGAAGAATCACGTGAGATTTTATGGTATTTTCCTGATAACATCTGTGCTTCACAAAGAGCTACATGTAGAGTACCAGACCAAAATCTTTTGCCATATGTTAGTGATACCACATCAGCTGCCTCTTATTTTAATTCTGTAAATGAGTTAATGAATAGACACTTTCAGTAACTTAATTTTCAGTAATTTGAACTGAATTTTTTAGAAACTTAAACTGTTTAAAATCACTGAAAATTTAAATTACCTAAACTGTTAATTTTTATTTAGTAAGTTGAGAAAGAACACTATTGGGATTCAGGCAAGAGTAGGAGGGATCAATGAAATCCTAATGTCTTTATGGTAAAATAACTTATTTAAAATGTTAAATTATCTATCATCTTTACATGTTTTAATGTAGTATTTCTATGAATGTCTATGATAGTCCCAGTCCCATTTAACTATGCCTCTGACCCTGAAGCCCATCTGGGCTTCATGTTACCTACACAGTCAAAGGAAGGAATTTTACTGTGTTCTGCACAGTTTTCTTTTTTTCTTTCTTTGTTTATTTATTTTTCCCCTGAAAGCAGTATGGGGTACTGCCACTGGATATTTTTAGCAATGTGGCCAGTTGCCAGTAATGATAAGCTATCAGCAAAGAAAAGGCTGGGAGGTTTTAGCATTTGGTAAGAGTCAGTACTGAGAGGATGGATAATAACATTGGTGTGTCAGGACACAGATAGGGAGTTGTAGCCAGGACCAAATCTTTCTATTCTCTACTGCTGTTTGAGACATCTTAATTCCCCCCTTGCTTTCTGTGTGATGAATTAACTATACAGTCCACGGTCAACTGGAAGAAGTCTGTGCAGTGACTAGAACAACTCTGTCCTCGTTAAATCCCATTGAGTTGCTGACAATTGTTTCTGAAGCAATTTTGTAACACTAAATTTTTAGGTTTAATCCTTGAAGTTGTCAAACTTGGGTGGCCAGGAGCAGGCATTGAGAGCTGGTGGCTGCACCAACATGCCTGGCACTGTACTGAAGCTGCAGAGCTCCTCACCACTAACCCACAGGGCTTCTGCATGAATCCTGAATTTGGGCAACTGCCTCCAGAGAGGCTGCATTTGAGGGAAGCAATGTAGGAGAAACCCTACTGCAGGTGTCTTCTGCACTGAGACAGTTGATATAAGCAGCCCCAACTCCATCTTTGTCTTGGGAGTTTCTCCTGCCTCTAAAAGTCTGACCAAAGCGGAAGCCAATACTGCTGTTAGCATACTGCATAAGAGGCCGCTTGTTTCCACAAATAATTAGTTTCTCAACTAATATCTTCAATTACATTTTATTTCTGAGGATTTGTAACTTGGTATTTCAAAAAGGCAGTTAGAGAGCTTGTTCTTTTCTGAATTAAGTAGTCTGTACTTGATTTTGTTTCTCTTATTAAATTCTATTTAGCAATTTTTGAAATTGCTGTTGCTGGGAATGCAATGAATGTAAGTACTTTGAGACTTTCCTTTTGAGATTTTTCATATTTTGGACAAAGCATGCAGTTGCTAATATACAAATGTGGGAGAATGCTGTGGTTTTGTCAGTGCATACTTCTAGCTCACCACTTTCACTTTCACCTTCAGGTTTACTTTTGTCACGTTAGCTAAGCTGTCAAGATAGTTTTGTGTGATGATAAAGTAGTATGTTAAAGGAATTGTCAGCTCATCCCCTGGACATAATAAAACAATATTTTACCATGAAAATTCAAACAATGAGGGGTTCAAAAGGAGCCAGAACAGAAAATCTATTATATATTCCCATATTCATGGGCCCCTATCAGTATGCTCTTTTGGCCAGCTTCCATGAATGTTGAGGTCAGAAGCAAGAATTGTGGTATGGATGGATAATGCAGACTATGTTCCATTCCTATGACAATCTCTTCAAAAGTGGTTCTTGACAGGATGTGAAGCTGTTAAGGACATTCCTGTAAGGAAGATGTGTGATGTATAGCCCTTTCCTCCCACTTTATATACCTTTTTCTGTAAGCACCAATATCAAATCATTCATTTTATTTTTGAGCTGATATGGCCAAGAACTAATGTTCTGGAGAAGTTTAAGCTGCATCTGCTATATTCCTGGAATGCTATTAAGCTGTCATAGATAACTACGGGATGTCACATAGCATTTATATTTTACTCACTGGCTTTGTATGTTAGTATATTTCATATTGTGAATGCTTTTACCTGTCACAGTTCAAAGCTTTGATTCAAATAAATATTTAGGAGCCTAGGTGCTTTGTCTTAAACTTTTTCAATTGGTTAGAAATATATCTTGATAAACTTCTTGGATTTCATTCAGCAAGGACTGTCTTGAGGAGAACCTTTTAATATTTCAATCTTTCATCTTGTGTGAAACAGGTACACCTAAATATGTAATATAAGTTTAGTTCACCATCAAGTTTGAAGCAAAACTTTTAGTTTCACTGGTTAATACTGATGTATATAGATTTTCATGGGAAATGAAAAAATAAAGGTGACATTTTTAAAGGTAAAAATCATGGAGTTTGCTGCTTCATTTCGTTACTTAAAAAGTGAAAAAGGAAGGAAAGTTGGTTTTATTTCTAGTATAATATAATTGACTTCAGTAGAACTATATTGATTACAAGATGGCAGAGTTTAAGTAAGTGTCTTGCCTCAACAAAAAAGTTAAATTCTAATACTACTAATTTCAATGAAAAGAAAGTGCTCTGAAGCTTGTACTTCTTTTTTTTTTTGGGGGGGGGGGGGGGGGAAGCTTTCGAGGGGATATGAGATGTCCAATACAATAGTTTGTCTTCTCCTAAATATGAAAACTCCTGAAAATATACATCCTGAACAGCATAACTGCAAATTCCAAACATAAAAAATAGTAAGTACACAGACTTCTTGTTCTTTCAGTGTTTCACTTTCTTTCTTGAGGCAAGAACCAGTTGAGGGAAGACTTGGTTAGGGTGGAAAGTCTACTGAGATCATGTTGCATTGAAACAGGCTGCCCAGGGAGGTTGTGGCGTCTCCTTCTCTGGAGATATTCAAGGCCCATCTGGATGCCTACCTGGGCAACCTGCTCTAAGGAACCTGCTTTGGCAGGGGGGTTGGACCCGATGATCTTTCGAGGTCCCTTCCAACCCCTATAATTCTGTGATTCTGTGAAAGAGGATTTATCAGGGTACAGTGTTTGCCTGTTTCAGAGCCCTAGTAAGGGCTTTCACTGAGACAGTTTCACAAAGTTTAATGTATTTAATAAGGTGACACACAACAGATTTGGAGTTGCCATTGGTAAATACAATTCCTGCAGTAGTGCTAATATATGATAATAATGCTAGCAAAATGCTATCCTGGGTATTCCTCACCAAAGGATGAAGGTGCAGAGCTTACGAAGAAGGTGTTCTTGTCTTGGAGGAGAAAGGGCACAACCTATTCTATGTTTCTAGTTTCTTACCCCTCACCCCCCTTTTCTCCCTTCAGTCTAACTTCATCTTCTCTCTTTTTTTTCTTTGTACTCTTTATTTTTTTTTCTCTTCTGTCTTTATGCTAACTCCTAATACTCTTATATCCTAACCTTATCTCTTTGCTTTCTGGGGTGATGTCTCGCATGATTTGGGTGAAGAGTTGTCATATATAGTCATATATGTTTAGGATGTACTTCTTTAAGCTCATTATCATCTTCAGGGGTGTGAACTTAATATTAATTTTATGCGTAATGGAGCAAAAGGCTTCACTTGGGCATCGTGGCCCTCAAGATTCTGTTCTGCTGCCAGAATGGGGGCTGTCCCACGAACACAAAACTCTTTCCTTCAGCAGCCTCTCATACCAAGCTTGTGGACCTCCATCCACAAAGTTTGTATAAGAGATAAATAGGAAGAAGCTGCTCAATTCCCTTTTGCAGAAAGCTGGTGCTTATCAGTGACGCTAACATGTCTGGCTGTTCTCCATGGAACATATGCAAACACTTGAAGAAGGACCCAGTGTCCAGAGAGATCTTGGACTTTTATATTTTGCTCATCATCAAGCACTATCCAGAACTGGGGAATGTGTTTGTTTTTTCTTGCCTGTCTTCAGTGTAACTGCAGTAGTGAGGAAAATCTCAGAATTGAACTTTATCACTAAAGAATTTCACCTCCCATTCCCCGTAAATCAGTCTATAGGGACATGTCTTGCAGATGATCTACCAGTGACCAAACATTTCATGCAGCTGTCCCTATATCAGACATTCAGGTGCAAGGAGATAACATCCAATTTTGTTTGCTGGATGCTCAATTAATGGAAGCACTGGTTTGATTTATAGTTGCATAACTTTATGAAGAGAGAAGTCAGTGCCATTGCATTCAAACAAAATAGCCCTCTCGTTTTATGCGCAGGGCTACAGCCAAGTGCCCAGTGGTGTTTCATTTGTATTTATTTCATTTACCCATCTTTTGCATAAAGATATCATCATTAATTTGATTTGTCTTTAATAATATAACTTTTATACTGAAATAGTAACGTTGGTACTAGATCAACATGGAATGTGTGTACTTAGTCAAAATCCTGTAGTTAAAAAGAGGTAATGTAAGGTGTGTTTTTACTTTTTACAAATGCTTAGGAACCTTGTTTGGGCAACTGAGGGTTTAGAGATATTTTTGCCGTGCTGGGGATAAATGTGGACTCCTGGCATGCGACTGAGTTTGAAATTATGAGAGAGGACTCTGCTTGTAACCTCAGAGCAGTAAATGTTACTGTTCATCTGAGAACCTGCTTTATGAGAATGGTGCAGTGGATTCTCCATCCACATCAAGTTTGTTTCAAAAGTTTGAGCTCGTCACTGAAATTCTGTGTGTCTATGGAAAGAAGTACAAGTAAATATTTGCATAGTTATTAGGTTTTGATTTTTTTTTTTTTTTGCAATAAGTCTGTTGCAGGCCGACATGAACAAAGGTGGAAAAATGGACTCAGGTCCACAAGGTGTTGTGGAGGCTGAAATACTTTGCCCTTGAGATTTTGCAATGTGATTAACAGCATGGATGTATCTTCTCTGCTTTTGTGATGATGAGCCTCGACAGGTGAGATTTCTCTAAGCAGAAGAATTGTAAAATCTGTCTGTCACTTCTTGAGGAGCACTAACTTAATTTTTAAAACAAACACCTGGACACAGAAGTATAGGACAGGAGAAATAAATATTAGGTCAGCGGTAAGCATCTTTTGCCAGTAATCTGTCCTGAAAACCCAACATTTTTCAAATGTAGATTTTGCTCAGACAAGGAAAAGTTCAGAATTGTTTTCTGATAAAGTTGTGGGAGGTAGAGACCATACTAAAGTGATCCACTGATCAATCCAAGATGGTCCCCAGACATAGGGTAAACGTGTTGGGTTCTGCAGCTCTGTGTGGAATATGTCATTTGCAAGCTGACTGGAGCACTCTGACAGGGAAAGGATTAGGGTTAAGATTGAGGAATGTATTTCTTTTATTCAGTCTTCCAACACCAATCTGGTAAATACTGGATTGTGGTTTCCATGAGTCAGTATTATGGAACCCGAGTAACACTGAAGTATCACAGCCAGAGGAAAATAGAGCTGAGGGTAGGTGTTAATACTGAATGTAAGAGTAAAGGATGTGATTTGTTTGTGAGTACTGAAAACCTATGAAGAGAGGATGAGACTTAGTATTTACATGGGAGTGTGATGATTGTTTGATTTACTGATGTCAGGATCACTTCGATGGATTTAAAGCAAAGCTTCAGGTTGTACAAGACAGAAACAAAACATAGTTTATTGACAGACTATTGGATTCAGTAGAATTAAGACAGGACTGGTATTTTCAGGGAAAAATGTTGTATCTCTCTTTGTTGTCTCTGCTCAAATTAATTCTGACACAAAAATTTGGGTTAGAAAGAAGGTGCTGGCAAACCAACCAGCTTACATAGACCCAGTATGAGTAATATGGATGGAAATACCACCTCTCATCACAACTTGGCAATGCCGGAGGATGTGGCCATGAACATGTGGGCTTCTCCTTCCTGTAAGCCTAAACCAAATCTTTTTCTATGGGACTTGTAATCACATGTGCACAGGGAAAAGGGGAGCCTTGTCTTTGATACAATTCCAGTAAAGTAATTGGGTATATCTGGTGTAAATTTGGTTCTATCTGTCCTGGAAGCAATATGCTTTCAGCATAGGAAGAGGAGAATTTTGCTTGCTCCATTTATGGTCTAATAATACTCGGTTATATTTTTGACCTAGTCATCTTGCACAAGAAATGTTTGTTGCACATGAAAACCTATCCAGATTGAATTTGATAGTCATTTCAACTGTTGACAGTTGAACAGTTTCAACATTTGACAGTCATTCAACTATCCAGATATCTAAGAATGGATGCTGGAGGCATTTCTAGAGCTGCTACACGATCAGACATATTGCATAAAAACAAATGTTTCTGTAATAGAAATTTTACTTTAGTACAACTAAAAAAGAAATGTGTGTTATGGGTATTTATAGAGAGATATAGAAAGAAGGTTGCAAGCAGTGCTGGGAATTTGATGGTAGACTACTGAAAGAAATTAAGTTTTCACTCACTCTAAAATGTTAAGGCATTTTGGGAATGTCAGGCAGAAGTACTTTGCCCCTTAAAATGATGTGATGCAGCTTATCCCCTGGCAGAAAAAGAATGAACAAAGCACTTTGAGTAGATGCTGACTGCTGGTAGCAACTTTAGGGAAAAATATGGTTCATCACTACTCAGCACTTGTCTTTTTGACTTCAGTAAGTAATTAAGTTGCAGTGGCCCTTTTAGTGAATCTGAGCTATGCACAAGAGACTCGATGTCCAAAATCCAATAGTGTGGTCTCTTGTTTCCTCACTAATCCTTTAAGGTGCAGTGGGTTGAATGGATAATCTAATAAGAGACTGTAACTGCAGTCAGCTTACTCTTCTACAGAAATTAATCATGAAAATTCTCTAAAATAGAGAGAAAGTAATTTATAAAGGAATAATAAAATAGAGTAGAAAGTTGCTTTATTGGAAAATCAGATTTTGTAAGCAATTGTGCTAAGTGTCAAGTATAGCCACTGTGCAGCAGGTGTATGTGACTGAGTCTCTTGTGTCTGCTCCCTCTAGTAACCACATTGACAGGAATTGCCCTGGGAATTTGGTTTCATGCAGTGAATCATTTAGAAATTTGGGCTGCAGAATCATAAGTGAAGACACATGAGATTTCCTCACTTGCCCAGCAAGTTTGTAAAATAAATAAAAATATATAACTACAACATACGTGTAAGTAAAAACTGCATTTGTAGAAGGAAAGAGAAGGTAGACATTGAATTGCAGAAGCTGGTTATTGGGTCAGTTATTAAATTGTTTTTCTCTGTAGCCATATTACACTCAGTGAAGCATTGTCACGCTCATGTCATGAAAAGCTACACGTGGAGCATATTTTGCAAGCTATGGAAATGATTAAATACCTGCTTCTCACAACATTTTCACCAACCCTTCTCTCTCTGCATTGAGAACATCCCTTCTCCTCCTGCTAGTGCTTCATTTTCACTTTGCCCCAGGACTTAGTCCTCCGTGCCTTGTCCAGCTCATCTTCTGTCACTCCTCTCAGCCCCTCTGAACCTCTGATGTTCTGAGCTTGCCCAGAAACCAAAAAGGGACATTAAATACAAACTACATGTCATTCTATAAAGATGACCCGCAGCTTCACTGCGGCTTCTTCACCTGCTGCTTTGGCAGCAATATTGGTGCTCTCTAGCAGCTGGCAGCTTACCATACTGCAGCTCTCTGCAAGACAAATCAGGGGCCAAGGCTTCTCAGCTGTTTTTAAAAAGTGATGGATGAATTTCCCTGGAAGGAAGTTCAGCTAGTGTTGTGCCACTGCCAGTACCAACACCTCCTGAAGTATTATGAACTTGGTAGTTTACTGGTAGCAAACTGTGAAATCTTATGTTGGTGGAGATATCAAAATTTTTCAGGGAAGTTTGCATCTGTAGTCATGTGCTCCTCTGGTGCATGCAACTCTTTTTTCCTTTCAACAAACATGCAGGTGGCAACTCCTGTGTCCTATGTGCACCTGGATCAAGAGCTGTTACTCTTTCCAAGGAAAACAAAGCAGTAAGTGATTACTTTCCTAATTTGCGAGTAGACCTGGGCAAATAGTAGAGGTTTCTGTCACGTATAACACAGTTTAGGCCACATCTTGAGTGAGGAACAGTGACAGGATGAAAACATTTCACCTAACTCTCACTTAAAATCAATTTGACAAACCTGCCTCAATCATCTGTAACAGAGAAATAGACTTCAGTGAGTGTGGAGGTATCACTGAAATAATGGTGATATTTAATTTAAGACTCCAAGGCCCTTTGGGTGAGGTCTCTGAATGTTTTTGAACAGTGCACAGCACACAAACTTTGGTCTGAATGTAACAATAAGGTTCCTGACTGTGTATAGGCAGACTAATGACACTGGGCAGGCACTTGGTAGTTCACTTTCTGGACCAGGTGACAGTCCTACAGTTCCTGCCTTTGAGGCAAGACCTCTGCCCTGGGGATCTGCTCTCCCACTGGTTGGGTGAAAATCTGTAATTCTGAGTACCAAGAAACTGAGAGGAAAGAGGAGATGCTTGTGGTTGTTGACCGTACTTGGTTGTCTTGTCATCTGTAGGACATGTTCTTATCTAAAATGGCCACAGATGACATGTAGTTTAGCATGAATGCATTTTATGTGATAAGTCAGTTAAAGGATTCCAATACCTTAAGGTTTCATAGCTGCAGATATCTTGGATTAATAACCAGTTTATGTATAATATCAGGAGTCAAAACATACTCAAATTCTTGGATATTCTGATGAATTCTTTTGCTGTTCATTGCTTCTGAACAGTGGGTTTTCAGACAGATCACTATGTCAGGAAATAGCAATGTTGGTGTTTCAGAAGGTGTGTAACTGTGGGAGGCTTCTTTTGGGAGATTTCTTCTGAGGCCTGGTTGGTTACTTGCCATGAACATGGAACAATTTCTCGTCTGGCTTCTGCTTCAGCTATTGTTTTTGTGTACAATGGGTTGAACTCATTCCTTTTCTAGCTCCAGTCAGTGGAGTTAGTTAGGATTAATTTGGACCTGTATTTGAACTTTAGCACTCAGGATTAGAGCACCTTGCTATGGGTTGTATTGCTCCTGAGGCTCGTTCTTTATCTGTCAGAATAGTCTTCTAGCAGCTTTTGTCCAATCCTTGGGAATAGTATTGGAGGGAAGCAGGACCATTTGTGGTACAAAAGCTCAGTTTTGTAGGCATTGATCAGGCCAGGGGAATCTGCGTGCTTTCTGTAGGTCATCATATACCTTGTCGCTATCATAGTGCTGGATTTGAATCAATGCTATTACACTGAAAGGCTTTTATGTCATGGCCAGATCATGCCTGTTTCAATTCCTTTCCTTTTACTAAAGGAACTAGATCTTTGGTCTGTGCCAGCTATTTTCCCTAGAGACATTGGCATCCATCTTACAGTGATGTGTTTTGGGGATTTTCTCATTTTTACTAAAAGTATGTCCAGTTGTATGTTTTCTTTCTTTACAGAACAAAGCACAGCTGTGCTTCGCTCCCTATTACATCTGATTTTAACCGGCAAAGGCAGGACAGCTATGAACGTATTTAGCACAATGTTAATTGCTGATAGGGAGAGCACTATCAGGTCCAAGACCCTCCTTCTCCTCTATAGCTGTCTGAGAAGGGGGCTCCGGTCAAAGAACTAGAAGCTTTATCCCTCCTATTTCTGTGTGTCTGTGCAAGCGATGGGCACAATCTTTTTCCTAATAAATGTGTTTTCCTTCTTAGTTTATGTTAAGGTCTATAACATGAATCACAACATAGTCCTGGTGCCTGTTATACTCCTACTCTGTACACCTACAGCTAGCTCATGACAAACCAGCTTACAAATTACAGCTTTTCCATGCTACTTTGTCACACTGGTACTGGTATTAGAACAGTAACTTATTAGACTGTTCTTTGTAATCCAATAACAACACTAATGAGGGAAGTGCATGAGATCTGATTGAAAGTGATCAAATCTGCCATTGATTTTGAGGATGTCAGGTAGAGAATAAAGGTGGATGAGATATTAATTACATTCATAAAATCAACCATGAAAGATTTTCTTGTAATGAAATGCTGAGGGAGGCCTATGACAGGGACTGTTAGAATGTTACTTTTCTTGTGTATGTAGTATAACTTCTCATATTTCCTAAAGACATCCCATTCAGGAGGAAAAACACATCCAGCCCAGAGTCACTATCTTCCTGTGTGGAAAGAGAAAACAGGCATATTGTGTGATCAAAAATAGCATTGCCTGACATCCTCTAAAAATATTCATCACACATCATTAGTTATTTTAAATAGCTGGCTAAAGGAAGAAAACACCTCCAACATATCTCAATCATGAAGTATTGACATATTAACATTTTACATAAAAGAAAGAGTTCCTCATCAGCAGAAAATTATAATGAAGTTTCTAAGCATTCTTTAGCAATTTTGAACAATAGACTATGAAGATCCGTTACTCTGTATCCTCAGAGGATACAGGTTTGGGAAATGCCCAGAGGAATTAAGTCAAAGGAGGTACTTGCTGCATCACCTACAAAATGCTGCTTGGTTATATAAGCTCAAAATTTCTGTTAATGACACATGATCAGACTAACACCAAGCAAAAAGCAGCACTGAAGGGAAAATAAGACGATACAATCAATGGGACACAGTTCTGAACCCCAGGATCATCGTGCAGTACCTTTGTTTACTGAAGGAGTGTTTGTTTTTGCTTTGCTTTTTAGCATTTATACTGACATAAACTGAGAATTATGACAGCCCTTGAGGACAGATTTAGCTGTCATCTTATTTCCCTGGATTTTGGAGCCTGGAAGTGAGGCCTCCATAGGTATTACAACTGGGACGGGAGCAGGCAGTTAAGTGTGTTGTCTTTCCTTACTCTGTTTACTTTTCAGCACAGATGACCAAGCTATGAAATGTCGAAATATGTTGCACTTTTCCATCAACCATGCTAATACTCTTTCTTTCTCAACTACTACTTGATACAAAACAAGAAGGCCCAGGGAACAAAGATCACTACAGGAATGTCTGCAGCTCATGGTATCGCAGAATCATCTAGGTTGGAAGAGACATCCAAGATAACCTAGTCCAACCTCTAACCTAACACTAACAAGTCCTCAACAGTACTGGTGGGGTAACAGCTTACTTATTACCTCTTCTCTAAGCAAAAGCCCTGACATATGTTTTAACCCTTGAATGGGGCAAAAATGCTTCCTTTGGAAAACTTTTAAGTTTTATAGAATGGCCTGGGTTGGAGGGGACCTTAAAGATCACCTAGTTCAAACCCCCCTGCCATCAGCATGAATGCCACCTACTAGATCAGGTTGCTCAGGGCCATATCCAACCTGGCCTTGAACACCTCCAGGGAATGGGGCATCCACAGCCTCTCTGGGCAACCTGTTCCAGTGCCTCACCACCCTCTGAGTGAAGAATTTCCTCATAATCTCTAATCTAAATCTCCCCTCTTTCAGTTTAAGACCATTCCCCTGTGTCCTGTTGATGTCTGATTGAGCAAAGATTTCCTGCAATAGCTTTCTCTACATCCTCACTTTGGAAGTGGTCATTGTAATTTTTACTCTAAGAGGTTGACAACAAGGGTTACTTGTGGTCCAGTATGACTTATGTGGCAGGAGTACACCAAAAGGGGCTCTGTATGCAGTGTGATCGTCATTTCCAGGGGTGCTAAAAATATTCTTCAGCACAGATCTGACATTAGGGGACTTCTTAAGGCATCTATCTGATCTTCATTGCTCATAAGACAAGCATTTTTTATTAGAATGTGATGTGGAGTAAGGAATTTAAAGCTTTCATTCTGTTGAGCTTTTAATCTCCTTTAATGCAATTCTAAAATAATAGTTTGAGTAGAATTGTATGTGGATGTTTCCTAATTTTTCTTCAGTTAAAAAATCTCAGCAGACAGATAACACATGCAGAGTGACCTCTGGTTGTCTTTAGCTACACAGTATGAAATGATAATGTTTTTTTCAGGACTCATTACAATAAGCATCTCTTTTGGAGGCAATGTAGTCTAATTATTAGGACAAGGGTTGTGAATTGAAAAAGGCTTATATTATTGGTAATGCTTTTGACTTGCTGTAAGACCTTAAATAAAAGTCTGTCTACAATGCCTCAGTTTTTTTCCAGCCACTTCTTCCCTGTCTTTCTGTAACCTCTAGAACACAGACTGTCCCTTAAAGAAAAAATAAGCCAACTGTCATACGTGACAGCTTTGCAGTTGCAAATAATAAGCAGATGTTGTTTGCTTTTCTTGCTTTTGGAATCCCTAATTCTATGGAGCTGAAATGGAATTTATTCTTTATACAATACAGAGTACAGGAAAGCTGTAAGAATAGTACATATCCATCCTGGGATGGTAACAAATGCATAGGATGAATGTGCCATTGTCATGCCAGTGATAATTGTCAGTGTTTCCTGATCTGGCTAATACCAGATGAATTAAAAATAATATACTGAATAACTTGACTATACTTCATTGATTTGCTTTACTAATGAAACAAGAAATTGATTTCTCTTAAAGAATGGACAAGAGGAGGAACTCACTGTTTTGAAAAATGAATTTCTGGAGTAACTTACACTTCACATTGATGTAATATTAAGGAAAACATTGTCAATTTGAGAGAAAATATGTTCTATTTCTTTGGCTCCCTGTCTTACTCTTTCAAGAGCTCCTTTTCACAGGAGCCAGAGTCCCGCTCTTCCTGTTCTTATTCAGAAAGCATGCAATGGAGTTTTACTGTCAGCTCATGAAGGTTTAATAGTGAACTGCATAATAGCATAATGTACTTGTGCTCTTATTAGTGTTTGACATCTCTAGCTGTATTCTCTGGACAGCCTCAGAAAATGTTACTTCTGGGCAGCAGAGGTGATGTGAGAGTTATTGCACTTACTGGTCATATCCGAAGTTCTACTTTCTGTTTGTAGAACTGTGTGATGAATTTTCAGGAGGCTTAATATTATCTAGCTGAACTGGCATAAATTTTTATGGTTGTACAGAAATATTCCTCTATGTGAACTGTCCACTGAAGAATACAAACTGCAGTATTTCAGGAAACCTGTTTCCCTTTAGAAGCGGAGACATAATTCGGAAAAATATTACGCTTATTCTGGAGTAGACAGTACAAAGAGGTAACTATTCTGAGGTAGCTATCCCTCTGCCACTCGCTTCCACCAGTTAGATGTGCTCTGGTGGAATAGCAATGTGCAGTAAGCAAAAAGCTGCAATCCACTGTAATTCATACAGATCTATGGGGATAACCCTATTGGCACGTAAGTTCGACTAGGAAGAATTAGCAGGTCATTCCCCATGTGTCATGTGAGGAGACTAGAGACACATTACCTTCTTCAGCAGCAATTTTGTCTCTGAGGTATATGCTGAGTCTTCCTGCAGCATCCTTAGGGTTAGAATAAAGTCATAAGCATTTCCTGCTTACATTTGTGTAGCGCTGAGAATGGGAAAGTATTTTCTATGCTCAGGTCTGTGTTTTATCAATAGGTAAAGGATATTTTTAAGTGGGTAAAGCAAATACAAATAAGGATATTTCAAAGTTTCTTTGGGATCTATGCGTCTGCACCTAGCTGCAGAATGAATGCTTAAAATGACTGTGTAGGGTAGTGGTAGACACCTGACTATAGATCAGGTTTGACAACTGAATATAGATCATGATGTAGAGTCTTGGCTTTATTCTTTATACTCACTGGTGCTTTTTCTTAAGTTAGTACTTGGCTGCATCTTTTCTGAAGTTCTTTCCAGGTTTTTTGATAGAACCTAATTACCTTTTTCACTTGGAGGCAAGGTGGCTATTTATATGGGGGTGGAAAAGCACAACAAATGCAGTTGTACCTGAGAAAGCCACAGACTGGATATACAGATGTGGACAAAATCTGAGCTCCTGAAAGATAATTATGGTTTTGGTGATTTCTCAGTGGGAAGTTGCATCAGTTTTCTTCCTTTTGTTACCATTGTTTGAGGAGCTGTTGTGCTCAAAGTGCTAGTGGATATAAAGTGCTTTAGAAATGGAAAGAGTTGTCTAAGCACTGTTGCTGTTATTGTTATTGTGACAACTCCAGACTAAAGGGAGTAAACTCTTCCCTTGCTATGTTGTAGCTGGTAAATAAAATGCAGACTTGTCACCTTTCCTAGTGTTGGGGTCAGGTGTTTGTCATCCTCTTCCCTCAGGTTTCCACAGCAATTTTCTGTTGTCATGCTTCAGAAGTGAAGGACTTTGAGGCAGAATACTTCAGCAGGCTACTGAAAATAGATGTGTGCAGGTGGCAGTGTATTTGGGTTATGAACTATTTGGGGATAATGAATTACTCTTCCCCTTAATAATCAAGTTGTACAGAATCCAGGAGGGGAAAAAATTCACAATAATCCTGATTATTGTGCTATTCTCCAAAGAATGCTTTTGATAAGCCATCAACAGGAATTAATAAACATTAATAAAACTTGAAAGCAACAGCAAAGTGTTTGATTCAGAGGTGGTAAGCACTCACCTGCCGTTACCCTAATTGATGTGTGATCTCCAGGCATCAGGGACTGTAAGGAGAGCAGAGCCCACTTCAATGGAAGCTGTGGGGGTGGCCCTGGCAGAGAGATGAAGGCTCACATTTCTCAATATGCAGCATAATGCTGGCAGAAAGTGACTTCTGTTAGCGGAAGAGTAGGTGTGGGGCTGGGAAGAAGCTCAAAAATGGTTTTGGAATGTGACTGGATAGCACAGTACAGATCAAAGCCTCTGCTCTCTTGGGAAGAGTCACAGGGAAAAAGGCAGGAGATGGATGGCCTGGGGAGGACATCTCCAGTCAAGGTGGGAATGTGCTGCCCTCAGGTTTCACACAGTTATGAGCAGAGTCTAGGCTCTCCCCTGTAAGCGGTTTGTGTTTGTTGCTTGTCAGGCTCTGGAGTGCAGAGAGCCCCTGGCACCAGGCTGGAGATGGCTGGCCAAGGTGGGTGGCTGGACTTCAGGGAGATGGCTGGTGTGGTGGACGTGCTCTTCCCCTCTTCTGGATAGAGGGCAGGTTCCAGCTCAGCTGATGAGCGAACCTCTGGGTGAATGAAGACGGACAGTGAGATGGGATGTGGAACAGACATAGCAAAGCATGAAAGCTTGTCATTTTGCAAACAGTAAACTGTGGCTCATCCTGTGCGATTTGACAGGACTCCTAGACCTCCATGTGATGGATTCTGTTGCCCTTGCAGCAGGTAGTGTGGGCTTCATGGGGCTGGGAGGAAGTCCTGTTGAATGCAGTCAAGAATAAAACTTTAGGCTGAACTGGAGTGGAAGAGGTGATGACTGCAGTACCTACATGCTGGTGCTATCCTACTCAGCCGGTCCCTTTTATTTTTTCACAGTGGTCCATATTTTTTTCAGTCCATAGCTGGGTCAAATACTTCATTTACTAGCTCCTCTCCAAGAGGAGACTATCAGCTGGAACTTCCAGGGCCAGTTATTCCCCAAGGGATGAGGACAAAAGGGGGCTTCGCAGGGCAGGGCAGCAGGGCAGGATGTCTCCAGCAAGGGACCATCCTACCACCCCAACAAGGAGCTGGGTAGCGTGGGCAACTCCAGGTATCAGGCAGCTCCCTGTGGCTCCACTGGGGCAGGGGCTGGCAGCCCCAGGAGGCTGAAATGGGGTCCAGGGCTGTGGTCAGGTGCAAGGAGCCCCAGGAGCTGGGCAGGGACAAGGCAGGGCTGGTGGTGCCCTTGGGGCTTGGCAGTTGCTGTGGATGGCCTCAAAGGAGCTGGAAAGACTTCAGCAGATGACTTGCATGTGGGTGGAGTATGACATATAGGAAATAATGAGCTCTTTCTCTCTGACTTACAGCTAATGATGACCCTTGAGAGCAGTCTGTAGATAACAGATGATGTGGGCTTCTCTCTAGGAAGCAAGGGCAAATCTTTTGACAGGAGCTGTTGAACCCACTGATTCAACACTGATGAGTTTAATATGGGAAATAAACACTGTAGCTATGAAGGACCCAGTAAATAGGATCAATAGTTTTCAGGTTACTGTAAGCTGTATTTTAGTGGGAAGCCTTCCTGGGGAACCCCTGCTTCTGGAGCTCAGATAATTTGCTGTTCATGCACAGGAAGGCAATTATTTTCCTAATTGGCTTCAGTAGCACAGCAGATGTGTAATGAAAGATTGTTAATAAAATGATAAAATGTCATTAATGATAATGTTGATAGACCTGAATACCTTTTGGAAAGGAAAGTAAAGCCAAATTTAAGGTTAGTAAGACAGAGATGGAAAAGAAGAATTAGCAGATGTGAAGTGAAGAAAGAAAAAAAAATAAGGAAGCCCAGAAGAAATACTTGAGGTAAGATTTGTGAAAAGAGGCAGGGTCTGCACAGAGAAGATGAAAAAGAACCTAAAAAGGGTAAACCAATGAGTTTCAGAATTTCTCAAGGCTTCCTGCATGGAGCTTCAGAACCACTCAGAGGCGTGGAAGCACATGAGCACCGTTTCCCTTTGGTCAGGAGTTAGAACTTTAGCCATCATTTTTAATTTAAGCAAGGTGTTATATATAAAAGGTTTTTAGCAGATGGTTGAATGCCTTCTTCACAGGTAACAGTTCAAGTGCATAAGGGTAGACTCTTGGAACTATTTCGTTAACTTGCAAAAAAAAAAAAAAAAGTGGTTGAAAAGGGAACACCAGGAGATAACCCTTTCTCATTAAAACTTAGGTATAAATCACAGTGACCTTGAAGTTCTTCTCGTTACCTTCAGCCTCCATCTTCAGCATCTATGCAGAAAAATATTGGCTCAGCAGCGTTAGCCAGTGTACAAAGGAAAGCCTTCCTGCAGGAAATCTAAGGATTCCTCGGTCCTTTTATTTATGACACAATGTGATTGAAACATCACGAAGCCCTGTAGCCCTGTTACAGGCTGAAAAAAACACAGGCATGTACACCACTCTAAGAAAGACTGCCATGCTCCTTTCTTTTTCTTTTATTTTTATACTTTTGTATGAATTAAAGTCAGGTAGGATAAAAGTCAATGCTTTGGGGGAAAACCTGAAGCAGCATGCCAGAACTTTCACGCTGAATCAGACCAATGCTTTGTCTTGTTCTAACATTTTTACCTTTGTGGATGGCCACATTGCTTCAGCAGGAAGGTGACTCATATAGAATAATCTGTGCATAGGCAAAATTTCTTCTCAATTTTGTCAGATAGTGGTTGGGATTTGCTGTGCTGCATGAAGAGCTGCAATCCTTCTAAACACTGAGATTTTTATATAGCCACGAATTCTGAAAAGTGTGGTTATAAATATAGTATTTTTTCTTCAAGCTTTCATCACATCATTTCTGACTGATCCCTGTGAAGTTCTGCAGAGCACCGTTTGTAATTTGACAGAGCAAGAATCCCCCTTCGGAGGTTCACCTTATTGTGGCCTCACTCAGAGTATTTTCTTTCTCCTTGAATTTCTGTCAGTCATACCTGTTTAAAACACTTCTCCTGTTGCTAAGTGAGCAGAAACAACAGTAGAGAAACAAGTCAGCATCCTGTTTAACACTTTACTAGTAAAAAGCATTGCAAATAACACATTTTATGCATCCTTTTAGGTAAAAGTGCTTTTAATGTATATTTTCACCACCCCTGAAGGCCTCTTTTGTCCTTGATCCGTGGTGAGTCTCCTCTTAGTACTAACCCAAACAGCTGGCAGTGTGGCTCAGGCATCTCTCTTTGCTTCTGGCATAATCCTCACCCCGTCCTTGCTATAGCTCTCCCTACCCAAATGTGAAAAATGTTGTGTATAACATTTGGGAATGAGGGAGGGTTAATTCCTTACCTCCTTCCATAAATCTGAGGCTCATCCAAATCCACATTGTTTGAAATGTTCACTGAGGTAGCTGTACGCTTTCTAATGTAAAGCTTTTCCTTTTCTTAAATAAGGAGCAGTTGTTTAAGGGTAAGTGCTTTTGTGCTCAGAAGCAGGATGTGAGTTGTTATGATCTAATTGTTCATGGGAGCACACTGGGATGGACTGGGAAGGGGTGACTGGAAGCTATGGATGTTCTCTGGGCTCTGACACTGGTTTGTTAACAAACCCTTTCAATAAATTATTGATTTCATCTGTGCCACTGTTTATCCTCTCATGTCCACCTTCTCTAATCATCTGCTTTGGGGCAGGGCCTGGCTGATTATTTCATTACTATAAAGCCCCAAGGCAGTGGGCTTCAATTTCAGCTGGGAGCCCTGGGTACTGCTTGAAATACTTATTTTTTAGCAGCGAATTTCATTGATTTAAGCTTTGCAGGAGCGGACTGGTGTAGAGGCCAGCTTCTGCAACAAAAACAATTTTACTTCAAGCTTAGTCGAACTAAATCCTGTATTTTAAGAGAGGAGAGAGAATCCATTTCTCATCAGTTTAATTTCTTTTATAATTCCTGCTAATACGTTTATCCATGAGCTCCTGAACCTGTTCATTCCCCTACTCATTTTCTGCAAATTGTTTTCTCTTACCCGTTCCAGGTCATCACCGGTCTCTTTAAAGAGTGAGGGGTGAAGAGCAGAAGCAGACATGCAATAATAACTTGGCAGGAGAACATACTGATCCTGTTGCACAGTATAGAAATGAAAACCAGGCTGTGGGCTCTTCTGGGTCAGCTATTGAAAGCAGTAGTAAGACGGATGTCATTGTTACTAGTCTGGGAGTGTTCAGAGCCAGACATTAGTGGATTTAATTCTGATTTTTAATTGCTTTGCAAGGATAGTTGATAAAAATTAAACTCTTATGCACACTTATCCCCAACTGCTTTGCAGGGAACCTCAAATTTTATTTTTTTTTGGCTTTGCCCGTAAATGAGAAACCAGGCCAGGGTATTCTTCCTTCTGCCACAGTAGGGAAGCCAACATTATTTTTCTGTTTCACGCTTGGAGGATATGTGTAAGAGAATTTTCTGTTGTGACAGTGAAAAAGTGATTTTACCTAATAGAATACTACTTTACGTTAGGAGAGAACAGGCTTAAATGTGTCCTTAAATTGTGAAGATGAGATTTTTATGGGCATTGACTGTACATTTCTTGGCAAATTCCCATTTAGTACACTATCTCCTCATCTGTATTCTCATAAAAACAATAAAAATCAAGCTGTAGGATACAGGGAATATGGGTTATCTAATATCTTCTATGATATCAGAGCTCTAAGTGTTGCCAGGAACCGTGGTACCATGTAAAGTACCACCTCTGACCCTGATGGTAGGGACTTTTTATTACTGAAGCATTGAGATAGTCTCCTGCTGTGCATGAAGCTTCAGCTCAAAAGGAGCTGGGTGTTTTTAAGCAAACCATTATTTCTAACAAAGGATGCTTTTTCTCTCTCAGCCAATTGTTGAGAGAAAGCAACAGCCACTTACTGTTAAACAAGCTTGAGAGTTTTCTGTTCCAAGGAAAATAGCATGAGGTTGGCATAATCAATTGCTATTTGACAGTGATAGAAATGCACATGTTATGGAAGAGCTAAAACTCTGTCAGGAAGCAGCCAGAATGGCAAATAACAGAGCACATTTCAGCAACAACATGGCCAAAGTTTTGCATGGAGCTTCATCTTTACGCTTTCTTAACTCATGGATGAGTAAAATGCAGTTAACCTGAATTCTGATTTCTAGGTAAAATAGTGTGTTACATTCAGGGAAAAGAAAAAAAAAAAAAAGCTATGATGGGACAATTGTTCTCAGCTTGTTTTAGGCTGTGACCTTTTCTCATTCTCTGCTTTGCTTTTGGTGGTGTTGGTGGGGGGTGGACCAGAAAAAAATTTTGTTGGTTGCCTAAACGCAGAAGAGGCTGATAGGAGAAACATGACACTTGACTGTAAGACTCTTGATTCAGAGACTTGACTGTGAGACTCTTGATTCAAAGTGGTATTATATTAGTATATTCTTGCAAAATCATCACCAATGTCTATTAGATGAGCCCAGCTATAGTTCCTCCCAGTTCTGCCATTGCTGTAAAGGAAAACTTTCTTCAATAGTGCAATGCCACTTTAAAACAGTATTTCTCTTCTTAAATGCTATGGTCTGTCTTTTCTTTCACATGATCTTCATCTAGTTAGCTTACATCTTAACCATCTTTTAAGTTCACCCACATTAGATTCAGATATAACAAAAATGGCTGTGAACAGCTTCCTTCCATGCATGGCAATCCTGCATCCCCCATCCCTTGACACCGTATGAAAAGGCAAGATGCTTATGACACCCTGAGTAATTCCTGTTTGAAACACTGCCAGATGCCATGACAGCATTCTGCCTGTTGGATAGGGCTTACATCGCCAGTCTGTTGGCAAGTGGAAGACCACATTGGACACTTGCACTGGGCTTGAAGGTCCATGTAAGGGCAAATGCAGCCAAAATTGTGATGCTGTATTGACAGAGGCATAGCCTCTCCTAACTGCTTGTCTGATAATGTGAAGACTTATATGTGGAGTGTGGGGTTTGTGGCAGAGCACTGCCCTTAACGTTGTGTCACAGTGAAATGCACCTCTGTCGCTGTAGCTATGAGAAATCCCTTGTGATTTTTCTGGGGAGGATGAGGGGGGATTGGATTTTCCTTGAAGTTTTGGGCAGTGAGAAATGTTTTTATTCAGAGGGAGGACTACTTTTATTGTCATCTTTATTGATTGACTTGCTGTCACTAAGCAGTGTTGGCTTTGTGAGAGAACACAATAGAAATGTGTATACTGGAGAGGGGTAACAGCACCACTGATGGCAAAATGCCCTGGGGATCTCTTAGCAGGATGGCCAGACAAAGCTAAGGCTATTTTGTGTATCTCTATCACAATCCCTCACCACTTTCTTTATATTCCCTTCTTATAATTTTCTTCAAATGCATGACTTTTTCTTAGAGTGATGAGGATATCTTTGTCAGTCTCAGCCTTTACCCCCTCAATTCTTTCACTTGTCACTGCCTAGGGATGTCAAATAGCTCATCAGGTGACACTGAAGTTAATACAATCTTGCCAAGTCAGTGGCATCAATTTCTGTGTCAGTTATTGCTTGTGATTCTCTTGCTTGGCATGACTCTTGTCTCCTGAGAGCTGCTAGGAGCTACTCAGGCTCCTTACCATCATGCCATGGCATGAGTAACTGACACACAGCAGTAGCAGGCAGCATCAGATGATATTGCTTAGCAGGGCCAAAGGAGCCTTGCTAAACAACACAGTGCCTTCCTTCAGGCTAATGTGTACCTTCTTCACATCACATTACCCGGCAACCCCATCCCACTGACAGCACTGATGTCAGCTTTATGGGTAATTTGTGCCACTGAGCTGTGCTAAGGGATCCTGGAGTGATTAGGGATTGAAGCCAAGATGCTCATATGAAAACACTTTGTTTTGAAACCAGGATCTGAAAAAGCAAGAGGATTCAAGTATTGTTGTCTGCTGAATATTGCTACAGATGAGTGATAAAAGACAGCATGTCAAATGCACAGAGTATCTTTGCTGTGGGCTTCATTGTGAAATTTGTAGAGAGAATCCAGAAGAAAGTACTCTTAACTGCAAAACAGTGAGGGCTTTTCCCCCAGGATTATTAATGCGTGTAAACTTACTTCAACAAACAACTATCATTTTCATGGGAAATTCCAGCCTTGTTTTCACCTATATTGGAAGTAAAATGTTGGAAATACAAATTATTCAGACAAGTCAAATGTAAGCAAATTTATTTACAAAAATATTGAAAAGCTTTCCTTAGTTTTCCAAGTGTTTTTTTATTTTTTATTTTTACTGTGTATGAAAACACAATAGGCAGTAAAATTAAAAACAAAATTCAGCAAAATGAAAACCTGAAATAGTCACTTTTTGGTATGAGTCTTTCCAAGCCATGAAAAACATCTCCTCACCATTTATACTGTCATATATACAGTACTTGAAAACTTTTGTTTCAGGGAAAAAATAATATTTTTTCTAATGGAAAAGTATACAGTTGTAAAGTTTTTCGTCAATTCTGGTGGACACAAGTACAATATATCTTTGATACGAGGGATTTGAGTGAAAAGCACTGCGTTCCTACTCATAAATGAATTGGTCTGCTCTAACTAGGGTAAAACTGGCAGTGTTCTTTAACAGTTCAGAGTGATGAATGAAAATGGAATCTGATGACTTTGAACTACCTCAGTAAAAACACAGGCTTTCTTTGACACTGGAAATAAAACTTTAGACATGTCCTCTAACAATGCATGGGCGGGCTGTGGGAATTGAGGGCACATTTGCTGTCTCTACCTGCAAGGGAAGCTCAGCTTTCAGAAGTCAGTGAAACATTTGTACAGAAGATGAGTAACAAGGAAGTACTGAATTTCAAGGTTATCCTCTGTAAGGGTTCAGATGCTGTCATGCATCATAAGATTGCCTAGTTGATTTGTATAACCACTAGGATTCAAAGTTACAGATGTAGCCCCAGTTGTTTTTTTGTGCTTTTTAAAATGATTCTCTTGTTTTAATTTTCTCTAATATGTTCAGTAACTCCAAGTCCTGTGAATGCAATGTTCTGGCAGAGGACATTGGGAACTGCTGGTTAAAATTCTGCTGCCAAAATTATGAGAGTTCTAGGATAATTTCCTGGACTGGGAGATCAGTTCCTCTCTGGACGCTATCAGAGCTGCCAATGTGTATCTATTGTGCCTATCTACAACATACAGAAGAACCACATGCAAAATTAAGAACAGCACCATTGTTGACAAGAAAAAAGCATCTCCGTGCCACCTGCTCAGGTTGACTGTTGTATGTAGAGATTCATAACTCTAAATTTCAGGAGAATAAATCTTGCCTTTTTTTTTTGAGTAGTGACCTCATTAAAAATAAATTTATGGGAGGAAATGGAGAAATGGAGTTGTCCCTAGATCAGCACAGTTCAAAGCTGAGTGTTAGGGCAGTATATGTGACTTCTGGTCCTGGAAACACCTTAAAAGGACCCTGGTTTTCAGAAAGCAGCTGATTAGTGCCGTTTGAACCTCAGCATTTTTCCACATACCTAAACTTTAAAACAAAAGATTCCCTCTCACTAGTCATTGGGCAGATCGAGCATTTGGTCTCCAATGTGATTAACCCAGGCTTTTTGCAAGCAATGGTGTCAGTGAAGTTTCTAAATGGAGTCTGGTACAAGTCTGGTAGAAGTCAGGTGCAAATGACAGGTGAATGGCTGCAAAGGCAACTGACACCAACTTATATCAATTTAAAAGCTTTTAAAACAGCAAAAAGAATATATATATATATATATATATGTATTTTATATATATAATATATATATAAAGAAAACTTTCCTGATGTGCTTTTGAAGTTTTTGTTTTCTCCTGTTTACAGGTGGTGTGGCTGCAGGGCTAAGTGCATCAAGCTATACAGCGGTTATGGGCTCGGGCTGTGCAGCCTCGTAATATGGGCAACTGAACAGCACAAGTCATTCTCAAATTCTCAAGAAAGTATTTTGAACTTAACATGAGAATATGCTTTGTATTCTCATATATCATCTTCTTAAGAAGTATAGGCTAAATAAAACTCCACAGGCAAGTAAGGCAACCATTTGCTCTGCAGTTACAGCCTTGTGGCTTTAGACACTAGTCACCAGTGCTTGTATGTTTGAGAGTATGTGTTGGCTTGGAGTGTGAGCTGACTTGTCTCAGTGTGATAAGGTCATTGCTGATCTGCACAGCTACCAGAAATGAGCATGAAAGTTGTAATGTGACAGTGTAAAAACAGGGAACAGCCCTGCTCTGGTTATGAGTGGAGGCCTTCTGAAAGCCCTTTACATCTGTCGCCTCTGCCACCCTGGCTTGCACTTACATGTCTGTGTCCTGTTGAACAACTGTGCTGATTTACTTGTGTTCATCAGTTTGTTACTGATGAGGTTGTATAAATGGATATGAAATTACTGGTGATTATAAAGTTTTGATTTTGCTGAAGCTGTAGGTGCAGGGAGGTTTAATTGTACATTTGTATCCTCTTTTTGTGATAACTGCAACTTGTACAGGGCATGGGCACAAGGTGTGATAGATCTTCGTTTGTCAGAACTAAGGACTGCTGGAGAGATAGTGATTCCAACTACTCTAAATCTTCTGTTTAAATTAAACATCTATTGGTTTATGTGAGCTTAGCAAAAGCAGCACTTGCACTGCAATGATGACTGCTATTGGCAAACAGGAATATCATCTCTCTCCTCTCTCTTTTTCTAAACCAGTTTTGGTCTACTGAAGATATTCTGATGCCACCCACAGGAAGAAGCGTGTACTTGTAGCAGTTCTCGTCCTAATTTACAGCAGCTCTCTGTCCCGTTAAGCGTGCTCTAGCAACACTACCAAGTAACACTAGCGAGCAGAGGAAATGTCAAGGCACGTAGCTGTGTGGGCACATAACTACAGGGTGACAGGCAATGCTCTTGTTATCTCCATGCCCGAGAATGGGAAGTATGATTTGAGTGCTGGAGCAGAAGATAGAGAACAGAAATCTCATTCTTAGCGTTCATCCTGACTCAGCTAAGTGCAGACTGGGGTTGGATCCTGCTCCCTCCTCTCACAGTTTCTCAGGTGGTAGACTCCAGTCTACATCTGTACAGCAAATACATTTTGTGAAAATCTTGCCAAAACCATTCCCATAGAATGTGCTGGGTTTCTGACTGTTTTCCACAGTGCTGAGCAGACTGTCCAGCATCCTGGTGTGCTGGGAGGCTGTGTCCTGCTACCAGGAAGCAGCTGCAGCCTGCTGACAGCTCCCAGCCAGGACACAGCATGCAGAGTCTGGAAACCAAGCAGCCTTGCCCAACAGCTGCCCAGGGACTGCACATACCTACCCCTGGAGATATGAAGGGAGTTCCTCTTGAGGCTTCACCAATAGGTCTCGGTGCTTTCCGTCTCTTCCAGCTGTACTGCAGTACAGGGCACTGTGGTTCTGCTGTTATTAAACTAAACAGGTTGTTGAGAGCCAAGTAAACCCGAGGGAAACCTTGGCTTTCTGGAGAGCTTGATCAGTTCTAGGGTTAGGCTATATGCACTAAGTATTCTAAAATCACAGCTTTACTTCTACAAAAATACTTTTCTACTCATCTCTTCTTTGTTACAAGGGAAATCATACTGAGTAAGATGATAATTTGTACTTAGATGAGTTTTATGTAAAACTCACTGCTCTATTAAAGTAAATTAAGTTTAGTTCTGTGGGTGGATAAATACAATGACTGATCTTTGATTTTAGTGCTGCGAACAAATTACTGATCAGCAATATTTTTTGCATGATATGCTCAGTAAAATGCTGTCATTAATTTGTACTTTATCTGCATGGTGAAAAAAAAATCAAGTTTATAATGTATATTTCTAATATATGCTTTTGATGCTGGCAGTATTACATTCAAATCTCTAATCGGAGGGCCAGGTTTTCCTAGCAGGGGGTTTCAGCTACACTGTAAGTGGTTTTTAATATAGAAGAGTCGTGATATTTCTAGTTTGGGCTAGTGGATGTGTTTGCCTGCTCTCCATTTCACACTTCTCAGTGCTCGGGGACAACATTCCAGGATTTGCCAGCTCAGCAAACATCTGACATTAAATTCATGGCGGAAGAATGATTTGTCTTTGTTTTGAGGTCCTTTCCTTTCCTTGACTATTTGCATCACTAGAGAAATCTTCCTTTCACAAATGTTCTATGCATACATCTTTATGCCTGTTCAGGGGAGGGCAGGATGCGGCTGCAGCATCTCTCTCTCGGTGCATATGCTACAGGAGTTCTGTCATTGTCAAATACGTGGGCCTGGGAGAGGCTTATGAATTTATCTTCATCAAATTCTTGTGAGATAGGGAAGAGAAATTAGATTATACGGATGGGGAGCCATGACACAAAGACGCTCTATCCCACAAACACGTAGGCACGTGTTTAACTGACAAGTGCAAATCCAATTCTCTGCGTAATCTGAGGATTTCTGGGAAGTCAGCCAGGCTTTTCACATGAACATGCTTTGGCATCACCACAGCTGCTTGGTACATGGAGAGCTGAGTGGCCACCATGGGTGGGCAAAGTCAAACAGCGAATCCTGCTATCCTCACTCCCCATGCTGTGTTTTAACTGTAGGAACTATTTTGTGCTTTGCTGGGGCAATCCTCTCCCTTCTCCCTGTTTGGGTATCCACAGAGACCAGGGGTGCCTCAGCAACTACGGCGGTGCTGCTCTTCCCTCGGCCTGCGGGCGCAGTGCTTGCTGGCATGTGGATGTGACAGCCTGCGTTTAACCTCGTGCTTCACTCAAATCAGGAGGCTCTCTGGAAATACCCCTTGGCCTTAAAGTCCACCTGTGCTCACAGCACCTCAAGCAGAGCCGTGCTCCTCCGGGGGCCGGGCGGCTCCGTGCCCGCCTCAACCCCCAGGCGGCGCTGCCGCGGGCTCGGCCGGGACCGGGGCGGCTCCGAGCGGGGGGGGAGCTGCCGCCCGCCTCCTCCATCCCTCCCTCCGCCCATCCCCTCCCCTCAGCGGTGGAGCCGCCGGGCTCCCTCGCTCCTCTTCACATGGGGCTCGCCCCGCCGGAGGGACAGCGCTCCTGCCCTGCCGCCAGCCGCTGACGGGGAGCGGGGCCGGGACCGAGGCAGGCAGGCAGGTAGGGGCGGGCGGCGCCCCTGAGGGAAGTTGGCGGGCGGGCGCGGGGGGCTCTGCCGCCCGTTGGCGTCGGTGGTGCCGCTGCGGCCGTTGGTAACGGCACATGGCGAGGGGGAAACCGCTGGGGCAGCCGCACAACTTCGGCGAGCGACCCGAGCTGAGGGAGCCCGGGGCGCTGAGGGAGCCGTCGCCCTTCTCCCGACCGTGCCGGGTTGCCTTTGGGTTGTCGCGTTAAAGGTCGCGGCCGGAGAGCAGGTCGGCTATTTGAGAAACTGCTTTATTCCTTTTTTTGGCTTGTTCTACCGAAGATGGAGCGTTGGTGAGGTTGATTTCTGTGGCTGCTAGATTAAACGCGGGACAAATTCCTGATGTCGTTAAAGCGAGAGTTACGGGTTTCTAGAGTTCTTGTAATCTCGTGTTCTCGCAGCTCAAAATAAACCTTTTAGTTTCAAGGCAGAAAAACGGCTCCGGCTCTTGCCGCTTTTGATCGATTAGAGCTCCTTCGTGGAAATCGGCAGGGAGTTTCGCCTGATTAGGACCTGTAAAATTGTCCTGAGGTTTGTTACACAATGGGCTGTAGGCACGCAGCCTGGGCTCCGTTAGGTAACTTGGCATCTGGGGCTCCTTTTTGCTGGTCCAGCCAAGTGCTGTAAAGTCATGTTACTTCAGGTGCTTCACTTCTAGGAGCCAGCCCCTTAAACTTGGGATGTCTGAGAGAGAGGGATCGCCATCCTGTCCTCCTTAAGGAAAAATAAGTGCGTTGGCTAAACGAGTAACAGTCTTTGATCATACTGAAATTCAGAAATGTTCCGTGTGTTTTGATGGCAGTAAAGCCAACTGTTTTCATCCTGAAGACATTTTATTCCCTGATTGTGTTGCAGCTGTGCCTCAGAAGCCCTAGTCAAGAAGCAGGGACCTAGCTGTAATAAGATGAGTACAGGCACATGTACTCAGTCAGCCTCACCGCTAAAGAGCTTGCTTTCTTGTTGATTTATGCAGAAACCTTGCAGAAAGCAGAGAGCTGCTCACAGAAAAGCTTGCTGGTTACCAGTTTCCCCATGTGTGAGCTGACTATTCAGTTATTGCTGTTCTGTTTTTTTCTGTGTTCCTAAAATACCTGACGGTAAGCAGATATAGGGATTCCCGTCAGTTGCTTGTGGAACTTTTTTTTTTGTTACTGCAACTGCAAGTGTTGCTGTAAAAATGCATTTGTTAGGGTGTGGAAGAAAGGAAAATAAAATGGTAACTTTCTTGTACTTAAAGTAGTAGCAACGTAGGACCGGACTGAAGTGTGGGGAGCACTCCTTGTGCTGTAACTGCTTTAGGATGAGAAAGCTCTTTTGGGATGGCAGTTCTCCAGTTCATTCTGGGGTCCTCAGAATTTCAGGTTGTGAGTCTGACTGGTTCTTTGAGTGAGAAAGAAGCACTGCGCTGCATTGAGCGTAGCTCAAATGCAAGTTACTGGAAAGTTTCATATAGCCTTAAAACCCCTCTGAAGCAGGTGTATTTGCTCTGTTTGGGGCAGTTGGACTTGGTTACAAAAGAACAGGTAGCGTTTCTGAAGTAGGGCATACCGGTGTAACTGTTAGCTCTGGTGCTTAAGTGGTGGCATTCCCACATTGAGACCTCCATCTGGTAGGAATATACGCGTAAAAATTCAGTGTCTGTAGATAGACGTTTAGGGATTGCTAACCTCATGGCCACACTGGAGATTTGGATACCTGATACCCTGAAGCACATGCCTCAGTTTTTTTCCATAAACTTACTCTTAAGATCTTTTCTGGGCTGAAACCTTAAGAGGAAAAAATGTCACTGAAGTTAAGCGTTCAATAAATTTATTTATTTTATATAAAACAATCAACAAAGAATCTTAATAAGCATGTGAAGAGTACTAATAGTTTGTTTAGCTGAGCTATCAAGCCTAACTTTGGGGAGAGATTTTTCTAGGATAGTGTGCTCAAAGGTACCCCAGTTTAAAATTCTGCAGTGAGTTGACTTATGGTGAGCTAATTTTACGAATAAGAACTTGATGTTTGTACTTCTGCCAGAAAGTCTGTGGACCAACTCTCTTCTTAGCAGCATGCCAAAGCTCAGAGTTCCTGATACACAGACAAGCTAATGGTGAGGTGCTATGTGTCTGAGGCTGTTTTACAGAAAGCATTATGTAGCAGCCATCAGTGATGTATCACAATTGCTGGTTTATCTTCACAGGGGTGGGATAGGAAAGTGCCATGGATGCAGAGAGACTAAGTGCCTCGCCGAGTCACTTAGGAAGCCTGAAAGAGCAAAAAGTTGAAGCCAGGTAGTAAAAGCTCTAGATTGGCAATCCTACCTGCACTGTCTGCCTTCGTTGCTATAGACTGTTTGAATTATGCTTTGAGAGAGGCATTGCTAGTTCTTGCACCCAGTGGTTGGCTGGGAATGTTTGAAGTTAAAATGTTTTTCGACTATATGGCTTTCTGTGTCTCTGCATGCACGTGCTATGTGGTGGGCAGCAGTATTTTATTGTGGTGCATCCCTCTTCCTCGGCTTGCTATTTGAATGTTTTAAAATGACCTGGTAGCCTCAGTATGGAAACAGCACTCTGTTAATGGATTGTTAGGGTGGGGAATCTGAGTGTGAGATACCCCGTGGTCAGCATTATGGTTCCTGATGCAGCCATTAGTCAGCAACACTTCGCATAAGTATCCAAACTAAAATCTAATATCATCTGCTGTAGTATACTTCATCAGTAAGGTGACTTCAAGCAAGCAGAAAGTTTTGAGGAAGAATACTTGCCTGCAAAGAGCTGAGCTGGGATAGCTGTCAAAATGGTAACTGCATTTTTGTACTTGAAAATTGTAACACACGGTCAAAAAAGTAGCTAAATAGCTGAACTTTTTTTTTTTTTTTTTTTGTACAAAGGTTCTTGACAGGAAAACCTGAGCAAGGCACGTTGCTCTGAGCAGCTTGACTGTTGTCTGTGCTTGGGACTGAAGTGTCCTTTGCTAGTGCGATTGCACACGTGAACAACAGCAGTGGATGCTGGCTGTTGGCAGTAGGGGCATTTATTCCGCGTAGGCTCAGGTTTGGGCAGCCAAAGACCCCGAGGCTGTCTCCCACTAGTCAGCCAGTTGTGGTTTCTGCGTCTCCCACAAACTAATAAAAATAAATTGTGTTAATGTCCTTCTGCTTGTCACTTTTTCCTGCAAACACCGAGGGCTGTAAAGTTGCCTTCTAGCTGCAGTTTGAGTGCGTTCTCCACGCTGGTGCGGGTGTCCTTAGGCAGCGCTGATTTGCCGAGCAGGGAAGTCTGAAGGTGGCATTTGTGCCCTAGAAAAGCTGCACAAGAGAGAGCGCCAGCGAAGTGCATGCTAACACACGTTAGCGCTGCGGCGGATGAGCCTGATTGCTCTGCTGGATCCCAGCCGTGCCACATTTCCGCGCTGTTGGGCCACCTGAGCCGCACGAAGAGGCTTCGTGCCCGCCGCCGGACAACAACGGAACCGCAGCGTCGCCAGAGCCTCGATTTAGGCTTTGCCACGAAACCTTCCCCGAAGTTCTCCCTTTGTCCGGGGCGCTCCAGCGGCCGCCCCGCGCTGAACCTCCCGGCCCCGGCGCCGCAGGAGCGGGGCGAAGCCGCCGGGGGGCGCGCAAGGAGCGCCCGGGGCCGCCCGGTGCAGCCCGGCTCGGCCCAAATCGGCCCCTTGGAGGCCCGTCCTGGGGCAGTTCGCTGCCGAGCCCGGCTGGGGAGGGCTCTGGGGAGGGGGTGGCCGGCACCCAGGCCGGTTAACGCGGCTTTGGGCGAGCTGCTGGAAGAGAGGTGTAGGGCAAGGCGAGTGCTGCTTCTGCAGCTGTTTGTGTCTTGCCGCTGGGTCTCATAGGGGCTTGTCTAGCCAGCACCAGTTTCCCCTTCTGGCTGGTGTCCATCCCTTAGCTTGTTTTTCCCTTTTCTGAGCTCTTCTTACCACCAGACTTTCCTACCTTCCCAGCCCAAGCCCGTCAAAGTTGGAAACGAAAGGTTTGCCTGCTTCTTTGGGAAAAAGGGGGGCAAGAAGCACCTCAGGACGGAGTGCTAAAGGACCGCTGGCTGAATGGACTGTTTGTGGTAAGAGCAGTGAGTCCAGGCTGTAGTTCCCTTTGTGACTTTTGTAGAATGGCTTGGGTTGGAGTGGACCTTAATGGTCATCTAACTCCAACCCCCTGCCATAGGCAGGGATGCCACCCTGTAGACCAGGTTGCTCAGGGCCCCATCCAACCTGGCCTCGAACACGTACAGGGTTGGGGCATCCACAGCTTCTCTGGGCAACCTGTTCCAGTGCTTCACTACCCTTACAGTGAAAAATAAGCACCCTTTAAGTATTGAAAGGCCACAACGAGGTCTCCCTGGAGCTTTCTCTTCACCAGGCTGAACATCCCCGGCTCTCCCAGCCTTTCTCCATAGCGGAAGTGCTCCAGACCTCTGAGCATCTTTGTGGCCCTTTGATTTCTCATTTATCCTCAGTAGAGGCACATTCTTCAGATTGATTCAGGGGGAATACCTACAGAATTTAGCTCGCTAATGAGTGCCATTCATGGATCAGCAAAGGTTGTAAGTGGCTGTTACGGAGAGTTGCAGTAGCGTGGAATAAGATTCAGTTTAGCTGAACACTGGACAGGTAGAAAACATATAGTATAAGCAAAAAAAAAAAAGTTTTCTTAGTGGAAAAGATTGTGAGCTGTGGAATTTTCTGGCACAATACCTGTGCAATTAATCCATACTTTCCTCATCTACTGCCTGCTATAATTTCCTCCAGTGCATTATTTACTGTGAATTAATCACTAAATGTTAGTTGGATTGTCATTAGTTGTCAGGCAGTGAGACAGAAATTCGCTATGCATCTGGAGAGGGCAGGGCACCCTTCTCATAGGTGGTAAAAGCCAGTTGTTTGGCTGTGGGGTGCACCTTTGACATGGGTGATACTTGAGATTAATTTCTCATTTGTTTGGTCTTCTGTTTGCAAGAGGAAAAAAATCCCTGAAGTATTTTGTCCAGAGGCTGAATATTGTATTCTTCAGCAAGATCTGTCCCTGTGGCTCAGAGTAATATCAAGTAATAGGGTTGTTAGTATGTTAGTTGCTATCTAGAAAGATTCTGTCAATAAGCATCTGGATATTTAGATACATGCATAATTGGATTGTTGAATAAACAATATCTTGGGGAAAAATCTGCAGTGAAAGAGTATCTGTACAGTTAGGTGAAGGAGGTGAGTGATTGGCACTGATGTCGATGCCGTTAAAATCCTTGGCAATGTGGACAAATGAATAACCCACAGCTAGCAGGATGCTAAATAATGTAGACAGCTGTTTCTTATTTGGTCTTATGCTAATTGCTGTGAAAAAACTGCTGCAGTTACCATTGCATTTGCCAGCTGATGGAGTTGCGCATCATTTGTATACTCCTGGTGCAAATGTTGCCTTTGTACATCAGTCTTGGTAACAGATAGAAACAGATGCTTTTACTTGGCTGTTAATTTATAGTGAAAGTTTTATGGGATCATTAAGTTTTACTGAGAAAGATTTAAAATGACATTTGGCCAGATAGGCTCAGCTTTGCATAGTGATGAAAGAAATGGGGAAATATATATTTATATTATATATATGTATATAATATAAAATGTTTGCTCAGTAATAGTGTGTATATATAAACTATGATAATATTTATGTGGAACTAGCATGTAGATGAAAAAGAGGAGAAGAGCAAGAGAAACAGGAAATAGGACTAGCCTCTCTGCCAGGGTGGTTTAATTAATGTCCAGTTCCCTGTGAGGGGTTGCAGGCTTGGAAAGTGCCTGGGTATGGGTTTTTTTCCAACTTGTAAAGGCTTTCAGTCTTTTAAGCTTGTATTAATGGTCTGGGCTGAGGCTCAGCTTCTGTTACCTGGAAGAAATGGAAAGTTTGCCATGCTACAGCTTGATTTTTATTTTGCAGTTGTATAAAATACAATATTACGTAAGCGTTGGGTCCAAGTGAGAGCTGGCCATAGCCAAGCATAGAATGAGCAAGCAGAAACTTTTAAGGCATGTGTAACGTTCTCTGAATTTAGGAAAAGACCTTTTGTCTTTTCAGCCAGATCAGCTGCTGCTTGACTAATTTTAATTTTGCTTCTCACTGTGACATAAGTATTATTTTTTTTTTTTCAGTTCTGATTTGATATAAAAGATCTCATGCAATTTACAGGAAAAATGGCAGCGTATCAGCCCTTCCTCTTCATATCAAACACAATATTATCTTCCAGAAGAAAGAATTGTGCCATAGGACTATAGAATAGTCAGAACTGGGGGAGGTGGTGAACTTTAGAAGTCACTTTTTCTTCACAATCTCAGATACCTTCTGCCCCTCTCTGTTGAGGGGCTAAGATATGATGCTTCAAAATAAATGCTTGTTGAACTGTAGTTACAACATGCATATAAAATGTCAGATGTAGAAAACAAGAGACTAAATCATCATTTGTATGAAGATGTAATGAATGGCTGATTTATAACAGCATACACAAAAAGGTGTGGAAAAATGTTTAAACAAGTGTTTTTATGAGATTATACCTTAGTATTGAATTCAACATTGTCTCACGTCTGTAACGTTATAAAGGTCAAGAAGGGGTGACACGACATTGTCTGATTATACAAGGAAATCCTTTTTATTGGGGTGGAATTTTCAGTCTTGTTTATAGGTGGATTGTGCTCAACTATGAACCTGTGGAAGAGATACCACAAAGTAGACCTAAAAAAGACCAAATAACAAATCCAGTCAGTATGAAAAATAAATGTAACTACAACATTGGATAACACTGACTGCAAGGAGAATTCTGTTAGAGAAGTGGTCTTTAGATGATTCTTAAACGTCTTCCGTGGACTGATGAAAAAAAGACTGTATTCCAGTTTCTGCGCATGAAGATAAAGCATCCAGTTCATGGGGACTTGATATGATCAAAGACTTTCTTATTTTGTCAGTGCACGTGTAACAGTAGAATTTTAAGTATTCTGTGCACTTGGTCAGCAGCAGAAAGACTCTTGAATGCTTGTCACTCTTTCAGACCCTGTCAACCAGCCCCATGGGAGAAAGCTACTGCAGTTAGCTGTAACGCTCTCCGTTTGGTCGCTTTGTTCACCCTTCAGTGTGTGTAAAAAGACTGAAAGCAGGATATGTGCAACTTTAAGCTAGTTATTTATTGATTGAGATGTGTGGTAGGTAACTGGGACTACTGAGCTACCAGGCAAAACATTAACATACCACCCCTAGGTAAGGCATCTGGTGAGGCTTTGCTGGCCCGGCAGTTGTCAATACTGGGGAAGGCTGGCTGATTGGGCTCATTTTCAGCATTACTCACTTGCTAGCTTCTGTGTTTTTTTTTTTTTTTTTTTCCTTCCACTTGAGTTCTTGAACTACTAACCACTACCATTGTCTTAAGGTTCTTATCCGTGGCTGCAAATTTACTGTTCTTATCTATCGTGGCTCTAGTCTAAGTATTGTCACACTGCTTTCTTGCAAGCTGGCAGTTTCCTTAGAAGTTTCATCCAAGGTTATGCAGTTTTGCTGCATCAAAACTAAGCCTTGGAGCACAGACAGCTGAACCCCTAGGAGGAAGATTCACACAAAGCTGAGGTGTGAAATCAGGATAAGCTATACGGTGCTGATTCCCTTAGGAGGACACACAGTGAATAGTAACTGCAAGGTTATTTGATCTACTTTCAAAATAACTGGATGTCTGCAGGAAAACTATGCAAGTTGAGCCTACCCTGTGCTGGACTCTTACTCATCAGTGTGTTTTTGTATATATTTGACACACACGTGGTTTATAATTGGTTCTTGGCCTGGGGCTGATACAGATTGACTGTGGTAGGAAAAACTAAAAAAATAAAAATAGCCTTTTGAAAGAAGTAGAGGATAGAGGAAGGTGAGGCTTAAAATGTTGACAAAGGATGTAAAGGAACAATGGAGGGGGCAGTCCAGTAGGTAAAATTGAAGAGAAGGGAAAATAAGAACAGGTCTTAAAAAAAGAGGATAAGATACTTAAAGATAAGGAAAAGATAGGGGGGTACAAAGATCAGAAATTACAAGTAGGTTTTAAAAAAGAAACAGTGGGTAAAATTCTGGCTGTTGCGAAATGCAAAGCTTATATTGCCTTCACCAGTCGTGTCTTGGATGTCAGGAAAGAAAGAGAGCTTGACTTCTTTTTGTATTTGTAAATTTACAGATTTTGAAAGTTTGTTATCTGCAGTGAAAAATCAGGTGAAACACTAGGAAAAAATTCTCACTTGTGCAGTAGTGTAACTGGAAAAAAAAATTCTGAAGAAAGCGATTTCCATTATCTGGAAGTTTTCAGAACAGCAATTGTCTGCCATGGGTTTTTGGGTTACAGTTTCTTCAGTTTTGGGGGCAGTTGATATTTCAGTTGCATCCTTTGTGATTTTTATAAACTTGTCCAGAAAAATGACTGAGTTATGCTTGATTCTTTCCACACAGATGGCAAAACTTGCTTAAAGAAATTGTTGGTCTCCATGCAGCATGTGAGGGAAGCCAACATATTTCTGATATAACATAGCAAGAGTTAATATTGTAGGAGTAGTCTGTGTTTTTTTTTTTTTTCTGTGACCTAAGATTTATGATGGGGTGCATCAGGTAATGGTACTAATTTGTAAGCCAGCTATTGATTTTGCTCTTTTTGCTGTTCTAGTTTAGCTAGAGAAAAGTATTTATATACATATATATAGAAAGAGACAACCAAAGCAGCCCTGTATAGCTTGCTATTATGCACAGGTATTAGCTTGACATCTTTGGAAAAATCCACCCCTCTTCCGGTGTTAGAGTTATGTAAAGTGTGATGTGAGTGACTTCCCGTGCTGCTTATGAACAGGGACAGAGAGTGTGCTATCTTCATCTGAGAGATGCCACTTCAAGCTGCAGACTTGGTGGCATAAGCATTCATCAGGTGTTACCAAGGTGGCTGGCCTGACACATCAGTCATCTTCTAATTTCTGCAATAAAATGTAAGTAATTGGATTGCTAAGGATTATTTTATGCACCAGAGTAGTTATGTGTGGTGTGGGATTTTTCCTTTAGTGAAGTATTTATCCTGAGAGTAATGAAATTGCAGCAGTTACAGGACAACTTCCAACTAGTTTTGGTTTTGGCAACAACAACTGAATGGATCACAGGACTGAATACTTTGCAAAATCCCCATTTTTATCAGTGTCTGGTGCAGAAGAAGGCTTTTCTTCCATCCATCTACGATCTTTGCTTCCTGCTGTAGTGAAACAACAAATTGTGGTGGTTCTTATGTTGAACTGCAATTTCTTCTAGCAGCATTCTTTCCAAGTGTTCACCCAGTTATATGTTGAATTTGGTGCCTGAGTTAGTTTTACTTTCTTTGTTTAAAATAAACAAAGAAGTGAAGAATATTGGAAACCATTTGGTTCAAAGATCAGTAATAACTTTTTTTGAGTTAAAAATGTTGTCCTTAAAATGTTTTGGTGGTAATTGGTCAAAGGGGTGTATTTGAAGGTTGGCAGTGATTCTCAGCAGAGTTGGCCGGGAGAACTTGTAAAAGTATCTATTCTTGTCTGCAATGGAAATCGCTTTGGTTTGAACCAAAGTTAAAACAGTTTAACCAGTGTTAGTAGAAACTAGTTTCATAGTGAAGATGTTTGTTTCCTGCCTTAAACAAATGTTTAATTTCTGCATCTTGTTACTTGTGATGTTAATGTAGTTTCCTGTCCTGTTAAGTTACATCTGGCCTTCTCTTAATGATATGTCTTTCTGTCAGTTTTCTTAGATAAATATTGCCTATGTATTATTAAGAAATTCTAAACCTGGCCTGTACTAAGTATAAGATGAAACACGTCTCTGACAAGTGATAATCATAGAATCATAGAATATCCTGAGTTGGAAGGGACCCTTAAGGATCATCAAGTCCAACTCTTGATACCGCACATAATAATGAAGCCAAACGTGTTTTGTAGGCATGGTAGGACATAATTAGCAAAAAGTGTATTTTTACATGACTTGAATTTTATTACCTTCCTAGATATAATGCATTTTACTGTGGGCAAACAGTTGCTGTATAATCCCTCTTTAGGAAGTAACCAAATTTAATTTGCTTATTTGCACTTACGTCTTGGTAGTGTTTTATTGTGGAAGTAGTTATGTTTAACAACCCATTTAGTGGGTGAATAATTCTTTCAAGATATTGTATCCATTTCCCACTAACCATTCCTGACTTGTCAGATACTAATTTTTTAAAAGGGTTGACTTTTAGACATGTGACCAGAGGCTAAATTGCAGTTGAACGAAATAGCACAGAGAGGATATTGAGGGTTTGATCAGTCTGAAATGGTCCACTTCTCCTGCAGCCTGAGAGAATCAGGGAAGATGAATACAGTGAGTGACTTGCTTTGTAGCTTATCTCTGTAACTCCACTACAAAATACGAGCTGCAGTTTAGAAATGCTCACAAAGTACCACCGTGTGAGTTGCCAGCAGCCTGTGTGAGACCTGTGAAAGCAGCAGTGCCCAGTGGTTTCTGAAAGATGTGGGAAATGAAGGAGAGAGTAGCCCTAGCATTTTTCATACAGCTGTTGCCAAGAAGCTCCAGCTGAACATAATCTCTTATTGACTGTGGTTTCCTTGGTTTAGTGAGGATATAACTTAGACCACAAATTCAGTTTCTGTTAGCTAATTCTGATGTGACCTATCCCTGGCCTTGATAGTGAAGAACTTTTATAGTGTGGATTTTGTGGGGTGTGTGTGTGTGTTTTTGTTTTGTTTTTATTTCACTGAGTATGGATACTGTAAGCAGATGGAAACCACCCAGTGCAACTGAAGTTGGAAAATAAGTTAAAGTTCAAGTCACTCATGCGTTGAAGGGTAGGAAAATTAGTATACAGTTAAAGGCTTCTGTGTAATCAAAAGATTGGTGTTAAATGTTCATAATAGCTATGTGTTTGGAGGAAAACTCAGAAGCTGACCTCTGTGGAAAATGTCTTGCATTAGCGATCAGCATAAAATGTCTTGTGAGCCTTGTAAAGAACGAGGGAGTTGCATTTGACTTGTTTGGTTCATAATACTCCACCAAGGAGAGTGGCTTACCAGGATGTCGGCTGCTGGCACCCATGAGCAGCAGAAGGGCAGGAAGGTGTTGGTAGGGGTGGAGATGGATCTGTGGAGTTTCTTGCAGGGAGTCCTACCCAAATTGTCTGTTAATACCTTCTCACCTGCCCATGTGTTTAAAAGAGCTCCTTGTGGCAGCTCCCACAGTAAAATCCCTTGTGTTATCTAGGTGTGATTCATGAGAGCTGCTCTCATCCCTTTTTTATTGAATGATCTCTGGGGTTTCTCTTTAACTCTTGGGTGGATGCTTTGAAGCTGTGTGAGGATGCTAGTGTGAGGCTTTTGGACTAAGGAGGCTGCACATTCCTGTTTTAAAACATAGTATTGTAGAATCATAGAATGTCTTGGGTTGGAAGGGACCTTAAAATATCATCAAGTTTCAACCTCTCTGCCATGGGCAGGGATGCCACCCACTACATCAGGTTGCTGAGGGCCTAATCCAACCTGGTTTGGACACCTCTAGGGATGGGACATCTACAGCTTCTCTGGGTGACCTGTTCCAGTGCCTCACCACCCTCTGAGTGAAGAATTTCCTCCTAACATCTAATCTAATCTCCCCTCTTTTAGTTTAAAACCAATCTCCCTTCTCATGTCATGATCTGCCCAAGCAAATAGTTGCTCCCTGTCTTTTTTTATAAGCCCCCTTTAGGTATTGAAAAGCTACAATAAGGTCACCGCAGAGCTTTCTCTTCTTCAGGCTGAACATCCCCAGCTCTCTCAGCCTTTTGTCACAGGAGAGGTGCTCCAGCCCTCTGATCATCTTTGTGGCCCTCGTCTGGACTCACTCTAACAGCCCCACATCCTTCTGGTACTGGGGGCCGCAGACCTGGACGTAGCACTCCAAGTGGGACCTCACAAGGGCAGAGCAGAGGGGGACAATCCCCTCCCTCCCCTGCTGGCCACCCCTCTGTTGATGCAGCCCAGGATGCAGTTGGCCTTCGGGGCTGCAAGCACACACTGCTGGCTCGTGTCAAGCTTTTTGTCCACCAGAACCCCCAAGTCCTTCTCTGCAGGGCTGCTCTCAATGAGTTCTCCCAGTCTGTCCTCGTGTCCGGGATTGTCCTGACATAGGTACAGCACCTTGCACTTGGACTTGTTGAATCTCATTGGGTTCATGTGGGCTCACTTCTCCCGCTTGTCCAAGTCCTTTGGTTTTTAGCATTAGCCTGTTCCATGTCTTCATAATATCTCTCATGAACAAAAAATCAGAGGCAAAGATATTAAGAGGCTTTTGTTCTTAAGTTCTTACTTGCAAGGTGTGAGGTTTAGGTATTTGATGTGAGTGGAATGCTTTGAAAACGGAAAGTGCGACAGAAAACAGTACTTTCTATTATATTGTTTCTCTAGGAGTTTATCATGAAGTATTTGGGGATTTGATTCCAAAATATTAGTTAGGTTGTGACTTTGCACCTGCTGAGTGATCTAGGATAAAATGTATATTCATTTATTTCGTAACCAGTGAACTCTACTGGCTTCTAGTTATTTCCTTGAAGAACAGTTTCCTTACCCAACGGGATTGCAGCAGAATTACAGCATTTGCAGGGCCCAGTTTTGTGAGTCTATTCCATTTGCCTTCATCAAAAATGGAAGTTACAGAAGTTTTACTCATAAGGTGTCAAAAAAAACTGAGCTAGGTAGAAAACAAAAAATAGAATAATAAAAAACCACCAAAACCAAAAGCCACAGTATGACACAGTTTAATATTATACGTTGTTTGTATTGTCATCTTGGTTTCTTGTTAGCTTTCTTGGTCTCCACTTTTTTCTGTCCTGAAATTAAATGTGGACATCTGAAAAAGAGGGTTTTGTGTTCTATTTAAGGGAATGATTTATAAAGATTTTCAACTGAGCATTATTTTATTATCAGAGATAAAAAAGGATCTCTTTTTATAATTCATTTAATGTCTAGTCCTTAGTTCTACTAAGCTCTTACTGCTAGTGTATTTTAAAAGAGAATTTAAGGTTTTTGTGGTCCGTCTTCTCCGTAACCATATTCAGATTGAAACAGTTGAAAAAAAAAATACTTCTAATTATTTCAGAGTTATATAATAACTCTTATTTTTCTAATTATAAAGTTGTACTTCTAATCCATTGACCTGGATTGAAGCAGATTTGCTTTCTGGCTTTCATGTGTCAGAAAACATTTATGTTTACTTGCAGAGTACAGCAAATAATGTGTTTTATTTGGTTGTTTGGCCAGTGAGCCAAATAACCTCAAATGCTTGTTTGGATTGTTCTGACACAAATCTTCACCTAACTTGGTTTTCACATTAGTAAGAACTTGGAAGGGTCAAATGAAATCAAGACAAAATATTCTGATTTCATCTGAAGTAGTTTTCCTGGCAGCAGAACACGGGGGTCCCTGGTCATTTGGTGTACAGGCCAGTGGTCAGAGCAATTCCTGTGGGTAGACTGAAACTTTTTTTTTTTTACTGTGAAATACTTGCTTTGGAGCTAGGCCAGCAGATGCGAGAATCCCATCTGGTTTCCCTGCTCAACTAGCCATGGTGGGGAAAGGAGGCACCGTGCCTCAGGCTTCAGCCTGGCTCCGTGTTGCGTTGGATGTTACCCACAGGAGCACACCATCTGTGGGAGAGGCCAAGACAGCTCCACGTGCTGGGCTGCTAGCCCTAAGGTTGGGAAGGAGAGAGGAAAGCCTTTGAATCCTCTTGGGTAGAGGAAGGATTTGAACCTCCCCCTTTCCCATCCAGGACCAATATCATTTGGACAAAAGGAAGGGGCTGGAAACAACTCTGTGCTGTAAATTTTTGCTCAGTTTTTAGTTGAAAGCGCTTAGCAAGAGGGGTGAAAATCATCAATCTGCCACTTGGAGTGACAGACAGACTGAAACTGTAGGAGTTGGAGGTTTTTTTTGTTTATTTTTTCCTAACGAACATTCGTGTCAACTTTCCCTCTGCCCAATTCAGCTCGCTTGGAAACTCCAAGCGGTATTGCTATTGCACAGGATATTACAAGCTCTCAGGGACGGTGGCAACTCTGTTTTTTCTGCTCTTATTCCTGCAGGCAGAGATGAAGGTATTCTGGGGAAAACAGCGTCCAAGTGCGAGGGCTGTCAGGGCAGCAATGCAGGGTCACAATCTGCCTTCAGTCTCTCTCAGGGTGTCAGTTATGTGAGGGGTGTATTTGGAAGTGGGTTTTTAGCCCCGAGGGAAGGAAGGGGCAACATGAAAGGCTGAAGGGGGAAGAAAAGGTAGGGAAGATTAAAAAAGAAAAACTGCCTTTGAAGTCACAGTCTAACCAGCCTGTGAATTCTTGCAAATGTTGAATACTGTTGTTCCTCAGTGCCTTGGTGTTTGAGTCACAAGCATTGCTGGGAACCAGGGGACAGCAGGGTTATACTGTTTGTTTGCAGTTGTACCACGGATCTGTGGCAGTGTAGCATCAGAACAGGGATGTTTGGACTCCCAGCCCAGAACACAATTAGGTGCATTTCCCCTTAAAAAGGGTTTGTGTGATATTTTATGTGTATTTGAGAGAGAGCACAAACCTGATCGCAATGTTATGTTTTATTTCTATTCAGACAGATTAAGTGACAGGTGGAAATAGTTGCCTATTGTATTTCAGTAGCGCATATGCTTTTGGGCTATGTGGAAGCACTTGTGGAAAAATTACTATTTATGAAGAGATTTAGAGACCTTTGTCTTCCGTGAGCTATTTACTTCTTCAACCGAGCTAACATCTATTAAACTTTCATTCTAAGTATAATACCCACAAGAGTCAATTTAGGTAAACTGCAGTACCTCTTTCTAGACTAAAAATTGCTTTGCAGAATGAACGTAGAAAAATCCATTAAATTAATTTTTCTTTTCCTCTCAGTCTTTATAATATGTTGAGATTAAAAAAAATAAAATTGATGAGAGACTAGGAAAGAAGGGAAGAAAGCTCCTTTGTCAGCTACATAAAGGGGCAGTCAGAGCTATTGTGTGTACAGTTTTTTTAATCGTGTCTTCAATTTTCTTTTAATTTGAATATGTTATCATGACTGCAAACTTTCACACTCCCATTGTCATAAACCATAGCCTAATAACCTTTAGAGCTCTGTTATTTTCCAGCCTGGCCGTCAAATGAGCATTTGGAAGAATGTTGAAGACCGTGGCTTAAATCGTGTTTCAGTGTGCTGTCCTTTACTTCCAGTACTGTATGTTATTTTTAAAGCCACATGCGTTTAGACGCGGGTGATGTTGGAGAATCAGCATCACCTTTGATTGTTATCAAGAAGACAAGGAGCTGCATTCAGTTGTAGGCAAGAACCAGGATGTGGATGAACTGTGCAGCTTCCTGAGCTGAGAATTTGTGGGGCTTGGAGGGGAGGGGAGCACAGATGCAGGTGAGACCTCCTAGACATGGGGGCCCTGGTGGGGACACTGCGTGGATTCGAGGCATGTTGTATGGTAGTGGAAGAGGATCTGTCTCCAGCCTTACCCTGATAACTGCTCACAGGTGTTTAAAACCCCGTAGCCCAAGACCTAGCTGCTAAGAGGTATGTCATAAACAGCAGAAAGAAGCACCGTGCATCAGATAGGGGCCTTGGGGAAATATTAAGGGATGGGACCTCAGCCCACAAAAGTCGGGGAACACTTTTTCCTTAGCCACTAGGGTATTTATAGTGAGATTATACAAAAGTTTTAGTGGGTGGCTATTTTAGTGGCTATTCCTATGCAGTGCCCTAACATTTTTTTTTATCAGAATGTTTTTAAGAAGCAAAAGTAAAAACACATTCTGGGACTTTGTACAAGGGTTTTTCTTTGCTTCTTTAAGTCTGTTAATGCAACTTTAAGTTATTCATCGTTGCGAGATGGTAGGGCAACACTTGTAGGCCATCAGTACATGGTACCATTATCTTACTGGACAAACTATAGCAACAAAAACAAATATTTACCTGTACTTCAGTGATCTTCCTGCTCCCATCATCCAAACACTATCAGCTATTTCCAGTGTTAGGAAGAGGAGCCATGTTACCTTGCTGGTATTTGCCAGGGCTCTGTTACCAGAGATTGTGACTATAGAGCTCTGCAAGTAGAAAGATTTTTAAGAATATTCTAGTCTGCTTCAGGTTGAATCTCTGAGCCTAGTTAACCTGCTTTGTGCGGTGCTGGGTTCAAATTGGCCCTCTGACTTTGCTAGAAGGGGATTAGAGAGTACTTTCTATTATCGGAGCCGTAGGGAAAGGACAATTACAAGTTTAAACAGCACAGCTACCTATAGAACTATGTGGAACCTGTGATATGACATCAGTGTGTGTATCTTCCATCAGTACAGATTTAAATGTGTAAAATTGCTTTTACTGGTATGCTTAAGGAGGTCCAAGCTATACTAGCAGTAGGTTTGGTTTAGTTTATCCTGAGATAGGTTATGGCCCTGGAAGAAGTGTTGCCATATTTTGATGTCTTGGCAAAGTCTACTGAGTATAGGCAAAGACAGAGTGTTGATTCCGTCATCTCACCTAGATTTGATTATTAAATAAATAAATAAAAGTCTCTGCTTAATCAGCATCCAGCCTTATCAGGTAAAGCAGTGTTAACTTGCTGCAACTCCGAGTTGATAGAGCCTAAAGTGATTTTTCAAGGACATACATCTATGCAAGAAAGATGCATCGCTGTAAATGCTCAACAAACCCAGACAAACATCTTCTCAATCTTGGTCCCAAAATAACTAATTGTTGGTGGCTTTTTTATTTTTTAATTAAAATACATGTTTTTCTCCTCTCTGTGTGCTATACTGTGCTGGTAGTTTTCTAGCAAACCACAGTTCAAGATGCAGGCTTCATATTCTTTTTGTTTTTTTCTCACATGATGCTTTTACCATCTATCTATCTTTACAAAATAGTTGCATTTGACTCTAGCAATTGTATTTTATGAGTTGAAAGTCCATTTTTTTTTTTTTTCTCAACGGGAATCTGTGGCATAGTGTTTAATGCAACATAAGAGTGAAGAACCTTTTATAGCTACAGTCCTTCCCTCTCCCCCTGTGGTGGGTTTACTCGGGTGGGCAGCTGAGTTCCACAATGGCCGCGCTCTCACTCCTCAAAGAGGAACAGTGAGAAAATATGATGAAAAGGGCTCAAGGTTTGAGATGAGGACGGGGGAGATCACTCAACAATTATAATGACAGGCAAAACAGACTCAGCGTAGGGAGACAGTAAGATTTATTGCCTATTACTAACAAGCTAGAGAAGTGAGAAACAAAGAAAAGAAGCCAAAACCACCTTCCCCCCCATCCACCCTCTTCCACCTCCTCCCCCCAAGTGGCGCAGGAGAATGGGGAAATGGGGGTTATGGTCAGTCTACAGCGCTTCTTCTCTGCCGCTCCTTCTTGGTCACTCTCGTCCCCTGTGCTGTGGGGTCCCTCCCACGGGATGCAGTCCTTGCTGAACTGATCCGGCGTGGGCTGCCCGCAGGCAGCAGCTCTTCAAGAACTGCTCCAGATATGGGTCCGTACCACGGGGTCCATCCGTCAGGAGCAAACTGCTCCAACCTGGATCTCCCATGGGCAGCAGCTCCTGCCAGGTCACCTGCTCCTGCGGGGTCTCCTCTCCACAGGCTACAGGTCCGGCCCGGAATCTGCTCCAGCAGGGGTCCTCCACAGGCCGCAGCCTCCGTCAGTGCAGGTCCACCTGCTCCGCCGTGGTCTCCTCCATGGGCTGCAGCGTGGAACCCTGCTCCACCGTGGCACTCCATGGGCTGCAGGGGGACAGCCTGCTTCACCATGGTCCTCACCACAGGCCGCAGGGGACTTCTGCTCCGGCACCTGGAGCACCTCTCCCCCTCCTTCTTCACAGACCTTGGCGCCTGCAAGGCTGTTCCTCACTCCTCTCACTCTCCCAGCTGCTGGGTGGCCACTTCCCCCCCTCCCCGTTTCATAAATCTGCTCTCACGGAAGCGCATACAACGTTGCTTATTGGCTCGGCTTTGGTCAGTAGCAGGGCCCTTACCAAACATGGGGCAGCTTCTAGATCCTTCTCACAGAAGCCACCCCTATGGCCTCTTGCTACCAAAACCTTGCCATGTAAACCCAATACGCCCCCTTCTACCTCCCCCTTAAAAAGGGCCTCTAGCATACTTTAAAGTAGCAACAATCTGGAAAGCTGTTTCAAACAATTTCTTAAAATTCCTAAATCTTTCATATTATCATATTTCTATACATGAAATATAAGAGTTTATTTACAGGATGAAGTAGCAGATCTCTTGGCAAAACAATTTTAAGCTCATTTTATTAAAAAATTAAAATATTGTACTAATATTGCAAACCACTTGTCAGCTGGGCATACTCCATATGACAGCCTTAAAGTAAGCTTTTTTTTTAATAATCAACATATTTGACATTTGGAAGCACTTCTTATGGTTGTAGTGATTTCATTGTTATTGAAAGTCTTATTCATAATCTGTCTTTCCTTAGAAGTTTTTCCTGTCACTCAAATTATAGCCCTGCTTTAAAATTCAGGTGAAACTTTATTCAGTTTCTGATGCAGGTTATCAAACATGTTCACAAGGATTCTTTCAGCCCTTAAGACAAAGTCCTGATTCTGTAACCAGTTACCATCTTTGTCGGGTTGGGTAACCTGTGTTATATTACTACATGTATTAAAATGTACACATCCAGTCAGGTCATGTCTGGGTTTTGATGTAAACAATATTCCTACTGCTTTTCTACAGTAAAATGAAACTCTCGCACCTCTTGGGGAAAATAAAGTTGAGTAAGGAGAAGCTCAGTACATTCCACTGCTTTGGTGGTAGACTAGGACAGATCTGATGACTTAGCAATGACGATATAAGAAACCAGAAAACAGCTTCACTGATTCATTTACTCATCTCTGGCAGCCATAGGAACAGATCTGAGAAGCCTGTGTTTCTAGTTTTTTCTCTGTTACTTTACCTACTGTAAATTGCATTTAAAAAAAAAAGTGAAAACGGGTCTCCCCTAAAGACTGCTAGTTTATAAAGTGACAAAAGATTGTGTAAGTACTTGTGTGTATATATACCCCTATATTTCCTCCCTCTTGCCTTGACACTTAATTGCATAAAAGTTTCTGCAGCTCTTGTCCAGTCCTTGTGCTTTGCTGATTGCAGTGAAGTCAAATCAGTATTTTCTTTATGGGACTGTGCCATGCAGGACTACGGGGAAGATAAAAGCGCAGATGAAATCTCTTATATGTGTTTCCATCAAAGGTTTCTGAAACATCAAGGAATGAAATTTAAGTTGTGTCTCTTTGAGGGTGTGCTGGGATGGGGGGAAGGGTGCTAACTACTTGTTCCTTGTGTTGTACGAGGTAATAGTGTCCCATTTTAGACTTGCCCTGACCTGAATCTGTCATCTGTATGATAGGCTGTTTTAAAGTGTGTGAAGTCCAGTAAATGCTTTTCCCAGCCTCTCCTGTACATCATTTAATTCTCCCTATGCTAATGGATTATAAGTAAAATACAAATAGCATTCAGGCTGTAGTAACTGAAGAAATATTATGACTGGTAGGGTTTTTAAACAGAAAAAGCAGTTTTGGGAAGGACTGCTTTTTCTTAAAGAGATTAAAATTTGCCAGTCTAGGTGAGTATTGTAGCCCTGTTGGATGCTGATCATGACCCTGTTGGATGCTGATCATGAAGTGGAAAAGGAGATGACAGAGCTATTGAAAAGGCTAATTCTAAAAGATTGAAGACATGCAAGATGGATTTGAATGATGTGTGGGACGTGCATGCTCTGGCTGGTGGCATATAGTGTGGTTGCCACTAGGTGCAGCATGTATCATAGACTATTCCAGTTGGAAGGATTGAGTCCAACTCCTGGGTCCCCAAAGGACACCCCCCCAAAAAAAATAAAAAAAAATCAGACTGTGTCTGAGAGCATTGTCCAAACGCTTCTTGAACTCAGGCAGGCTTGGAGCCATGACCACTTCCCTGGGGAGCCTGTTACAGTGCCCAGCCACCCTCTTAGTGAAGAATGTTTTCCTGATATCCAGCCTGAATCTCCCCTGTCACAGTTTCAAGCTGTTCCCTCAGGTCTTATCCCAGGTCACCAGAGAGAAGAGAGCACCTGCCTCTCCACTCCCCCCAATGAGGAAGTTGTAGACCATGATGAGGTCTCCTCTCGGTCTCCTCCATGCTGAACAATCCAAATGACTTCAGCCACTCCTCATACATCTTCCTCTCTAGAACCTTTACCATCTTTCTTGCCCTGCTTTGGACACTCTCTAACAGCTTTATATACAGCTTTATATCTTACATTATGGTGCCCAAAACTCCACACAGTACTCAAGGTGAGGCTGCACCAACATAGAGTAGAGCAGGACAGTCAATTTCCTTGACTGGCTATCAGTGTTGTGCTTGATGCACTCCAGGATATGGTTGGCCCTTCTGGCCGCCAAGGCACACTGCTGGCTCATGTTCAGCTTGGTGTCGATCAAAACCCCCGGATCCTTTTCTGCAGGGTTACTCTTCAGCATTTTGTCCCACAGTCTCTACGTATAACCAGGGTTGCCCCTTCCCAGGTGCAGAATACGACACTTGCTCTTGTTAAACTTCATATCGTTGGTGATTGCCTAGCTCTCTAATTTGTCCAGGTCTCTCTGCAAGGCCTCACTACCCTTGATGAAGTCAACAGCTCCACCCAATTTGGCATCATCCACAAACTTGCTCAAAAATACTTCAAGTCCTTCATCCAAATCGTTTATGAAAACATTGAAGAGGACTGATCCTAAAATGGAGCCCTAGGGAACCCCACTAGTGACAGGTCGCCAGCCTGATGTAACCCCATTTACGGGAACCCTCTGGGCCTGACCCATCAGCCAATTTTATAACATCACCCCTTTTATTACGTAAAGAAGATGTAATTCAGTATTCCCTAAAAATGTCTGTTTCTTTCCTCGTAATTGTTTCTGTCTCGCTTCCTCCCTGGCTCTTGCTTTGGTTTCTTCTCCGGGAAGTCTGCAATTTCCCTTGCTCAGCAGAGATGGATGCAAAAGACCAGTGGGTGTCCTGGAAGACCTAGTCAGATGGACACATAAATGCCCATATGATGTCCAACAGCACTGTCTTAGTTCTGTGCGGTATTTGAATGGCATGGTCTGAATGCCTCTGAAGCACAGGTATCATCACATCTCTCCCCATTCAAAGCACATCTAGTTAATGATCGTAGAATATTATGTGACTGGTACAGTAACTGCTGTTACTAATGTACCGTTCCTAGTACTATTGGATTGCATTGCCTCTGGATTAACAGCAGGGAGAATTGCTTATAATTCTCACAGTAATAAGTTTATCAACTTGGTTATGTCTGAAGGGACCTATTTTGGCACAGGCAGTGCACTGCTTGCTTTGCAGCCCAGCTGCTGGGGCATCTTGTATAGAGGCTGGAAACATGAAGTGAGGGATATGAAAATAAATGGTTATCAGGAAATACTGATTTGAATACTTAAAAGTGGTATGGTGGAGGGAATTTCCCAGTGAGTCCTTGTTCTATCATATATTGCCCTCTATAAGGGTGCCAGCATACCTCTGAAGTGCTGGAATGGTTGGTATCCCAGCAGGTACTGTGCTTTTAAAGGAGAGAGTATGTATGGTTTTCATCCTTTCTATTCAATCTACATGTATGCTTTCATTCTCAGTTCAAGTTCAGCCACCTCTAACTCACTCATGCAAGTCCTTTTGATTAGTTAATTCATTGCCCTTATTGAATGTCATTCTGAAATTAAAAGGCTGGCACATGAAAGCTTCAACACAGGACCTTTGCTGGGCCTATTTGTTGAGCAGCCCAGTCCTTTTAATCAAGTTACTGAATTGCTCTGTTTCATCAGGCATGTTCTGGTCTCCTGAGACTCAAGGAGCTTGGTTGCAGGAAGAGAAAATGGTTAAACCTATTCTAATTTAATAATCTATGTTCAGAAAAGGGTAAAATTGCTATTTAGGTAAGTAGATAATGAGAAACCAATTTTTAAAGTTATTACTAAGTCTGCAAATATGCTTAGGCAATTTTTCATGGCAAATTCAAGTATTAAGGTAATGCAATTTTCAAGCTTTTGATTTGTGTTGCTGATTTTACAGTTCTGCTTGACTCTGTAGAATAGGGTAAAGTGCTGTGCAAAAGTCATTCTGTGAGGCTTATTTGTTGTGGTTATTTGAGCCTGCACTATTAGCCAAAAAGGCTGTGCATGCTTCGGAGGTGGGCGACCGTGTTATCTGTTTGTTGCTGTAAAAAATGGAAAAAATATTATTGTTGAAGTTCCTAGATGAGATAACCGTGAATATAAAACACACAGAATAAAAAGATATTGTAAATCAATGTAAGGTCTCTGAGTCACTCCTTGTGTTAATACCCTTTTATTGATGCATATTGAAAACTAACTGGAGAATTGATCACTATGGCTAAAGTTATTGCTGTGTTGCAATATTGGGTTGGAAATACCGCACTCAGAGAGCTCAAGCAATATACACGTGTAACCTTCAAAGTGGAAGGTACAAAACTAAGAACCATCTCTATGTAATTACTTCAGCATGTCATTTGGAGGGTGCGTCTTATCCATCCTCACCATCAGTTTTGTGATTAGATGATTAAGAAACAAAGAAAACCCCAACACACACCTCAAAAAACAAACAAACAAACAAAAAACACTGCATAGGGTGATTTGCTGAAGCTCTGTTGGGAAGTTGCACTTAGAATTTGAACATGACCTTCCCAAATCCTGTTTTAGTGTCTTATCATTTACATGAGGGAGCCCAGAAGTGGACCCAGCCCTCCCAGCACCCTGCTGAGGTGAGGGGAAGGATCACCTCCCTTGACCTGCTGACAATGCTTTGCCAATGCAGCCAAGAATGCCATTATTCTCTGTGGCAAAGGCACATTGCTGGCTGATGGCTCCTGTTATACATATTATTTCTTATTTAACTTGGAGGAAGAATGTGAACAACTGTAAGCATCAGACAACTTGACTCTGTGGGCTTTTTAGAATTGATTCAGCTGTTTGGCTGTCTTGAAGCTACCATCCTTTTGGGACCTCTGTACTGGAGATAACACACTGGAAGGTTTGAAACCGTGTAGAACTTCCAGAAGTCTCGGATCAGAAATTTGTTATGCCAGGAGATTAGTGTGTAGGAACTCTCCTTTAACCTGCTATGGAAGCTACAGTTTTGGTTCCGTGATTGTGATGGATCAGTCTATTAAAGTAACTTTTTTCTTTAAACAAGAACTTAATGTATTAAGGCATCTGTATTAACATTTATATCTCTGCCTGGCTGCCCCCATGTTCTTGCCATTCCCCCCATATTTAAGTATAGGCAGCATATATCATGACCCTCTGACCCTCTCTAGTGTGCCTCCCTTAAATAGAGCTGACAGAGAACTGATTCTCCTGCTGACCCTTGTGTGTTAAGGGCTTTTTCCACACTTTTCTTGTTTTTCACTATGACTCCTAGGTTTGGCAGGACGTCCGTTCTGTAGAAGTTAATTCCATCCTCATTTCCTGACTGTGCTTTTATTTGGATTTTGCTTGTTTTTAGAAGCCTTTCTTGAATGCAAATGCCTGGATTAATGTTTAGCTAATCCTAGTTTAGTTATTTAACCTAGGACAGTAATTAGGCCTTGTGTGCTTTAAAAACTCTTACACTGTTTAGGAACATGTACCTGACTAATTGATCTGGAAAGTAAACAGGAAACATCAGCAAATGGTATCACACAGTGCAAAGGCAGAAATATATCTGCTTTACAGACTTAGTGTAGTTCACTCTCACATGACAACCAGCGCAAAGTCAGTAAGAGCAGGAAAGTGCACGGCTTTTCCCTGCAGCTGTGTATTAAGCATACACCTTGTCTTTCCAATGCGGGGTTTTTGCATGTGTTTGTTTTTCAAGGAATGGTTTAGCATGACTCTATAAGGTGAAGGCAGTTTTTTTCCCAGTACTATCGTCTGGATGTGAATTTGTAATAAATGGCTGAGTATTTCCAGTCATTGTTATTAGGTCTAATAGGTTAAATATTTTCAAGGCCAGTATTAATTTAAATGTGTCGTGATTATGGGCCATAGCTTATGCTTTATTTAGGCTTGTGTAATTCACTTAGTTGCCAGCTCCTTGGTGGGTGCGTGACAGTTACCTTTATAGCAAATTCAAACACCAGAAAAAAGAATCAATAAATTTGCAATATTATATTCTGAATTTATAATAAAAGCCCTTGGGAGTATTGCACAATGCTATAGAGCATATTCTGCATGGTGGCTAGGTAAGATATTCTTAATGTGAAAGGTACTATTGATTTTTCTGAAGCTCATACATTCCTTGAATGCTGTTCCTCTGAAGACACTGAATTACTTTTTAAATGGCACTTTTGAAGGTGATGGCATTCCCTTTATTTTTTTTCTTTTATACCATTCCTATCATTGAATGTGTAAGAGAATTTAAATCTGTTCTTGTGGAAAGAATAAAACCCATTGTGGATTAAACCCATTGTGGATGTAAGTCTGGTTAGAGCCACGTAATCAAGAGATGGTGGGCAATGATGAATGCTGCTGAATGTTTCCAGAACAGCTGGGGTAAAATAGGAAAGGATCAATTTGAAAGTACCAATTTTCCATGCATATTTTTAAAAGCAAATTTAGAATACAAACATGGCTTCAATTGCAGACTGCTTCACCTACAAAATAGTTCTGAAATTTTAAAATTAGGGTTTTAGACTTCTTAAATATTTCTTCCCTTGGGCTTGATGACATGACCTCCCTTGCAATTTTAAGTTATTCTGACTCTCCACCTCTTTTTTTTTTTTTTTCTCTCCAAAAACGTTTGGTAAATTTAATTTCAGATAATTTTGTTTTCCATGAAATTCTATTTTGTAAAGAATGTACTGCTTATTTAGAGAAGACTGTTTTTTGTTTTTTATTTTTTTCATAATAGTGATCGTGAATGGAAAGGTACAAATTGAAGGAGGACTGTGCTGCTAAAAAGAGTGTCAATACTGTGGGAGTATAATCAGAAGTTAAGATGAGATGACGCTTACAGAGCTATTTTCATAGCTGGTGCTGTTTGGCACAGATCTGCTTAAAATCAATGGCAACTATATCAGCATTTTTTTTGGTGCTGTGTTTTTTTAGTCTTTATATAACCAGTAAATTCACTTAAGTCTAGCATAAACCCCTCCTTTGAGAGTTATTTCTATACAGTGCAACTATAGTATGATCTCCTTGGTTTTGTCATTCACTTTTGTATTGAAAAAGTAAACCCACTGTTGACATGTTATTAAGGTTTCTGCACTCAAAGGTCAGTTCCCCTCGGAGTCTCCTTTCGTCTGGAAGATGGCATATATTAAAATTTTATAACAGTTCCCATTAGTTCCCATCCTATAATCCTGGGATCAATCTGGCTGCCCTTCTTCTTAGTTTATCAAGTGCAATAAATGCCTTAGGTGAGCAATAAAGAGACTGGAATTAGATTCTTCTAAGCAAGACTTGTTTGTATACTGAAGGTTTAAAACTGGCCATAGTTGTGCTGATAAGGCTCCAACACCTCAGGTGAAGGTAGCTGCTAACACTGCCTAACATCTAAAACAGCTGATCTTATAAAATACGATATGGTAAGTACGGGTGTATGGCTACATACTGTAGCAGGTCTACAGACTTTAAGTTATAAATTATTTTACTTCATATTCTGCTCTTTGTGCACAATTAAGAAGACATGACCTTGTCTTTGTGTGAGAAGAGATAAGGTTCCCAAAGGGTTTCAAAAGGAAAAGGAATTATGTGGTTCCCCAAAATGGTATCTGTCCTTTCCCATTCTCTCTGCATGTGGATTTGCTCATCATTTTGCTCATTGCCGCCCCTGAGAGATCTACAACTGCAGAGTCCCTCCCAGCTGCTGGGAAGGGGATCCGGAACATCCAAGAATGTGCTCGCTTTGATTTTTGTGCAAGAAGACTGGCCCGTGGCAGTCAAAGTAAGCTGTATCGGTTTGCATTTGTGGGAGGAGTTGGCTTGAGAATTCCACTTGTTCTTCAGTGACTGGAAATGGAGGGTACTGAATGAACACCTGTGGCTGAAAGACTGGATTTCAGATATGTCCATCAGAAAACTTTAGATAAGGTCAAGGCATTTTTTTTCCCCCTACAGATTTACTCTGCTGTGACTTACACAATGGTCTGGTGCCTCTGGACATTATTTCAATGTGGATAATAATAAGATTAACTTAAAAGCTTGGAGAGAGTTACTAAATTTGTATTTTCAGTGTGGGATACATTTTTCTCAAACAGCATGACTTTTCATAATTGATTGCATTTTTTAAAATGTCAGGCAGTGTCCTGCTAAGTTTATTGATGAATGTAATGGGTGAAACGTAATACTAAGGGGAAAAAAATAACAGCATCTAACAAACAAATCACTTTTTAAAAAAAATCTCCTCTTGCCGTGGTCTTTTCAACGAATGATGCAACATAGCTTTGAGAACTAATATTACATCTCATTTAGTATTAGTGAATGATTAAGGTGTCTGTCCTCTTGGCCAGCTCTTCAGCAGGGATGGTATTGCCGGGGCGAAACCTCCATGATGGTACCTATTTGAGCTGCTCCTTTCTACTTTTGTAAAGAAGTCTAACTGTCAAACACCTTAACATAAAAAAGATTTATTGAGTTACGCCAAAATTGTGAAAGATTTAGATAGCTCCTATCACTACTGTTTGATCTGATATGTGCCCCGTTGGGACCGATTGATCACTCACTGCTTTCCAGTTGATAAGTGTGTGAACTGGATTGAAAGGTACTGATTGAGCTGCCAGCTGCCCTTACAGAAAACCATTAGGTGGTCCAGTGTTCTTATATAATGTGATTGCTTAACTGGGTTGGGATTTTGTTTTGTTAGTATCTTGTTAGCTTTCTCACTTCATGCAGGCATTGAGTTTCCCCAGCAAAATAAACATGGCAAGCGACTTCTGTCCTGTTCTCCACTTCAGTGTCTATAAATAACTCCAGACCTGTAACCCTCTGTTCTCACAGTTAAATGAATAATAAAGAAAAAAAAAAAGGCGCATGGATTAAATTAAGCACTTGATTTCTTAAGAATGTGGGGAGTCTTTCACAGTGTCCTGTGCAAATTGATGAATCACATGAAATTATTTCAGGCAGTAATGTCAGCAGAAGTTCATCTTGATGGATGCTGAAAGTTAGTTTAAATGTTATTTTAAAGAATGAAAATAAGCTCTAGAGGGTTGGTTATCTTCCGCGATGTTGAGTGAGGGGAAAGAAATCTCAGCCTTGGCATAATCTGATGGTAATTTGTTTTCTTCGGAACGGATGCTTTTCTTGCTGCAGATAACACTACCATAACACTGTATTGTCTTCAGTACTTATGATCCTGAGACAGCTGAGACACAGCTTTGTATACCTTTACATTAAAGGAAAGAGCACAGTGCCAGGTTTCATTATGGTTGTCCAATAGTTCGCACTAACATACTCCAGTCTCACTTACGGACTTCGATAAACTTTTTTGTTGCAATTTGTGTTCCATGTCACGTGCAACCAACTAACTGCAAAGGAGTGACAAAACATCCCTCAGTAAGGTTCCAAGAAAATGACGTTTTTGTATTTTTAAATAATTACAGTTGTATTTGAACAAAACTAGGTTTTCTGTGTTGTGGATGAGGGAATTGAAGTTTGTCAGTTTCAGTCTTCTGTTCCAAAGAATATTGGCCAAAAATAGGTGTATATAAGAACTGCTATAAACTAGATTGAAATCCATTAAATCTGAATGTTTGCTGAATCTGCCAAGGTATCTCATAGCTCTGATTGCTCACCGGGATGCAAGTGTGTCTATTTCAGAGCCACTCAACACACTTCAGTCTACAGGGTCAGGTTAGGCCAGGTTTTGCATGTAATGGCCATTCCCTAGCATCCAAGCCTCTCTTCAAGTTGGTCTCTACTCTTCTGGCAGAAAGGAGCGAGAAGTGTGTTTGTGAAAAGAAACAAACATGTTTCTTGCCTGTGGTGGAAGGGAAGGAGAGCTATAGTTTAGACAAGGTAATTGGATGGGCCAGACAACAACTTGGTTGGGTTTGGGGAGTTCAGATGAGGAGGTGACAGCAGACTGGTGCAGTGCATCAGGGTGGTAAGGAGGAGGACTGAGCTAAGAGAAATACAGACTTAGAGTTGTTTAGGAGGATGATGGGGAGAACCTCCTGAGCAAGAAGGTTTGGATGTGGCTGAGGGGAGCAAGAGGCAAAGAAGTTATTTTTTTTAAAGCCAACCAACCAATACCACCCTCCACCCCCAAACAAGTAAAGAAGTGTTGTGGTAGGGAGACCAGAGTAGGTTAGGAAGCTCTTCACGCAAGCACTTGAACAAGGAAATGTGTAGAAGATTGGTGGCCTTAGCCTGACTGAAGGTCAGAGTTAGTGACTGAGCGTAGGGTAGAAAAGTGACAAGATAGGCAGAGGTTGTAGAAAACTGTGCTGGAAGAATGAATAAAGGAGCAGTGTGTAGCTGTGCTACAGTCTGCAATGGGACGTGAGGCTTCTGTTTCTCCCACTGTTCTACATCTATTCACAGGGGAGCTCCCAATGGAAAAAAATATATATATATATGTATTTGTTAACCAAGTGCTGCCCTCCCATCACCTCTGCTGCTCTTTTGGGCACAAGAACTTTTGTATTTAGCATACTTGCTACAAAAATCTGAGTACTGTATGCCTATGCCAGCAAACATAATCATATAGTAATCTGTTCTCCCATGTGACAGGAACTGGAAGTGGACGAGCAAAGCTTCTTTGAGACAGAGACAACTGCCACAGGCTGTGTTTCATCACAGCCTTTACTTTGCTGTGGTCTACAGCTGAGGAAAGCAGACTGCTGCTGTCACATTTTACTTTAGTTTGAATGGCAGATATCTGTGCAACAAAAACCCTCTGTCTTGTTGACGTCTATAAAAGTTTGGTTCCACCAAGTGTTTGTTGGAATGGATAGACTGCTTATGGTTTGCTTTCAAAATAAATCTTGCATACTTCATGCAGCTTTCCCTTTTAAAAGCAAAGCCAAGCACTTGAGGATCAGGAAATGCCAGGGGGAAAAAAAGTCTTGTGAACTTAATTGAACTTTCTATATGTGTGTGTTACAACATTTATGAAGTGATCATGTACCATTTTTATTCTGTGACAGTCCTGCAACAGAAAGGCCTTTGCAATTTTAGGTGGCAACCTTATCATTCTTTTTGAGAGCATATGGGTTTGTGATGAGCCACTACATAGCTTTCCAGCTCCAAAGATCAAATGAGGCAAAATCACGTGTCTACAGGGACTTCACTACCCTTTGAAGTAAATGGCATCTTCACATTCACTCCAGTAGGTTTTGGAGCAGGCTCCAAATTAAGACAAAATTTGGAATGGAATTTCTTCCTTTTCCAATGACCTAATTGCTGGGAAGACATGTAGAACAACTGCTTCAGTGCAGCTCAGTCACTTTTGGAAGATTTTTCTTCCCCCCTGACACTAAATGATATAAAACAAAGTTTTTTAAATATTTATCTGAATGCTTCACTGCTCAAGTGTGATCCATGATGCAATTTATTAGACTTCTCCTTAGGTGGAAAAATATCCTGAGCAGTAAAGATTTATGTTCCAATCCAGTAATGCAATTTACAGTGTTTTAAAGGATCTAAAATTAGGTGAAAATTCAATTCCTTTTATAATCAAGGGAGTTACAAAGAAGAAAGCAGTTCGTAGTGCAAGCTGTGTGTAATTGTGATGGAAGATTCACAATACTTTATTGAGATATCATTGGAGAACATTTTAGGGGTTTTGGAAATCTACGTAGATGTATTGCTTATCTTTCAATCAAGGAATGCTAACATGAAAAGAAAATAGCGTAAACTTATTTTGATCTGGCTGAAAAACAGTTATTGAAAGCAGGTCTTTCCTTTGACACAAAAGTACCACTTCCATATATAAATATGTTGAGGGCTTACTGTAAGGATCTGATCTCCTTTCTCAGTGTGTAGCAGTTGTGCTAGGGGTAATACTCTCGCATAAGTTGCTGGAATGCCTTGGGAAATGGCAAAAGGCTCTGGCTGGAGAACTGCACTAGAATCCTGCAGAAACACTGGGGAAATGCCACTCTGGAGCCATAAAAAGATTTAAACTGAGCAAATAGTTTTGAAAGGATACTTTATGTAATGGATTTTTGTCTTGCTCCCTGTGTTTGCTGAATGTCCATGAAGAAGGTGGTAATGTGCTCAGTGTATTTGCTGTTCAATAAAATTTAGGCAGAAAACAACATTCCTCAATCCATATCGATTTCCTTTTTTTGTGTGTGTGCATACTTGTGACCAGACGGTGGGTGATGCTTCTTTCTGGTTTGACCGTATGTGACCAAAATCTCATGAAAAGAGGATTTTCTCTGAGTGGCATAGAAAATGCCTACTCTAATAAAGTTTAGTTGCTTGCTGCTTTGAAAGGGAACTGCAGAGAGAGGATAGGTGGGCCTGGTGTAATTATGGTCTATAGTAATTATCACCCCTTTTGGAGCAGGCTTCAGGCTTTGTTCAGGGAAGCTTACTGGATATGGTTGATTCAGTGGTCCAGATCTACTCTTTTTTTCTCTTGCCAGCTGAATTAACCATATCACAACTCAAAGAGCACCTGTTCTTATTGGAGGCAGAGAGCTTCAGTGCCACAGTGTGTCCTCTGCAGTCTGCCTCTTTTCCATAAAGTCTCTTTCTAGAGCAGCAGATTCAGCTGTCCAAAGCTGATAATGTGACATCGCATTGCTGCCAAAAAAGATAGGGAAGATGGCCAACATGGAGATGGGACAGAAGGGCCAGATAAGTTTGGTAAAGGAAAATAAATACAAAGGGAAAGTCGCAGGTATACTGTTTTTGAAAAGGGTTTCATGAGAACTGCAGCTAATAATGGTCTGAGTCCTTTCCCATCTCTTGGCTTTTGTGGCCCTCCTCAACTGTGCTGTAGCCACAGTGCCAACAGTTGTCCCCATAAACACCTTAAAATAACAGAGCTAAATGCATGAAAAAGTGTGTTTGGGTATTTTGTATTTTCTTCTTACACAAAGTGCCTTTGGCACAAATACTGCCTTTATCAGATCTAAGCTTCAGGCTCTGGAGCTGTCAGGATTTTGACAGTGGTCAGTTTTACTGTGGGTTGGTTGTGGGATTGGTCATATGCAAACGTCCCTGTCATTCCAAAAGGGAAGCAGTTGATCTGTGCTGATTATCAGCAAGATAAACTGTAGATTGTGCCGTATACTTCTTTTCTAACCAAAGAAGAGAAAAGTGTGTGGGTATTGCTATTGTGTTGGTAGTAGAGGAAAAAATGAGTACCCCAAGTCTTCTGTTTAAGCCAGAACATTGGCTGCTGGAAAAAGAGTAGCCCTCTTATTTCATGTCACAGCAGCTGAGCATTCAGGCCCCATAATATCTGCTCTGAAATGTGAGTAGGGTAGATTCATTTATTTATTTGAAGATAAAAAGGGGGGAAAGGGTTTTATTTTTACTTTCTGTTATTTGGAAAGACCGGCATCTTTTTTTTTTGTTGGTGAATGAGCTTCATTGCTCCATGTTTTGACTTGGAATTAGTGAACTTGGAGACAATGCAGTAATTTTCACCTAAACAATCTCTTGATCTATGGTTGGAGGAGCGTAGGAAATCCCAAAGGTGATTGGATAAGCACAAACTATGAAGGGCAAAGTGCTATGACAAAACAAGTGCCCTGTGGAACCTGCCTACCCACTGAGCATATTTTCCCTTATTTTAAAATGTAGTTTGCAGAATGGATGTCCATCTTGAGTCCTCATGATCAGGAGGGAGAGAACTAGCCAGAGGTGCTGCTTTCTCCTTCTGGGTCACCAGTAGAGCCCATATTCACAGGCATGACTATAATGTGTGTTTGTGGTCTTGCTTATTTGAGCAATAGCAGAAATTAACTGGACAGTCATAAGTAAGTGCTGATAGTTTTAGAGTGCAACAAACCACTAGCTGATTCGTAGTGCCTATTTTCCATACCCTTTCTGCCATGAATTACATTACCCAAATGTTTCAGTTCAGATAGTCACAGAGCTTTATCAAGCCAAACTTAATTATCTAAGGGATTCATCTGCCTCTGTGTGGTTTGACCTTGAATGACAGCTGTGTGTGATGGGACATTCTTACAGAGAAGAGTGGGAAAGGAAAATAAAGCAGAAAGCGGATGACTGGAAAGTGTATTGTGGGCAGAGAGTAGAATGGTGTTTAAAAATAAATAAATGCATAGCAGTGAAGAAGCCATAAATGGTTTCCAACAGTGCCAGACAAGGACAGAAGCAGTACCGGTCTGTGCTCCCTGTGAGGAAAGGGGAAAGGTGAGAAACAGTGTGGTCTTTCAGTTATTTGCTGTTTGGGGATGTGAGGTTTTTGTACATGGAGGGATGTGCCATTGAGAAGCTGAGGTGCTGCTTGGTGTTCTGCATGGGGTAGTTTAAATTAGCTTATATTTTGGGTAGCCACTTTTAGCCTCTTAGAACAAAATGTATTGTACTTTCAAGTACGAGGAAGCGCTGCTCAGTGTCTCTTGATGGCAGGTCCTGATCTTGGTGATGCAATTGTCAGTACTTGCCAGTTTAGTACCAGGTAAAATAAGGTCAGACATCCAACTAAGCCAGGCTAGATTGACGTGATTTCTGTTTTCTCCATAAACATTTGGTTTTGTTCTCATGTAAGCTTGTTAGCTGCTTGTTGTTAGTTAAATAATGCAGTTTTACATGTTGTTTGATATTTGATAACTAATACAAATTTGTGGGTTTGTATTGTGAATGAAAAAGATACCAGAATGACAGAATAGGGCTAGAGCCTGTGAGTGTTTAAGGAACAATATCAAATGTTCCTTGCCTTTGTGTCATTATCAATAAAAGATTAGCATTTCCTGAAATATACCACTGCAATTAAAGTGGTTGAAATACGATTATTATTTCATGGCCAAAATTGAAACGCTTGAGTACTGTGGGGGAATGGACTGATATTTGGGCAAAATATTTTGAATTTTCATGCAGTCAAATTTTGTGGCCTTTTGTCCTTTGTTAGAGTAAACTTAGTGTAAACAGAAATACAATTTGTTACTGAAAGCAGTAAGTAGTAACTGAAATCAGTAAGCAAGCAGTTTTTGAGGAAGCATTTTCCATTCTTTTGGGGCACAAAACTTCTGTGTGACCTTTTATATAGTTCTAAAGATAGAATTAATTCTCTAGTTTTAGATGGGGAAAATAAGTTTTAATGGCTTGGAGCTTTTATCTTGCTCTTAGGGGAGTCTGAGGCTATTGTTTTGAAAAGAATACAAAAACAAGAGAGTTCAAAGATAAGAAATCAAAGATGAGAATACTGGTGATAAGGCTGGAGAAGAATACACCACCTTCTCTGAGCTGACTTTTTGGTTATTGCATTTTACTACTAAGGAAAGGCAAGGCTTGCATTTATCAGACATGCAGGTTACAGTAAACTGAAAAATTACAACCTGTCTGGCAGTTAAGAAAGCCATGACATTAATAACAGAACTAAGAGCCTTTATTAGAGTCTGTACCAACCTATTTGTTTCCAGACTTCTTTTGGATTTTCCTAAACAATTTTGTATAATGGGCAGATTTGAAGTGTTCTCATTTAGAACATGAGGTAGAAAGTAAAGCAGTAATTTTTCTAGCAAACTGCTAAGTTTCACTGTAATAAGAAATACTAATTGTAAAGGGCAGCAAATAGATAAGATGAGGAAACAGGAAAGATGAATACCTTTTAACTTGCACGGCAATTTAAATTAAGCAATTTAAATATAGAGAAAATATAATCCATTTTAAACAACTGGAAGGTAAAAGCAAGTTTATTTATTTATTTTTTTTCTAATGCAGTCTTTTACTGAGCAAAATTTTGAGTAGGGGGAAAATCTCCAGACACCATATGTCTGAGTTCAAACATGTTCACTGACTGGAAGGAGTTATTCAGGAATTCAGAAATACCAAGGAGTAAGAGATGAGGTTTCAAGCAGTCCTCCTTATTATCACCGTATTCTACTAATCCACCTTTCTACTCAGAAATATCATTATAACAACCCAGACTAAACTCACATGATTTGTTTTACCTTTCTTGCGTGTCCCTTAAAGGAATGCATGGGAAGTAATCCACCCCCATAAAAGATGTTTGTCTCTGTATTAATAGTTACTCCGTAGGCAATGTGTTAATGAGATGTTCAAGAGCTAGCTGTTTTGTTCATGGGGTATGACCAGCTGAAGTTTTCACATATTGTAAATTGCTTTCTGTAAAGCCATTTGTGGATGCAGCTCCAGTTCACAGAATCATAGAACGGCTTAGTTTGCAAGGGACCTTCAAGATGATACAGTTCTAGCCTCTTTGACATGAGCAGGGATGCCATCCACTATATCTGGTTGCCCAGGGCCTTGTACAACCTGGCCTTGAACACCTTCAGGGATGGGGCAACCACAGCTTCTCTGGGTGACCTGTTCCAGTGCCTCACCACCCTCTGAGTGAAGAATTTCCTCCTAACATCTAACCTAAATCTCCCATCTTTTACTTAAAGCCATTCCCCCTTATCCTATCACTGTCTGTCCGAGCAAGAAGTCTCTCTTCATCTTTTTATCAGCCCCCTTTAAGTATTGAAAAGCTGCAGTAAAGTCACCCCTGAGACTTGTCATTTTCAGGCTGAACATCCCCAGCGCTCTCAGCCTTTCTTCATAGGAGAGGTGCTCCAGCCCTCTGATCATCTTTGTGGCCTTCCTCTGGACCGGTTCTAACAGCTCACATCCTTGTGCTGGGGGCCCCAGACCGGACGCAGCACTCCAGGTGGGGCTTCACAAGGGCAGAGCAGAGGGGGACAATCACCTCCCTCCCCTGCTGGCCACCCCTCTGCTGATGCAGCCCAGGATGCAGTTGGCTGCCTGAGCTTCAAGCACACACTGCTGGCTCGTGTCAAGCTTTTTGTCCACCAGAACCCTTAAGTCCTTCTCTGCAGGGCTGCTCTCAATGAGTTCTTCTCCCAGTCTGTCCTCATGTCTGGGATTGCCCCAACCCAGTTGCAGCACCTTGCGCTTGGCCTTGTTGAACCTCATTGGGTTCATATGGGCCCACTTCTCCAGCTTGTCCAGGTCCCTTTGGGTGCCATCCCTTCTTTCTGTTGTATCAACTGCACCACTCAGCTTGGTGTCATCTGCAAACTTGCTGAGGGTGCACTTGATCCTGTCTATGTCATTGATAAAGTTATTAAACTGTACCAGTCCCAGGGCAGACCCCTGAGGGACACCACTTGTCACTGGCCTTGACCTGGCCATGGAGCCATTGACCACCACTCTTGGAGTGCAGCCTTCAAGCCGATTTCTTATCCAATGAATGGTCCATCCATCTAATCCATCTCTCTCCAATTTAGAGATCAGGATGTCATGAGGGACCGTGTCAAAGGCCTTACAGAAGTCCAGGTAGATGACATGGTTCAGTCTTCCCTTGTCAACTGCTGCAGTCACTCCAACCTAGGCGACCACCGGATTGATCAGGCATAATTTAGTGTTGATGAAGCTGGTGTATGCTGTTTGCTTAAAGTAATTAAACTCTTGTCTTGTGCTGTTAACATGCAGAAAATGGCAGTCATCTTTTTATTGCTTTGTCCTAAATTGATTTATTTGAGTTAATCAGAACTTTTTCTGATACACATAAGTTAAATAAGTCTATAAAGTCACAGGAAGTCCTGGAAGGACCTGAGAACAAACTGAAGTGTTAAGAGAAGAAGCTAAGGGGTGGTGGTCTTAGTGCTGTCATCAGTTCTATATAGGAGAACCTAGCAAAGATGGAGCCAGATTCTTCCTGGAGATGCAGAATAAGTGGAAAGGCAAAAGTTGCAACAAGAGGAATTAAAATAAATTATTCACAGAGACAGCAGTCAAACAGTGCAGCAGAGGCTGAGAGGTTTGAGGATCTTTTTCCTTGGAGATACTCTTAACTCACCTGGACAGGGCTGTGAGCAGCCTGCTCTGACTGGACCTGCTTTCTAGGGCTTGGAAAAGGGACCCAAAGAGCGCCGTTTCAATTTAAATTACTCTTTTGAGACAATTTGCCTCCATTAACTGTATTGAAGACCTAGTACAATTTGACTTTAGCAATAGAGCAACTTGTCAGATGTCAAAGTGTCAGTGGTTGAGAATTAAAGAGCTCCTTTGGGGTGTCATTGTCTAACATGATGTAGGTATATTGAACCTGCTCTGAGATTTTTTTGTTAGGACTATTTCACTTGGAAGCATAATCTTGACAGAAACATAAGGTGGAAAATATGGTAGTAAAGTACTTACTGTAGATGGAAAGAACACAGCTGACCAGAAGCTGAAAAAGGAGGTGAATGGAAAAAGCAAGCTGAAGCTCCGTATCAGCAGTAGCAACTAAATAAGAAATGCTGCTGTAATCGCTTGACTGAAACAGTTTTCTTAACATGTTGTAAAATGCCCACGTTCCTAAAAAGGGGAAAATTAAAATCCTGCAGAAAGGAGAACTCAGCTAGGAAATACACTTCTGTGCCAGACTTTCCAGCTTATGGTAAGAACCTTGTGAAAATAACTGGAGTTTTCCTCCAGTAAGTATTAAATCTTTGTCCTTGCTATTTCTACCTTCAATTCAGTTAATGTTTAAGATGGCTCTCTTTATGTGCTTCATTTAATAACATATTACACAAGTGAATCATTTAAAGAATTCTTCAGTGAAATATAGAAATAATTTTCTTGTAACATATCAGCAAATTAACATCTTACTTTGATGTATTACTGTAACTTAATATTCCAGCTTAGTCTTTGCTGATGTATTTACTCCAAAGTTGGAGCAGTTTAGTACACTAAGTGGTGTGACTGTGTATTCGATCTCATTACAGACTTAGTGCACTAGCAGTCAAGCACCTGGTTATTGTATAACAGTTTTTTGTAAAGGACAGAAATTACAGGTAAAATTTACATCTGGGCTCCACAGCATAATGAATGTCATACATCATTCAGCAGGTCAGATCTGAATTGCTGTAAGGTTTGCAATTGGCAGACAGTGCTTATGACTGAAATGGCAAGAGGCTTTAAAAAGGGTGTATATTTTCAGAATGTTTTGGAACTTCTTAGTACATCTTTTCCATAGGTATCCAGGACAGGATTTGATTATGCAGATCTATATGAAGAAACATTTAAAGATCTATCACTGAGACTATAAATTTGATACTGTGAGATTGTGCATTCACTGTGAGCCATGCTCTCTTAGCTTTCATGTGTGTGGGGATGGTGTTCTCCTCTCCAATCATTTTACATATGGGGGCTGCTGTCAATAGAAAAGAAAATAAAAAACAAGTCATCTGCAACTCAATAGGAACAGAAATTTAAGATCTCTGGTTCCATACTCATAAAAGCCTTTTTGTCTGGATACCCTGACATTTGTATAGACTGAGGCATGTTCATGCATTAGACAAATAGTTATATAAAATTATGATGGCACCATTTGTTAAAAAGTTATGAAAAAAATCTCTCTCTGATTATTGGACCTATTTGCACTGGATTAATGCAGATCAGGGGTGAGACGAATAAACACAGAGGACATTTTAAATGTCTCGTGTATTTGGAGTATTCAAGGAGTAATCAAGGTGTCACCTGTTGGTATTGCCTGTTGCTTTGATTACTGTCAACATGCTCATTCCTAATTTTAAGAGTATAAAGGTATAGAGCCTGATGACTATCTTCTTTGAAGTTAAAATCTAGATATAGTTGTCTAGGGAAAAGATCACTTTGTGCTCTGAGCAGTGATCAGGTGGTTAGTGTGTTCTCGGTTTTGTGTTTTCTTTAGTTCTTGGCAGCTCTCGTGAATGCTTGGAACCCAGTTTAGTTAGCAGCAGTCTTTTTTGGCTTCATGGAATATCTGCTGGGGCTTCTTCATGGGCTTCTACTCTTTGCTCTTTGGCAACGTCAGTCTCTCCACAAGAAGCATGGGCAGGCTTGTGTTAATGTTTCTGTCTCTTGGTGGTGAGGCCAAGAACAGCTCAGTACAAGTTCTCCTTGGTCAATTGCAGGGTGTGAAACAAGTGTGGAGGGACTGACAGGCACAACCAGATCTTGCACTTTGCCTTCACACCCTTATTTTTCACCAAAACTGTAAGCATAACTTCTGAGTGAAGTTTTGACAGCTCTTGTGCTTAGGCTTATAAAACTTGCAACTATTTTTGATGCTTCAAACAAACCAGCAACTTGGACATCGACCTAAGCTACTCTCGAGTAAAATGCTTGTTTTCTTTACTCAGTGCTTCACTTATGCTGCTGCGATTTTTGTTTAGGGTGAAGATTATCTTTGTAGGTCTTCTACCACCGTTTAAAAATAGACTTTGTTATATCATGGTGCTATTCCTTGCCTATGTAATCTCCTTGATGCTTTGTATTTGTCTTTTAATAAACAGTGTGTGAGAGTTGATAAATTTCTGTTTGGAGAGCAGTCAGAATCATGCTTTCTCTACAGAAAACTTCAGGTTTTATATATTATCTTACAATATAGCCTTCAAGCTCATGTAATATTCTGCTCTCAGTTTCTGAGAGTGTTTGTTTTCACTGTGAAATATTTATTAGGCATTGACTCATTCTGTCCAAGAGTAAAGAATCTAGTGGAATTAGTGTCCAGTGTGGTGAGTGCTATCATCATAGTGAAATCTGAGCATGTATTTAAACCATATGTCTAGAGATAAATGTTCACTTCAGAACTGAACTTGTGCACACTTTGGGGTCTCTTATTGCTCTGATAGTGCAGTAGCAAATGACTTGCAGATTTTAAATAGTATGCATTTTCTTTTTTCAAGGCACTTTTTTTTGACCCAGTAAAAAACTTACACCCCTCAAATGCAATTCACATAAAGTACAGACTTAAATAATGGAGCAGAGACCAACAGGTCAGCAAAACAACACTGTGTTGCCTATTCCCTTAAAAATAAAGGTAAATTCTTTAGTAGAATTCAGTGGGCTTTTTCTGTGATGGATCCACTTACCTTATTTTACCTCTTGTCCTTGATATAAAATACTGTTTCGAAGAACTGAGGTCTGATGAGTGAAATTTCTTACCCTCATATATTCTGCAGTGGCAGATGAGTTTCAACAAAGCATTGCGGGGGGGTGGTGGTGGTGGTGGTGGTGGTGTGTGGAATTATTGGTTTTACAGGTTTGGGGAGAGAGAGCCTGGGAATGCCTTTTTAATTAATCCTTTGATTCATACAACACCATATCTTAGAAAGTCAGACCAGAACTGTTACATTTCTGAAGTGGAAACATATGACTGGGACTTCAATACCAGCCTCTTGTACCTCTTCTAATTTAAGTGCCATCACTGCTGGGGTACTGGTATTGTTTTCTCTCTGTCGTTTTAACTTGCAGCTAGACTGTGTGGTTTATGTACTTTATTACACTTTGTATAAATTTGTCATTTATAGACATATGAATGTAGGTGAAGTCCTGTGCAATGTGCCCAGAACATAGGGGTATTGCTCACTTAATGTGAACTTAAGGGAATACTGTCCTATCAAGTAGGGATGTCAAGATCAGCCGGGATGTAGTGCTCTTCTTAGAGCATGGTGGTTGGCGGTAGGACTTCTGTCAGTACCAGTGATACGAGTCCTCATTGCATTTTACTTTTTATGTGCATTATTTAGGAACAGAGAACCCATTTCCTCCATCTCCAAACTCTGTAATAGCCAGCAAAGCTGAATTGTTTTACGCTTTTGGTGCTAGCATATGCTAACAATGATTGATGTTGACTTCCAGATTTCACAAGGAAGACGGAACTCCTGTGTATATTTACAGGTTCCTTTTAGAAACTCTTAATCCTGTGTTGAAGGAAGCTTTATAAAAGGCACTGCAACTATTTTGCTTCTCATCTATATTAGTCATTAACAATGACGTTTACCAAGTCCCAAAAAGTCCCGAGGGAGGGGAACATTCGAAAACACTTGGTGGCTTGGATTTGTAGAACTTGTTTTCAAAAGTAATGTTAAGCCAAATCCTTGGCATTGTGTCAGGAGTAAGTAGCTCCACTATAACATTGCTGACAAAGCTATGTTGCTTCCAGGGCCCAGGTTAGGTTCTATGTGAGTTCGTGCCATGTCTCACCATGTTGGTCAGGACATAACTTTGGTAGCTCTGTAGAGCACTGCTCCTGTGCAGCATCGACATGCCAGTAGAGGAATGGTGAGGCACTGGCACCAGTGGTGTCTTTGGCACTGACAGAAGTTGGAGCTGACAGCATGCTGCAATTCTTTTATGAATCAATTTGATACCAAAACCAGCTATTGGCTTCTTCAGAGACTGAGTCTGTCACAGTATGGTGGTACTGGGATTGCAAAGCACTCCTACTAGGGATGCAGATATAGCTCTACAGAGGAAAGCCTATGTAGAAATTAATCTAGGAAAGAAATGAACAATTCCAAAATAAATACAATTTGGCTGGTAGACTTGCTTCTGCTTTAGGATTTGCTGGTGCCCATAGTTGGAGACGCAATGTGATTGTACCACTGGCTGATTTAGCCGAGATAGCGGCAGTGTGTGCTTGGCCTAAGTCACACGAGTGACTCTTCAAACATTTGATCACAGATCTCGAAATGAAAACACAAAGTAAAGAACAAGAAGGTGAGAAAGGCTTACTTGACTAACTTAAAATAGTGGTATGAGCATGACCTGTTGTCACTGAGCCCCCATCAAAAGAGAAGTGCGCTGAGGGCAGGAGCTACTCTGCACACAGAGGTGGCCACTGCCCTGCAGGCCCAAAGGGTGCGCAGGCTTCTGCTTGGGTAGCTGAGTCCTTGGAGCCCACAGGAGCTCTGGCTGGTGCTGAAAAAGGGATCAAGCATGTTGGGGGAGCTACATGAAGTGAGAGAGCGACTCCTTGCACTACTATCAGGTGTTGCCTTTCTTCAGCTCCCGTCCTAACGGATGGAGCAATTTGACTTTAGAGGTCTGTCCTGGTTTTGGGCTCAGTGTGGTGCAGGGTACACTCCTCTTTAGTGGATAAATTTGGTTTCTTTCTGCTAAGAAGGCCTAAGCCAAAGTGCAGTAAGTATACCTTCTGTTTGCTTGCAAATGCAGAAGCTGAATGGGACATGGGAAATTCGCCCTCACTGTTCTTGATGTTCCTATCTTTGGATTAGCAGCCGAAAGCAGCTTCTCTTGTAGGATCTTTTTTTTTTTTTTTTTTTTTTTTTCTGCTACAGGAAAAGCCGTTAGAGCCATCTGTTGCGGAAAATGAGCAGTTTGCAATATGTTACATCTGTAAATGGATAAACTCTTCCAGGCATTATATGTGTTTATATACATACTTCAGTGTAATTGAGTATAACTGCGGAAGACAACTTGCTGCTGCATTTTCCTGTAGCCAGTGTTTTTTTGCAAGGTGGGTAGTGGGTAATTACCATTTCAAATGTATTTTATGTATGCATAGAAGATAATGGGAGGATTAAAATGGTAAAGTATTAATCTTTCTTGTTGTTCAGAACTGGCTAATTTTTTAAATATTTTGGCTTAAATATGTTCTGAAGGCTCTTAGCTAGGGTTATTTGATAGCAGAATTGTAACTACTACAACTTGGAGTGCTGGGATCATTTGATTTTTGTTCCAGACTAATCTTTCTGTGAAAGTATAGTGGAATATCAATTGAGCTTAATTATTTAAGATTCTCAGATAAGTAACCATATTGGAAGGCTTCAGAGCTCTTAAGCCAAACAGTTTTGTTTTCCATTTAATACCTAACTCAGAGAGCAGTTTTTTCTTTAAAAAAAGAAAAAAATATAGGCAGCATAGCATGTTTAAAAAACATATATCTCCAGAACGAGTAAACATTTTTTTGCCTGTTTCATTAGAGATATCACAGAGTACAAGCAGAAAAGTAAATTGGCAAGAATAAGAAAATCATAATAACTTTTAGAGATAAGCAGTCATGTTTCATACGATAGGACAGCTTTAAAGTAATTCATTAGAGAGAAAGATTCAGTAACTTTTTTTGTGTGATTTTTACTGTCTTTACATGTCACATTCACAAACCACACGTGCAGTTATTTACAGTCTAGACGCAGTGGTTTGCATATATGAGGATAGATTTTTGTGAAACTCTTCAGTATGGTATTTTAGCTGGATCCAATGGTCCAGAGTTTTTCCATGTATCAAGCCTAGTCCCTGTGCTTTCAGCTACCTGTGCTTCAGGCACCATCTCAGTAGTAATGCAGCAGAAATCTGAGACCCAATAGCCAAGCTAATAGGCAAATCAGTTACTTGGCAGCCTGAATTTCACTGGGTTTTCATGTTATTCAGTACTGCTCATGAATCCTCAGCTCATGGAGTCCTGTTAGAGGACAGCCTGGACTCTTCTGACATTTTTCCTTTACTTTTTAAAATCATTTTTAACTTTTATAGCTGTGGGAAAGGGCTGTAGAACATCAGCTCTGATGGCTTTGAAAATGGAAGGGAAACTAAGAATGAATCCACTTTCTTTTGTTTTCTGAGATACAATATACCAGTTTCATGATTTGGAAGAGGAACACTGGGGCCGTTTAATGCTTTTGTTTGACGGTATTGAGTTGTAAGTGAAGGATTTGGATGGGTGTTATTAAAGAAACAAGACTGAGAGTAAGAATCCAACTGAGGGGCTAGCTGTTAGTGTGTGAAGATACAGATGAGTCTGTCTTCTCTCTGGCTTCTACACTGTTCCAAACAAGGTCTACTCAATTACCACATTAAGACACTACACTGTCTTAGAAGATGCCATTTTATAAACAACACAAAAGCCCTGTGTGAACTAGCCTTGTCATGGGAGAGGCAGATAGCTGGTGACTGATACAAATACAGTGAATGTAAATAATGTGGACTTTTGTTAATTCTGTAAAAAGTCTCTGCCACTTGTCCACTAAAAAAACCATCAGTACTGCTTTGCTGTAGCGGAGGACTGCTTTTGTCTGCATTTATCCCTGGGGAAGTTATTCTGTTCTTCTATTTGTTCAGTCTTCTGTCTTTCATGTTAATGATTTTTAGTTTTTTCCTGCATAGTACAACAGTGTAAGTGGAAAGGCAGTGAGAATTTTGAGAAGGAAGAGGTGACGGGTGGTGTTAGCTGCGTCTTAAGGGAACAAGGGAGAATCCTAGATTAATTTGTACAGAATACATGTATTTTAGCTACTGACTCTGATAGATCCTTTGCATTGCATCAAGTCAATTTGACTTCAGCGGGGACTACTCAGGGCATCCAGAAAGGAGCACATTCAAATATGTCTCAGTGCTCCAGGTCTTGTGGGGTTTTTCCTTCCCTTAACTGAAATGAAGTCATTTGTATAGGTGCAGCACAACTCTGTACATTGTTCTGTCGTACATTAGACGTCTCAATTTCTTTTCTGTGACTTTCTGTTATCCCCTTATAACTGAACCAGCTGGTTCTATGGTAATGAGTCCTTTTGAACTGTCAGTGTGTGTATATTTCCATTTACACTGCTGGCACATTGTTCTGAACCTTCTCCCCTTCTGTCCAAGTAAATTACTTACACTATCAGATCTATCTCATTGTTCACCATAGCACTGCTGTGGATTCTCTAGATACTCGTTGCTTGCTGAGTTTATTATTGCTCATTTTGCAAAGGGATCTTTCAAACTTTGGTAGCTGTAACTTTATATAATCCTCATTAATTGTTGTATGAGTCAGAATCAAAGGGAGAGAGGAAAAATTGTATTCTTAATTGCACAAGCTACCCTGTGGAGGGGTCTACCTAACCTATTGACTTCTTGTTATACAAAAAATTATATTCAAATTAATTTTGACAGCTGGCATTTTGCCTGTATAAGCTGTGATCATTTAAACTTCTGTAGCAATTTACATGGCAGTTGTGACATTGACCAGAATTAGTTTTTAATACTGATAGGAGGAGACTATTGTATAGTGATTAGAGATGTGGCTGATAATCAGGAGTCTGAGAGTGTGGTCAAAGATAAGTAGTTGAGTTTTCATGTTTTAAGATAGTACTGAATGATAGTGAGAAGTAAGTTTCCAGAGGTACACAGAGAAAGGCCACGAGGCAACAGTCACAGCTACAGCAAGCAACAAGGGAATTTTGAATAGACATAAGGAAAAAATACTTCATAGTAAGATCGGTCAATGTAACAGGTTACAGAAACCTCGATGCTGTAAAAATGCTATGGTGAAAAAAACATTGCCTTACAGAGGGAATGGAGGGCAATGAGAACTACTTGCTGTGGCTGGTCACTGGTTTCCAATCACTGATGAATATTCACAATAAAGTTAGGTCTGCTTTCTGTGTTATTGCTCTGGGCTCTTACTTGCCTATCTTCAGCTCTGGACCAACCAGGTGTTTTAGCAAGTTCCTGAGTAAGCACATGGAATATTAATTTAATCTGTTTGCTGAATCAGAACCTCATGAGCAACATGAATTCCCATCTTTGCTCATTTGCAGAAAGCTTATTCTCTAGCCACACAGATGAATGAGAAGGAATAGGCTTTGCTTCTTCATGATCAAGGAAGCCTTGGTGCCAACACCTGATGGAGTAAATCAATGGGACTGGGAATTCCCAATCTCATAATGTTTCTTAAAGAAAAAGGATTGCTGATCTCAACTGGGATCATTCCCTGAAGGGGTCAATGGCCTGTATTTTACTGCAGTTGAAGAGGTAGCTAAACAGAAGAAACTTGTAAAAGCTCTTGTACCCAAAGTCCCAGTAAAATTTCATCCTTTCCTATAAATCTTGCTGATACTGTATTTTGTGTAACCTGGTCTCGTATCGTAATGGGAGATATCATAGAAGCACATAAAATCTTTAAGGCCTGAGAAATGGACGTTTGAAGCCAAGGAATGTGTTTAGTGGAGCTTGAGTCAGGCCCCAAGAGGCAGTGCTGATGTACTTGAACCTTTTGTGCCTGACGATTATTTTTCATTACTGTGTTGCCAAATGATAAACTACACAGGGAAAAGACAAGATCACTTGGGGCACTGTATCGCTAAAGCTGCTTTATTGAAATTAATGGGTTATTTTCTCACTGACTTCTGTGGATCTCAGATCCAACACAATAGAAACTTCAGTATACTTTCAGAAATGGCATTTTATTTATTCAGATTCTACCTGTAAATTAGAGCTAGTTATTTTACCTCAAAATGAACGTCACTTTGATTTTGCTAGAGCTGTAACGTAAAGTGAGAATCTAGAACAGAACTAGAGGAAATTGCTTTTCTAGTGCTACAAGGATTGCAATTTTTAGTGTGGACAAGTGGTTTTCCATTTCTTGCAATCTGTGGAGCATGGAACACTAAGTATTTTCCAGCAGAAGCTTGTGGTCTTAGTTTTATGAATTATAAGCTGCTGACAGTAGACTTGGTTTTCATATTTTCTTTCATGATTATGTGAACACTGGAAGATCCCCAAACTGGAGGTTCAAAGCCCTCCATCTAGAAAGTTCAGCTGCTCCAAAACATGCAGTGTTTTGAATTCTGCATGTCTTTTCTGCATGTAATTTCTAAATAGAAAAGAAGTAGGGAGCAGCTAGTGTTACAGCTTCCAGTGCTTTTAGGCCTTGCCACGTATTGTAGGGGTTTATTCAGTCCTATTTCATATAACTATCACTACTATTTCCTACCACAGGTACATATTATAGACATTATTTACCTTTTCGGGAGCAGTGTCTTGCAATTTACTTGTGCAGAAGCACACTGATGCTCTTGGCTCATTTTCATTTCCTGACCAGGATGCCAGTAAAACAAATGATTCAGACACAGCCCTCAACATATGGTAATGGGAAAGCTCCTGTCCCAAAATCCATTTGTGTGTACTTTGCTCTGGAGTACAGGTTTCTGAATAACGAGCCCTGTTTTCAAATGCAGAGCATTTAGTTATTGCCTTAAATCTCACCATCACACTCATTCTCTTCTCATTTATTACCTGAACGGGAGGTGAGGCTGAGTGTGCATGTTTCTCTGATTGTTCACAAGGTACTGTAGGTGCTTCATACTTCACTCAGACAGCGTTCAGATGTGCTTTCTGAGATTGCATGTTTATGGTGTGTGTGTGTGTAGGACAGCAAAATGACAAACTGGGCAGGGAAAAAGTTGATATCCAGCTTCAGGTATCATCATCAATTAATTTCCTGATGAGTCTAAGGAGCCGTGTTGTAATTTTGTGATGAGGTTCTCCAAAGATGTACATGGATCAACATTTTGTAACAAGGTGGATGTGTGTGTTTGTGCTGTATTCAAAATTTTTAAATCTTGGAGCAGAAGCACATACTGTTTGCATTTCACATCACAGAGATCCTTACCTTTGTTAGGCACTAGATGACTCATCTTTAAGCCATTCAGACCTTATGAGAGGACAAAGAGGTAGCTGGCAAATGTGTAATACTGGTTTTCATTGTAATCCAGTTATTTAGTCAGCAACAAACTTTTTACTTCTGTGCTGTTGCTTTTAATGAAATATCTAATCATAGAAGCTGTTGGAGGTCTCTCAGTTACCAGAAATACTTGGCTTATGTCTGTCTTTTCGTTTTCTGTACGTTTTCAGTGTCAAGGGGCCCAAGGCCTGGACTAGAACCTACCTGTGTTAAACCCAGGAAACACAACAGCTCAAAGAGAAGTCTGTGCACTAAACACTTGACAATTTCATTGTTTTCTGCTCACTCAAAGAATAATAGAGGTTGCAAAGGACCTCTGCGTATTATCTATTGTAAACCTCTGCTTGAAGCAGGTTGCTTGGGCCATGTCCAGACATGTTTTGGGTATCTCCAAGGATGGAGACTCTACAGCTTCTCTGAGCAGCCTGTTCCAGTGTTCAACCACAGTAAAAATTACTCCTTTGTTTAATCAGAATTTCCTGTTTCAGTTTGTACCAATTGCTTCTTGTCCTGTCACTGGACACCACCGAAAAGAATTTGGCTTCATTCTTTGCTCCTCTCACCAATCAGGAATTTATACATATCACTAAGATTCTCCGGAGACTTCTCTTCTCCACACTAAACAGTTCCAGCTCTCTCAGCCTTTCCTCATATGATGGATGCTCAAGTCCCTTAATTGTCTCGATGGCCCTTCACTGGATTTGGTCCAGTAAGTCCATGTCTTTCTTGTACTAGGGTGTTCACAAACGGACATCCAGGTGTGGCCTCAGTAATGCTGAGTGGAGGGCAAGGACCACCTCCCTTGACCTGCTGGCAGTGCTTTGCCTAAGGCAGCCCAGGAGGCTGTTGCCCTTCTTTTTGTAGCAAATGAGCACATTGCTGGCTCATGCTCAACTCAGTGTTGACAAGGACACCCAGGTCCTTTGCCCTAGAGCTGCTTTCTGGCCAGTCAGCCACCAGCATGCAGTGGTGCATGGGGTTATTCTTCCCCAGGGGTGCAACTTCACCCACAGATTCATCCCTGCCTGAAACAGCTTTTCCATGAATCACTTAAAAAATATCAGAAGAACACATCATTTTCTATTAAAATGGCTCTAAGTATGTGAGATATATAATAGTTTTGGGAGACTGGAACTGTCTTCCAAGATCCTTGCTTTTTCTTCATATTCCGTAGGGTACATCAAGGTCTTTCACACTTTTTTTTTGTTGTTAACGTAATACATTTTTAGATTTCAGTGCAGTGTACTTTAAGATGGCAAAACAGTTTTTTTTTTTTTGGCCAATTGGTATTACCTTCTTCCTTGGTGTTTCACCTTGGAGAGGTGAAAACATAAGGCATGATCTTGCATCCTTGTTCTGTGCAGTCTAGCACTGGCTACTGAGTTTGTGTGGGAGGTGAAGTGTGGGTAGCATATGATGATACACTGCTTTCCTGTTCTTAAGGGGAAATGAAAGAATGTATGAAGCAGAGAATTGGAAATTTGGTAGTATGTGACTGATCACTTTGTTCACTTCTTTTCCTAGCTATGCTATCACTTTCCTTTCACAGATACAGTACTTAATCAGTGCATTCTAAAGCCATGTGGACATTGAAAGAATAAGGAGGTTATAATGAAGTGAAGAAGGAAGAGCTGGTAGCAAAGAAAAATGAATAATTTATTTCTCCATCAATATTGTACATAGTTAATTGGGAAAAAAAATCTTGCGCAATCTAACTTGTCTATGTTTACGTAAAATAATACTTTTTTTAGTCACTTTCAGTAGGCTCAAAATCTATTTCCCAGTCTCCCAACTTCCTGGTAACATGACATCAGTGCAACAGCCCAAACTGGTGATTATATTAAAAGAATATAATGGGACAAAAGAATAAGACTATGGCTTGATCTTTTCCATTGATAAATTTAGAACTTGTAAAAGCTGAAGTAATAGTTTTAGTGATAAAAAGAAATATAATTTTATACTTAACCCACCATTCCGAAAAAAACAGTGTATAATTATTGTGGGAGGAACAAAAATATCTCTCCACCTCATTCTGCTACTTTTTCCCCTTCTCTTTAGTACTGAAATCATCCGGTTTAATTAAATCACCAACCTATTTCTGCACAAAGGATGACATTTCATTAATGATATAAGATGTGCATGAGACAGAATTAACCCAATTTTCAAATGGATTTCAATTTGGAAAGGGCAACATGTAAAAATGTCTTGTAAACGTGTGGAATGAGTTTGTTGAGCAGCTTTCTGAAGGAGATGGGATTATAGTATGATGAATAATTAGACAACAGTCCTTTCCCCCACCTCAGTTTCTAACTTTTTTTAATCCAAGTTGATGGAGATGCAGGTACCTGACATCATGTAGTAGGGATATATTATAAATAGAATGAAAAAGTAGAAACATAATATAAACAGAATGAAAAATTTGCTAGCAAAATACATATAACTGTTTATGTAACTTTTAGCTAAATAGTAGCCTTTAGTGGCTTTGTCAAATTTGCCACCACCTTTCTCTGTTCTCTTTTTGGGGAAAAAAAAAGTGGCAAACAAAAAGATGAAAACTGGTCTCACGAATGCAGTTTTGAATCAACAGGTTTGGTAGCACTTTTCTCAGATGCTTACTGTGGTGCTTAGCTGAGATATCAGATACCAGGTCCCTCTTGCATGCAGGGCATTGCTCCTCAATTTAAGATTTTATCAAAGTGGTTCAGATTAGGCTAGAGCCTAGTTCCCCTGTGCATGCTATCGCCTTCAGGCTAGGACTGCAGTCTTGCCATTACTCATGTGAATTGACCCAGCACAAAATGGGAAAGACTTTAAGATCTGAGAGATGCTGGTCTATTTGCAGTTTCAAGAGTATCAGCTAAAAATATATGAGAGGCAAAACCAGCATATAGGAATACACAGTGCAGAAGCTGAGTATTCTCTCAGGGCTTAATAATGCAGCTTAATGCTGTTACCTTTTCCATGTTTTGTTTAGTTTTCTTTTTTTTTTTTTTTTTCCTGGTCACGTTTCTTTCCTAGTGGCAAGTCCACAGGAACACAGTTTGGGTGACAAAATTTGCAGGTAATTGGGGAGGGCTGAAGGAGGCTGTTGTGGTCTTAAGCTGTGGGAAGCTATGATGGTGGTGGCTCACATTTCAAGAAGCAAATTTTGCCATAAGGAGATATGCCCATAGGTCCTGAGCTGGAAGAGGGTGGTGGTTAGAGTCCATCCACACCCATTTGACTTTGAAACATACTGAATCCAACAGTGTGGGTGAGGGTTTTCACAGCAGACTGTGGCTGTAGGGTACATTGCTGTATGGATTTGAATGGGTTTGAAGAATTGTAAATTGTTAACATGATTTTCTTTCATCTGCATGGAGAACAGATTGTCTGACTCATTGTTCAAACTTGAATTCCTGAAGTTTCTTTATATTTTTTATATGTTGACGCTGTATTGCAAAGTCTGCTTACTCTGAATTTACCAATATCTTTTAATTTTGCCTGTGTAATTCACAGGGAAACTGGATATTTTGAAGGTGGTTTTTGTTTTTATTTTATAAATTCTCAGCATTGGGGAAACAAAGCTTTAATTTCTTTTCCAGAACACCAAAAGTTAACTTTTATCAAAACAGTCTCAAAAATCATTAACTTCTGAGAACTGGGTGTTGTGGAAGAGACAATGAGGAGGCGAGAAACAGACCACAAAAAAACTGTTGATGATCTGGTATGATAAACCTGCCCTCTAAAAGCATGAAATTAATTTTTTGCAGCCCTTATAAATGTGGGAGGAGGAGTGTGATAAGGCACTAAGCCTTGTATTAAGACACAGATTGTTAGGGACCAGATTGGGAAGCTCAGAATGAGTGAGCAAATTGAGGTGTTCCAATCTTTGATGAGAAATGAACATATAGTGATTTTTTTTTTTTTACTCAGCTCTGTGTTAAAAATGTCTTTTGTTGCTTCTGTTTGAGTAAAGGCTCAAGCTGCAACATTTGTGTTTGTGGTGGTGGTGGTGGCATTTGTAATGAAGTAAGGCCAGAGGTTGCCACTATTTGAGCTGTGTGATCACATAATAGTGGTTTCTGACCTAAAAAGAGCAGACAGTGTATAACAACAAGAATTGTCAGCATAAATATCCTGCCCCACTGCTTAGACCATCAATCCAGACTGATTTCTTGGGTTTGGGAGGAAGTAATGTTCAGTGATAAGCATGGAAATAGAGAGTAAAATATATCTTGGAAGTTAAGATTGATATGAAAGAGACCTGCTGAATTTACATACAGAGTTGTGTGAGGTGAAATGCGTGCTTTTTAGGTGTACTCCTGCAGGTTGCAAGAGTGCTGAACAAATTTAATGAAGCCTTAGAATAAGGCACTCTCCGAAGAAATCCAGAATTACCACTGTCTGTCCTTTTGCCAGGGGAAATGTGGCCCTGAAAGCAGGAACAGGGCTGTACGCCAAGCTCATGGTTCACCCCCAAAGTTCAGGGGCAGGGTGGAAAGTTTCATTCTGAAGTTGGCTTATTTTGGAAAATATGGGATGATGTGTTCCTTTCTTCCATAGATTCTTTTTTTTTTCCCCTCTTGTTCGCAATGGCAGGGTCTTACAGGCTAGCAGAACATTGTGCTGGCTTCTGCACGGATGGAAGGGCTGTACTATGCCTGCATTATTCTAAATGGACCTTTTCTCTCGTTACAGGAAAAGGAATGAAGAAAATGAGCAACATCTATGAATCAGCAGCCAATACCCTGGGAATTTTTAACAGCCCATGCCTGACTAAAGTGGAGCTGCGAGTTGCATGCAAAGGCATATCAGATAGGGATGCCCTCTCAAAACCAGACCCTTGTGTCATCCTTAAAATGCAGTCACATGGCCAGTGGTTTGAGGTGAGTGTTTAATAAAATAAAAATAATTCTTATGATGCTTTAGAATGGCATAACAAAACTGAGACAAAATTCAAATAGCAAGAGCAATAAAGAGAAAAAGCAATTGGAAGCCTGTGGCAAAATCTTGTAAGATAGATTTTCCATTGACTCTAACACTTTGAATCAGATTCTTAATGATACTTTGAACTTCTCTTTGGAATCCCTATTAAAAATTAAGATGATTAAAGTATAAAGCATCATAAAACTTTTCCCTTTAGACATTCTTGTTTCATAAAAGCTATATAACAGCAGAGATAATGATAGTGACCATTATAACATGCTTTCCAATCAAAAGAAGTAAAATGCTGTGGAACAGAGGAGTATTTATTACTAGTTGGCAAGGAATTCAATAACAGCAGTTTGATTTGCAAATTTTGAGCATTGCAGTTGGATTCACAGTTGAAGTTAGCAAAAGCTAATGCATTTGCCGTATCAATTTGCATTGTATTTTAGATTGCACGTTTGATAAGAAAAAAATAACACTAAGTGAGAATCTTAGAAACCATTTGAATGATAAATAGAAACAGGATGTCCTAGAAACATGCAAATTGTTAATGAAGACCATTAAACTGAATGTTAGATTTTAAATGAAATCTTGGTGGTTATTTTACTTAGAAGTTACGCTTGAATGTCTGTGGTTAATCAAGCTAAAAGGCATGAATTTTTATGGAGAGTATGCATGAGAAAACAAGGTATGTGTCAAATCCAGTTCTTCTCTCTTTTTGAGTGAGTATCCCTCACTTTTCAACAGTTTCAGCATTCAGAATACAGTAGTTTTCTGTAAAAAAAAAAAAAAAAGAAAAAAAAAAGGGAAAGGAAAATCCTAAAATGTTATGTTTTTTAATTTAGCATGTTCAGCCAAGTCTGTCAGACTTCAGCGGTCTTGTTCCAGTTATTCCAACTGTGTGGTTTTGATCTGTGGACTTCTGAAATTTTTCCAGTGCAGGGTCAGCACCAGCAGAGCAAACTTCAGTGTTTTGGCTGTAGTCTTGCTCTTTTCTCAGTTTGTTGCTGTGTAAGCATTAGATAGGTCTCTGGTAGAAAATGAGTCTTTAAGTAAAAGTAATTGTCTAAATCTCCCTTCTTTTACTTTAAAGCCATTCCCACTTGTCCTATCATTGTCTTCCCGAGCAAAAAGTTGCTCTCTGTCTTTTTTTAAGCCTCCTTTAAGTATTGAAAACTTGCATAAGGTCACCTCTGAGCCTTCTCTTTTTCAGGCTGAACATCCCCAGCTCTCTCAGTCTTTCTTCATAGGAGAAATTCAGTGTCTTCATGTAACTGAAATGTAAGATGATATAATAGGAGGGGAAAAAAAAAAGGAATTCTAGCTAGCCATGCAGAAAGGAGCATTTAGCTATGCTACATGGAATTATTCAGGTAGTAGGAATTAAACAAGTAGTGAATTAAACGTCAAAATAAGTGAAATGCTCCTGATTGGAAAGGACAGATACAAACTTTTGGGGCCATTTCAGTTCCCCGAATAACTAATAACTCTGAGTACGTTTCACACAATTTCTCCCTGGACAGTTATGGGGAGGGTAAGTAGATTTAAATTATGTATTCTTAGGTTGTAATGGAGGTTCCCTTCATTTGATGTGGTTTTTAATTTGAAAAGTGTTTGAATAGAGAAATTCTTGCAGAACAGATCTGCTTGCTGATACGATTGTCATCTTACGGCAGGTGCTCCTACTGTCTAATGAAAGTCCAGGGTATTCATTTTAGTATGAACAAAAAGTTTTTATTAGTTCATGTTCCTATCAGTACTGCAGAGTTAATACAGCTCTGGCATGATGAGCCATTTCCTATTCTGGCCCACACATTCTCAACAGAATTTTTAATTAAGTTCCAATTGCTGAATTAACTTGAGCAGAGTCACTCAGGTATATCTGAAGACATAATTTGGCTGGAGGAATCTTCTTCTGATGACAATCAGTGATCCAGCAAGACCCGAGACTGTAGACAGACTAATAATTAAAAAAAAAAAAAAAAAAAAAAAATCTAGGTACTGGTAAAGCGAATACATTCAACATAGAAGTTACTGAATGACAACACAAAGAAAGTTGGAACACAAGAGTTTTGCATCTGTGGATTTAATGAATTCGTGAAGATGTTGTGAACTTACAGACACCTGAAAGCCCTTATAGGTTGGATGTCTTCAAACAGATTGCAGCAAAATTCCAGTGTACGTTGAGGACTTCTGAATAGGGAGCAGCTGGGTTGAAGGTGCCTGAAATGCAGGTTATGGTCTGTATGTGGTTGTGCTCTTGCAAGTAGGTGCTGTAGAAATGTATGGAAGATACTAAGGACTGCCTGCACAGACCCGAATGGGTCAGAGGCAGCTGTAGCTGGTGGGCTTAGGCTATTGAGATTGCACTGTCCATGAAACTAGAGATGCAAGGAAATGGTGAATTGGTGGATTCACTCTACAGAAGCAGATGATTGCTGAAAGCGAGGAGTCTGTGCATATTTGTCTTTGGGAAAATTTTGACAAAACATGGCAGCCTGTCCCTGTGGGAGAAGTAAATTTTTTTTTTTCAGTTCTGCAGTACCGTATGTGCATGTGTGTGCGTTTGTATAAATTATGTCACCCACACGTATAAATAGAGAATGAAAATATCTGTGCTGTTGTAGAGTGGGTAGACGCTGTTTCCAGATATTGGAAACTGCATGTGTAGTTTTTAAAACATGGTTGTGGGGTTTGTTTTGTTTTCTTTTGTTTTTTAAAGTACAGTCATTGGAAGGTGTCCATGTTACTGCACAGCTGTGAAAGCATTAAGAGCACATGCAGGACACAAGTACTCAAAGCAGCCTCAGTATTGTCCCCAGTTCTGGCACAGATATACTTGCTGCTTTTTGTTTCTTCCTGTCTGGGTAGATGTTTCCCTAAAAACAAACATGCTCAAGCACAGCGTTCACACAGCTCCCCACATGCATATATCTGTATGCATGTTAATGCTGTCAGGAAAGTGCCGTCTGCACCAATGTAGAATTAAAATGATATATTGTATCTCACAGGAAAGTGGTCAATCTGCTCTTTCTCTTGCAAGAAGTTTGCATTTTCAGCCTGAGATGACAGGGTGTGATGTAGCAGAATTTAAGATTATACTATCCATATTTACTAAAAGACAGTTTGCTGATCCAGGGTTGAATTTTGGCTCTCCTGGGCCTTAGTTTTAGGCAGCTACAGTTGCAGAATGGCCAAATGTTGCATGCTTTTAATTGTTTAGGAGAATCATTTGATGGCTGTTTTTCAATATTAATTTGAGTTTAATTACTGAACGAAGCTTCAGGATGGTGAATAGCTGGATGGGGTACTGGAGTCAGGCAAAGGTATATGATGATAAACTCATTTTCTCCAATGATTATATTACCCACCTGCAGTGTGAATGTGCTTGTGTTATAAATGTTAATTTGCATGTAGTGCTGCAGTCTTCATCTGAGATGTGCTAGCACGGAAATTGTCATTAACTTGTTATTACTGAGAAAGTAGCTTGGCCCTGTTCACAGGTTGTTATTTGCATATGGCGAGTACACATGTTATTCTGAAAATGGGGTATGTTGCTGAGCTGTGTCTCATCATACGAGATTTACATGAGATCAGGAGGTGTAATACAACCTGATGCAACCAGATGGAATGTGTTGTCTGTGAAAACAGATGAGCAGCTTTGGACAAGAGTAGCCGTGTCTGGAAATCAGAGAGAGTTTCCTGTAGCTGTATTCTTAGAGCTTTCTGCAGCAGGACATAGAGTATCTGCTACCTTGTGTACTTAAGGAGCCAACAGGTATTCTTGCTTTTTTCCTCTAAGATTTTATTAATCTTGAAGTAAGAGCAGAGGAAATAAAACAGCACCAAAGATAGCATGCAGTTGCTAAAATTCATGTTGATAGAATGGGGTGAATTTTTTTGGATGGATAGGTTTGTTTACTGAAATAGATTTTTATTTACTTTTTCATTGAAATGTTGATTGAAGACACAAATTCAATGAAACCCAGCAAGTTTTGATGGAAACACCTAGGGGAAAACTGCAACTTTTCATCTTGGTGTTTTTAAGATATAAGGCAGTGACTTGTCACTTAGCATGGCACTTAATTTCAAGGATTGGTTTGATTTGCACTTCACCCAGAGGAAACTGGTTCACTCTTTTCTTTTGCTTTGACCACTAACCCAGTACAGCTGCACGGACCCTCATGTAAGCAAACAGTAGAGAGCAGTTGGCTTGGAAATGCATTGAAGTGATTAACACATAAAATACCAGTGGAGTCTGCTGAGCAGGCTACCTAGAAATCAAACTACAGGAAGGATACTGTCTTGCTCTTCAACTTTATTTGCTTTTCCCTTTAGTTCTCTTTAATTCTAGCATTCTTATCTTTCCTCCTCCTCTTCTGCCTCCTCACTTGTCACAGCTCCAGATTTCCAAGTGTCTGCTGCCTCCTTTTGCTCCTCTACATTTTGGAGGATGGGGGGGCTCCCTGCCCCTTCCTAGCATGGGGTAAGGATCTGAAGAGAAGACCTTGAGGCAGACTTCTGCTACTTGTTTCCATAGATACCCAAAAGTCTCTTTTGTGTTATCCATCTGTGGCTGTTACAGCCCACCACAGAAGCCAACGAGCCATGAAATAGGGGAGTCTGTGGGTTGACATGTTCCATGACTCTACTGAACCGTTCCAAAATAATTACAAAAGCACTGTGAAGAGAATATATATATTCTTTGCCGTATTTATTTGGTGTTTTATATACTTCTTTTTTTTTCAGTTCATATGGATGAACAGACTAATAGATGAAGCCTGTGGATGGAAAAGAAAGTTTAATTATCAGAAAAAAGAGCTACCACCAGCAGTAGCCATACAGAGCCAGCTTTAAGGCCAGTCTAACCCCTGTCTCGCATCTGCTGGTTGATGACAGTGAAGAAGTGTGTGTGAGATCAGGGAAATGTCAAAGTGTCTTTCCAGCTTGCTCTGCTGGTCTCCAGCTCAGGCACTTCTTAAAGGAGTTGCTTATGCATTTGTAATTAACAATAGTAGATTTAATTTGCATAACTCAGTTTCAAATAATTTTAAAAGTTTTTTTGTATTTAAAAAATAAGCTTTCACAATACCCTGGGACATAGGGTTCTGTAGTTGTTCTTCGATTGAGTAGTTGTCGAATAAGGTAATATTACTTGTAATTTTATTTTATTTTTTTGAAACTGCCGCTTACTGATCCATTTTAAGTTCCTTGTTCTTGTATTGGAGGAGACACTGAAAATCCCTATTCATTTTCTCAATACAATTTTGCATTTTAATCTTTTGATTTGTCTGTCACTGTGTTAGGCGACAACTGTAATGTCCTGTATTTTGAAGATTAAGTATATCTATCCCATCAAGGAGCATAGATTAGTTTGGATGGTTGGTTGAATGAACCACTTTTATTTCAAAATACTTCAGAGATGCAATGCCGAAAGCTTTTGCTATATTCCCATAGAGATTTTCAAGCAGTAATTTGAGATTTGTCCTGTGCTTTAAAGAGCTGTGAGGCATCACAAAGAATTGGTTTATTGGATGTTTGGTGGCTTTGGGGATTATTTTTTTAATGTTAGTTTTATGGTTTTTAATGTTAGCTAGAGCATATTCTAGATGTTTTTTTCATGTTAAGATTTCAACTTGGTGAACAGACATCCTGTACAAAATTAATTGTAAGGTTGAGGTAATAGTAAGATGAACATACCAGATACGAAGATTTTTCTCTGGAATAAAAAAAAAAAAAAAGTGTTATGAAGTCCTGATGAGATGTTTTATATCAGCTTATGAATGGTGGAAGGGAGGTGCTTTCACTCAACAGCTCTCATGAAATTAGCTCCTCTCATTGTGAAGAAATTCCTGATTTACACGTTGGGGTTTCTTCTCTTCTGGATATAGGGAGGGTCTGATAATTGAAAATACTACCTGCATTTTTTTCTGACCAAAATTAAGGTCAAAGTTTTTAATGAAATATAGTGCAATATTTCAATGGATTTATTGAAAATGCCTTTGGACTTATGAAGATCTTGGTTGATTAAAGTCGATGGGAAAGAATTGAGTCTTTAATTGAAGTGATCAAGACCTTCATCAGAAAAGTAGGGCAATGAGATTCTTTTTAAGAATCTCATTGAGATTCCCTCATTGAGGAAAGGCTGTGAGACCTGGGTCTGTTCAGCCTGGAGAAGAGAAGACTGAGAGGGGATCTCATCAATGTGTATAAATACCTGAGGCGTGGGAGACAGAGGGATTTGGCCAACCTCTTCTCAGTGGTTTGTGGGGATAGGATAAGGGGCAATGGCCACAAGATAGAGCACAGGAAGTTCCGCACCAGCATGCGAAATAACTTGTTCACAGTGAGGGTGACGGAGCACTGGAACAGACTGCCCAGGGAGGTTGTGGAGTCTCCCTCTCTGGAGATATTCAAGGCCCGTCTGGACGCCTACCTGGGCAGCCTGCTCTAAGGAGCCTGCTTTGGCAGGGGGGTTGGACCCGATGATCTTTCGAGGTCCCTTCCAACCCCTTCGATTCTGTGATTCTGTGATTCTGTGATTCTGTGATTTAATGGTACCGTGTGGCCAAGGGCCTACTATTTATGACTTGGAGCTGACAGTCTCAGTTGTCTGGCTTGTACCACCCAGATATCTCAGGTCCTTAGAGCACCTAGTCCTGCACGCAGATCTGTGCCCTGCACCTCTTGCAAATAGTGACCTGTTAGCACAAGTGTTGATTATTCACCTTTGCACCTAATAAGAAGAAATAGGACTGGTCTTGCTGCTTTCATTTCCCAAAGAGTATTACTAGAAGATGATGATGAAGAGTTTCACAGGTGACATTAGAGCCCTCTTGTTCTGACTCCTCAGACAGAAAGCTGTGATTTTATTTACTCCACAACAATGTGCCGAAGTATATGGCTTTACTAGCCTGTTGTATCTTCATAATTCAGTATTTTATTTTTCTTTCTTCTCGTTCATTAGGTATTTGTTTGATACTAATGAATGCTTCTTTACTTAAGAATACGTGGTAGCCTCTGTTGCTGCCAAGATTTGCTTTTGGTTTCTTTCTGCTGCTGATAAATTACCCATAAGTCTTTCTGTATGGTGAGTGACAAAGTCAGCTCATCTTTCTTGAACACCACTGGAAGTCTGTAGGGTCAGGCTATAGGCTAATTGAATATTTTATCTCAATCCACTCTCAGCCTGAATTCATCTCATTGGATATTTCACTTTTCAAGACTCAACATTTTAGAGGCCTACCCTGTTCCATGGGTTTGTCAGTTGAAGAGCCACTGTCATCAATTCTTTCAGGAAATATACATATATTTTTCACTTGGGCATGGTCCTGTTCTACAATTTAAGCAGAGGAGAGGCCAGCAAATCACTAGCTTTCTTCAGAGAAACAGAGTTGGTTTGGTATCTTTCCTTGTAAATTCTTAGCCTGATGTGGGTATTTAAAAATGACAGGCTTTTTGAAAGACCATTTCATTCTAATCAAGACAGGTGGGACTCTACTGTGCAGTTTTCCCTCATATTCTACAGAATATCTTTCATAATATTCTGTTAACTCCTAATACTTTGAGTACATTTTTATGAACATATATGCGTAAACTCAAAATGTAGAATTGCATTTTATGGTACCCTCCTTTTTAAAAAGAAACACAACTCTATTTCCCAAGTCTTTCCCAGCTTGTTATGCAAAGTCAGAAGTCTGAAAACTAAAGGTTGTAAATCTTTTGTGTCGGCAAATATTTTATTAAAGTGGGCACTGGGAATTTTTTTCCTCCTGTATCTAGTTTAGAAACATGAACATCATTAGCTTTTGATGAGATTTTTCTTTTTATACCCCAGATAGTAATAAGTGACTCTTTATTTTAAATCCATTTTATAATAACCGTTTTTGCCTTTATCCTTTATCCTATCCATCACTGCTGCTTTCTCTAGAGCTTTCTCCCTGTCTCAGCTTTTAGACGTAGCCACAGTGCTTTTTTCCTCTCTCTCTTTTTACATCAACTAGTCTTTAAATTTAAACTCATTTGAATCGGACAGATTGTCTCAACTGAAGTCAAATGCTGTCACTTTGAGTCAATATATATGAAATATCTTAATGTTCCACTAGCTCAAACAGCAATCTCTGCTGCTGTAGTGCAGTTTGTGGAACATGATGCAGGCACAAAGGAAATATAAAACCTGCATTGTAGAAGTCAGTTTTCTTACTGAGAGTGGTCGTGTTTGGGCTGGCTGCTTCCCTTCTACCAGAGCTGTGGGATCGTTTCCTGCAGCAGCAGCAGGATGATGGGTTCTGGTCCTATCTGTCCAACTAAATCTCCTCAGGTCCCCTGTCCTCATGTCATGGCAGAGTGAAGAAGTTTTTCTCGTAGTTTGCATAAATGAATAGAAACAAGTGTACTCCTGGGAAGTCAGAAGGGAGAACTTTCACAGAGAGGTGATAAAAGCAACATAGTCTCTCCCTAGTCCCATGGCTTGGAGCATCCTCTACTGGGAATGTCTGTTGTTGGGACCAATTTTCAGGAGCCTTCCATCTGGTAAATCTGGGAGAACCACAGAAATGAAAGAATGAAAAAAAAAAAAAGTGGGATCACATAGTAATTTTTCGAAGTTAGGAAAAATCAGTTTTCTGTACTAACTTGGATGAAAAGCTGAATGACTTGTACATGTTTACATCCTGTTCCATGATCCAGTGAAGAGTGTCTTGTGAACAATTTCTATATAGCCATCCTCCAAGTGCCATTTTCAATTAGTGCACTACCATGGTTTTGCAAGCCAGGATATACACATATCTTTTTATTTGTACTTGTGAAGGAGGGAACTTGGACTGGGTGTTTGGCTACCATATTTCTCCATGCTTTTGCATACATTTGTGTGTTGTTGCTGGTTGAAATATCTTGAACCGTTTTAGGCTGCCTGAAAAGTTTGCTTCATCTGAACTGGTGAGCGATTGCAGTTGTGAAATATGGAGAAAAGACTGGAAGGAGTTTTCTATCCTTGTATGTATCTCATTTGGTCAAAATACTCTGGCTGACAAACTATACAATTTATTTAATAAGCTTTTTGCCCCATGAACAGGGTACTTGAATGAAGTTTTTCCCCACAGTTGTGAATATTTCTTTGTTATTGCATTTTCATCAGTACTTCTGATTGTCTTAAGACATGTTTGGAAATACTGCCCATAGCCATGCTATTTGGTAGTACTCAATTCATGCTTCACTAACTTTTCACAACTTCATCTCGGAATAGCTTTCCACAGAGCTGTGACGTTTAAATAGGGGTCTCAGTCATATGAGTAAAACAGGAGCTTTCTGATATTTACTTTTTAAACCAGGTCAACTCTTGTTGTTTTGTAGTGTAAGTAAGTTAAAAAAAATAAAAGGAAAAGGAAGAGCATTCACAGTGTTTTCAAAATTACGAAGACATGAGGAAAACGAAGGCTTTCCAGTGCCAGACTTTTCCAGTCTTTGGCAAGACTGGATAACTGGCTTGTTTAAATCAGTCATGATTTGTATATCTACAGAATAGATATGAAGTTGTCGTCACCTGTAAGGTTAAATTCTGGTGTATGGTATTTACTATTTGTACTCTTCATATTACACAGAAGATATATATGGTCATGAACAGATCTGAGGGCTTGCAAGTACCCAAATACCCTTCTTTTTATGTCTAATCGGGGATAATTTTCTTTTACAGCAGAAAGAAATCAGCATAATAGTCTTTAAAATCTATAGTAGTAAACCCTGATTGCACAAAAAAGGACACTTGGGCTTATCTGTGCACAAGCAAGTCATGACAGCCTTTAAGCAGACAGATGGCCTCATCAGGTAAAGGAGCTTAAGGGGGAGGAGTACCCTTGTTTTAAAGTGTCCCTGTGGGGCAAGAGATGAGCAGCCTGCACTGAGAAGGCAGAGGTGTTGGGAAATCTTAAACAGTGGTTCCCTTGCAGGCTAAGACTAAAAAATAAATAAAAAATTGACGGCAGTGAAGAATGAGTTAAGAAAGCTTGCTTTCTGTACATCCCTCTCTACTCAGGAGTTAAAACAAAGGTTGTAAAGTAGAAGCTGTGATGGTTTTTCTCATGCAATACTGTACTAGGTTGTTGCAGTTATAGCTCTTCATAAGAGCTTTGTCAGTAGCATTCAGCAAAGGAAGGAAAACAAAGAGTTGATAATAAAAATAAAAGTAATTAGGGAAATGTTAATGCTACTTTAAAAGAAAAAAAAAGTTTCCTGATGAAGAGGCATCACAGAATACCAGTAGCTCATGTGGTTGAATTACCTCAGGGAGAACTTCGCTGCAATCCAGTCCCAATCTGTAAAGTGAGGGGATGCATTATCACTACGCTTGGCTTTAAGCCTGCCTGGCTGCTTTGAGTATGCTTTGGTATTAACTGAAATGAGAAATGCTACGGCTCTGCATGGGAGGAGTTACCATGCTGCCATTAGCAGCCCAATGTTCAAAGAAAGGCATTTTTGATCCTTTTGCTCACTTTCCCTGCACTTTAATTATGTGTCAATCAGATATGTAGTTTTTAAACTCTAGACGAAGAGTGAAAGCCTGCTTTTATCATGGGCAGGCAGACACGCATTTCAGATTAGCTCAGCGATATGTCTGCATCTCATGAGCTATTTATTACAGATACACAAACTTTGTGCATCTCCAGGACAGATTTTAAGCCTGACTTGACTTTAGTAGTCTGACAGATTGTGATAAACCTACAGTAAACAGGAATCTTTGGAGCTGGTTTTTAAGTAGATAATTCATTTGATTGACTTGGTCCGTTACTTCTTAACCTGTAGTATCAGAATGGGGCAGACAGATTGTTAGCAACATGAACTTCTTCTGCTTTTACTGGGAGAGATGTTAGAGCTCAATATGAATTGTTTTGTGAAGGTACCAGCAAAGGAAGAGCTGTTATGAAAGACTGAGAACAACCAATTTAGGAAAACAGGCAGACTCAATGTGAGTGTTTTTTGGAAAGTCTTCTATTCCAATATTTGCTGACCAGAGATACCAGATTCATGAAGTTGATTTTGTTTAAAATCAGCGCATAACAAGGTACCATGCTGCTGATATGGATTGTTGGAGCTTAAGTTTATGCCAAGAAAAGTAAAAGCAATTTCACTGGAAGTATTTTTCATCTTCTCTCGTATTTGGTAGTAGCTTAAAAATATTTTGCGTTAGTTATGCTGTAATCAGGCCAGAATGTAGACCTCATGAAATCTAATTGAAAATTGAAGTGTCCAAACTACATTTCCATATAGATATAGTGATCTTATCTGTTAACAGATATTTTCAGTCTTTGCGTGTTTTGTGTTTTTTTTCCATTTTAAGAAAAGAAACAGATTGATGTTTTTTCTTTTTCTCCTTGAAATTTTTCACTTTCACATATAAAAAATAAAATTCAAGCTGAGCCACTTTGCATCAATTATCTACATAGCTCTGAATTGAGATTTTTTTGGTATAGTTTGTAGTATTCAAGTTGTATGTGATACTTGTGGGTGTTTAGAGCAAACACAGAGCAGAATACAAAACCAGAGGGTATTTCTGCATAAATTACTCCCCTCCCATCCTGATTTCCATTTAAAAAAAGCAGAAACTGTTTCACAAAAGTAGGTTTCTGTCGCTTTTGAACCTTACTTGTCAAATAAAAAGGAGTTTTTGGCCATCACCTCACAGCTTGCAGACCACCTAATTGACTGAAGTGTTCTTGTGCTTGTGCAGCAGCTTTGCTTTTAGTTGTTTTACATTTTTACTTTGGAAGCTAAGACTGCATCTCAATAAAATGATAGAACCGCAATTTCTGCTTTTGTTCTTTTTACTACCCTTTGTGTTCTTCCACGTGAAGATCCTAGAAGGTGATGTGTGAACCGATTATGTCAGAGGAGTAAAGCTCAGAGCTGAAAGTGCCCCATGTTCCTGGCAGAGGGCTTGGAGTGGCTGCTACCACCAGCAAACCACTGCTGCTGACAGGAAAGCAAACTACTTTTACTGATCTTGGCTCTACACAGGTGCTACTCACCAAAAATCTCAGGACGCTGTGGACAGTCTGTACAACACCTGTACTGTCTGGGTGTAGGTTGCTTAGGTGTTCAGGCTTGACACATTTACTTGGCTTTTTGTTCAAAATGTCATGCTTAAAGATGGTAAAGTGTGTGATGAGCCAATTCCTGGTCTAAATAGTCCCCTCTGGGATAGCTTATAAGTCACTGGAACTGGAATCATTGATGTAGTTCCCTATCAATAATTGCCAAGTTCAAAGACACACAGTGTATTTTTCAAGACAGTTTCTTTACAGTTTAGTTGAAATTCATAATCAAATATTAACTACAACTATCTAAGGTAAATCTCATCATTTTGTGAGATGCTCAGTTTTTATTTCACACCTGCATGCACAGGAAATTGTGGTTTTGAAGCAGAAAACTATCCAGTTTGATAATTATATTTTGTCTTGCTATACAAAATCAAAATGAAAATATAGGTATGGAGGCTTTTATTCTTCAAGTGCTTGGAAAAACTCGTTATCTTACTATTACATCAGCAAGCTCATACATGCTGTGGGTATAGAACTGGCTGCTGGTGCAGAACCAAGTGCAACATATCACTTCTCTATGCTTCTTTAGGGAAACATTACGGTGATCACTGAACCTTGTTGTATTTAACTTTAAATGCTGTTTGAGGACTGATTAGACTGCTGTAGCCTTGCTACATGTGTAAACTTAAAAGCTTATAATATGTCACTGTCACACTAACTATGGACTAGATTCAGTAACCTTACTGCCCTGCCTGCCCTTTCCAGTCCCATGGGTGCATGAACTGTTCTGTCAGCGACAGTGACATTTATTGTTTAAAACCATATCTGCATTTCTTCTAGCTTATTTTGGACATACCAGCTGCCATACATGTTTTTCCTATTCTGCACAGAAAAAATGCAATTTAAAGACCTGAACTTTTGTTTCTCTGTTTGACGCTGTGGCCTTTATGTTGTCAGCTCATCCAGTGTTTCAGGTGTATTTACTGCCTGCTGCATGCTTAATTCTGTTCAAGGCCCTGTGCTTGCCTGCTTGCTTCCTTGGTTCTTTTTTATGTAAATCACAAGTTAGTTCTTTTATCAGCTTTGCATTAATCTTATTATTTCTCTTTATAAAGAAAGCAATTCATGGATTTTGTCAGGAGTGTTCCTTCTGTCTGTAGGGTCATGGGTGTTACCTGATGTTCTTTTGTTTAGCTCAGTGATTAGGTCACTTCCAGATTGTTACAGCCAACTTGACTTTTTTGTATATATAGCTGCTTCCTCCTCAGGAATGTGTTGAGATTCTCTAAATTTTGGAAACGAGGTATCATAACTACCCCACGGTGGACAGTGAGACTTGTACTTTGTAAAAGTTAAAATTCTACATGCAACTCCAGGTCCTCACAAAAGCATTATTTTGCAGTTCAACTTTTAGGTGATGCTGTTTGTTTTATAAACTTCCAGAGATTATTTTTTCCCCCCAGTTTCATTGGCTGGGGATTTACTGCTCAACATCAAATCACATTATTGGCATTGAAAATAGAGTACTTGCACAGCTTGCATGCTCGTTTTTTAATTTATTCTATAGATTTTGCTTTTTAGGATTTATCCGGTATTGTAATGATTTAAAGTGACCGTGTCCTGACCTTCAGGTGTCCCTGCTTTATGTGGAGGGAAAAAAAAAAAAAAAAGGTGGTTGCAAGTCTCAGGTTCAATGGAAAATAACATAGTGCAACTCTCTCAACTAGATATTTTGTTTCTGATTATTATTATTTTTTTTAATTATGAAACCTTCCCATTTTATATAGTTAGGACTTAAAGAATGAAAGGAAACATTATTGTACTTTAAGGAACCATTCAAAAGCTTGAAGTTTTCCTTCATATTTTAGGAGAACTGTGTCAGCAGTTTGCTTGTGTTATTTTTGGAAGGGTAATACTAAGAACCCCAAGGAATACATGCATCTTTAATAAACTTTGAAACCAAGGAAGCCCATATTTTTGAATACATTTTAATTGTATGAGTTGGGAATATTTTTAAATAAGATTCTGCCACAGTGATGGAGTTCAGAGTTTATATTGTCACAGTATGCCTCTTTCCATCTGTATATCCCCTTTTAAAGCAGCTATGTGCTCTTACTCATTTTACTGGAGCACAGCTGATGTGGGCTAATTATTTTTTTCCTCCCTTGCATTGTATCACTCTGCTTTTTCTGCTGATTTCAGCTGGAGTTGGAGGTCAGTCTATTTAAAGAGCACACACTTTTATCTTGATGTCTCTTGTGAACTGCTGTATAATTTGGCTACTCCTGGGGATCTTTGTGGTGAGAATACATAATTTACTGACCATCTGTCTGGCTTTTCCTTTCATTTCAGCTTTATCCTTCCCTCACCTGAAAAGGCTGCAGTTATGTAACATGTATGTAGAAGTGTAAGTAAAAGTGCTGGCCACATTACATACCATGATTGTCATTCAAAAGTCAACTTTGTGCCAACAATTGCTGTTACTACATGAAGTACAAAGGAAGGCTGGTGTGATGCATGTACTACTGAAGAGATATGTTTATAATGGATTAGTTTGTTCCAAAAGCAGTTTGAGCTTTCTCATAACATGATTGTTGATTTCTTGACAGCTATATATTGCCCATGGCCAGTGTTCAATATGCCAGGCTATAGCTTATTTTGTGACCAGCATTTTTTGTAGCAGCTGAGAAACCTAGCACTCCACAAATCAAAGATTGCTCAGATACAGAGCTACTGGAAATCCCAAATGTTCTGGGTGGAGGGGCTCAAGCTAGTTATATTTGGGGATAGTATGTATGTACATATGGCAGAAAGATGGAAGTAAGGTAAGGTAGAAGAGGCATTGATGCAGATACAAAATGGATTCCGTCTAAAGAGAGGTAAACATGGAAATTTTAATACAGCCTGGAGAGCAGTGGTAGGTGGTCCCAAGAAAAGCCTAGAGAATAGGCTTTTGGATCTGAGATTTGGCTGAAGGACGTTTATGGCTGTGAGGAAGTAAAAACTTTGGTTATATGACATTTTAATGAGCGTTTAAAATTATTTCCATCAAAGCTGCATGACGTTAACCCCAGTTTTCCTTCTGAGTGAAATAACCTGACTGGACCCAAAACTTTGCACGTATGAGATGGGCTCATACTTGACTGAGGCTTACAGCAGGATTAGCTTGTGTTTTTTGTTGTTGCCTTTTTTGCAGCAGTTGCAATATCTCTGGATAAAAGTGCATCTGTAGAGTGGCATTTCATGTAGATATAGGTGTGATGGAACACCATCACTGTTAAAGGTAATCTCTTAAAAACCACTACAGGGATCTTGTGTCCAATCTCATAAATTGCAGTTTTATTCTAAAAATGTAATAAATATGCAAACTCAGACCTAAAGAATTTCTTTTTTTCCCTTACCCCAGTTGTTTCCCACCCTGTTGTCTGTGTTTATAAGTTACTTAGATGTAAGCTCTAAGGAGCAGGAAGTATCTGTTCTGTTTTATATGGATATTTATAAGGATAATGAGATCCTTATCTAATTCTCTAGGTGTCGTCACAATAAAAATAATCATAATGATAAACCTCTGAGTACTAGTAACTCAGATACAGCTGAGGCGAAGTAGTAGCTTACCCTGCAGTTAAAGTTTTTATTTGGAGCAGGAAGAAAAAAATGATAAAGCATACGTGGATTTTTGTTTTTGGTTATCTTCTGCTTAGAGAAAATATTAAACATGGCTCATCACTTTACAACAAGATAGCTTTGGCTGTTTTTTGTTTTTATTTTAAAACAAAACAATTATTCTGCAATATATGAAGTGTTTGATTTAGACACATTTTTTAAAGATCAGCATTCATTGCACATACTGTGAAGTGCAACTGAAAATTAAAAGGCTGCCTTAGATTTTTAAGAGCACCTGGATCTTATTTTAGAAGCAATTGGAACTCTGGGCCAGCACCTTGTAGGGTAATTTAAAAGTGTTTTTTTTTTTTTTTTTATTTGAGTACTTGGTGAGGAATTGATTTGAACAATGCGGTGCTGAGCTCTTCAGATTTTGAAGTACTTCCAATTCCCAATCATGCTGAGCTGCAGATCATGATCTTCTCCTCTTGGTCTTACAAGGCCAGCTGTCTTAAGAATATCACTAAGAAAAAGAAATGAATATGGGCTCTTTTGATTTATTGAACATATTTTATCTCATGTATTTCTCTCTGATGTTTCTTGCTTTTGCCTCATGCATAGGAGAAATTCCTTAGACTGACAGAAGACACTTAAAAGTTTCGAAAGAAAAGATAGGCATGTAAAAGCGGTCAATTGCACCACATCATTCCTGGATTCGAGGAGAGTGTTGGCATCAGTAAAATATTCACAAGCATCACAGAAAATGATGTATATTGATTTGTCTAAGGTAAAAGGGAAAATATTATGAAACAGTTCTTCACATATATTCACTACACCATTTGTGTGTATGGTCTGCCCTGTGCCCAGTATGAGACTGGACCTTATGGGGATGAGATGCAGGGGAAGAGTAGGTGATCACGTAACTACGGCTTGTTGTAATGCATGGGCAAAAAGGGAAACTGGCTGTACAGGTAGCCTCAGTTTTGGAAATTAGTATATTGGGCTCTTGACTTTGAACCGTAAGTCTTCATTAAAATGGCTGCTTTTGGAATGTCCTATGCAAATACAGGGCTATAGCAATGCTTCACTCACCTATATAGAGTGACACAAAGCAGTCATTTCTCAGCTTTATTTTCAAAAGCACGAACAATGTGGGGACATCCATTCTCAGCAAGAGGTAGTGGTTGTCCTAAAGGAACTGTTGGACTCCCTCGAGGGTGGAGAGGCCTTGCAGGGAGATCATAACAGACCAGTGGACTGAGTGATCACCAACCAAGTGAAGTACAAGAACAAGTGCTGGGTTCTGCATCTGGGACAGGACAACCCTGGTTATACATACAGACTAGGGGGACTAGAGGCTGAAGACCAGCTCTGCAGAAAGGGATCTGGTTAATGGCAAGTTGAATGTGAGTCAGCAGTGTGTCCTGCCGGGCAGCCAGGAGGGCCTGCCATCTCCTGGGGTGCGTCAGGCATGTCACTGCCAGCCGGTCGAGGGAAGGATTGTCCCGCTCTGCTCTGTGCTGCTGCAGGCTCACCTTGAGCACTGTGTGCAGTTTGGGACACCACAATATAAGAAGAATATAAAACTATTAGAGAGTATCCAAAGGAGTGCTACAAAGATTTTGAAAGATCTAGAGGGCAAGATGCATGAGGAGTTGCTGAGGTCACTTGGTTTGTTCAGCCTAGAGATGGAGGGGAGGCCTGCTGGTGGCCTTACAGCATCCTCAGGAGGGGAGCGGAGGGGCAGGCGCTGAGCTCTGCTCTGTGGGGACAGTGACAGGACCCGAGGGAACGGCATGGGGCTGGGACAGGGTTTGCTCAGGCTGGATGTTAGGGATAGGTTCTTCACCAAGAGGGTGGTTGAGCACTGGAACAGGCTGCCCAGGAAGTGGTCAGGGCACTGAGCCTGCTGGAGTTCAAGAAGTGTTTGGACAACACTCTCAGACATAGGGTTTGATTTTTGTGGGGAGCCAGGAGTTGGACTCCATGATCCTTGTGAGTCCCTTCCAACTCACGATATTCCATGATAAATACAGGGAGGTTTGTTCTATTTCTCCATGTAGCAATTAGCCCCTTGCAGACATGTAGAGATGGGATTGCAAGCAGCTGGGGCTGTAGAAACGAGTCAGTAAGTCACTGGAGATTCACTGTGATGTGAGCCACCAGCAAGAAACTAATACAAATAGCTGCAATACAATGGGAAGCTGCCAACAGGCAGCTCATGATAACAGTTTGCAACAACTTGTGGTGGTGCTCAGTGATGGTGTGGGGAAGTGTATGCCAATAATGAAATGTTTTATAAACTGGAGCTGTGAAACAGTTAGGATGACATTATACAGCATTAGCATCTCCCTGCACTGGGCAGGTATCTTTAAGGGGCTGGGGGAAAGCTCAGTGTACTTTTGCCTTTGGGTTGAGATAAATAGAACATCATAAGATACATTAGAGATTTCACTGGAGTGTGGAGGAGGAGAATGTAAAGTCTGAATATTTTGTTTTCTGTCTGAATCACTAATGTGCTACCAGTCAGTTTAATTAGAATAATTAGTCATGAAATATATAATTGGTCTGAATCTTCCTGCAGATTATATAGAGATCTTTTGAAGAGGAATGTGATTATTTGATACTGATCCTGCAAACATTTATGCACACTCTGAGCTCAATGTGCATGAATCACTGTGTATGCAGCAACATCCCATTGACTGCAAAAAGAAAGCTTCCCTATCAGCTAAGGGGCTTTTTCAAATTGAGCTTAATCACTGGGCAGCATTTTTCTGTGACTGGGATTTGTGGCTCATACATTATTCTAGGGATACCTTCAGCAGAGTATTGTTTTCACCATTACAAATACTACTGGTATATGAAGAACGGTGACTTACAGTGGCCATGTGATGTCAGGTCCTCCGTGGCTCAATTTCTATCTTGGGCTTTTCAGAGGTGCTCCTCCTGTACCCACAGTGTGATGTTATTTTGGCACTACTGTGGCGGGTCCTGCTTTGGGGAAATGACCCAGTTGAGTAATAAGTTTGGGGAAGCGTGTGTTCTCAGTTTCCTGTGGACTACGCCAGATCAGTTTCTGGATCCAGTTCAGCTTAGGGCTGTGCTCACACATGATCCTGCAAAACAGGACAAGTTGAAGAGAGGATGGGAAGTTGCTGGCGCTGTGTGGGACAGCAGGCCTTGGGTGGGTTAGACTGGTCAGGATTGGTTTGTTTGCTTTTCCCTGGGTGGGGGGAGAACGTGAAAAAATAGAGCAATTATTGTAGATATTGCCCTTTCTCATATAATTCCTGATTACTTGTCAACTAGGAAACTGGCAAGATTTAAAATAAAATTCATTAAAATTGGTGCACTAACACTGAAAGTGAAAAATAAGGTTTACTGATTGCAAAATATGAATGTTGCATTGTTAGTTTATCTTCCTGCTTCCCTGAGAAGCAGGTTAGTAGGTTGTTAGACAAGCCATGGTTCCATCTGAATTTTAAACAGAATTATTTTTGAAAATATCTGAATAACTTGTATGAAGGTATTATAATCAATGAATATTGTCAGAAGCTATCATTTTCCCTCCCCAGATGAGACTTTTTTAAATAGGTTTTACTTTTTTTTTTTTGTAGTATCTTTTAATTCTATGTGTTCATTACAAGTCATATGGATTTGTGTTGTGTGCTTGATTTTGCACTGATATCCATGTTATTACTGTGAATAGTCTGGTCCAAGTCAGTAGGCTTACTTTTCATAAGACAGTGAGGTATTTTAATTTGTTTGCAGGTTTACACTGGTATGAGGTTATTGTGAGCTGCAGGAAAGAGTCTGTGTAAGAAATCCTACTGCTATTATATTTCCTAGCTACTGTTTAACTGGATTTCAAATTTCTGATGAGGAGTGTCTGAAATTGCATTCATTTTGGCATTCCATTCTGTATGATAATGTAACGCTTAAGTGAAAATGAGGTATTTTCATCCAGAAACACAAAATGACATTTCATCTTATCTCACATGCATATTCTCTAGTGATACAGTTTTAAGTTCTCACAAATTTCTAAGAAAGTAATGTTAAGAGACTGGTTCTCTTTACCTTATTTATTTCTTACATCAAAATTGTTTCTTACTCTGAAATTATGTAACAGTTTCGTTATAGGTAGTAAAATTAATGCCAAAGAAGTCCTAGAGGGTATTAAGGGAACATTCTGTATGTGTAGATTTTTCTGCTTATAGTACTTTGCTCTAGTTTGACAATATAATTGACCATAACAATAGATTCTGTACATCAACTGTGTAAGAAAACCTATAGTTTTCATTATCTTGTGCCACAAAGCACAAACGAAAGCTTATGTGGGGTTCTTGCAATTTTTATGGTACTTCAGTTAATTCCATTTCTCTATTTTGGCATACTGTGCAGTGTTTAATATAAAAATACGTGATAAAGGCTGTATAAGGATTTTCATTACTGTGGTGTACAGCAATGCAGGTACTGTGAAACAGACTGAAACAAAAGAAAGTAACGTGGTGTATCTTTCTGCAGGGTAGGAATGTGTTAACTGATGGCCTCATTTACGGGTCCACACAACTAATTGTGGTGTTCCCATGAGTGTTCTGTATGGATTACAAACCCTGATGAAACCACATCAGATGGCCTTTCCAGTAAATGAAAGCTGAAATCCCCCAGCGTTCAGTAAAATTGCAGCTCTCCTTCACTAGTATCAAGAAGTTTACGAGGTCCAGCTAAACGTCACAGAAGTGTTCAGCTCAGGGTTTTCCATCTCCCAAGGGCTGATCTTGCCTATTCAGTGTTTGGCATCTCTTGTCCCTCCTCCGGCAAGCTCACCAACACACTACTTTAGGCATAAGCTGTCCTGGCTTTTTAGCCTCAAATCTGTGAAACACAGTCTCTCCGGACATATCATGGCCGGGGACGGTGGTTGTGGTCATTTTCTGTGCTCCTGTTTTCACAAAGGTCTGCTCCAACTGGGCTTACCCAGGACCCTCCCTCTGTAGCTCAGAAATCTTTGTAGCTCAGATCTTTGAAATTAGTAATCTTCCCAGTTTAAGTTGCATTTGCTGACTTTGTTGATCTCTAAGGCTGCATTAATAAATAGCACAGGGCGATAGTTATGGATCTGTAGAGCAAAATTGCTTGTGTTGAGAACAGGATACCCACGCTTCTCTTTATATTTTTTGTACTTTTTTTTCTTTTTACTTAGGTGTAGTTCAAGCTATTCTAGTCTTGTCCGAGACACAGAATGCCCATTAGTGGTTGGAGTGCATCTTCCAGTTCAATTTCATATGAAATGAGTACAGATCTGTGCATGTCATTACATCACGCAAAGTATAGTAAGAATAGATGATCAGGTGACAGGCTTCAAAATTGTATTTCTGACTGAATTAAAACAGTAATGTAAGTACATCATCAGTTAAACTGGATCAGCTCAATCATAAATGCCTGTTTACTTCTGTGCACGCTACTAAGAAATATTTAATGTCCCTTAGTAGTCTGGGAGGGGGGACAAAGTGTAGCCCCTTGTCAGACACATTGCATATGTATTTCCACCTAAAAGTATTAAAAAAAAGTCTTTTTACTATGACATTGTTACTGTTAACTATGAATTCATAACTTACAAAGAGAAGTTGTTCCTGAACAATCATTGTGTTGTCTTTAGGTTTGATAGGTAGTCTTTATATATTTGAAAGTCCCATGGTATTGGTCACTTTGCATACTTTTCGTTCTAGTTCATGAACTGAGCAAACAAATATCAGTGAATGTAAGATGCGTTAAACCTAGTGTCAGATATGGTTTGAAACTCCTTAAGAGGAACCACAAAAAAAGAATAATGTATGAAGTCAGTAACATGACCCAAATTTTATGAAGCCCAACTATTCTCTTAAGGATGCTCAACAGTTGATAGCACAGAATTTTCTCTTTAGAGAAAAAGTTTAAACAATTCAGAAAATAATTTTTTAAACTTTTATTTAACTGAAAATTTAAACAATTCAGATCGGTGCTTTTTGTCTCTTTTTAGATGCAGAGTACCACAAACCTGTCTATACATGTACTGTACCATGCTCTCCCAGTAAGATACAGTTTTTTCACATGCTCAAGTTACAGTTACAAGAGAAGACTGCGTATTTGGGATTTAGTGTCTTATCGACATGGTTTCCTCTGTTAGCATAATGTATCTGGGGGTAAGCCAGGTGACACACTAGTCCTTTTTAATACTGAAGGTCACAGTTGTGGAGGTCACTTGCTGTCGCAGTTACAGAATAACCACACAGCTTCCAATAAGGTCTAGGGAATTTCGGGGTAAGGTTGGTTCAGTTGGTTGCCCCAAATGAAAACAGCTCTGAAAGGCCTTATCTGAAGAATAAGAGTTCCTTTGGGATGCAAGAAACTGGAAATGTGTATATTTATATACATACGTTATCTATTTCAATGACTTGAATTTATCTGAGCTACTGTATAATCTTTTGGATTCTGAACAGGCAATCAAACTTAGAATTTACATTTTAAAGGGTATGAATACAGCTTTGGTTATGTTTCAAATAACCATTCAGTCACACTGGTATGCAAAGCATGTCTACCCTATTCCAGCTCCTTCCCTAAATCTGACCTTTATTGTCATTTTGATTGAAGAAAAAAACCACCACATATCCCAGATTATACAGTTGTCTAGAATAACCTGTTCAGTTACCTCATTCTTGTAGATGTTAAAAGTAACATTGCTGCAGACCTAGCATATTTTACTGTGATAACTATTGTTAACTAACTTTTTTCTAGGCAGCTGCTCAGAAATTCAGGATAAAGCTACAAAAAACATGCAGATGTGTAGAGAGGAGAGGGAAAAAACAGAAGAGGAGAAAGACGAGGGAGCTTTAACTTCATATCAGCTCCAAGTAGAAAAAAAAAGAGGGGTAAAAACCAGAATGTTTGTATTTTTTCATGTATTTCATAAAGTGTTAGCAAATTGCAGAGCAGTGGGAGCTGGGGACTTGTAAGGAAGCTTCTATCTTAAAAGATTTGAAAGGAAAACAATTCTTTTTGTACATTTAAGTTAAAAATTACTAGGTTCCTTTCAAGCAACCATATGTTGCAACATTTTGACTCAAAAAGTAGTATGAGTTCTTTATATATATATATATAAGCTTGAATAATATAATGAGAAAATTGACATTTCTACTGTAACACAACAAAGAACGTCATCTCCTGCCTAAGTTTTGGCCAGCTATGTCCCAGCCTTTCATTCTTTCAGGCATTTTTGAGAGGAAGGCAAGTACTGTTCCTTTGTACCAGTGGATGAGGAATTGAGAATCAAACATAACTGAGAATTAAGCATGGTCTGTGGCGGAGCCAGAGGGCTTGGCTTCTGGTTTACCTGTCTAGCTTATCTATCTCGCTCACACAACATTTGTTTACCAGTTCAATTATACTTGCATCACCACTGTGAGGCTGACAAGTACTGTTGTGCTCTTTGTACAGATGGAGAATCCCAGAATAGATGATCTAAGTGATTGCCTTGGGTTACACAAGAAACCTGGGGAACAGAAGGGACTTGCTTGAAATTTAAGCTTTACTAAGAACACTATCTTTTGGGGCAGAGAAAAGCAGGGCAAAAATGTTAAATAAATAAGAATCAATGTCAAAGGAATTCTGTCCCTTGAGGACTGCTTTCCCATTTTGATTTCAGAAACAAAACTAGTCTCTTTCAGTTTTCAGAAGTGGTACTTCGTCCAGCAGGTGCCAGTTTTTCAGTCTGCCATTTCACAGAGAGGTTACATTGAGCAAAGATAAGGAGAGAAAAGCAAAGGAGGAAGGAAGAAAGAATAATAGGAAAGGGTTCTCCCGCTGTCCCCAAAACTTTCCCGTTTCTACCTAGAAGTGTTGAGACTTCCTTTTCAGTTCATGTAGAAAATGGCTTAGCAGGATCCCTTGGGGCTGTCTGAGATGGGTGTTGTGTATTCAGTCAGAACAGCATCTCCACACTGTGAGGCATGGGGGAGCACACAGTGGCATTTCTAGCAATAAGCTCGTCAAAATAAACAGTCTCACTTTTAAAATATGTATCTGGAATGTGTTGCCTGCTAATACATATTCATGTCTTATATGCAAATATCTCCCTTTCCTGCACACTTCATGGATGTTTGCCCTCTCTATTTGGGTTGTGTATCATATGGCATGTAAATAAGAGATGACGAGTTGTGTAATAAGTAGAGGGGGTGGGGAGGGGGAGGAGAGGAGTGAAAGGGATTTGATTTAATAAGAAACATGCATAATTTACACGCACAGCACTTTTGCACTCTGATTCTGCATACTTTAATTGTAAATCCTGTGGCTTTGTATCAACCGGTATCTTGAAAATAACAGTCTTTTACTATCCTTAAAGATAAGATTTCTCAGGTGAAGTTTGCTTTCTAGACTAGGCATTCTGCAGTGGTTTAGCTTTACAGTGAAGTTTGTAAATGTCCTTGCTTCTTTGCAAGGTGAAGGCAGATCTGTCAGTTTAGCTAGATAAATCAGATATATGTTGTGAGCAAGAGAATGTGTTTCAGGTGATGCTTTTATCACACCCATTACATTGGAAATACAAAAGATTTTACGATGGATTTAGGTCTCTTTGATCTGTAAGTGATCTAAACTGAGTAAAAAAACTTAAGATGATTTTGTTACCCTAATATCCATAGTTGTTTGTTCTTCAATGTGATGGTGGCATAAAACCAGAGGGTAGTTTAAGAACAGTTGTTAAAATTGCTGGTGTTTGTTCCAGTCATTCCTACTTAGGCCCAAAGGAACAAATGGACCTTACCCTGAAAAGTTAGAGGTAAATAAACACGTGGCTGCAAGAAAGTAAAAAAATAAAATTAAAAAATGCCGCAATAGGACCAAATGTTGAGCTGCTTCCAGAACTTTAGGTATGGATTCTGCTCATGTGCATATCCTTCTGTGTACAAGGACCAAAACGACTCTAAATAGACAGAAAGTGGAAAAGATATTGAGATACTCAGGAAAGCTTGGAAGTGCCCAGGTTCATGGAATATCAAACGTAGTCCCAAACTACCACTGGACTTGCCTCATATAATCAGGGAGATGAGAGAGACGCACACAAAAATGGAAGAGAGACTCTGAGGAGTAGCAAAGAGAAAAGACATAGGGCAAGTGAAGTTTCTATGTGGAAAAGCTTAGGGTGCGTCTGCTTTTTTGTGGAGTTGTTAAATGTTTGTGTGAATTGCTAGCTATGCACCTGTGTGCCAGTTCGTTAGACCTTATCTCCTTTGTTGTATGCTCTGGAATAGCTTGTCTGTGATCTAACATTGTTGTCTGCCTCCACTTACTCGCTACATAAGCAGGATCCAGCTTGCAGGTTGGTTTCCAGTACCCAAAGAAACTTCTTCATGAGCCTACCTCTTGATGTTACCACCAAACCCAGCCCAGTATTTCAGGAGCTGGATCACAACCTGGGTCTAATATGGGGTTCTAAAATGAGGCAAACCCGTAAAATTCAAACACAGTTCTCAACCCAAACTCTGCTAGAGTTTGGGTTTTGGTTTTTAAACATGGGCTCAACTATAATTATCATAGAATTTCCATTTTCTCTCTCTTATTTTGGTGTGTGTGTGTGTGTTTGTTTGTGTGTGTGTGTTTTGTTTTTTTTTTCCCCAATACCCTATCCTTGACATCAGTATTATTTCAGGGAAGCATTGAATCCAAAAAATGCTATTGACCCGTTGAAAAGAATAGCAATGTTGGAAGTTTGTTGTAATATGGAGAGAGAGAGAGAGATGAAGAATAGAGCTATTTACTTTAAGACAGCAGTTCAAGGAATGTGCTGTGAACCTTTCTTCTGGCATGAAGTGAAACCTTGACAGAGGAATTACTGTGATGTTGCAGCCCTGACTGGTGCAGGCCTTCCTTTTATCCTGTGTGGGCTTCCCACAGGCAGCAGCTCTCCAAGAACTGCTCCCACACGGCTCCGTACCACGGGGTCCATCCCCCAGGAGCAAACTGCTCCAGCACGGGTCCCCCACGGGCGGCAGCTCCCCCCAGACCCCCTGCTCCTGCGTGGGCTCCTCTCCACGGGCTGCAGCTCCGGCCCGGGGCCTGCTCCTGCGGGGGCTCTCCATGGGCCGCAGCCTCCTCCAGGCCACATCCACCTGCTCCACCGGGGGCTCCTCCACGGGCTGCAGCGTGGAGATCTGCTCCGTGTGGGACCCGTGGGCTGCAGGGGGACAGCCTGCTCCACCAGGGGCCTCTCCACAGGCCGCAGGGGAACTGCTGCTGCCTGCCTGGAGCCCCTCCTGCCCTCCTGCTGCACTGACCTTGGGGGCTGCAGGGCTGGTTCTTGTTTCCCACTCCTTGCTCTCCCAGCTGCTGCCATGCAGCAGTTTTTTTTTCCCTTCCTTAAATATGCTCTCACAGAGGCACAACCAATGTTGCTTGTTGGCTTGTCTCTGGTTAGCGGCGGGTCCCTTTTGAGGTCCCTTTTGGAGCCATCTGGAGCTGGTTCTCATCTAACATGGGGCAGCTGCTGGGCTCTGCTCACAGAGGCCACCCCTGTAGTCCCCATGCTACCAAACCCTTGTTCCATAAACCCAATGCACATGCCCGCTCCTATGGAGAAAGATAACTCTATCCCAGCCAAAAGCAATATGGTATAGCATGAAGAGGATGGAGAAACAGTTCAGTGTGCATTTTTGAACGCCTACTGTTGCGGGTCCCTGACCATGTATACTGTCTGTGGGTCATAGACAGAATCCCAGGCAAGAGAAAGAAATCAAATTGTACATCTGGATTTTGGATGCAGTTCAGTCAGGTTTAGTCTGAGTGACTATCACTGAGGGACAGATTTATTCTGCTGTGATTTTTTTCCTTTATAAGTAGTTTTTCAAAATTCCTCTCGCATGTGTGACTGTCATAAAAACTGCTTATATACCATCTTGCAGGGGTGGGAAATCTCTGAAAGTAGTGTCATTTCTCTCTTCCCACTCCCCAAACTAAAGAGACTCACAAGCAGAAGGAGTACCAGGCATAAACAACAAATAAGATTCTTCCTCCTTCTCATACGCATGCCTTAAGAATGAAGGAAGACACCATACCACTTCTTGTCCCAAATGACAGTCCCTCACATGCCTATAGAGCCCTCTGCGATGGTATGAGCAGTTTCATGATTTGATTTCATATGGAAACAAGGATAACTTCAGTATTTCTGTCCCCATTCCCAGCTATCCATCTCCCCACACATTGTCATTTCCATGCTGCTCTGCAAAGTCATGTGTTCTTCAGAGCAGTATGTTATAGATCTAAGCCCCAACTGGGAATTGCTAAATGCACTGAAATGGAAATAATTAGTGACAATTCTTTGCCCTCACTCCATATTACCTTCTCCAGAGAGACTGACTAAAACAAGCAGCAAGGAAGGGCTACTCTCTGAACAGGTGACTACGAACTTGTCTCGTGAAGGCTGTTAAATAAATATAGAAAAGAGTAAAAATTACTTTTCTGAAATTTTCAATGGATTTCTCAGCAATGAACTACTTGTTTCTTGAGTACCTTTCATCTTTTTTTTTTTTTTACAACAATATGACAGTTGAATACTTAACATAATTTTATCTTCTAAAAAAGTAGAATTAAAATTGGTGAGGGAGAAGTTTACAAAGGCAAAGCAATTGTCTTTATCAGGTTTGCTGACTTTTTGTGTTTTCTCCATTTTAATGCTGTGTGCTTTTGAAGTTTCCTAATCATCCATTTGAACCAATAAAAATGTATTCTGGATAGATCGAAAAGCTCTAGTTCTTTGGCCAGCCAGGTCCCTTGACAGTAGAGGAAAAGTAATCAAACTTTGAGTTCTGATTGATGGTACCTGCTGAGCCCAGCAGGGATGTTTTGAGACAAGGCTAGCTAAAGGGATGTTCTGAGTTTTGTAGGGTTTGTTCTGGAAAAAAATTGCAGAGTGGCTTAAAAGGAGGTTGGTCTTTTGCAGCTCTACTATTGTCATCTTGGAAAGCTTTATAGCTGCCTGTCAGTGTGAGAGAGCTGGGAGCTGCTGAACTCCCAGCTAGCTTGCACCTTGCATGACAGGTGGGCATGCAGCAGTGGCTGAGCTCATCTGTTGCTGATGGGTCTCAGGCCTCTGAAAAGTGGCGCAGGATGGTCATAGGTCCTGATGCCATGGAGGGACTTCAAGCTAACTGGGGAACAGAGGCTATGAAATGTCACCTGTGTAAGGTAAAAATCTCTCTTCCTGCTGCAACGACATTTTCTATAGAAAGATAACCAGTGTACTGTCCACAGGTGAGCTGGTCAGCAGGTTACAATACTGTAGTGGTCACAGTGGTTTCCACTCTACTGAAGCCTCTGTACAGCTGGGAGCTAGTAGGTGTATGGAAAGTGTAAGGAAGAGCTAAAGCAGCTGGGTGGTAGGAAGGGAAATGAAGGGAAGAGAAAGGTTATGGTCAGCAAAGCAGTTGATTGGAGATGATTGTAGAAAGCTCGGTCTTTTTGCCACTTTCTTACACAGTATATGTACTACCATGGTTTCATACTTACAAGCCGCCATTCAGATGATTCTGTAGCTTGCTACAATGTCAGGGTTTTTTTTGCAAACAAGTACCCATGTAAATTAATACGTTAGAAAAGTGTGATTTTGGGTGGGAAGCAAGTAGTACAGCAGACTCAGTTTTCCGTTCCCTCCAAATATAAGTTCCTTTCACATCATTTTTACCTTTGTTGGCCTTACATCTTCCCAGGACATATACCCTTTACTTTACTACATATTTTATTTAAAACCCTTGGGTTGCAACAGCTACAGATAACAGACTGGAGGTGCTAGGAGGAGAGACAGGAAAGGAAAGAGGTGAAGAAAAGGAGAGCAGGGAAGATTTGTTCTTAGTACATCAACTTCGGAAGCCATGCATGGCTTCTGAAAAAAATGGTAGTCCTGGCACAAAGGGAAATCTGTCCTGCAGCTCCCTTCTCACATCCATATTCACCTCTGGTCTCAAACAGGAGGATATGGACCGAACATCCTGTGTGCTAGCATCTCACACTTGTGACCTGGACTGTTCTTTAAGCTAAGTAGTTTTTGTATTGCATGTTAGTTCATACAGTAGCCTAAGGGGATGAAAACAACTGTGTGCAAGAAAAATGCCATGTAAAAATAACATATTCTATTCTTTGGTTACATATTCAAAATGTTAAACACAAAAATTTGTCAGATTTGTATAGACTAGTATCTTATATCCTTGATATTCACTAATATTAGGATTAACATGCATAGAGCAGTTTCTGATCCTCCCTGCTTACCTTGCATCAATTATCTAGGTAGAGAGACACCCTTCCCTCCCTCAGGAGTGCTTGCATATCTGGAAAGCCTTTGTGAAGGAAGAGGGTATGGTTGCAACACTCAGGAAACGTTTTTCAAAATCCCATTTGTAGCCCCAGATCCCCTCTACCACAGTGCCTGGTGCTTGCTGACAACTTCATGTGTTAGGGCTGGAAATGCAGCCTCTGGAGAGCAGGGCTCCAGGCAGCTGTGAAGTGGCCTCCTTGGGGGACCTCTGGCCCAGCCGTGTGTTGAGGTGCCTCTGCGATGGGAGGTAGCGGAGCTGCCTGTTCTCACCCTAGCAGAGCACCATGCAGGTGCCAAGTTCAGTGTGACTCCAGAGTGTCTCAGCTGTATTTTTTTCATGCTGGAAGAGTTTGAGAAATCAAAGCTCGCCACAGATCTCCAAGCTGCACAGTGTGAAGTCAGCTGCTCGTGCTTTACAAGGGGAGAGTGCTTCTCCGGCCACCCAGTCTGAGGCTTGATTTAACCTCGCAGGCTGCAGCACTGTATCAGGCAAACTTTTGGGCTGCTGCTCCGGTGTCTTATTGCCATTACTAATGCAGTACACCGCCCTGGCTGTTTAGAAGTCCTAACTCTGCTGTTTGGCACAGTGTCTTACAAACAGGATGCATAAATCAGATAAGCTGTCGCACCCCTAGCAAATGAGACTAATGGATGATTTACACTTTCATTGCTCTCTTGGTACTTGTCAAACTGATTCCTGTTTGGCTTTCAAATCCTTAATTTGGGTTTTATACATGGTTACTATTAAATATCCTTTTATCACCTCAGCAACACTGTCAGCCTGACGTCTCGCTCGTCTTCCTCCCACTGACGTGGAAATATCAGTTCACTGCTCTATTTATCATTCCTTCTTGAATAGTCTCCCCGGATGTATTCTCTGGAAAACAGCCAAATCATTGTACAATGCTGTAACTGCCAAAATCTAAATTAATGTGAAATAAAATTATCCTAGATTGTGCTTCTTGCTACTAGAGATTCCTACTGTGGGCTGACTTTTAATGGTTCAGGTTGATATTCAACTGCCTTTCTAGATGGATGCATGCACTTCAGTCTCAGAAGCACAATGGGTGCCTGTGCTTTTCTTACAAGTTGCTCTTTAACAGACACACATAGCTCAGACTTTTATGACAACAGGCCAGAGGCCAGAAGAAATGGGCTACTAAATCTTTAGATAGATTTCTTAAACCTCATCACTGTCATATCTAACAGTATGGAACGGCAAAGGCCAACTTAATAACAAGGGGGAGCTAATTAGGAAAAAGGATGTGTTGTGCCCTGCAGGAAATCATCACCTAAAATATGTTGCTTTCCTTAAAGCCAGACTGCCTGGCATAATGACGTTACACTTTTTTTTTTTTTTTTTCTTCAGAAAATGAGTGGGTTGATTTGTGTGGAGCAAGTATATCCATATAAATTTAGAACTGTTGAATACGTACCTGTTTTAAAACCACGACAAAATCATCAACTCATAATTTTTGAAGGCGTCATTACTATTTCAGACGCTGAGGATTGACTTGCAATTTTTTACGGACTTGTGTTTAGTAAGGCAAAAGGGAGGAGCAAATTTCAGCTCCTCACTTCTCTGGTATTTCAGTCAAGCAACATTTGGTAATAGCTGGCATCTTTACCCAGAAATAATTTTTGCTTTGCCTTTTTGTTCTCAGCTCTCAGAATGTCATCCTTTCATGTGCTCTGTTCTTCCCTTTGCCTTTGCTGTCCTCAGTGGCAGCTATTACATTTCTAATTTTACAAGATGAACATCACTTCGGTTAGTTATCAGTGCTCCTGTACTAAGGATGCTTCACAGTTCAGACCACCACAGTGCTTTATTGTGAAATTATACTGTAATGAGCTTACCAAGAACTGCTAATAACACACTCATATATTAACTAAAGTACTGATAAGACTATAAATGCCCCTTGATGCTTTCCATGCTAAAAATGTTTTCAGTTGCTTGTGATTTTGCCAAACTGCTTCTGTTCGGTTTGACATATTACAAGACAGGTATGAGACTCCTGGTTAATTCATTCTTGTGAAGGAAAAAGCTCTGCCATTTAATGGCTAGCCTAGGGCAAAATACAGTGTAATGAAACCAAACCAGCATTCAGAATCATACTTGAGCCATACAACCCATGGAGTAAGCTGTTCTAATCAAACCTCCTTAGTTATCATAGGATCATTAAGGTTGGAAAAGATCATCTGGTCCAACCATCCCCCTACCACCAATGTCACCCACTAAACCATGTCCCTAAGCACCATGTCCAACTTTTCCTTAAACAACCCCAGGGACGGTGACTCTACCACCTCCCTGGGCAACCCGTCCCACTGCCTGACTGCTCTTTCTGAGAATAAATGTCTCCTCATTGCCAACCTGAACCTCCCCTGGTGCAACTTGAGGCCATTCCCTCTAGTCCTGTCACTAATTACCTGTGAGAAGAGGCCGATCTCTGGCTCCCCACAAGTTCCTTTCAGGTAGTTGTAGAGAGTTAGTGGCAACGAATGATGCAGTATGTTTTACTGCCAGTGTTCAAAGATGCATTCAGTTTTCTGGGGAAAAGGCAGTGCCTCCTAGCTGCAATTTGGTGAACAGGATGCCATTTGCTGTCTAGGAAAATCTGTGAATACGTTTGTCATTGATTGTAGAGAACTTAGGCACCACTGTGATTCACAGCTCAGGAGATCCAATGAAATTGTTAATGCTGCCTTGAGAGCCTGGTTTAAATCATATACAGTAGGTAAGAAACCGTGTCACACATTGGACAATAAGAAGGAAGGAAGAAGATGAATGGCTGCTCAAAAAAACTGTATGTGAATGTGTAATTACAAACTGTTATGATGCATATGGGCAACAGGGTCAAATTAGGATTGCACAGGCAACCCTGAGAAGCAGCAAGCATGTTTCATGTAGTAATTTTAATAATTTTATTTATTTATTTATTCATTTATTTATTTATTTTAATGCAAGGAGTGTGTATGTGTGCGTTTAAGCTGTATGCCAGTGGTGAGACACTGGAACAGGTTGCCCAGAGAGGTGGTGGATGCCCCATCTCTGGAGGTGTTCAAGGCCAGGTTGGATATGGCCCTGAGCAACCTGATCTAGTGGGTGTCACCCCTGTCTATGGCAGGGGGGTTAAAAGTAGATAATCTTTAAGGTCCCTTCCAACTCGAGCCATTCTATGATTCTATGAATATGTAATAACAATATTACATGTCATAAAATTACAACAATTTTATCTGGTGTGTTCCCATTTTATTTTTTTCCCGCTATGTGAGAGGAAATATTAATTCTGCATCATATCAAATGCAAATACTAACAAAAAACATCCCTACTACTCTTGATGCTCAGAGTGCTAACTCACTCTAATTTTCATTAAACTTGTCAGAAGTCAGTTCTCTTTGAGGCTTCTCTCTCTTTTTCAAACTTTGTTAAAATTGAGCAAGATCCTCCAAAATTGATTAAGGTGCTTGTGCTTGCGGAAAGGGACAAGGCTGTGACAGCAGCTGGTTTTGGATGGCCATCAGGTTCCTGTGTAGCTGCTGTAGCTGCTGGCTGGTTTTTTTGTTTGTTTGTTTGTTTTTTCATTTTTCTTCTGGTTGTGCTTACCTGTGTGCCTCCCCTGCCTTCCTCAAACCTGGAAGCAAGGAGATGCCAATCCGGAGGCACACAGAATAAAACTAGACAGGGAGCAGTTTGGCTCACTGTACAGGAGAGAGAACCGATAGCTGCTTGGCTGAATTGGCTCTCCAGCCTTCCCTGCTCTGCAAGTCTCCATTGGTCATAATGCGAGCACTGGACATCTGGCTTGCCCAGAGGTACTAAGTTCACTTAAGGTGAACTTAAGTACCTAAGTTCACTTAAAGTACTAAGTTCACTTATCTTCAGTCTCAGGTTGCATCCAGCCCCCTCAGACACAGGTTTCCTGGCTTCTCTGGCTTGAGGCATCATCTCTGGAGCTGAGAACTAAAAAATTACCGTCACCCAGCTTTCGATTGGCATATGTTCTTTTTTTTTTTTTCTTCCCATGTGTGATATTTTCAGTACTTTTTTCAGAAATAAGTAATGTTTGCTTAAAAGAAAATATTTATTCCTACACCTTGTAGCGTGGTATTTTAGAGCAACAAAAAATAAAGAATCTAAAGAACCTGTGATATGATAATGGATGACTTATTATGTACCTCACATTACTAACAAACATCCTTTAGTTTCGGGGAGAAGAGAGAAAATTAATAACATTTTAGTTTTCCTTCTGAGGAGGATTTCCCCAGATTTTTTTTTTCAAACACATTTTGTTTTAGTTATTCAGAATTGTTTCATCAACACAGTAAGAGAAAAAACAAAATTGTATAAATAGAATCTATCTTGTGAATAAAAAGAGGATGAGTTTACCCTGTCAGCTGAATAATCTGACTACCTTTGAGGTGCATCTAATGTCCTCTTTTTGATTTAAAGGCTCAGCTGCTCAGGCCACGTAGTGCAGGCTTCCTAAAATACCAAGCTGCCAAGGTTGAAAAGCCAAGTGGTAAGAGCTGAAGTGGTATTCAGGGGAAAGAATTATTGAGGACCAGGGATGTCACTGCAAAACATCTAGTATGTTACCGATTATGGTTTTGAATTTATGGCATTTTATTGCAGGACATCTTAATGTGTTAAAATCTTTTCTTAAAATTTACTTGACAGTCATGCCAATTAAATGCTTATGTTGCAGTGGATATTTGAAAGAGAAGATCCACCTATGTAAGCAGTGTTTTGCATGATAGAAGTGGCAATCTCTTGTAGAAGTACACTGCTCTTTAATAAGAAACGTTGCTGCTAAGAGATCATGAAAAAGGTGTTACCTTAGAGTGTCACTCTCAAACTGGTATGTGTATTTCATGCAGCACTTATTCACAGGTTATACACTTACAATTTTCTTCTTCATGCTTTGGGAAAGACATATGGTCACTGTTATTTAGCCAGTCACAGGTATGGAAGAGTTGGTATCAGAAGCGCTGGTGTTACAATCTTCTTGAACTATCCCGTTGGGTTGTCGTGCTTCACCTGAAGGTGTCGTCATACTGCCATATTTGTCTGTCCCCAGCATTGCCAGCAGAGCTCTAGACCCTGGCCTGGAGCATCCTCAGTGGTTTGCTTCTCTCACTTTTTTTTTTTTTAATTTGTTTAAACACTTGATCGATGGTGTTATTATTTATCTTTTCCCAATATACCCCAGTGAGTAACAATAAATGAAATTTTGGATGGTAAATTTGAATGGTATCTCCCAATAGACACAATGCATTTCATTTATATGAAAGTAATTTAAGTGGGATTAATCATCAAGAAATCAACCTCTTTGGAGATGTTGCTTATTCTATAAACTCTGACAAAAGATTAGGTACAAAAGCATTAAAATTGCTGATCATGTCATATATGGATGAGTCCTCACTCCTTTTCAGTGCAGTATCAATCACCTCAGTGTCTTAGCATTTGCAGCAGGTGTGCTCCTTGTTGATTGATTACTCCCCTGAAGACTTTGGAGGTTCCCTTACTCAGTAGTCTAATGAAAATGCAAATGCAAATCGTCAGCTGGTGTAAACTTGCATAGTTCCCCTGCAGTCAGTGGAGCCAGGCCATCTTCTGTTGGCTGAGGAGCAGACTTGGAGTACCAGTAAGTTGCAGATTGTTATGCTCTGATGTTTTGCAAGTATATGAAGTTCATCCATAATGTAATTACTTTCAACCCCAGGTTCTCCAAATGACTTCATCTCAGAAAAAGCAGAGGAAGCCGATCACTCTTTTAAACCAAGATTTATTTGTGAAGTCTCACTTTTGAGCAGAACGCAAATACCCCACTCATTGCTGGAAGTTATTATTCTTAGATCTTCTTGAGAGGGAAGATGGCAGAAGTTTCACCTAGCTCTGCGATTTCTTATCACATCCAGTAGCCTACTGGGGGAACTCAGACTTTTCTCCAATTACTGTTAGATGTTTTTTCTTCTTTGAGAAAGTGGGTAAACCTGCATAGTTCCCCATTTGAGAAAATGAGTATTGTGACATGAAAGGGAAAATTGTCCTTTAAACTGTTGAGAAATATTGTAGAAAGAACGGAAATGCAATGAAAACTTGACCTAAAACCGAAGAGCTGCCTTCTTTGGGCCAGGAGTAGATTGTTAATACTCTCAGATGAGCGCAGACAAAAGCTGCTGCATCTGCTGGGCAGCACTTGTTTGGGAAGCAGGATCAGCCATCCAGTAGATGGTGTGAGCTCCCTGGTAACTGAGCATTTTACTCATTCAGATGCTCACCTGTTGCCTGTGTCTAATGAAATTCCTTTCTGACTGTGTCTGATTCTGAAGTGAAACCTAATCTGGCAATCTCTGACACACAAAACGTGCTTTGACTAAAGCAGTAGGCATCACTAAGGCACCCGGGTCTGCCTGGTTTAGCCTTAGATTGGTGTTAAGGAAAACACTTCTTTTTGCAGTATCTTTACCCATTCCTTTCACATTCAGGTAAGGACTGAGGCATGTCTATCTTGTACTGATGCTTAGTAGTTTCAGCAGGTTATCTAGATTTGGCTTCCTCTGGATACATTATTTCCCCTTTTAAAGGATCCATTGTCTGTCCTTCACAGAGCTGAAAAGGGCTAGGACCACGTCCATTTTCTGTGCTCTAAAAGCAGATGCGAGTCTTGTCTCTTCCTCAAGACTTCCAGCAATGGAAGTTCCAGAGCTTCCCTTGGCATCCTCTTCTAGTGCTGTGTTACTCTGTAAGCTCATTTAACTGTGCTTTCTGTTGCATCAAAACTTAGTTTTGCTTGCAGTTTTCAGCACTTTAATCCTCTGAGCATGGATAACAGACTTTTTCCTCCTCTTTGGAAGCAGCTTTTTGCAGTCAGTCTTTTCAGGACAGCAAAAACAGTTTGTTCAGTCTTTCCTCATAAGTCGTGTTTTCCAAACCTGTGATCGTTCTTCACTACTTTGCCTGTGGACATGGTTCAGGTGATCATATCTGTTTTGAACTGCAGTGCATGAAACTGAACAGGGCACTCCAGCTGCATAAAGTGGAGTGGAAAGATTTAGTTTGTGCTTTTCACAAGCTGTACCTCTCCTTACAAGTTACTGTAAAACGATTCTCTTCTTCCCAACAGCATGATGGACCAACTGTCATTTGTTTCATTGCTGATGTACAGATTGCCTTCCCTTTAGCCGGGTATTCCCTATTTTGCACAGATATACCTGATTATTCCTGCTGAAGCATAGAACTTTATACTGCTCACACGTAGCACATGCAGTGTCTATTTTCAGCCTATTCTCCAGTTTGCCAAGACAATTTGAATATTAGTCCTACTCTCTAAAATACTGAAAGTCCCTCCTAGCTGAGTGCTGTTTAACAAACTTGTTTTCCATCATTCAGTTCATTAAAAAATATTTAATAATGCCATGTCTAGAATGTTTCCTTGTGGAATATCACTGAATGCATGCATCTCTCTAATTTTGATGAGAATTTTTTTTTCTGAATACCATTTTCCAACCATTTCTGGAGCCTCCTAATATTTCCACCTTGTTTAAGAGAATTTCACATGAAGTAAAAGTCAAATTTACTTAAGTAAAGCCATATGACAGCTACTGTTTTTCCTCTATCCCCAAAGGCCATTATCCTGTCATAAAAGGAAATTATATTGGCTTGATGGGGCTTTTTCTTGACAAATCTGTGCTGTCTGTTATTCATCTTCTTGTTGTTTTTTTGTTTTGTTTTGTTTTGTTTTTGTTTTTTTCAAAGTATTTACCAGTAGTTTATTTATTCTGTTACAGTTCTGGGAATTGAAGTTAAGCTGGTGGGTGGCTCCTTTTTATTGTTTGCCATTTTGTAGTCTTCTGGTAACCCACTGGATCTCAGGGGACCTCCAAGATAAATGCCAACAGCTCATCAAGCAGCTCTTCAAGAGCAGTCAGACCAAACTGAAAATGTATGACTTACCAAAGTATTCTCTAATCTTTGTCTTTCCTCATTAGAGACTAATGTCTCACCATCCATTACTGGTATTAGTTATGAGAACTAATTGATGTTTAATGAAATGATGTAAAAAAAAAAAAAGGCATTCGAAATTTCAGCTTTCTGGGTGACGATCCTAGGCATGTTCCCAGTTTCTTTCAGTAAACAGGCACTTTTGTTGGTTTTCTACTCCTATTGAAATTCTTACAGGACAGTTTCTTGTTATTCTTGATGGCATTTGTTAATTGCATCTCATTATGGCCTTTTCTTTCCTGACTTTGAAAATATCAACTCATACTGTACTTGTGCTCAAGGTGCAGTCAGATGCATCTAATGTACCCTATCTCACCTCCACCCACAGGACAGTATGTATTTGTCATACTAACACTGTTTCTCTAAGGAGTAGTCACTCTTTGCTACCCTTTTCCTTCAGACTGGCATTCCTACGGGTCTGTAGCCAGTTTTTTGGGTGTATGGCAGTTTGCCTTCAGAGTGCCATTGGCTTTTATTTTGTTGTTCCCACTTTCCTAAGTCAAAGGTCATGAAATCTTATAGCTTTTGTTGTCATTGTTCAGGTAGAAAAAAAATGCAAAGGTACAAACATCCACATTTAAATCAGGCTTTCCAGATTTTGGAGATAAGCTGATGCTCAGTGGCTTTCTCCAGCCTGCCTTATCCTTAGTGAGTTCGAGGGAAAAAGTCCCCAGTCAGAGCATTAAGGTCAGAACCTTAAACCCCCACCTCGTGGCCCAGTGAGAGCCACACGTCTGGAACTGTGAAAAACACTGGGACTGCATCCCTAAGATGGCTGTGCATACTGCAGCGTGACTACTGTGAATGTCAGCCACCTTTTCTCTTCCGTGCCTTCAAACCCCTGGATATCATGGAAGCAATAACTCACTGCTTCCAAGCCTTTTTAAAAATGAAAACAAAAGTCAACAGTTGCCTCTTCGATCTTGTTACCAGTTAGACAAGTTAACTTAAATTGTCCATAGCTGAGAATAGCACAAGCTTGCATTGAAATTTTGAGAAATGAGTAACTGTAATAATTTAAAAATAGGCTTTGAAATTTCATTTTTCTTTTGGCAATGTTGGTTGCCATGGAGTTCAAGTAATAGGTTGTGATGTTTAACACTGAATTAATTACTACTTCTCACTCACAGAGAACATCTAATTATACATATTCATGAAGAACGCTGTTTGGCACTCCTGTAGGAGAAAATATCTTTTAATACCGTATATGCACACTTTTGGAACCAGATGGGGTCTGTTAAATGCATAATCCTTTCTAGCACTCTTTCCGAAGGTTTATAATTGCTTCCTAGTTTAATAAAAATTTGTAGTTTTAAATATAGCCTTAAAATAAACTGCCTGTTGTATGAATATTTACGTTCAGTGAGTACAGACATTTATTTTTAAAGTACAAAAAGTTTAACTGAGTATATAGATAGGTAAGTAGATAGGCCAACATAACTTTTTTTCCTGAGGCAAAACAGGACTACAGTGATTGCTTAGAGAGCTCTTTGGCCCTGGTGTTCAGCAGTCCTTGCCCTGTTGAGATCTGGGCAGCTAAATTAATTGATGCTGATTGATAGATGTGAACCTGGGATGTCTGCGACGAGGCTGTTTTGCACTTCTGGCCTTGCAGAGCTCTTGTTCTTCCCTTCCTTTAGCTGCACAGTAGCTTCATAAACTAGAACAACCTTCAGCAGGGAAGCCTACGAACCTAAATCCCAATTTCAGTGGGACTTTAACTCCTAATTGTGTTTGTGGCTTTGGGTCTCTGTTTAGGAAGGTATCTCTGGAAAAGATCTGGATCAGCTGAGCGCATTCTTTAGTGCTGTCCTGAGCAATAGTCCGCTTTTTGGAACCAAAAGAGGCAGAACTGGGCATAAAACACTCATCCCTGCTAGAAAGCTATTAGAGATGCTATGGCTTACACAGAATTCCTTGTCTCTCCAAGAGTCACCATTACTTTCCTGAGCATCTCTGTGTAGACAGTCTTGATGGACCCTGTGAAGATCTCTTTTATGATACAATTAAAATAGTTGGTTCTGAATACAAGGGGGTTTTATTACAAAACATATGCCTAAGCTTAAGCGATGTTTGCGGTACAATTTCTGTAGATCATCCAGTTTTGCACATAACTGTCTGATGCTTATAGGATCTGATCTTTTGTACTTGATGCCAAATAGCAGAAATCAAAGGAGGCACTCAACGCTGAAGCTATTTTCCCTTTAACATATATAGGTGCATTTATCTTCAATTAAAAGTCATGTAAATAATTTGTACAGATGGAAGGAATAATGAGAATCCTTAATGTCTTTATTTCAGCGGATTTAGGCTTTTTAAATTATCTGCAGAAAAGAGTCTGATGCTTAGAGATGGATAGATTTATTGCTTTTAGAAAATATGTAGCGTTTCAGAATGAATACTAGTATCTTTGGCTTTGGTGAGTTAAACTGACTATCATCCTAGATAAAACAAATGAATTAGCTGCTTTCTGTCTGATAAATATATGTAGAAAGATTTTTTAAAAGCTGAACAACTAAAATCAGTTGAGTATTACTGTTGTTAACTAGAAAGAGGAAGGTGTTAAATCACCAGTGTTCTCTCATCCATCTCCAGTATATTCTGTTTTCTAAGAGTGATCAGCTGAGCTGTGCTTTTGTAATACAAAAACTCATAAAGGGGAGGTTGCATGAATACCTGTCTTTTTCTTTCTATACAGCCTCATTCATTCTTTCATGTTCTATATATCTTGTTGAAAATAATGAGATCTGTGCTGTCTTCCTTTTGCATCCAGTGGCAGTAAGATGCTTTTTGCACTAGTTTTCCTAAGACAAAGGACTCTTGGCTTTCCTACTTCTAAAATAGATAACTGCATTATCAGATATTAAAGTAATAGGCAATATATGAACTTAAGCTAAGGGAGTAACAGAAACCATTGGAGACAGAGCTTGTCAGCAAGATTTCTAAATTCAGATTTCTTGCTTGTGTGCAATGGATGCTAGAAATGAGTAGTGTAATATTAGTGGTTTTGCTTTTGGGGGGCAGTTATGGTAATTCTGAGTTTATTTAACATTTGCAAAAAGCTTTTAAAGACCTGTGTCAATTTCTCCTTTTCTGGCAGGCTAAAATGACAGTAATATTGATAAAAATATCAAGAATGATGTAGCTATGTATGAAAAAAAAATTGATGAATGCTTACAAGTTTGCATGAAGACATCTTTAAGACATCTTTAAGATTTTTTCAAGAGAAAATAAATAAATGCATAGTGACTTAGGCAACTAGTACATTTAAGGAATCTACAGTAACTCGGGTGTTTTAACCAGCAATTGTCAACAGCTAGCAAACACTTTTTTTTTTCCCCATTGTTTCCTGTCAAAAGACAATATATATATATATATATATATATACAAGAAAGAAAAGGTTTTGCTGATTTGCTTTTGTTGGCTGTGCGTAATCCACTCCTAGCTTTTCTATTAGAATTTCTGATTATTTTTTTTTTTGTCATCACTGCCTGTGATGGTACTTGGAATTGCAGCTCGTCCAGATTCTGGATTTTTTTTTGTCTGTTTTTGTTTTAAATCTGGAATTTAAAATACTTTGTTTAGAACTGTTTCAGTATTAACTGTTTTCAATGGTAACAATATGCTAGACTTTCTTCAGTCTTTTTGACACAGACAAATTTGCTCTCTATTCTTTGAATGACAAAGATGTGACAGAACCAGAAGTAGGAATAGTAATAAGAGAGAACAAAGGTGGTTATAGCAGAATGCTTCATTATGAAGGTTCTTGTAGGAGTAGGAAGTGTAACATGGGAGGCATTACAGCTTTCCTTTGTGAGTTAGTTCAGAGTATGCTTCAACCTCTTCTTGCAAGAACTGTAAGACTGGGGAGATGAAACTTCAGTACTGTTGTGTATGATATTGAAATTAAACAGGACAAGAGGCACTGGTATAGTTTTACTAATAACTCGTGAGCTACCGAGAAATACAATGTTTTGTTTTGCTCAGGCAAAGAAGCTATATCCACCCTCCAGAAACTGAGGGAAAACCCTACAAACCCCTACTAACCTATTTGTCTTGTTCATACAACAACCTTTTTGCTGCTTTGTAAGCAGTAAGCAGCACCATCGTCTCCAAATCTAGTTTGAATTGGCTAAAACAGTTAATATAGAACTGGGTTCTGACCCTGCCAGTCTCAGGATTTCTTACTGCTTGTCATTGCCACCCTTCTTGTCTTGCACAGAGTGCATTACTATGTCTGTTGCTAATGCAGTTCTAAGATCATGTATTGTAGGTATCTCCTGTTCTGGGGAGATAAGAAAAAAAAAAAGAAAAATCAAAAAATCATACAGTTTCTGAGAAAAATGTGAAGTATGGTTTCATGGGCCACACTGGGAATCATAAGAGCAGGCATTTCACTTCTTTCAGATTCCCATGGTCTGTTCTCTGTCTATTGGCACTCTAGGAAAAAAAGCTTCTCTTACCTCTTGGGGTCATGATATGTAAGTGTTTCCATGGACATTTCAGGCTTTCTGCCCTTTCTGGGTTTCATTGTTGTTTTTTGGCAGTAAGTGTTCATCTACACAGTTCCACCAAAGCAAAAACCAGTTTTGTGCCTTTTCTTTCTGCCATTCAGAGCAGCTCCAGCTGCACTCACAGTTCTGCTCCTGCACACAGGCTCTTTTGCATGGTGGCTCCTATTGTTCTAACTTGTGCTGTTCTAAAAAGGAGCTTAACATCTTCTCAGATTTACCAGCTGTTATGCCACAGCTTTGACAATGTTCTTCTCAGCTGCTGGTCTGCTGCAGTACTAGCCACTTGAAATGCAGTTTAATGAGAGTGGAACGGTTCAAATAAGAAGGCAATTTGGAAATGTCACCATTTCCCCAGGGAAATAGTTGCCAACAGTTCAGCTGATTACAGACCACGTACCTAATGAGGCTGGACTTGGCCAGCTCTAATTTTGCCAGTGAGAAAGCTGACATTGAAGTTGTGGCATGGCAATAGTTGCATGCATGGGGCTTCTGCAGGAGCTGGGCAATAGGGCATGATGTTCCTATGGGAGGGCATTTCATCATCCTCCCTCATAGAAAATTCCAGGAACCATCTCCCTTTGGGTAGGTTTCAAAGAGTTGCTGGCTTTGATAATTGTCGACAATCTGCACTTTAGCTTCTTGGTTCGATCTGTGTTCTTGTTCTCTTCTAACAGAATTTAGATGCATCTGCATATTGACGTGATTCTCACACACAGGTTTTTTGACACTAAGATACCTAAAACCTGCAGCAACTGTATCTAACTCCTTTCAGTGATCAAGATGAATGTATGCTGTAAGTATACCATGATCATATTTTAAGGTGATGTCAGGTTTCAAATTAGATCTCTTTTGGCTGTATTAAAAAGAACAGAATCTAGCCAACCTGAAGTTTGTCATTTGTTTCCAAAATGCTTTTAGGAAGACAAATATATGGTAGAAAATAAAATGTGTAATTAGAAGAGGAGCTCTGAATAAGAGAGTCATATTTAATATTTAAACCCATCAGTAGCATCGTAATAGTATTTTCTGCCAAGAACATACTTTTATTGCATATTAATGCAATTAAAATTACATCACAGTCTGCTAATTTCCTTTCACTTCTGTACATTTAAAAGCAAGAGTAAATTCTGCTGATTTATGTTGGTAAAGGGAAATGTTTGTGTGAAAAGTACTGCAGAAAGGCCAAGTTGTACAGCATCAATGGGCTGTGCAACCATGTGCAATTTTTCTTTTTGCCCATTTTTCTCTCCCTTACCCTCATGTTAGTCAACTGGCAGCTTTACCATTGAAGTATTTGATTAAAAATAACACTGCAATTAAACAACCTCTCTCTCAAGGGGGTCACATAGCTGTGTATGATGGGTTTTTTTTTGTGTGTGTGTATGCAATGTAATGCTCTAGGCATCATATAACTTGTGGCAAAAGAGCACAGTATTGAGAGTAATGCTGCCTTTAGAAGTGCCTGGAATTAGGCTGGTGGGGCTTAGAATGTCAGATGTGTTTCAGAAGCTTTTCACATTTCTAAAAGTGAATGAGATTTGATTCACATTTAAATTTTCCTCTGAAAGGATTTGCCATGAGCTTTGGACCTTGGAAATCTCAGGCAACCTTGGAGTTATGAACTAAGGTGGTAGGTTCCCACCTGGAGACCTTTGGTTCCACAGCACTCTGGCAGGCTGGCAGTACACCGTGTTTCTAAAGCAATTTCAGGAGGATAAAACTTTTTTTTTTTTGCCTTTTTTTTTTTAATTTGTTTGTTTGTTTAAATTGTATTCCAAGTGTACTGAATATGCAATTCCCAGTGCAAAACCACCATGCTGGACCCTTCCTCACCCTACTTGGTTTATACTGTGGAATTTAGAGGTGTCCCCACTTTATCCATCCACAGGACCTTCTAGCTTTTTCTTGGTTGCTTTCTTAGTACTTTAGCTGTTCCCAAATATTTCTGTAATCAGAGATACTTAAAGAGAAACTTTTGTTGTTGTTGTTCCTGTCTTCTCAAAATGTTTCCTGATGCTCTTTATCTCCACTTATCATCTATGTGCTAAATAGCTCCTGATCAGTGTGTTTCTTGACTCTTCCTGGGGTGTACTTACATTACCCTATAGGAGATGCCACACAAGCATTTCTCTTGGTAAGTCATATCAGATTGACTTAAATAGTATCTCGGAGGAAGTACAGTTCAGGGAGTGGCCGTACAGTTGGATTTGGCTTCTGCTCTGATTTTGCCACTATCTGACTGTAAGACCTGGGATAACTTTCTCTATTTCCCTCTCTTCTGGTACACTGCAACAGCTGCTAGTTCTGTCCAACTAATCTATAGCGGGGAGACATCCAGATTTAAAACAGATTGGAACAGGTAGCAATATTGTCACCCAAGCCAGTGAATCCCACTGGCATCAGCATGATGCTATGGATTTTGAATCTGAGCTGATATATCCATAGCCATCTCAGATTGGGTTTCTGCTAGATGGAGGGGCTCCCTGTACTGCACTCATTTCCCAGTAAATGAGCCATTTTTCAATCCTACTTGTCTCTTAGACAGCTATTCTGGTTTAACATCAATAGCTTTAATCCCCAGGGGGTGACAAGGACTTTTGTATGTGCTAACAACTCAGACCTGTCCTCAAATCTCTTCACCGTTATGCCAGTCGGTGTGGTTCGCTCTATTGCAGTTAGATCTGTACACTCTTCTGCTCGACCAGGGACCTGGCTCTCTCCAGTCTGCCTCAGTTTGCTGAGCTCCGTGACCTGAAATGGAGGGGAAGAAGAACTGGTAGGATACCACGCTGTGACATTTTGTGAAAATCTGTTCCCTGCACAGGCTGCTGCCCTCCATAGTTTCTCTGAACCTCCAGGCACTTGGGAATTCTCTAATGGCAGTGAGCCTTACACAGTCATCGCAGGCTTTCTTTAAACACCCAGTGCTGCACTTAGGAAGGTAAGGGAAGGTCTCCTGAAGTGACAGCCACTGTTCCTGTTGCTGGCACTGAGATCTTTAAACTGAGGTAATCCTTGAGATGCTAAGTCAAGAGGTTTAGCTTTTTAGATATGCTGTATTTACTCATATAGGGGCTGTGACTCAATCCCTGTCCTATGGCTATGTTGCCTTAAAATAAAGTTGCAGCCACTTAGGCATCACTGGTCATCTATGGCTTGCTACCAATCGGGAATCCACTAAATGCGTTAATACAGTATTTAAATTATTGAGCCCTAAGAAGTACCAGCTCAGAGAGCCCCTGTGACGTGAAACAGAAGCTTCTCTGAGCTAGTTTTATTAGACTTTAATGGAACAGCAGGTGCCACACAGAATAATGCATACAGTCCATTTGCTTGTAAATGTTGTCCAGGCTTTTCTGTGTTTTATTTTTATGGCAAGACCGTAATTTCTGCAGTTCCACCTCCCTGTCTTCTTTTCCCTTCAGGTCTGAGAATATGATAATGCCATCTCTTTGAGCTTTGGGTCATCCAGCAGGTATTTGGTGCAAGTGACAGCTCTAGGAAAAGATGGAATAAATATTTCATCTTTCATTTATTAAAAAATAATGAAGTTTGTAACAGGGTTCTGGCAGGTGCTCAGTCATGCCTGAATCAAATCTGTGATTCCAAATAAGACTTCTTTGATCGTTTTGATTTGGCTTTTGAGAGGAGAGCAGTTCAGAGAAAACTGTGAGCATCTGTTCTGCACATCTGGCCTAAATTTACACTCTGGAAATATTCAGAGATTTTTGCCTGGGATCAGAAATCTCTTTAAGGTTGTGCTGTAGCTTTGTGCAGTGTTTGATTTATGGCATCTCTGCAAGGACTGCTTTAGCAGGATCTTAGGGTGGAGGTTAGCTGAAGGAAAAACCTTGCAAAGAATTATGAAATTATGAAACTGATTTAATTTAAATCTGAATTACAATATCTTATGTTTATATAATACAGGTTTTTAACTATTTCACTCATTGCTAATGATATTAATAGGAATAGGATTTTTTTGTATCTATTTGTGTGAGCTGCTGTAAATAACATATAAACCAAATTCTATTTACTTAGAAGAGACATCTATTTCAGTTAATCGCCTATATTTAGTAAAACGCTTTGTCATGCGCTGTTTTACATGCCAGTTTTAAACCACACTGATTTCATTTGTACTTAGCTATTATTTCATTTGGACTTAAATGTTTTATTACTTGGACTTACCTATATTATTGAGCATGCGGCTGACTGCTTTGGTGAGGAAAGAGTCACTAAAGTGCAACTTAGAAGCTTGGTTTAACTGGGGCTTATTGATATTTAGATGTATTTTAAAGTGCTTTCTTGTTTGATTTTGGATTTCAGTCTGAACAAAATCTAAGGAAGTGAAAGCTACAGTTATTACCTCATTTGTATATAACCTGTGATTCAGGTGCTTGAAGGCTATTGGGAAGCACATACTTTGAAAGCCTAGCAGAGAACTTACACAGCATACATTTTGCAAGGGGGTTTCCTTTAAGAAAATTGCAGAAGTAGATTGATAAGGGAATGAATGCTTATGAAATCTTTTAGGTAATAACTTTCCAGGATACCTTGGAGACAATTATTATTAAAGCCAGCCAAACAAGATCAATTTAAATTCAAAATGTGACCTGGCTGAACCTTCTACAGTTTGATCTCGTTTCTTCTCAGTAGTGCTTTGAGAGAGAAGAGGCTAAGTTCTGTCTTCCTGTATAAAGTACTAATCCAGATTTTCATTACGCAGTTTGAATGGAACTGATTTTATCTTTTTATCCTTTTGAATTTATTTTTTTCCAACATTGACTAGAATTTCTTCAGGACTTAGTAGATGCCTCTGTCCCCTACCCCCTTTTTTTTTTTTTTTCCTTTTTTTTTCTTCTTTTGTTAAATCAAAGTGAAATGCATTGTTCTATAACGTATCTATGGGACCTGTACTCTATGACTTGGGCAGCAGAGCTGTGAGAGCACAGCCCCTTGCCAAAGATGCAAAGTAGACCTAGCAAAGGTGTTTTCTGCTGGTGTATGTACACTTCCTCCTTCTAAGATGTAAACTAAGATGACAACAACTCCCTTTGAATATACGTAGCATGGACTTTCCAGGTATAACAATAGATTTTTTTCAACATGGAACTGACAGCTGTCCCAATCAAACCCCTGGAAACACGGATTGTGCTGAAGAATAATTCATTTTAGATTTAAACAATGCTTTTTCCCCTCTGTTCCTCTTCATAAATAATTTAAGTGTGTATTTAAATGTCCTGGGCATCAATTAGGCTTGAGTATTTGCTGCCCTGAATTGGGACAGATGTAAGGGTGTTCTTGAGACTGAACTTGCATTTGAATACTTGGTTTGAAGAAAGTCCTTGCATGCTGCATTTCTATACCATTTTATTAATCAAATTATATATTCTGCTATGGTCAGAAGGTTTCTAGTGGTTCAGGGGTCTACTGTCATAAATGTTAGCCTGCGGTTGAATTTTTGTGGGTGGAAGATGATACGGTAAACCTAATAGACTGCTCATACGGAAACACTGAGGGCTGCCTCACAGAAAACAAAGAATGCAAATATTAGAGCAGATAACTTAGGTGTTCTGAGCATCCCTGCCATGACCCTGAAGTATCTCTATGAACAGGGCATGTTCCTGTTGGAATTATCTCTGTCAGTGCGTGGTGTATGTTCAGCAAATACCTCAGTAAGGAAATAATCCTCACACAGTTGAGTGATGTTTTGTTCTTTTCTTTTTTCTTTCTTTTTTTTTTTTTCTGGGTGGGAGAGAGGTAAGGAGAAAAATCATTCTCACGTTTTAAAGAAAGGATGTAAGAGTGGGTTAGACTTCCAAATCTTCCTGTTGGTCAGAAGAGTGTCATCGGGAGGCATTTGTTATGTGAGAAAAACAAAGCTGTTTGCAAACTGCTGTGGTGCTGTATCTTTGTCACTTAGAAGATATCAGTGAGTGTGCTTAAAATGTACACAGAATTACTGCCCACATTAAAACCAAAAAAGCACGCAATTTAGAAATGTTCTCTCTTTGCTAAACTAGAACATATACCAAAGAAAGTATAACCGTTTTACATTTCTCTTCATGATGGGCATTTACTATTGCGCAGGCTTTCGGCAAATCTCTCAGGTCAGTGCAGAGTCTCAGGTGTGTGCTTCTACTGTAGCAATCTTTTTTGGTTGGAAGTGGGACTCTGCTTTAAAATGGCATTGCGCAGGTACAGAGGAACTTCATGGACAAGGAGGTGTGAAGAAAAGACTGCATTTATGTATGTATTCCAGCCAACTGAGAAATTACTTGAACAGATGAGGCCACAAAGCCTTATTTTGTTTTCTATTACACTTCTGTTGAATTTTTAATCTCCTGTTCATTCTCCTGAAAGAGAACTGAGAAGTACTGTCATGTGATACTTTCATTTAGCCAGTGCTAAGCACTATATCTTACCTTTTTCATTGTCTTTTTTGTCAACCATTTCTCTTTACCAGTCCTGTTTACTTTTAGCACAACACCAAGTGCACATGACCAGCTAGATTTCAAAGACACAGGTAACCAAAGTGTGGATTCTCCGTAAGAATGCACTTGCTATTGATTTGTGTACATACATATTACACAGAGGCTTGTGGAGAATTCGTGGTTAGGTTAGGTCGTGGTTAGGTACTAGGAGAATGTAACAGGGAGTGGTGAAAAGCACCTTCTGAATTATTTTATATCCCCATCTCTCTCCCCCTCCTCTCCCAAGCCCTTCCTTGAATTCACGTACTACAAATGTACTGTTCATAAATTATACGTTTCCTTGCCTCGGATTATATAGAGGTTTTTTTCATTGTCTATTCAATGTCTATTCATGTCTGTATTTGGCTGGCATTGTGCCTTTTCACAGCTAGTTTGCCTGCAGCGGATGCCATATGATGGTGGATTGAACCACCTGTGTGCATGGCAAGTGTCACTGTTACAACATATGTTTGCTCTTCACCCCTAGTGAAACAATTTCAAGGCAATGTAATGTCAGTATGAACACAGGTGGGATTTGTGTAGACAGCGTTTTGCCAGGGTAGCTATACCACCAAACGGCTCCTAGGGGGTACAGCTAGCATTGCCCCTTGGCTGGCAAAGCCTGCAAACAATTTCAAGAAAATGCCCAGGCTGTTGGAAATATCTTCAGCAAAGCTGAGACTAAGTATGTTTGGTTTTAGATAATCTCATGGGCACATCATACATGTGATAAGTACAGAGCCCCCCGTGAACCAGCTCACACAGGTAGAAACGAAAGGTCATACTTAGTTACAAGTGCGTGATGTATTTGAACCTAGGCCAGGAACTTCTTTGCCTGACAGACCTTCTTCTCACTAATGGGTACGTGCGGATTATCCAGACAGTAAAGTGTTCACCCTCATAGGAAGAAACCTATCTTGGTGACTGCACTGAAGCCCTTTGAGTAAGAGGCTGTGTTCTTTTGTAAATGTGGTGACATTTTGAGCTTTTGTACAGCAAACGGAAGCTCCATAGGAAGCCCACAGCTGAATGAGCTCTTCCTAGAGAGCAGTAAATGAGGTTAAATCAATTTCCTTCTGCAACAGGAGAGAGGAAGGAAGGAGAGGGAGAAACATTTCTCCCTTTAGCTTTCAGAGAAGTGTAGTTTTATTTACAAAGCTTTTTGTTATATTTCATGTTTTAGTTTATCTCAGTTGTTCACATTTCCAAAACCAGGAAATATTTTGTCTTAGGTACAAAATCCTGTTGAAATATGTAGTAACAACTATGACACTGCCTTATCAAGAATCTAAATACCAAGAACCTTTCTTTTGCATTAAGCCCCTGCTAATGTTATGGAAAATCAGTTTTGTAAAGTTTGGTAAAGTTTTGGTAAGTTTGGTAAAACACTGATATTTAATATCTCTTGTAACTGTCAGATATGTGAGATATTTCTGACAGCTGGTGGAAACATTGTGGGAGTGAGGTAGTACCTTTGTTAGATTGAAAGAGTGATGAAAAAATGCCTCTTTCCTCATCTCCCTGTCACCTTGACTTTGATTCCTTGAAGCAAGAGAAGCTTATGTGTATTTTGTTACCTTGCTGTCCTTTGCATTCAGATGTGACTAGGTGGGAAGAGAGGAGCGATTGCATGGAAAAAAAAAAAAAAAGAAGGGTGATTTTGAGCCCTCAGAGGAAGATTGGCTTTGGTCCCCTCTGTGTTATGGTTGTCTAGTCTGATGTATGTATCTGCATCTAATTTTGAAAATTCCTGGAAATCTTTCAAGGTGAGATGGTAACACACTTGAATGATAAAGAGCATGATCTGAAGCTCTGTTGGCATCTCAAATACATTTCTGACTAAAATGCAAGTGGATGGAGGGCTGATAACCTGCACTGTGTAAGGGCACTGCAGTGAGGTTTATCTCTGTATTAAAGAGTGTAGATTTGGATAGAGATATTAAAGATGGAAGAAACTTTATTAGCATGGTCTGGTTCAGAGATACCGAAAACCTCCTCCTCTGATTGAAGTTTTCAAGTCCTTTGCAAATATGACTAAGAGTACCTATTTCTAAAAGCATCTATATATAATACGGTTATAAATATGTGTATATATATTAAAGAAGTGTAAAAAACAACAACAACAACAAAGCCAACACTTTCATTTGTCATTTGATAAATACAGGCTAGAAAATATCAGTCATTTTCAGTAGCTCCATAACTCTGGGTTATACTGAGGCTATCCTAATTTTTCTCAAAACATCCTGGTATTCCATATTCTGTTATTTTAAAGCGTTATGGGAGATTCTTTTTTATTATTATTATTTTTGTCAGGCTAAGAGGTGGAGTTTTTTTCCCTTAAAGTGATGAGCATTTTCTTGCCTGTGTAGTATTACATTTAACAGAATTTCCTTATTGTTTACCAGAACAGTCCAATAGAACACGCTCTTATAGTAATTGTATTTAGAGCCAGGAGGAAGGTAAAGTAAGGACAGATTTCCTCAGGGTTGCTCTTTAGTTTTAATAACTCTCATTTATTATTTCACAGTGTACTTGCATATGTCTTAAGTTAACTCTGGGCAAAATTCTCCGCATGCTGAAAGGGATGCTGCTACTGGAAAGGAATCAGAAGCTCATAGTAGCTTCACCACACATTTCCTGAGCTTTAGCTTTTACAGGAGTATTCTATAACCTTAAAGCAATTATAGCTTTTGCTTGAGTTACTTCTCCCAAAGCTAAACACCCCATTTAATTCTGGTGTTGTCACTGAATACCCATGATGTTTATGGTGTTCACATCCAGATTTAAGTCCATTTCTTCCCCTAACTGATGATATGCATCAGAGTAAATTTGTAGTAAATGACTTCTGCAGAGATATTTTTTATCATCTTCTTTGAAGATTAACGAGGGCAAGGAGAGATATTTTGTAATTTGTTGACATGAACTTTACAATTCTATACTTGATGTGTTCATGATGGGTTTATTCTCCCCTTACAACTGTGAGACAAGGCATTACTGTTAAAGCAGAAAAGAGAATCTTAAGTGACCACAAAGTTGAACAGACAGTTCCCTGTGTTTGTAAAGCCAACACAGAGACAGACATTTAAAACAGAAAACAAACCAAATTGTCCTTTTTTTTAAATGCAAGTGGGCGGTACATTCACCACTAGTTCTTTAGGACAGTCATCATTTGCTCTGGAGCACGTTACTAAGCAGTGATGTTGTTTTCTTTAGTATCTTAAAATGGGACCCTTTCCCCTCCTGTAATTCCCTCATAATATGTGAGCAGTTACTGAAGTACATGTGCATCCAGGCAATAGGATGCTTCAAACATAAAGAAAAAATGGGAAGAAAATATCAATGTTTGGATGCAATGTTAGTAAACAGTGTGTATAATTAGCAAGTGTTTTATTGGATGGCTAATGCCACTTCTGTTAGCAGTTGTTCAGGAGAACAGATTTCAGAGCAGATTCTATATGTGTGAAAATCTAAAGACATATGGACATGGGAACATATTTAGTTTGGATTTCCAGCAGCTCTTCTGTTGCTTCTGACTCCTCTCCATTGTTTTTCGGTGTGACAAGTAAAGCCTGTGGTGGAAGTGTGTTCACTGCAAGGTCTGAAGCTTAGAGGGATGGGGTGTACAGCCTTCCTCCCTAATGTTGGTCTCCATCCTTTTGTCTCTGGGCTGTCCAAGACCTGTAGAGCAGTCAGAATTTGATGGGACATGCTTGGATTCTGTCTTCCTTTTTCCAAAGCTAAGGTGGGCTACCACAGCCTTATACCACTGACAGATCCTACAAAAAAAAAAAAAAAAAAAAAACACAAAAAAAACCCTAATCTTTGACCAAAGGTCTCCCTAGCTCAGCTGCTTGTCTCCTACAAGGGCCAATGATGGTTGCAGGTTGCACGGAGAAAGGTACAGGAAACAGGTCAAATACCAGCTAGTGCTTATTTTTGTATAGCTTCTCAGCATTTGTCTGTCAGAAGCTTAAGGTACCTTCTTGACAAGAGCTGATTTACAGCTACCCAGCTTGGAGCACAGGTAAAGGAGCCAGGTCTTTGTAGCTTCCATCACAGGCTGCCCAACCAGCCTAGTTCTCTGTTTCACATGAAACTCCTCTGTGAAACGCATGCGTTTGGGTTTTGGGGAAGCAGGTGGGGATAGTAGTGTGTGCACACAGTTTGGAAATGATGTGAACTGCAAATGTGTTAAGTTGTAAATAGAGGTGTTGACGATATGGTTGGCAATAACAGATGTACTTGACAGAAGGTGTGGGTAGTTGTTTAGTGCTCGGGAGGAGAGCGTTCAGCCTCCCTGCTCTTCAGGAGTTTTATGAAACACTGTCAAATCCAGTTTGAAAAGCACCTTTATTCTTTAAGCAAGCAAGTCTGTATTTGCTGGAGAACACGTGCAAGACTGGACACACACTCAGTGAATTCTGTTGTGATATACATCTGCTGTGAACAAGTAAGCACTGTATGAACCTGGTGCTTTTTTTTTTTTCTTTCTTTCCTGTTTGTCACAGGATGCACATAACAAGTCTTTTCTTGTAAGTGATCAGTGCAGTGTCACCAACTCAGAGATATCATCTTGCTTGTTTATTGGCCACTTCTAGTGCTGCTGAGAGCCTCCTAACCATATGCACACTCCTGCACATGCTGTTTCAATTTTCCATATGCCACCTGACAGGCCTCCCATGTCACTTTATACCACCTTGAAATAACTCCCACGTCTTGTAACAAAATATGTCATGTGGGAATATTTTGCCCTTCAAAATATATCACAAAGACTTCAAACGGTCTCGTAAGATGAGCAGTGGATTTTCAGAAAGATTTGGAATTTCAGATTGTTACTACAGTAGACAGCAAATAGTCTGCCACCATTGTAAGCCAGCAGTACATTCTCATCTTTTTGCCCCCTTCAGATCTTCTGGCAGATTTCTTCCATGCTATGTTTGTGGTATCACTGTCTCCATAGGTAACTGAAGAAGCAAAAAGACTCTTAAAAGAAACTACATAGTATCTAACATGGGAACATTATTGGTTTCTCATTTTCCTTGTTGTTTACTATAGGGAGTACATCTGTACAGGTACCATCAGTGGTCCCTTTCCTCTGAATCTCAAGCCTCTGGATGATTTACCATAGCAATCTCTTATGTAACATTTATGCACAGAAACTGGAATTTAAACACAGTTTCAACTTAAATTTGGAATTCTGGACTGGACAGACCCTCTGCAGTTTTCCCTAGTGCATACATCATCCAAGCATTACCAGCAAAATTTAGGATTTTAGTTTTTAACTCAGGAACATCTCAGCAATTGAGTAGCATGACCAAAAAAAAAATTAAAAAATAAAATATCCAGAAACTTCTAGAAATGTTTTTTGTTTTGTTTTGTTTTGTTTTCTTCTTTTCATCCTGTGATTGGTCTTACAGTTGAGGAAAACTGCAAAGTATATGTTCATTTGCAGCTTTTTACATAAGTTACCTTCTAAAAAATAACTTGACCCAGTCCTCCTAAGTTCTTTTTCTGAGACTAGCTGTTTACATAGCTGTGTCATGTTGTGAAAAGATTGGTGATATATTAAGAGTTTGGGTGTACAGCATGATGGATTTATCTTGCAGGGGTAAAAAATCCAAGATAATGCTCTGAACAGCTTGTAATTACTTGGATTTTTTTTTTTTTTACCTTTACCTTATAGTAATTCAATGCCACACTGAAGTAAGAAATTGCTTTTAAATTACAAGTGTCCCCTGCAGAAGACAAAGGAATAGAATCACTGCCCCCTGAGGTTTCATGACTAAGACAGTTGATTAAAGACATTCTGCACCATGTTATTTCTGTGTAGGGTGTTACAGTATTTTTAGAATACAGGTAAGATGTTTATTTTTCTTTAAAGATATATATTACAAAATTCAGTTGCCTCTATGTGGAGTAGGTGCTGATGTTGAGAACCATAACTTTCTGTTGCACAGGAAATCTGTGGTGGTTTATCTGTGTGGATTTTTCTCTTGTATAAATGAGTATGTTTACAGCAGTTCTTTAAAGAGATGCCACAAAAAGCAGGCTTGCTACCACTTTGGATGCCCAGGTCTTCTTGAGTTTCCCTTCCTCACAGATAGTACTAGTTGGCTTGTTGAAGCCAGGGTTCGTGCACTCTGCCTCACTACGGTAGTTTTACCTCCAGATGGTATGTGCTTGAAAATAAGCACGAGCAAAGCTTTTGTACTAGACTGGATAATGTTGAACGTTTAAGAAAATATGTGTGCTGTTGTGTGTAGCGTTACTAACTGAAGGCACAATTATAACTGTTGCAAGCAAAGCTTGATTTAAACTCTTGAGATAAGTTTAGGTCTTTGTCATTTCAGAGAGGTTTTTTAAAATTTCACCTAGCAATGACTAATTAAAACAGGACCTGTGTGCAATTTAAACAACAATATTGTAATTCTTAGCGAAGATGACTTTTAAGAGTTATACTGGTACATAATTAAAATATTATGAAGTGCTCCAATTCACAAAACACTTTGGTGCTTCATTACCTTCTTGCATCCATTAAAACTGCGGAGACTTATCCTGCACTTACATGAAAGGAGGAGCATAAATGCTTTACTGACTCAGGGTTAAACTTGCAGTACTACCTACTGTTCTGTGAGAACTTTGTATCTGATGAGTTTTGCAAAATCTGGAAGATCTGAAATATGTACGCCAAATAAAATAATTTCCCTACAATGAATAAAGCAGCATATGAAAAAAAAAAACAAAACAGTAAGAGACTGGGGAGAAAGTGGGGAGAAAACAACAAATCTATTCTAGTAGTATTTCTATAAATACTGAAAAGTTGAGCAATGATGGAAGAATATCTCTCTGCATTGTGGATTTACATGGGTTCTGAATATTGATACATCAGGCTTGGATTTACTGGCAGGGAAGCAGCATTAAACAGCTTTAGGCGGCATTATCACTGATACACGCTTCCACATCAGCTGAGATGGGTGCAGCTGCACAGATATCCTTCTGAAATCTTCCCATATCTCTGCCTGTGGTGAAATAGTCTGCTGCTAAATTAGATTATAGGAACATCCCCACCATATCTAAGAAGAGCTAGTTCTTGCCTTGAAGAGACTATGATTAGAAAGAAAATACAGGCTGAAGTGGAATGATGGGGAGACAATGAAGAAGCAGATTGCTTGGATTTATCAATCATGTGTCTTGTTTTATAGTTTTTGATTCAGGGTGTGGTGTTTTTTTTTTCAGAAACCAAAAATATACACCTATATTAATTCTGTAAAGGTGTGGTCCTCTGTACCTGATTAATTAGATCAGTTTCCTTGATGAGGATCATAGTTCATTATTCTTAATGGGGTCATGGCTGAAATGTTCTCTTCTGAGCTGTCCTCTGTGTTGTGGCATACCTGCCCCTTAAAAATGTTTTGTCAGCAGCCTGTACACATCTTCATGTATTAAATCAACAGTTAGATTTCTCGGCAATATCTTTATGCTGTTAATGGAGTGAAACAGCTTTTTCTAATGGTGAGCTGGATTAGCAGAAGATTACCCCTCCCAACACCAAAACTGATTCTGAAATTGAGATAAGTGATTTGCATTCCAAAGGGTTTATTAACCATCAAACTGCTATGGATTAAATCACTAAGGGCATCCTGATCGTTGCGTGCAATTTCCAGCAAATTTGTTGGTAGCGAGCATTAAGGCCATTTGAATTATAATGGAGAGTCCCTAATACATAAACATTTATTAGCAGGGCTCAGCATCTGTAATGACTGCTAGCTCTGTGTTTTATTTTTCACTGATGGTTTTGTGATAGTCCTACATATATTGTTGGCCACATGACCAAGTGAGATGCAGTTTATTGGCAGTTTATGCCAAATTGAAATCCCAGATACCACAATCTAAAAGAATGAAATCCAGGATTTATTCCCTACATGTGACCCAACCAATCACCTCATTACAGAAGGAATTATGGAAGTCGACCATGCCAACTTCACATATTTGAGGCCATCATATCAACTGTTTCAGCTTGTAAGATCATTAGAAAAGATTAAGAAAAATAAGCGTTACCTTCCTTTTCATTGTTTGCTGACATCCAGTTTTCAATTTATTAGATAATTCTCTGTATGTTTTCTTTTTCTTTCTTTCTTTCTTTCTTTCTTTTTCTTTCTTTCTTTCTTTCTTTTTTCTTTTTTCTTTCTTTCTTTCTCTTTCTTTCTTTCTCTTTCTTTTCTTTCTCTTTCTTTTCTTTTCTTTTCTTTTCTTTTCTTTTCTTTTCTTTTCTTTTCTTTTCTTTTCTTTTCTTTTCTTTTCTTTTCTTTTCTTTTCTTTTCTTTTCTTTTCTTTTCTTTTCTTTTCTTTTCTTTTCTTTTCTTTTCTTTTCTTTTCTTTTCTTTTCTTTTCTTTTCTTTTCTTTTCTTTCTTTTCTTTCTTTTCTTTCTTTTTTCCCTAAAAACATGAAGAAAAGAACTTTAAGAAAAGTGGTATTTTGTCATTTTGGATCCTCATGAGAGGTGCCAAAACTCATTTACTTGCAGCAAAATCAAAAGAATTGGTGACACTGGAAAGAATGGAAAAGATTATTGCAATTAAGTTTGTCATGCATTTACTAATTCCCTGGCCTACCTTCCTCCCATCCTCTCTCAGCAGTATCTGAGCGGAAATTTGTGCAACTCCCAGGATAAATTCCATGCAACCCTCTTTGCTTGTGTTTCCTCTCTGCTCCCACACCTTGGAGGTGCTGAATGCTCTTGCAGGAAACCTCCAAGCTGGGTTGTGGCTGTTCTGCTACTCACTAGTTTGGATGTGACCTTCAAAAGTGCTGAGCACTTGCAATCCTCTCAGGAATCAGTTGGAGCTCTGGGAGCTCTGCAGCCCTAAAAATCAGACTGCACATAACTTAGTGAATGAGCCCTGAATCAAAGATGCCTGAAATAAATGGCCATTGTTGAATATATCTAGTCCTAAGAGATTTGATTTGTACAAATGCAGCAAGTGATGTTAGAGACAAAATAAAACTTTCAAACCGGGAGAAATGTGAAACCATCCTTTAGTACCAATAAAATAAAAGCTAAGGTAGAAAATTGAAGTAGACAAATAGAAGAAGGGTAAAGACCAGGTGTCTCAATCTCAGGGAATAATTAATTGATTGTACTGTTTTCTTCACGTTTTTCAACATGACTGGATAAAAAAGGCATTCTCCTTGAGCTGCTTTCTTTTGATGAAATAAAAGGGTTGTCCTATCAAAAAAAGGAGAGCAGAAATTTATTAGAAAGGGTAGCTCTTAATGCAAAACAAATTGGCCTTCTGGAGATGCAGATTGTTTGAAGACGAGTTGCATCTCTGTTGTATCTCAATATTGACATATGTTTTATCATGGTTGTTATCAGCTTCACCTGGTTCTCTCTATTTGAAGCTGAAGAGAGCAGTGTATGTCTATGACAATTTTTCCTTCATACCATTGCCTTTTTATTCTACCAGAATAGTAATGAGATAGCAGGATGAACAATGTTTCACTCCGGATTGTATCGTGGGAGCTTCATCTTTCTGCTGTCACTTTTCCCTAGCCTTTATTCCTCTCTAGCCATGCTAGCTAATCACCTGTCTTCTCCTCATTTCATGGTATGCCACTCTGCTAGACCATTAATGCAGTTGCTTCAGCCTAGCAGCATGTGGATCCTGTATTCGTATCTCAGTACGCAAGGAGACTCGGCTCAACAACCTCAGCTGAAGTGCCATGTTGGAATAAGTCATTCAGTGCAGTATGGTGAAGTGTGTTTCAGGGTTGGCAGCTGGAGCTCCAAGCACACAACAGACTGAGAGGGAAGGGATTACAGACAGGACTTCTCACACACATGCAGCAACCTACCAGTGCCCCATCAGGGACAGAATCATTGTTTGAATGGTTATCAGGGCTCTGTCACCGAAATCTAAGCAGAGACAATACTGTTAGGATATATGCAAGCTGTGTCCTCCATGCTGCTCTTGTTTTCCACTGTGTGGTTCAGCCAAGATTACTCTCATATTTGATCACTACAGGGAGATATATATATATATATATATATATATATTTACTTTGCCAGTCTTTGGAAGGTGCTAAAGGTTCTGCTGTACTGTACCTGAGAGTACATAATGCCAGTCTTGGTTAGATAGGTGGCAGCCTCGTGGAGCTTTTCACAAGAGTACGTCTCAGTGAAGATGCATAAGTGTATTGCTGTAAATCTCTTCTAAATGGGAAGAGAATGCAAGAATGTGTTTCCTCTTCTGCCTTAAACCTTCAAAACAGTAACAATTTTCTTTAGTCATCCAGGTCTAAAGATAAACTTTCATCCAGCATTATTTACAGTTCTCATTTTCACTTCAAAAATGCCATGATGCTCAGAGAAGATATTGAAAAGAAGGCTTGTCAATCGGAATTTTAGAAGGGATATGTCAAGAACAGGTATTGAAATTATTTTTGGATGGAAGCATTGGGTATGCTTTCTGAATATATCAATTGAAAAACAGCATGACTAAAATATATTAGCATATTACTATGCAGAAAGGCCAGTTTAGAAAACATCTGTTTTATGCAAAACCCTTGAATGCATTTCACAATGCAGATACATAATAGCAGTGCTACTGATTTCCATTGTTTTCCATTTCCATTGTTTAGCAAGACATGAAAATGCATATTAGAGTTTTGTTGACTTCAAAATTACTGGCATCATGCAAAGACCTCAGATACATACACCATGAGAGAACTGAAATCCATTTAGAGCTTTCTTTTGCTTGTTGCAGGTTTAGTTTCACTGAAAGGTGAAGCATGGAGAACCTTACTGCCAAATGTAGTATTTCTTTGTGATTCGAGTACGGCAGCCTCTTTGGAGAAGAAAATATTTGTTCATATTTAGTTGCATTTGACTTTTTTATTTTTTTTTATTTTATTTTTTTAAGTGGACAAAATGCAGGACATTTTAGCCAAAATGTCTCTCAGTGATGTGTTCCATCCCAGAGGCAGCTCTCAGCCTTTCAGCAGTGTCGGCAAAATTAATTTTTCCCACCCTATGCATAAAGGCAAGGTGGCTCATGAATTACTTAGTGACTAATTAAATAAGTTCCATCACCCTGGTCCCCTGAGGCAGGTGGCATTGCAGCCTGGGGAAGGGGAAGTGTGAGGGCTGTGGACAACCTTGGGATTACCTTTTACAGGACTGTGTGCTCTGTATGCTGTTGGCTCTTTGGCAGTTAAGTTAAAACCATATAGTGCCGGGGCTGAACTGTCTCATTGTGGAATATACAGATTCTGCATCAGGAAATGGCTCTTCTTTGAAGTTGTCAGTGATCAGGTACATAAAATGTACCCTTTGTACTTGGTGTGTAAATCCCCAACTCCCTTTCCCTTATTGTGTGCAGTAATGTAAGGGGATGAAGAAAGAAATTGGAAGGTATAATTTCACCTTGATTGAATATACCTTGTCTTAGGTTCATCTCTTCATGCTATTAGACCTGTATTTTCTTAAGCTTACCACCTAAATAAGAAAGGAAAGCCTTGAAGTGAGTTTTCTTTGAGCCATGGAATTATTACCACCTTTTCAGACTGAATTAGTAAGTAAAGGTTTAATTAGCTTGTTGCTGGTCCGGGGACTGATTTGCCTCTGTATGGCACATCTGAAGTCTGTGCTATAAAGCAGGAAGAAATAATAGCTCTGACTGACAGGATCTGAAGGACAATGAGATTAGTTAGGAAATAAAGGGAGAGCCTGCAGAGATGGGAAATTGTTTAATTATAATGACTTGTTAGTAAAATGAAGTTTAGGGAAAAAAAATTTGGAGGAAGCACTGTAAAAACTGAATAATGTTAGAATCTTCTCTCTTGAATGAAAAATAATGAAAATACCCTCTGGAATGGAATGATGTATTTAATTAATTGATATAATTAGGGTGCTCTTGCAAATGCAGGCATAAGTGCTGAATTGTTTTTTTGTCCTTTACAGCCAATGAATTTTTGAAGACATTCAGTTATTTTCCTAAGAAATGACATAATTCTGTGTGTTGCCTTGTATCTGGTAAGGCACCTGATAAAGTAGAAAATCAGCTGCTGAAGAATATATCACAAACAAAGAAAACCTCCTTTCTGAGCTCAAAGCTCTGCTGTGCACAAAGGGAACTTCCTAATTTTTCTGTCCTTATCATGTCACATAACATGCTGCTAAAACTTTTGAGGGACTTACAGGATTTAGGCTCCCAACTACCTTGCAAATTCCAACTCTAGAGTAATACAATCATTAGCATAATATTGAATCACTATGGGGTATGTATAATTTATACCAATAAGCATGTATTTACAATACACAGAATATAATAGTAGGAGATACGGCTGGATACTTGGACTGCTTTTACTTAATGGTAGTACCCACAACACTAACACTTTCATTTATGATCAAATCTTGTGCTCAGTAGTTAAAAAGTCAAAGCGTAGCATACCTGCTGTTGCCAACAAGCATACAAAGGCTAGATTTGGTGTGCTCTGCTTATTTGTGCCTGCTTCACAACTATGCATATACCAACCAATTTTATAAATCCATCTCTGTGAATATAAAAGGTATTGACATGTATATGTGCTGTGTCTGTCTGATGTATGTGGGCATGTCAGGCATATTGTGTGAGAGCAACTGCAAGACACAATGCTTTCCAGGAGGGCCTGCAGCTGTTAGAGTAAGCAGCTGCTTGCTGCTCAAAGTGGTTGTGTGAGCAAGCCAGATTTAGTAAAAAAAAAAAAAAAATGGTCCCTGTATGTAATAGGTCCCTGACTGCGGTCATTCTCAGGGAAGAGAAAATTGTGGTCATCTCAGGTTAATATCTTATATCTTTGGGTAGCATGCATGTACATCAGGCTTAGTTACAAGATTTGGGTTTTTTAGAAGCCTTTTTGAAATACATATTCGCAAATAAATACATGAACCATAACTCACTGAGATCCTTCAAGACTAGTGCAAACCCAACAGACCCTGAGTTGGGAATCTGATAGGATGCTCTCTGCAAAACTGTAATATAGCTCAGCTACACTTGATCCCAGCTTCTCATCAGTTCGTTGTGTACTATTACACGCTAGAATATGTGCATATGGGTGTAACTGGGCTGAAAAACAAATAATGCCACATTCTATTGCCCTGTTATTTTGTGTGATAGCTCACAGAAAGGATTCCACTAATGTTCCTAGGTAACGGATCAGGCCTTTGGGCAGTTATAGTTTCAGCAAATGGCAACCCCCTTGACAAGTTTTTTTTTTTTAAGATGTGTGTGTAAAAGAAAAGAAAGAATGAGAGGTGCTTATCATGGACATGAGTCACAAGAAATCTGTTATTTTTCTTGGCAGCCATTCCAGCACAAGGTCCAAATTCCCCAGTTGTGTGGGAAGACAGGAGTTGGTTTAATAGACCTTTTAAATGGTTACTTTTGGTATAGGAATTCAGGAAAGCTTGATAAAGCGGTGTGTATCTTTAGTAGTAGTGCATTGCCTTCCTGCTGCTAATACCTCAATGATATAATTGATTTAGCAGTTGAATTGCAACACTAAAAGTTAATTAATAAATCTTTAATTATGAGCACTTCATTAGCAAATGAATTTCTTAAACTAACAACTTGACTAGGCCTGTATCAATTGACATAATTCATTAACCCGTATGAGAATCCATATTAGTTATGCTTAACTTACCTGAGTGTATGAGGCTGGAGATCTTTCTCAGTATAAATAAATTATCAAATTACTATTTATAGTCAGTTAATTAAAGAGCAAATTACTGAAGCAGTGTAGATTTCCTACTTGGTATAATGTAATCCCACTGATACTCAGTGAGCAAAGGATCTTCCCATCACTTTATTCTTCCCTGTCTTCAGTTACCTGCAATTTCATGAGAAATGCTATGATGCCAGATTTCTCTCCTTCTGGCCAATCTTGGGCAGTCACATGCTCTTCTGAAGGCCTCTTTGCAGGCTTAATTACTGCTCAACAGCAGCGAGCATCTGCACTTCTGTATGAATGTGCTGGCACTACACACAGTTGTCGAAATTCTAGTAAATCTCTTGCCCTCCAAGACAGCAAGTGAAGAAGAAACATGTATTTAACTGCTGTGGAAACCATTTGCCCAGGGTGCAAGTACCTAAAGGTGGCAATACTGTCAATTAATTCTGGAACTCAGTTTTGGTGTAATGAAAGGTGGAATTAGCAAATAAATACTTCGCATCCAGATTGGAGTACGTTTTAATGCATTTCTTTGTAGCCCAACACTGCAGCAGAGTCCAGTTGTGTGCCACACTGTTCTGGCAATGAACTGAGGACTCCCTAGCAATGGCATTTGGGAAAAAAAAAAAAAAGAGAGAGAGAGGCTTTCAGATACCTGGCAGATTTTAAATCATATTCTCTGAACAAGTCATGTTGTAGCATTTTTTGTTGCTGTCATTCAGGCAAGGGTCCTGCGTTGCATTGGGAATCAAAAAAAAAATAATATATATATACATATATATATATATACACTAATCAAAATTTACTTTGAAACTAAAGAACTTAAAATTTAGCTGATCAGGAAACATTAAAATACCATCTCTATTGGGGAAAGCAGTTAAGTAATGCATACATTCCTTGATAAAAAGCTGTCCCTTCTTGCACAAAAATAACCAACAAAACTTTGTATCTCCCTACCAGCAGACTGAAAATGAGCAATCAGATAACAATGAAATTGAAACTGTCAGTGAAGACCTGTATTCCCAAGGCTCACTTTCTAAGTGAGGGGAAACTGTGTGGAGAATATATGGCTGAAAATGAGCTTTCAAATGGCTGCATAATGCACTGACTTTCAGCCCCCTGTCAGGCACCGCACTGCCTGCTAGCATTCTATGGCTAATAGAAAGTGAAGCTAAATGGTATGATATATAAATATTTTTGTTGCCACTTTGAAGAACCAGTCTTGTCCTCTACAAAAAGTCTGTGTCCTTAGGGACATGCAAATTGAAAGAAGATTGAATTGAAACACTAGACCTAAAAAGAAGGTTGGGTAATAATAAATGGCAATTTTCACAGCATTTGAACATCTGGACTGTATGTGGAATATAATGTAAAGGAAGATTTAGCATCCAGGCTTCAGGGCTCAGCTTTGAGGTAGCATTCTAGAGTTTTGAATGAAAAACTTATTTTATTTTTATGCCAATGAAATTGCATTTGAGTGGGTCTCAGCACCTTATCCCATGAACCGATGCAGTTCATTACCCACTCGTGTTGATGTTCGCTGAGTGCTTGTTAGATACTCAGGGAGCACAGCACGTGGGTATCTCCTTCCACTGAAAGATCTCTGTGAGGCCCTTCTTCAGTGCTCGTGGCTGGGTCGGGATGTGTTGGCTACCTCAGAAGCAGAACTCTTTATTTCCAGAGTTTGGATAGCTGTCAATGTTTGATTGTTACGGCTATGAAGGCCTTACCAGAGTAAGACAAAGGGAAGAGTAAGATAAAGGGCTTTGATGTGAGTAATTCCATTTACTGTCTGAACCCTCTAGCAGGAGTAGCATAATCATTGCTTGTTTCAATTTAATGACTCTGCAGGAGCTAAACTGGTACAGGCGAGAGCGCAGCTCTCTTACTGCTGCCGGCTCCAAGACACACCTCAGTCCATGGCCACGGTCACACTGGAAGGAATGGTCTCCGGAATATTGTCTCCTGCAGCTGCTGGCCTTGTGCAAAGGCAGCCTCAGGGAGATGGCTGGACACCCCCACAGGGATGGGAGAGCCTGTGGCAGCAGGAGAGAGGAGGCACTGGGGCTGGGAGCCCAGGGCTCAGAGATGCCACTCTTTCCCTGTTATGGAAGTACTGTCTGGCTTAGCTTCTGCTCCTGCTGCATGTCTCTGATCTTATATTCTGCAAGGAGTAGACTTTGTCCAGGTGACAGAAAGATTGGGTTTTGATATAAATTTATATTTAAATCATAGAATCAATTATGTCTATATATTTATATCTCTGTCAAGACTGTGCACTGATATAAGCAAACTTGAAGCATTAAAAGTGTGCTTTCAGTAGCTGAAAACTCAAACGGACCAGCTGGAGTCTCATGGAGCTCCTCAATATTTTTTTAAACTTTGACTTTAAGTCATGTGTATCCATTTAAGATGGGTGTTAATACAGAAAGGTAGCTCTTGAGCTATAGTAATTTGCCGTATTTGGTAGACAGCATTAAAACCGGAGGGACAGTGGTAATTCACATTTAACAGAAGTCTGCCCAAAACACTTCTGGAGTGGGAACAAATGATTTCAGAGATAGACAGGGAGGGTTCTTTGGGCAGCTTTTGGAAAATCACCTGTTACTGACACTGTGATCACAGCAGAGGCTCCTATATGAAAATGTCCCCACAGCAGATAAGAGCATTAAAGTTCTGGTATAGCATTTACACTAAGCAGTAGCTCTCTTTGGGGAGTGCCAGTTCCATCTCAACAGGCTGGTATTACACTACAAATTATTTCATGTACCTCAAATTAAGTAAAGTAACAATCGTAAAAGTCAAGGCTTTAAAGCAACTAGTTGTTTAGAAATGCAAGCCTAAATTTTTGGATCTCCATGAGGGTGTTTTTTTATCTCTGGCTGACAGCTTGTAGCTAATTATGAGGACAATTCATGGTTTAAGAAGTCATACTGCTGAAAGAGCTTGCACAATCCCTCTACTAAGGCATGAGCCCTTACCAGGGCAACGGTAACAGGGTCTGAAAGACCAGAGATCCCTGAGCACCTGGGGGAAGCCACTCCTGGAGGCTCCAGCTTCTGCCTTGGCTCAAGGAAGGACAAAATCCTTATGCTGTTTTACAGGAAATTCACAGTCTCACGAAGAAGTTGCCCAAGTCTTTTCTGAATACCTGAAGTGACATTCTCTCTTCAGATTTGGTCTTCTGATCTCTATCAGGGCTCAGGATATTACACATAAAAATTCAGAATTACAGATGTTCCCATGTTAAATGCAACAAAACGTAAAAAGTCTTCTGGAAAAGCCAGTTATTACTGTCTTGCTAAGTTACCACGGTCCTTTCAGTGTTCTGTCCACTTAATCATTGTTCATTGGAAAGACCTTAATTTACACTGAGTTAATGATACACTCTAAAGAGATATCATGCTTTTCGGGTTCACTGAAATGTTCTTTAACTGGCTCTTCAAAACTGGCTGGAATATTCACAGTGCAGCAGCTAATGCAAGAAGTATTGTCCTTTATAACCCAAGGTCAAGAGACAGAAAAAGCTTCATGTTTTACAGATTTTACATACTGAAAATGTTCTGCAATTAGGCTCAGAGAAGGTGCTACGCTTAAGTTTGTCCTCAGTTAAAATTTCAGAGTTGGAATTCTTTGCTCTTCCATGTTTTATGGTTTTATGCCAAATCCTAATTCATAGGATACAAATGAAAATTGCAACACATGAAAACAGAACAAAGGGGGAAACCACATAGAAAAGTTAATAGCCTGGTGGTTAAGGTGGTCACCTGTGAGAGAAGGGACAAAAGTTAGCATTTCTGGTCTGAATCAAACATAGCAGAGACCTTGGTCTGAATCTCTGATGTCCAGGAGAAGCAGCTGAGTTATTTTCAAATTTTTCTGGGCCTAAGTTTCACCAAAACTATGTGGCCTTCAGAATTATTGTTTAAACTAAGTTCATGCTCCAATGAAACTTTCACTGGAAAAGTGAAAGATGGTTACCAACTAATCATCTACATACTTACTGCTACACTGCAATTATGACTCATCCCTCCGTTAACCACATGTGCTTTGCATAGTTGATTACTATGTGTATATGTTAGATACTTTTCATTTTAGTCCTAGGAAAAATTAGTCTTCTAGTCCTTTTGTCTTACAAGGCATTTTATCTTTTTAATATTTTAAGTGTTTTTAATATTTTAAACACTTTAATATTTTTCTTAAAATCAATATAATGTTAATTAACTTTAATGATAACATGTTAATATTTAATATTTGTATGTGGTGTTAAAAATACTTTGTTGGTTTTTTTTTTTATTATTATTACTTGGAAGGGTAATTTTTAAATATTGATGGTAGGAAATAGTGGGTCACAATCTACCCAGATTGTATCAGTCTAATCCAACTGAAGCTGTTGAAGAACCATGGCAGAACAGGAATCCCAGAACTGACAAACGCAGATGGAGTCCAATCAGTAATGTTATCACGAAAGCAGTCAAAGATCCAGGGGGATTACATGAAAGTCTCCCAACGTAGCAACAATTTTAATTAGTTTGCTTTCATTGCACTCCATACAGTGACTAAAAATCATTGCTGTGGCCCAGACTTGGGATTTGTGACATTAGGATGAAAAGACTTTAGCAACCTTTAACTCCCTAAACTAAAATTATGTATGTACAGCCTTCAGAGTAGGTGTATGAATGTATTAGGTGAGTGCTAGCTTTTTATCTCCTATATCAGATTTTCTGAAGAACAAAGAGACCATTGTACTTTCCAGTCTTCATGCGACCTAGAAAGCTCAGACATACCAAGGAGGTCAATGATAATTCCTAGAAAGTGGGGTTTTGTAGCCTACCCAGAGATCTCTTTTATTCCAGAAAACTGGAGATTCCCTTGGCCCAAGGGCTCCCAACCAGTTTAGGTCCTGCTTTTTTCATACTGGGTAGCATCACTCCCATCCCTCTTGAAATTATCTCTGTGTTCAGCTCTTGAATAACATTAACTGGTTGTTAGCACTACACATTCCACGTTGTTTTACAGGTTTTATAGACTTCAGAATTTGGGGTTGCTCAGCTGAGACTCTGAAATCTATACTGGCTTGTATTCTTCCAGGGATCAGTATAGATCCTCTAGTGCAATATTGCATGCCTCCTAAGCTATTGTAGTTATTATTTTGTTTCTGAGTGGATGAGAAAAAATGTATGCAAGCAGTTGTAAACAATGACATTTCTATTTTCTTTTCAAAGCTATGGTTTTATAAAGCAAACTCCATCCAGGAATTTCTCAAAGAATTTGTACATAATATACATCATTAATTATCTCAGTTTCCTGGTTAAGAACAATAAAAAGTAACTGAGAAAGATGAGGAATTAAGCAGAGGACAGTTATTGGCTGTGAACAGAGAAATGGGCTTCCTTAACAAAGAACTTTCCAAATAAGAAATAATGCTGCTTCTTTGCTATCACCTCAGGGACTGGAGCCCCCTGAGGCCTGGGCTGTTCCTCTGTCTTTGTTTTTCCAGTGCTTGTCAGCAGGCCTTCCTGGTCATGACTGGGAGGTTTACAAGCTATCTAGTATTTATATCACATAAATAAAATAAAATACTTGCAGATAATTTCCAGACCATTCATGTTAAATGCTTCTCTTCCAGCCAATCTGTGGCCAAAAGCATTTTGCCAGTGTTGTCAGGATTTTCCTTAGCTTTGAGCTCCATCACCTAAAAAGAGTTAAAGGTCTGCTGGTTTCTTTTCACTGTTTTCAAACATAAATTAAATTGAAAACAAGGGCTATAAATTATAGTGACCTTTGGGATGACTTTTTGTTTGTGGAATAGAGATGTGATGGTGCGAAAGTGATGTTAATAATAATAAAAAATATTAATAACATCCTCAGGAGCTGCCAAGCAAAGTGTAAATTGCTTTCTGCTTGATATCAAATTTTCATGTAAGGTACTGTATCATGGAAATTTTCAGTCTTGTTAGAATTCAGATGACCTAAAAATAATGCTACCCCTTTACCTCTGTACATTTTGTCATCTCAGCTGACAAATGTGATTTTTCTGGATTTAATCAGCATTTTATAATGGCTTTTGCTGAAAATACAGCCTTTTGTTTTTCCCTTGGTGGTCTATAAAATGTGTGGGGAACAGTAAATTCAATTTTTTGGTCTAAGAACTTGCTGAAATAACAGCCACAAAGAGTGTGCTTTGGCTAAATAGCTGCACCCACACTCTAGTGGAATTTACATGTTTATGGCTTTTCAATTGTTTTTTTGTTTTGTTTTGTTTTGTATTGTTTTTTAATTAAGAAAAAACACCAAAGGAAACGCAGGACAAGAAGGACAAGAATAAGTTTTAAGATCATGGTTCTGTAGACCAAAGATTTTTGTTAGCTCATTAGGCAGCCATATCATTACCAGCTATAGCATTCCCATGCTTTTTCATGAGTGATCAAAATTTCACAATCTTCTTTTGATGAGAAGACAATGAATTCTCCACAGCCCTTTGACTCTTGGCTGCTCAAAGTTGATACCTCAAAGATATCAAGTAACATCCACTTAAAATTTTGGGGGGGGGGGGGGTTGTCCTAGTTATGTGTTTACAAGAAATAGCTGGTATCTATTTGTTCTCCATTCTATCTGTCCAGGATGAGTGAGTCCTCCACAGAGCTGACCTGTGCTAAATCCTCGTGCAGAGCCTTGAGGCACAGAGCTCCAGGACTTAGATAACTCTCTATTTCCGTGGTTCCCAAGGGCACAATAGGAAAGCTGTGTTTATGGTCATTTTTAAGCCTTAGATACCAGGTGAACTTCACCAGAGTGAACTTCTGCCTGATCCTTGTTCATCCTTGTGTATGTAATAGCTTATACTTAATCTAATTTTGATAGAAAAAGAAAAAAAAAATCCCCTCAGGCTGGCTTCTTCTCCTTTACTTCAGTTTTCAACTGAAGGTAGAAAATGGAGAGGAGATCCTCAGCCTGTACTTTAACAACTGTGCTACTTCCATCAGTGTAATTATAGCTAGGATGAAGAATCTTTTCCTCATGGAAGTTACCAAGTTTATCACAGTTTTACAGAACTCACTGCTTTTCTGTAGCTCACAGAGGAAAAGATGCAAACAGCATGAGAAGCCTGAAATTTATTATTTGTTCATCTGTCCTTTGAGTTTTCTTTAATTTGATGTTGTCTGACTGCAAAGGCAGTTCTGTAGTTCTTCAGCTGTGATGGTGGATAGATGGGAAACCAGGAAAACACTTCTGCTAACTGTCCATGCACAGCAAATAATACTGAGAGAAAGCTTTCAGACCTGGCTTCCAGCTTCCTCTGGATTTGATGGGAGGATTCAGAAGGCCCAAAGCAAAGCCTGGTAAGGTAGATAAGATTAACCTGAAGAAACAGAGAAGAAATAGTAAGAAGGTTAGGGATGCCTGTTTGATTCTGTTGGCTGGAATGCCTGCAATAACCTAATCAAACCTCCAAAGTTTGGGGTAGGAAAAGGTCTTATGGTCCTAGAAGTCCTTTTCAATATTTTAGTTCGTTCTACTGAGATGGAGCTTTATGCTGTGGAGGCCTACTTTGGTGTTTGTATGTCATTCACAGTTCCCTAAGGGGAAGCTCACAGGGTGGCTGCATCCAGATGGGCCTGCCAAGTAATCCTAGCTAGTCAGCAGGGTGCCGCCTTCTGTGGAGTGACAAGGGCCTAAAGAGATGAAGAGGGAAAGCAGCATGAGTCCATCCCGGGAGGGGAAGATGCAAGTCCTTTTTTCTGTATAAATTGTCCTTGAAGGAAATGTGCTGCTAAAGCTGTACCACAAAGCAGATGTTCAGACCCTGGTGGCAGCTGAAGCACTGCTCTTTTTAAGGTCAGTTTTAGCTGATGACACAGCTGAAAGGTGCATGTTGCTGTCCATTCTTTCTTCTGAAAAATCATCCTGCTTTAATGAATTGGAGAAATTCCCTGTTCCAGCAAAGTCCAGAAATAGCAGATGGCTCAAACGTCAGGTGTCAACAAATCCAAAAGCTGTGGGCATGACCCTTGTCTGTGTCCTGAGAAATCCACCTGCCCTCAGGGTTAGGTTGCCCAAGAGTTCCATGTTCTCTGTAACAAGAGAAAAAGTTTAAGTGCTGCTTGTTTGTAGCATGCTGTTGTTGAACTTAAAAGCTCTCTTCAGCAAAAGTAATGGAAATCTAATATGGTTGATGGTGTTCATCATTCTGTTTTGGCATGCAGGTGATGTCTTGTCAGCTGCTGGTTGATGTCTCGTCAACTGGACTTGTGCTCAGGGCTAGACTCTCTCTCTGAAGCATATCTCCAGATTTCACTTCAGTGAATTTACTGAATTGCTCTGCTCACCCGTGCTTCTCTAGCATGAATCAAACCTGATGGTTACTGGTGCTCAGCCCTGCAGCACGGTAGTGAAAACGAGGGAATGGAGCCGGACTTCCTGTGCTAAGGACTGTGTTAGACTTTCTAGGCAACGCATAGAGTAACTGTGAAATACTGCTGACAAAGCAGACTGGGAACAGGGCAGACTAACAGGGCTTAATGCTATTGTACGCTGCTTGCTGCTGAGAGGGGAATGAAGAATTTTCTATCACTGTGGAGCTGTTGGCATTGCTTCTTTCGATATAGATTTTTCTCACGTAATCCAATACTCTGACATGCTGGCTTGATGTATCATCTCAATAATGTGGGAAGACTGGGGAAATTCAGTGGAATGGCTTTATTTCAGTACAGTGTCTGTCAAGGGAAGGTTGTCAGTCAGTCACAGGCTGGAAAAAGCAAACAGTGTCCTACTGCTATGCGAGACTGAAATTCTTAATGTCACTGTGGCCAGACCTGTGCCTCCATTTTCAGGCACTTCACTCCATTGAGCAGTCACATATTTAACCTGTGTTGAGCATAAGTATAAATCTGCATTTCACAGTGGAGAGCTGTTTCCCCACATCCCAGCAGCAGTGTGCCAGAGATGAGGAGAAACAATGACAGAAAAACTTCGGTTACTGCTTGAGGAGAGCTGCCATACCAGTTAAACAATTTAAATGATTTGGTTGCCATTAAATTAGCATTTTACACGGCTACAAGGAATGAATTTAGGAGATTACAGTGGTTATACAGAATAGTTTAAAACAGAACATTTAAATGTTTTAATTATGGGATCTCTTGCTTCACTGTTTCATGAAATGACTGCTCTTCTGCAAGTGGATCAAATCACTTTCCACTTAGAAGAGATCTCAGGACATCCCATTCAACTGACTGGATACCTGAAGTAGTGAGTATTTCATGTTGTAGCGGTTAGAGAGAATTCAAGCCACTTTAATACCAAGTAGAGATCAAAAATTTTTTGAAATAGTCTTAGTACCTGAAGTAAGGTATCTAAAATCCTTTCCTACTTACATTATTCTTATTGTGCTTTGCATCATTGTTATCAGAACCATCATTTTTTGCCTAGACTAAGCAAAGGGATTAAGAATTGAGCTTGTAAGTAAGGCTGCTTTCTTTTATGTGATGGTTTTGTCATAGTCAGAGCACATTGACACAGCCATGTGAGGAGACAGCACTGGTACCACTGGTTTGCATCTGTTTGATGACTGGTAGCACCTGTTTGATGATTAACTAAGGGATTTCAGCTGTTAGAGCTGTCAATCTGACACCTTTCATGAGCACTAAAATAAATCTCTGCTAACAGGAACTGATGATTTTTTTTCCCACTTTTGATTTACTTGACTCTTTGTGTCCTTGCCGATAACTACTAGCAAGGCTAATGTGTTATAAACTCTGAAAAGTGAAGCAAGTGGCTGTCATTTTTTGCACAACAGATGCTCCTGATCAGGAATCAGACAAAGGATCTCATCACTCTTCCTCTGAGCAATTTAATTTGTCCGTTCCATGGCACACCAACCACCTCCTGTCTTGTGACTGATGTGCCCAAGTCCTCCTTCGTTTTAGGATCAGTTCTTTTAATCTTATAGAATTATCAGGGTTTTGTTTTTATTTTGTACCAAAGCAAAGAGCCTGAGAAAAAGAAAATTGCTTCCTTGCTTTCGCTGTCACCAGTAATGCATCATAATGAAAAGTAGCAAAGACCTACTTCAAAAATAGGAAACCCAAGTACTGCATTTTAAGAGAACTGGAAAACACTCAGAGAGCGCTTTTTTTTTTTTTTTAGGAATTAAGAATGTAGATTCATTGGTGTTTCTTCAGCAGTTGTAAGGCTTGGACGTAGTGGTAAGCAGCATATAATGCATCAGATTCTTGTAATGCTACTTGGCGAGGTAGAAAAATTGATATATTTTTATGAAAAGTTGTTTGCTATCTATCCAGTTCTCTACTCCTTAGTCGTGCAAGTTGTCCAAAATGAGTAATTTCTTGGGGTTTTGCTTGCTTTTTCACTTAGTTTGATAAAACTGTATCACTCTGCTGCTCTTCTGTAGTGATGGATTGGCACTGCTGGAGATGTAAATTCTGTAGTTATTCTATAGTTAATTTCACAGTTATTATCCCTAGATAATCACAGAGCAAGTTATCCCATACCACTCTGCCACTGTTGTTTGCAATGACCACTTAGGGGAAACCCAGACCATATTTTTCATTGAGGGAAAGGAAATTTCTCATTGTCTCCCATGATCTCTCTGCTAAATCTAAGCGCAGAAATATTGCTGTGACCAGGAGGTTCTTTGAGTATATATGCTGAGCTAAAAATTGCTTAGCAGTAGGGAATGAGCTAAAGGTTGTTATTACCTTTGTTAAGTAAAATTAATGACATCTAAAGATATGAATATATGCTCCAAAGTGATCAAATTATGACCAGGTGGAGAAGATTTGGCCATCCAATAATAGACTAGCAGACTGTATGTGGCAAGTCATCTCCAAGCTAAAGTGAGGTATGCCAGCTTCAGTTGTCTTAGCTGTGCTAAAAACATGTCTTGGCTCAATTATTGTGATTAAACTGAAAGGGGATAACTTGCTGAGGCATGATAACTTTAACATATTTGATTGTTTGTCTCATTTGTTTTTAAATGGTTCCAATAAGAAAATAAGACCAGCTTGGTGAAGTAACAAGTCTTGTAGGGATTTAGTTCAAACCATCCTTATAGCATTTATAAGATTTTTCTCTTTTTTTCCTGACTGGCCAAATTCATCCTTAGTGTAGTTCTGTTGATCACAATTGAATTGTTTTGTAGATGGTTTTACGTGAATTTACTTTCCACAGTCTGTGCTATTGTCTCCACTGAGTTCTGTATTTTTGTGACATCTTCCCTCTGCTGGAGCTGACTGTGGCTGGATCTCTCTCAGCCTTCCTCTGTTGATCACATCCTCTCCTTCTGCCTGATTTAATATCCAAACATCGTTTCACTAAAAGCTGCCATTATAAGCTCCCTAGAATTGTCCCACCATCAATGGTTGGAGCAACACAGCCAGCACAAGACAGTTGCTTTGCTTGTGCTCAGCAACTGGCTCTGCCTTCTGTCTGATCTCATATACCCAGCTGGGGACAGTCATTGTTCACCCTGCAAAGGAGGCTGCACGCTGTGCCCTGTGTTCCTACCAAGACCTTCCAAAGATGTGCTGGAAGGGAGAGGCAAGGAAAGTTGGCCTTGCCTTGTGCGCACAGCCAGCCCTGCACAGAAAAGGCAGCTATGGCTATAGCTATGGCAGCTATGGGGCCTGTGGTCACGGTCACAGCTGTCAATCCTGATAACTGAGCAAAACTGTGTTTGAAGGACTCATCATAGTCCATCACTGCTAGAACGAGAAGCCACTCATACGACCTCTTTTCCATTTGGCAGGTTGACAGGACAGAAGTGATTCGAACCTGTATAAATCCCGTCTTCTCCAAGCTGTTCACAGTGGACTTCTATTTTGAAGAGGTGCAGCGGTTGAGGTTTGAAGTCCATGACATTAGCAGCAATCACAATGGGTTGAAGGAGGCAGATTTTCTTGGTGGCATGGAATGCACTCTTGGACAAGTAGGTATCACTGCTATTTTTTTCTCGTCACTAATGTTTTCAATGTATATGAAATATATCATTTGGTTAAAAGACTGATGGGTGAGATTTGTCATTCATGACAAAATTCTTAATCAGTGCTTTGAACAGGATAATTAAGAATTTCTGCTGGTTTGATTTACTGCTGTGTAGTGGAGCTTCAAGTCAGCCAGTTCTGTAGGAAACAGCATCAGCAATTGGCTGTGTACAGTAAAAGCACAAACTCATTATGTCAGTGCTAATAGATAGGCTGATTTGGGAGAAAGTTGTGGTTCCTAATGCTACATGGGATTTAAAGCAAGTTCCACGTCCAAGGTTTGCTTACAAATACACTTTATTCACATAGTGTAGTGCCTGGTGATGTGGCAAATAGAGAGATAGAGTTGGATACATTTCCCTGACTCTCAGTCATCCTAAAGTTAGATGTCTAGACTAAGTTACTCTTCTGATTTCCATCTTCAGTTCAATGGAGAGAAACAGTTCCAGAGGTTGATTCATTCCACCTGAGACACCCATCATAGTATAGGATAAATTGCCTTCATGAGATACCTGTCTTTCTCCATCACTTATCAAGAGAGTCTAGACATCTGGCTTAGAGTACATACCTAACTTTTTTGGTGACTAAATTTAAGGGTGATGAGTCTTACCCACAGGATCGATATCTAGAGGTTGTTGGAGCCAGGTCTGCAGCAAATTTTTATATTGCTGACTGATAGCATGCTACAGTGTCCCAGGTATCACAGAATTTATTTCCACCTGGCAGGCTTTTTGTTGTGTAGGGCCTTATAACACAGATCTCCGTTCTGTCCATAATAGTAATGCTGAGGATGGTCTCAGTTTCATTAAGCTGAGTGTAAACTGGGTTTCCAGTCTGTGGTCTGGTGTAGATTGGGTGGTGAGATCAAGCAGTGCTTTTGCTTAGATTATTTTTTTTTAGTGTTTCCACATAAACTTCTGCACAGTGTTACTTGCAATGGAAGATGCTGCAAAGATTTTGTTTCTTATTTCTCACCTTCTGTTGTTCCTTCAGCATCCACTGCACATTAATCCCTTTGTTTCTCTTCATGCTGTTGTTTAAGAATGGTCAAAGCCATTTGGATCAAACAAGCTGAAAAAGAAGTCTACTCAGTGAGAGAATTAATAAGAAATATATATATACCTACTAACTTGAGAGCTTAACATGAAAGTATTGGTAGTTAGTAAAGTCTGTTCTTTTTTGACAGACTTGTGGGTATTTTGTGGCCTTAATCAATGAAAATAAACTATTCCTATAATGCCAAGGAGAATGAGAAAGAAAAAGTTATTACAATGTTTTTCTCTCCTAATTGACTTGAAAACGAGGGGAAAAAAATGTTGTTGCTGCTGCCAGTAGCATAAACATGTCTTTATAATGATTTGATCTCTATAAGTAGCACACAGCTGGGTTGGTTGCAGTGTAATTTTAATGGTAACCAAGAAAAAATAATAACAGTGTGAAATCTGTTCACAGTAACATAGCCTCGAGGGCTCTTATCCCATGCTTAGACTTTTTTGCTGTTTTATTTATTTATTTATTTTTATTATTCCACTTTCTAGTTTGTTTGTTTGTTTTAACTTTATATAGTTTCTCAACTGATTTTAAATCCCAAGTTGTTAGTGCTGGGATTGTCATCGAAGCAAAGCCATTATGAGGAGTTCAAATTGAAACTCTTACAGCACAAGCTATATATATGGAGCTTAGAGTCAGATTTAGCTGTTTGTTTTAATTATTGCATTTTTTTTATGATGATAATAGAGTCTTGGCTTTTCCTGAGCTATTTTTGACATGAATTTGTTGATCTACATCAATTTAATGTCTGAATAAAATGCTGTGATTTTGCGTGCTGTGTGTTCCTGCCTGTCAAATCACTTTCCCATTGCAAGTAGGTCTTATCTGTGACATCCAGACAGGCTGTAGATTTCAGGCATAGTCTGAAAGACTGATTCCCTACCTGCTCCACACGAATGTGCCAATTTCTTTTGCTCTGTTCTAGGTAATAGCTGATCTAGAAGAGATTCACTGTTACCTGGACCTGTTGGTAGATCATCATTTAGATGTATCGTAAACCTACATTTTTGCCCACATTATGTAATACTCCTACCTTAAAGAAAATTATCAGAGTAATACGTAGTGGGAAAGGCAAGAGAATGGTTATGCAGTAGGCTGACAGAAACTCTGTCGTTCTTTAGGAATACCAGTCTGGGTACATCTTACATGCAGCCTAATTAGTACAAGTCTATTGGAAATTTGGGATCTTGGATGAGAAAGATGGAGAAATGCAGTCCTTCGGAAAGTGTCGTTATTAATTGCCCTCTCCCAAATGCTGTAATGAATCTGTGTCCCAAGAGAGTAATAAGAGCTGTAGCCTGTTAGGTCCTGAACATACACTGTCCACGGATACCCTGCTGGATATTCAGCAACAATTTTCTCTACTGTTCCTGCTGGGACAAGCCAATTTTGTGCCTCTGCTGGTAAATAGTGTGGTTAACAGCATCCTGGCATGCAGTCAGTTATATCTGGACGTGAAGAAGAGATATGTCAACAGGCATTCCATATGCTGCAGTATTTATACGCAGTACAACAGCTAGTCATGGATAGATGCCTGCTGAGTGTACATAACAAAAACTCCGTGCACTAAATAAATACATTTCCTTAAAGTGGTTTGTTTTTTCATCATGATACTCAGGAGTTCCCCTTTCATATAAAACAGTAGCAGATCATCTCTTGAATATTTAGGGAGGGGTTTAAATGATGTTTTTTTTGTTTGTTTGTTTGTTTGCTTGCTTGCTGTTGTTGTTTTATTTTGTTTTAGAGTACTAAAAATCTGTTCCTTTCACTCTGAAAGGCTCCATTTACATTCCATTTTACCAGCAACTTCAGGGTGTCCTGGTAATGTGCTGAATTGCAGAATGCTAGCAAATATGTTCTGTGCAAAAGCTAGTTGCCAATTGGTATGCTAATAAGATCAAGAAAGCCCTAAAATATTAGAGAAGGTACTAAACTTGAAAGTTCAAACAAATTTTTCTCAGTTAGTAGCATCATCTTAAAATGTGGTCTGTTTTTATAGTAGCTTATAAAATGGAGTTTCTTAAGGAACTTTACATTGACAATAAGTACTATACTCTAACCAATTAAGCTTTCCAAGCTGTATTATTTATTACTTAAATAAAGTGAAATTGCCAAATAGTAGGTTAAGATGCATAACAGCAGACTGTGCTTTTTAAAAAAAAATGTTAATATTTTTCATGTTGCAGTTCATTTCTAAGTAACTGTATAAAAATATCTAGTATCTATCAATACCACTTTTTAGCAGTTAATGAAGTGGTACAGTCCTATGGCATACAGAATCATACACTTAAGCAAAGATACTATATGGTGTTGTGCTTTTAACCTAACAAAGATTGTTTTGAATTTGAAGCATACTTGTGAAATTCTGGAAGGTTTTTGCTGCATGTGACCACTCTCTTCACTTGGAGCGTGAGTGTTGGGATAGAGCAGTGGTTTGGCACTGTGCTTTCCACTGCAGTGTTAGTGCCTTGGGATGCTCCATCAGGTTCTGCATCTGACTTGGTCTTCTGGCTGATTCTAGCTCTGCAACGTAGTTACCGTTCTTTGCATAGACACTGCTAAGCATAGGTACCAGTGTCTTGGTGATAAGTAGTGAAATCATGATGAGTAATATTTTAACAGCTATTTCGGGACATCACTTTATAGAGGTTACTTCTTGTTTTCATACAGGTGCTTTAGGTGCTATGAATCACCTCATCCTTGTTGCTGGTTTTACAGATACTGTCTGCAACAGTAAATTCTTCCCTTTCTCTATGCCCTTTTAATCACTTTCCCCTTCCACATCCCTAGGAACAGTGTTCAGGCACTCACTCTGACTAGTCACTTCCAACTGAATCCCCATTTAATGAAGCTTTTGTATTTCTGTTGCTTTTTCGTCACTCAGAAAAACTGTGTTTGTTTCAAGGGGCAGGACATGGATTATTATTATTATTATTATTGTCTGTCAAAAAACAGTGAAAAAAATCCTACAGAGATAAACCTTGTCAAAGAATTGATAGCCTAATTGTCAGGGTAGTCAGTTGGGATAGGAAAACCCCAAACTCTTTTCTGTTTGTGTGTTAATGTTCTTGTGTTGTGAGCTCTCTTATTGGAGTGTTCTGTTTTGTATTGCATAAACTTCATAATGCAATAAAATTACATAAGTTAATACAGTAAGGGCTCAAACTTTCTAGTAGCCAAAGTTCAGTTCTTAATCACACAGGAATTAAGTACCAGGATTAGTAGCACCTGTACAGAAAAAAAAAAAAAAAAAGCAGATGCACTTCTTTGCCTCTCAAGAACCTTTTCAAGTATAATTTAGAGATTTCGTATTTTTCATACATGCATATATGTACAAATTATATTGAAAACCTTCTTGGTAAGGACTATTGCTGTTTCTTGTGTGGTTTTAATACTATATGTCATTAACAGATTATGCACTTAAAAATGCTTGCTATTTCAGTTTCAACCAGTGCAAACCCCCTTGGTCTTGAATTAGAGAAAAGCTAAGAGAGCCATGATTGCACCTGAATTAATTAAATTGAAATTGTCTGTATGAGAATATTTGTTTAATAATCACTCTACTGCTTCTGTAGTGCAAAAGACATATGACCACTTTTTTCAAGGTATTTGAATTCCTAAATCTCATTAGATGTCTGTAGGCCTCCTTAGGTATCTAAATACCTTTAAATACTTGGCCTTTGATCTCCTCTAAATGAAGTTGCTCAATTCATTAGTGGGATGAATAATGTACTTTATTAGATATGAATGTCATTTTCTAGCAGGGCTGACTCAGAGCACAAGGAAGTCATTCACACAGTACACTTCCTAAGTTTACCTAACCATTTAAACACCTCAGTTATCCCCAGGAAACTCTTGGGTTTGCCATTGCAGTGTGATCTCTGAAGCTGTAGGATTTTTCAGTTCTACATTAATCCTGCTAGTCAAAGTTAATGGAATTACTTGTACAGTTTGTACTGCTTTGTTTTTACATACTTTATCTTTTTGTATGAATTACTGTAGCAGTCTTTAGAAAACTAATTTAAAATTTAGTTTGCTATTATTGTGAGTTATTATTATAACTAATCATAAATGGGTTGCATACACTACATACTAATTAAATTTGAAGACGTTTTATGCTATTGATAAGCTATTTCCTGTGATAGCATTATTGCCTCTTGTGATATGGATATCTTTTTTTTCCTGCATGTTTTCATTGACTATTTTCAGGCACAGATCTTTAACAGGAACAGGGAGAGGTGTAATTCAAATGTAAAAAAGCTGTGAGCTGATCAGTACTATAGGGAACAAAGCAAATCTTGAAGAGAGATGAGTATGGTACAGCAAGTATCATATGTACAGAAGGGATGATTACAGCAATAAAATTGGCTCTACCAGGAAAAAAGAAAGAAAAGTGTTAGCAGTTATAGAGAATGAAATTTTCTTCGTTATGGACACATATGTCTGAACTTCTTCTCTTGCAGCGTTTTCTTGGTATCTGTGAACTCATTCCCAAAACTTTTTCTTCATGAGAGCAGAGTTAAAGCCACTGGCACCTACCTGCTGTCTGGTCTCTCTTTGTGTTAAAATGTAGTATATTTGCTGTGTCTCTGCCACCATTCATAGAAAGTATTTGGTGGGTTCAAAAGTGTCTGGGGAATAAGATGTGCTATACACAGCTGGTGTTAGTGCCTTGGTGCTTTTATCCAAAATGTTGCATCTGTTCGTACTTCTTAAATAAAAATAACAAGGCACCTTTTATATATTTGAAATTGGAAATAGGATCAAAGACCAACATGGGAATTCAGTTTTAATCACAGCAATCTCTTAAGATCTGTCGTTAGCCTATTTGCATTTGGATTTAGTAAGGCAAATTTAGATCATCTTTAGGGGAATTTCTTGCCTCTGTCTTACCCAGAGCTGATATCCCTTGGCAGCACGGACCAGAAATCTAGTTGAGATGATGTTCATAGGAGGTAAATAGGAATGACTTCATGTGCGTGCCCCCCTCTATAAAACAGAGCAGCTGCTTTTACATTCTGTTCCTATTCCTGCCTCTTGGAAATGTATTAAGTATGATACATATTATTGGACATGTGGCTGTCTTAGACCAGGACTGTGTAGTAATTTATATGTGGCTGTCACCACAAATAACCTTAACTTCACCTCTTAATTCTCTCTTTGCTTCACCTCTTAAATCTCTGAGGTTTCTACATCCATTTGTTCACTGATAGGTCATGCTTCTAATAAAATGTTCATGAAAAAAGCATGTTCTGGAAACGTAATGAGGTCTGCTAGGTCTTAAGTGGATTCTAATGTCTGTATTTTCGAAAGAAGAGAGGCATTTACTTCCTGCACTTTTCACATCAAGTTGCACAAAATATCTTTTCTCTGAAAGCAAAGTTTTAAACTGAAAGTTTTTGAAGCAGAAGTCAAACCAGACTCCTGATGGTTAATTATAATAAGCCATTTTGCAAGTTCAGGCATGTCTTTAACCCTGAACTTAGGCAAATATTTTCTAGGCCCATGAGTTATTGCTGTTTAGGACTCACTTTCTGGCAATCAGATCAGCTGATACTTGTTATGATGATGTTCAGGAGATGATTTACACTGATACACAAACAATAAATATGTTATATAATAGATGGCAGCATCTGGAGAAGTGGCTCTTTTCACCAGTGAGATGCTTTTTGTACACTGCATGAATGAAAAGGGCAATTTCCTGCTAGAGAATACTGATTTCTTATCAGTTATCACAATGATAGTCTGCTGATCCTAAATCACTAATGACAGTTTGAGGCAATGATCTTGGCACATTATTGCCAGATGGAAGATTCATTTTGCTGACCATATAATTAACAACTGGTAAATGTTTGAACACAAATACACATATTTACATATGTGGGGCCCTCACTGTGTCATAACAATGCTAATGGATTAGAGAGCTAGTTTTATTAATGTGATCCAGTAATGGGAACATCAGAATAAATTACGTTCTCTGGAGCTGTGAGCTGGCTGTCACCTGCATGAGAGCTCCCAAGCTTTAGGTTTTTGTCTGCCCAATGCCACTTGAAAGCTACAAAATTTTCCAAAGCAGCAAAAGGAGCTGTAGGGATTTGAGTCATTCATGAGGAAAAGTCCTGCTGTCTTTAAAGGAGGCTAGCTGAAGGACAGTTTCCCTTCCAAGTTCTGCATCATACTGGAGACACACATATTTAACATATCTGAAGAGGTTTCTGGTACACAACACCCACAGCTTTCAGTGCAAGAGCTTAATGTATTTTACAGTGTTGTCTGTATGTCTTGGGAAAAGCAGAGAAGTCATAGAGATGTATCTGTCCTGCTCCCCAGATGCCATAATTCATTGTCAGATACAAAACCCACAATTTAATAATATATTGAGAATAATCTATCATAATTATGTATCACCTCTCATCCGAGAATCTCAAAGAAGGTTGTGTAACTTGCTTCTCACAGTTCACAGGAACACAACAATTTTTATTGGAACCTGTTTAACTGGCAAGAAAAGAGAGCTATGAGTTAAGGGTGAGTTAAGGGGTTGCAGTGAACAAGATCCTAGGAAACAAGGACGTCTGCATTCTGAAATTACTGGTCTTCTTCCAGGCTCTCTGAGCTACATTGCTTGCAGCCACAGACAAATATTTTTGGTGAAATCCTTAATTTTGGAAATGTGAATGAGGATGGCGGCAGTTGGCTTATGGAAGGCAGTCCAAAAAGAAGGAGTGCAAATTATCCGTTTAAGTAATCACCAGATGCAAAATTGCAGGGTTAGAAACAGCTGGCAAAGAAAAATCTGAAATGATCATAAATATAAATAGTATCAGTGTCATGGTGCTCAGAAAAAAAGTCAAATGTAATTCTAAAGTATGAGAGTACAAGACTTGTTGCTTGCAGGACATTAGAAGCTTCTCTTGCATAAGAAGGATCTCATAGAATCATAGAATATCCCGAGTTGGAAGGGACCCATAAGGATCATCAAGTCCAACTCCTGGCACCGCACAGGTCTGCCCAAAAGTTTAGACCATGTGAATAAGTGCACAGTCCAATCGCTTCTTAAATTCAGACAGGCTTGGTGCACTGACTACTTCACTGGGGAGCCTGTTCCAGTGTGTGACCACCCTCTCGGTGAAGAACCTCTTCCTGATGTCCAGCCTAAACTTTCCCTGCCTCAGCTTCACACCGTTCCCATGGGTCCTATCACTGGTGATAACAGAGAATAGGTCACCTGCCCCTCCACTCCCCTTCGCGAGGAAGCTGTAGACTGCGATGAGGTCCCCCCTCAGCCTCCTCTTCTCCAGGCTGAACAGGCCCAGTGACCTCAGCCGCTCCTCATATGTCTTCCCCTCTAGGCCCTTCACCATCTTCGTCGCCCTCCTCTGGACACTCTCCAACAGTTTAATGTCCTTTTTGTACCGTGGTGCCCAGAACTGCACACAGTACTCGAGGTGAGGCCGCACCAGCGCAGAGTATCCGAAGTATTATGTCCAATTTTGAGCATTGTTCTAAGAGTAGGATATGGACCAGTCGGTGAGGGCTCAGCAGAGAGTGTTGATAATGGTTTGATGTCTGCAAAAATCTGGTCAAAAAGGAAAAATAGGACATACTTCGGTTCTGTAGTCTTGGAAAGACTGTGGAGATATATTAGCCTTCAGATATAAAGATTGCCTGAAAGAGAGGGGGAAAACAACTCTTACTTATTCATGGTGCATTAGACAGAAATAATGGGCTTTAATTACAGAGAATCAGGTTAGTTCTTAGGCAAATATGTTTATGATGAGGATTACAAGTAGCATAATAAATTGCTGGAGGAGGGTGTTTCTCTGCCTCCGGGTGTCTGAGACACATCTGTCAGGTGTAGGTGAGCCAGTGGTAGCTGGTCCTGCATTAGGACTGGGGAGCTGGACAAAGGGATTCTGAAGGTCCTGTCCAGCCCTGTGATAACACCCCTGTCTCACATTTAAAAATCTTTTACGGCTTGCTTCTGCCCTGCTGCCTCCATCATGACAGTAGCTGAGTAGAATCTGAGGTGTTATTTCCATGTTTCTGTTCAATTCAGAAAATTGATGAATCCCCATGGTGATGTTAGGCCAAAATTTACCTCCTATTTGGTCCTATCTCACAGCACCTTTTTTGGCTGGCTGTGATTTCGCATTACTCACCCTGTTTTGACTCTGGCTGCTACTTACTGGTCTGGCTTATTGCTGAAATGTGTGTAATGCCCAGGACTCTCTCAAAGTGCCTGGAGCTGTTCTTTTCCCTTGATGTCTGCCTCTTTCTTACAATGAATATTTCTGTATATTTTCCCAAAGATCTCTGTTTGTGGTTCATTTTATTTGAAGTGTTATGGATTAGCCATCCTGGTGAAGAAACAACCTTCCTAGGGCTTGTTGAAAGAACTTCCTAGGGCAGAAACAACCTTTGGCTCAGTGTCTGTGCAGCACATGGCAGGCATAGTGCAATCCTGCTCCAATTTTATTACATTAAAAATAATATTAATTGTGACTCCTAAGGTGTGTATAGAATTACCTCTACATCTGGCTGCATTTTGAAGTTTTCCAATGAAAGAAAGAAGGAGAGAGAGAGAGAAAGAGGGGAAAAAAAAAAAGAAAAAAAAGAAAGAGAGAAAGAAAAAGGGAAACATTTTAAGACAGCATTAACTTTATAGAGAGGAAGAAAGGAGAAACCTAACATTACTGGATGATCAACTGTAGCTTACCAATTATGCATTGCTTTAAGTTTTTTTCCTTTTCTATTATTTTTACTAGTCTACTTTTAAATGTTACAAGATTGTTATGAAAATGTAATGGTTATTGGGATAGGAAACAATATGTTTTGTCAGTGTCACTTTAGTAATATTTATTTGAAGTATATTTGTAAATTGGTGAATGGACAAGTTCATTTACAGTGCTGAGTTCCAAAGGAGGTCCGATACCTGGGAAGCAAAAGAGACAACTTTGGAAACAAAAACTGTGGGGCAGAATGCTTGCTGCTGTCCTGAGTTTGGAGTGCTTGATGTCTTGAAATAAAATAGTGTTCTCTTTGAAATGGTTGTCAATTTTCTGCAAAAATAAACGTAGGGTGGTGGTTTTTTTTTTGGTTTTTTTTTTTTTTGGCGAGTCTGACATCTGCCCCCTTGTTGGCACCTAAGTTCATTTAAAACTTGCTAATGTCCTGTTACCTCTATCCTGAAAGTAGTTGAGGAAAATCTGACATGCAGTTTTCCACAATTACTCAGTTAACTGTGTTCTTCCCATTCTGCTTGATCCTGTTGGGGTGCTTTGTCCTTCCATTGCATCCTGTGTGCAAAACTCCTGGAGAAACTTTCTTCTCAGTAGTGATCTTACTGTGCTAGAACTCTGACTGTGGATTAAGGCATTACCTTGATATAAAAACAAACAGAAAAACAACTTAAAATTGAAATCACAATTAACCATGTATGTACTACAGATTCTAATTTTTTCCCTTTCATTTTTTTTTCAGATTGTTTCTCAGAGGAAACTCTCCAAGTCCCTACTCAAACATGGGAATACAGCAGGGAAGTCATCTATAACAGTAAGCTAGTCTTAAATGCACTTCTATTTTCCTGTTATTTAAAGACATCTAATGTGACTAAATCTCCCTAAAAGCACCATGCTAAGTCACCAGAGAAACCTTTGCTTGAGAAATGCATTTAAATTGTTAATTTAACAGATTCATTTTACTGTTTCTGACAAATGTTTCGTGTAAGGAAATGGCAACAAATAATGTATGATTTGAAAAAAAAAAAAGTCATAACATTTACTACTACTGCTACTACTTTTAAGTACTTTGATGACAGCACAGAAGTTGTACTGCTTGATTATTTTTATCCAAAGCTCTAGAGCTTCAGAAATTCATTTTGACACACTTCTAGCTGCGCTTAAAATATTGCATACAAACAGTAATTAAATATAAAAGTCTTTCATGGGTAGTATTTGAAAGGTGAGGAGAAAAAAAAACAACAACACACACCAACACCAAATGCAGAAGCTTTATCATATTAGGTATTTTAGCTGTGTTGTAATGCAATTACAGACTGGATAGTTACTTCAGCCCCATGTGTATCTTGAAATCTGAAAATCAATGTATTACCTCTCTTTCATCTTTTTCTTTGCTGGCTTGTTTGCAAGATCAAGCTTGTCTGCACTAACCCTAGCATGCTTGTGACATTTGCAGCTCTGCATTAAGTTAGAGACTATAGTAAAATATTCTGCTTTGGGACTCTCTGATCAGGTGAGAAGGGGATTGAGAAGGATTTTCTTCCTTGATGTACAATTAACCAGATGGGTTTCTTTTGGCTTCATTGTTTGGCTTTTTTATTTTATTTTATTTTATTTTCTGGCCTTCAACCACAGAGCAGACTGCAGAATGTGAGAAGCAATGCTTTCTGAGAACCCAGGGAGTTTTCTTTCTTAGATTAGACTTCCTTGGTGCCTGGTTGGGAAGGGATTTGCTTAAATGCCTAAGGTGAAACTACTTTTGGTTCTGGGATTGGAAGGAAATCCCCCAGTCTTCTTTCTGTCTGAACAGAGCCAGGAGAGAGTTTTGCTCCCTAAATAAACTGATGTGTTTTGCCCACTGAGATTATCTGGGCAAACTTCACACCATCTATCCCTGTGGTGTTCTGGACACACCTCCTGTTCCATGAGGGACATGAAGGGGTTTAAGTCTTGTGAAAACACAAATACTCTACTTCAACTAAAATCACTAGGCCTGCTAGTAGAGATTTCTGGCAAAAATATTTGGTCTGTGATTTACGGGAGGTGAGAGAAGTTGAGTTAATTGTCCCTTCTGGTCTAACACTGGATGATGATGATAAAACATGGACCCTAGTTAGCTTCATTGGCTTCTGGCAAGTGGTATAAAAGAACGGGTTGACTTTACTCAAATGGGAGAAAACTGAACTCAGACAAAAATTACTATGTGAAAAGACTGATCTCTCAACAGAATTAGTGGAAATGGATTAGTTATCATTATTTCTGAACCTGAGGTACTGGGTAAAAGATCTTAAAAAGTCACGATGCTAATGAAATATATTGCAGCTGTAGGCAGCCTGGCTAACTGCTGGGGGCTGTATATGTGGCTAGTAAAAGCATCAACCACTGCACCTCGGTAGCCTTCAGTGGATTTGAGGAACAGTTGAAATACCCCAGTGGATCCTCGAGGACCTGGAGTCCATGTGGTGGATATGGTCAGACCCTGTCTGGGGAGCCAATGTGGCTACCAAGAGTGTGGCTGTGGACGTGAAATACCCAGGAAACATGTTTTTTTAGGTGATGTAATCTGTGGGGGGAATTTGTAGGACAGGGAAAGACCAAATAGAATATAATGCAGTTCGTTTCAAAGAACATTTTTCAATGAAGTATCCCATCTTTAGTTAATACCTTCTCTCCACTAGAGTATTTTAATGGCCTAGTCATGAGGGATGCTTTGGTATTTCATTTTTTTAACAACATCACACAGCACAGTGACTTGCGTCATTGTCAGTAAATCTTATGTACCTGAAAGAACTATACTACATTGTTTCAGAGTTACTTTCTTCTGACTCGGTATACGGTAAATCGTTTTGTAAATGTACCTATTGCAGTCAAATGATACCAGAACTCTCCTATGGTATATGTGCCTTTCATTGCAGCTAATGAAAAGTGACTTCCCAATTTAGTTTGCTATAGACCTAAATAATGCAACTCATGTATAGCTTTTTTTCTTCCCCTGGACACAGTGAGTCTGTGTGGAATTCTCCATTGTCCAATCTGAGGAAAAGTACTTGTTCAGAGGAGAGGGCTTACTGAGGGATGTGGAGGTCCGTTCATTGACAGCTGCTTGATAAGGCACGGTCACATGATGAAAAATGATTCAGTTTTGGAGGTTTAATGAGTTGTCACCCAGCTGGGCAAGTGGTTCACTGAATGCTATTAGTCCTTCCTGATTGCAAAGAGAAATATATTAACTTGTACCACACTTCAGTTTCCTAATGGGGTCTCCAGTCTTCACATTGGCAAATGACATCTTTCTCCATTTTCATTACACCATGCAAAACTCAAATGTAGCTTTCCATTTAGGTGATTGCTGAGGAATTGTCTGGCAATGATGACTACGTTGAACTTTCATTCAGCGCACGGAAATTGGATGACAAGGTAAGCTGCTTGATATTAACCTTACTGAAAGTTGTAAGAATGCCTGCAAATATAATTTGATGAGATCTTCACCTGCAGATATTTTTTGCCTCATATTATTAAACACATCAGAGATTTCCGATCAGTGTTCACAATGAGGCTTTCCTTAAGTTGTGAAGTAATTAGGAAAAAAAAATCAAGGGAATCTAATTAAAACCAAGACAATTTAATTATGCTATTGCTAAGACAACTTAATTATTTAAAATGCCACAGATCAGAAGTGCTTAGAGAAGTCTTTCTATAAGTAGTCAAAGATGATATAGTTGAAGCAAGGATTTTAAAAGCTAGAAAACAGCTCACTCATGATATACTTTCTGATAGTCAAAATCTAGCTTAAATGTGAGTAAAAGACTGTAGCATATTTGTTAAATCCTTTTTCCATTTTTAATAAGAAATTTCTCCACTGACTCAGACACTACTCTTCATTATAAGAATTATCTTGCTAAAAGTATCTGATCTTGTTTAGCAATACACGTATAATAAGCACCTGAAGCAATACACAGCCCAGGAAATCTAGGTGACTGCTTGTCAGGCACACTCTGTTATTTCAGTGTAATAGACGATACATAATTATTTGAGGTAATCTGGGGAATATCTTTGTAATCTGTAGGTGTCATAAGACCATAACCGTCTTTTAGATAATAGGGCTTTACATATAATTAAAGATCAGATGTTTACAAGTGCACTGGATCACAATATCTACCATTACTTTACAAGTAAAGAGTAAATACTTTATAATGGTAAAGAGTCCCTTCCCACATATGAAACTTCTCTAATTAAAACATATGATAACCCTATACAAAAGTTTACAATTCTGATGCTCCAAGCATGTGCTTGTAAAATTTGACAATTAAGTAGCTTAAAATCAAATCAGAGTATTTTTGGTTACAGACATCAGATTTTCAAAATCATGCCATAACTGATGAATAGCATTTTAGGTTGTAACTGCCAGGAAAACTCAGGCAAGCAGAAAGTGATTAATAGTACTGGAATTTATTTATAACAGGTAAATAGCATTACTGTGGTTAGGATCATTAACAGTCATAAATGATCAGGACCTTAATTTGTTTCTCATCTGAAAGATGAATTACCTCTTTCTCCAGAGTTGCTGGACTTCTAGTGTTTCAGAATCACATAATTCATTTAGGTGTCGAAATATAGGTTTACCAACCTCGTCTAAAGACAGACATTTTTAAACCTGATTTCCAAAACTGCACTCGAGATTTTTACTGTTCCACACAGTCACATCTAGAAAAAGGAAAAGGTGTGTACGACGTAATAGGACTTCACTTGCTCATTCCTTCTCCACAAATGTAAAAGGTAATCCAGTGTAAATGTTATGAGTTACATATGGCTCTTGTTGTTATTAACTGAAAGGATATTGCCAGAGCATGCTTCCAAATTAGGCCGGTGTTTTCTGGGCAATAGCTTTAGAGAGTAGTCGAAATACTTATGGGGATAAGTTAAGGAGGATCATTCAGAAATATTGCAAGAGCATGACCACTATTGCCATTTTAACATGTCTAGTCAAGGTGGGATTCATCTAATAAAAACAAATTCCTGTGTAGTACAGTGTGCAACTCAGGCAGTGATCTTTTTCTGTTATTTGAATCAAAACTCCTGTTTTCAGCTGATGAAAATCACTAAAAGACAGTCACTGTTTTGACACGGTTTCCCATAGGATCCTACTGGACAAAATGTCCAGCATACAGCTAAACAAAAACATCATACAATGGGTGAGCAATTGGCTGATGGGCAGGGCTCAAAGGGTTGTGGTAAATGGGGCCACATCTGGCTGGTGGATGGTCACTAGTGGGGTCCCTCAAGGCTCCATTTTAGGGCCAGTCCTCTTCAATGTTTTTATAAATGATTTAGATGTAGGACTAGAAGGTGTTCTGAGCAAATTTGCCGACGACACCAAACTTGGAGGAATTGTGGACTCGGATGAGGGTGGAAAGGCCTTGCAGAGAGATCTGGACAGATTGGAGAGCTGGGCGATCACCGACCACATGAAGTTTAACAAAAGCAAATGCTGGGTCCTGCACCTGGGACAGGGCAACCCTGGCTATACGTACAGACTGGGCGATGAGACGCTGGAGAGCAGCCCCGCAGAGAGGGATCTGGGGGTTGTGGTTGACAGCAAGTTGAATATGAGCCAGCAGTGTGCCCTGGCAGCCAGGAGGGCCAGCCGTACCCTGGGGTGCATCAAGCACGGCATTGCTAGTCGGTCGAGGGAAGGGATTGTCCTGTTCTACTCTGCGCTGGTGCGGCCTCACCTCGAGTACTGTGTGCAGTTCTGGGCACCACAGCACAAAAAGGACATTAAACTGTTGGAGAGTGTCCAGAGGAGGGCGACGAAGATGGTGAAGGGCCTAGAGGGGAAGACAGATGAGGAGTGGCTGAGGTCACTGGGCCTGTTCAGCCTGGAGAAGAGGAGGCTGAGGGGGGACCTCATCGCAGTCTACAGCTTCCTCGCAAAGGGGAGTGGAGAGGCAGATGACCTATTCTCTGTTACCACCAGTGATAGGACCCGTGGGAACGGTGTTAAGCTGAGGCAGGGGAAGTTTAGGCTGGACATCAGGAAGAGGTTCTTCACTGAGAAGGTGGTCGCACACTGGAACAGGCTCCCCAGTGAAGTAGTCACTGCACCAAGCCTGTCTGAATTTAAGAAGCGATTGGACTGTGCACTTATTCACATGGTCTAAACTTTTGGGCAGACCTGTGCGGTGCCAGGAGTTGGACTTGATGATCCTTATGGGTCCCTTCCAACTCAGGATATTCTATGATTCTATGATTCTATGAAAAGACAGTCACTGTTGAAAGAAGTCTTTCAATTTGCTCCAGCTAGAGGCATGGCTCTAAATCTGGCTGAAACTTCACTTATCTCATTTATAAGAAGAGGCTATGGCTTTTGATATGGCTTAGAATTAACTTTGATGTCAGTAGATGTAAGGCACTACTAGTAATTACTGTTACTAAAATTTGAAGTTCCTTAAATTGCACCATTCATCCATTGATGAAAAAGCATGGGTGCTCCAAAGTCACATAAAGTTTAAAAAAAAGCACTAGAGAATAGAGGAAAGCCCATCTGGTGAAAGCCTAAGCATGGTTTTGCATGCCTGTCCCTTCTCAGTGGAGTGAGGATCTGTGCAGAGAGATTATATCAGAGAAGCAAAGTGAGGGCTGGGACTGGCCTAGAAATCTCCTGAAAGATAGAGGAAGCTTGTGGAGCAATTGCTCATGCTCTGCTACACAGAGCCACCTGTGTCATATCAGGGTGTGCTGCACTGGTGTCTGTGGAAGTGACAGAAGTTAAATCTTTTTGTCTAACAACTTGTGGGTAAAAGAATGGGTGAGAGGAGATTCTGGATGTACTTTAAGGATTAAAAAAAACCTCTTCCCATCCATTACCATCAGCGGTGTCTTGAAAGGACAACAATTTTCTTCTTCTATCCTTTAAAAGAAAGCTTGAAAGGTTATCCAGATTGTGATCCCTGAATAGAAGAGTTTCCTTCACTAGGGAAAAAAGTGTGAACACACATTTTTGGCAGATTAAACAAAGTTTGTTGGTATAATTTATCAGGCAGTATATTTTTTTGTTTGTTTGTTTGTTTGTTTTTTTACTCCCCCCGTGTAAAACTGCAAGAGTTTTAGAGATGCCATAAAACAAATAAAGCCTACGCAATTTTTCCTGAAGGGGTGACTGAAACATTCAGTACAGAATTATAGAAAGTCACAGTAAGAAAGTTTCCTTTAGTTAACTGACTTTGCAGAAATAAAGGTTATGGTTTTATTACAGTACTTGTTTGGAAGGTATAACTGCATTTTCATGTTTTATTGAAGCCCAGTCAGCTCAGATGGCACATCTTTGTTTCAAGAGATCCACTGAGAACACTTCACAGAGGAACAATAACTTTTGGAAAGGTTCTATTGCATTAATAGCTGTGTCACAATTACCATAACAAGCAGCTACATTTTTATGATAGCTGTAATAAATTATGAGCAATGAGGCAGGAAAACTGCCTTTCCTGTTCTAAGAGAGGCAGTTATCATGGCTTGAGATTCTCCAGCAAATGTGTGTAAAGTAAAAGCTAATACCACTTTTTAATGTATTTCCTCATGCTGTGGTTTAACCAAGCAGGCAGCTAAGCACCACACAGCCATTCGCTCGCTCCCCTCCACTCAGTAGAATGGGGGAGAGAATCAGGAAAGAAAAAGTAAAATTCATGGTTTCAGATAACCACAGTTTAATAGGACAGAAAAGGAAGGGAAAGTAATTATAATAATTATAACAATGGATTATATGAAACAAGTGTTACACAGTACAATTGCTCAGCACCCACAGACTGATGTCCAGCCAGACTCCAAGAAGCAGCCACCTGACCCTGGCCAGCCCCCCCACTTTTATTGTTCAGCACTACTCCTCCACATGATGTGGGACATCCCTTTGGTCAGTTTGGGCCAGCTGCCCTGGCTGTGTCCCCCTTGTGCAACCCCAGCCTCCTCGCTGGCAGGGCGATATGGGCAGCTGAAATGTTCTTGACTCTGTGTAAGCACTGCTCTGCTGGAACTAAAAGATCAGTGTGTTATCAGCATCACTGTCATTCGAAATCCAGAACCCAGCTCCATACCAGCTACTGGGAAGACAAGGAACTCTGTCCCAGCTGAAACCAGGACAGCCTCGTGCACCTCCCAGTGTTCTTCTACCATCTCCTCAAAAGCATCCCTGAGCGCGCATTTTACGGAATCCCGCTTCTGACAACAGTGAAGTTCATGCCGTGACCTTCCAAAGGTTTGAGCCCTTCACGGATGCCCCCCGGCCTGCGGGTGTAGAGAGATGGCAAGTGGGAGTTGGTAGGATGCTGCAATACACAAGGACACGGAGGCTTTCTTTGCTGAAAAGTTCTCTTTACTACACATGGCCACAGACCACCACTGGGCAATATTCTGTGATTAAAGGCAAGTGTGGAGAGAGGTATCAGGCTAATTAAGAAAAGCCATCTTGGAAGAGACCGAACCCAGGAGTGGGCCCAGGAGTAGGCCCCAATGAGTGAAGAAGAAAGTGTCACTGCAAAGATGTGAGACTCCCATCAGAGAGTTTGGAGTCAGCCGGGCATCCCCAGCAAAGGTTCAATGGGTTAGGATATTGTGTAGGCAAGAACAATTTGTGCAGCACAGGAAGTTTTGAGGGAGAGAGGCGCTCCATTTTGGGTCGAAAAGGAGTCCTTTTTCTATCAAGAGAGACAGAAGAGGGCAGAGGACACCACCTCCTCAGAGCAGCCAAAAGCCGCTGCTAATTTCTGTGTTTCACCTGAGACAAGCGATAGACACTGATGCTTCCTAGTCTCTGAGAATGGCACCTTTCCCAGAGCTGTTCCTCCTTCTCAGACAGTCCGTTGCTCTTGTAGTTCCTTGCTTTTGCCCTTGGTGGTGGTGTCTTCAGGAAGTCTCTGGTTCTTAGGTACCCTTAGGCTGCACTTGCAGGAGGCCAGCAGCGCCTTCCAAGGATGCTGCAGGTTGCCAGGCCCGGTTCCCAGCTGGCAGGCATTCTCTTCTGGCAGGCTTTTAGGAGGCTTTTGCTGTCAGCCTTTTTCCCAGTCGGGCCAGGTCACCTCTGTGGCTGCTCCCATCCCCAACACTTTCCCATTCCCATGACGACTTCTCATCCCCCAAATGACTTCTCACCCCCAAGTCTCACTCGGGGACCCGCCACCCGCAGCCGCTCCCCATCAGGAGCAGACATCCCCAAACCAATTGGCGGCGCAGGCAGCGGGACAGGGCTGCGTTCAGCCCCACCCGCTGACCGATGCAGGAATAAGTGCAGGCAGAGGCTTTGCAGGGTGGAAAAGTTGTAATTTATTCCTGGGGTAATTGTGGCTGCCACCCCCAGCCCGTCCCCAGGTGAGGCGTGGCCGCCTGCTCAGTTGTGGGGCCTGGCCTGCCGGCCCGCGTGGTCGCCAGACCCCGGCTCCTCCTGCTCGACCCGACGTAGCCAGTCTGTGTCCTCCGGGTTGTCGTACCACAGGGGCAGTGGCAGTCTGTCCCTGTCCTGCCCCAAGCGCCAGGAGCGGCTGCGGACAAGCTCTCGCGCTTCAAAGGGGCTGCGCTCCCTGCGCCTGGGCGAGGCGCTGCGGGAGCGGTAGCCTGAGGGGCTCCTCTGCCGCTGCTGCTGCTGCTGCTGCCGCCGCTCCAGCCGCGCGTCGCGTTGGAGTCTTCTTCGGGGTCGTCGGGCCAGGCGCACAACTCCAACGATGGGCCCGCGGCACAGCGGGCAGGTGTTTCTTTCTGCGGCCCAGGCCTGGATGCAATCCAGGCAGAAGGAGTGCCTGCAGGGGTCCACGCAAGCTGCGTTGGACAGCTGGTCCAAGCAGATGGGGCACGTCTCGTCCCCGGGGGCCTCCTCTGGCTGCTCCTGCTGCTGTGGCCGGCTCATGGTGCCTGCCGCCGCTGCGACGTGGAGCTGGTCGTCCTCTGGGGGAGGCTGCCTTGGTGGCAGGCGCTTAGCAGCAGCCTGGGGTCTTCAGCACCTCCCTTGCCTCGCGGGTCGCCGGCAGGACGTCAACGCCTCACGTGCCACCAGCGTGCCACCAGGAGGACTACTGCAGACAGAACCAGGAAGAAAATATTCTAGCAGCAAATAGACATTAGCTTTCTAGGTTCAACCAAGTTGTCTAGAGTACTGTAGCTGTCAACATTCCGTGTATGGATTGCAAACATTGCTATTAGAATGGCAAATATGCTTATGATCGGTTATACTTGGCAAGACTGCGCTTAGGACAGATGAGGTACATAGATGTCTGTAGGTTTGAGACCCTTACCGAAGGCCCTCGATGGCTCGCGTGCAACAAGAATGGCTTCGCGTGTGCCTCTTGCAACACCTCCGCCTCTCTCTCTCCTTCCAGCCGTGGGACCTCGAGCTCTCGACCACCACCAGCCGGACTGGCCGCAGGCGCGCCGCTCAGGGCACTTATAGCCAGCCACCTTTTGTGAGGTCATAGGGTGACATCAGAAGGGTCTCGGGGTGTCCCTGATGGCAGCACTGACTTGACGGGAGTCTCAGGTATTTGAAGTGACACTTTATTCTTGATACCTTAGGGCCCACTCCTTGGCCCACTCCTGGGTTCGGTCTCTTCCGAGATGGCTTTTCTTAATTAGCCTGATACCGCTCTCCATGCTTGGCTCCTGTCAGCGTGGAGCAGCCATCTCACGTCAGCATTGTCTCACAACGGTCAGGTGACCTCTGTCAGTGCTGCCATCAGGGGCACCCCGAGACCCTGGTGATGTCACCCTATGACCTCACAAAAGGTGGCTGGCTATAAGTGCCCTGAGCGGCGCGCCTGCAGCCAGTCCAGCTGGCGGTATCGAAAGCTCGAGGTCCTAAGGCTGGAAGGAAAGAGAGAGGCGGAGGTGTGCCGAGAGGCACACGCGAAGCCATTGCTGTTGCACCCGAGCCATCGAGGTCCTTCGGTAATGTTCTCAAATCTATAGACATCTATGTGCCTCATCTGTCCTAAGCGCGGTCTTGCCATGTATAACCGATGATAAGCATATTTGCCATTCTAATAGCAATGTTTGCAATCCATACACGGAATGTTGACAGCTACAGTACTCTAGACAACTTGGTTGAACCTAGAAAGCTAATGTCTATTTGCTGCTAGAATATTTTCTTCCTGGTTCTGTCTGCAGTAGTCCTCCTGGTGGCACGCTGGTGGCACGTGAGGCGTTGACGTCCTGCCGGCGACCCGCGAGGCAAGGGAGGTGCTGAAGACCCCAGGCTGCTGCTAAGTGCCTGGCAGCAGGGCAGCCTCCCCCAGAGGACGACCAGCTCCACGTCGCAGCGGCGGCAGGCACCATGAGCCGGCCACAGCAGCAGGAGCAGCCAGAGGAGGCCCCCGAGGACGAGACATGCCCCATCTGCTTGGACCAGCTGTCCAACGCAGCTTGCGTGGACCCCTGCAGGCACTCCTTCTGCCTGGATTGCATCCAGGCCTGGGCTGCAGAAAGAAACACCTGCCCGCTGTGCCGCGGGCCCATCGTTGGAGTTGTGCGCCTGGCCCGACGGCCCCGCAGAAGATTGCAACGCGACGCGCGGCTGGAGCGGCGGCAGCAGCAGCAGCAGCAGCGGCAGAGGAGCCCCTCAGGCTACCGCTCCCGCAGCGCCTCGCCCAGGCGCAGGGAGCGCAGCCCCTTTGAACCACGACAGCTTGTCCGCAGCCGCTCCTGGCGCTTGGGGCAGGACAGGGACAGACTGCCACTGCCCCTGTGGTACGACAACCCGGAGGACACAGACTGGCTACGTCGGGTCGAGCAGGAGGAGCCGGGGTCTGGCGACCACGCGGGCCGGCAGGCCAGGCCCCACAACTGAGCAGGCGGCCGCGCCTCACCTGGGGACGGGCTGGGGGTGGCAGCCACAATTACCCCAGGAATAAATTACAACTTTTCCACCCTGCAAAGCCTCTGCCTGCACTTATTCCTGCATCGGTCAGAAGGGGGGAAGGGGCGGGGGGGGGACGGACTGAACGCAGTCCTCTGCCTGCGCCGCCAATTGGTTTGGGGATGTCTGCTCCTGATGGGGAGCGGCTGCGGGTGGCGGGTCCCCGAGTGAGACTTGGGGGTGAGAAGTCATTTGGGGGATGAGAAGTCATCATGGGAATGGGAAAGCGTTGGGGATGGGAGCAGCCACAAAATTTTATATTGCTCAGTTGTTGTATCGGCCTCGCGTGATAAGAAGATTCAGCTCTGTCCACAAAATCCAGGCTGAAGAAGGAACACGGTGCCCAAAGTAGAACTTAATTAAGTTAGCTGAGCTTATAGAAGATCAAAAGTGCTGAAGCAGTTAAACAATGACTGTGCATGTGCAAAACAGAAAGAAGTGCAAGACGAAAAAAACTATGAGCCTTTATCAGAAAGCCCCCAAAGTGCAACCACCAGAGGTTACTGCGCCTGCGATAGTAGGAGGGGCAATATGATAATTAGGTCTGAGAAACCATTAGCATAAATCCTGCCCTTTCTTGCAAACTGCATGAATACGGATATCACCGTACCATGAATAAGTACTCCTTGTCTTGCTTAGGTGTACATGTTGGGTGGAATTATACCCCACACACCCAGCGCTGTTAATAAAGAATACCTGCTTTCTAATTCTCCCAAAGGAGTCTTGGAAAGTTGCATTGCTTTTTGTGTTCCACCATTGATGAGGACACAAGAAGAAACTGAGGAACAACTTATCACCTGGGAAGGTGGAAATTGGCCAGAGACAGTGGGAACGTGACTGAGAAGCCTAGGGTTGTTTAGAGAAAATCAGGAGCATCGGCACCTCTTGGCTGTCTCAGGAGGACGATAGAAATGAGCAGCGCCTCATTAGTTACGTGAAGTGGTGGCATCCTACGCCATCTTCTGTGTCAGTGGTGTAAAAGGGGCCTGTCTTTTACCCAGAAGGAAGCTCAGAGAAGGGCTGGGGATGGAAGGGGCCTCTGGAGGTCATCTGCTCCAATCCCCCTGCTGAAGCAAGGCCACGTAGAGCCGTACGGCCGCTGGGCACCGCTGACAAGAGCCTGTGGTGGTTTTACTCGGGTGGGCGGCCAAGCTCCACCACAACCGCTCTCTGACTCCCCCTCCTCAAAGAGGAATGGGGAGAAAATACGATTAAAAGGCCTCAAGGGTTGAGATAAGGACAAGGAGATCGCACAGTAATTATCGTGACAGGCAAAACAGACTGAGCATAGGGAGACAGTAAGATTTATTGCTTATTACTAACGAGCTAGAGTGAGAAACAAAGGAAAGAAACCAAAAGCATCTTCCCCCCCCATCCACCCTCTTCCACCTCCTCCCCCCAAGCGGCGCAAGGGAACGGGGAAATGGGGGTTATGGTCAGTCTATAGCGCTTCTTCTCCACCGCTCCTTCTCGGTCACTCTTGTCCCCTGTGCTGTGGGGTCCCTCCCACGGGATGCAGTCCTTGCTGAACTGATCCGGCGTGGGCTGCCCACAGGCAGCAGCTCTTCAAGAACTGCTCCAGATATGGGTCCGTACCACGGGGTCCATCCCTCTGAAGCAAACTGCTCCAACCTGGATCCCCCACGGGCAGCAGCTCCTGCCAGGTCACCTGCTCCTGCGGGGTCTCCTCTCCGCGGGCTGCAGGTCTGGCCCGGAATCTTCTGGCTCTGGCAGGGGTCCTCCACAGGCCGTAGCGTCCGTCAGTGCGGGTCCACCTGCTCCACCGTGGTCTCCTCCACGGGCTGCAGCGTGGAACCCTGCTCCACCGTGGCACTCCATGGGCTGCAGGGGGACAGCCTGCTTCACCATGGTCCTCACCACAGGCCGCAGGGGACTTCTGCCCCGGCACCTGGAGCACCTCTCCCCCTCCTTCTTCACTGACCTTGGCGCCTGCAAGGCTGTTCCTCACTCCTCTCACTCTCCTAGCTGCTGTGTGGCGCAGCGTTTTTTTTTCTCTGTCTTAAATCTGCTCTCACAGAGGCGCAAAACAACATCAGTTATTGGCTCAGCTCTGGTCGGCAGTGGGGCCCTTACCAAACATGGGGCAGCTTCTAGATCCTTCTCACAGAAGCCACCCCTATGGCCCCCTGCTACCAAAACCTTGCCACATAAACCCACTACAGAGCCTGGCTCCGTCTTCTTTGCATCCTGCCTTTGGGGATGCCTAGACATTGCTATGATCCCCCCGAGCCTTCTCTCCTCCAGGATGAATGCACAGCGATGCACAACGCAATTGCTCACTGCCCACCGAGTGATGATGCCCAGTCAGACCCCGCGCGGTGGCAGCCACACTCCGGCCAACCCGCTCAGTCCCAGTCTTCGGCACGACCCCATGCGGTATGGGACATGGCTCTGGCCCGTTTGGGCCAGCTGTCCTGGCTGCGTCCCCTCCCAGCTCGTGGTGCACCCGCAGCCTCCTGGCTGGCAGGGCGCTATGGGCAGCTGGAACATCCTTGACTCTGTGTAAGCAGTGCTTTGCAACAACTGAAAGATTGTTGTTTTACCAGCATAACTCTCATCCTAAATCCAAAACACAGCACCATACCACCTACTAGGAGGACAATTAACTCTATCCCAGTTGAAACCAGGACACCTCAGTACTGAACTACTAAAAAATTCTTAAATGCTTTGTCCTGCTACTGATGAATTTCCAAAACTGATTAGTGTCTTTTCTGAGGGACCTTTAACTTGACTCCCTAAACCTGAGTTTTAAAAACTGTCATGTTCTGAAAATGAGCATACCAAAAGATGTGTCAAACAAGGTGCTCAGAAACAGAGGTGGTTAATTTTTTAAAGTTTAAACCACGTATTTGTGTTAATATTGCGTAACTGCCACACATACTGAAAGAGCAGTGTGCATTATGCTAGGAGCAAATGCGTTACATTAATCATTCAAGCATTATTAAATTATCAAAACATTAAACCTTTATTGCTGCTATTCTTCTTTCAGAAGATTCTCATGTGAGGTAAAGCAAAGCTGATAGATTTAGCGTAACAACAAAAATGCTTTGAAAATGTTAATAACTAAGAAAATGTTTTTATTTAGCTTATCATTTTTAAGTTGTTACAGAGCATCTTCAATATTGAAGGATTTGAGGCTTTTACCTTGATTCTGCAAGGAATTAAGCTTTGGTTTTACATTGAGGAGGGGCAATAGAAGCTATCATCCAGAGTGAAAATCTTTCCCTTCAGATGGTATTGCCTTTGTTATTAAAACCAGATATTAAAAATTACTTCCCTAGTGCTGAGGTTTGCTCTGTCAGTTTTCATGATACTCAGCTCAAAGTGATACTATATTTTGAGTCTTCTTACACAAAATCCTGTTATCCTTTCTGAAGTTTTCTGCACTGCGGGGTGCATTCTTTTGGATGTATCATTTTGAGGTGTTTTCTTTCAGATAACTTTTCTTACCAAATTTGTGTTTCATAAAGAATCCATTAAACGTTAAGCTTTTACTCACCCTTAAACAATATGCTTATGTGTAAGAAGAGGCAGCTCAATCATTTTTAATCCCATGCACTCTCAATTTTGGTGTCACTATGATTAAACCAGCTGCCTCACTCTCTTCTCTGCTGTGCAGTAGTAATCTGGCAGAATTTGATCACCAAAGCCCCTTACAGACCAGAAGTTTCAAGCACTGAATTCAGTCCACATACTAAATCTATATCAGGGCCTTGAGGAAAACTCCTGAGTTACAGACTTTGTTGGGTTTTGTGCTAGTTCTACACACTCTTACGTTAAATGTATCATAACAATGTAATTGGAAAAAATGGTCGAACATACAGCTTTGTTGTTTAGAGCTCCATGTGATAAAGTTTAACAGAAGCATACATACATGCTTTGCATCAGTTTCTAAACACACCATTGCCTCTTCTCTAGCAGAAAAAGAAACAGGTCACTCACAGAACAACACATTGAACACAGCAACATTGACAGATTTCATCTTTAGGGCATGGAAAAGACTTTAGGTTGCTTGAGTCTTGCCCAAGACTGCATAGTCCCTAGAGATCCATCTCCTTCTCCAGACATTCAAATTCTGGTTTCCATTTTCAAAGCTCTGATTTCTTTGCTTGCTTGCCCTTGTGGAATAGTAACAATGTGCTGAAGACAAATTTGACCAAAATGATGTGCCTAGACTTTAGCTAACATTCAAAGCTCTTCCTATCCCTATGGCTATCTTGTCAGTATAGCAGACATCTGGTGAGGAGAAAAGGGTAGAACTAACTATGCATATTACAATTATTTTTATACTAACACTTGCATAGAAACACCAGGAGAGCAAACAGAATTGCTCTCTGCTCCAGATAGATGCAGAGGCCTGTGGAGGTTTGGGATGTGGCTGATAGAGAAAAATAATATCTGTATGCATAAAGTTAGTCATGTGATTCTGTTGAAGAAGGAAATGAAGATGGGAGTCATGATTCCAGAAAATGGATGGGGACCACTTGAATTCGCCTCCTGTGGATTAACTCCACAGTGAGCAATTTGAATTAGCTGGATTTTCCCCTCCAGCTGTGGAGGTCTAACACCCAGCAACCCTTCCTCCAGCCAGTCAGCTTGCACAGAAAAAAAGAGGATGTTGTTAAAACTAAAAAGGCTGTGGTGACACTTTGGCTCTACTATAGAAAGCAACTTAATTTAGGTTTAAGAATTCTCTGTCTTGTAAGATAATTGCAAATCCATGACAGGTATATTATGGTACAACACGTATGTGAACCCAAATGCCTGTCACAGATTTTCTTGATAGAGATGCCAAGTAATATTTTACATTTACCTGTTCTGTTATCCTTACATGGTTCATGTTTTCACATTCTAAAGAAGACTTGCTTTTCTAACCTTCTCTAATTCATCTTGCCAATGCTTGTGTTAGCTAGTAGCAGCATGATGTCTTGGCCAGTTAACTTCTATTTTGAGAGGGTGGACAAACAGCGTGGAATGTAGTGCCACTGTAGAATATGCTTCAAAGTACACTGCATGATAAAAACTGATGTCAAAAGACCAAGCAGCTTTGTAGGCAGAAATAAGCTAGGTCAGTGAAGGAGCTAAAGCTCAGGAACATAGACTGGGTCTACGAAGGTTAGAAAAAAATAAAATAAAGTGTGATTTTACCATTCTGCCTACCATGATTGAATAGCCAGTCTGAGAACAACAGCAGTGCCATGGAAGTCCTTGTGGAACAAGCACAAGAGTGAAATATTGCTGAGGGACACCAGGAGGTTTCACTAAAACCATGCTGGTACTCTTTTTTCATTAGCAGTCAGGAAAGCACAGGTGCAGTGTGTCTGAAAGGCTCAAAGAAAAAGAATTCTCTATGTTTTATTTTAGGATTTTTTCAGCAAATCTGATCCTTTCCTGGAGATTTTCCGGATGAATGATGATGCAACCCAGCAACTTGTTCACAGGACTGAGGTAAGGAATAGGGTTTGGTTTACTTTCCAAGGACACAGGTGGGTTGTCAGGAGGAGTAGTTTGTGCTTCCAATGTCAAAGAAGTATTGCAAGCACCCATGTTTAAAAACCCTTCTATCTCTGCTTTAATTATTGACTAATGGGTATCGGGTCTTGACTTATGCACACAAGAGTAAGGGAAGATGGTACTGAAGACAAATATTTAAGTTTAATTAAACTGGCAGATACTCTGTTTGCAGGTCAGTACTTATGCATATTTTATTTAGCCCAAACCATGCTACAGACATTTTCCTATTAATGCTATGTTATATCTGCTTGGCTCCTCATAGCTTGCTGTGATAAAAATATTTGTAATCTGGGTGCTTTACATTTGTTTCTTATGCCACAATATTGTTACTGCTTCCATGGCAATGAGTGGCAATGTCTTTAAAAGCAGCATCTAGGTGTACGGTCTGGAGTTATGCTGGGTATTTGGGGTTGTGAGCCTATTTGTTATGTATCCCATAAAGTCTTCTACCAGGGAAGACCATGTGTCCATAAGTTGATACTGCCCATCCCCACTGCCAAGGCCTTCATCTCTTCCATGGCTTCCAGTTCAGAGATGTATCCCACAGCCTTCCTTTTGTGGGTTATGCCCCTACTGCAGCGTGGCAGTGCTGGGGCATTCTTTGTAGTGTGAGCTGGACACAGGCCCATTTCCCCAGTTGTGCTCCTTTCTGGGACTTTCCAGAGCAGGTTTGTTGGAAACTGCAGGTTGCTCCAAAGCAGGTATCCCATGCATGTTTTTCACCAAACCTCCAGCTCAGTTGTTTTCTCCTCTTTATGGTACTACTATTTTTTAAATTGTGGCTCTTGTTAGTAGAAATGTGCAAATATTCAGGCTTCCCTTCATTTCTTTTCATTCTCAGGTTGTGATGAATAACTTAAATCCAGCCTGGAAGACCTTTAAAGTATCTGTAAATTCTCTGTGCAGCGGAGACCAGGATCGCAGGCTAAAGGTCAGAAGCAGTTCCTACTTTCTGAATAGTTTTTACTCATAGAAAACAACTTTCTCTCCCATTTTCTGTTGAAGATTCCTACTCTGTTCTGCACTCTTCTTTGACAGACAAGATGATCACACAGCTGTTTTATGATTACCACAATCAAATTAAAGATGCAGAGAAGTAGTAATCCACTGTAACCAGTAGATTATCCTCCATGTTTCCTACATTAACCTGGAAAAATAATGGGGCTGTTTTTGCCAGCCAGTTGAATAATTTGAACCCAGCACCACTCAACTGGTGTAAGTATACTCAAGAGAAGTGGTAACCCTGCAACCGTTTTAGCTACTTCCTCACTTTTATGGCTGGAGACCTTCTGTAAGAAAAAATGAATAATGAGCTCTGTTAACATATATGAAAAATGGGGTGGCCACAAAAAGACCCATGCTATAGTAATGACAGTGTAACTATTCAGCAGAAAGACTGATGCTTGGGCTCTAGGAGCTCTGTGCAGAGAAATTCATCTCCCTGTGGCTAATTTAGGTTAAATCATGGCTAAATCAGATTCTTCCATTCTTCTAATCAGGTTTAAGGTTAAGACTAAATTAAAGTTTAAAAAGGAGCACTGTCTGCAGTGTCTATTCAGCCTCTCAGAGCTGGTGGGAGGACATTGGACCCCAAAATGTCTCTTTCTTTTCTTATCATACCAGGGTGTGTAGTAGTTCCTTCTCTCTGCATACCTGTCTTCTCACATCATTATAGTTGTATAACCCTGCAGAAATTATACTTTTATTTTTCACTCATTACATACTGTAGGATGTGCTGTGCAGATAGAAGAAATAAAATGCTTGGTCTCCACGTTATAATGCATGCCACACATGGGTGGAAAAGATAAAAAGGAGTCCTGTGAATTCTTGAATTTATATTGGTCATGCCGATTGTGCTTTATGACTTCACAAAATCAGCACTGTGTTTATGGAACAACAGTGATACCAACACTGTGTTTGTATATATACATTTGTATGACACTGGGGATGCACAAGGAAGACACAGATCTGAATGGTATCCGTATGTATTTTTTTTGTCCCTTGTGGCAGTGGTGAGCAGACAAGATGAGACCAAAGGCAAAAGAAGCACCAAAAGAGTGAGGAAGTTTGAGGAAAGAATGAGAGATGGAGCAAGGAGAAGTGAAGGATGGAGTAGATGGAGAGCAAGATGCTTAGGAGGCCAGACCAAGGTGTTTGTGGGAGGTTCATCTGAGATGTTGGAAGGAATCTCAGTATCTCAGGTGGTACAGGGAAGCAGTTGCAGAAGATCTTTCCATCTGTCTCTTAGTTGGTAAATGGTCAAACCAGTTGTGTTTGGCATGTCCACTGAGATTGGAACAGAGTTGTAGCAGATGAAATAGAGAATGAGATCTGGGGAAAGAATGGCCTCCATTTTAAACTGCCAGCAAAATTAACAGTATTGACTAAAGAGGATTTCTAATGCAAATGAAGGAATGTGTAGGACTTATTTATGGTAGCATGTGTAGAATGAAAGTAATGTGAAGTGTCAGGATAATGACTTTGATATCTCGGGAGGTTGCAATTTTATAAATTTCTGGAGTAGATTAAATATCTATGAGTTATTGCCTGAAACATAAAAGACAAGCAAATTACTCTGTGTTGTGTAAAGCAATATCATTCCCCAGGACAGGGGAGAAAAAAAAAAAAAGTGCAGCTATCCTCCAGATCTCGTAACATGATTGATTCAAAGGACAGTCAAGGACAATGGGCCCTGCCTTGTCTGGTGCCTTTAATGGCACCTCTGATGACCAGGCTGCTACCTCCTGACAAAAGGGAAGCACTGGAGAAAGCACAGAGGGTGCTTGTTTGGACGTTGAGTTCACATCACAGCTCCAGCAGGGCTGGGAGCTGAGATTTTGCTTTTGAATGGAGTGAGCAATGAAGGGCTTGGAAAGGGAGGCTGGGCAGTTCTTTGATCTACTAGAGAAAGGCAAGCCGCTGGTGGAAGTAGCTTATGTATAAAGTAACTTAAAATGAAATGGGTAACATCCTTTAGTAATGCGATCATAAAGGTTTGGAACAAGAGATGGATCATATTTCTGTTGTTCAAATGAGATTGTGTGTATGTGGCCTTTAAATCACTTAGATGAGAAATTCTAGGGAGAGATGCAAATGAAATGTGATACCTAGAAATGTCAAGGCACTAGTAAGTTCATAAGGGTAGAGGGGTTTTTTTCTAGAGGGAGAAATATGCTTTAATCTTTTCAAGATTGAGGTGAGAAGGTGTGAGAAAGGATGAGATTTCAGCTTGGGTGGAAGAAGATGGGTCTGGAAATAAAGGGGGAGATCTCTGAGCTATGAGTAGAGAGACAATAGTTGAATTTATTTGCGGATGATACTGCCAAAATGTAGAGTTAAGAGGGAGAAGTGAAAGGAAACAAGAATAGTCCTTTGGGACCACCTGTAGAGAAGGAGAAAGTGGAAGGTGAAGGAATGGGTGAAGAAGAGAACTAAATCAAGATAGATCTTACAAACCTATTGACAATTTTCAAAGTAGTCTGATTCTTCACAATGTTTTCTTTTCCTTTTTTTTTTTTTGAGAGAGAGAGAGTATACGTTTTCATCAGTGTATGCAAATATTTGCAGGCCCTGATTTAGATGGCTGAATATTTGCCTAAGGCTGCAGTTCAGATATTCACAGGAAAGCTAAAAGTAGTAGGATTTGCACTAGATTCTTTTATGCAAAAATATTTTAAAATTAATTGTGGCTGTAAAATAAGAATCAAGCTTGAAGCTTCTTTCCAATTCAGGTCCCTTATACCTTGTGGTGGGTGTAAGATAAGGCTGCTATGGTAAAGCAGCCTCCAGAATCACTTGTGTTTGACAGATAGCATATAGCACTTGTCAGCTGACAATTCTGTTTTCTTTCTATGCAGACCATAACTTAGGAATTTGATGATAGCAAGGACAAAAGAGTGGAAATTAGAAGAACCAGAGAGGTGAAGTGTCTCTGATGGGTTTAGTGCTGTATGACTGTACTTTGATTTACATTGACTAAGCATTCCAGTCTTCACACTACCGTATTTTTGAAGCATTGACTTCAGATGCTTTGTTTCACTCCATAAAGTATATAGCAATATGTTACTGTTAAATGTTGGAAGGATTCCCTGTGCCATATTTAACACGGGGAGTTTTTGTGTATTCCAGCTACTATGCTGAGCTTCTCGCAAGGATTGCCTGCTCACTGTGAACAGCAGTTGCTACAGAGATGACTGGTTATGAACCCATACCCGCTGTTTCTTTTTGACATACTCTGGAAGGCATAATTTAAGTTAAGGTTTTAGGAGGCAACAGGAGTGTTTGAAGGGAAATGTCAGATTGTGAAATTTTGCAAATGGAAGGAGACTTCTCAACAATAGCAGACACATTACGCTGCCCACTGCCCTTGACACATCAGTGCGCGACATGCATGCCTCTGTAGGCTGTTTGGAGATCTGAAGCCTTGGCATTTCATCTCTGCCACTGAAATCGCATGGGTACTGAGCTTAGTGGTTTGATTTATGTTATAAAGTGTGGGGATTAACAAAAATACACTGAAACAACTCAGCTTAATTTACTTTGCCCTTTTTAAGTCTTGCACCCCAAGCAACGTTTACACTGTCTGGGCATTTGAAACTCTTCCCTGTTGAAAATGTCTGTTTAAAAAGATAAGATGTGCAAGGTCACTAAAATCAAAGCAACCAATAATTAGGATCTCCCTCAAAAGTCTTTCACTAGCATCCTCTACAAAGTCTGTTAATTAGAATTCCTTACGGGCTTTAAAAAAAAAAAAAAAAAAAAAAAAACTAGTTTTGCTTTATTTAGCTGTTGGACAGAGAGCAGTTATTTTTTATTCCTCTCAGGATGCCTTCTAAAACTTTATTGCAATTATTGCTGCTCTAGGTTTTATTATGAAAAAGATATATTAGATTTATGAACCTACTGAGCTTTTCTTCCCAGACATTGAAACCACCTGAGAAGTCTAGTCACACTTCAGTGCTGGTCATAACTTCTTTTAATGCTAACAATGCAGGCAATTTGTGTATGAGCTAAAGTTAAAAGAAAATATCTCTTTGATCCAAAAGTGGTACATTGCCTTTCTAATATCTAAAGAGATTTAGTTCACATTGATGATTACTGACAAATCCAAATGAGGGTTATAATCCCTCTGAGACCATTTTTTTTTATCCTATTCTGCTATGCTGAAGGTCCTCTAAATTGTGGAAGTTTGGCATTCAATTTTTGGTTCTGTATGAGAAGTATGTTGCCATCAAAGTTTTATTTGAAATTCAGGCTTGCTTTGTGAGTGTCTTCTGATAGGGCTATTCTACTGTCCATCAGTTCTAGTAGTTGTAGGTTCCCCGTGTTCTAGTGGAGTCCTCGTAACATACACTGAAAAATAATATTTTTTGTGTAGGTATTACACATTGTAATACTTAAAGAATAAACACCTAATAAGGTGCTGTAGAGGCACAGACCACACAATGCACATGGCATAGAGTAAGAAATTCTTCTGCTGAGGTTGTACAGAGAACCTCAATGAAAGACATTCTGCTCATAAGGATAAAAAGGAGAAGAGGCCAAAAAAAAGGGAAGAAAATGGTTGCTACAGTAAAAAAGAAACTACAAGGAAAGGGAAACGTGCCATATTTATGTAGAAAATCATCTCCATCTTCTACCCAAATAGGGAAAATTTTCAAAAGAAGAATGTCCATTGGATGTTTTTCTACCTTTCAAAATCTGTATGTTGCGTCTTCATCAGTGTTGTCAGTTTGTTTATTGTTTCATCACTCCCTCGCATAGGCAACATTTTTTTTTGGTGGATCACTGTTAACAAGGTCTTCTTGAGAAGTCTGTGCTTTGCTGAAGTCAATAATCCACACAGTGTCTCTTCTTTGTTGATACTGTTATACAATGTGCTCCTTGCTTACAATATTAATAGAATTTCCACAGCCTGCAAAAAAGATTTTGATGTCATGCTGGATGCAAATAGGCAAACACTTTATTTTAATTTCAATCTCTTCCCTGGAGTCTGTTACAGCATGTTGGGTGTGCGGAAGGTTGGGTCTTTTTCAAATAATTCTAACCAAGTTTCTTTCTGATGTCTTTAAAGTGTTGAATCTTTCATGCAAAATGGTGGATCATTAGAGAAAAAAGTTTATTAAAGGTCTGTAAGTGTATTGATTACTCCATTCTGAGTTAAGGAAAAGCAAATAGCAGTGGTTATTTTGATATTCTCTGAGTTATTGCTGCAGTGTTCTCTAAATCAATAAGCTTTGAGTGACCTTTAATGCTTGACTACAGCTCTGCTTATACAGGTATATTATAAACTGTAATCCTTCAGTAAGCTCTCAGTATCTCTGAAAGCCAGTGGTGAAGGTAACTGAGCAGAACCTGTGAAGAAGGCCAAGTAAAGCTTAAGAGACAAGCAATAAGTAATATGTTCAAACAAATCCATTAGTGCTTTTATTCTTCCACAATTTAGCTGTCACACAGTGTTTGATGCACTAATGTAGAAAGATATGGTTTATGGTCAACAGCAATGATTTGTGCAGGATTTTAGAAAGCATGTGGCACAAAGGACAATTCAAACAGTATCAAATGTAATTAGAAAAGCGTGAACTGAAGGATTTCACACTGCTCCATAACAGAACACTCATTTGTTGTTGCAGTTTTCTTTTCGCTTTTAATTCCATATAGAAAGCAACTGGCATTAAGAACCAATTATAGTGCAGGCTAGACTTGCAGGTTTATTTACTTGATTGGGTGATTTCAGTCATACCTGATTAACTACATAGTACTACATTTTCCTCTTCAATTTACTCACAAAATTAATGTCGTTGGAGCCAATCATTCCCTTTATGCTTACCTTGGTGTCACTGAAGAGGTATTTGCATACGTAGTCTTTCTTGTGGAAAGTCTTTAACAACAAGAAAGAGGGATTCAATCTTTACTTGTCTTTAATATGAATCTAAAGATGTCTTGAAATGACTTTTTCAGTAAATCGGTAATTTTTCATCAGGTCAGGGCATTTTCCTGGAATCTTTAGAATAATTGCCTCACTCTTGGAAGTTGAAGATCTTTCTTTAGTAACCTGAATAACATTTATTAGTCATTATAAGGATGTTATTTTTTTGTGAATTTCCAGAGAAGTTCTTATAAAACTGCAGAGCTGATAATTTTAGATAATAAATGTTCTTTCTTGGTGGTCAAAACAAGCACACAAAAATTTAGGTTTAAGTATTGGGATGTCTAATACAAGCTCATTTAAAGTAACAGGCATCTAGTAGAAGTGAACAGAAATATTTGTATGTACTGCTTAACCAGAGTAAGAGTTTTAAAACAGTCTTCTGAGAGGATGATCCATTATTTTGAGGATTATTACAAAATGAAAATAAATGACACACTGTAAAAGCTGATCTCTATGAGACCGCCTTGCATAAAAGCCATCAGCTGTACTTTTCTAGTAAATAATTTATTAGAATACTACAGTTCTTAAATGTTTCTCTTGCTTTCTTTCATATTCACCCTGATTCTCTCTATGTGTCCATGGTTGCAGGACCACTACAATGATTATTAAAAACTCAAGTGGCCTACTTCACAAGATGTACAGTGATTGTTGGAAATTTGCTATGACTGCTCACCCTGTTTTGTCAGTTTGGGTTGATCTATAATTTAGCAATCAGTTTATAATATGAGTGCCTTCTGAATTCATTAATCGCAGCAGTGTGTTTGGCACCCTGATTTATCTGAGCACGTTGAGGACTGATCTAATCAATCTCCATAAACTCTGTGCAGGTGGGGTGCAAGATTTAAGATCATCCTTAAAACAAAACTGATTAAGACCTGGTGTCTGTGATCTCAGCTCACAGATTCCCTTTTCCCTCTCCTCTTTTCTTGGCTGTACTCATGATAAATCCATTGAAGATACTGGGGAAGAAAATACCGGATTGCACTGAAGATTGAGGATACATAAGTGGATTCAAGAAATGAGCTTGATCCATTTTTTGTTGGAGTCAGGGAAACTCATTCTGCGGACTTTGATAGGCACTAGTTTGTTCTCCATTATTGTATCTGCTGGATATATAGCAAATTAATTGTTAGATTAATTAATCTAGATTTGGGTTAATTGATGTTTGTGAATTTCTTTGAAGATAAAATAGCTATCTAACTGGCAAGTGTTTTCACAACAATTAGGGGTGCAAGTGGATTGCACAAGGGAGTGAGCATCTGATATGCAGTGGTATAAAAAAGAGTTGATATTCAGATCTCCAGGGTTTGGGCTGCTGATAAAAATGGTGGTAAACTGCTGAGAAGCTGGTATATATGAATCAAATTGGCAGGGGAGCAAGAGACAGAAGACTTGTGCTCTTCCCTGGGTTACTCTTGATAGACCTAATTTCCTCGTTGACCCTGCAAGAGGAGATTTTTACTTTCTCCCCCAAGGACCCCAGTACCACAAGCCCTGAGGCAAAAATGAAGAAACTTCACCTTAACATTTCAAAGAGCATTCAGTGTGTGAAACAAGGGTGAAGAGAGGACAAACAACAAGAAACAATGTTGTGTATGAGTTTATTCCTCCAGTCTGAGGAATCCAAGGACTGTTTTCTTTCTTTATCTTTTGCAAATAAGAGAGGATTTCTTCCACTTAATTTGTACACTGTGTTTATTGTGATACATCTTCCCATTGCTTACTGCCTCCACAATTCCATCCGAAGATACATAAATACAACCTTCCTAAGCTTTGCTATGAAAGTCACCAATATGAGAAATGTTCTGAAAGGATCTCTCTCCCTTGTCTCTGGAGCTGTCTTTGAAAGTGAGCATTAATCCCCTGGAATGAAACAGAGGCTCCCATACGTGCTGCTGACTATAATCCCAATCAGAAGTGTCTGCTTCCTTCACAGGGCAATAGCTGAGGAAGTACTAAACCCCATCCTTGGGACAATTTCGTATGAGATAAAGCAAACCACTGGTAATGAGGATCAGTTCCATGTTGGAGGGTGGGCACAGGAGATACTGTTGAATTAAATGACCTCTACATTCTTCCTGATTTTCAAATCACTGTGTTGATAAGGCACTGAACACTGTACAGACACCGGTATAAGCTGCAGAGCTGGTTACTGCAGACATTTAGGAACAAGTGCTACCATTGTGAATTAAAAGAATAAAATGAAGCTTTTCTTTCACAAAAACAGAGCAGGATTAAGGCTTAGCTGTAACCCTGTAAAGCAGCTGAATGCTATAGTTAGAGAATTTTAAAGTGTTGAAGTTGTTAAAGAAAATCCGTCAGTCTCACACTTTTGTGTCTACAGGACATTTTAATGTGTGACCTAAAATATCTTATGATATTAAAAATGGGAGAAAATGAAAGTGTAACCAATTTTTCATATCCTTTTTTTTTTCCATTTCTTTCAATTCAGCCAGGAAAAAATAGTGAAAATAATTTTCAGACAATCTCATTTCAGACTCTCATAAAGAAGCAAAGCATCACAATGGCTGCTGACACATAACCAACTTATAAACCCTTGGTTTCTTTTCAGATATCTTTTTTACTGTGTAAATTGAAAATTGCACACTTATAGAAATTCTCTTGTTGTTAAATCATGTGATGTATTTCTTGCTATGAATGATATATTTTGCTACTTAAATACAAAGCTTACCTTAAAATTCTAGCCATAAATCATATTTTTATAGTTTATATACTGGCATACTGACACACAAAAAAGGTTGCACATTGCAGATAATAAAATATGTATATTTAAAATGAGGGTATTCTCAGGGAACATGACAGAGTCAAATTCAGGACAAAATGATACATTTGCTTAAAAGAAATTACAGCAAGTGTCTTCAGGGACCTAATTATAAACTAATGTTTGTGATACTCTGGGCAGCACTAGGGCAGAAGTAGCTATTAAGTGTGTCTAAATTTTAATATTTTAGAAGATATCTCAGTACCTAGGGGTCACTTGAAAAGTGTGAATTTTATGTCACACTGGAATTAGATATTTAACCTTTCTATATACAGTGATCTCACCTACCATATATTCTGTTAAAATAAATTAGAGATCTGTTTTTTCCCTTTGCCAAAAATATGTTTCTTCCCAGGTAAATGACTATGCACAATTTGTAAAGTGTAGATAGATGTATATAATGTGTATAAACCTTATGTAACACACAGAGCTTGGCTGTGTAATAATCTATATACTCTATGAAATCTTAAATAAACATGTCCATTTTTTACATTAGAGCTCAAAACAATTTTTTAAATGCTCAATAACTATGCTCTGTATGATTCCCCAGAAGAAGCATTTAGCTGAACACAGTCCTCCTTGTGGTAGTACTGGAAGAAACGGAGACTTCGTATCAAAGCTTCATGTCCTGAACATGACAGACATTGGGTCTGCTTTTCCTGTGATTAACAAAGGGATGGCATTTCATATCACAAACATACTAATCCTTCCTCTCCTAGAAAAGTACATGGATAGTCTGTACATCCTTAAGAGTATGCAGGTAATGTTAGAAATTATTTTGCGATATCACCAGTATTACAAACTCTTGAGTCTTCTAGTCTGATCTCTGAACAGGTCATGAAAAAAAAAATTATGGGGGGCCTGTCCCTTACACTCTAAATGTCCTTGTTCTGAACGCACAAGATATCAACAGCAACAGCAGCTGATCTCCCAGAGAGCTCTTTAGACATCAAGTGCCTAAGGTTTGTTCAGATCTACTAATCACCTATTACACAGTCAGTCATCAAGTTATTAGCTTAGAGTTCCTGCTGAGTGTCCTTATTTATTTCTGAGAAATTCCAGGATTTACTGATGACAAATTCTTTTCCATAATAGAAAATCTCATGGGATGCCAACAAGAACTATTCAGTTTTACACACTTCTACATGCTTTTGCCAATACTTAAGTGTTTCGGCAGTAGTGAATAAGTAATGGACAAAGAGGGGGCTTTGTGATACCTTTTAAACAGTGACAACAACAGCAGGACTAGTTCATAGAATCAAATTCTCTCATTTGTCCCCATCTCTTTAATAACACAACATTTTACAGAGCAGCATCTCAGAGATATGAAGATTGAGTATTATTTAGAGTTTTAATGGAAGTATATGTGGGACCTTGAATCACATCAGATGTCCCAGATAACTACAGGAGCCAAGAGACCAGGCCATTGAATTGGGCACCAAAAGAGGATGAATGCTAGCTCCACTTATACATTTGTGCAGAATGCAGTTAAATGTATATTAAATGACATAGTTTCTGTTGACAGCTTCTTCTGGATAAGAAATTAAAAATGGGAAGAAATAGAGGAAGTTATCAGAAAGGTTCCTGGTTCTTTCTGTTGAGACTACATATTCAAATAGTCATAAATGACCTGGGGAAAAGGAAAAATAATAGGGTAACAAATTTTGTAGATGAGAGAATTATCTGGGATTGTTTTGACTTCAAAATGTTACGAAAGGATCTTAGCAACAATGATTGGCACTAAGATACAAAGAAAGTCAACAAAATGATCAGAAGTATAGGAAGGCTTACTTCTACAAAGAGGCTAAATTCAGAAATACAATCTTGTAGAGATAGCTGTGAAGTCATGAATGATTTGGGGAAAATGATTTGCTTGTTTTTCCTCAGAATATGTGAACTCGATAAGCACCAAGAACAGGCAAAATGCTTAAAAAAGAGTGTACAACAAAAAAGAGTACAACTTCGTGAAAAAGCAAAAGGCAAATGAATAATTTAGAGCATAAGTGTGTCCAGTTTGCTGTGTATAAACATACAGATAAGCCAGGCTATTCCTTTACAACTCTTTGGCACCTGCGGGACAGCATAGGGAATTCTGCTGGATACCTTCAAATACTTGTCCTGATCGTGATTATACATGCACAGCCCTCTCCTGCATTTCTTTCTTGTCTACATTAGTTTACAAATTTTTCAGAAAAATACTACCCTTCAACAGAATCCCTGTTCGTTATCGGCTATTTCTGTTTTTTAATGTATCCATTTCTAGTTGCAAGCAAAAATTTTGAAAATCTGATGATTAGGTGTCTGGAAAGGCTTATTTTTACAGGCTAATTAAAAAAGTAGGCTACTGACATTAAGCGATCACATTTCTACTCTTAGACAGAAAAGAGTGTTTCAGTCTCTGCTCTTCAAAATAGTGAAAGGAGTACTTTGTTTGAATTGTGCCAAAAATGATTCTTCAACTCATGACCAGGTTAAAATGTGGGAGTAAAAAATTTGCCTATTGTCAGATTTCAAGGGCATTTTCTCTATAATAAATACTACAAACAACCATTTGTGAATAAAAGGGATCATGGGAAAAAAAAAAAAAAGTTTTGCTGCAGACTGATGGTAAACATTGTTAGTAAATGAGTTGTGTAGTGCTGAAAGCTAAATATTTCGTGATACTGATGCTAAGGAAGAAAAGTAGCAGGACACATCCAGATTACCTGGGAAAGGTTCCTGTGGGGAAGGTGTCTATTTCCTCAATAAGAGTGTGCTCCCCAACCTCTCTGAGCTGTCTGGAAAAGTCAGCATCCAGCCATGGGGGAATTCACCTTGTAGTTGTCCTGGGCACAGTGGGAAAACCTGTACACCTTCCTACTTCATTTTAAGTATGGGATCCCTCTGCTACAGTTCAGTCCCGCTTCCATCCCTTCCTCGTCTCCTGGGAATCATGGATAGCCATAGCATGGTAACTCTGCTTTGACACTTGGCTGGGGTTGGCTGCAATGAGTGAAGCAGAAGCATGGCCTGGCTCCAGCCATTCCCTATTCCAGTATGGAGAGTTCATGCACGTCATGAGAATTCCATTCACCAGCTCTGGAAAACAGAGGTAAAACAGAATGGTTGGCCAGAGCGGGTCAGCAGGAAGTGCCACGTGTGGTTGGGATTGACACTATGATAGCGTCAGTCCCCAGGGATACTATGGACATTTGAAACTGTGATTTTGTTGCAATGCAACTTTATTTCCTGGCCCTGAAACCTAGTCTTGTGTGAGATAGTGGCGGTCCTTATCAGAATGCAGTGCGTGCTTCTCCACACAGACTTATGAATATGGAAAACTTGCACAAAATAATTAAAAATCACTAACTCATACTGTTAATCATCTCATGCACATTTTAAAATTTAGAAATGTGATTTTAGTAGCCTAAATTTGTTTGTTCACAGCACTTGAACCTTTAATCTCCTTAAGTGCTTTAAATCCTCAACACTACATGTAGCTCAAAGGTGACCTGCAAAAGTAAAATACAGAATCCTGGTAATGTAATGTTTATTGAATGCTCTCCTAGGCTGACTTGCTCCCCTTTTCCTGGCTGTTTAGAGCTTTAAGCATGTACTTGTAAAGCTGTTGACATTTGAGGGGTTTTTTTTGTTTTGTTTTGTTTTTTCCTTCGATCTTTAATGATACGGGAATAAGGGCCTGATGTACCTTTCAGCCAATATATGTCTCCTTGTGCTGATTTCTTTGGCTGTTAATTTCCTGCCTCTGTATGGAAAGCAGCCCATCATTCTGATCTCAACTGTGTAACTGTCATTGTTGTGGAAACAGGGACAGGCTTGCCACCAACTAAGTACAAGATCAAGATCAATTGTAGGACAGATTTTCAGATGTGCTTCAGAGTTGAAAGGTGAAGTTTGAGGAAGTAAGCCAAAGGAAGATACTCCTTTCTTAGTCAGGTATAGGCAAGCACTCCTTTTAAGACAAATGGTTGAGGTTTTCTGTATAACAAAGTATTTTCTCTGCAGGATATTACTTTTAAGCACTCTACATCTTGAAAGGCATGCAGAGGTTTGCCTGTGGTCAATATTTTTTTATTGTTGTTGTTTTAATATTTGTCTTTCAAGGAGTACAGCATTAGCAGAAGCTGGTACTGGAATCAGTTCTGCTTGTGATATTTTGGATGTAGGATGTGTTTCGCCTAGTTGCGGATGCAGATGTAGTGAACCCTCACAACCCCAAAAGCTTCAGATTCCTGTGAATTCTGCAAAAGAGTCGTATTTTTAGTTTAGTACAGAAAGCTTCCCTTACTTAATTGTTTGTCAGGACTGAGTGAAAAGAAAAGATGTACATATAGTAAGCACTATTCCATTAATGGTTGCAAAAATAAATAAATAAAACAATTAATGCTACTCACAGAATATCCATTGCCACAATATCTCAGCAATGTGCAAGTTTTACTTGTTGGAATCATCCAGGTTTATTAATCATTTTTTTTTCAGAAATATTGTCCTGTATGTTCTAGGAGAGTTTGCGCAAAACCCAGTGATGGAGGATCTCCTTGTGACTTTTACACATTTGCTTCTTTCTGATGTTCTGTAGAGAGAGAAATATTCTGTGCAAGACAAATATCTGCTCGTTCCATCTTATGGTTAACATATGTCTCCCAAAAGCAACATGAATACACAGAACAAAACAAAGTTTGTCTGAATTTTTGTCTGAATTTTCATCTCAGAGTTATTCACCAAAACCGTCTGCTTGGTTCAGCTGAAAGAATTTGAATATATGACAGTTGTGCCAGATTGTTTCATCAAAAAAATCTCCTTAACAGAAAAAATGCAAAGTTTTACTACTCCAGACAGCATTTCATAGATAGTTACTTGATACTTTTCTTCATTTTCTCCTTTGAATTTTACAGCTGGTAAATGAAAACCGGTTACTTTCTGTGTTTTTGGGTTTCTTGATTGTTGTTTTTTTTTGTTTTGTTTTGCTTTCTAATTGGTTTGGATCAAACTGGAAAAATTTGTGCACTGAGTTTTGCAACCTCCAGTAAGGGTTGTGCTTCGCATAATTCTGTTGCTGTGCAGGGAGACGGGATAGCAGTGAGCTCAGGCTGATGTTCCCGTGGGACAGGCTCTCTAGTCAGCATCTTTATTGGTGCGGTACTTGATGTCCCCTCTCATTTTGTAGAAAAGTATATTTGGGAGGAATGCATTTCATATAGACAAGATCTGCACTTCTGAGCTGCCTTTCATGAAAGGGGACCACCGATAAGTCATTTTAATTTCCTACCTGGTATATTTTTTTAGATGAAATGTCTCAACTATATTCTGGGAATCTTAAAATACCCTGTAAATCTGGAGTAGTACTTAAGAAGTGACAAGTACTTAAGTCACAGTGCCATTGGCTTTGTGATAAAAATGCTGTTTTCATCTACAAGAGACTATGTTACTAAAATGCATGTTAAAGCACTGCAAGGAGCAACTGCATGTTCCCTTTACTGTTGTTTCTTACAGTGGAGAAACATAACCATATATGAGCATGAATTTGATTCAATGAACATGAAGAGACTGCTATTTTGAAATTAATTGTGCTTGGCGTTTATAAAAACAGCTTAACACATGGCTTCTTTTATACTCCAGTCTGATTTCCTAAAGGTTGAACAAGCTGCCTAAAGCTTCTCTTCCTTGAGAATCTATTTTTCATGTGGCATCTCTATGCTAGTAATAATTCTTTAGTGCCTTTTCCTGTTCCAGACTTCAGTGATTTCATATTTTAAAATGACGTAGCAGTAGCTGCAAAAAGACCTATCAGCATGTTTTCTCTCCTTCCCCTCTACCCTAGGTAGAAAATTTGCTCTGAAATAAAATGGTCGCCAACTTTCTACTTCTTCTGTTTTTTCTCCAGTGCATCTCCTGCGCATTACAATTAAGAAAAGTTGTTCTCGTTGTTGGGCCATGCTATCCTTAAGCACCTCAGAGAAGGGCATTTGTTTCAGAACTCAGGAGTGTTTCTGACAAAGTTCATTTCTGTCATTTATTTACTTATTTATTTATGACAGAAAAATGTGCAATGTCCTGTTACCCTGAATACAACAGTTAAGCAACAGTCAGTTTCTTTTTTCATACTTCGCACCTGCTATCTCTATCATGGATACCTAACTATATCCACTTAAGTGAAGCTGGACAATCACTTAACCAAGCAGGATGATATATTGTGATATTCAGGAATGGTACCTTGAATATTTTCAAACCATTCCTATTCCATTTTTGACATCATGGTTAGCTAACATAATACCAGCATTTCTAAAGTGTTTTGTTTTTTTTTTTCCACAGATGTTATTAATGTTACATTTACTTCCAAAGCCACCACAGAAGTGCTTAAATATTTAATTATATCCACAATATTGATAGCATAAATAAGATATACCAGTGAAGTGACTTAAACCATGAAAAGGCTTTCTGAGCTGGGATTAGATAGCAGGTGTTCTTTGGGCCTGGGTCTGTGCTGAGGCATAGCGTAATAGTCCTCACTAAGTTTCAGGAGTCATCTCTTAGAAAAAAAATGGAGTATTTACTGGCCTTCTGCTAGTATTTTAGATCTAGATACCTTTAGATGATTACAGAATTATGGTATAATTTTGTCTGGAAGGGACCTTAACATTTTGAATTCAAATGATGTTGTTAACAGTATATCTCTTAGATGAATATGTAAAACTAGAGAACAAATATGAAGTATGTTTTTATATACTAGCCCTTTCCCTAAACTGGCAGTAAACTGAAACCACACGACTTCAGCCCAATTCAAGTAATTTTAACTGAAATACATTGGAGATTTTTGGCTAGGATTTTGAAAAAGACAAATACATTTGTGCATCCAAAAAATTTGATTGAGATCACATAGTGAATCAGTGCTAGAACAAGGGAGTGCAGCCACTTGCTCTTGACACTCAACAGCAGAGCTGTAAGGTGGCTGTCAAGTATAAACAGATGTTTTCTAGAGGTGGTTGTTCACTGGAAGAGTTTGGTTTAACTGCATCTGAAACTCATGGTAATACACCTACTTTGACAAAAGTTTTCCTTGAGAAGTATTTTAGACAGGATTGGAATTTCTGGTTAGAATGAGACAGAGAAAGAAAGAGGGAGAGCAATTAATGCTGCAAAAGCCAGAACATCTGGCTGAGATGTGGAAAACCAATTTGAATACATGCCATTGGCTAATTACGAGCTGATTTTACCAGTCTTTTCTATTCAAGGGGATCCACATCGTATAATTGTATTGAAGGGAGTGAACAAGAGAAAAGCTGATGCTATCATCTGATATTTATAAGCTCTCCTTTGATGTGGAAAACTCAGGTTCAAAACCTTATAAAGAACTTATAGATTTATGCAAAGGGAAACGGCTCCAACGGAGAAGAATAAGAAAGAAGCACCCAGCAATAGACTCAAATAGCTCCTTTACTGGTGGATAAAGCCTGTCACTGAAAAGTGGAGAAAATGGTGGAGCAGAAAGTCAAAGCAGAACGTGCCATACCCATAGGGTAGAAACACTGTTTTCTGTTTCTTCACTCAGTCCCTAAGAGAAATGTGAACACTCTTATGTTTGTCGTAATACAGAGGAAGGAGGCTTCTGAAATCATGAAAGTCCTCCAGGGAGACAAAACCCTTTTCCCTCATGCTGTCATTAGGAAAAGGTGTTCTATTTACAAATGCTGTCAAAGACAGATGTATCAGGGAGGATCTTAGAGATATACAGGATAGTCAGGCTGTTCACTGACTAAGGAAGGGAATTACAGTATTGCATGAGGTGTCTGTAACACTTAACATAATGTTTCCCTTTAAAAGGGGCAACAACTCCTTCTTGGAGACCTCTTCATTAGCATATCTGAAGAAAGGTACTTAGATTGAGTGTTACCTTCTTTTTGTAGATGAGTAAAAAAAAATGCACAAAAGTTAACTCCTGGCCCCAAATTATTCTTGGAGATCCAGACATTGCATCATGTGCTCAGGTACCTACCTCTCCTTTCTGAATATGAAGAATTCTGTACATACATTTTCCAACCAAGTGCAGAAGAAGTAAGATGGTGAGAATTTAATTACAAGTAACAGGTTGACATTTTTCTGCAAATTTCATGTTTTTATTTCACCTCATGTGTGCGTAGTTCAAAACTGGAATGAAATTATATCATCAAAATGAGCAATCCACTTCCAGTCTGAGATGCATGATCAGTTATCTGAGTCTCTGTTAAGGACTACGCCAGCTCTTTATACACCACTGGAATTCAGCCTAATAATGCATTGTGGATAGTCAGAAAGCAAAGTGTATAACAAAAAAATGGAGAAATTTCTATCCTATATGATGTTACCTTGTCTGGAATACAGGTTTCTATGAGCCTTGAGTACTTTCAGGCCCATTTATATAAAAGGTTGCTTACCTATTTCTTTTTATATTTCCTGAGAGATTCTTCCTTGGATTGCATCTTTCCACTTTTGAGTCCCCACTGATTGCTCAGCTTCACCTTAATATCCCGACTGTTAGCTGACTGCTCAGCAACAATATTTTTACTGCAGCCAAAGGAGGTCTCCCTGAGAGAATTTAGATAGCTTGGGAATAATTGATCAAACTGGTAGGTGGGGGCTAGCTTACAGGGAGATTGGCAGCTATTACTGACTTACAAAAATGCTCCTGATGATACTGCAGAATACTGAAAGAGAGTGAAGGTAATTGCTGACATGCTGGTGTATACCCAGTGAAAGTGAATGCTTTTGTGTGCTGTACACATTGCATGCTGGTTGTCTTGCAGGCAAGAGATACCTCTTTTGAGTGCTCCATAGAAGCCGAAAGTCTCCTGGAAACTGTGCTTCTGTACACAGCAGAGTCATCACAAATTGGAAATATTTCTGTGTATGCAAGTGAAAGGTGTAGAAAAGTGTGTGCTGACTGCAGAGCTGCCATAGCTAGTACACTTTATGTGATTTAGATTTAGACCCAGGTTTAATGTGTTTCATAGCACAAAATAAAATATGTGGTGTTCCCTCTTTTTAAAATATGTGGAGCTCCCTCTTTTTCCAAGTAGCTCTGTTGCAGAATGGTGCAAAGCCAGCCTCCTGTTCTTGCCAACTCCATCACAAAGTTCTTGTAGTCTATGTACTAGGATAGGGTCAGATTTGGGGAGTATGGTGGTTGTGTACTGGATGGGTTCCTGGTACACAGCTTGCTCTTTTTCTAAAATATGGAAACACCATCATTATATCTCCTCTTCATTTTCTCTCAATCCATAGCAGAATTGATTGCACTGTGAAGAGATGACATCTGCTTTACTTCTGGCCAACTGTTTTAAAGACCTCACACTATTATGCTTGCAGATTTTTTTTTTCCTCAGGTGTTCTTCCAACAGCCGTATCCAAAGGCCATTGAAGGTCAATGAGACAGGTTCTCAGCTCATGTAACTGATACAGCTCCATTTACTTAGCTAATGTTGACATTTTGCATCAGATGATCTCTCTCTCAGAGAGAATTGTTTTTCCTATATATGACTAGTATTAGATTGCATAAATTTTATTCATAGCGTATAGAGTACATTGCTAAGTAGGTTAGACTCCTGTGCTGCCTACTTATCTCAAGAATAATGTTGTTTCATTTCATAATGACATAATGGTGCCACCTGCAGTTCAGAGCCTTATACAAGTGGTTTCAGATAGTGGTTCCCAATAATAAATGCATGGAACATAGTAACATGAAGGATGACAATAATCAGTCATTTGTAGCAGTCACTACAATTTAAGAAAAGCTGCTTTATTTACATTTCCATAATTTTCTCACTATTTCCCTTGAAAAGGAAGTCAATGAAACTAAAATCTTTGAACTGGTGACTTGTCAGAGGCATACGATAAAGCTCAGTAGCATTATTCTCTGTAGCTTTGTATGATACTGAGTGTGCTGGAACCTGCTAAAACATTTAACTGCAAATTTCAGTCCCTGTGCACACATCACAAATAAGGAGAACTTGGAACCTGACTAAACTGTTTGAAACTAAGAGGTTTTTTTGTTTTTATTAACAGGGTACAATCAGAATGACTGATTCATGTTTTTCTTTTGTGTCCCCATCTGTCTGTGGGTTTTTCTCTTCCTTCCTTCCTTTCTTTATCTCTCTCTCTCTCTCTCTCTCTCTTTCTCTTTTAATAGGGAAACCTGTCTGCCACTGCCAAGGGATACCCAACTACTGAGTATTCTGTTATGAATTCTTTACTATTATTATTTATAATATGTGGGTTTTGACATGGTTGCTGGTGCTTTATCTTCTTACTTTTCTCTGTCATTAAAGATAGAGTAATTTGTGCTTTCCATGAATGTATGAGAATATCTTTCTAAAAAGCGGTGAACTATACAGAGGCAATGTGCAAACATACCACATGGTTTGGGAAGCTGGGAGAAGGAACATGATGAAGTAGAAAAGATATTCAAAAATCCTGTTAGTTCCAGTTGCGGTTGCTTAATAGGATGAACTTGGTATTTATTACTTTAATTTGTTTTTTTCAATTACTTTGCTTTGTGGGTAGTCTTCAGAGAATATGTAGTGACCAGCCAGACAAATCCCTTTATTCTGCCTGAATATTCTTCTTTGTGTAGGGTCTCTCTTTTTTTTTTTTTCTTTTTTTTTTTACTGAATTATCATCATTGTTTAATAACTACCCTATTGATACAGGCACATGTTTTGCTTAGGTGTCCTCACGTCCTTTAATCATAGCAAGATAAATCACCCACATTAAAGAGGAAATGGGGGTTATAGTTACATGGAATTAAATGTTTGATTCACCTTCTTCTTCCATTAGTAATTATTTTAATGATAGTTTCGTAATTCACCTAGCAGAGTAATGAAAGAATGTCCACACCTACATCATTTTCCTGAATGCAAAGGAAATTGCACATTAATCTGACAAAATGTTGACATTAGGGAATGAATTATCAGCTCAGTTTTAACTAGGCCTCTTTTTATTCACCTCCAGTTATTTGTGGCATAATTTTGGTCGTTTAAGCAATCTAAGTACTTGATTGCTTATTCAGAAAGAGTACTTAGGTATCTAAGCGCTGTGATTTCTACCATTTATTTGGAGTACAAACATAGAGCTCACCTATTGTAAGTCTGGTTTTAGAGTATAAGCTACAATCTTTGCTGAAGTTCTCATTTTTCCCAAATGCTGCATTTCTTTCCTTGAGAATCACCCAAGTCCTCTGCTAAACTCAGCAGTACCGGGCATTGCTGCTTTTTTCCAAAACTGTTTGCTAGTTTTATACACCACAGAAATATTCTGGAATGATAATTATATCATTTTTCTCCCAGTCTACCTTGTAGTTTTCTTCAGTCTGGGGTATGTTCGTTTTTTTTGTTTGTTTTGTTTTGTTTGTTTGTTTGTTTTTTAACTTGAGAGCAGGCATACTGAAATGTAGGGGATTTATTCTTACAGAAAGGTCACAGACGGTCAGCCATTTTCTTTCATTTAATCTCATAACTCTTGTATCACCTCATAACTGATTTGAAGTGCAGATAAGTAAATAAAAAATGAGCAGATATGTATGTTTCCATTTTATTCTATGATGTTTAGCCACAGAAGTGCAAGTATTTTAAGTTGTTCTTTACAACCTAGGCATCCTCAACTACGCCTAGATTTAATTCAGCCAAGGAAAGATGATAGAACCACGAACAGTGAAGGGTTTGGATCTTAGTTGCTTTCAACACGGTAATTGCAAAGTCGTGCATGTGAGGAAGGCTTCATCTGCTGCTGGTAGGCACCTACCTCTGGGGGAGAACTGTGGCAACTTCTCAAGAGCATGCGGAAACGCTGTGACAGTTCAGGGCAGGAAGCGACAAATAACAGTATTGCAGGCTGAACTGCAGGAGTTGTTGAGCTGGTAGAAATTTAATTGCTTGTGCTGGAATCAGGCCAGTGAACAGGGTCATCTCTCTTGTCCTTTGAAGGAGGATTTTGGCACATTCCAGATGCTGCAACAGCACTTGGAGTTGCAGCAATTTTATATATATATATATATATGTGTATATATATATATTTTTTTTTTTCAGTGAGCTTTGATCTCCTCCTGAATTTGGAGGGTGCCCCTGCACAGAAAAATCCACCCCATAACCCTTTCACTTAAAGGATCACTCAAATTATGTCAGTGCCAGTCACAGTCTGGTGCAGAGTATTTGTCATCACTACTATCTTTTGCCAAAATCATGTCTTGTTGGGGTAGATCGAAGGTTTATCTTTCCCTTCTTTTTAATTTGCCACTGATTATAGCCATATGTAAGTTTCTTCATTTGGTTAATCTTTATTTGTTTATTTTAATGGTGGAAAGGTGGTTGGACACGAATATTTTCAGAACTGCTAGTTGTCTGTTGGAAAATTGATAGTTCAGTCGAAACAGAGAAGTCCCAAAGATAAACTTGACACTGGAAAACATGCCAAGAAACTGCTTTTGAGTAGGTATTTCCTTCCTGAAAATCTTAATACTGGGCTTCTCACCACTGCTTTCACTGCTGGACAGTTTGGACTCTTATTTGTGAATATGTTGTGAATATGTCAGAATTTTATTGGGCTTGTTTAAAACCAAACTTTGAACCTTCACTCAGCCACAACAAATTGCTTACAAATGAGAAATAGGGTAAGCACAGAAACTCTTCAGACTAATATATCATTTCACAAAAATCATCATCTGTTTGTAGACAGTTCCGAAGAGGGAGGGAAACAAAATTAATCAAATAAATTAGTTGTTTTTACATGTTTTTCTTTGCATATTTGGGAAAAAAAAAGTCAAAGTAGTGATTCAAGGTCTGAACTACTTTCTAGTGTGTTCTGTGTGCAGTGAACTATTTATCTCTTAGAAAAATTGTTACGCCCTTAGGTATATTGCTACACTCACACAAAGCTGTCAGACTCCTTCTTTTAGTTCCTATATATATGGCTGAATTTCCTTATGAGTAACTTTACACGTCGTCATGTTTCCTTGTTCAAGAAGCAGGGAAGGATATATATTCCTTTTCGTATAAAGCAATGATAATATATGATTTTAATTGTTGGTTTGGGCAATACATGTAATAAGATAATATTTAATGTATTTTATAATATATTTTGTTATATATTAATATAAATATAATGTAAATTATATGTGTGTGTGTATATATATACATTACACAGTGTCCCACCCACTCCATAGGGGAAGAATCTGGCCTCACTTAATGCTGTAACAAAGCACTCAAGTTACCTCATTAGGCTCAGGCTTTCATCTGATTTCTAGATCATTTCACCCATACGGAAATCTCAGTGGTTCTGCTTTCCTCAGCCTATAGTCTACCACAGTTTTCTCCCTTCCCTCCATATCCTAGTCTTTACATATCTTTTTGTCAGAAGAGGCTGCTGAGAGGCTGAGGACATTTGGTTTGTCTGTTGTGGAGAAGAGGAAGCCAAGAGGCAACCTCATGGCTCTCTGCAGTTTCCTGAGGAGGGGAAGCTGAGAGGGAGGTGCTGGTCTCTGCTCCCTGGTCACTGATGACAGGACACATGGGAAAGGCTCAAAGCTGTGCCAGGGGAGGTTCAGACTGGACATGAGGAAAATTTTCTGTACTGTGAGGGTGGTGAAACCCTGGAACAGGCTTCCTGGAGAGGTAGTTCATGCCACGTACCTTTGTGTCTAAGAGGCATTTGAACAATGCCCTCAATAATATGCTTTAACTTTTGATTAGCCCTAAAGAGATCATGTGGTTGGACTTGATGATCTTTGTAGGTTCCTTCCAACTGTTCTGATCTATTCTATATATGCCAAAACCTGCCAGTCACGCAGAGTAACCATGGTGCTGAGCACATTGGGTTTCCAGGTTGCTCCTTCCTGATTCCATCTAACGAGAGCCTACAAAAAAGCAGGATAGGGACTCTTTATGAGGGATTGTAGTGATAGGACAAGGAGTAATGGTTTTAAACTAAAAAAAATGGTAGATTTGGACTAGACATAAGGAAGACATTCTTTGCTCTGAGGGTGGTGAGGTACTAGAACAGGTTGCCCAGAAAAGCTGTGGATGCCCCATCCCTGTAGGTGTTCAAGGCCAGACTGGATGGGGCTTTGAGTAACCTGATCTAGTGGGTGGTGTCCCTGCCCATGGCAGGGGGGTTGGAACGAGGTGATCTTTAAGGTCCCTTCCAACCCAAACTATTCTGTGATTCTGTGATTCTCAAAAGATGCTGGAAAAAGATCTGACGATCGGCAAATGCAAGAGCTCCCTGTTCATGCATCAATTTTCCCAGCAAGCTCTGTCTCAAGTTTCCATGCCACCATGTGGCATATTTACTTATAGAAAGCATGACATTCATTGTTATGGGAAGAGACAAACCAGGAAAATAAGGAGTAGTTTAAGTAAGAACTTAACATTTGTAATTTACGTTTGTAAAACACTTGAATGGATACAAGGGGGAAATGCATAGAAAAGGAAGTCTACATAGTTTTAGGCAGACCGCTAACATAGTCTGTTAAGGCCTATTTTCTATCCAGTACAAGAAAAAAAAAAAAAAAAAAAAAAAAAAACTAGGTTACTGTGTGTGTACAAAAAACAGAGGTCTGAACAGTTACATAAAAGCTATGCTGTATGTCGAGAATGTTACCATCTGTTTCATGTTCTTAGCTTGTAAGCTTCCAAGAAAGAGGAAAATATTTGCTATTTAGCTGATATGTAATCTTTTTTGAAAGATCCAGACACCATGTCATGGTCTTAATTTAACTCTTACTGGAAATCTTTGATGATACGTTGCTGTAAGAGCTTGTGGCAGTGCAGCGGCTCAGATCCTTCATCGAGATGCTTTCAGTGTCCGTGCAGGTGATTAATTCAACAGTAAATACAATATAGGACATAAACCAAGTCTCTCACCAGAAAACTAACTTAAAAGCAGTGCTAAAAGAGGCTGGAGGTTTTCTTTTTAAATAAATAATCTCTGTGGTAATCAAAAGGAGGTATATGGAGCGTTCACCTTCAGGCAACAATATGTTTGTATGATGGCGCTAACTGAAGCTCAGAGCAACACCAACAAAAAAAACCAAAACACTAAAACCTGAAATGAGACCACTTATACCCAGTGATCACTGCTGTGACAAATGCAAAAAAAAATCAGCAGAGGTTTCACATGAAAGGGCTTTAAAAATCCTCTATGTGAATACAATAAGAGGAATCATGACCTTTGTTCTCACAGATCTTCACCCTTAAATTAAGCTTAGGTTTAACCTTTAACATTGACCTCTTATGTTGTTTTAGCCATTTCAGCTATAGTGGCCTATGCATCGTGTCTCTAATTAATCTAGAAATCTAAATATTTCAGTTCTTTGTTTTCCTTAGGAAACATGGTTTAAAATATTATTTTAGTAAACATTCAAAATTGCTTCATATTTGTTAATTGATTTCTTGTCCCCTTCATGCTAAAAACTTTCCATGTTTGAAACCTGTGCCAGTATTAGTTCCACAAATTACCCCAAACTGGGAAGATCCACCTCTTTGTCTGTTTATACAGTGGTATTATCCACTGAATAGAGTGACTGGTTCAGGACCATTAAACCCAATGCCATTTGCCAGGTCATTCTTTTGGAATGATATACAAGAGACACGTGTAATTAACTCCCCCACTGGTTGACAACAGAAAGAACAGAGCAATCAGTCACTTTGTGTACACAGTCCTCATTGTTGTAAGTGGTGTTTGGGGGCAGATTCCTGCTGCTGTGGTAGGGAAGAGCACTTTGTACTCTTACTGCCAACCAACATCATCTTCCTTCCCTGCTCTAGACAACGGTTGATTTTTATCTGCTGACTGAAAGCACAAGATAAAGCTAACTTGAGTCTTTTTTTTAGAATCCGAGAATAAACAGTCGGAACTAGAGTCTTGTTCTGTCTGAGAGCTTACTGATATGCACCAACAAATTATGATAGATTTCACTGATGTGTCTGCAGCTTCTCCAATAGGTACATCAGAGAGGCCTGGTGATAAGCAATGCCTTTTTGGCACACAAGATTGTTTGCCGGGTGGGTATAAATCTCAGGTACATGCTGGTAATGAGGGGACGCACTACTATGTCAGTAAACTAATTTGTCACCTCTCCTAAAAGTTTTGGAAGGTATATTCTTTTGCATAAGGACAGGACAAACTGTGAACTAAGGAGAGATGCTCATGGAGAAAACTACATGCGAGGTAGTGATAATCTCACTCATGAGGCACTAAATGAATTTTAGGACAGTGCTTGCGAATGTTTTTGCTCTTATTATGTTTTGCTATTGTTTTATGTGTTTATTACATGTGTAAAAAGTTTAACATTATGGTATGGACTATTCAGGCAAAGACATAGGCTCAAAAACTGAAATCTCATTGACTCAGATGGACTGTCGCTGTTTTATATTTGTTTTAAAGGTGCTCCAGAGTGCTCTTTTGTCTCTCAGACAATTAAGTCTTCATGAATACAAGCAGGATACGTAAAAATTATTCCATTTCTGTATTGCATATTAAGTTGCTAGGGGTGTTTTGGATGAGAAAATAGAAAAAAAAATGTAATTAGCAAGGAGTTCTTTGTCCTTACCATAAAAAGTGTAGTTATTAATAATTTAATAGTCAAGCAATATAACTACACAGACATTTGTTTCAAGACAGTTTGCAAATCTAAGTGTGCAGTCACATCCATGCTGAACTTATTTAGTAACTGCACAGTTTCTTCCATATATGCTGACTGTTGCATAAACTTAACTGTGACTTTAAAGTAGATGTCTTTTTGTCACCATTGTAACCTACAGTCATTGAAAATCCAGTTATAAGTTGCTCTCTCAAATGTAATTTATTTTAGTGTATTTCTCTATTTCAGGGAAATATCTGGGGGGTGCATGTGTAAGCAATAAAAAGGGTGAAAGTTCTGTGTCTGAGGCTCTTAGATACCCTTGTAATACAAGTAAGGGTAATCAGCAAGCTATGTTTTTTAGTTAGTTGGTTTTGAAATTATCCTGATGGTTTTTACCTGCTGTGAGCTGTCGAGTAGAGACAACATCCATTTGTGAGGCTTCCTGTCATTGCAGAGCCACTGCTGATGTGCTCAAATCTCCAGTGGTGGTATAGAGAGATAGGGTTGGTGATGATGGTTCTGCAAATGGTCCCTTTTTTCATTTGGCCAAGAAGTGAAATAGGCTCAGGCTGGTGTTGTATTGCAGCTATCAATAAAGCATGACTCACTCACTCTGATCTTAAATCAGAGGACCTGCCATTCTTTGTAGAAAACTGTGAATTTTCCCTTCTTTCACTCTTCTTTCTCCAAGGCAGATAATTTTGAAACCAAATGGATCATAAGCTTAGATCCACTGCAAGATTATTTTTCTTTGTGTTTTGACTGTTGTCTTGGGTACTATACTTACTGTAGGATGTGGAAGGAAATGCTGAGTCACTTGCCATTAACCAAGAGGAAGTTATCAGTGTATATCTCAAATCTCCTTCTGTGTCAATAGGCAAAGGATCTGAATCCAATACAACCCTGTCAACTGTAATGTATCAATTACCACTGTCTACATACAGGAGGTGAAGCACAATGGTATTGATGGAATCCTAGCACCTGTTGAAGTTAATAGGAAACATCTCATTGCCTGTAATAGAGCTGGGATTTTAACTGATTCTACTGGAGCAAACTCAGCTATGCTGGTCTACTCGTGAGGATCAGTCAATTCAAATTCAGCAGAAAAGAAGCTGTAGTTCTCAAAAAGAGCGAGGCTCTGTAGTCAAGAAGATAACTTTCAAAGTTGTTTCTAGGTTGCCTTCATAGAGGCTGCACAAGCCTAACAATGTAGGGTATAAGCTCTTTTTCTGCCATTAGTCCAGTTTTTTGAGTAGTTCGGAAACAGTTTGAAAAATTGAGTTAATCTTCCTGAGAGGAAAAAGTTCAAATATTTTATCTACAGTGCTCTGAAGAAGGCTTTACTTCAGCCAGTGAGAGACTCGCAAGAAACATTGGTTCATTACATCTGGTACAGTCTATTCTCACTGGAGCCCAACTTCAGAGGAAATCTAAAATGAGCCATAAAAAAAAGTTTATTTTAAATTATTGGAGAAGGACAGCTACTGAAAAGAGAAAACTAAGTGATGACCAGCTTGGAAGAGAAAAACACGGATTGAAGAATTTCAAACAAAGGAAGAAAGACCAATTTATTCTCCAGTATGTAACCCAGGGTTGTGATGTGGGTAATGAAGATTCGAGCCTTGGAACATCATGAATATGGAAGTAGGATAACATGAAGTGTTTCAGCTTTTGTACTGAAGTTTTCACATAGCTTTTCTCATACCCAAGTGGGGAGAATGGGTAGGTAGTGGATAAAGACCTTCCTATAAAAAACCTTCTTTGAAGTATTCCAAATGGGGTAGATATACTTCAGGGAGGTACAGTAGGTTTACTTCATTATCAAGTAATAATAAACCTGATGAGACACAGACTGAGAAAAATTTGTTCCAGAAAATATCACTTTGAAGATCAAGTAAAGTTTTTTTTTTTTTCTCAGATTTTTTTTACTTTCTCTGTTGGCTTTTCTGAACTTTTATTTTATTATTATTTTTATTTTATTTTTTATTTATTTTACTAAGATGTTGCTGATCACAGGTCGCTTATGCCACCTGGCGAGTTGGGGTGATTATAGAAGCAGGGCAGGTCACTGACATTTGCCTCAAGATTTTGTTTCTCTGAGAGATAATAGGTGCCATATAAACACTTACCTAAAAATTACTGTGGTGTTACTTTAGTTTAAAGTTTAAAGGTAAAAGCATTGTAACTGACTAGCTGTAATTTATTACATTCAGGTCCAAAAATGAGCATTCTCCTCATTGTCATATCCACAAAATACCTCGTTTCACAGAAGTGTAAGGAAAAGCCACCCAAGACAGTTTCTGTTCAGAATTTAACCGCTTGTCCTGTACTGTTGCCCCAAAACCTCGTTAGGGACTGCAGGCATTTAATGAGCAAAGATAATTTCTTCCTTAAAAGGTGTCCGTTTCACTCCTTATTAAGTCTCAGAGGATAGATACTGAAGTAACACCACACAGAGAAATCTCTCTTTTATGCAATGTATGAGCTAGGTTCCTGCATGCATCAGAGACAGATCAGACTAGGGAGCTTCATATTCAAGGATTTTGGATGCCTGGGGCTGCTGCCTTTTTGGTGGTTTTGCCCTTTTTCTGGGAGAAGGCAGTCGGAGAGTGGACATTTGATCTTCTGTCCCACTCAAGCTGGTGTCTTGTGGTCCCAAGTTAATGAAGTGCTTTAAGTTAAGTAAGTTGTTATGCTGTTAGGAGATTTGTTAGAGGTCCAGAGCTGTACCTCTCTGCCTAGATGGCAAGCTAATACCAGCACAAATAATACTAACACTTTGTGTTTAGACTTTGAACACAAGCACAACTGGAGAAACTCAAGCTGGCAGAACTGGGAATTTCTTAGTTTTTGGTGGCTTTGTACATTCTGTAATCTGCAGTGTCTGGCTGGCTGAGGGCAACTCAAATGGATTGTTTTCAGGAAGTGTATTTCCATGGTCTAGCTGTCAGCAACCTCCAGATAGGATTTAGTCATGAGACTCACTGCCAGTCTATTAAAAACTAACCTTCTGAGCATGTTTTGGGCTTGGTCATAAATTACAAGGTTAAGTTACAAGGCTCTCCATTACCTCTGCACAAAGGTGCTATATATAACGGTTGTCTCACTATGACAACCTAATGGGGACAAATCACTTTAAGCCTTTCCCCAAAGGTATATTGGGAAAATAACCTCTGCACCTACACACACACAAACATGTACTTACAGTGGTCAGTCTTCGCTCTTAGTTCTCCTTGTGGTCAAAGCTAAATAGGATGGTGAGCATGGCAAGAATTCTTTTATGACAATTCAATAGGAATTTTGCTTAGTGAAAATACAGTCCAACTCATATATTGAGACTTGGAACACCACTCTGTTGTGTCAAGTCAGGCCACATGAATAAAACTTTAAAAAATAAAGTTTGAGTTTGAATCGTATGGTCAAAATCTGAGGTAGGAATTGTTCTTTTGCTGTTGAATTATCAAACAAGAACGCTGCCTCAATCTGTGAGAGACACTGGGTTTGGAAATAGTTTAGTTTCTTATCTCAGCATCATCGCACCGTAGGACATAAGTACTGACTGGAGCTGGAGAATGGTTAATAAAATCCAAATGATATTTTAGTGAAATATAGTTTAAAAAAATGAGCAAGTTTTCTGCTCACACAGAGGTAGCAAGGCTAGGAAATTCTGCCAGAGAAGCCCATGCAGTTGCATCTCCAGTGCAAATACATTTTTTCTTGCATGCTGCTCAGAAGTTCCCGTTGTAGTGAGAGTGTTGCCAATGTCTCTGCTCAGTGAGAAAGCTAGACAGAAATAAAATCAGAGGAAATTTCCGTCTGCATCCACCTGAAAGACCCTTTTCTTCCTAAAATGGAGGCTTCCCCCTCCTTTCCCCAGTGTTCAATTTCAATTTCAATTCAGTTCAAGTTCAATTTCAGCCCCAAAGGAAATCTTTGATTTTGTGGCACTTAAAACAAAAGCTATAGGAATGAAAGTGCATGTACCCAGGGCTTGATCCTTTGAGCTCCTCTTTTAGTAGCAGGTATACTAGTTACCTCAATCAGGCATCAGTTCCTTGAGAAATCTTGAAGCAGTGTTCCCTTTCCCTGCAGCAGCAAATATTTTGGGAAGATGGAAAGGACCATGCAGGGATGAAGGATGTTGTCCATCTTTCCAGTCAACACTATTCCATCACCATCTACGATTAGACAGTCAGAAGTTTTTATTCCCTGTATTTGAACTTGTAACCAAGAGGTAAAAGACTGAATTCTTTCACTGGTTATCTGAATACTGATTTACCAGTGTTTAAAATTAAACATATGGAAAACCTCCTTAATCAATGAGACTTTTAATAGAGTTTAAGTATGCTATTAATCACCTGCTTAAGCAACCTGTAAGAGGGCAGATCCAAGGAATACATTAAGGTCTACCTAGAGATAAAGGATTATCTATGGAGGATTTGTTTTGAAAAGCACATAGGGACTTGTTTAAAAAACAAACAAACAAAAACCTTTAAAATATTTCATAGGGAAATAATCCTCTGACTATCACATCTGGTCCTTACCTGATTCTGCATAATTTGCAAAAGTGCTTCCCTGCTTATTTTGGTAGGTTTTTATAAAAACTTCTGGGCCCCAGTATTTGTATGTTTTAAAAATATTTTTCACAGGCACTTAAAATGCAGAATCTTTCATGTGTACAGCATGTTTTTCAGAGAATAACAATTAATTTCTATGGCCCCATGTGAAGCTCTGAAAAAAGGAAGTTGTAATGGCTGTACTTGCAAGAGCTCCCTTTCTCCCTTAGCTGTAATTGTGCAAATGGTACTAAGATAATACTGTCATTGTTTGTCTTTTCCATGAAGCCAGTATGAAGATTAAAGTACCATCTGGCTTTCTGAAAGCTAAAGTTAGCAAACCTCTAGCTTGAGACAAACAAGAAGTTGGATCCCTGCTCTGGTGGGCATTGTAACTTAACTTTGCTCATCTCCAGTTAAAATTCTCAACACAAATCAGCAGTCAGAGCTTTTCCCTCCTCCTAAGAGTTAGCATTCTAGCAGAAATGTTTCAAAGCACATTTTCCTGGAGGTCTGTTAGGTCTGTTCTTGTTTTTATGCTCTAACAGAGTGTAAAGATAGAACTGGCAAAGTAAAGCTTGTTGAAAAATTCACAATAAATTTTTTGTTTGTTTGTGAAATATTTTTTTCTGAAAACATTTTGAAAATTAGCCAGCATTTTGCACATTTATATCAATTTTGCTATGAGGTTTTGACATATCTTTTTACTTAGTGTTCCTTCTAGGATCTTAAACCATTTGCACAATCATTACAAGAAAAAAAGAATCTTTTTAAGTCATGCTTTATCTCTGAAATCCATTTTTTCATGAAATATTTAGAAAGTAGTTTCAATAAAAAAATAAGTTACATTAATAGGAAATTTCACAGAAAGTGAAAAGGAAGCCTTTTCAAGCTGTATGAAATAGAAATATTTTCAGATTGTTTTGTGAATTAAATTCTTTTTTCTTTTTTTTTTTTTTTTGTTACCAGCTCTTCTAAAAATTGTAGTTGATAAGCGCATAGTGATTTTTAATGAAGATCTCATCAGAAGAATTCGCCAGGGCTGTTAGTGATAAAAATACTGTGTCTAGTTATATTCCAGGCAATGTTACCACTAGCAGAACCAGAAACCCACTCTCATTTGATTACTGCTGTATAAAATGTTGTCTATAAACAAACACAGAGGAACCCATCTCCCTGCCTCTATCCCCCCTCCCTGCCAATGTCAAAGCAATTAAAAAGGAACTCTGTGTCTTGGAGAAAAATATGATTGCTTTTCAAATATCATCTGGAGATCTTACTCTCCTTTGGGTTCCCTGCATAAGAAAGTAGGCAAAATTGCAGGTGATAGAACAGCAAAATAACGGAGTCTTACGAAACAGGTCTTTGCCTGACCAGTGAGCTATTTGAACCGATTAATGTCTGGAGCAATATGGCATATGCTTGTGCTCTTTCCCTGTGAGCAGTTCTTATTAGCACTGCTACACATCTTCTGTGTGGATCAGAGAAATTCCCCTTGCATCAAACCAAATCTCTTCCTGAGGCTAAGTAGAATAGTATTGAAAGTTCAAAAAAAGGCTACTGTCATTATGAAAAAAGGAACCTAAATGATAATGTGGGTGGTGATATAGTGCATGGAGGTGTCCCGGGTATAAATTTAATGAAATCACCACCTGTGTTCCTTCTACAAAGGCAGCTGAGGTGCATGAGCTCTTAATAGCTTAATAAATTCAGTAAACTGGCTTAGATTTACGGATCTACTTTCCTACCTATGCTTCAAGTCAATGCACCTCACGTGGACAAATATTTTGTGCAGAAGATGCTATTAATTTATGGCTGTGATGGGAGGTTGTTAGATGATGAATATCTGTTGTGGCAGACTTTGTGTGAGACCCCACTTGTATTAAGTTGTTAATCTTTCTCTCATGAAAGTTTTTGTCCTTTTGCTCTTACTTCAAGAATTTGGTTATTTTGCCATTGCTGCAAGCTTTCTGTCAAGTCTCACACCCTCAAACTGAATTTACAAACCACTCTTTTGGTGGTGCAGTGAAAAGGGATTGGCCACAGTGCTTAAATACCAACTCTGACTGTGTTATTCAGTATAAATGGAGCCACATTAAAAGGCTGGCTACAAAGTGTAGCCAGAGGAAGTGGAAGTCTTTTCCACTAAAATGCTTTACTGTAAATATTTAATGCTTGAGGTCCAGTCAAAATCTGGTGGTCTCTGTGGGTGAACTCTGGGTGAACTTAAAGTGCCCCTTTGGACTAGGCAAATTTCAAAAGGATTGAGTCTGAGAACTTGCTGAGCAGCAAACCTGTATTACTCCTGTGTTGTCTGACTGCTGGTGTTGGATTAAAAACACTGAGCCTGTCTCAGATGAAGAGGCCTGATGAAACCTACTGTCACTAAACCTGGTACCCCACAATTGCTGCCCCATCACCCCCAGTTATGGTCATTCCTGCCTTTCTCAGCAGAGAGTACCTCTATCACAACTTCAAAGTTACCCTCGAAGCCATCTGATAGCCAAATGCCAACACAGTCCTCATGTGACTGCAGAGAAGGCTTTGAAGCAATTCTACTCAAAAAAATAATAATAAGGAAAACTGTTGTTTGGTAGCAAGATGCTTTGAGTAAAAGCTCCTGATTCTGTCAACGTATGCAAGCTTTAGCTAGTGAGACCATGAAGCTGAATTGGGAATTTTGTACTTTAATGTTGTAAGCTCCTTTGTTGTCTTTGCGCTAGTTTTAAAAATAATATTTAACAAAGCTTGTAGTCACTGCTCTGCATTTTGTCTTGGCTAGCTGAATTTTATTTAGAAATGTCTGCAACATAAATTCTTACAGCTCAAGCTCATTGAGATATTCATGTTTATACATGAATTTGTGAATGACTACCAGCAGGATTTTGCTTTACTAGTGACTGGAAAACATCCAAGATATGGGCACCAAACACTGACGTGTATGAAATCAAAGCCATTTCAGAAGATGATCTCTGTAACTATTGTCTCATCTTCACTGACTGTAAAAATGAGAAGAGTAACATTTGACCACAGAAACTAGTGTTTTGAAAATTAATTGATATTTGTAAAGCACTTCAGTGAGGTAGGTTACTCCTAATTCAGGACGCCACTTCAGCATGAACACGCAAACGTACATAATAATTTTACACCTAGCTAAAAGATGAATCTTTTCTTTCTAAAATACATGACCTTGCTTTCATCAGCCGATTCGATAACACAAAGCTGTCAATATCAAGCTGTGTTGAGATTCCACTTGTCATTTCATTTTTATCTGGACAAGAATATTTTTTTTTAATATCACTGGTGATTTTCTTCTGGATGAAACATTCCATCTAGTGCATATCATAATTCTTCCTGTAGTGCTTGTCAATAAAACCTGTTTTCTGTCTAAAGAAAAATGTGCTCTTATGTTCTTTTCCCTTTTCTCTCCTCAGTGCATAGTTTGGGACTGGGATTCCAATGGAAAGCATGACTTCATTGGAGAATTTAGCTCGACTTTCAAGGAAATGCGAGGAGCTATGGAAGGGAGACAGGTAAGTGGAGACAACCCAAGCAGTGTCAGTATGTAAGCTTTGTAGAGCTCTGTTCCTCAGGCAATTCTGTAATGCTGCAGATGACATTGCCTCATTATTTCTTGGAAGTTCAATTGTTCTGTTTATCTCCTGTATGTTCCTGGACATGATAACCTGAAAATGCAAAAAGCAGCCTTTCCTGTACTTCCATGCCTGAAATAATTAGGCAGTTTTTCTAGTTCACATTCCACAGGCATTTCTTTCTGCTAATATTTATTAGGCATTGAGCCTAAGAACATAGTTTCTGTAAAGTGCTGTGCTGTTATGGCAAAGCAGAGGCACAGTCTGGGTACTCAAAGCATTCCCCAGCTGGCCTACAGCCTTTTTTGGGTGAGGGTCATTCTCCATCTTTCTCCATTTCTCATGTGCTGCATTTATTGATATCAGCTCTAAATTGAACCCATCATAATGAAACTAATCAGTTTCTGAAATGTCTTGTGAATTACAGTCCTAAAGAAAAATGAAGTTATTAGGTTATTAATAATTTCACTTCTTTATGTCAGCTTGATCTTTTCAAATTGGAGTTGATGGTAATTATTGAATGTGATAAATGATTTGGCATATCTAATTTGAGAAATTGTCATTTCCTATTATTACTTAATCCTGAAGGTGTTTTGATAAATCCTCTGAGGGGAAGTTTAAAATGTTGGCTTTCTGATCTGCTGATAATTTGTAGTCACTGCTTCATGGTGATCTCAATACCTCTCATACTCTCATAAGTGCATAATAAACTTTATTCAAGCTTTACATTAGGGTTCTGTTTACAATGGGTTAATAGCAAGCTAACAGAGACAAAAGGTGTTTATTAAGTGGTGCAGTCATGCTATTCTGTAGATCGAGAAGTTTCTACTGTTCTTCCGTGTATCTTCTATTGATGTTCTAGAGTTTTGCATATTTTGCTTATATGTAAAATACCACTGATATATATATACATCACTCATGTATTAACCCATTACAGATACATCCTGGACAGAACCTGAGTGTAAATGAAACCCTGCTTTGCTTTCTCAGAGTCAAATTAAGTTAGAAGATTAAGACCCATTTACAAGAGACTGGGCTGAATTTTTGCAGCTTTTACATCACTTACATGAAGTGTTACCTGCCAAAACTTAAACCAAACTGAATCTGAGTGGAAGTAAAACCTATTTAAAAAGGCAAACTAATTCCAGATTGAACATTAACAAGGGCAGTGTTATGATAGCACCCCGATTTTGAATGTAAGTGGCTATGGCTGGGAAAGATGCCATGTGAAAGTGGTAAAGGGTGAAACTTTTCAGTATAAACATTTCCTAAATGGCATCAGGGTCCTTCCCAAACAGCTTGTTGAACAAGACAAGAGCCTTGCTGTCCAGAGTACCAAATGGCTGTGAAGGATAAACTACACATTTTTTATTCTGTTGGAGAAACAGTATTCTCTTTTCATCCCCAGCTAGTGAAAAGGATGATTACCCTGTCAGGGGCATAGGACGTTAGCATGGTCATTTGTCAAACCTTGTTCTTGTCTATATAAACTCACATTGTATTAAAAGAGTGCTGTCCAGGAATATTTTAATGTTGCACAGTGCCTTGAGTGCTTAAGCCTTTATGTTGCTTCCCTTTGCCATCCCGCAAGCTGCCTTTTCCCCTGTAACATCACAGACTGCTTTTCACTGTAAATGTGCAGCTTTTCTCCTCCATGCTTCTAAGCTGTTGTGGCATTATTTCTCCCTTGTTGCTCTCATTTTATTGCTCTTGTGCAGTTACTCTATGGGCTTGTACCTGCAAAACCTGATACTGTTGTTGTAGGTGGTTCTCATGGGACACAATTGCCACTAGTATGAGACTCACTTCTCCCCCCACCTCTTATATAACCCCTGGTTTGTAGTGTAGTCTGGAAAAAAAAAAAAAAAAAGGTTTTTATTGGATGACATAGTAGGTAATAATAGTCATTTAAATGGTTAATAAGTATCACCCCAAAATACACATGTACATGCCAGACAGCTTTTGCACCTGATGAATGCAGGCCCCAGTTGCCGCTAATAGCATAACGGGCAATCTGAGCAGGTCGTGATGGAAACAATTTAGTTATTGAGGTAAAAGTATTGTGGGAGATCACATGCTGCAAGGAGAGGTTGCTTGTGTGTGGGACCACATCACTTGTCTTCCTGGCTGGCCATCAAAGAACAATTTCCCTTTCCCTTTTTCTCTTCCCCTTTCTCTCTGTTCCTCCTTCCTTCTTCTTCTTCTCTCCTTTTCCTCTATCCTTCAGATGTAAATGTTGCTGCTAAAGGCAATTTGTGCCGTTGGCTGTGGGCCCCATAAGTATGTCTTGGGTGCATAGTTTGTCTCAACATCTGCTGTGCAACATGGTGTGATATGGTTAGCATTTGTCTTTTTTTTTCTTTAGTTTTATTCTCACCTAAGAAAAAAACATGTTCAATGGAGTGTTTACTTTGAATAAAGGGGGTTGAGGAAATGGCAGAGGAGGTGGAAAGTGGTTTGCATTCAAGTGGGTCCCCATGTGCCCAAAGACGAGCCGGCGCGGAAGAAGACTGGCCTGGCTGAACAGAGAGTTGTGGCTCGAGCTTAGGAGAAAAAAGAGGGTTTATAATCTTTGGAGAAGAGGGCGGGCCACTCAGGAGGACTATAACGATGTTGCGAGGCTGTGCAGGGACAAAATTAGAAAGGCCAAAGCTCATCTGGAGCTCAATCTGGCTACTGCCGTTAAAAATAACAAAAAATGTTTTTACAAATACATCAACACAAAAAGGAAGACTAAGGAGAATCTCCATCCTTTACTGGATGCGGGGGGAAACTTAGTTACAAAAGATGAGGAAAAGGCTGAGGTGCTTAATGCCGCCTTTGCCTCAGTCTTTAGTGGCAAAACCAGCTGTTCTCTGGATACCCAGTACCCTGAGCTGGTGGAAGGGGATGGGGAGCAGGATGTGGCCCTCACTATCCACAAGGAAATGGGTGGCGACCTGCTACAGCACTTGGATTTATGCAAGTCAGTGGGGCTGGATGGGATCCACCTGAGGGTACTGAGAGAACTGGCAGAGGAGCTGGCCAAGCCGCTTTCCATCATTTATCAGCAGTCCTGGCTATCAGGGGAGGTCCCAGTCAACTGGTGGCTAGCAAATGTGACACCCATCTACAAGAAGGGCCGGAGGGTAGACCCAGGGAACTATAGGCCTGTTAGTTTGACCTCAGTGCCAGGGAAGCTCATGGAGCAGATTATCTTGAGTGTCATCACATGGCACTTACAGGGCAACCAGGCAATCAGGCCCAGTCAGCATGGGTTTATGAAAGGCAGGTCCTGCTTGACAAACCTGATCTCCTTCTATGACAAAGTGACATGCTTAGTGGATGAGGGAAAGGCTGTGGATGTGGTCTACCTTGACTTCAGTAAGGCTTTTGACACCGTTTCCCACAACATTCTCCTCAAGAAAATGGCTGCTCGTGGCTTGGACTGGCGTACACTTCGTTGGGTTAAAAACTGGCTGGATAGCCGGGCCCAAAGAGTTGTGGTGAATGGAGTCAAATCCAGTTGGAGGCTGGTTACTAGTGGTGTCCCCCAGGGCTCAGTGCTGGGGCCGGTCCTCTTTAATATCTTTATCGATGACCTGGATGAGGGGATTGAGTGCACTCTCAGTAAGTTTGCAGATGACACCAAGTTAGGTGTGTGTGTCGATCTGCTCGAGGGAAGGAAGGCTCTGCAGGAGGATCTGGATAGGCTGGAGCGATGGGCTGAGGTCAACTGTATGAAGTTCAACAAGGCCAAGTGCCGGGTCCTGCACCTGGGGCACAACAACCCCAAGCAGCGCTACAGGCTGGGAGATGAGTGGTTGGAAAGCTGCCTGGCAGAGAAGGACCTGGGAGTACTGGTTGATAGGCAGCTGAATATGAGCCAGCAGTGTGCTCAGGTGGCCAAGAAGGCCAACAGCATCCTGGCTTGTATAAGAAGCGGTGTGGCCAGCAGGTCTAGGGAAGTGATTGTGCCCCTGTACTCTGCTCTGGTGAGGCCACACCTCGAGTACTGTGTTCAGTTTTGGGCCCCTCACTACAAGAAAGACATGGAGGTGCTCGAGCGAGTCCAGAGAAGGGCAACGAAGCTGGTGAGGGATCTGGAGAACAAGTCTTACGAGGATCGGCTGAGGGAGCTGGGCTTGTTCAGCCTGGAGAAGAGGAGGCTCAGGGGCCACCTTATTGCTCTCTATAGGTACCTTAAAGGAGGCTGTAGAGAGGTATGGGTTGGTCTATTCTCCCACGTGCCTGGTGACAGGACAAGGGGGAATGGGCTGAAGTTGTGCCAGGGGAGGTTTAGGTTGAATATTAGGAAGAACTTCTTTACTGAAAGGGTTGTTGGGCATTGGAATGGGCTGCCCAGGGAAGTGGTTGAGTCACCATCCCTGGAGGTCTTTAAGAGATGTTTAGATGTTGAACTTAGTGATATGGTTTTGTGGAGGACTTGTCAGTGTTAGGTCAGAGGTTGGACTAGGTGATCTTGGAGGTCTCTTCCAACCTAGACGATTCTGTGATTCTGTGATTCTGTGGGTGTGTTGCTAGATATTTCTAATAAGGAAGGCCACATCAGAGAAATGTAATTAAACGAGGGTGAGGAGATGGGTAGGTTAGATGTAGCCCTTCATTCCTAGAAGAGATTTTTTCGTAGCTTCAAATCAGAAAATGTTATGTTTTCCATGTAGTACTTTTTCCAGTCAGAGGAATAAAACTGCCAACAGCATCCTTCAGTCTGTGGCGTTAACCATTCTTTCATAAAGCGTCTCAAGAGTGAGTGTCTTGAAGATGAGGACCAAAATCTGAAATCTGATCTCAACTGCTGTGGAAGCCAGTGTGAAGAGCAGAGCTCAGGTCTGACATCCCTGTTTGAGTTGCTGAGGAGACACAATGAAACTTTTTATTATGGTTGTATTTTAGTTTGTGCAGTAAGCTTTATGGCTAGCTACAGTACATTGCTGTAGTTCTGTCAAAAGATAATCAAAACATCCTAGGGATAGTCAGCCAGGGTTTTTCAGTCTCCCAGAAAAAAGGAGAGAATGAGAGGGAACATTTACCATTGGCAGGGATGAGGGATCTCTCCTTAAGTACCAGCTACAAATCTGTGCAGAGTTAAAGGAGGCTATACCAGTGGCATGGCTCTCCCTCTGCCCATCAGCAGCATCTGTATTAGTTGGTGTCAGTTCCACAAATTGTCATAAATAACTTTAATTGGTAAGGATGAGAGTAATATAGTAGTATGTGTTGGTGAGCAGGAAAACCTGTGTGTCTTCTGTGTGCTGCTAGTACTTCACATCATTTCACCAGTTTACCTCATCTCCATTTGGTGGATTTGAAAAGGATCTTGAAGTCGCCTTTTAATTGTTCATAGTTCATCCTCCAGAAAGCACTAATAGTATTCTATCCCATTCTTCAACCTGCTCCTCAAGTGAGATACGTCTTATTATTACAAGTCACGTAGCCAAACTATCAAATGCTACAGAACCTCTTGGGATGGATATGTGCTACAGGAGGTGATGGTGCTTCTTAGACCATTTCAATTCCATACCCTAGACTGAGTATTGATTATTCCAAATGTTGAGTGTCAGCCTCTGATCAGATGATCTTACGGTTGGCTTGCTGACTTGCCTCTTCTGTGAGATTTCTTGGAAATTTGTGCTTGAAACCAGGCATCATTTAGATAAATGTGAATCTAACACTGGCAGCTTGGTAGTGGTTGAAGCAGTAGTGTGTGAAGGAAGAAGAGAAGATTTCTTCTTTGAATGATTGATCACCTGTTTTGATCAGGAGTGGTGTGAGTAATTCATGAATGCCTTTCCTAAATGTGGCAGGTCCTGGGTGAGATTCACAAGTCTTGAGTTGTGATGCCTTCAGAATCAGAGTTGCTTCTCAGTGATTGAAATTACTGAATTCTGGAAAAGCTGGTTGGCCTTTGGTTTGTGATCCAGGTGAAATTAATTCATGCTTTTTAAGAAAACTTCCTGATAATGAAAAATCTTTTCAGTGAAGCAGTATAATAGCTTGGTGTGTGTTTCTGTTCCTTAATAATTACCTTGTTGTCACAGACTGTTGTTTCCTGACAGGTAGCCTATTTTCCTACTGACAGCCAATAAAAAAGGGGCAAACACATCCTGTTGTTTAAATGTACGTCTGAAATAGACATTTCTAAGCCTTCTGTTTAGCATCTCTCACCAAAATTCATCATTTACTCCTTCATCGTAATCTTAACACACACACACACACAAAATTAAGAACAAGTCCATCACTTTTTGTGACAGTATTTTTTAGTGAAATACTAGTAAATACTTAGTTTATTGTATTCTATGATTATTTCCAAATATGTTATATGTTTTAATACATGTGTAGTGTCAGTTTTATAATATTAATCTTTCAAACATTTTAAAATAAAACTAGAAAAGCTTGATAAAAATTTAAAGACTATTAAAACCATTCATAGGAGATATCCTCTATTAATGAGAAGAAAGTCTCTTTTTTTTTTATTTTTTTTTTGGACATGGAGGCAATAAAACCTGAGGGATTCAGAGGAAAATGTCGTAGAAACAGAAATCACCTGGATTCTCCTGCAGTACAAGAATTATATAAGGGAGAAATCTGTTCCTGTGTTCCTATATTACAAAAAAAAAATGAACACGTGTATATGTGCACACACAGAGAAAGGAGAGGGGAGGAAGAAACCCTACTGTGCTTACTATCTCTAGTGCTATTCCCGCAGGTTCCGTGTGTTATTGGAGGAGCTGGAAGTGCTGCTGAGGTCCACAAGATTGGGTGCAATCCTTCAGGAATCTCAGCTGGTTTCCCCCATTTGTCCAGATACCTGACTATGAGCCTCACATCAGGGCTTTTGCTTCTTTAAGTAACTAAGCACAGATGGGACATAAGCATGTTTTGGGGTTTCATTACCATCATATGCAACAGTACTTATATTCAATAAACAGGAGATACTTAAAACCAGGTAGTTTTCTGTTTCAGATTCATTGTGGTGTTTGACAGGGAAAGACCTTGTATTGCCCAGAACTGCCAGGCATCTGGAGGAAACATTAAGTGACTTTCAGGATGATGAATCCAAATTTCACGATGTTTACCATTAGCATCAGATTGCAGACTCTTGCATTAGTTTCCACTTAACTGAAAAGTTAATTTAAGAGACAAAAATGAATCAATAAAAACAATGCCAGATACCAAATCAATACCGGGAATGTAAGAGCAGACTGAAATTTGGGCTTGTCCTCACAGTACAAACAAAATATTTCAAAGTTGTTTTGCATTATTACGTACCTGGTTAGAGCTGTATTCTGACTTCTGTTGTCTTTGGAAGAGCTGGAGATGTGACGAGGTCTGTATAGGGAATTTCCTTCAAATGACACTTGTCACATCTTCAGCTTGAGCTGTGGGAACTGGCAAGGTCAGAACCACATCTTGGTGTGTTACTAAAGATTGAGAGTTTCATGTAAAAGTCTTATTTTTTTAAGCCTACCCATAAACTGGGGAAGGACTTCCTTTCCCTTTCCCTTTCCCTTTCCCTTTCCCTTTCCCTTTCCCTTTCCCTTTCCCTTTCCCTTTCCCTTTCCCTTTCCCTTTCCCTTTCCCTTTCCCTTTCCCTTTCCCTTTCCCTTTCCCTTTCCCTTTCCCTTTCCCTTTCCCTTTCCCTTTCCCTTTCCCTTTCCCTTTCCCTTTCCCTTTCCCCTCTCTACTACCACATCGACAGATATAATAGGTGCAAATTAATTCTTGTTTTCTAATTTTCTATTTTCTAGGAATTTGCTAGCCTGTTCTTTCAATTGGTTTCTTATCCACATCACCCAATGACATGTTAGTGATTTGCATTCCAAATGTAGGCGAACATTCCTATGTATGTTTTACAGTTATCACAGAGAAGCTGAGAGGAGCAGATTTTTCTCCCCTGAAGTAGTTTTACGCTGCTTTGGTCCTCATATAGTATAAACTTCTTCCAGAAACCAATGACATGAACATAATAAACCTTATGTTCAGGCTTAAACAATCTTTTTTTTCCAAAGGAAAAGCCAGGCATTATTGTCTAAACATAGACATTGAAAAGTGTTCATGTTGGAGGAAGATAAAATTAAGGAACTGCACCTCAGACATTCAAGGGAAAGCATGAGATCTCTCCAGTGTAGTTCATTGGCAAAGGGAGGAACAAAAATCCTGACCCCTATTTTTTCTCTCTATTCAGTATATTACAACTTCTTTATGATGTACAGACAGCACAGATTCTCTGTAGGAATGCTTCCAATAAGTTTGGAGATAACTGTGCTAAACCATCTTGCCAGACAGCAACATATCAAGACGTGGGCAGTGATTTTGCCTCACTGTCAGATTGCTTTTCCAAATAAAGAGCTTATTGTGCTCTTGTGTTGTGTCACAACAAGCTCTCTGTAGTTGGAAAGAAGGGCTTTTATTTCTTAAGCCTGACTACCTCTCTTGAGTAGAGAAAAAATGTTTATGGAGAATCTCCCCTGAACAAGTGGGCCTGTGTCTGCCTGTCTTCTCAGTTGGAAAATTCATTTTCGAGACAAATAATTGAGCTGTAGGCTAACTGGGAAAGCAAGCAGATGTGCTTCCTGCAGTTGGACCATTTTTTTAATCTTTTCCCGTTCTTGGCTCTGTCACCTGTCTCCAGAAATGCAGTGATGAAAATACTCCTCCTCCTCTGTGCAAAAGAAGGTCTCATATTGCTCCAGAGCCATATGTTTTGCCTTTCCTTTGTTGACACTTGACAAAACTCCAAGCTTCAAATACTTTAGTGACATCCAAATAATTGGTGTTAGGAAGTGGCTTGAAGCTCAAAATGTTCATAAGTTCATATGATAAAAGTGATTTTACATGCTAAAATGATTTTCCCAGACAAATCCAATATGAAGGTCTACACTATAGACACAGTATTGTAACACTTAGATATGTTTCATTATGAAATGTCATAATGTGGATTTTTAGATAGTAGACTGTCCTGGTTCCTTTTGGAGATATATTCTTTGTTTTACTCAGCATCTGGTTAGATGTCACCTGTTTTCTCCCAGCACTTAAAAACACCTCCCTGAAAGAAAATAATATGTTCTTAACCTTATTTAATAACACATACACATACAAATCTGGTTTTCAAAATACCGATGGATACTTGCACATGCAAACATGTATTTTACTCCTGCAACAACAAATGAATAATATTGTAGTAATTAGTGGTCAAGGTCTGATAGTTTGGCTTTATCAGTCTGGCTGAAACCAGAGAAGGCAGAACATTTAAAGTGAAAATCACTAAGACGCTCAGAGATGTTATGATGGAAATAAGGCAACATATTTCAGTAACAAAGTAGGACTATTTTGCTGTAGAAATGAGTATTTGTAAAGGAAACTAAACAGAGCATTTTCAAAGAAGTTTTAAAAATATATTCTTAGGGATAATTTACAACTTTTAATTTGTTAAATATATCATTAACTAGCTGCATCTTCTTTCCACATTTTAGTGGTTTTCTTAACTTTTTGTTTTATTATCGGACTGAAAGGAGAAACTCTTGCTCTCTTTCAAGAGAGAGTGATATGATCTCTGATTAGAATTTGTCTAATTATAAATTTAATAGAAAACACCAGTGATACTGTGTATGCAGTTTTGCAGCTAAAATAATGCATCAGGTTGCTCCCTCAGGTATTTTCATTTGTATTAAGTTCCCTTTTATTTTGTCTTCTTAAATAATCTCAAAAGATCCTCAGTTTTGCTCATGTAATACCTGAACCTACAGGACTGGAAGGTGACAATGCAAAAATCTGGGTATCTCTCTGAGCACTGTGTCCACACGCACACAATTGAAGACAGATGTTTGCCTCGGGACCTTTTCTGTTAAGTTAATTCTCTGCATAGTTAATGTTTTTAATTCTTTCTTCTGTGTGCACCATTACTGATAAGATTCAGTCAACTGTGGAAATCAGACACTGCCGTCTTTGCTAATCATTCAATGTGTACATAAATTTTCCTTCATGTAGTCACCTCTTTTTTTCACAGGTACAATGGGAATGCATTAACCCTAAATACAAAGCAAAGAAGAAGAATTACAAGAACTCAGGCATTGTCATCCTTAACCAGTGCAAGGTATTTGTGTTTTGCTTTTTGTCTGTTAGACAACAAAGTGGAACTGTCTGGAGAAAGCAATAGAAACTGATCCACTAAAAAAAGTAAAGACAAGGACTTGGATCCCAAAAGTAAGCTAACTGTCCCCAGTATTCCTCTCTAATTTCTCTTGTCCTGTCTCTACTGTTGTGCAATGGAGTAGGCAGTCCTAAATTCATGACTCCAGGCTTTCCAAATGGCCTTGTGTGTGTTTCCCTTCCAGTCCTTCCAAAATTCATATCTCTGAACATACAAAATTGCTCTTGTTCCTCCTAAGCCAATGGCAAAATTCTCATTGACTTCCTAGTGGGAAGGAATAGAGTCCAGTTCTATTTCTGATGTCAATTTACGTTTCTATAGTTTTAGAATCATTTTGGTATTTTTGCTCTTTAAACTTTTGTTCCTTTCTCAGACTGTATGAACGCTTTCTTCCTGTACCTTATTTTCAGTTGGTCCTGCCCCTTCTTCTAGTTTACTTTTTTTCAGGCAGTTCCACACACTGATATTTTAGCAGTACACAGTTAATTTACGCCTTGATTTCTTGTCTGCAGATCCACAAGATGCATTCTTTCTTAGATTATATCATGGGAGGCTGCCAAATACAGTTTACAGTAAGTGTCTTACTTCTCTAACATGTTTTAAAGAAAGAGAATCCCCTTAGTTACCGATTCATCACTTTCACAAAGAAAAGAATCTTATACATCATTCCTTAGTAAGTTATTAAGGTCTTATTGCAAAATGTATTGTGCCCAGAAAATAAACCTATGCTAATGCAGTAGGAGTTTTGTGCACATACCAATTTATTATGTTTTAGAGCAATGACAATCATGTTGCAAAACGTAAAGACAGCTCCAAACAGGGGGCAAGAAACTGTAAGAAACGGCTGTGTTTAAATAGATCTATAGGTGTTTTCTTCGAGTGCATAGTGTATTGGCTTGTATTCAGTTTGCATGTTTAAAAGTGTTTGTATCCACTTAGCTTTGGGTTATCTGAGGAAATAGGGCAGGATAGCTGAAATGAAACAAACCATTGATAATACACAACTTAAGTAAAGTCGTCTGCAAGGACAGGCAGTGGGCACATAAAGGAGATGAAAGATCCATTCTGTGAGCCACAGAGACGCCTAAATTACTGCTGATCTCAGTGGTAAGTCCACCAGCTACAGTATTGTACAAATTCATCACTATCAGTTTTCTACCTACGTGGAACCAGGGAAAGTGGATGTCTCTGTGCCTATAGCTCTGTTCATTCATAACCTAGTGGTTCTACTTAATCATAAGCTGACTGTCTGCATGTTTTCCTTCTTCCTGTCTCAGTTGCACCAGTACCCATGATGATAGCATGCACTGCTTGTCTGCCTTATTGCTGTCTCTAGAAATGTATCAGAGATTCTCTTGTGGGCACTGAAGCAAAATACTGCAGCCCACAGAAAAGATATTCTGTGCTTTCTGTATATATCGTATGATCTCCATTTATATATATGCTATATATCCTGTATATCTCCTTTTCACATAGGCCTAATTTGGTTACTTCAGGCCACTACAACAGATCAGGCCTATTCCTTTCACCTTTCCAGATTTCCATTTCTTTTGATAGGAATGGGACATTGGATCTGGAATTGTTTGAAACTGTCCTGATTCATTTATTGTTGTTGTAGCCTTAAAGTTAATGACATTTCCATTGAGTTCATGCCATGTACAGGCAGCACGATGCAGCTGTGATCTGAAAGGGCACTTGTTGTGGGAGGCAAACTGGGAAGCTAAGCTTAGATTTGGTAACAGAAAGCTGTAGTATGATGTGCCTGCTCATTTAATGCACTGATGAGGGCTTTAGTAACATCATGCTGTGTGTTCTTTGGATAATTTGTACATCCATTGTAGGAACATAGTTTGTAGTTAGAAAGAATGTCTCTGAAAAACCCAAGTAAACTTTTCCTTCACTTTAAATTTGGTTATTAAGAAGCCTTCATCTTCAGAGATCAATAGTGCTGATTCCAGGCCATTACTTTTATGCAGCACTTATTGCAGCACACCGTATCTCTTATCAGACAGTGTTCCCTGCTGTACAAGAAATGTTCAGAAGCTGGCAGTGCAAATGGGTCTGTAGTCAGAAGACATATTCATCATGTTAGGAAATACAGCAGAAGGGATGTGTAGTATGCATAAAAGGAACTGTAATAGGAAGATATATTGGACAGATTCTCTCTTAGACAGGTCATGGTGTTGGACAGGCTGATTCTTTGCTGAGAGATCTAGCAGGAGATCCTAGCTCTGCAGGATATTTTCAGTGCATTGAAAATCACCCTTTTACAAGGCCGAGAAAAAAAAAAGTGCTAAGAGTTATTGCTATGTTTTCATTTAGATGTGGGAAGATGACTGGTATATTTGAACCAGTAAGTTTAAAGATACACTGACAAAAATCAAATATCTGCACTGTAAAAAGGATTCCTGCTTTGCTGATCACAAGAATAGCTTATTTGTGATATTAGCCTAGCTCCTGTGTTATGCTAACTTTGTATTACAAATTCTTCTCCTACTTATTTGCACAAGACCTCGGTACTGTCAGGTAATGCTAAAACAGAAGGGATCTGTGTTGTTATTTTGGAACCGTGACAAGTAACAATGGTCATCTTTCGTAAAAGTCTCTCCTTAGAGAACCAAACAGAAGTTTGGATCAAAATCAAGTATAGTGCATCAGAATATGAACATTCATAACATGAGCATTTAAATAAACACCCCAAAACTATTCTAATCCATTCAATTACCCATGTATTTACCTTAGGTTTCACAAACCACTAGAGTTTCTTGCTCATTTCTGACAGCTGTGGCACAGATAATTACGTATATGCATGCTGGTTAAAACATCAGGGGTTTCCTTTTGATTTATTCAAGTTAAATCAAGTTGTCATTTTGGGAAAAAGATCTATGTGGAAAACTACCAGGCTTACAGCTCCAGTGCTTGAGCAATGAGCAGGGAAGTGGAGGTGAAAGATTACTTTGTTTGCAAGCCAGATCAAGCTTACATCTCCTGACTGACACACTGTGGAGCACGGGAGGCTTGTAGTTGATCAAGATGACAAAGGGATTTGCAAGCTAACTAGAGTCCAGTGAGAAATATTTTTCTTCAGCCAAGAGTTAGCCGTGGAAAATCAGAAAAGGTAGGGAAAAGCCATATTGAGTTGATGCAGCATGATATTTCTCTTTTAGCTTCTAGCAACAGCAACAGAGAACTTTCAGGACTATGTCTTTTTTAAGGGAGAATAAAAACGTCATGTTTAATTTTCATTTTATAGCTGTGTAAAATAGTCTTCCCTGTGCCAAGCAGACTGCAGCTGGGGAAGGTGCACATTCACAGAGGCAAGCTGGGACTTTCAAAGTTCTTTTTGCAGCCCTCAGCAAGCCCCTTACGTGTCAACTGCACAGTAGAACTACAAACTGAATTCAGTACATCTGTAGCTATTGAAGATCCAGATATAGTGGGGTTTTTGGAGGAAGAGGTCACTGAACAAAATTGTAAGGAAGTTTGTAAATGGCTTTGTTCCCTCTAAGAGACCATATGGTTTTCTTGATGCTCCTCTTTGGAATTCCTTGAAAGCAACATCACAAATTCAGGAAAGAGCTTTCCAATCCATGCCAGTCATATCACAGAAAAATGCATGCAAGATTATCTCTTCAGTGAGAAGGATAAACAGAATTTTAAAAGGGAGAAATTAATTTTAAAAGGATTCTTTAATATATTTGTTTTGGCACCGAATGCTTCCCACAACCTCCCGTAAGCCTTTTCAACACAAAAATCTGTGCAGGATTCAAGCTGTATTTTTACCCTGCAGCTCACCTTTAAGCTTGCTATCATCTATGAAATTGGGAGGGTTAATTATTTAATGCTTAGAAGATGCTTTGAAGATAAAAAAATCCACCGGAGTATTTACTGTAGACACGGAGAATATTATTACAGACACAAGAAGGTGCAAAATAGCTAAGAACTGTGCCTGAATGGAGTTTTGATTTATAGTTTGAGTAGAATTTTTAACTCTCTAGGGATGTTTTAGCTGCACAGCATTTATGTCCTGAACATTACCTGAGCTGGAATAATTTAATTAAGTTTGAGAACCTAGAGATAATTTGATTCATTTTTATTAGAGCATAATTCCCCACATAGAATAATTATCCAGCTTTTTTTTTTCTAGTTACACCATTTTAGTTTTATTAACTCTTATTTTATTAGCTGCTGTATACTTTTAGAAATAGTTATTGATACTATCCTCATTCAAATTTGATTAAGTACACTGTGAAATGACCTTTGCTTTAAGGTTGCAGTCTCTGCAGAAAACTGGTTTTGGTAAAGATAAATGTTTGGTGTGGCTATACTCCTGCCCAGAACAGCACCACAACACATTGACTTTTCTTCTATTCCAGGTAGCTATAGATTTCACCGCATCCAATGGTGATCCTAGGAACAGCTGCTCACTGCACTATATCCACCCCTATCAACCCAATGAGTACTTGAAAGCTTTGGTAGCTGTTGGGGAGATTTGCCAAGACTATGACAGGTAAATAACCACATTTGATAACAGAGTTGTCTTTAGAAAGTGTTTTCACAGTGTGAAGTCAATGACTGCCTGCTGCCAGCTGCAGTAGCTCCATGTTTAGTCACGTAAGAGAAGTGACTGCATGACAGAAAGTTTAGTGTACCATACCACGCTGTTGAGAGTGACAGTGGGTTTAGATTAGTTTCATGGCAATGAAAGGTCCGTTTTTTGGCTGTTTGGCTGATATATATGCTAAGTTTTGAGTTTCTATCCACATGCCAAAATTACATGTTTGAGTGGATTTTTCATTTGTATTAAGCTTGAAGCCTGTTTTGCAGATGCTGACAGCATCCTTTCTCATACACTTGGGAATATGGTCTGTGCCATCCTACAGGAAAGTGTTCCCAAGATTTCATATTTGAAACTGAATTTGTAGTTGCTTAAACTGCTTAGTGGCCATGTCTGTTCTTAGATTCAAATGTGTGGTCTTTTTCAGTATTCTGTTAGCCTCTTGAATATTGCAATATCTTCCAAAATGAATATCAAAAGATACTGATAATATGTGCACACAACACGACAGTAAATAAATAAACAAATGCACGTAATTGGGCCAAATATGCTTTGATTACATTATGTACTTCTGTTGCTTTTAAATAGGCTGTCCGTCTCTATCAGATTAATTGCCCATTATTAATCTAATTACCAAGTACATTTCCTTTAAATGTTCTTTCTTTGCTGGTGATGCATAGTATCTTACACAATTATTCTTTCTCGTCTTTGCACATGTAATAGACATCCACCCACCACTTTGCCATGTGTAAATGCCAGATCTCAAAAAAAAAAAAAAAAACAATGGTATTTCCAGTCAAATTTGATTATACTTTCTGTGTAAATTGTGGAGGGACTTAATACTGTGGTTTATATGTTACATGTCGCATATGCTAATTAGCCTGCTCAGAGGCACTGCCATTTGCATGGTAATGAAATGCCTTCTTTAAGAAGAATGAGGAAAATACTGCCCTGATACAATTTCTGTAATAATTTGATGGTCAAATGTAGTCAATGAGTCTGAGAAAATTGATATTTTATTTTAAGTGAGCTGATAATTCCACAGTGATTATCCATTAATTTAATAAATGCTAATAATAATTCAGTGGATTAATATACTAAAAAATAATGAAAGGAATAAGAAATAAGAGCTGGTTCATGCACACGGATTGCTTTTTATTTATTTATTTCACCACTTAAGGTGCATTTGTTAAGAAAATGAAATAGTTAAGTGACCCAGACCCTCCCGTATGGAGATATTAATCCAAAATCAGGATTATTCTCTCAATATAACATACTCTAATCAATATGAAAAATACTAGCCGTTTTAAAATGAAATCATCACCTTCATTCACTTCTATTTTGCTACAAAAAATTCCTGTTGCTGCCAGTCAGCACAACTAAGGTCCTACAAGCTATGGATGAGGAGTGAACAAAAGCCAGATTTTCTTGTCCTGGGGAAGTGTCACTTTTCTGGCATGTGTTTGACAGATACATGCTCTCAAGTTGTGACACAATAAATACATGCCCATGGACAAGTTGATTCAACATGGTCAGTGCTTTCTGAGGAAAAATGCCAAATGAGGACCTCTTCTTTGTACTTGCATGTGTTGGATCCAATAGGCTGGAAATTAAATCTTATAATAATTTCTCGAAAGAAAACAAAATTAAGAGAAGCAAACCTTCTCACAGGGTAATTTACAGGTTCTATGTAGGGGTTTGTTTTGTGTGTAATACTCTCAGACTCTTCTCAGTGGTGCCCAGCAAAAGGACAAGAGGCAATGGGCATAAACTGCAAGACAGGAAGTTCTGTCTGAACACGTGGAAAAAATTCTTTGCCGTGAGGGTGTCTGAGCACTGAAACAGCTTGCTCAGAGAACTTGTGGAGTCTCCTTCCCTGGAGATATTCAAAAGCCATCTGGACATGATCCTGAGTAATGTGCTCTAGGGGACTCTGCTTGAGCAGGGAGGTTACACTAGATGATCTCCAGAGGTCTCTTCCCACCTCAACCATTCTGTGATTCTGTGAAATCTTCAATATTTACATTTTAAAAAAAAACGAGTTTCAAATTCAGTTGAAAATCTGAAATGTGGCATAGATCCGTTACTGCTCCAATGAGTTCAGTTGTGCTTCAAATGCTGGAGGATTTACGTTCCCAGGTAAAGATCAGCCAGAAGTGAAAAGCAGGGGCTCACTGAACCTAAAGGCTGTTTACAGCCAGAATGCTAATCATTTGCACAAGGGCATGTCTTCAGTAAAATTAAAAGCAAGCCTACAAAGGTAGCAGTGCTCTTACCTGAAATTTTATAGTTTGTACCCAGCAATCGTTTCAGTCCAAATCACGGAAAATACATTCAAGCCAAGTCTTCTCATAATGTAGGTTTCTGTACATATCAGCCTAACATAATGTAACCCTAAGTAGTTAATCCTCCAAATTAAGTGCTGCCTCGCATCCCTTGATACAGTGGAATAATCCCTGCTCATCCAAAAGCCCATTTATCTTCATGGTTCAGGGATTCCTGAAACAGTTAAATGAATAGCCCTGTTCTGCATAGTTAAGCATGAAAGAATAACATTCATTCTTTCATCAGCAATATTCAGAGAATGAGAAATAGACTTTGATTATTTACCTGATTGTGGAAACGCTGCAGTCCTGAAGGAACAGGCCAATCTGATAATGGTAGAGGAAATGTAAGAGCTGTTCACTGGCACAAAAGACTTAATACTTTTTATGTGATGGAATTGTTTCAGACTATAACAACATTTGTCATAAGAGAGAAGATAAAGTTTGTACGTGATATAATCAGTGGCTAAGCAACAACAGCAATGGATCATAAAAGAAGAAACATTCATTAGTTTCAAGGAGTTAGGCTCTAAAATGTAGTTTGAAATACTGGAAAGGGGAAAAGGCATTAAAAACTTGTTACTGAAACTATTGTGTAAAATAAGCAGACAGCTCCAAGGAGAATAATTTATTTTAAGATAAATTACTCATGAATGTTAAAAGAGGACATAATAAAGCAATAAGTGAGAAATATACATATCCATTTAAACATTTTCACAAGCTTTCCTTTATATAAAGAATTATATCACTGTTACAATTTTGTCTTGAAATTAAGCAAGTCTACTCAGCCTTTTTTGTAGCATAGAGAAACAGATGAAAATGATAAAAAATCATTGGGCACTGAAATATTTGATATCAAAACGAACTGTTTCTGCCTCGTTCCATATTTATTCTTTACCTCGGTAATTTTAGTACTGTGTTCTCTGGATCAGAAGTCAAATTAAGTGCTTTCTCTCTACGAACAGTATCAGCCTTTCCAGGATTCTAAAAAATCAGTTTATTTGATCACTGCCAAATGTGCGTGAGTTCCCTCTACATGTTTTGGGCAATGAATTGCCAAATGTATATAATACAGGTGAGGTTATAGCTGTCTCCTCATGCACTACAGCTGGCTTAGGACTTCTCTTCTTACCTTCACCAACTCTGCATGGTGGTTTTGGCCAACCCTTCATTTTGGAGACCAGTGGAGACCCCTTCAAGAGAATGCAACTTTTAGAGGATAAATGGTAGGTGTATTTGAAAGATTCTGCAGGTTGAATACTCAGACATGAAGAACGACAGAATCATTCAACAGTTAAAATATCAGACTTGTGAACCAGGATCTTATGTCATGTAAACCATGTATCTCTGTAAGATATGTGATAATAATTTTAGATGTCTCCTGTTCTCCATGGCAACCGCTCCCGAAATACTCTCCCTTTGCATCATGAAACTGCCCATGTTCAGCATAGAACAACAATTCTTTGTAAGCCAGAGAAGCCTATGTCTAAATTAGCCTATGTCTAAATTTAGCCTATGGCTAAACTGGGGAATCAGGGAATGCTTCCTTCCCCCTCTGTCCCAGTGGAAGGGCTGGCCATGTCCTGACTGCAAGTCGGGACCTGGACTGCGTCTTCTCATATCACCTTCACACATCCTGGCTTCCATCAAAAGAAACTGAGGCACGTGGACAGGGATGGAGCTCCTGTGCTCTGTAAGAGGATGTATAGTCTGAGTAACAGTTAGGAGACGATGCTTGTGAGCCTAAAAGCAAAACACAGCTGCTTTGTGTAGGCAAGAACCAGCACCCGAATAGTACCGGGATGTGCCCTCAGCACATATATTGGCATGTACCTAAGTCTGTTCCCGGTTTCACAATCTGGAAACTTCTGTGAAAACTTCTGTCTCTAGATAAAACAAGTACTTTTCCCCAGATAGGTGTAGTTTTGCTGTGACCTCTCATGTAAGCACATAGAGCTCTATACCAAGGTACTTATATGTATGCACCCAGAGTTTTTTTCCCATATCAGTATAAATATATAGGTATGTGTACAATATATATTAGATGGATATATATGTAATATGTATGGTTAACACTTAACCATGCAGTAAAAAAATCATTTCTCTTTTGTGCTATTTTATAGCTTCCCTCTCTGCAGATCAAAGCCATAAGTCACAGTAACAGTAGTGCACACTGTTTATTAAAATGTCTGGCCCTTTGATCTTGAAGATTTGTTTTACCAGTGCTGGAATACAACCAACTAGCCATTAGTGTAGCTCATCTTTCTTTCTTTCCGACCTGAAAGTGGGTTGGAAAGGGGCTGAAAATAGCTTCTTTCTTACAATAAATGCTGTTACATACACAGAGTGCTAAAAGCTGAAATACTTCCTCAATGATGTTACATTATTACAGGTTTTAATGATGGGATTGTGAGTGAAGCTCATGGCAGGACCTGCAAAATCTGATCCTCAGTTTGAAATCTGATTTCTGCAGTTAGTAGCTTACGTTTCCCCTCTGCTTATTAAGAATCTTGTTATGTAACATTAAATATTTATGTTTGCATTAAAATCTCTGTCCTGATTTGGCAAGACACTAGAGCTTATTATCTAATCTCATTGAATTTAGCCTGACTCAAGAAAACATTGAAGTATTATGCAAAATATAGATGGCACGAAGATGGAGTTAAGAGTTTTACTGAATTCGAACTTTCCTGCTAATTGTTTCTCCTACACCCAAATGTTAAACTGTTCAGTATCTCCCATATACATGGATTATCTTTATGATTAATTTTTACACACATATTTGTACATAAATTCAGAAGTCTTTACTGGATTAATAAAAAGCACTCACAAAAGTGAGAGTTAGCTATTATATGGTCAAATCAATGCTTCTACTTTGAAAAAGACAAAAGATCTTTTCAAATACTTAAAGTATTTTATACTCAAATACTTAAAGTATCTTTTCAAATGCTTAAAGCATTTGTTACATTGGATATTTGTGGAACTTCCCATTCTTGATGGTCAATCCCTGTTCTGATCTACGCATTCAGCTTATGTTTCTATGTGTTCTACCACATAGTTTTGTAAAATGATACCATAAAATTGGTCCTCATTTAATTTGTATTCAAAATATATTTCAAAAGTTAGTTCTTAATTATTTAAAATACGTATGTCTGTTAACTCTTAAAAATACTGCATTTTATTGCTTTTTTTGTTGTTCTTTTTTTCTTTTTTCCAAAAGCCCTTGAAACACATGGAAAGTAAATTGTATCTATTTCCTGACACTAATGTCCTTTTTCATTTAGACAAATGAAGACTTTAAATTCTCAAGTTGCTCCCTAAAACTGACATTTATTCTAAGATTGTATGTTAACAAACTGCTTGTATAAAACACACTTGTCTAGCAATATCCCCAAAGGCCATTAATAGGCAGAGAGTACATTACTCCTACAAAATATAGAAATAATTTATGTGTAGAATATCTCTAAAATATTTAGAATGGCACATTCCACAAAAGATAGGAAAGTCCTGAAGTCAGTCTGAGTTTCAACAATCAATGAATTCTTCTGCAATCAATGAATTGCAGCAGTAACTAACAGAATGCAAAATTTGCTAGTTATTTTTTTTTCTTCAGTATTTTAGGCCTGAGGGAGTGCATTCACTTTGATTGAAAATCATGTACAAAAGCTTCCTTCCTTCATGCAGTAAAGTGCACTTGAAAATTAAGAAGGGAAATTTTGAAAGGAGAAAGAGTTCCCAGTCCAGCATATCCCTTTCAGTGAAGATCTAAGAGTGGAAAAAAATAAGGGCAGTCAAACTAAGTCAGGTAGAAAGTCCATCTATGCCAGAAACACATTTCCTGAGGTAGCCAGCACCGGGCAGTTATAGAGGGGGAAGAGGCCAAGGTATATATGATGCTCTACCTGCTGCAGAAGATTTGTATAAATCAGTACAACTGGTCCCAAATACAAAGGTCAGTAGGTAACTAAATGCTGTGTTCTGGATTGAGGCATTAGGTGGAAAAAAAGTTTCCAGAGTTTAAACCTTGCAGTGTGTTTTTTTTTACTTCTGGAGCCTTGTCCCTGAGAATTACTTACCAGGTCATTCATCCCGAAGCTGTGTCTGGGTTTGTCGATGAAGAGTCTGAGAGAGTTACTTGTCTGGCAGGCTCTGAATTAAATACCTTGACGTAATTCGGGCAGAGACAAGGAGAAAAGTAGGAACTTCCTTTGGTTGAGATGGTAATATAATAGTAGTTCATTAAAACCGGGACAAAAGATTGATGCCTAGAATAACTGGCACTACATGCAACATTGAATTTTAATGAAATCACTATGTAGAGCCATAGATGTTAAAATTTAATCTACCCATGAAGATCAATAAATAAAAAATATGGTTAATTATTTAGCATATCTCTTTATCACTTTAATTACAGAAACAACCTTTCTGGAGGCTCTTAAGCAAAAAAGATGATTAGCATATCTAAACAAATTTAAAAACCATGGGGGAAAAGGCATGAATCTTTTTATTTAGTGCTTTAATAGGACCGAATTTACATAGACAGAAAACAAAAGAAAACCAAAAGAACAATAACCTATAAAGAAGAACTTGTAGCTTATGTTGATCATTAAGCATTATCTCGGGTGTGGGTAAACATGCTGAAGTATTTGGATAACACAGAACTAGAACTGCACAGGAAAAAACGGCATGCTAATACTTTTAATCACCAAGCTGGATTTAAAACCCTCGGATTTAACAGTTGAAGACCTAGGTTGGTACGATTATATAGTACCTGCATACACAAATTTTGTATTTGCCTCTGCAGTGCTTGCTGACTTATATCTGCTGACTGCTGCCAAAGAGGAGTTTCCACAGTCACCAGTTTTTATCCCAAGAATTAGTACAGGAGATTTAGTCTACTACAACTGTGTTGGGAAGGAGATTTCGTAACAGTTCATATTCATATACTTATATGTATACATACGTATGTATCTGCAGCTGCCCTGTATCTGGTCAGATACTGTCAGTTTTTACAGCTCTGTCTTTTCCCTTACCAAGTTTTCATCTTTGTGTCTTCTTTACACTGCCTGTTCTGCCAGGCAGTCACTGCCTGTGTCAGTGTATCAGCCATGAGCAGTCCCTTCCAAGTTTCTTATCAAAACAACTTCTTTTTCTCTTTGCTATTCCTCCACTGCTGCATTCTGTCAGCTGGTGGATACATCAAAATCAGAACTTCTGCAGGGCTTTTCTAGGCAGTCTTTACTATTTTTTTCTCCTCTGAGGTAGAGCTTTGTTCCACACAGTAGTTGACACGTTGCCAGTACTACGCAGACTGATACCTTTGTGATTTCTCTGTCAGCATCTCTTTCTGAAGAGAATGACTTGAAATACAAAACCCTACAAACAATCTGAAATACCAGTTCACCTAGTGGTGTAGAGACTAGTTATTCATATAAATAAGTATTAATAAGTATAAATATGTAAGCATAAATAAAGGAGACAGCAATTTGTTGTGCCATTTTTCCTGATGTCAAATGTTCCAACAGTTTGGTATCTGGTACATTTGCAATCAACACAACCATTTCCACAATTTCAGAAGCATGAATTTCCTCCCTGCATTGTTAAGGATGTAATTATTCTAGTCATCCACTCTATAATAGAATGTAGCAAAGCTGTTGATTATTCCCATTTGAAAACCCATCAGCCCATAAATGAATACCATCTTCTAAATCTCTTGCATGTTTACTTCTTTTTGGAGAAACTGAACACCTTTTGCCTGAGTAGACCATAGCAAGATATTTGTGGATCCTATTGTTCTCAGTTAAAAATGGGCAACCCTTAATTCTCACCATCCCTTTCAAATTAATGTGAAATCAGCCTTGATCAGAGATTCCAAATCAACAGATAACAGAGAGCATTTGCCTGTTTCCTCCTGCATATTCAATGATGCCTAGCTGAGTGTTTAGCTATCAGTATATTTCACTTAAACTTTTACTGTAGCTTGTTTTGATAATGTTCTTCATTTTGACTGGATGTTATTTTGATTTTAGTAAAATTACATCAACTACTCATTTGGTCACAGTAAATCACAATATAATCTCTATAACAACTGTATCACACTCATCCTAGAAAGCTCATTTGTATCCTGAGAGCATTTGATGAGAAATTTCTCTCCCAGCACCTCCCTGCATACTTATGCCAACACAGACCTGTATTCCCTTCTTCCCAGCACATCCCTTATACATAGATATTTTTGTGATAGAATTTGTTTGCAGAGAAAAGTCTCTGACCAACCATTTTCACTGTAATTTGTAAAAAATGACAAAATTACTTAGCAAAGCTTTTGTTCTAGAGGTTGCTTAATGCAGTACCCCCTCAAACTAGAAAGCTACACTTGTGTTTCAAGAAGGAAGAGCCCCAGAACTGTTTGAGGTTCCCCATGATCTGCATGTTACGTGATGGGTTCTGCCTGCTGCCTAGTGTAGTCTTCAAGTCATGTCAAGTTTTTACCTTCCAAAATTACAGTCTGTATAAGAATAACCTTGTCAGTCATGGTACAGTTTTCCATATATGGTGCCACGTAGCCAATTTACTATAGTTAAGGTTTTGGAAGCTACAAGGACATACTGACAACCTCTTACAATTCATAGGATTGCCTGCAAACTGCCTAGATTTCATAGGTTAAATGTAACTCAGTGTAGCCTTTTGCAGCATCCCCTTCCCTACTTTATTCCCACTTATGACATCCCACTTTTTCAAGATAACTTTTACTGAATTGGGTCTTATAAATCAGGTCATTGCAATTTATTTGTCATCTAACAGGGAAGCATGACATTTTGGTTCCTGAGTATGCCATTTTATTAAGTTATCCTTCTAGTAAGTAATATATCTTATTGTCATTTTGTTTTGCTTAACCTACTCCTCTCTCAAGCTCTGATGATTTTTTTTTCTGTAAGTATTTACTTTTCCCCAGTCTAGGAATTTCTGAGTTTGCTTTCTATTTTTACCCTGCAGAGCTTCTTTCGCTGTTCTTCAAATGTTAACAAGGGGAAGCTTAAATCTATTGTACCTGGACTTGGCTTTGTTAGTTATTTCGTGTTGATGCCTTTCAGCGGTTAGCTTCAGGGAATTTGTATCCCTTGCTTCATTAATTATTTCCCTTGCAGGTGAGACAGGCACTTCTCTCATATTCTTGAAACCCAATTACATGACAGTATCTATTTCTCTGTATTCAGCAGATTCCAGCTCCCCTAAGGTGACTAAGAGCTGTAATTAAAGATAGTGAATGAATTTAAATGTAAGGATTTTGCAACATGAATGTGTAGCATCTCTGTCTATGACAGACCAAACAGTGTAGCTGTTGCGGTGACTTGCTATTGATTTGCATGCTCCTAGCTCTATTTTGTTACCAGGATGTAAGATGATCGGTTCATTCCTGCTACTCCTTTAAAAAGCACCATGCATTATGAACTGGATGCTAAGCCTTGTTACGTACGGTGCAGGTTTGATTAAACGCACAGTAACCCAGCCAGAATCAGAGATGTGGTTGTATCAAACCAGGCACAACCCCACAGCGGATATGTTGTGGCAGCGTACCAGTCCCCCAGAGCAGAATACTCTTTATGGGGAGGAAACACTGCTGCTGCCAAACTCTTGTTTGGTTGTTCTGACTCAGGCGGGGGGCAGACAGAGCTGGACCACAGCCTGGCTCTATCCCTACCCACCCGGGGGGAGTGCAAGTGGGTGTGCAGGACTGCAGGGGGTGAAGCAGATGGGCTCAAGTGCCTTCCACTCAAACAGGGTTTTTTGGCCCTATCTGATAATACATATCATGTCCTTTATTTACCTAGCTCTGCTTGCAAAGCAGGAACTGAAGAAGTTTAAATATTTCAAATGATTTCTGTATTTTCTTTGGAACTGCTGCTAATCCCTGTAAGCTGTCATGATTCAGAATGTACTGGCATCAAGCCCTTCTAAGTACTAAATAATACACTCAGGAACATGATTCATTCATATGCTTTAGAAAAGAAACACTTAATTCAACTCATTTTCTTCCAGTTCACTCCTTGAACATGAAAGATTGCAATTTTAATTGAGTTTAGATATGGCTTTATTTTGTTTGTGTCATTTTTTTTCTCATTTTTCTTTTCCTTTTCCTTCTCCCCCTTTCCTGTTCCCTCCCTTTCCCTTATCCCATCCTCTCCTCTCCCCATCCTCTCCTCTCCCTCCCCACCCCATTCACACTTCTTTCAATTAAATGTGTAACAGGCACTCCTCTTTTATTATGGCAATTTCAAATTTCTTTTTAACAGAGGAAAAATATCTAATTTTATCACTGGAAAAGTGTGTAGAGCAGAGCAGATTCATGGTTTATTCTTTTAAGACTGGAATTGAAAATGAAAGGCAAAGTAATTGATTTTGCTGCATCTAGTGTTGCACTTTAAAAATATCTTCCTGGTAATTCTGATCTAACCCCAAACTGAAATTACAAGTGACAGCTTAATACCCAGGGATTCTAAACAGGTATATTCCTTGCAAGAATTTCAAGGAGCTGAAAATTTAAGGTTCTTGGTTGCTTGAAACCAAAAACGGGTTTTTAGCATTGCTTTTATATTCCTGGTGTTTCTTTTTTTCTTCCTCTTTAACTGTATCTTTAGTACAACTACTGCAACTATATTGCTCCAGTTTAAAGTGAGCAGGTTTTCATGCTGAGGCTGTTTAAGAAGCCACCTGTGTGGCTAGCTAGAAGTTCATTTTTCAGAATGAATAAGTGGCATATAGAAAGATTTAGGCCATTTTTTCCCCCTACATTTACTCCCTGCAATAAGAAATTAGACTCCCAATTTAGATTTTAAAAAGGAACTAATCTTCAGGTAACATAGTCCTGGCAGCTCTTGTTTTCCTTTCTGAGTACGGGTGTTGTCACACTGATGAGTAGCCAGCTCTATCTCCAGCATCATCTAAACCAGCAGCTTCACGGGTATTTGCAAAAGACTCTGTAATGCCTGATTATAAAATAATTTCACCCAGTGGAACAATTTTATCTAAATACTGCTCCTTGTTACTAGGAAAAGAAAATTCTCAGAATAAAGCTGAACTCCAGGTCTCAATGATACTGTATGTCAGAGGGCACCAGTAGTTAATGAGACGTGATTTTTAAAATGTTCATTATTTTGTCTTCTTTAAATATATTTCTTACCTTCCAGTTACCATAGGCTTCCTAGTGAAACAGAACAAGATACCATTATCTGTATCACTTACTAACTTACAAAACCTTACTATTTCCTTTGTTAGTCTCTTCTCCCTTCTGTGCAGTACAGCTTACTGAAATCTCTCTTCTGTGCCCCTGTTAAGGTATTGATTTGTCATTGTGCTTCCTCTGTTTCCACTAGATAGCTTGAAGAATGGGTGACTAAAACTGAGCATTGTTCCAAAAGGATAATACGGGATACTTTCAGAAGTCATTCTCTCCTGTGCATTATGTTAGAGTTGAGGTGTTACTCACGGTCTTTAACTGGTTATATTTCTGCTTAGAAGACCGCAGTCTTTGAGCCCTGACATTAATTCAGCTCATTAATTTACATTTACCAATGCAAACACTGAACCTGAACTCTGTCCTTGATTTTACGTTCAGGGTATAATCCAGATCTGTTCAGTCTTTGGTATCTTTCGGTAATATATGCCTGTTTGACAGGGAAATGTACAAGCAGTCGTATACATTTATGCCTGCATGACTAGTCACAGCCCTTACATAACCAAATATAAAAGTCAAAATCCAATGCTTTTGCTTTTCTCATCTTCATGTCAAGTACTTCGGTGTGTTTTTTAAATTATGCCAAGTTTTAATTTTCAGGGGAACCTGTGTAAAACACAGAACTGTATAAAATGTGAAGACAATGCAAGAGAGTAATTCTGTAAAGACTCTGCCAGGATCCACCTTTTTGCAATTGATTTTGTAAATTTGAGGTTTTGTTGAACCCCCTTGTTATTCCACTTTCTCTCCTGTCCTGTTGGCAGTCTGTCTCCAGCAGGACAGTGCTAGCAGTTTACTTTCATGTGCCGAGGACTCTCTGGCTACATTTAAACAAAACAAGTCAAAGGTCCTTAAGTGGCCTGAGGCCAAGGGTTTGACAATGCCCATGTCCTTGTATCTCAACTTTCTTCCTCCCAGCACAAATGGGTGATGCCCAGGCTGCCATCTGGGAGCGGTCTCAAGTACAGCTGCCCCCTGCTTAGTTCATGGGAAGGGTCTGGGGGCTGCTGGTTGGCATGGGCCAGCACTTTGCCAGGGACAATGCTAACAGGCCATGGGTATCATCACATCCCAATGTGTAAGCCAGGGTCCTGGGCCCATTTTCTGGCATAAAATAGGCATAATTGTCGGGGCAAACAACACAAAGGAAAAGAAAATTGAGTGAGTTTAAATTAAAAAGGAGGAAAAACAAAATCATTACAGCAGATCCTTTTCCTACTGAAATACCAGGTTAGGAAGCAGGGCTGGAGTCTCTGATGCATGCAGTTCACCCCTGAGGCAGGAGGAAGCCTTCCCCTCTTCTGACTGTAGTTTCAGTCCCTGGATGGCCTAACCCTTGACATGGCTTAGAGGCTGGGAAGCTGCTCTGCTTCCTGCAGCAAGCAGCTGTGGTAGCCTGGGGTCTGCTAGAGCAGCTCTGTCATGCCTTAATGCTCTAAGGGATTGTCCTGGAAGCAGAACACTGTAGCTACTTGGAGAGGCTCAGCTGATGCTGTCTTTCCTTTATCTCCTATGACAAAGTGAGGGGTGGGTGGGAAGACTAGAGAGGGTTACTTTGTAGAATGTCAGTGAGCCATTAAACAATGTACTCTTTTCAGAGTGAGTCCTTTATATTAGCTAAACACCTTGTTTTATGTGATAGGAAGAAAACTACTGTTTACATTAATATTGGAATTTATTCTGAAAGCTGTCAGCCACAAATTTAGAGATGCTGTCAGAGGATACTATAATCATCTGTTTTGTGCAAGGATTGTCACTTGTGATGATCAAAAGGCTCCCTTCTTCCCTTAAAGGTCAACCTTTGGGAACACATGGAAGTTAATTCCTTGGTCCCAGCAGCTTGGATCAGAATACCAGGCCTATGTGTATAAAGTCTGGAAAATGAGGATCTTCCCAAGGGGAAGCCAAGCTCACTGAGCACAGTGCTACCTGAGTGGCATGAGAGAAGGCGTTAAGCACGGGAGTAGCTGTCAGGACACCCCTCCTCTCTAGAAGTTCATGCAGTCATGTGGAATCCCATCTTGAGGGTGCACATGATCAAGCTTTACTCTGTCTCAAGGCAATTGTAGCAGTACATGGCTCTTACTCAAAAAGGAGATATGGGAGATTCAGACACGGAGGCAGGCATCCTGAGGGATGGAAGAGCCCTCTGGTGCAGAATAGCTTCCTGTTGGGGCTGAGCCACTGGTGCTTGGGAATGGGGGAGTCCTGCCACCAGGAGAATCCAGTCTGCTGGAGGTATCGCTCAGGGCAAGTCTCTGACTCGTAGCAGAATGGAAGATGGAGTTGCAGTTACGAGATTCCCTACACTTACTTACACTCAAGGAACTTTACAGGACAAATATGTTCACTGTACGGGTTTAGGCATCTCCCAGGCTGGGTAATTGCAGCCCACGTCAGCTTTCTGGATTACGTTATTGAACTTGGGCACTTACTTACATTCCACCTAAGTAAAACTGTTTTCGTCTTTATTTGCTCTCACCCAAAATCCATTAAATTGCAGCTCCACAGAGTTTGATTCTCTAATGCAACCATGGCTTAATTGTTGATGTAAAACAAGTTTTTTTCTCCACTCAGACTCTTTTCTAATGGCCTCCTATTTCTTGCCCTCTAAATGTGTGCCTGAAATCTCATCTGTATCTATTTATAAGGGCTTCCCCACTTCCGGGAGTGTTTAATCAAAGAGAAAGCTATCAGCAGGTGGTTAGCATTAAATGTCAGCAGCTACTTTGTTTCTGACATCTCTGGAAAAAAAATGTTTCATTACCATGCAAATTATGTTAGTCCTCCTTTCCAAGATCCATTGTCACGCAGCTTAACATATGGTACACAGTATTGTGCTCCCAAGATTTATGTGGCAACTAAATTTTGTAGCAGAACAACAATTGTGCGAGCTGAGCCATCAGACGACAATAATTACTGTTTCCCAGTGATCTACTGAATATTTCTCTATCTATTCTCTAGTTGGTGGCAACTCCAGCTTCAGGGTGGGAGGGGGCTTGTTTTTCCTGGCTTTTATCAGAAATGTCATGGTGCTTTAAACAGACTATACCAGACAACATGGCCTGGCGAGTTTAGTGGGTGCTGTTCTGTGTCTTGAGTATGTCTGGGAAGTGAGTTATTCACTTGACACTTGGTGTGGCAATGTCTTGAACTACACAAAGTCACTTGAAGTTGCTGCCCCTTTTTTGATTTCTGAAAGTGTCAGTAATGGTGACAGGAACTCAACTTTTCCAAAAGCCCTGGAACTCTTTAAGCAGAATCAGATAAACCTATGAGGGATTTGATTCATCAGAGCACTGGAGCACAGTTCAGTGACTTCAAAGGGACTTCAGGATGTGTTTGGAGTTAAGCATATGTTTGGGTGAATTGTTAACCTCAAGTGTGTGATCAAGTGCTTTGCTGACTCAGGGACGAGACATTCCTTCCAGCTTGTTGTTTTCTACATTGCCATCTGGGAAGAGGCAACTTGACAGGACGTGGGCTGTGTGAGACTTCACTGCATTTCTGAAAGGGTATTAACAGCCCTGAAGCTTCCAGGTCCTCCGAATCAGGAATTTTTGTCTCTACAGATCTAATTGGAGTGGAACAACCTCACCATAGTGTTTGGAAGCAAATTTACCATGCCACCACATTTTCTAGGTTATCAGTTAATCTATACATAATGAAAATAATTTCATATTTTAGTGGGCGTACTAATGATACAGGTGGAAAGCCTTACAGAACCTGCAGGTTTCTGGGGGGGAATTTTTGAATATTATAGGAAATCTCTTTTGCACCTTGACAACTGTAAGAACCCACATTTGCAAACACTTTTAATTACAGAGTCATCTCTTCACTAAACCCATTTTTTGAGCTGGGGGAGCACATCCATATTTATATTAAATAAATCTGTTGTCACAGGCTGTTAGACAACTCCCTCTCACACTACAGCCAGATAGTGAAAAAGAGGAGGTAATATGGGTCTATTATTGCATTTGTGGGAGAAGTGCAAGATATCTTGATTCATTGGTATTCTCCAAGTGCTTTTAACTTCCATACTAGGAGTTCACCTGAAAAATCTCCCATGTCGCTTATCCATCTGGCCAGCACACACTCTACCTTCTCTAATACATAACCCTTCCATTCTGCCATGTAACACTCTTCACCTAAAAGACCTTTCTGTGCCATTGTGCTGCTTTGCATTTTTGATGAATGTTTACAGAAGAATAAGTGTTTATTGTAGCAAAATGCATTTCTCTGTGGGAACTCTTCTTTGTTCTTTTCCAGTGACAAAATGTTCCCAGCCTTTGGATTTGGAGCAAGGATACCCCCAGAATACAAAGTAGGTGCATAAATGAAATTTTCTCATTTCCTTGGTTTATGAGGTACAAAATAAGGCTGAAATGGTTTGATGCAGAGCAAGGGTTGGGGGAAGCAGTTCCATTTGCTTGTTGTGTTTCATTTGGTTTTCTCATCCCATGATACCTCACTAAAAACAGAAATTGAGATTAAACTTAAAATAGGTGTGTTACAGCCAAAATATTTCATGGTATTGGCAAAGGTTTTTAATGGATGTTAGTCTAGCAAGAGGAGAACTGAATTTTAGAACAGCACTTGCCAAAAATATCTTGAAACTTTGTGAGCCCTGCTTTGGCAGAACCCATTTTTGTAAGGTGTGGTTCAATGAGTGGCCTAGTGTCTATGAATGTCATCTTTCTGATGAAGAGATTCAACATCTTCCTGAAAATACAGACTGTAGAAAAGCTTTGCTCAGTAGCAAATTTCTGTGTTGTGGTAGACATCTTCAATACCAGGAAGAGAAATACAAGAGCCATGCTAGACAGAAGTGGTATTTTTAAACAAAGCGGAACAAAAGAAAATAAGTGATCTGGTGTGATGGTGCAACTAATTGCGGGCAGCATAAATGTGCAGCCTGGTAGTGTTGGAATGAGGACAGTGGAGTAAAAGAAGGAGCATCCAACAGAAAAAGGCATAAGAAGAAATAGAAGTTCAAATCCTATGTTGCACATGCGGAGTAAGAGTAGGCAGAATAGTAGCTCTGCACAAATAAGTAACCAAAAACTAGCTGGGAATTCTGCAACTTGGATACTATCTGGAAAATAGCATCATTGAACTTCCAATCATGCAGACTTCATCCAGGTCCCATGCTCTGAGTTGTTTCTTTCAGCTGTGGCTGCAGCTGGGAGGTGAACACTGGCCAGGTGAGAATAAAAATGTACCAGTGTGTTCTCGTGGCTTGTAGGTCTGTTATCTGCTTGAAATACCAGTAGTGATGTACAGCAAATTTGATAGGTGTCCTGCAAACAAGTGTCTAAGGTAAGTCAACATAGGTCTTAACAGCATTGACTTCTACGCGAAAAAGCTCTGTTATTAAAAAGTGGACTGTGCCTGACAGTGCATTTTGCAGAGAAAAGTAACACCAGTGTTAATGCTTCCCAAAATCAGAGACAGCTTCCAGAACTTTGATAGAGATTTTAATGTGCTAAATGCATATGGAACATCTGTATCTGTTGCATATCTGTTCCAACTGCTGCTGCTGATAACCATCTCTGCTGTATGAGGGGGGAGTGTTTTGCAGAATATACATATTTAGCAGCCTCTACTACCAGACACATTAGTAAAACACAGTAGCTACTTCTCAAATGTTCCTCCATTTGCCACAAATGTGTAGGTCTCTACCTGTGGTTGTGTAGCAGTGTTCACTGGGTGAGCTGATCTATACATCACAACCAGATTGCCCTTTCAGGCCCAGTACTGGCCATTACTGAGAATGTCAAGTACTATTGTGATTGTCCTAAACAAAGGTACCAGCTTGGTGGTGTGGCAGGGGCTGGATCTGTCACTGCCTGTGAGGTGACCATTATTGCACGGGAGAAAACTTGCAACTCTTTCAGCTGTTAAGAGACATACTTATCTGAAGGACTGCTTTAAGGAAGATGTTACTGTGCCAGGTGAAGTCTTTTAACTGGTTTGCTTGTGATGGCAGTATTCACAGTACAGGACAGCTTCTTTCTCAGCCAAAATAACCAGCTGGTGGCATTCATGCCCTGGGTCATATGAGCATATTGGCAATGTACCAACTTTGTTAGACCCAAGAAACAGTCTCTTTATTTGATTGTGAGAGCATTTCAGGTGCAAGGTGAAAGACACGTCTGGCCAGAAAGTGATTTCAGGGGTCCTTTGTAACCAAATATTGCTATGACCAGCAACACCAACTTTCCTACTGCATGGGCAGAACTGGCATTTGGATACTTTTACTGACAAGTACTCTTAAGAAAGTGAGAGATTTGCATTCAACTTTGTAGCCCAAACATGCATGAAGGGTCTTGCACAATAGCGTGAACTGCCCTCATGGGTCTGTATGTTACTAACCTTTTGGAGCAAGGAAATGTATGAATCAGGACCTTCACATTTTGAGAAGTTCGGGAAAAGTAATGATAAACGTAAGGTGGAGCTATTTGCTTATGAATTACATAAATGTGAGTAAACAGAACAAGTCCCACAGTATGGAAACACAAGCGAGGGACAGAATAACATCTTTAATCTCCACCGTGGAAAATTGCCACAAAAAAATGACAAAGACAAAATGTTCTGACATCAGCTTACTAATGTAGTGAAACTTTGAAGAAGATAAGAACCACATTGCAGGGGGACTAGCCTTTCTGTGCAACAGATGGGGACAAGTAATTAGCTTGCTGTCTGTCATGGACACTTCCAACTGGAATTGGATTAGGATTTAGCACTCATCTGTGCTATTGTTCAGTCCCTCCCTGTGATACTCTTCACAGTCCATACAAGTATCTGTCACCTTACCTAAACTCTGTGAGCCCTTTAGAGTCCCTCCTTGGCTTTTGCTGCACTTCTAAATCAAAAGATATGCCCTCTAAGAGAGTGAGGAGTCAGCCTCAATAGAATGTATGAATAAGTCAAGACCAATAATCTTGGAAATCCTTCAATAATTCTGGTCTACACCAGTATCATGAATTTAATTTAAAGCCAACAATGATTAGTGTTTTATGTGGAGTGTAGCCAAGATGCATAGGAAACAGTGAATAAACTGGTATAATTAAAAGTAGCAAGTAAAAAAAGAGTGCTTGCAACTTGTCTATCCTAACTTATCTTCTGCTGCAAAAATACAGTAACACTACAGACACTACAGCAGCAGTGTTGATCATTTGCTATTCAAACGCTCTTTTGATACTTTCAGTCAAAATTATTACAAGACATACATATCTTTTATTAAAGGACAGCAGTGTCGTAACTGTTATAATTCACATCTTCAAATCCAGGCTGTATCATTATGAGAATGTCTAAGTTCTGACCCCATCATGTGGATAAATCAGCTTTTCATTTTAATTTAGAGTGCCTGCTTTCGAGCCTCCAGTCCTTATTAGATGATCTAACCTACTCATAGCATGTTGGTCTCTGCACACCAGCAGCTGCTATCTTTTATTTCTTCCAGTAGATGACAAATTGCTAGGGCTGTGGAAGAAACGGCTCCCACTGCCAAAGGTTTCTAACTAACCATGAGAGCCTCCATACAACGGTAAAACAACAGTAAAACAACACAGCTTCCATAAAAGTCTAAATGAAAGCTGGCCAACCCATATGTGGCAGGAACACAGTAAGAGAAAGCCAGAGGAAGGCAGCCTGATAAAAATAGTGGGCAAAGTGAGTAGATGTAGTGGATTTGGGTCTAATTCATGTCATACTTAGTTACAAGTTGTAGGAAAATGAGGCCTGTAACTCACTATTCAGCATAAATGAATGGTAACAGATCTCGACTTTATGATCAGTGCTGTTGACCAGCTGAAAGCCTTTGTGATCTTCATGCATTCCAGGAGCTTTAGGGCAAAAATATGTGCAAACTTTAAAAAAAATAAATAAAAAATCAGTAAAAGGGTGTGTAAGAGACCAACAGAGAAAAAAAAAAAGTATAATGTCGTCTTGTCCCTGCAACCTGGATTTAGACATGGAAGCTGGGCAGCATGCTCAAAAATCAAGTACAAAGGCAAATCAATGGGCAAGCATTGCCAGGCAGAATTTTCTGCAATGTGGTCTTAGCCAGAGACACAAGCTGTCCAGCTCCCAAACTATTTGATTAATGAGCATTCTGAAAATAATAGCTTTTGAGCAATGGTTCTTTAAAATTGTTAGTGTCTCAAACTTTTGCAAAATATGCAGGCATTCCATATTTAATTTTCAGACTGGCGGTAGCTTAATAGTTTTCAATTTATTCACAGACAAGTGTTCAACATTGTGCCTCTTAGCATTTACGCTTGTATGCATCTATTGTTCTTAGATTTTTGACAATCTTTATTTGAATGAGTAAGAAAGCATTCCTACACATGACTGAATTTGTTGGATTGTTTGTTAGGCAGTCCCAGTATCATCACCATAGAGGTTTCTGGAAAGCTGGAACTGTTTGGGACAGGGAGGTAAATTTAAATGAGCTCAGCAATCTAGAGGAGGGAAAAACAAAAAAGCTTACTAATTTTTCAGAATTGAGGCATCCAATATCAACATTTGCAAGTGAATTAAAACCATCTGGTTTCTGATTCAAAGCAGCATTTTGCTTCAAAAATTGAATGAAATTTCAGGTAGAGTAAGAAGGATTTAAAAATATGGAGGCCAAAATAGAATATTTTGATGTGACTTAAATACAATGCCTTTGTATAGACCAAAAACTTTCTGGCAATTTGCTCTATCACTTTTATGGGGTTTTATTATTTGTCAGATTCCAAGATAAGGTTTTTGTCTGCATTTTGAGGTTTCTATATGAAGGTGAATATAATTATATCCCAACATGAGGGAAATAAGTTACTTGCTATGCTAAATCAAGGTAAATTTTCCACTAGACTGTGCCTACACGTGTGGAAGTATGGTTATGACTCCTGCAGGAGTCTCATGGATACTGTCACATTGGTGGACATCTACTTTTCTGTATGCAGGTGATTGTCAGTGTGTATGTACAGGCAATGGAAGCATTGTACAGTGGTAAAAACAAATTTTGCTATAATCTGCCTTAGCAAAAATATTTTAGACCATGTATTTCGTTGATATATCCTCAGAAATGCTCTTGTTGTAGTGGACATCTTGGTGTATTTACAGGCATCATGATGCTACTTATTTTTCTTGTTAAAACCCTCAAAGAAGTCACCTGAGAAAAAATCTGTGCCTGGTACAGAAAGTTCCTGGTCATCTGTCTTTTAATAATCCCACATTCATGATGGTATCTGCTAAATAATTTATCTGGAGTCCTGCAGAGGAAAAAGATTAACACATAGCCAAGTGTGGGTAAATGTCCTTAGCTGGAGGCTTTGATTGGTATTTTATGCAGCAAGCCAGGCTATGCCAGGCTGATCACACGTAATCACCTCTGCACTCCAGAATTTCTCTCTCCATTCCTTTTATGGATGGATTTTAAGAGCGAGCAGGAGGGCTCAGCAGAGGGCCAGCTACATATTCGAAACTTAATCCAGGGCCTGTGACACAATCACAGTTCTGCAGGGACATTCCTTATCATGAGGTTGACTTTCACCACAAACCATAGTCTGCAGTTCTTTGCAAAGTTCTTTGTACCAAATACTAATGTAAAGCAGCCCTTCAGTGTTTGTATGGTGTGATGTATTCCAGGATTTCCTGACTCTTAAATTGATCAGTCATACAAATGACCTTAGGAGATTTCTTCTGAACAGCCAAGAGTCTTGTTACATTTCCCCTGAGGATTTCTTAGTCTTCAGCATCTTAGATGTTTAAACTTCTGCCTCATTTTCCCCATTAGCTTATCAGTTTTGGAAGTGCATAAAGGCTGTGTCATTCAATATCGGAATGATGTCATTTAGTATACCGACTTTTGGTCATCTGGCATCAGCGTTGTTTGAGCTTCATCCTCAAAAGGCCTTGCATGTTTAACTAAACTAAAAAAAAAAAAAAAAGTAGTTCATTACTTTGCACCATGTTTAAAACAGTAACATTGATTGTTAGATCCAAAGCTTCTAAGAGTCAACCAAGTGCAACTTCTGACATGGTTGGGCTTTCCATGCAGTCCTATGAGGAAGGAGCCAGAGTTCAATAATGCCTTCAGTACATCTCATGTGCTTGAAGTCTCTTCTGGTTTGGTCCCTCTTGAATTCTAGCCACCACAGGGGAGATGGTGCACAAGCAGGATGAAGCCCAGCTGATTTTAAATACCAGAGTGGGGAATGAGTTCTGAGCATTTGGAGAAACCCTGCTTTAAAAATACCTGCCATTGGTTTGCACTGAGTGATGATTTCCTGTTTGTGAACCATCACTGAGCTGCTCAAAGAACATCTCTCCTTCACATTATTCTTATATCTTGTTTACATTCTGACATATTTTTCAGAGAGCACGGGAACCAAGCAAATTCTTCTTTTTTCACTGTTTCCTCTCCTACCTTCAGGGTAAATTATAACACTGGTCTTTGTGAACAAGGGTATCAGTGTATGAGGTCCACTTGATTTAGGAGAATAGCAGCCATTGATCAGACAGTATTATTTCTTGGATCATTTTACACACATTCTAGACTTGGGCTTTCTTATTGGACCAAACTGTTGCCTACATTTTTCTTAAATAATAGCCTGGGTGCTATAGCTTTGAACCATATAAATTGTTTGTATAGTGTGATCTGATCCTGAAAAAGAATAGTAACAAAAGCATTCAGCCTATGCTTTTATAGTGTGAATAAAATATTATATTCATGGCTCTGGAAAAGAACTGTGGTGCTTCTTTTGCTATAATTTCAAATGCATTAGCAATAAAGAAATAAAATCACTGAAGAGGCACAACATTGGAAGAATCAGCCTGCAATACATATACATGCATCACGATCTTTCTTGCTCTTAAGATGCAGTTAATACAAAATACAGAAAGCCTAAAGGAAAAAGAAAGGCTATTGAACAACAACAACAACAAAAATCATCAGTGAGTGAAAACCCACACAACCATTCCTGACAGCTGCAATTACCTTTGGCCTGCAGCTGGTCATGAGACTGGCAGATACCAGCTGGGCAAAATGTGCCAAGAGACATACAACAGCAGCCAGACAGAAGTGCTCTGGAGCACCTCTGAAGCATATCTGACAGCCCTGCTCTTCTGTGCCTGCTCAACAAAGAACATGCCTAGTGACTTTCTGCATTGTCTTCCATGGCCAAGAAGGGTAGCCTGAATAATCAGTTTAAAATCCTTTGAAAGAAGCAGCTGATGCTTGGTGTAGATATACTAAATTCCAGGCTGGAGCCAAGCTGGCTGACGTCTCTTTGGTGAGTTCTTGCTTCCATCCTTTCCCATCGTAGTAGAAGTCCCGCTTTATTTAAACTTTTATTAAGTGATGGTAGACCTCACTGTTGTGAGCAAGAACAGCATATGATAGGAAAATACTATTTCTCTATGACAAACTCTCTGTGGCTTTAATTAGCCAATCTATACCACTTCACCTTTAGAGAAACTTCTCTGTAATCATATATTTGATATCTTTCTTACTCAGTAAACAAATCCACTTGTATGGTTGAATATTGACTTTCACAGAGAACTCTATCAGGATTCCTGAAGTTTAGTTCTGTTGGTGCATTTCCTGTTCTGTACGCTTCAAGAGCCACTTTTAGGATGAACATTTCAGTGATGATAAAGCTTCTGGTTAGTTCCAGCTAGAGACCACATTTGGCACGTTTGACATTACACGCTGGGGAAAATTAGACTGATTTAAGTTAGCTGGCTCTAAGGAATCCTTTCAAACAGTATAGGAAAGAGTGGTTGCTATTGATGCGTTCTGTGTGTAGCATCTATTCACAGATCAATTTCTGTGCTGTCTATGTCCTAGAAATGGAAGTCATCTAAACTAGCGAATAAAACAGTGACATCCAATAAATAAATCTCTTTCTGCAAATAATCCATGTTCCATTGAACAGGGAGTAAACAGGTTTCTTTCCATATGACTGGGACTGCTGGCAGTTCTGAATGTCCTACAGAGATTTATAAAGTCTCAAAGGTACGTAATTGGAGTTAGCCATATTACTGCCCTCATTACTCTGGAATGATATACCTGAGCTCAACTTAAAAATAGGCAAATTGCCTGCTCAAGTCTCAGCTATATCCATTTTTGCAAACCAAAAAATATATGTACATTGTGCATTGCAAGACAAAAGTTAGGCTTCATTCAAGACAATTGAAGATAACAGGAAACTTGAGAGGAATCAAGCCTTCTCAGTGGTCAAAGAACGGTGCAAAAAGGAATCTGGGAAGCAAAGCAGACAAGAACAAACCTTAAAACCAGGAAAGTGCATCTGAGTAAAGTTTCAATACCAATAGATTTGTGCTGTGGTTGCAGATCTCTAAGTGAAGACAGATATAGGAAGCCTGGAAACTGGGACTTACATTGTCTTGTATTATTTATGCATACAGAAGTCTTGTATTATTTTCCCAAACCACCAAAGATACAATATATTGTTTTATTAGAAAATCAGCAACATTTTTGCATTCACAGTCATTTCTCTTAGAAAATATCTCTGGGGTATTTTATTACAGACAAATTTGGAGTATGAGAAAATGGTATGTTTATTAAATTTAAGGAAAAAAATCCTTTTCTTTTTTTTTTTTTTCTTATTAATTTCTCCCCAACCTACTCTAATTTCTTAACCAGCTTAGGCTCCTCACATTTCTTACATTATTATTATTTCACTGTGGGTCTAAGTGACTTCACTGATCTCTCTGGAGAATAAATTATTTTCTCAGTAATCCCATGGCCTTCAGATGAAAAATTGCTCACACGTGTGAATGGAGAATTCAGAATAGGGGTGAGCTTGTGCTATCAATGCTGTAACACAACCTGCTTTAGCTCTTCTGCAATCTGAGATGTGGATCTAGAGAGTGCTTGCATTTAAATCTCTCCTCAGCAATCGGTCCCATGTGGCTGACATTGGTAGCCCAGTCCTGACACCACATTTATGTGATTTCTCAAACACTTAGGTGTTTTTTCTTTATGTTCCCCCCTCCTTTTTTTTTTTCCTTCATTGTTGTTATCGACAAGTTTGATTCCATTTGTGGTACTTTGTTTTTGTGGGGAGTTCCAACTGGGACTGTACATCACACTTAATGCTGAAAGCTTGAAAGATCTCTTTGGTTTAACACAGAAAGAATATAAAGGGTGTTTAACCGCAAGTCCTCTTGGAATAATTTTTCCAACTACAGTCTTCTCTTCTTTCCATTTATCGGCAGGTCTCTCATGATTTTGCAATCAATTTCAATGAAGACAACCCAGAATGTGCAGGTAACACACCAGAACAGACTAACTGTTGTATTTTCTGCTGTCTGCAAAATGTGTTTGTATTTTTTATTGTATCCCTTGAGTATTGTTCAAAATGTTTGTTTTGTTTTGTTTTGTTTTTAAAGAAAACAGCTTCAAAACCTGACAGATTCCAAGCCCGTGGGCTTAGCTTTAGAAACCGTAGCAAGTGCCACACATTAATGTCCTGAAAAATACGTCCCATTGAAAGTACACCATGTTGGACAATCAGCATTGCATGTCCCCAAATCACTAGGCATTGCTGAAAACTAAAGCCATGTTTTCTGGGTTCATTCCAGATCTTTGGCTACAGAAACATAGTTTGCACAGCTAAGAAGGGCAGGACATTCAAAGACAAAGGCACGCTGTGCACCTCTGTAATCAAGTACTCCCTCTGTTTACAGCCAGTTGTTCGGCAAGACCTATAGCATCAGTAGCCTGCTGCCAGTCATCCCAGTGAGATCCAGCACAAGAGTCAGAGAAGCAGCTGAGGACTAGTGGGAGACCTGTTTCAACACAGTATAAAAGTGGTGTGTTCTAGCAACAGTCACTAATCCTCAGTAGTTAGGGGCCAGATTCTTGTATCAGATTTTGCTTTATGTCTTGTATTTGTGAGGTCTGCAGTGACGATGCTGTTTCTAGAATCTCCTGCCAGGATTCATACCTTTTGTAAAAGGTGAGGATAATAGGAAAAAATTCTCTAAATAAGCAAGTAATCTTAGATGAACACATATCTGAGAGTCTTGGCCAGATGATCATTGCTGTCTAAAATACATAGGTTTTTGTTCTTCTTTATTCTGCTATCTTCCAAACACTGAAATGAGTTTTTCAAAATGCACTTCTCATTCAAAGTTTCTAGCTGCTCCTTTCAGCCCTTCTCAGGCTTATTAGTGGTTTTCTTCCTAGTATAGTCAGGAGAATATGTTCAAGATGAGAATTAACATGCTGGGGAATAAAGTGAGGAAGAGAAGAAAGGACAAGCAATTCAATGAAAAGAGACATTAAAAGATTTCAGATTTCACACATTTTAAATGCAAGACCTCTGTGTTTGGTTCAGTGAGCATTCCTGCTTTGTAGATACACTTGGATTGTTGGACTGCTCCAGCCTCTGTAGGTCAGATGCTTGAGATGTAATTGAGCATAAATCCTACAGCTGCTTAGTACATTTGCACAGTTTTTACATTGCTTTTAAGGTTTTTTAAGGAGTTAAAAGAAGCAGAAATTACATGCATGCGTCTAGATGTGTCTGTAAGCCTGTGAGCCAGCTTAAGCTGAGATTTTATTCACACTGATGATGTGGAAATGAGGTGTTGAACAGACCTCATGGTTTTGTCTTGTCCAAGGAAAGAACTCATATTTTAAAATATATTAGCTTGGCTGCTTCTGAACACAGACACGGGCCTGATCTGTTTAAAACATCTGAGTTAATGGTGGTCAGCATTATGTGACAATACGTTTATGCATGTAGTGTATCTTTGTTTCCTGGTCTAAATGCAGAACATTTCTGACCTTTTGCATACCTCAAAAAGGTCCTAGCCGTCCATGCAATCACAACATTTTTAATCCCCCTTTTCTACCTTTCTTGAATCCAAGGCTAATTCATTTATCAGGCTGACCTTGTTATATAATTATTTGTATTGATTGAATGGTATTTGAAAAGGCTGTCACACTTACATAGTGCCAACAGCAGGCCAGAGGTTGGACAGACAAACCCTCTGCAAGTAAAGAACTTCCTATTCATGCATCCTATGTATGCAAAAGAAGACGTATCAGTGGAATTGAGAGAGCTTAAAAAAAAATAAGAGGAAGGAGCTGCTCTGTGAACTTTGCCTAAGCTTATGTCACTTAGTATTTATTATGCATTTAATCTTTATTTGTTCTTCACATAAGAGTCAGTTATCTGGGAAGTTAATACATCACCTAAAAGTTTTAGGGCTTTTAGGGCTAAGAATCTGCAGAAGTGGGTTGCAGCGTGGAAGAAGACCAGACCAGGCGGGAAATTTTAGAGCATTCATACACACATCTACAAGATATAAAGGCACTTCTGTGTCCTAAATTATACCATTTAAAATAATGTCCATCTGGATGAAAGCAAGAAAAGGAGACAGACCAGAAAACATGTTGTTTAATCATCTGCTGCAGCTTGCTTATCATCTGCCTGTAATGGATGCTTGATTAGTTCCTACAGCCAGTTGTTCTGTGATGTTTCTCCAATTTTTGTAGATGCTCTCAACTGTATTAGGTGGCACAGGTTGCAGTAACCCCAGCACATCATGTGAAGAGAGGATGCTCTTTGGGGAAAGAGTGGAAGGGAGATAAAATGCTTAGTGACCATGCTATTTAGCTTGTAATATTCAGTATACTTGCCAAAAAAACACACAGAGAAATTGCTGAAGTGTATCTTGCTTCAAGCCAAGAAACAGAGGCTGGATCCAATGTAAAGAGTATGTGTCTGATTTGTTTTTGAGGAATGAAATCCCTTTCTTTGTGGAAGTAGTGAGCTTTCACCGACACACAATAGTGTTAAGTATCACTCTACATTGAAAAGGGATTACATTAAAATGTCAACTCTTTAATGAACAAAGGGGTGATCAAAATAAGGACCGAGTGTTTTGTACTCCAGTTAATCCCTCATATCCTACTTGACTAAGAAAATGTATACTTTTAATTCTACATGAGGGAAACTTTTTCTGGAGTTTCAATCTCCCACTCCCATGAATACCCACCAAAACTACTAAAAAGGCTGATGCTCATATGGTAGCAAATGAGGACATCCTGTGGTCAGCAGAAACTTCCTTCTGAGTGGTCACGTACAAGCTGGTAAGAGCCCTGCTTGGCTCGGTGAGTAAACCACCCTGTGCATTACAGTCTCTCCTGTAACTGCAGTTTAGGTGAGCACTGCCAAGATAACCTTGAACTCAGTACCCCTAACACTGGGTCCGGTGCAACTGCAGCAGCATAGAGTTCAGCATAGGATAAATATTAAATCAGGGTAATGAGTGGGTTTTGTAGTCCCCAGTAAACCCACCCAGTGTCTGTAGACAAGGCTAGCTCAGTACGCCCATACAACCTGCAATAACTCTTTGGACTCTATTGTAGATACACCTGTATGTTCAGAAGAAATGCATAGGACTTGGTTGTAAACTGAGAATATTTGATATGAAGATCACTGGGATACATAAAATATGGATATTCTTACCTTTCCTCTCCTATCACTATTTCCATTCTAGAAAAATCTAGTGTTTATAGTCTTATATTTAGTTTATTTATAGTATTTATAGTATAGTGTGTTTATAGTCATATTTAGTATTTACTTATTTACACTTATATCTAGTATTTATAGTCTTTATTGTCTGAAGAAGAAAGCGATAAATGTGCATGCATTTTACATGCATTCTTCTACACACATATGTATACGTGCATACACTGTATTTCATTAAAGCTATGAAGACTGGATTCCAATTAAAAATGTAAAGAGACAAATTGTGAGGAATGATGCACATTGCTTCTATCTAAAATAAAAGAGTCCAAGAAAAGTCAGCCACTAGGTAAGCCACTCACATACTCTGTTGGATTTGGATATATAAGGAAAGTAGATATTTTGAAAAGATATTATACTGAGATTGCACACAAAAAAGATGTTTCTAGAACATGTTGCTTCCTGAGATGCAAGCACTTCCTGACACAAAGCATGGTAAATCTGTATGGACTACAGGGAGTAAGCTTTATCTCATACTATTTTAATGCATAAGTAAAAAAACAGTGTATCTTGTCAGCAGCTTAGGGAAGATTTATGAGGCCTTCATGCAAGCCCAGTAAGTACATGTAATGAAGTCCTTAGCAGGTTTAAAATTGGCAGTTAACAAAGGGCCAGTTTTGCAATATTCAATTTAGTCACTGGAATTACCAAGGGAAATTTTGTGACATTACATTTTAGCCAATCACGGCTGTAACTAGAGAGTGTTCTTTTGTCTGCAAGCATTGCAATGGAAGAATATGTTTGTAACTATCCATAAAGAAGACTATGTTCTCTACCATTTCATCATAGGACGTTCGGGTATATCACTGTAAAGTAATTACAGCTCCCTGTGATTTGTTAGTAATGGATCTGCATTCATATATCCTGTAAACACGGTTGAGTAAAATCTCATGAGTGAGCCAGTCTCAGTGCAAACTGGCTCAAGATCTTATTGAAGCCATTGCATTCTTCAGCATTCTTTACAAAGCTCTTCAGTCTATCACTTTCTTTCCAACTTTAGACCTCTTAATCCTTTAGGTCTGGTAAGCTGGAAGTTCTGAATGCGGAAGCTAATGTACATCACTTCAAGAAATCCTTCTCCTCAATGATTGAAAACACCAATTCCCATTCTGTGATCTGTCAAGTGTGTCAGCAGAAGTCTGTTCTCACTGGTCTAGCTATATATCCTGAAATGAAAAAGCCGTAAATAGCTAGTTCTCCATCAAAACTTCTTGACTAAAGCTCATTTTTTCTGTAGACTGGAAAGCATCCTTCTGTTTCTTCCAAGATTTCACAGTTTTTGGTCATGGTTGAGTTCAACCTGTGAGCAATTATGCAAATTTACCCTGAAAAATTGTTTTCCTAGCACAAGGGAGCTAGGTATTTGAAAAGATGTTTGAATTTCTTGACAGCTCTAAGTTGTAAGTGCAAAGGGTAGATTTGTTGGTAACTACCATGATAAACAGAAATAAATATTTATCTGAAGAGGAGAGAGAAGTGTTGAAGGGTTTCTAATTTGTGTCTACCCTTTTAGCATGAATCAGCAAGTGATCACTTACACCTTGAACTGAGAAGAATGAAACCTATTGCATTGCAAGCTGATACCTGAAAAATAGACATTAAAAGCTGCTGGGAAGTATGTTATAATGAATTATATGTTACAAACTAGCTTCAAGACAGCTAGAAGCAGCTTCTTGGAAATTATCTGAGGTTGTTAGTTCTTGCTAATTGTGTGATATTTACAATTTACTCATTAAGAACCTGCCTTTTATTTATGCTTTAAATAAGCATGATATTGGTGATGTGCTCCACATTTATTTGCCTTTTGTGTGGCTTTTCCTGCCAGGAATACAAGGTGTTGTGGAGGCTTATCAGAGCTGCCTTCCAAAGCTGCAGCTGTACGGCCCAACAAACATTGCTCCCATCATTCAGAAGGTGGCAAAATCAGCATCGGAGGAGACCAACACTAAGGAAGCCTCAGTAAGGGCATAATGCTATGTTTGGTTTTTTTCTTGCTTTGTCTCTTGTAGGCCACTACAACAGGGCCTTTCAGTGTATGTGAATCAAGCCTTAACAGTTTTTACTAACTGCCTTCACAGAAGTCAACTTGAGTCTGTGTTGGTAGGAGTAGTGTATCTAACCTTTACCTCTTCGATAGTCACAACTGTGAACTCTTCCTTCACTGTTCTGTTCCCTGCTTTTAGCACTCTTTGACTGTAACACACCCAGGTCTTCACAGAGGAAACACAAATGGCAGGACTAGAGTTACAAAAATTTAGGGGTCAAGCCCTAGCAGTGTTGATTATACCAGTAGAGGAGTTTGAATGTTTCCCTACACAGACATTTTCAAGGATCTTGCAGAGGCTGTATTAAAACTTTGTTGTTGTTGTTCAGCTGGGGCTCTTTCTAACCATTCCTCTGAAAACAGTAGTAATAGAGTTTTCAATTTACTATAAGTGACGTAGTGTTATGTGCCTTCAGAAAATCAGGAGACAAGTCTGTTAGTCTGCATCTGATATAAACACCATGCCAGATTTCTTGGTCTATAAGATTTAAACATAGATGATGTTTTTAATGTACACCTTTGTAATGCGTTAGGCTTACTTTTCTCCTGCCTTCCAGACAAATGTGAGAAAGGAAGAGTGCGAGAAAGGGAGAAAGTACGTGAGTGAGTAGGTTTGAGACATTTATGATTGTAGAGCAGTGCTGTGGTAGTCAAGGATGTAAGAGACAACTCGTATACTGTAGCAAGAAGAATGATTATGTATAGGAACAGAACAGAGCTGCACATGGACGTGCATCTCATCATCAAGTCTGGAGCTTTCCCTAAGATTTCTTCATGTAGTAAGCTTTCTTTTCTTTTCTTTTCTTTTCTTTTCTTTTCTTTTCTTTTCTTTTCTTTTCTTTTCTTTTCTTTTCTTTTCTTTTCTTTTCTTTTCTTTTCTTTTCTTTTCTTTTCTTTTCTTTTCTTTTCTTTTCTTTTCTTTTCTTCCCTTCCCTTCCCTTCCCTTCCCTTCCCTTCCCTTCCCTTCCCTTCCCTTCCCTTCCCTTCCCTTCCCTTCCCTTCCCTTCCCTTCCCTTCCCTTCCCTTCCCTTCCCTTCCCTTCCCTTCCCTTCCCTTCCCTTCCCTTCCCTTCCCTTCCCTTCCCTTCCCTTCCCTTCCCTTCCCTTCCCTTCCCTTCCCTTCCCTTCCCTTCCCTTCCCTTCCCTTCCCTTCCCTTCCCTTCCCTTCCCTTCCCTTCCCTTCCCTTCCCTTCCCTTCCCTTCCCTTCCCTTCCCTTCCCTTCCCCCTTCCCTTCCCCCTTCCCTTCCCTTCCCTTCCCTTCCCTTCCCTTCCCCCTTCCCTTCCCTTCCCTTCCCTTCCCTTCCCTTCCCTTCCCTTCCCTTCCCTTCCCTTCCCTTCCCTTCCCTTCCCTTCCCTTCCCTTCCCTTCCCTTCCCTTCCCTGTTAAGGCAGAAGTTCTGAAGTTCCCAGACTATTCTGTTCATGAATCTGGGCTTGTGATTGTCACTTCATTACAATTTACAGTATATTGTTACTATTTAGGGTCTCATTCCTACATTGGGGAATTGCTATATTTGTGTTTTCATACCTACTTAATCTTGAGGTGGCTCACTCTGTTCCCAGTGCTGTCTCTGAACTATTATGTCACATCGAATAAATTGCTTCATTTTCCTAAACCTAAGCTTCCCCACTTTCTGTTTGTTTGAAGATCAAATTAGTTTATATCACAATTCTTCAAGGTAAAGCTATCTTGCCTAATGTTTTGTTTTACTTACGGCAGAAGACAATGAACAGAACTCTGTGTGAGTTTATATAGCTGCATATAAATAAACTGTAATGATGCTTTGTGTGTTGGTATTGCTCATGCAGAGTGACCAAATTCTATGACCTGTACATTTTTCTCATTAATGTACATTTGTTAAATGACTCCAGCTGCCTAGCTGTTCATAAAGGACCCAAGTGAGAGTTACTTTTCCCCATTAGTGAGTGAAGATGTAATAGCCCATTTGATTCCAGTCCGGTGAGCCTTGGAGTATTGGGAAAGAAATGACAGGTGCAGAAAATTGCTTGCTCTTCTTTAGAGAATGAGAAAACCTCTCTTAAGGGCTCCATATAAAGTGTTTGAAAATGGATATATTCCTTCCTGAACGTGACCTTCCTCTCCTCAGGGATCCCATTGCTCTACAGAATACAGTAGACCTGCCGTGGTGGGTGCTTCTCCCACAGGCACCAGTGGGTCACCCTCCAGTTTGCAGATGGCTGCACCCATCCCACTTGCCTGTTAGCAAAGCTCCTCTGCAAAGTGCTGTCATAACCTCCCTGACAGCTCTGCTACAAGCTTGTAACGCTTCAATACCCCATTCCTCCCTGCGTCCCACTGGTTCCCAAGGGGAAAAAATGTAATCAGGAACTGTCAGCAGAAGTGATTGTGCAGCAGATGGAAAATAGGGCTAGTGAGGATCTCAGATCTATTCCAGACTTCTGAGCCAAAGTCCTGACTCTTCCTGCCCTAGCAGCTAGAATCCCCCTTTTCTGCACTGTGCATCCCTTGGCTCCCTCCAGCTCCTGGAACTGATGTGAACTACAGCCAAACTGCAGCAGAGGAGAAATCAGTAGCTGAGGAGGTTTGCATGGCAAGTGCACTTAACACTTGAGTCATTGTAATCGCTCTTTTCTATTTAAAAAAGTCCGTGTTTGACAGTTATCAGAAACACTTTTATACAAGAAAAAGGCAGGCAGCTTTGGAAGATTAACTAATGATATGATTTTTACTTCTCATCCAACAACTTCAGCAATATTTCATCTTGCTGATTCTGACGGATGGCGTCATCACAGACATGGCTGACACCAGAGAGGCTATTGTCCACGCCTCTCACCTTCCCATGTCAGTCATCATCGTCGGGGTGGGGAACGCCGATTTTAGTGACATGCAGATGCTGGATGGCGATGATGGGATCCTGAGGTCTCCCAAGGGCGAGCCTGTGCTTCGAGACATTGTCCAGTTCGTGCCATTTAGGAACTTCAAACATGTAAGCTGACTTTTCCATCCATTCTGCAGAAGGGTGAACGTGTATACATATAGGGAATGAGCCCTGGGGCTGGGCCTAACTTTGGATGAAAATGGAGTGTTCAGTAAGTCAATAGCATTATTGTGCCAGAAATGGGGAAAAAGAAACACAGAATGAAATGTGCTCTATCAGTGAGATGGTGAAGGTGGGGAAGGAAGAGATGGGGGAAAATTGTAGTACGGACCTCCATTTCCTCTCTGATTTTAGTTTGATTTCCCTGACTTATTTTTCCTGATGTCTCTTGTCCATTCTCTTCTCATCTGTTCTGTTAGGGCTATTGTATTCCATTTCCATACATGTACACCGTCCCTTCATTTCCACAGAGACCTGAAATGGTTGTGAATTCGTACTCACAGTGTTCCCCAGGAGGCTGTTTCCTTATTGAAATTCAGATCCCTAAGTCCTCGAAGACGGAACTATCCACCCAGAGCATCCTGGTTTCCTCCACACCTTGCCCCAAATTCTGCAAAAGAACACAGTCAAGAAAGTGGTGATACTAAAAGTTTCCCTGTGCCTTCAGCCAGCTGTTCCTGTGTGAGCCCAACATGGTATGGGAGACACTCTGGAGGAGAAGTGACAGACCAGCACTAACTTGCCAAATCTGAAATAATCCTTTGGCCATGTACTTTTCTCCTCAGTCACCTGCCCTACATTGCAGCATTTGTCCCAGGGACTCTTTCAGCAGCCAGGTACAGACAGTATTCACCCATAGAAGCTTTCCCACACACAGCTTGGTTTTTCGGGGTCCTTTTCCTCTATATGGAGATGTGGAATGGCCATTGTGTTCCTTTACAATGCTGATCCCATCCTTTTCCCTCTGTTTTTCCATCTTTCTCTGCCCTTCTTTCCCTCATTCCTTCCTTTATATTCAACTGTTTTTCATTACTGTGTTTTACTCACCCTGGTTGTGTAGGAAGAATATCCTAAGTATTGGATTTGAAAATTCTTTCACCCCACAGAGTAACTGACTCATTTTCATCATGAGAGTGCCCTTCCCAAACTGTTCTCATTCCCTACTGATCGTTAGCTCTGGATTTGTCACAGAGAAGTTTTCAATTCTGGGTTGGTTTTGGTCTGCATATGGGTTTGCAGTGCTTACATTTGTTTATTTTTTTCTGGACTTTTTGTTACCACATGACATTATTTTTTTCTTTTTGCCATTTCCAAAACTTCACCTAATTTTCCTCTTCTCAAGTGTTGTTCTTTTTTCTCTCTTCAAAGTAAATTTTGTCATAGATCTAGACACCCTTCTTATTTTCACAAGCTCTACTGAGGTATAAGAGAAAGAGACTTGTTCCTCCTTTCCCTCACCTTTATGTAAAGAATGGATCCTCGTATGATGTAAAACTCACCTTGTGCTATTAGATCAGTGGTACCACACCAAATGGCTGCAGAGTTGCTTCCGAATTGTAGATACATACATTTCTGTGTTGACAGTGCTGCTCAGTCACCTAGTAAGTATCTGCTGGAACAAAGTATGAGCATGGCCTGCTCATAGCTCATGATCCTCCTTCATCGGATAATCACAAGTGTGTAGTGCTGCACTGTAGTCTACTGCAAAAGTGTCAAAAGGCAAGTTATTTATAAACCAGTGCTAGACCTGCCTTCAATTAGTTGAAAAATATGTTTCTGCAAGGAACTGGCGAAGCCAGCTGCACTTGTTATTTTTAGTTTTGCTTTGTGACTTTATTACAAAGTTGAAATCATCATTGATTGAATAGGTTAACACTGACAGTTCCAGTTCTCTTGGGGCGCTGAATATATTGTGCCTATGGTGTTAACTTGCAAGTGATTCTACGTGTGCTTTAATAGCAAGCATTGGTCAAATGAAAAGTATATCATATTTTAATCTGGTTTAGATTAACTACCCCAGTATTGAGAGAGGATAGCAATCTTAAAAAATTATTGCTCTTATTAAATAGAGATATTTTACTCCCCCTTTGTCTCAGTAATGGAGATAATACAGATTTAGAGATGGATAATGTGTATGGTATATCGCAAAAGACAATATATCTTATGCAACTTGATATTTAGTCTGTTTATTGTGATCTTCCAGTATTTCAATAAATGTCAGTGTAATGGATGAGTGCCCATAACAACAGCCACTTCTGGTTGAATCTCTTTGTTGTGGAAGTATCCCAAATAATATCTCTCTGAACAAAGTGACATTCACAGCTATCTTGCGTACTTATCCTCAGCACAAACAAAAGGCTATGTCTTTTCTACCAACTAGTGAAATAATTTTTCATGGTAGAAATGAGTATGGTGTTTTGATTCAAATTTATTTTTTTCTTACGGAAAAATGCAGATTTAACCCCAAGTTTGGGGGATTTTTGTCAGATTGGTTTTGATCACATACAAGAATTACCATAAAACAGAATATTGCATTTGACAGCTTTAAGTAAAAGATATATTTGGTTAAAAGTCACATCCCTTTTGTAAATTTTGTCAATTTTGTACATTGTGTTTATTTTTGCTACTTGGGATGTTCAGCTATTGAGTAGAAAAAAAAGTTGAAAGATCTCATTAGAAAGACTACAAGTCAAGTTGTATAGGGCTTATAGATTTTTCTGCTAAATCAAGTATTTATTTACGCCTAAATCCATATTGCCTCTACTATTGACGGAAGAAGGGATGTTATGTGTGAGCAATTTTATTTGTTTTGCTGAAATAGTAAACCAGAATTCATTTGGAGTCAACCCAAACAATATTTTTTTCATTACTTCAGTTCTCATGTCAGCCTGCAACTGAAAAGCTCATATCTGTTGAAAGAGATCAGAAATAATATATCCAAAAGCTGCCCCTCTGAGAAAATCAAAATGAGGGGAAAGGATGTTCTAACAAATAACCTGTAGACAGAATACCTTTTATTTTGTAAGATTGACTTCAGGGAAGGTTCTGATCCTCCACAGCACTCATACAGGTATTTAACTCAGACAGTTACAAATAATAACATACTTTAAACTTCAGACCCACTTCAGTGTTTTACTGGCTCAAGACCCAAGACAGAGAGAGTTTTATTATTTGGGTTTAATCTTCTCATACATGATGTAGTGTATCAGGAGTACTTCAGTAAAGCTTTAATAGTTGTATTGATTCTTAGCAAATCTGTAGTTGCAGAGGCTTGAAAAATGAAGGTAACCATTACTGTTTAAAATAATTGTCCCTTATCATATTAGGTGATATGTGCATTTCACTATAGGGGAACATAAAAAAGAAAGGGAAAATATTTTCTCTGAACACAAATGAGTTTCTTCCCTCTATAATTATCACCACCCCAGCAACATGAGCATCCTTCACTTGAAACTGTAGAACAGTGACGCTCACAAATACTGAAATGTAGATGAAGAAAACCACCTGTCTCAATTAATTCACAGTTTTATTTTAAGAGCTGATTCTTTTTGCCCTTAAAATTTATTTTTACTGTGCACAATTGTGATGCGGCAAGTAGACTGTATTGCACTCTGCATTGTGTTTAATTATAAAGCCTAACAACTGTGACTTAATAACACCTCACAAATGAGTGTGGAAAGCATAGTTCTTCACCACTGCAAGAGGCAATGTTTTGCACTATTCACTGTAATTAAAGATTAAGCATGGTGAAGCTATAGAACTGAATCAACAGTCATTTGTAATATATACCAATTATCGTCATAGGGGATTATTTTCCTGCTGCTGGGTGATCCGATTGTTGTGTATTAGCCATCAGTTGAGAACTATTCATCTTGAGGTGTTTATTGCTAGGATGCTCTTCAAGCATAGCATTTAAACAGTGGCAAAAATATTACAGCAAAACATTCACCAGTGAAGGTAACTCTTGGGCAGCACTGCTGAACTGAGACTGGTTTTTAGCTCAGAAGGTATTGGTCCAATTCTTACCTACACAAATGCTGCTTTGCACCATCTGGTCTAGAAATGAGAGTGCCTTACCACACACACACAAAAAAAAAAGTACACACAGTAAAGGTTGCCCAAACTGTTAGACAGGAAATCACCCTTAACCCCATTTTGGTGATGCTCCCTACTAAAAAGATCCCCAGGACCAAGAGACATCATGGGCATGGTGAAACATTGTAATGCAACAGTTGTCCATTTTCAAACCGAAGTGCTGAGGCAAGCCAGTAGCCCCAGGCATGTGGAGCATGTGGAGCCACAGGTAGCCTCTTAGCCTGCAGGCACAATAAACAAGACAGTTTAAACCTCAGTGTAAGGCTTTTTACTTCACCTGCACAATGGGTGAGAAGTGCCTACCCAGGTGCGGGTAGGAAAGGAGCTCCTGTAGCTCGGCTGACTCCTTACATGGCAGTAATACAGCTGCACGTGAGCCCTTACAGAGTCAGTTCTGAAGTGCTGGCCCTTTGTCCAGGAAGGCTGGATGTGGCATCAGAAGAGAGAGGCAGCGCTGCAAGGATGATGCAGAGATGAGTGATGGCCCAATGTTCAGACATGTGGACTACACACATGATCACTGATGGACTACACATGTGACACTGGTGGCAAGTGCCCCCGCCCAGCATTTTTAAACATAGAGCAAGGTTTCCTGATTGCTAGGGTTTGTGTGTGCAGTGATGGCCCAGGATTCTTCTTTCCCCCCTCCCTGTTTTCACCCTTTTCACAGGGTTGTATTTCTAGTAAAATGGCACAAAGGCAAGTTCAGGTATATAAGCTTTGCCACATTTGTGAAGGAGATTAAAAAAAAACAAAACAGGAGTTCTCAGTGGTAAAGTAGAAATGGGTTATTTGCCTGACTCCAAGGAGTATTTTCTGCTGATTTCACTGAGGAGAGGTTTAGGCAAGAACAGGGCAACTGTGAAAAAACATGCATTTCACTTTGAAGAATTAAAATAAATGGGTTCTGTTGCTGTGTAACACCTGGGAACAGTTGTTGTGCTGTCGCACCAAGTATGGGTTCTGCTTTGCCAGTTTGTTTACGCAGAAATGTTCCAGACTTTTGCCTACTCAAATATTTTGGTATAAATGTCTCACTCTGGAAATACTGGTTCATTTTTTTTTCATTGCTAATCACATATGTGAGTCAAAGTACCAAAATACAAAAGACAAAAATAATTGTATTTCTAATTTTGCTAGCATTGTCTTTGTATTTGTAGTACTGTAACATCTGATAGCAGAATTTATAATACTCCATGGGCTTTCTGCACCTGTGGCTTAGCATGCCTATGAAATGTTTACCATTTACATCCTATGTGAGACTAATTGTAAGACTCTGAAACAATAAGGATCCAACCCCATGAAAGAAAGCAGGGCAATAAGTCATAGAATCATAGAATCATAGAATATCCCGAGTTGGAAGGGACCCACAAGGATCATCAAGTCCAACTCCTGGCACCGCACAGGTCTGCCCAAAAGTTTAGACCATGTGACTAAGTGCACAGTCCAAACACTTCTTAAATTCAGACAGGCTTGGTGCACTGACTACTTCACTGGAGAGCCTGTTCCAGTGTGCAACCACCCTTTCGGTGAAGAACCTCTTCCTGATGTCCAGCCTAAACTTTCCCTGCCTCAGCTTCACACCGTTCCCACAGGTCCTGTCACTGGTGATAACGGAGAATAGGTCACCTGCCTCTCCACTCCCCCTCGCGAGGAAGTTGTAGACTGCGATGAGGTCCCCCCTCAGCCTCCTCTTCTCCAGGCTGAACAGGCCAAGTGACCTCAGCCGCTCCTCATATGTCTTCCCCTCTAGGCCCTTCACCATCTTCATCGCCCTCCTCTGGACACTCTCCAACAGTTTAATGTCCTTTTTGTACTGTGGTGCCCAGAACTGCACACAGTACTCGAGGTGAGGCCGCACCAAGTCAGTCAATACAACTTTGCGACATGCTAGTTTTGAATCCTGGCTGAAAATATTACATACAGAAAGAAGGAAAGTGTTCATTAGTGTGGGAAAAAGGACTTGGTGATCCAGCCACAGGTCAAGGAGTTCCCGTGCATCAGTTGAGCTGCACTTTGTGATCCATGTGTGTTGTACCTGGAGATAAACACGGCAGTTTAAGCATGTGCATTTTTCCTGTGTTTTTGTGGTGGGCTCAGGGGGAGCACAGTCAGGTAGGCTGGCTCAGGGGACCTGGAATCATCTCTAACCCAAATTTCTAGAAACAAGCAAATCCAAAACACAGGGCAGAAGGGTGGTTTTTTGGGACTCCATGGAAGAACAGGGCTCCGGTTCTATCACTGATGGGTACAGGGTCTGAAGAAAATCCCTGCGGCATGTGCAGGTTAATGGTTGCCCATAAAACATCCACAGGCCCCACTGAAGCATTGTCAGGGTGTGTGTGAGGCAGCAACTGTCATTGTCAACAGAGGGCACAGTTTCTCATGTGGCCAAGGGGTAACGCTCCTCCCCACCTGGAGCAAAAGCCACTGGCCATCTCTGCATCTCAGGGCCATCGGTTCTTAAAGGAGCTGCCTCTGGTTGACACCCACCATTTATACATTGCATGAAGAGCTTTAAAACCTCCACAAAGCCTAGGCATGAAACCTTTCCTTGACAGTGATTTAATTTCAATGCAAACAAAATATTTTTATTTACATTAAAAACTTCCCCAGGCATTAAAACACCATGCCAGAACTTGGAGAGCAGAGTGGTGACGAAGGCCTCCCTTTTACCTATGTTCAACATGAAGTTGTGCAGGGTCCCTCACTGAGTACTGATCAAGGAAGTCTTTGCAGACTATCACATCATGATATGGGGCTCTCTCAGAGTGCAGAGAAGTTTGGGACAACAGTTGCCCTAGCCGTGAACTTAGAAGAGTCCAAATTGTATCTGAAATACATGCAGAGCACTTTTGGCTTTAATGTACTTTGGGCAGCTACAGGTACATGCCCCGATCGGCCTACAAAATGAGTTTCCAGCAATAGTGCCACTCGCTTTGAGTCTTTTTTGCCTTCCATTTCTGTACCATACTTCTTGCCTTTATCTCATGGCACCGATGCCTCTGAAAGCCCTGGCATTTCTGGCACAGACACAGGTTAACACTTGTGTTTTCTACCATTTCCTGCAGGCATCCCCAGCTGCTCTAGCAAAAAGCGTTTTGGCTGAAGTTCCAAACCAAGTCGTGGACTATTACAATGGCAAGGGGATAAAACCAAAATGTGTGTCAGAGTACGAGTCTTCCAGGACACTAGCTCCATGAACCTGCCTGCACTCTTTTACAAAATTAAAAAAAGAGAAATGCTACTGTCTACAACTACTGTACTTAAAAATGAAACAAAAAATAGCACGTTTTGGTGATTTTTAACTAAAATAACCCTTTTTTTTGCATGTGTAGCCCAAAGGCTTTAATCTGTTAAGCGGTTGTATTGTCGAAAACTTTTTATGAGGAAAAAACCATCCAGAAAAAAAGTGAACTCTTTACATTACAGCATGTCGCCTTGAAATAAAAAGTTATCTGTATCTGTTTTTTATACAGGTTTGTTGAAATTTTGCTAAATTTCTTATCTTTACACTGTAAAGCATTTTGAAATATTTATTGAGAGTCGATAGCCAAAATGTCTTTGGTTTAATCTGCTATGAACTGAGAGATTTTTCGAAATGGCAGATGCATGAACTGTATTTTGCATGTTTAAAATAAAAACAACACAGTTTTGCAGTTGTTGTCTTTATTTCTCTCTCTGCCACAAAGCTGCCTGCTTTCAACTTCCGTATTCCAAGAAAGAAGTAATAAATTATTTCAGGAGATAGCTGGCTCCAAGCATGGGCATTTCTGACATTAGTGGTTTGCAACATGGGTGTCCAAACATGCCCACTCACTATGTGGCCTGAGCAGCAATTTTTCAAAAGCCTGACACATCCAGCTGTTACAAAGCGTTCAGATCTGGCTTGGAGGGCATGATCCACCAGGACTGCATGTCTTAAAATATAACTACTTAATCCAAACGATCTGGCTGGCTTTCTAATGGGGCTACCCACGTTTAGAATCTATTATGCCTGGGAATTCTTTTTTTTGTTTCATTTGTGTGTTGTTTTTTTTAATCTCACACCCAATATCCAACTCTGCGTGACACATTTTCCAGCAGAAATTTTGCATGGCCTGATTTCATGACAACTAATAATTTGAAACTTCTCACACATGCATCACTTGTGTGTGATAGAAAACTTGATTTTGTACCAAAAGAATAGTCAAGCCACTTTTTTAAAGAGGACAAACAAAAACATATTAGCAGTGGGTTGGTTTTTCCATTGAAATATGCATATATATAAATAAACAAGTTAGATCAGCGTTATTCTTAGTGTTTGAATTTAGGCTTCCTCATTTGCTAAAAGACAACAGTGAAAGATGTTACTTGTTAGAAGTTAAAGAAAACATTTGACCAAAAATAATTTGTGTGGGATTGTCCAAAAGGCATGGCTTTGGATGAGTTGTGTTCCCATTGAAGCGAATACATTCTTGTTGCAAGTTCCAGAAGAAGGCATTTTGGGCCAGCATTTAATATTTTGGAAAATCTCGCCTGTGGGCAGGCTTTTTTTGTTTTAGATAGATGTATTTTTCAATGACTTTGCAGATAATATAAAACTCTAATTCCCGTGCTCTCATTTAGAAGCAACTTCCACGGGATCAACTTTGATGGATGATTTTGTACCATAAAGTGAAGGCCATGGGACAGCCAAGATGCATGGGGCTGTCTTCGCTGCACATTCAGTTCCTCTCCACCTATATCCTGCAGTGCACTCTTTCACACTTGCTAGTAAAGATTTCTTCAGGTGATTGGATATTGAACAGCAGCCAGTATTACTTGGTCATAGGTATAAATTGTGTGAGGACGTCCCAACTGATAGATCTCAAATCCACATTTTCATTTAATGGCTGACTGTTCATTTGAGCAGGAGGATGCACATTTCCCCTCTGTGGATGTATTTCAGCTTTCAGCTGGAGGATGCTTTGATTTCCCCTTATATCTCATATATTCCTCTGCCAACGTATCTTTATTCTTATCTAAAACATCTCTAGTTTCTTGTTCCCATTTCCCCCCTTTTTTCTTTCCTATTCTCAGAAGGAACATTTTTCTATTGTTAAAGCACATGACTGAAAAATCAAGCGCTCCATGTTCTTTGCTCTTCGTATCTTATTTTGTAATCTTGGGCAAGTTGTTTAACTTTCCTGCACCTCAGGTTCCTCATCTATAAGATGAAGATCACTGCCACGTATTCATGAATATCTCTTAATGGTACTGGGGGAGTTTCGTATTTGAAACGTGATTTGAGTTCCTCAGAGGCAGGATGGTGCTCTTCCAACATAAAGAATATTACTTTACCCTCGCATGCGTTTAGGGATCTAAAGGGCAGCTTAGGAGGGGCCAGCTTTTATTGTTTGCTAGACTGAAGGAAAATAAAAGAAAAATTTCAGCAAGAAAATTAGGAAACTGAGAAATTGTTCTTCTGGTACATACAAGCCTTGGCTAAATTATTTGTGAAGTGTTCATGGTTACATGGAATTGGGCAGTTGCAGCTTGTCCTCAGCAGAGGTGTTGCAAGGAGCTTTTATTATGCAGCACTACACAAAATGCAGTGATTAACGGGTGGTTTCAATGGTTATTGTGTGCTGAGCTAGATAATTCACCAGTCATTTTCACGTATGTAGATGGTCTGTGTGTCTCAAGAGAATCACAGTTGCCGCAGATCTTTCTGTTTACTTCACACAATTCGTATTATAAATGCTGTCTGCTTAAAACCAAATCATCATCAGTGGTGATATAGATCAGCAATCCTGCACCAGCCCGCAAAGTAATTGAAAGGACACTTCTATGATATTGAAAACTCAATTGGAAATCTTCCTCAATCTATGTAGATTCCAGCATGCCAAACAAACACATAATAGTGTGGTGAGATGATGTAGGAAAATGCACAGAAGACAAAACTAGTCATATGGTAAAGGATTTCTAATGAGGCTCTGAATGTTATTTTCATTGCTCCAGGTTACTCAGTGCAATAAGATAGTATGGGCTTTGTGCATAGTAATGTCTTTAAATATATGAATATATCACTGAAATGCCTTTTTTCCTGTTTTTTTCTACTTAGGGCTTAGAAAGGCCATTCTCCCTTTAGGCTGAACTGTGGTCATTTCTCTTGTAGATATTTTATGCAAATTTAAACTTCTACTGACTTTTGATGGATCATTTCAAATTCTGAAAACTCCTTTATAATAAATTATACATTGTCCTTTTGAGGTAATTGATGATATATCTTCTCTGCCTACTGCAATCCTGCCTTCCTTTTTATTGTTACTCAAATCCAATCCAATATCCAAAAGTCTCAGAATACTCAAAGATATTCATCATCCCTATTAGCTCAAAATATATTAACATCCATAACTCTTGAGCTAGATACTGAGCTGAGTTATATTTTCAGTTATGTAGGGTAAACTAAGTCTATTAATAAAAAGAAAAAAAAAAGTGCTAATACACTGCTAATTTCTTATTACGGTAAGGTAAAACCTATCCGTGTAAAATTCTTACTGTGAGCAGCAATATCGTATTCTATAGCATTTGATGAAAGAGTCTACAGGTATGAAAAGAAAATTAAATATTAATAATTGTACACCTTTAAAATATGTCTTTTATTTTAGTCTGCAAATATCAAAGTTACACAACTGATGACAGCCAAAAGGTTTACAGTTTCACCTGTCTGAAGGCCATCCAAAAGTGGGCTAAGCCAAGGCTTGCTCCAGGTTGCAGAGGTGAGACTGCAACAAATGCATGGATGGAAGGCCCTGGCTCTGAGCAGATGTGCTTGACAGAGCCCTGCAGGTCTGCAGCACCCAACTACATCCCTTGGGTTTACCTACCCATGGGGTATTGTGATGGAAGGGCATCTGGTTTATCGAGCCTCATTATTGTACTGCATTAAAATGGTTGCTGATGAGTTAGAGCTGCCTCCTTCAGCACGGCTCTCCAGCTGCACAAACAGAACACGGCTTACCCCCAGGAAGCACCCGACTGCTTATTCAGTGAACTTTCTCCCCTGGGATTGTGGGTCTTGCAGTCACACCTGGTATGCAGATGTAAACGTATCTCTATCCTTTCCAGAGTGAAAGAGGCACTATAGACACACTCCCATTACTGCTAAGTGGCATGGACATTTCAGTCATGTAACATCAGTACAGAAAACCACCAGTAACATCAGTACATTGTTTTTTTGGAATAGAAAGGATGAGCTGGAGGACTCCTAGGGTAAGATTACACTTATTAGGTTGTTTATTCCCCTTTATATACAGGAAGTGCCATTTGCCACAGGGAAAATACAGTTTATCACACCATCCAACCTCCTTGGCTGATAGGTCTTACTTGTACCTGCAGCCCTGGGCTGAGAAGGGGGAGTCGCATGTCAGTGGAGGATATTCCTGGCATCAGAGAGCTCTATGAGTGGTACTCGTCAGGCCGGCAGCACATTTGGTCGTAACATCCACTGCAAACCTTTAGCTGGCTGCACTCAGCCCCACTTTCCTGTTTTCCCCATTTCATTGCACAGTTAGGGAGCTCCCCAACACAGACCAGGTGAAACCTAGGTGCCTTCTCTCTTGTGAAGGTTGCTGGTTCAAAAGTAGTGCTTCCATTTCCTCAGTCCTGCAGTTCTGAGGACTGCTCAAGGCAGCAGACTAGCAGGGAAGGTTATTTTCTAATGGGCGCTGTTTCTTTCTCATCCTTCTTCAAAAACGTGTTAGTAAATCCTGCTTCTGTGCAGAAAGAATTTTACACTGTGCTCAGGAGGCACTTGAACTCTCGTCCCACTGATTACTGTGCAGGCAGTTTGCCACCTGATTGCCCTTCCCACACACAAATTGACAAGAGTTGAATGCTTGTTTATCATCATGAAAAAATGAAAAAAAAAAGGGAAAAAAAGGAAAAGTTTTGATGTTGCATCATGCCCAAAAGAAGGTGAAAAGAAGTACAGCATTAAACTTTTTCTCTCCAGAAATGTATTACTTGTGAATTGCTGGCACACAAAATCCTCAGTCACTTCAGCTGTGCAACATGCTAGATAAGAAAAGCACCAAACCGTGGCAGCAGGGCTAGCGAGCATCGAGGGAGCCCTCTTCTCTGTCTGGAAACATCCATCACGACTCAGCAGTCACTTAATCTTGCTGTGTGCCTTGGTTCTCCATCTTTAAAATGGGGATAAACAGTATTTTGCTACTCCCTGGGGACTTTGGTAGAGTAGGCACCACTGCAGGGTTGTCACAGTGTTTAGCAATTGGGAAGTATCACTTTTCACATTTTGAGACCCCTTGCTCCTGCTGGCATAGAAGTCTTTGTTGGAGCAGCAGCATGTGGGCCCAACCAGGAGCCACAAATTTAGCAGTACCCCTGTGGGGTTGCTGTTTTCCGTGCTGGGGAGGGAAGGGAAAGACACAGCAGTCCCTGTGTCAGTGGAGATGAGCAGCCAGCTTCAGGGAGGGGGACACCAGCGGGATGGCATGCTTGGGGGATTCGCTTCTGCTCACACCGCCAGCTCACTGCTCAGAGGGCAAGAAGTAAACACAAGGGCAGGGCCTGCGTGTGAATGCTGTGGGTGGTTGTCTGCGTCAGTTTTGGGGGTGAACGCCGAAATTCTGCCCAGTTGCCCTGTCTGTGCTGCATACAGCCCCTCCTGCCCACACACAGAGACACAGACACCACAGCGGCGAAGCAAAACGGGGACGCAGGGTTAAAAAAAAGAAGCCAGGCGGGACAGCAGCTGGCCACGACGGTTCGTGCCCCTTCCCCTCGGCTCCCTGCCTCACACGGGCAGCCCAGCGCTGACAGGAGCCGCCCGCCCGCCGCAGCCGCCCCGCCCCGCCGAGCACCTCCCGCCCGCCATCTCCCTTCCGCGGCGGCCCGGAAGGGTTTGGGCGCCGGGCCGGGCGGCGGCATGGCGGGCTGGGCGCTGCTGGCCCGCCTCGGGGCACGGCTGAGGGCGGCGGGGGCGGCCGGCCACAGGTAGCGGGGACAGGCGCGGGGCGGCGGGGAGGGCCGGGGCCGAGCCCACGTTTCGGCCGCTGGAGGCACCGACCCCGGAGCCGGGGGCTGGCGGGGCCCCGCTCCGTGCGGTTCGGGCAGGGGAGGGTGGCTGCGGCCCGAGTGCCCTGGGGCTCGCCCGGCTGCGTTTGGGGTCGCCTCCGCTGGCCGCAGCTCGTCGCCTGCGTGCTCTTGTCCTGGCATGGCCGCGAAGAGAGAACAGCGTTTAAAGAAGCTGAAGGGCCCGCCCTCAGCTTTAACGTCGTTCCGGGGAATATGAGGGCACAGAGATTAAATTATTATTATTTTTGCAACTGTGAGGTGGCTTAGGATTTTGGGGTGCCTTTTTTCTGCAACACTGCTGTTTAAGCCTTAAGGGTATGGTTAAATGCTCCCTTTCAGTTGTACTTGCAGAGAATTAGGAGGCTTTGTCCAGTTACGGCAGTGCTGCAGGTGCTCAGCCGTGAGCATTGCACGGGCAAGTTGTCCAGAGTCCCTGTGTCCTGCCTCCTGCTCACAGCAGCGTGGTCAGTGCTGAGGCCAGACCAGGCTGCTCAGCACAGCGGCGGCACAGCCCCTCTGGCACCCTGTCCCAATGTTAGACTGTCCTCCGGCTGAACGCTTCTTCCTTGCATCAAATCAAAACCTCTATATTTGGTTTATACTTAATCTTCCGTTCTCCTGCCTGCACCTCAGTAAACGTGGCCTGGCTCTGTCTTGTCAGTGATCTCCTTGTAGGTATTGGAAAGGTTAGGTCTGCCTTAAGCCCCCTCTTCTCCAGACTAAACAAGCCTGGTTATTGCAGCCTGTCCTCTTAGGGCAAGCACCCTAGCGCTGCAGGAGCCATGCTCCAGCCCCTGACCATCTTTATGCAGCACTGCCGCACCTGCTCAGTTAGAAACATCCCTGCTGTTCTTGAAACCCAAAACTGGATTTAGTATTGGAGATGTGGTTTGCTCAGAGAGCTAAAGAGAGGGTGATAATCGCTTTCCTTGATTTCCTGACCAGTCCAGACACACTGGCAGCTTTGCCCTTGAGCATTGTCAGCTGTGCTCTCCTGTTCAGTTTTATTCACAATCACCTACTCCTAAGATCATTGATAAAGATATTAAACAGGATAAGTCCTCACACAAATTCTTACAAAACTCTGCTTGTAGCTGGCCTTCTGGTAGAGCGCAGATGGTTGACGGTGGTTGAATAGCTTACTACCGTAATTTCAGGTTTTTTTGGCAGTACACTGTATTATGTAATGATATAATCTTGTAGTACGTGCATTACAAACATACATGTTATGAGTCATTATTTGAACTGATCAGACACTTAAACTTTTTCCCCTCACTGGAAAGGGGGCAGCTGGGCCTTGTAGCCAGGCATGGTAACGATGCAACATGGTGGCACGAGCATCTTTCTGAAGAGAATGTTCAGTTCCTCAAGAAGACAACTGCAGAGGAATACAAAACACAGACAGCCAGCAAGCTCTGCCCTCTAAAGGATGAGCCGTGGCCACTGAATGAGTGGAAACCAGGTAAGAAAGTCTCTCATCTGGAATAACAAAATTACGATGAAATTATTGTTGTCGCACTGTTGCATTCAGTAACACTGGGGTTCTGTCTTATATTTCACTCTTTGCTGTTACCTCAATCACCTTGCCCTCTGCAAGGAACAATATGTTCCTTGTTACAATTTCTGTTGTCATTCCTGAGGATGTTCTCTAGGATTTGCAGACTGTATCACATAGTTGTTTAACGTCAGGTGATGTGCCCCTTTTAAAGAGTCAAAAAATTCATGTGTTCTAGTCCATAAGGCTTTGGAGTCAGTGAATAGAAGTGGGATGTATTCTACGACAGGTTTTTCTTCAGCCCAGCAATATTTACAAGAACACTTTCAAGTTCATACATTTTACATTTCTAGGAGGTCTTTTTTGATTCTTTTTTTTTTTTTATTTTGTTGGCATTGAGTGGCACTGAAACTGACCAGGTGCTGATTTGGACTGAAAGCTGAGTTTCCACAAGATTAAGAACTTGTTTTAAATGCTATTTTAGAGAACTGATATATTACACTTACTTACTAGGAAGCATGTTGGATTTTTCAGGCTTTAAAATATTTATTCTTTATTTTAAGTGTCCTATTTTTCAAGCTCTGGGCCGTCAGAGGCCAGACTTGACAGGGTGCTTTTTCTGTATGGTTACAGTGTCAAAAATATGCAAAGGTTGGGGTAGGAGAAACCTACAAAAGGAAACATTTTAATAGTTGTTTCGGTTCTAGGATTCTGCATGGGTGTCATGATTTCACAAAAGAATGAGTCTGAAGCACTGATTGCTTTAGTCTTAATGATGAACTGGTTTGCATGCTCTATCAAACAGAACTGGAACAAACAGAACTTTACTGTTAATAGGATTAAAAACAATGAACAGGTTATTACCAGCCCGCCCGCAGCGAGTCAGTGATGTTTTCTCTCCATCCTCAGCTCTTTAGGAAAGGTCTGAGCTGATGAGACTTCGCAGGCAGTTCTGTAGGTTATGACTTGGGTTCTTTCAAATATTAAGTGTGGAATTGCATCTGTCTTTTTGTCTGATCTACAGATTCCGTCAGAGTTGGTGTTGTTGCAGTAAAACTGGGAATGATGCCAATATGGACCAAGTCAGGAAAGAAGCATGCTGTCACGCTACTTAAGGTGAAATAAATCATGTAGAATTTCATCCCCTTTGCTGTATTCAGATCATTAACCAGAAGTTTCAGGCAGAAGTGAAATTTATCATTTTACGTAGCTGGAAATTATTTTAAAAACAATCTTTCAGCCCTGCATAGCACACTGTGCCTATTCTGTTTATTTGCTAAACTTTCTAGAAGTGGTCTGTCTTCTGCCTCGAGTATTCAAGTGCTGCAAAACTGTACGTGGTATACCTTGCTCAGGGAAGATGGGAGGACAACATAAAGTTGGGTTTTGCTCCCTAGCTTTTCTTTTTTTTTGTCATGTGCAGGCACTTTGGGATTAGTTTCACTCTGATTGCTGAGCCTTTGTACGCCTGTAGCTATTTCTTTGTAGTCTCTGGCAGATGTTCACTGTGATGAAGCTGTTTTTCTCACCTGTTGCTGCCATGTGACAAGCAGGGGCTGTGAGGACACCAGGTTTACAGGGTGAGGGAGTTGGAGTCCAAAATGTATTCTCTTATTGTATGCTTTGCAGCTACACGCTGCAGGGATTTTGCACATCTTGCATGTAAAAGATGGCTCTAGGAGTTTATTCAATTTCTAGCGTATTCTTGAAAATACAGTTTGCGTTTTAGGAATGGTCTTTTCCTAAGATAAGCCTTTAATTGATTGGGAAAAGAGTGTCTGTGGTAAAAGGGTAACACACTGCCCTATCTATGCCAAATCTTGTGTTACGTGAATGCAAATGAAACAGAGACTGGCTTTGTTTGACTTGTCTTGACAGCACCTTACTAGGTACTCAAACCGTGCACATCTGCTTACACTTAAGTAATCACTGTTTCCCTTTTTCTTAAGGTGCAAGACTGTCACGTTTTAAGGTACATTTCAAAGGAAGAATCAGAAGGAAAAACAGCTAAGCTGCTTGTTGGAGGAAAAAATGTATCTCCTTTTTTTGTAAGTGAATTGCTTTGCGTGTTTTTGTTAGAATTGTTGTTTCTCTTGTGGTTACAGCACAACAGCAGCATGAACAGAATGTTTTGGAACAGATCTTTTGTCACATCCATCCTTCCTTGTTTCCCTACAGCTAGTCTTGATTATTGGTTAAGAGAATAACAAGAACAACTTTTTGAAGTTCTTGTCCCCTGGTTCCCCAGGAGAGCTGTGGGTTTAGGAAGTTGCTGTGATGAGCAGTGTCCTGTGCTGGTAAGAGTCCGAAAGGCTTTTAGCTGTGTTCCTACATCTGTGGAGGGGCAATAGAAGACGCACACCTTAATGACCTGCAGTGAACTCATTCACCTTCATCACCTCTTTAGATGACAGTGTCCTATAGCTCACTCTTCCATACTGTTTTATTAGATGTGGTTGTAATTCTTCCACAAGTCTGTTGAGATTAATAATTTGCATATAGTTTTACTGATGAAAGAGCTCAAGACCAGTTTTCAGGAAGATAGCTTCATGATTGTAGCTCATCAACAGTGATGTCAAAACCACTCAGTTGTTTAGACATCCCAAACGCCTGATGTGGAATTCCCAGCCACCTTCAATGGCTGTGGCTGTCTAGCAGAGCTGTCACTCCTGACAAAGAAAATTGAATTATAGATCAAAGCAGGAGCAAAGCTTTCCCTCAAAGGATTGCCGTTTTTGTGATCCATTATTTCTATAAAGTATCACTTTTCATTTCTTGCAATATCCTGAGACTGATTTGTTTGATTTAAGCACGAAAAAATAGGGCTTGTGGTTATTAACCAGATCATCTCAGTTTGTGATTTTGGTCTTTCAAGGACATGTATTCCCTTTCTTTCAAACAGAAGGTTTTCCCAGAGCCTCTAAATAAGTCTGTGTACTTGTTTGTGCTTTAGGGGAGGTGAGGGAGTTAGAGCTTTTTCATTTGGTAAATGTTGGCTTTTACGGGGTATTCTAGTGATATCTTTTTTGAACAGGCTCATGCTTTAAGGTGTCTTCCGTTAATTCAGTGGATTTATGCCATATTTTACCATCATTGCTTCTGGTTTTTGTGTCATTTTGGCCCATTTCTACTTTCCAGGTGTGATGCCTTTCCTGGAGAAATTACATTAGGGCTTTATCTTTCCTGTAACCTTAGTTTAAGATGTGCAACAACCATAACAATCTAATAATTTTCAAGTTTTATTTTGCACATTAGACCTCATACAATTAATCTTTTTGTGAAAGTGATATCAGTAGTGATTCTTTGATCGTCAGAGTCAAAATGTGCAGTGAACAAGGAGGAATAGAAACTATATATAGCTGAGCTAACGATGCGAGGGATTTTTTTAGTAATTTGTGCTATGTCAGTGATTTTCTTGCATATAATTTTTTCCAAGTTACCACCTGTTAATTTGGTTAAAGATAGGCTTATTTTAATAAAGAATTTGACTAAATACCATTGGGCAAATCTGTGGTGAGGACCTAGCCTAGAACAGGGCTCTGTGTTGTCATCATGTCAGTATAAGCTACATAGTTTCCAAGAAAGAATTTTGCATGCAGTTTCTGAACAATTTTACTTGCCAAGATACCAGCAAGTGATGTATTTTTCTGGCGTAGCTCAGGTTTGAATCCATGCTTTCCTATGTTATCAGTCTTTTTATGTGTTTCATTTCTCTCTGAAGTGTCCAAATACGAGAATTAAAAGAGAGCTGAAAGATGCTGTATTGTATTAGCGTAAGCAGTTTATCTTCTGTTAGTTCCTCGTAGGAACACCTGTCTTCCTCAGACTCCTCACAGCAACTGATTTTTTTAATGAATTCAGTCTAGTGATTCCCTCAGTAATTTTACTAATAAAGAGTAACTCTTGTATTTGAGTGTCAAACTGCTTTTTTTTAAAAAAGAGGTATTTGTATCTTATATCCGCAATATTTTTTTTTCTTTTTAGCTTGATGTCAGCCCATTACAAATTGACAGAGGTTTTTAATGATTTTTAATGCAACATTATTCTCCAAAGTACTATTCTGTCAGTGTTGTAACAGCTTTTGCAAAAATATTTTCTTTCCTTAAGAAAGAAGAGCATATTGATCATTTTCCTATAATGGAAGATATTGTTGGTATTTTTTTTAAAACAAGAACATTTGAGAATTGGTTCAATATTATTATTATTTTTTTTTTTAAGTATTTCCTTGTAGGAAGGTTTTAGTAAAGACTGCAGTGTTTTGTTAGTAGAAATGCATCCCTGTGACTTTACTGCTTGAGGAAACCTTGTTGCTGAAGTAGGATGGAGAAAGGCTATCGTAGGGTGTTTTTGACGAATAAGTGATTTTCACCCTTTGATTTTCATCTACTTTTCTTCAACTGTAGTAGCTCTTTCCAGGCACTCCTGCAGAGCCCAGAGCTCCACTCGATGTTGTCCAAGGAGGGAGTTTTACATAGCAGTGAAATAAAGGATGGACGTGGAGGCATTTATAGAGAGGGAATCTGCTTTATTATTCATCCTCACGTATGGTACTACAGTTTAATGCAGTTGTCTCACTGATGCCTCAAATTTTTCTGATCTTTTGGGAGATTTTGTATTTAATTGAATAACTTTTATTTTAAAAAAATGCTATTTGAAGTGTTTTTTACTGTGAAATCAAGTTAACAAATCACTTAATAATAATAAAAAAATAACCTTCAAAGACTTTGTATCCACGTTTCCTCCTCAAGTAAGGACAGATCTGTAAAGATAATAGTTGTGTGTCTAAGTCAGAGGTGCTTCATCATCTTGCTTCCTCATTCTTCACAAAGCTTCCCCTTCTCATAACGCTTTTTTTCTACATATATATTTTAAAAACGAAGAACAACGTGTATTTTCAAAATAAATTAAATGTTTTAAAGGTTTCCAGGTTATTTTGTCTGAAAATGCAAAGGGTTTTTTTTTGTTGTTGTTTGAGAGAATTGCACAGAACTGTTGAGAAGTGAACCTTGGAGATGTGACTACCCGAGTGTGACAGTATTGTCAGATGCTGAAATTGCTTTCTAGAATTCGTTTGAAGAAAAATCAGCTGCATCACTTTTTCCTGCAGCCTCAGTTTTCCTGCACTACTGTTTCCATTGGCTGGATTTTCTTAGTGGTCAGCTGTGCTGTGAATTGTCTCATTTAAAACAGCTGAGAACAGTTTTTTAAGTGTTTTTAACTTTATGTGAGGGTTGTGAGTTTCCTAAACAAGGGCTCTTCTTTTTCAACAATGCTTTGGCACTGAGTGTGCTTGCAGTATCTTAAAAATACATGAATTGTAAACTTGTTCTTTATCCTTTTTCCCTTTTAGTCCATTGAAGCTAGATTCTCTTCTGTAGAAGTTTCTGCAAGACTGGGCTTTATTTGTCTGGTTTTGTTAAATGGAATAAATGTTATTTGTGGTGCTGTGGAACTAAGTCATTAGCAGCTTTGAAAAGGGGAAAATGCTTTTAAATGATTATGAAACTCTTTTCAAGAGTTAAACTAGTGAAAAACACGCATATATTTTATGTACATTCTAAATGATTGCTTGCTTTCTTGTGATCTTGGAAATCTTCATATCTCATGTCTATATGATGTAAGCAGGGTAATTACTTGACAGAAAACAAAATGCAGACCTGGGATTTTTGAATTAATTTTATATAGAGTTAAAATGCTACTCTCGAGATAAAAATGTAGTATGCTATGTCTATCTGAGTGATGTTGGCAGTCTGTAAAACCACTTTCTGTGCTATGCTGATCACAGAGTATTTTAAAATAACTTTTTTTTGTGCCTTTTTTTTTTTTTTTACAGAAATCAGAGGCTGCAATGGAAATTTTTAAAGAAGCTGGAGTACCACGGAAGCAGAAAGTTACAGCGTTTAATGTAACAGATGATGCCATAATTAAACCAGGTAGTTTTTTGATTTACTGAATGTTACATGCATAATTAATGCCTGCCACTTTTTCTAGATCTAAACCCAGTTAAGTTGATTTCATTCCTGTTTTGTATGGAAATTGCTGATTTCTTATTTCTTTGTCATTGAACAAAAATAAGCTTTTTTTTTCTTGGGAAAAAAACTAGAAAATGAACTTCATTTTCTAGGCGATATAAAGTAGAATTTCTCCTTTTTCCTAAATAGTATGTTTCCATTACTTAGAGAATAAAACTAACCCAAACTAGCAAATATGGGTGTTGAGTGAAGAAATAAATATTTGTAACTTTAACATGCTTCTTGGGAATAAAGCTGAATGCATTCCACAAGTTCTCTGGTTATCCTTATGAGAGGAGCACCAAGGTGTTTGCGCTGTGTTTCTCAGGAGCCTAAGACAGCAGTTTGAGATTTGCTGCTTCTTCCTGCATTCAGAATTGTGGCTGACTGTTGCCATATATGATGCTTTTTCTGGCAGTTTGCAAAGTAAAACACAGTAAAATGCGTAACAAATGTCCTTGCTGAAAATCAGTATCAGAAGTTAAGAGACTTAATTAAAAAGTTCTTTGATTTTAGGTGTTAGTAGCTTTTGTATATAGGCTGCTTTTATTTTGTACTTTTTGACAGTTAACTGTCAATATTTTGACATGAGTTATATATGGTAGGAGATTCTAATGTCTTGCATCTTCATTTGATATTAGAGAAGGCTCTTGCAAGAGGTTTTTAAGACAGTGTGGTAACTGATAAAAATGAAGTCTGATGTGTAGAAGTATGGGCTAATTAATTGAAGCAAAAGCTTGAGATATAGCAGAATTGCAAATTTTCAACAAATTGGTATTTATTGAAAACAATAAAAGAGCATATATTTTGTCCATAGCATGCTTAATGTACCTCATATTATATCAGTTGCTTGCTGCTAACAGGCATGCTACCCCAGGTTTGTATGGATCATACAAACAACATTAAATAATATGAGGAATTTATGCTTGAGATGTGACTCAGATGATTGATGTCACTGACGTATGGTAGCATTAATTCTACTAAAAGGTAGTGTGTAGATAATTCCCTGTGGTTGTATTTCTATCTTCTGTCTTCAGTTTGGAAACACTCTGTCTTGAAAAAGAGGAAGCATTGTAAAACTTTTTTTTCATTTAAAAAAAATCCACTTTGTGGGGTGCTAGTAGATACAGGGGGAACACGTTCTGTTTTCTTGCCAAGTTTGTTTATTGTGAGTGCCTTAACTAATTAAGTATTTTGGGTTTTGTTTATTTCGGTGTCTGGAACGTTTCTAAGTACAGCCCAAACTCTTCTTTCCTACGTAATTCAAATTGGGCTAGTAACTGAGAAATGTGACTAATTAGCAATTTCAGAGTGTCTAGTTTAGTCATTGAGGTCTATTAAAAAAAAGAACAAATAACGTGTATATAAAAAACAAAAGTTTGCTCCCTTTCTTGTGACTGCAGTCTGCTCTGGATGGTAATGACTGGAGAGTGATTTGAGGATTTTGGCACTTGGTTAAACGTGATCTGTCCTCTTCTTTTGAAGGTACTCCTTTGTATGCTGCTCACTTCCGCCCAGGGCAGTTCGTGGATGTTACTGCAAAAACGTAGGTTCCCAGCATTTTAATGCATATGGCTCATCTTTCACAGAGGCTGGTTGATTTATTTTTTTTTCTCTCTGCTTTGGCTTGAGAAGAGCTTTATGGCTATCAAAAGCTGAAATACAACTGCGAGGGGGGAGTGGCAGAATCTAGAAATCTGTTCACCCATTGGGTCAAAAATATCAGATTATCTTTCTTTGAGGCTCTTCAATTTCAACACTGTTGGTAAACAAACTCTTTTAGGGCTGTGGTTGTCTGCCGCATGCACATGATTATATCATTGGAGCACTTGATATACAGCTTGAGAAAGAGGTGCTCAAGCTTAGCACAGGTCAGGAAGTCTACAGTCTGCCTGTGGTATGTGGAAGCAAGGAATAAATGCAGAAGGGCCTCAGCTCTCAGAAAAGCTGTTTAATTTTGATTTGGGGAAGAGATGAATCACGATGACAGCAGAGCAAAAAAAAATAGAGAATACATTTAGCAGGACAACAGAACTGTCAAATTCATGTATTGTTTTCTCTCATATTCCAGCTCATCTCATTTGCCAGCAACTGCTGATATCTTTCACTTTAACGTGGGAGGAATGATTTCCTCTCGGACTACTGCGAATGCCAGATTAGGGCTCGAGTGGTAGAGGGTGTCAAAAGAGTAGCTGGCATCTTGCCACAGAGACTCGTCATGCCTTGTTTGTTACGTGCATGATTTCCACTGCCCAAGAGAATTGAGAATTCCTATCTCCATGTTTTAGTGAAGTGTATTTTGGTTGCCTTGTGCTACCAAGATAGTGTTCTCCATTTGATGTTTAATTTTTTGTGTAATGGAGATAATACCAAAATGGCTTTGTTGAAATACCATCCGATGTAATTGTCTCACGTGTCATACTTACAAATGTCTAATATTATTCATAGAGCTTTGCAAAAAGGGGGAAACATCAGCTCTAATATAGCTCCACCTGAAAACACTTACAAATGCATCTTATTTGGAACAGGAGGTCAAGGACTGGAATTAGTGTTTTTCTATGTTGAATTTGCTTATGTAACACTTCAACCTGGTATATTATTCATTCAACTTCTAAATTGTGTTTAATGAACAGCCTATGAGAGACAGTAGCTTGTCTGTAAAGCTAAGTACTGTATCATCACGAGTACAGGCATTTCATGCAGAGTGAGTGTCACACTTTGTTAATGCAGAAGATCCCTGTTTTTGTAGAAGTATTTCCAAGTGCCAGGAAAGTTTCTTGGCAATTGAAGAGATACTGGTAAGCAGCCATAGGGTATTGATTTGAATTTTGCAATGTGTATTGGAAGTACTAGCAAGCTGAGAACAGACGGGGTTCCTGGCTATGTTTGATGAGTCCATCCCATCTTTTAAGTCAGTATTTTTAATCTGTATGGATGATCCCAGTTTGGAAATTACCTATTTGTTTGTACCGCTGATTTTATTTTAGTAGTATATTGCATGTAATCCTGATGTACAGGTACCTAGTATAAAAGGAGAAGAAAAAATTCTTAAACAAAAGGGTCATGTCAGGATTTTCTTTATCAGATTTTCTTTCCTGTTAATATGATCCCCTAATCATCCCAGTCTTTCTAGATCTAATTTTATTTTTTAAACCTTTTTCTGCGCTTTATTCCCATTCTGGTTTCTGCTTTTTTTTCCTTAACTACCAATTTTTTGGAACACTGCATTTATCATTATATTACCTTAATTCTTGGGCAATAATTAAATTATTTGAGTACACTCCAGTTTTTCTGTGGATCTTTTAATTTATTCAATGCAATTTCGTGCAGTGTTGCTTAGTCCCATACTTGGGTGGGGTTTTGTTTCTAATTATTTTTCAAAGTACCTTATACATCATTCTTTGTTACTGTACATGTAAAAAATAGAACTTTTACAATGTCACAAAAACATCCAAGAAATGCTTTGTTGAAGGGTAAACAGGTTACCTAAGAGTGATTACAGCACTGGGCTATAGCGTTTGGGTTGCACTTGGGAAAGAGATGAGAATATACTTCATGTTAAACTTATGTTCTGAACCACACTGAAAAGGAGCCAGCTTCCACCTGCTGAAGAAAGAGGGAACCTGTGGAGGTTTGGTCTGCAGGCTAATATTAGCCTTTGTGTATTACTTTTTAGAGTTGCATTGAAGCCATAGGGACATTTTGAAAAGCAACATAAGAGTATTACGCTGAGTCATAGCAGGGAGCAACTTCAATTTTCCTGATTTAAATTATTATGGACTTAAAAGCCAATAATTCCTAAAAAGTTCTATTGCTGCTAGTAAAGTTTTTAGAAATATTTTTACATGAACATGTTCTTCAGATTTTTAAGATCAGGAAACTTGTTTTTTGTCAGAGAAAACAACAAAGTGTGCAATGCTAGAAATCATATAAATAATCAAATCAATACCGTTCTTCATAGTGATGTTTATTGTAATTATTCTTTTTTAAAACTTCAAAAAAAAAAAAAGTCATTTCAGTGAGGAGATAGTGGAATATAAAGTGAAATGTAAATTTTTAACCAACTCCTAATCCAGATGAGCAAGATACCTTTTGTATGCTTCCTTCTGCTGAAATGAGAATCAGAAATATGGTCCTTAGAAATGAGTAAGCTTTTCTTAGTTATTGTATTTTAAACAAAATACTAATTCCAGAAAAGACTTGGTTAGTACCTTGATTAGATTTGGTTATTAAAATGTTGAGTGGGGTTTTTTGTTTGTTTTTCGTAGGATTCTCTGCTTTTAAACTTTCATTGGAAATGCATTTGCCTGTCTTTTGAAATATTTTGATTCATTTATTCCTCTGAAAAAAAAAAACACACAGAAAGAAGAAGGGTCAGTTAAAGATGTGTACAGTTTGTTTTTATTTGAAGTTGCTCAATTTGTTCAGCACAGTATGCGTAGCTTTTAAAACACTCACAGTAGACAGTGTGTCTGCAAGCTGCCAATCTTGTTTAGTGCTGATTTTTTTCCTTAATACTCATTTTCAGCAATTTAAAAGTCCAGTCCTTAAATTTCATAGCTATTTTTAATTATAAGACTTGCCCTTCATTTCAGAGGTATGTTTCAAATATGTCTGAAAGTTTAGTGCCCTGTGTGGGACAGGAGTAAACTTCAGAATTAATGTGGCCTAATAGGTGGTTTTAGCCCTAGTACACTTTGAAATGCACAGCACAAACCAGAGTTGCTTCTCTCATGGGCTATGCTTTTGTGGTGTCTTTGAGTTGGCATAGTAGAGGCTGCTGCCCAAAGGGAAGGTGGTGCTGGCGTCCACAGAGTTCCTTCTGCCTCCTGGTGCTGGTGTTGGCCTTGTGAGTTGCATGAAGGAAAAGGTCTGTGTTAATGTATCCCTCTTCTTCGTTGTCTTGTATTTCAGGTGTTGCGTGCCCCAGTTCTTTTCTCCCTCAGTAGGGTGAGCTTCATTACTGGTACAAAGGCAACAAAAATGTGAGGATGGGAGGAGGTGGGACTGTGCTTTGCATGGTAGCCTGAATGCTGGATGGAGTTTGAGTTGTAGTTGACTACAACTCAAAAGAAAGTTGGCTTTCTGCTGCTTCATGGCCTTTTTCATGAGCATTTCAGGAAACCAATGAAACATCAGAAATGTTGCCACTCCCAAAAAAAAAAAAAAAAAAAGCCAGTGGTAGTTGTCTTTGAAACGTGCAAGTGGTGATTCTGTTGTACTTAGTGGCTTCCTTGAGCTTTAGTGGGCTAACAGACTAATCTGAGCCTGAAAGTACATTCTACAGTTGTCTGAAATTATTTGACTAAATAGTTGGGATATTTTTCCTCTACAGTATCTATCTGATTGTCCTTTAAATGAGCTGAATTTGAAAAGTTAATAGCAAACTGAAGTGTGGTTTAATTACAGTGCTTTATTTCAGTAGTTCTCTAAATGATGGTTGGCTCATTAGCTACTGGCATTTTGCTTCTGTCAGACCTGGAAATTGAGGTTCTGTACAAAATTGTGTGGTTGACTTGAATAGCTGCTTTCCAGCAGGTGAGACTAGAACTACTGTGTCTAATTAAACTCTAATTCCACAGAATGATTATTTTCATTTCATTTAATGTTCATGTTAGTTTTCCATATGCGTGATTGTTGCCTGTAGTTCCTTTATGGGACCCAGCTAATCATGCTTCAATGGAGCTAAGTAAAGTAAGTGACTAAATTCCATGTATTACAGAAAAGTGGTGTTATACATATCTATACATATCAAGTCTGCTAAAGACAGACCTGATGCATACTTGTTCCAGAATGAAACAGGGCTGTACTTTCTTCTTCTTATAAATTATTTAATTGACTGTATGTAATTTATAAATCTTTCTTTTAAATCAGGATGTTGATTGAGAATCATGTTGAATGGAGAACTAATGTTCAAAGAATCAGAAGATAAAGTGTATTTGTAGGTAATTCAGAGACCTTCATTCAGTTCTTCACACAGGAAAAATGAAACTATTCTAAAAAAAGTACTGAATAAATATGATGAAAGAGTGTTAGAAGTTAGTAAAGCTTTAAGTGGTATGTAATATTCTAGTTTCACAATTGAGATCTTTCTTGACCTTTGCCATAATATTTCAGATATTGGAGACAGTTTTTGTATTCCAGATTAACCATAAATGTCTAAAGACATCCGTTCATCAGCACGCTCTTTTTTCAGTCAGTCCATACTTACTATATATTTCCTAAGCCTTCAGTATTATAAACTCTGAATCTTTGTTCACATTAAAATGTGAATGTAACTGTGATTACAGTTAATCACAGATAAAATGTGAATGTGAATGTGTGTGTAACTGGAAAAGACCAAAAAGTAGTTCAGCGTTGTCTGTTGCTTAAATCATTAAACACTAGCAACTCTTATCGTTTGATATAATCACTCCTTTTTGAAGATAGAGCATTTGATGAAGTAAATATTTTCTCAAAATGCACCTCTTACAAATATTAACCATTTCAAGCAACATTGCTTATTTATGTTTTATTGAAAAGTACAATTTATGGGATTAAAAGTTGCTGATGTTTAAGAACAAACCACCTGAATGAAATATTGAGGTGATTCATGATGTCAGGGATTTTGCTTCTTGATTGAAGTTGACAGTCGTGTTTTCTCTTGAAACGGTAGCTTTAGCTGATTGTCTGGTTTTCTGTGAATTGCAAGAACATTTCTGCAGCTGAAGAATTAATCATGCCCCCAGTCTGCTCTCTGGTAGCTGCACAGCTGTTGTTATGTGACCCGCTTGCAGTTTGGTTTTGGAGGGTTTGCTGATTCCATCTTCCAGCTAGAGATGCCAGGAGTAGTCTACTTGGAAAACGTGGCGAACAGTAGATAGCTTTGAAGAAGTAACAGTGGTTTTGCAGAGCAGATACGAGTTCTCCTATGGCTCTAGTTTCTGTTCTGTATTTTCAAAGTTACTAACATCTACAGGTTGCTGAAGGATTTAAAAAAAAAAAAAAAAAAAGCCACTCAAACCATGAATGGAAGCAAACTTTTTCCAGCCTTCAACGTTCAAGCTACGGCTTGCTGGCTTGCTTGTTTTTTTTTTCTTCCCTCTTTCAATAGTTGCTGCTTACTGTGACTACAGGCTTTTAAAAAAAGCTGATTCATGTGTCCCTGATCAGGGAGCCCTGCTCCTCCCTCTCACAGATGCCCTCAGCTCCCTGTTACGTCCCCCCACTGCACCAGCATCTGTTGGTCTGAAAAAGTCTTGCTGGTGGAAGGCACTTGCACGACTGGTCAGCCAAAGGAAGGAATCACTGCTTTAATCGTGTTCTAGTGTTCCTTAATTAGTGGTAGGAAATGAGCAAACCAAATTCAGTACTATCTAACCAAAGATATTGATTTTAGATGCTAGGTATCTTTCTGCTGTGCTGAACTTAACTGGAATGGACTACTAGGTTCAGACTAGGGAAGGGGAAATCCAAGAGACAGATGCTGCACAAGTCATGTTTCCTTAGGGGTCTGTGGCTTTAGAGAGTCTTCCCAGTTGTGGCTGCTTTTAACTGTATTTTTAATTGCTGTAGGCAATGAGGCTAGCCATCACAGGAGAATTATTCAAGTGGAAGAGGAAAGAATCCGATTTTTCTATATGTGGATGTTTGCAGCATTTGTACTTTTGTGATCAGGGGAGTAGGTAAGGTGTTGTCCATATGTCCAGCACGGAGTATGCGTGCTCGTTCCCAGTTTTATTTTCCTGTGTCTAACGCTGGAACTAACAGGACTGTGGCACTGCAAAGTGCGTTAGCAGAGAAAAAAGGATTTCTGTAAATTGGATCATCTCGTAACATTAATTAATCAGTGCAGTCACAAACCCTGTGGACAGACGTTTCCTTTTGGAAAATGACAATGCGGGTTTAAACACACACTGTAATCTACTTTTCTCATGCAATGGTGAGCCAGATTTTCCTATTGAGCCTTTGCTTGCAATAAATTGAACTCCAGAGCCAGTAATGATATTTGCTTGAAATATTAAGGCAGTGAAGATGCATTTATTTTGTCTTAGAGCTTATTTGTCAGATGGGTCCAGACCAAATGTGTTAACTGCTTTTATTACACACACAATTGTTTTCAAGAGACGAACCTACTGTAGTTTGGAAAATAAATGGTCTTTGGCTTATTTTGATGACAGTCTAAGCAGCCTTCCCTTCTCTCTCCTGGTGCGTACCGCCTTTCATTAAGTTTTGGTATGTGTTGTTATACAGTTAATTTTCTTTGTTTGGTGTTCAGTCTTGCTATTAGTTAAAGTTTCATTGTAGTACTATGTATAGAGGACCATCACAGCAAGGAATGTTTTTTTATCAGTCTTTTTGCATATTTGACTCCCTTCTAGTGCTGCTTATTCTCTAAAGCAATATTGAAATATTGTACGAAAATATGTTTGTGGTATAAAATACAGATATTTTAAAAATATTTTCATGAACTTTGCTAAAAGTAAAAAGATCATGAGCCTGACTGAAATTGTTTATTGCTAGAACCTTTATTTTAAGGCTGACTAACCTAGGTTTATTTCTGTCTTCTTTTCAGAATTGGTAAAGGATTTCAAGGTGTCATGAAAAGGTGGGGATTTAAAGGCCAGCCTGCAAGCCACGGCCAAACTAAAACTCACAGACGCCCTGGAGCAATATCTACCAATGTGAGGATTCTTATTTCTTCTCGCTTTCTGATGTAAATATTCTTCTGTGTCTTTAGAACTAATTACTAAAAATGAATTGTTTCACAACAGCAAGCTGTTACCATCTACTCTGTGGTAGGAGAGAATCTCAAATGTTTCAAAGGAGGTTCAGAAACCTGTATAGTAAACAATCCAGATAGCTGTTCTTGTATGTCTTAATTTATGAATATTTATTGTTGGTAAGTAACTAATCAGATGTTTTAACTGAGCAAATTGTGGTATCGTACTATAGCTGAGAGAAATAGTCTTAAAATTTCAAAGAGAGTTCTAAAAATCTTTTATCACAGCATTTATACATTGGAAAGGATATACCCTTCGCTTTATACTGCAGATATTATGCTATTCTTTGAAGAAGTAGGTGGTTGTACTGTGGAACCCCAATTCCTTTTATCGCCTTTCCTGGTTTGTGTAGCTGTTTAATGAACTCTTCCATCCCCAAAATAGCTTCTTGGTTACTTAGCATTTTTAAGCAGAGTACAGAATATTTTAAAGTTTCAAGCTATAAACAATATTGCTTTAAAAGTTCTTTGGAACACATGCTTCAAAACTTTGTCCCTGTAAAGCTTGCATAAGATATAGACTGAATGAGGAGGACTTTTTTTAAATCATTCACTACGCAGAATGAAAACCAACTGAGTCACAGTATTGAACATGAATGGTCTGATATTTTCCAGTCTAGTGTTGACCACCTCACGTATTTTTGTGATCCTGCATTGTGTAGTACAAAATCTTGTCCCTAGAACTTGTTGTTGATTTCCTGAAATCAAGACTTGCGTAAAAGTTAAATAAATAAACATAATTAATAATTAAGAGTGGTACAGGAGACTGAGTCAAATCCCTGGGTAATGCTGTAGAACTGAAAATTATTTCGATTATTCCTGCCCCCTCCTTTTTTTTTCCACACTTGTTCTCCAAGTTATACTCAGCCAAACAAAAATGGGATACAGAAATTACACAATAGCAGGACATGTATTTTTCAGAACAGAATTTAAAATGACATGCTTTTAAAAAAAAATAATAATCTGTTATCAGTATAAAACTTGTGGACTGGAGGGAAGGGAGAAACTAAACTAGGGTATATCTTAACTTTGGCAGGGCTGCTCTGGAGCCCTGTGTGGGCATCCACAAGTATTTCAGGGGAATTTGTCAGTTGCTACTGACTGTGATGTAGTTGAGAGTAGTGTTTTGACAGCCATTTTAGAGAACTGTACCTTTTCTTGTTTTTATCTAAATGAAAACATAGGATGAATGAAGATTTTGATCTGTATCTATAACCATTACATATTAAGAAAAGCTAGAATCCCTTTGTAAGTAATAGTACTGTAACAGTGATTTTTATGATTGAGGTCAAGTGTTTAAGATAACAAATAGAGTAATACCTAGCATCCATCAGGTAAGGATTAGCATTTAAAATGCTAATCAATATTAGATGTTTTCAACATTGTAAATACCAGCATATTTTCTTGCTGTAACACTCAGGTTTGAAAGTACTGCTTGCAGTTACATAATTTTGGGGCCTGTTTTTATCTAGAAAGCTGCAAAAGTTTACCGTGGAAAGAAAATGCCTGGTAAAATGGGTAACATCTACAGGACATCTTTTGGGCTAAAGGTAAGTACCAACCATACTAGAATGTGCATGAGGTGGTTGCATTGCCAAACAGTGGACTAACCATCCCTATTGCGGTGTACTGTCTGTCATTTGTTAGAGGTAAGCAAGTTGGAAACACAAGAGCAGCAAATATGTGCTCCTGTCTTGTGGCTTACGAAGAAGGTATCTAACTCCCTTTGTGTATATACAGTCCTGGGGACTGGGATTTCAGGTGACGCTTGCACATCTCTTGTGTTTTTCACTGTTTACCTAAACTTCTGCTTTGCTGTAGAAAAAGCATTGGGCCTCTGGCGTTCTACAATATATGTTTTTATGTCAAATGGGTCGTTCAAACCCAGATCAAGTCTAAGTTGTCTGAAGCCATCCTTACTTTATTGTGGCCTTTCACTTTCCTGTGTGAAAAGGGGACTATAGTTTCTGTTTAGATTCTGATGTGTGCATACCTGCAGGAGTTCTTGGGCTATTACACCCACTATTCTTTCTCTGCAGGCAACCTCTGTAGTTTGCACAAAAGCATATTAGCCTCCAGGTTCTGAAAAAGTGTGCTGCTGCTCTCTAACTAGAACTTATGTTTCATAACAAGAAAATGCGCATATTCAGTTGAGCACCTCATAGAATTAAGAAATTAACAAATGGTTGCAATAACATTTGCATGAACATATTTGTCTTAATTTGTCACATACGAATTATACAACAGCTCTTGCTGTTAGAGGGGAAAAGAGAGTTAGGAATTTCAGTTGGAGTTATGCTGAGCGAAGGGCTGACTTAATCTGCCTGACCATGAGCCCTTTAAAACTGTTCAATGTACTCCTGCAGTAGAAGGCTGTGCACTCAAAATAGCATGTAACCAAATTTTGTGGCACATCTAGGTCTCTGAAGAACATTGTTCTTCTTCAGAATGCCCCCTCCATTTAATCAGTTTGTGCTTTGCTTGGCTACTGTTTGTAAAGCTGGGAATAGTCTGTAAAATGAGCTCGTTGTTTTTTTGGTTTTTTTTTGGCTCCTAGGTGTGGAGGATCAACACAAAACATGACATTATCTATGTAAATGGCTCTGTTCCAGGTCACACAAATTGTCTGGTGAAGGTATGTTTGATAGTTTCAACTTATGTAGTATTAGTGAATGCTAAGCTTTTTACAGCTCTCTCCTTAAAATAGGAAAAACATCGGTTCAATGCAATCTTCATTTCTTTTGGGTTCAATCTTTTCCTATAGAATTAAAGCAAGTAGGATCATCTCTGTGGAAGGGTGATTAGGAGCAGTGGGTTACTGCTTATTCTAAACAATTTGTTCATAGCTTTGCTCAGGGGTTGTGCATGTAGCATATGATAAGCCAGTAGTCACTGGACCCTTATGGAAAGTGCTTCAGGGCTAGGTCCATCCCCTTTTAACCTGAGTCCATAGTGTGTTGGTGAGATCAACAGAAGGTTATTTACGGGCTGTATTCACGAACAGAATACAGAAATACACAGCAAGCGCTGCTTTAAAAATTATTCAAAGCATTCACATACACAGTGGCAGTTACCTTTCTAAGAAGTAATCGAGAAGACAGCTGGAGTTCACAATAATGATATGAGTTCCTTTTGCAATCAGTATAAATGTATCAGTGTCATCTTCTGTGACATTTTACAAAATTAATTGTTAATTGCAAATTTTATGGAGATTGTTTCAGGATTGTCTATGAAAAGCTGGAACAGTGAGAAGTAATATATACCCATCAAAGCAAGAAAAATAGTGCTAAGTATTTTTTTCAGAATAGATGTTTCTTCTAATTAAGTATATTCTACATATCTGCAAACATTCTTTGGAATTTTTTTTCCTTTCTGGCTTAACGGATTACAGGGCATCAAACATCTTTAGTATCATTGATTATAAAGATTGTCAGATATACAGATATATGTATAACATATTGTTTAAAATCCTCAGAAACATTGTAGGGATTTAAATGGTCCAAATTTTGAAAAGTTACAGAGTTCAGAAAGTTCTGATATTTTGAACCAGTTTATTATGTTCTTGGCATGTTTTGCTATGAGCAGTCTGTTTCTGCTATGTATTTTCTAGCTGTGGAGCACAAGTCCACAGTTACTGGGCAGTAAGTAAAGCAGAGCTGCTTTTAGAAGAGGTGATGTCTTACAGAAAAATGAAGTTTCTTTTTATGTGTCTCTCATTGGAAGTAAGTCCTTTTTTCTCAGGGAGGTGTCTCTAACTTGATTTGACTGTCATGTCCACTCCAAGCCCGGAGAATACATCACATATTTCTTTCCCAAGATTTCAAAGTTAAAATGAGTTAACAAATGTAGAGGAGAAGTTTTCAGAGTAATTTTTCTGCAGAATTCCTAGGCATGATGTAAGTGATGTAGAATTAAGACCAGTTTGACTGACTTTTCATCTGTATATCAGACTGAATGACCTTTCCTTCGACTGTGTTCTAAGTATCTTTGCTAACCCTAAGACGTGAAACTGGTACGTAGCTATATGTTAGTCTGAGGTTTAATTATGGATTGGTTGTTGGATAATATTTAACTCGTGTGTATACAAGCAATATAATATAGCTGAAAAAATGAATAATATTTGATGCCCAGTCCTTTTAGCTTGATCTTAATGGTACTCTTAAGCAAGAACAAACTTGTTAACAGGAGACTGGGCCGAGCCATCTGAGCATATCCAGTAAACTGTTGACATCTGGAATATGAAGAGGATAATAGACTTTGATTGTCATGGCAGTCTGCTGCATTACCATCTAAGTACTTGCCATTTCTAGTGGCAATTTCCGTTCAGTTCACTCACCATAGATGTTGACTGGAACTTTACCCTAGTATCAGAAGAAAAAATGCCTTCACTGCCTTTTTTCAATGCTCTTTTTTTTCTCATTATTAACTAAGTGACACAAGGCACTTTTCTTACTTCTTTGCTAAGTCTCTTTTGTTTGACATGTAGAATCTGTGTTAATTGTATTTGCAAGTTACCTTTTTGAAAATATTTCAAGACATAGTTGGACTTTTGAATTGATAACTATCTTTGTATGCTTTTTGGCATACACATTTCAGAGTTGCAGCTAATTCCATTATTAGAATTGAGGGTTGAAGATCCGTGGGAAGAATTATAGGGATTTCATCCCTTAGATCTGTCTGATTAACGTAATATAATATTTGGAAGAGTTTCTAGCTAAAGTGCTACGACCTCAAATTTTCATGGGTTTTTAGTTTTAAATAACCCTGTATTTAAATTTTAAGTTTTTAGAAATTGCTTCCACTCACATATTTGGTGATAGGAGGGAGTATGTGGTTAGCAACAGCTTATTGAAAATCCTTGAGCTGGTGAATCCATTCTGTGTTTTTTATTGTCCTTCATAAGACACATGAATTACTGGAGTTGTTTTACCCTGCTGGCAGCTGAACTCCACCACAACCACTCTCTCACCTCCCCCTCCTCAAAGGGGGAGAAAATGTGATGGAAGGGACTCAAGGGTTGAGATAAGGACAGGGAGATCACTCATCAATTGTCGTCACAGGCAAAACAGATACTCAGCATAGGAAGTTTGATTTATTGCCTAACACCGGCAGATTAGAGCAGTGAGAAACTAATACCAAACTGAAAACACCTTCCCTCAATCCACCCTCATCTACCTCCCCACCCTGAGCAGCACAGGAGAATGGGGAATGGGTGCTGTGGTTGGTCCATGGTGCTTCAGCTCTGCCTCTCCCTCACGGTCAGCTCCACGTGGGGTCCCTCCCACGGGATGCCGTCCTTCCCGAACTGAGCCTGCGGGGGCTGCCCACAGGCAGCAGCTCTCCAAGACCTGCTCCCACACGGCTCCGTACCACGGGGTCCATCCCCCAGGAGCAGACTGCTCCAGCACGGGTCCCCCACGGGCGGCAGCTCCCCCCAGACCCCCTGCTCCTGCGTGGGCTCCTCTCCACGGGCTGCAGCTCCGGCCCGGGGCCTGCTCCTGCGGGGGCTCTCCATGGGCCGCAGCCTCCTCCAGGCCACATCCACCTGCTCCACCGGGGGCTCCTCCACGGGGGGGCTGCAGCGTGGAGATCTGCTCCGTGTGGGACCCATGGGCTGCAGGGGGACAGCCTGCTTTGATCTGACATGGGGCAGTTGCTGGGGTCTGCTCATAGAGACCAGCCCCACAGCCCCCCTGCTACCAAGCCCTTGCCACGTAAACCCAGGACAATTACACATATTCATTTAAAAATATAAGGGAAGATTTTTTAATATATCTCTGAAGAGAAAGATTTAATTTAAAAAGCATATGCCGCAATACGGTACAATGTGTGTTCTCTAATTTCTTGGAGAAAATAAAACCTTCATTTAATCTTGCTGCTGTCATCTGTGGTATTTTTAGCTTGTTTTGAGCCTTCCTTCCGTGGTGTTTTCTTGTTTACGTACAGACTTTGACTTTCTATACATTGATATATGGCTGTTTGTATCTGTAGCTGAGGAGAGAAATTACGGGATATTAGCTTCCATTATTACTGTTTGTTCCACTAAATACCTGCCTGAAACTGGGTACGAGTAATGTCTAGGGGCTGTGGAACCATCTGTCTTTCAGCTCGAGAACTGGAATATCACATAATACTCTTCTTCTCTGTGCGTGCCTCTAAGAGGAAGGCATTTTTTGTTCAGTAACTGTTCATTGTTGCCTGGTAACCATGAAAACCACAGTGTACCTTAAAGCGTATATTTGTTTTATGTTATATATTTTTGGAAACTTAGTGCATCAGCACTGTATCCAGACGGAGATGAAGCACTTAGATTTTTCGAGTTTCATCTTCACCGTAGAAGGTGCAGAAGGCTAGGATTGATGGACTCCTGGTTTAATTAGGAATCAGGTTTAGTTTGATGTTGCATGCTGAACCATGCAGTTAAATTACTGACACAAGTAATGTTTCTAGCCAACTGGAAAATTAATCAAAAAGGCTGATTTAGGGTGGATTTCTGCCTCAGTGGCAAGGTCTGATAAAATTAAGAAAATTTAGGAGTATTTTAGTCTGTACGGAACTTCTCTGCTCTAAGTGTAGCATCACAGTGAACATTTGTAAATTGTGTTATGCTATTGAGATCACCTACCTCTTGTGATACCTATTACTCTTGGTGTATCCTCTTAGGTTACAGGGCTTAGAGTTACGTACTGTGGTGCTCATCGTCTAGGAGAAAAACGCTGGTAGTTTTGTTTTTTTCCGTTTGGAACCTTATGTTGCTTGATTTTTTTTCTCCCCAGTAGATTATCAAAAAGTTCTCTCTTCAGTTATCATTCCAAGGAGAAGCATAAGACTAATTCCTTTTTTAAAGGGCTGCTTTTTAATCGAGGTGATACTGTAATATGGTATAATACAGGATGCTATAGTTTAGACTTGATAATGTTTTATGCATGTCCTATTTTTAAGACACCTCATTTTCTTAGTATATGCAATGTTGGTTACTAAATTGCCTTTTTGCAAGCTAGATTTAAACTTGAAGCATACCATTGCTTTAGTGTAGTACTGTGCTTGAGCTAAGAAACTTCTAAGTCCTCGGCTACTGCTTTTTTCTTCCTTTTTTTTTTTTTTAAGAGAAGTCTGTAGTAGTTCACATCCTACTTATCTCACTGGCCAGTATTGCTGTCTGTGTTTTTAGCTGCTGACACCTGTGTTAGGTGTGCAGTGCTCAAATTGAGGATGTGTAGGAATAGTATGATACCTTGACTTTTTTTGTGTTTCATGTCCTGGACCTTGATAGAGTGGTGTAAGGGTTTTTTTGTTTGTTTTTTAAGACAAAATAAGGCTGATCATAAATTGGCTATAATTATTGAAGTAAATTTTCTGCCTAACTTCAAAAAATAGCATAGAAACTGAGCTGGGTAATGTATGACACTTGAGATTATTTCTAAAACTGAGTGTATTGAAACACATTTTTCTGTCTAGCAAACAGTTTGCATTCTTGGCTGTGGTTGCTAACACAGCCCGAAGCCCTGTTAAACAGCAAATGTGAATTGTGACTTCAGCGTTAAGTTTTGATGCCTGTTTAAGACCATATTATTTTGTGTTGATAGATTTCTGAATTTGTATATACTACCTATTTTTGCTGTCAATATATGGGACGTGCATACATGCACATTAAGTATCTGCAAAACTCTTTGACTGTTTTAAAGATCTAGTGCCAAAATAATGATCAGGTCCAATTTCAACTTTCTCACGTTTTTCTCATTTACAAAACTTCACAGAGAATATACTGTAACGTATTTATACTACTATGCACAATGTCTATCTATAGGATAGTGTACTGTAATATACAGCAATATTAACAGTAGTTAAGCAAGCCAAGTGGCTATGTTATATTGAGTTATACAGTGAATGCTTATATGGATCGTAACAGCTAGCTGGGTGCTCAGCCCACTTCCTTCTCTGAGTGAGAGCTAAGTTCGCTGGATTTTAATAACGCAGAGCATTAAAACTTACACAGATGTCATGGGGTTCTTCTGGTTTTGTTTGTTTTTTCCATTCTTTTTTCCTTTGAGAATTGTCAGGAAGAGAGTTGAAAGGGATCAGTGCTATCAATTGTGAAAATACTGGATTTATATTGCCAGAAAACCTGCAGAAGAGCACTTAAAATCTTAGACATGGCGTCATTAAACTTTTGAGTTGTAAACTGTTTTTTCTCAGGGACTAAACACAGTTATGAGAGAAGCTTATATGTGAATTATTTCTACATAATTACACAACTGTTAGAGACTACAGCCTTATTGTGAAAGGTTACCAAAGCAATTGCTCATACAGCAGTTTCAATTTAGAATGTAAAAAATATTCTGTGAACTTCGGGAAGGAAGGAGGGAAGTGAAATGTTACTTGAGACAGCTTTGGATTTTTTGTTCTAAAGCATAGTTTTGCAGCTGTGGGATTTTGACTCTGAGGAGTAAGGTGAAAGACATTCAGTGGCATTTTTCCCTTTATTAGGGATGCTCTCAGAAGATTACTGTGAGAACAGGAAGAGCTGTGCTGGGTCATGCACAGTACAATGTTAATGCAAACAAATGTAACTGCTACTGTGTACTGTCTAGCTTCCTTATAATGCTGCAAAGTTGTGCAGCAGAGATAATAAATACAGAAAACTTTCCGTATGTTCCATCCTTCCTAAATAAAAAGTAGGCCGTCCATTAATTTTATTGAGAATACAGAGAAAATGTATCATGTTTTAAGTTGCTAATTGTAGTTTTCAGATGTAAAGTGAAATTGAATTATCCTTTTGATAGGAATAGTAATACCTGTCTAACAACTTTGGGAATTTTGAATGAACATGCCTCTTTCTTACTTCTATCTGGTATTGATGCTTCAAGACGATGCTTCAGGAGTAGAGCTTTACTTGCACTTGAAAGCCTTGAGTGTAGAAAAAGACAGAAAAGGAGCTAGAGTTTTCACTAGTCAGAAAACATACTGTATCAGTTATAGTGATCAAAAGACAGAGCATATCAGAAGAAAATAATTTTAACACCCGCCATGGCTCATGCTCTTGGGATCTACCAAGCTTCTGAGGAGTTTAAAAGGGGCAAAATGAAATGTTACTGTACAGTGGCTGGCTGAAAAGGTCCCTTAGGAATCCTGAAGCTTCTTTAAGAACACTCCTTATTGCACAAAATGCACTATCTGCAACAACATTAAGGTTGAACAGAAATCTTACATTTACTTAGATAAACTAATGCAGGAGAAAGATTAGAGTGTTGGGTTTGCCTTCAGTTAAGAACAGATGTCTCACTCATAAGTCCTAGGATAAGAAATACCTGCTTTAAGAAAAGAAAGGAAGAAAAAAAGGGGGGGGGGGGAGGGAACAAACATTTAAGTTCCTTTCACTTTCCAGGTGTCCAAAACAACCTGTATGTAGAACCACAAGATGGTTTGGGTTGGAAGGGACCTTAAAGATCACCCAGTTCCAACCCCCTGCCATGGGCAGGGACACTTCCCACCAGACCAGGTTGCCCAAAGCCCCATCCAGCCTGGCCTTGAACACCTCCCGGGATGGGGCATCCACAGCTTCTCTGGGCAACCTGTTCTACAGCCTCACCGCCCTCAGAGTAAAGAATTTCTTCCAAATATCTTATCTAAATCTACCCTCCTTTAGTTTAAAGCAATTACCCCTTGTCCTATCACTACACTCCCTGATAAAGAGGCCCTCCCCAAATATGTAATACTACATATTTATTTCAAAATGAGAATAAACCAAAGTAACAAAAAAAATAAATATGAAAAACATTCTAGTAAGATGCATATGAAATAAATAAGATATCAGAAATAAAGCAATTTATCTTCATCTTCCTATAATATTGTGGCTAATGTAGAGACCATGGATATTTTCACTATATTTCAGAAGAGAGGTGTAGCAAAGAAGGCTTATGCTGTGTCATGGGATGAGGGAGGAAGAGAAAAAGGAAGAAGGGAAATAATAGGTAACTGGTGAAGTTACTAAAACATGTTTATCTAGTAAAAGAAATAGCAGCAGTATATTGAAAGGGAAATGTGACTTCCGCAGTTCAGGTGGAATGGTTGAAGCTGTTTGATTTTGTTTCCCATGAGCTCACTGTTGCTGGAGCTGTTGCAGCTCCAGCTGTTGTCTTTGGACCTGCACCTCAGCCTAGTTTATTCCATGTAGATACGTAACGTGAACTGCTGTCTGCCCTGGGCATGGGTACTTCAGTAGTTATGCATGGCAGTTGACAAGTGAACAGGAGGTGTCTGGTGGAAGAGTAATGGTCTACTCAAAAAGCTAAGTAGCCATCCTAACCAGTATGATGCGTTGAGCCTTTCTCCCCCTTGTTCTTTGCAAAAGGCTTTCTTTTGTTTAATAAACCTTCATTTAGAAAGCTGTTGGAACTTCTTTGGATAAAATAAATAGCAGTTTTAAAAGCTCAAGTTTAAGTCATTTATTGTGCATTTCATCTGCAGGAATCCTCATGGACTTCTGCAAAGGCTCAAGTAATAACAGATATGAATCTGGTAAAATCAGGGCTGTCAGAAGAGAACTGTCAGCAGGCATAAAATTGTTTTATCTAATTTCTGCTGTAAATCACAGTTGTCTTATGTGAGGCTTTTTCCAGCCAAGTAGAAACAAGCTTCCAGCTCTTAAGAAGACTTCCCCCAAAAAGAGGGGGGGGGGAGGGTGAGGGGAAAGACAACTTATCTTCACTACACTAAAATTTTCCCTAATCTAGTTGTACTTTTTTAAATCCAATTGAGTACGGTGGCTGAAAGGGATTATTACAGCTCCAGGAGGAAGATCGTCTGTAACAATATAAAAATGAAGAACCTTATTTTAAATGAAATTTCATTATTTGAAAATTTGTCGCTCTTTTTTTTCTTCTTCAGAGATACCACCTCTCTATCTTCCACCGCAGACAAACTGCTTTTTGCTGATAACTCTAGCTACTAATTTTCTTCAAAGATTGGAGTTTCAAGGGCTAGATTTTAAATCTTTTCACCATGTAGAGAGGTCAGTAAAGGAAAGTTATTTCTGTATGGCACTACAGTTTTGGAAATTAACTTTTCTTAAAGGCTTATGTTCCACAAACCTGGGTACTGATTCCTAGGTGAAGAAGTCTACATATTTAATTCTGTAGTCACTGATTAGCCTTGCAGTAGCCAGAGGGACCACATACAATACAGATGCGTATCTTTGTAGAATCAGTTGCCAGAATTAGTTTGTATCATAAATACAGGAGCATGTCTTGGTTGTTGAAGAGGTTATTACACTGCGTAATATAACTTAATATGTCATGTAGGAAAGTAATGTGGGATATAAACACAGTTAAAACAAGCCCTGCTTGCATACGTTTATGTTAATAGCATTTTAAAATATTGAGCAATGAATTCATAAGAGTAGATTTCCTTTCTGTCAGTATGGTACAAGTGATAAATTCTCCTTGAGCATTTTTGTTTGCAGTGTTGTTTTTTTTTTGTTTTCTTGTTGTTTTTTTTAACTCCTCAATGACTTCGGTACAAAAAAAAGTAGTGTAAAGTAACTGATGATTATACAGGATATGCAAGTATGATGTGAATGCTATTGTTTCTTCTTATACATGCAAGGTGATTTCTTTGACTTTTAGTGCATTGCTCTCTGAAAGTTCTCTGTAATATTTATTAACCTTCCTTTTCCTCTCTTGCCTTTTAGGTCAAAGATACAAAATTGCCTCATTACAAAGACTGCAATAAAAACCCTCCGTTCCCCACATTTTTTGCTGATGGAGACGAAAAACTACCTGAAGACTTGTACGATGAGGAAATTTTCCAGTTCACGGATCCGTCTGTCACATATGCATAATGTTCGTGACATCTTTCAAAATGTACAGTTTTGTTATTTTCATGAACTTTGCAATGCTATATAAGAATAAACCTATGAATTGCAATCTGGCCAACTGACATGAATGCTTCAGATATCACTGTTTTGGTAGGGTAATAAGACTTAAGACTATAAATTGCAAATCTGTATAAATCAGCAGGTGAGTCAGACGGACAGGTTTCAAAGCACATTAGCTTGTCTTCAGTGATCTTTTGTCCTCCGTCACGGGCTGTGAAAACTTAGACGTTTCTAAAAAACTGTCCTGAAGATGGGTCTATTTGATTTTTTTGAATGCTACCAAATTCCACATTTCTCTTCTGTGGAAAGTATTCTGGCCAACTGATCAATCTAACAAAAAAAAAAAAACACTTTCATATCTGCTTAGACATCTGAGGGGATGAATAAATCAGATGCAAATCCAGATTCACAAAGCGTAATAACCTGAAATTAAAAAGGGAAAATACATTCATTTATAGCAGCATGGGTTGATTTTTATTTCCTTCTTTTTACTAGAGCTCTTTTCTTTAGCTTTAATGTTGTGTTGAGTTTAATATAGCAGATATCCATCAAATTTCCTAGGGTAAAGATCTTCTTGACCACTGTCTGTCTCTTCAGAGAGTGCTAGCAGTGTGAACAGTGAGGGGGTATTGGGAGGAGAAGTGTTTATTAGCAGAGAAGCACTAAGACTGCAGTGGCCAGCTGTTTGTCGCCTTTGCTGACAGCTTATTCTGAACTTCACAGAGGATCCCTTGCATGCTCTCTGGAGAAATATCACTCCCTCTACAGTTTTCTCTGTATTGGATTCTCATGCTGTTACAGGAGAGCTCTTACAAAGAAACGAGGCCAAATATGAAGGATTTGTCTTTATGCTAATGCTTGTTTTTCTTCTACATCACCTTTTAATAGTTGGAATCTGTACACTTCTTTCATTCTTCATGTGATTTACTATTTATAAGTCTGGTCTTTGAACGCTGTAAACCCTCTCACATACCAGAAGCGCAAGTATCTGCATAACTGTCAAAGTGCCATCTGAACGCTTATTTACAAGCCCTGCAGTAGTTCAAGAATTTACATATCTTAAGCTATTATTAATACTGTAGTAGAGCTGTCTGTTCATCTTTGCAGCTTTATCACAAGATGACAAATATCTTGAAAAAAAATTCTAAAGACCTTACTAATACCAATTTAAAAGTGATGTTCTTCTCTTTATGATATCTCTCAGCCACTGAGGATGTTTTGGATTTTTTTAATAGCTTGAAGAAACCACATACCATCCTAAAGAAGCTGCATAGAGCTAGCACATTGAAGTACACTGGGAGAGATCGTTAGAGACTCTGGTATGAAAATTTCTGCAAATAGCCTCTTAGCTGGATTCAGTCAAATTTAAAAATTAAATATGTGATTCAAATGAGTTAATCAGAATGCTGAATAACAGCACTCTCCTTCTGCTTCCCCTTTTCCTCAGTAACACTGTCTCTGCAAGTGCAGGTATCACGCAGCAGGTGTGGTGCAAAAAGCCCATATCCTGTAGCAAACACCCAGTAGGGTGTCAAGTGTTGGCTGTGAGACTAGCAACGAGTGCAACTTGCCACCTGTGCAGGATAGTTGCCGTTTCCTGAAGGGGTGTTTGTTGTTCCATCTCTGATAATGCAACAGGTTTTAGAAGTTGCAGCATTTCAAGTGTACTTGCTGCTGAACATGTGTAAATTGGGGTGTTTTCAACTGCATAGCTTGCTGTCCTGCTCTGCTTTATGGGATAATGCTAGCACACACGTACTTCAAGTGAGAAGACGGTTTCTTGCCTATATTGAAATGGCATCGCAAGTACAGAAGAGTGAGTTGTGATCATGGTGCCAGACCAAGGAGGCTGTGGGGCGGGACTTGTACTGCTGCTGCTGGGGGAGGATGGAAATGGTGGGGGAAGCTGCTTGCCTGGGGCAGGAGCCAAAGCCTTTGAGCTACTCCTGTGATCTGTTTCATAATTCAGAGTTAAATGTCTTCTGTTTTCAATTACTTTGTTATTAAATGTATTATTATTATTATTATTATTTTAATTTATAATGGCCCTGGGCTGTTACTGAGGAGGTTGTCCTGGATAGATGTGCTTTCTCCTGCTTGGTTTCTCAGCCAGAAGTTCCAGAACTTGGTGATCCTCTCTAATATGTTATATCTTGGGGTTGCATTCAGTGTATGCCTTGGAAAATACAGCATATCAAATGTGAGCTTAAAGGGAGCTGCCGGTTTAAAAAAGTAAATGTGAATTTAAAGGAGATTTCAGCTTGAGGGGAAAGTTGACAACCTACTTCAGTTCCTGTTTCTTTGGTAAGAGATGAACTGCTCCCTTTTTGCCACAAACAGTGAAATTCCAGTGATCTGCTCACGTTACTTGTTAGCATCAATATCTAGCTTTCGCTGCCTGAATAATGACTGACATCCTGAAGGTAACTATTTTCTGTAGAGCAAATGTAGGGTGAGATGAGTAAGAACTGCTAATGTGAGCTCAGAGTGTAGTGCAACCTAGATTGGAACAAGAACATCTGTTAGACCTGTTCTTCCATCAGGCTTTAGAAGTCTTACACTATTTCATGTTACGTTTTCCATGCACTCTCCATCTCTCTCTTGTTCTGACTGATGAAGGGACTTAGTGCAGGAGGAAGGCTGGAGGAAGGCTGAATGTGCAGTGACACCAATTGCTCTAAGCCCACCTGCGAGTTTGTTCTTAGGGAAAGACTTATTGAGGGTGCTTACTGAAGTGTTTGTAAATTTTATCAAAGGTGCTGGACCTAAGTATTTATGCTTTACTCCTTCAGCATGGCTGAAGGTGGTTGTGGCTTGTTGAGCAGATGTGCTTTTGAGAATTAGAAGCAGGCAAAATTAGGCAAATACAGAGCCCTCTTGTCCCAGACGAACCAGCAGTCTCTTGTGCTAAGGGATACGTTCATTTTTCTGAAAAGGTAAACCAAGGGCTCTGTTGTAGGTGGGTTTCTGCACGTTTGTTTCTATTCCTAAGTATTGAAAGGTTTGAGGTGTCGTAGAACATGTGCACAGGCAACATCACTACCACAAAATAAAAAAGCTTTTAGTCCATGTTACCTGTAGGTTATCAGAGGAGGAGATGAACATGTTACAAGGAGACTTGAATCCCATAAGGCAGCATCCTACCCTACGTTGTAGTCTGTTTTGCTGTCTAAGGAAGCAACTGTTGGCAAGCTCTGCTACCACTAGTATTAGTGGTGAAGCAGTTGAGATCTGTGAATTGTGTGCCTGTTTCAGCACAGAGAGCAAATTACTGATCTCCTCTGAGAAAATAATGCTTGAAAGTCGTGTGTGCTCTCCTCGGTCTCTTCTGTGTCCTTGGGCTGGTAAAGGGCCTGTGCTTTCCCTAGCACATACCACTTTGCTTTGCAATGCTCAAAAATCACGTGGGGGTGCAGCAGAAAGCAGGAGTGCTTTTAAAACCATGAGCGCAAGTAGGTTTATTGACTCCTCTACTTTATTACCGTCTCATCAGGAAACCTGTTGTGCAGCTCTTCTTATGTTTTCCAGCAAGACACTGATGTTCACCAGTGCATCCATGCCCTGGGGATTCAGCTGTGCCTGGAGCTGCCTGTGACATGGGGCAAAAGCCTGACTCCAAGCACTTCTTTCATATTGAGCCTGTTTTCTGTAGGCATTTGTGAACATAAGGGCTGTGGATGAGGCACGGAGCTCCGTGTCCGGGAGCACGTTACCCCATCCTTAGGCTGTTTGGGGAGGGGATGTTTTTAACATCGACACTGCTTTGGAGGAGGATGTAGGGTTAAGCATCAGCTGTATCCATGACTGCATGGCGTGACTGCTCTGAAAAATAAATACTCTTGATTAATAACCCCTCTCAGTGGTTCTGTAACGGTACATGAATAAACAGTGGCAAGCATACAATATAAGTTGAAGGTAAAAAGACAGCAGGAAGTGGAAATCAAAACACTCATATTTCACTTGACAACATAATTGCAGCCATTGATGATAAACAAGGAGAGTTTATTTCCCTCAAATCCATACTTCTAAATACCATTACTCTGTCATTATGTGAGACCGATAAACATTTTCCTTTGCTATTTTCACTTGATGGGGAAAAAAATGTGTTGTGTTATGTTAGCATTTAAGAAATATTATGGTAGTAAGCTGAAGGGATGACAAGTTTGTGTGTAGAGTTTCACCTTCCTCCACCTTCCCTGTGGATTTCAGAGTCTGGTACGATCCGAGCTTTTCTTAAAATAATAAAATTATTTTTCTTTATTGATTTTAACAATCTAGCTCACGAGTTGGGCTTGCTAATGTAGAATTTTATAACCAGCTTCACCTCTGAAAGGCGAAGTGTAGCACAATCAGATAGATGTCCATGAAAGCACGATGATGGAATGGGAAGTGACAAAACCCCAGAAGGACTTTTGGCTATAGAAAGCCTTCCAGTACAGAAAGACAGTTGCTGGGCAAATCTTCCAAAAACTGTGATCCTCTGAATTACACCTTTATATTGCTACACTGATAGCAATATAAACCACGAGGGAGGCTGACTGGTGCCCTCCAGCTGCCTCCGTAACATGCAGCAGCAGTGAGCCTGACACCCCTGCCAGTGCGATGGGATTTACGCTGCCCTGTGCTGGTGACCAGGGGGGTGCTTCCTGCCCTAACAACCTCAGCTGAGAACAGTGGTGGGTTCATTCATTTCATGAGTGCTGTATTTGTAGCACTGCTCGGCTTGGCTCACTCTCCTGATTTATTTCATTCCCACGTCTCCTTGAAATTTCATGTGGGACTGCCTCTGTACCCTGTGTCTTCTAATAATTAGCTCTTATGCCCTTCAGTGCACAGACATTGCTTATTAATTGCGTCTTAATGAGCATCTCTCACCTGCAGCAAGTTGCTCTGCACTGTTGCACACCACAGTGTGTAACACAGCGTAGTACAGTTTATTGTGTTTGTATAGCACACTTGATGGCTCTTAACAGCTGTAAATGCATGCAAAAATGCTGACCTTGATCTTGGGGTTTTATTGGTTTTGGAGAAAGTGTTCAGTTTCTACTGGAGAAATTTAAGTCAATTATATGTAGCTTTCTCATTATAAATAAATCACACCAGCAAAGAGAATTAATTTCAATTAATTCTCTGCTGTGCTTGAAGCATGGCAGCAAAACAAACCCGTATAAAGCTGGCAGTTCTTTCTGGGGGCTGTGCAGGTATGGCAGCAAGGTGTGGTGTCAGGTAGTAAAGGCATATGTTAAGGCTGACGGTCTCTAAATTAATGCAGCCTGCTGACCTACCTCAGGAAGCAGCAGTGAAGATAAGAAGATGTGACACAAGCTGGGGAGGACTGCTGTGTAAATAGCACTGGTTCAGCCCCCTGTCCTTCTGTCAATAGGCTTCTCCTTGCATCTCTCCCCTCATTTCAGAGGGATGTGTGTGTGCATGGTAAGTGTGAGTGTGTCACTGGGGTGGGCATCACAAGAAGGATTTCCAGCAGCACCATTTTCCATGATAAGATTAAGACTAATAATGCCCTAGTTCTCTATTTGTCCTGCTTCCCTCATTCCTGTAGGATGCCACAGGTGGACTCCCACCTACATGGATGGTTGACATGCCACAGCAGACTCATTTCTGAGTTTGAATACTGAGCCCCCATGGTATTGTCTTGCTTTCTGATCTAAGTGGGCAACCAGTCATTTGGGGAATTAGAAACCCCATGTAGCCACTGCCCATGATGCACTGAAAATCACTGATGGTGAATAATTTGATTTTTGGACTAAATTAATATGCATTTTCATGGCAACAAATTTGAGTACTAGAACAGAACTCAAAAGAGGCAATCAGCTAAGAAAGCAAATGCAGTTTCCAGGGTGAATGCAGACAATGGCTTAAATTATTTGCTGTGATCTAATGAGTGTCCGCTGGAGATTGAGCCTTCTGTGCTCCAGTGCTCACTGCTGCATCTCAAATTCTGGTGTGTAAATTCTTCTGGCAAAAAGCTGTACATACTGGAGTCATACCATGGATGAAGCCAGCTTTTGGGGGTTTGAGAGGAATGGGCTTGGAAGGGAGGTTGTTAGCAAAAATTGTTTGAACCAATTTCCTATTGTTCAGTTTGTGCTCTGTAATTTGGTTCACATTTCTCTGGGTGACATAGGATTGCAGCCAGCTAAGTCGAGTTTTCATCTGTCTGTTTTCATTTCCTTTCTCATTTCCTTTCTAAATAGTAGAAAAACTTAAAAAAAAAAAAAAAAGTAGCTTTCACAGGTGTTCAAAATAATAACCTTGAAGAGGGTCCCTTGGCAACCTGCTGCTCTACTGAAAAGCACTATGATTCATCTTTCATAAGCAAGGCACAGTAATTTTATAAAACTTTCTCTCTCTCCCTCTCTTTTTTTTTTTTTTTCTAGAAGATTGAAATGGAAGACCAACGTTGCTGGAGTAGAGGCTTTCCTGCATGTGGCCTCTGCAAAAGCAGTGTTACAAAATTCTTGCCCAATCCCATCTGCAACAATGTGTTGTTGCTCCATGCAGCAGTGAACTTAAAATGGCACCTACAGGTTTGGTGCCTCAGTCTTGTAAAGAGTTTGAATGCGTGTGCTCAGTGTCACAGAAAATATGCATGAGAGGATTTGGCAGAGGGTGATGGGAGAGTTATTTCATGGTGCACATAATTCAAAATCCCTCTACCTTTCTCTGCAGTTAACAAGAAATGCATTTTTGTCTGCTGGTTTGTTCTCAAACTGCAAGACCTGTTTCCAAAGGGAGATCTTTCCTCAGGAGCTTCCATGGCCTTCCTTAGTCTAGCATCAATTTTTTCTTTATTTGGCCTGAAAGTTTAGCACTACATATGGAGCAAGAGCCTGATAGACAAGAAACAGATTTGATTTCTCTTCCCCCATCTTCCATTTCCCTTGATCACAGGTCAACAGAAAACTTCTTTCCCTGTATGCCACTTGAAGAGAAAAATCAATCATTTTCTGCGAAATTGCCAGCTGATTTCTAAACTGCAATTTCACCTCCGCAGAAAAGGTGCTGTGGAAAGTCCTTCAGCTCTCTCTCACCCAGCCTTGGAGACATGAGGGCATGGCTCTGAGCCCAAAGGCTATCGGCCTGGGGCAGGATTTCTCCAGCTCTGCTCTGTGAAGCGATCTGATGAGGCTGCGGTGCAGCCGCTCGGCCTGCGCCCACCACCCTCCCCTGCTGTACACACGGCCTGGAAGGAGTCTCCGGGAGGCTTTATCTTTTCTATATTGAAAAATACCTGGCCTGGCAGCTTTTATAGCTGTGAATGTCTGCAGTTATGTGTGCTAACAGTGTGCCTGGTGAAGGCTCATTTTACCGGCTCCAAGTTGGGAGCTCCACTGCTGTTCGCTTGTTTCTGATGGGAGGCCCAGTGACAGGCTTTCAAGCACTGTCTGTTTACAGTTCAGTGAAACTGCTCCAGTTGGCAAAGCAGTCTGTTCCCTTCACTCTTTGAAGGGAGAAAAAAAAATCAAATGGAGTCCTGAAACTTCAGTGGCGGTGAGGCAGGGAAAGCACTGGCCTGCTCCCCCACTGCACGTCTCCCACCCGCAGACCCGTCGTGTTCACCGGTGTCCAAAACGTGTGCTTTGATGCGAACACAGGACTTGCTCTTGTCTGAAATACAGTCCGTATCAGAAATATAATCATATGCTGTCATCCACTCTTGTTTAAGCCAGTGTTTTAACTGGTCACCTTGTCTAAATCACTTAATGAGTTTCATTGTGGATTATTAAAAGTAATTGCTTATTTGCAAGCATAGGGAGATAGCAACAAAACAATTTCATAGTTAGTAAACATTGATGTTAAAATAATTGCTGTTTTATAAATATGTAAGTGCCCTATCTATTCAGACATATTTAGGAAACCTAATGAATTATTAGTTCCCAGCTCTTTGTTTATGAAGTATTTTTACAACCACCAACTAAGCTGTTCCATGCGTACAAGTTTAAGCTGGTAAGCAGAAACTTCAAGAGAGCACAAGTTCATCGTCTGTTGATAAAGTACAAGATTTATCTTCCATTCCGCAGCCTGTGGGATTTAAATTGAAACACCACAGAGGATAAGCATTTGGTGAGGTGCTGGAGACACAGGGACTACACAGAAGGAGGCTTTGAAGAAGAGCTGAGCACTGGGCAGATGAGGAGTGGGCACCAAGGGCACCACACCTGAATGCTGATGGCAAAAGAGAGAAGAACAATGAGGAAATGAGGAGAAAGGTGTGTGGGAAGAGTGAGGAACCCTGGAAAAACTCCTAGGAAGGGCAAGGCTGGAGGAAGAATAAAGATGTCTCACCCTGCCTTGAGCTTGTTTTAACCCAACTGGTAAGATACGCAGCCCCCTTGAAAGGGGAAGTTCAGGCACACAACCTTCAGAAGAGGCATCCGGACACTACATTATTTTCTGAGGAGAGTGCCTGCCGGTCACTGCAGCTGGGCTTTAATTCCCAGATTAAGAGCAGGATTTAAATCCAAGCCCTGTCTTCAGTGACTCCTATGAGCTGTCCTAAGCAGTCCCCTGTCTGCTGTGCTGGCTGCTGCGCACTCTCGGTGCCGAGAGTATTTTGGTCTGGGGTCAGCAGGACGTGGGGATCTCTCATGTTGAAAGCTGAGGATCTGCGCTGAGGTGTCCGTCAGCCTCTGCCCCTCTGCCCTTGTCTCATTTGTCTCCATTTGCCTCCCCGTGGCAGCGGCTGTCAGTTGTTTAATGACAAACTAAATTACTGCTGGTGACCTGTTGGGTGTGTTATGGCCTCACAACAGCCACCAGGACGTGGAGAAAGAAGTAAGATGCAGTGCATTGGATGGAGGGAGGGAGAGAAAGGAGTGGAAGGAGCTTGGTAGAGGAAACACTTCATTCTGTACCTCATACACACCCACAATTATCTATAGTGAAACTTTTGAGTGGGGGGAGAACACAGGATCAGACCTAGATGTAATTACACCCCTGCTACTTGACATCTATGGTGTGACGATTTTCATAGTTCCACTCCTGGTACTTTGACAGGTTTGCCTGGAATTTAACATGTGTCTGGCAGTGCCTGTGACTGATCACATCTGCAGCTCCCCGACAGTTCTGCACAGCATAGATGATGTTAACATCTCCAGAAAGCTGTTGACAGACAAAATCCTAAATGGTGATAATAACAGCTAAGCTTTTTTCTTCTTCTTCTTCTTTTTTCCTTCCTTTTTTTTTTCTACCTTTTTTTCCCCTTCTTCTTTTTTTTTCTTATTCACGTATTTATTCTCCATACCTCATATTAACTGCCAGCCAGGGCTATAGATCCTGATCATCTCTGCATGTGGAAGTCCAGTGTTTCAAGTTTCTTCTGTAAGAAACAAAATATATGGCTTGCAGATACATTGCAGATACATAATACATTGCAGAAAGATGGAGAATAAATTTAATTTCAGTTTTTCCTCAACTGCTTCTTTCTCTCTCCACTTCATTCAGTTTTCCTTTCTGTTTAAATAGAGAACAGCAGGGGAGGATCTGAACATTTTTGCCCTTTGTGGGTTAGAACATGAGTAGTCAAAAGAAAACTTTAATTCCCCTAAAGTTATTTAGTTTACAGATTGGATCCCACAAAATCTAGCTCCAAATTTTATAGGTTCACATATTAAGTAGGCAAATTGTCAACGTTAACTAAAATCTACCTTGTAGATATAATTCCCAATTTCACAGCATTTCAGTGCAATGCCATGCTTTAAAATAATAATAATAATAATAAAAAATCCCTGAATATAGAAACGTACATTTTTGTATGCTCTGCTGCAAAGCCTGACCCAAGGGAACCTCTGTGGAATGAGTGTGTGTGGGTGTGCTGTCTCCACAGCGACAACAACTCGGAAGAAAGCGGAGGGCAGGCTTTGCCAAGGGAGCTTGCCACCTGAAGGACAGGCTGGGTGAGGGTGGCTGGGAAGGCAGTGGCTGTAGGGCATGGCCTGTGTTGGAGGACTGCGGGACTGAGTGTGCTTCCAGCTCTGGAGAAGGTGTGCTCCTGCCCAGCCAAACGCTTCCTGTCTTCCAGAGGTAACAACAGGGTTATGCCTCCAACCTCAAAATTGATCCCTGTCACCTCCAGTGAGCCCTGCAGACCCAAATTTCCCAAGCCTCGTTGCAGCCCTCACTGCTTTAGCACAGGGAGCCTTTGAACCTGGGTATAACTCCAGCCTGAGGGGCTCTGAGGGCTCTGCTGATGTGGTAAGCATTACAGCAAGTTACAGAAACCTGCATTTTTGCTCTCCAGCAGCTTACCATACTCAGGTTAATGTATTTAACATAGCCTCTGCTTGGCCCAGTGCACAGCTGAAGGCTGTTAGCTCCTTTTGCTTACTATTTTTTAGGATTATTTCGAGGACTTATTTTGGGAATATAATGAGAGACATGGACCTCAGGGTGCTGCATCTCAGGGAAGCTTGCAGCACCCTTCAGTTCCTGTTTGTCAGTGAAACATCCATTGATTCCCATGGGAACTCAGGTAAGGTGATGCTGAGTACCTTGGAGAAGTCCCTACCCTTAGAGACATTAATTATGCCCCCAAAAGTAAATGTGCAATAGAGAATTTGGGTTAAATTCAAGCTGGAAAAAAATTAAATAAATATAAATAAATAAATAAAGGCCAGAAAAGGTTTTGTTTGTATCCAGGAAAATTACCTAACTCTAATGTTAAAAAATTCAATACTTTCCTACCTTCCTTCAGTAATTGTCATCATGAAGTTTCATGCAGTTACTGCAGAGTGCTGCAGGCTACAATATTAAATTGAACTAAGTGCTCAGGTGCTAAGATTTTCAGTAAGTTCATCCATCTGTAAACCAGCCATCCCTTTATGAGAAAGAAAGTAAGAACTTATCTTGCTGATAATTTATTACTAACAAAAGCAGTGTATGTACTTTGCATGGACAAATGCAGTTCAGCTCTCCTTTGTGTGCTGAGCAGATGTAGCACAGGTTTCAAATGAGTTGCAGTGGCACAGTTTGCAAAGCAACAAAGCCAAGCAAGTCCTCAGGGACTTGCAATCACTATTCAGAAAGTCAGAGAAAAGCTATTCTTCAGTGTGAAAAATTCCAGGTCATCTAATTACAGGGTGTGCACCATTGGCACTGATGGTAGGAAACTAACTGCTTGTTGAAAATTTTTCCTCACCTCTATCTTCCCTTTCAAGATTAGTTGTGTTTTGCCCAGCATTTCAGTGTGTGATGATTCAGGTGGGATGTGCAGGAGCTGGTGTTAGCTGCACTGTCCCTGCAGTGCAGCTGCTGCTAGATACTGACTTTATGGGGAGTGCTGATATCTCTTCCCCCAGCTCAGAGCTATTTCCTGTTCCTCTCAGCCCACAGAGGGCTTCCACTGCCCTGCAGGTTTTCTCGAGGGTCACCGGCAAATTACAGCAGCCAAGCACAATCTCATTTACTGTGTCCATTGGACAAACAAAGAGGCAACCAAGCCATTTCAGCTGTTCCAGGTGGTTTCTTTGCAGCAGCTCCTGGTCAAACACAAGGATTGAGGGCTCTTTGTGAGCAAGGCAGGACTCACCCTGCACTGGCTGTGCTAAGAGGGTTTGTGCAGTTGTCTTGGTTTGTGCCTTGGACCACAAAATCCTTTGGCAGAGCAGGGAGCAATGCTGCCTCTCTTACACAGGGAAAATCAAATAGGTTTTTGCTGATGCCTTAGCAAAACCACATTACTGGAACTGCTATACACTTATCTAATGAGATCTATTTGACTCTTGGAAAGAACCAGAAAGCAAAAATAAGAAGTTAATAATTAGTTTATTTTCTTATAAAAAGAAACTGTTGGCAGCTTCTCTTTGTCTTTCACTTTAATTAGTCTCATGTTCACACGAACACTGTGAAATTCAAACAGCACGTGAAGTCTCTTGTACATGTAAGTTGCATCCAACCCTTGTCCCCCATTCCCACAAGCGTCCATGCCGGGAAAATGAGAGAGCAGGAGATGAGCCCCATCTGTGAATTTTATTATCACAACTAATCTTACTAATTCACCCCTTTTCATTTTGGATTGGCCACCTTTTTTGTTTGTTTGTTTGTTTTTGTTTTGTTGTTGTTTTTTGTTGTTGTTTTTTTTGTTTTCCTTACAATCCTGCATGTCACTGTTTAATTAAGGTGTAAAACAAGATAGATAGAGAAGGTGGCCCTATGCTTTCAAACATTTGCTTTACATATGACTTTTGTTGCTAAGTTGAATGGGCTTCCCTTTCAGGAAAGACAATACCTCTGCCTCTGGGACAGGTAACTCTGAGAGATCACAGATTAAGCAAAGTTCAGACAAGTGTCTGAGGGACAGTCAGAGATGTGCAGGTGATAGGAAGGCAACTGCTGCACATTGGCACCCGTGGCACTCATTTCTGGGACTTTGTGAAGACCATCCTAACCTGTCTATATTTCAACTATAAGCCAGCAAGTTGATCTTCATGGCTATGAAATAGTCAAAATGAAAATGATAAAAGAAAGCACAGTTTTTGTTCTGTTCTTTGTTCAGAAAGGAAAAGGATTTTTTTTTTCTAATTTATTTATAATTTAAGCACTAGCTGTGTTTCAAGCTGGAGCAAACCATGTCACTGTAATCACATTTTTCAAACAAAAACTCCATCAAAGTTATCTTTATTTTTTCCAATAAGGAAAGACCTGGGGGTCCTGGTGGACGACAGGTTGACCATGAGCCAGCAGTGTGCCCTCGTGGCCAAGAGGGCCAACGGGATCCTGGCGTGCATTAAAAGGAGCGTGGCCAGCAGGTCAAGGGAGGTGATCCTCCCCCTCTACTCTGCCCTGGTCAGGCCTCACCTGGAGTACTGTGTCCAGTTCTGGGCTCCCCGGTACAAAAAAGACAAGGATCTCCTGGAAAGAGTGCAGCTGAGGGCCACAAAGATGGTACGGGGCCTGGAGCATCTTCCTTATGAAGAAAGGCTGAGAGACCTGGGTCTGTTCAGCCTGGAGAAAAGAAGACTGAGAGGGGATCTCATCAATGTGTATAAATACCTGAGGTGTGGGAGACAGGGATTTGGCCAACCTCTTCTCAGTGGTTTGTGGGGATAGGACAATGGGTAATGGCCACAAGATAGAGCACAGGAAGTTCCGCACCAGCATGCGAAATAACTTCTTCACAGTGAGGGTGATGGAGCACTGGAACAGACTGCCCAGGGAGGTTGTGGAGTCTCCCTCTCTGGAGATATTCAAGGCCCGTCTGGACGCCTACCTGGGCAGCCTGCTGTAAGGAGCCTGCTTTGGCAGGGGGGTTGGACCCGATGATCTTTCGAGGTCCCTTCCAACCCCTGCAATTCTGTGATTCCGTAATCACATTTTCAAACAAAAACTCCATCAAAGTTATCTTTATTTTTGCCAATAATCTTAAGCTACATTAGATCAACCTGCATATTTCCGTGGGCTCTGTCTTCAGTTTTTCACTGGTCCTTCCTCAGCCAGGCTCTTGCTGGATGCATGACACCCATCGCAAACAGCCCTGTTGCACTGCACAAAATGGGGCTGAACAGAAAAGCTTGGGTCGCTGTGAATTGTCTGAGTATGTTGCACATTAGATACAGCCTTAGCAATACACGTTGTCCTTGCTCTAGTATTGTCTCCAAGTGAAGATATTTCTTGATAAGGTTTCTAGCCCCAGACATTCACCTCTGCATCTTTAATGAAGGGTAAGCTGGTTTTGTCACATCGGTCCCTCTTCCTATGCTTCCCCTGTACTTCCAAAAATATTATTTCACCCTCTCCTGATAGATGACTTAGGTTCAACATATGGTGGCTGAAGATTCAGCCTCTCTGATTTTCACCCGTGTTGGATAAAACTGGCTGTGAATTATTTATAGCATCAATCTGAGTCCTTTTTTTTTTTTTTTTCCTTTTAAATTCGTGAATTAAGCGGAGTTCAAATGAGTGTCTGAGAGAGAGGTGGTGGGAGGCTTTAAAGAGGTGAAAATAACAGGAAGACAGCTGCTGCACATTGGCTTGATCAGTGTGGTTCAGCACCCCCGTGTCGATCTGGGGATGGATTGACTTGCATTAATCAGAATACAGTTAATATTAAAAAAGCAGAGAAACTCTTCTGACTGGGTACTGGGTTTCCATTAGTTCTGCAGTTTAGCTTTCTCCACAGGCTCATCAAAAATAGAAAGAGCCATTGTTACAATGATTGCTAGGTTTCTTTTCAGAGAAACGGAAGAGGGGAAACGAGACACAATTTAGGCTTTTCAATTTGGAGATTCAGGAAGGGAAGTCCACATGGTTGCTGTTCCTGTTATTACCAAAAATCCTTTCAGCCTCTCTGTAGAAGCCTATCCTGCCAAGTGGCAGGACTAGAGATAGCCCTGGGAAGTGCTGAGCTCCCCCCTCCCCACAGCTTCTCTACAGAGCCCAAAGGGAGCACAGCATGGGCACAGGGCTGAAGTATCCCAGGAAGATGCTGGATAAAAGCTCCCACAGGTTGATGGAGGGCCACAATCCACCCATTTCTCTGAAGTGCACCAGAAGTCTTTGTCCTGGGGTGGGGGGGCACTGGTTCCCTCCAGAAAACCTTGGCTGAACTCTGAACAGCTATTCTCTTCCTACCTGAGCTGTAAACACTTTGGCGTAGGTATTTTTTTGTCCTCAGTTGCTTGTAAAAGCCCTCCATAGTTTTGTTACTCTGACAATAGCAGTAACATTTGCATCCTGCTGAGAAGTATACTCAGTACAAAGTCGTGCAAGAAAATGTGCTCACTCTCAAGTCCATGCAGAGGGTCTCAAAGAGGGCTTCAGCTCTCCAAACAAAGCTCTGAAGGAAAAGGAGCAGCTCTGTGTTGTGGGACAGGAACCTGACCTGACGGCATGGCAGAGGACAGGGACAGAGGAAGGGAAGCGAGGAAACCTGTGAATGGCCTGCATGGATCCAAGCTGCCATTACAGGGTGGCTCACTGTGGGCCCTTGGGCACAGGAGCGTTTTCCATTACAGTGCTTAATTTATATAACCAGAAGCAAATAATGAGGAAGGGACTTGAGCAAATGAGAGTTTTTCAGATAAAGGTGCATAGGACAGAGGTAGACGGATGTAGCAGGACTGACAGAACATCTGACACCACAGACTAAGTAAAGCCCATGTGAGTGGGAACTTTAGTGCCACAGGGGCAGTGGAGCTGCTGCTCACTGCCGGGCATGGACAGCTGGGGCCAGAGAAGAGAAAATAACCTAGTGGGACACTTGTGGGGATGCAGTTCATCGTTTTAGTCACTGACAATCGGCAGCTCCTTGTCCCGGGTCAGTAGAAGCACAAGGCAGTGCGCTGGGCCCAGGGGCCTGCAGCGTGCAGGGAACATGTCCGCTCTGACCACGTCAGCCCATGGTGCTGCAAAGCACCGCCTGGGACCTACCACGACACGTTTTTGTTTTCCTTTCCCAAGATGATTTTCATCAGCCACTTTGGTTATGTTGAAGATGCCTATGTTTTGTTTTTTTTTGTGGTGTGGGGTGGCCTGGCCCTGTGTGTTTGCAAAGAGGAATTGTGACGAAGCCCAGGGAATTTCCTAGTCTTGTAAGGTGCTGACATACCTGATCTGCCAGCAACCAAACAACACTCAGCAGTGCAAAAATAACAAATGAGAACAAGACCAGAGAGAAAAGTGTGGTAGTACCTAAGGAGCCTTTAGTTTTCTCAGTTACTTTTGTATTGCTAGTAAGTGCCCCACCTAATTATAATTGCTCCATGTGCATCCAAGGATTTTGTCCTTTCCTCTGCTTCCATCAGGAACCACCTGCTTCTGTGGAGAAACATTTAAAGACAGTGCCATTTCAAGACAAGACAAAATGCTCCACGGGATCCTTGTAAGATTTTTGCCAGGCTCCCTTAGGTGAGAGTGAGGTTTCACCAATCTGTCCCAAAATAAGTGACTGTCACCCCCATTTACTGCAAATACCTTAAAACTGTACCATTTTCAGTTAGAGGACTCTGGACATAGGTGTGTTGGGGAAGGTGCATGAGGGTCTCTCTGCTGTGCTACAAAGCCTCTGCTCTATGTGGTATTAACTTCTTGAGTTTTAGTTGTGCTCAATTCTTTGGCGTGGGGGTTGATTTTTACCATGTCCTTATCTGGCAGCTCAAGCTAACTTGTGAGCAAAGCTGAAATTAGAGCCATGTTGTGACATTTGAAAAGGACATAGTGAAAACTCCGAATGTTACTGGGTCGCTGAGAAAGGATGGGGTTGGCATTGATGCAGACACAGCACTTGAGAAGCTTGTGTGTTTCTAAATAGGCTTGTGCCCTCTTTTTTCCCTTTTTACAAACAGCATTTGACCCCACTATTGTACAGCCATCTGGGAAAGTGTGGATGAAGGAGAGCTCTTTCCAAAAGCTCTGTTTCAGGAACCCACCCACTCAGGTCAGAAGTTGAGAGGAACTTACTTTACTGTAAAGGGTCACCTGAATGGGTACAAAACCATCCCTATGCCTGCCAGCATGAAGGGCTGTCCTTAAGGAAGTCCTTTTACATAGGATTGTGACTAAAGGGCCATATTAATCCATAAAACTTCTGTGAAGATAGCAGTATTATTATTTCCATGTGTTTCTTAACCACATCATGGATTTTCATAGTGAGGATGTTCTTTGGGGGACTATTAAATTTCCTCCCAAACACTGAAAAGCTACTATTTTTCATTAAATGTGGTAGCATTTTTTTTTCTACAGGACTTGAAATAACTATTTGTTTCTAGTAGTTCTGAACTCCACCTTGTTAGTTTTCCTCTGCACAAATTTTTTGTTATGGCTGCCTTTAAAAAGCTCTTATCATTATGTGCCTGCTTTATGCTCTTGATTTTTATTAGTGTTACTAATAACGGAACTGGTTCCAACCACAGTGACTCTGCTTACACAGTTGTCCATATCAGTCAAAGGATACATTCTCCCCCTTCAGAGAAAAACTAATTGTTTGCCTAAATTTATTGAGGCAAATTGAAAAAAAAAATATTACAGCCATCAATGCCTCTGCCTTTCTCTCATTAAAGTCAGTAAAAACTTCATCTGATGCCAGGGGTCTTTGAATCGGGCCATTATAAAGAAAGGATTGTTTGACAAAAATATATTTTTTTCTATTCTCATAACTTGCAGCCACAAACTTGCTGGATTTGATCACTGGTGGTTATGAAACTAGTTCCAAGAATACCAGTTTAAAATAAATGCCAAATCCAGTTTTTCGTTGTTGTTGATTTTTTTTTCTCTTCATTATTCTGTATTTATCAAGGCAAGGTTTATTTTCACTCTAGAGTGCAGTCACACTCCCACTTTAAGTCTGCCAGGATCAGCAACACTCGTGGAAGTGACCCAACTGTGCAGACTTCCCCATAAAGATGGAAAGAGGCTTCAGGAATAAAAAGACTCAGTGATGAATGTGGTCCCCATCTTACTGGGGCAACCAGCTGGTTGCATTCAACCACGTAATGTGAAAAGGTGATTTTTCACTGGGTAATGTTAACCATGAAGAAACAAATCCCTCATGTCCCCCACATCTGTTTCCTGGATTTGGTCTAGGGTATCTGCAAAATGAGTGAGTCTGGGTGGATTCATCATGCTCAAGGACATGTTATGTTCTGGCTTGATAAAGAAGCTCAATTCTGGTCAGAAGGGGCAAGGATATTCCCAACAGCATGTCTCAAAGACTCTCAAAAATACAGGATAAACAAAGGCAAATGGGGGTGGAAATCCACAGAGACTGCCAGGGCTGTAAGCTAGGGCAGCTCCTTTGACATCAATAAACTGTACCCAGGTTTGGCTCAGGCAGGGCCGGGGGAAGCATCCAGCTCCCTTTCCACCACCCCTGGCCACCCGTTATACTCGGCAGGTAGATGAGAGCACTGAGCCTGAGGACTGGCACTGCTCATCAGCCTGGGACAACATATTAACAAAAACAGTCATATTAAAGGAAGGACTCAACCTTTTCCTGGGGAGGGCTGAAATTTAAACAATCATTTTTAGGCAGTCCTTTTCAGGAAGTCCAGCTGTGAAGACCACCTGCCTTCTCTGGGCCATTGTGATAAGACAGCAAACTACCTTGGAGTGCCTCCCCACTGCAGGCAGCCACACAGCTGGGGCCTCCGTGAGCCTTTTGATGTGTTGGGGAATCAAAGGGGCAGACACAAAGAATAGGCAGAAGTCATGCATATGAATGTTCACATACATAGACAGTAACCTTTCCTCCTCTGATTACCCTAGCAATAAATGCTTGTGATATCAATACTTGATGAGAACGAACCATGCATGATTACGAAATCCTGCTCTGAAATTGCAGATGGAGGGAGAGGTGTTGCTCACTTTAGTTTAAGTTAGTTTAAGTAACTATGAAACTCATATACTCATAAGCTCAAATTTTATGGAGCTGGAGTGAGTGAATGGCAGGATAAGCCATTACACCTGCAAGGTAGTTTCCAGTTATAAAACATATTATATATGAATTTGTTGCATGGCTACTCTTGTTTGCATGTTCTACTTCATTTAAAATAGTATATATATTTTTATTTGTGTATATATGTATACACACACACATATATATGTCTGTTTAGAAATTTTTATACATTTTACATGTGTGTGTATATATAATAAATATGTATGTGTGCGTATAGAGAGACTTATATAATGCGTGTATAGACATATATCTATATATATGCCCACACAGAGAATGCAAAAGTGATGGGATGCTTTGACACTGACAGCTATTTTTAGTCAAGTAAATAAGAACAGGAAACATTTCTCGAGTCTGAGTTTTTGCCAGCTGTTAAGCTCTAGCCAAGAATAAAAGGAGTGTGTGTGTAGGTTTTGAAACTAGATTAATTAACGTCACATTTTAACTTCCAAATTATGCTTGATTTTGGTTGATTTTTGTACTTCTCTATGTTTTATGCCTTTCAGCAGGATTAAGCTTCCAGGTGTTTTCAGTAGGGAGGGCAAAGCCTGGAGTACTTTGTGCAGCTCTGATTGCTGGTGTTGAAGATGCAGTTCAGAGGATGCAGGTGCAGAGGGGGCCACAAGGACAAGGGACGGGGAACTTGCCATCCAAGAAAAGAAGGGCCTTTTTACCCTTTTTACTGAGGAGATATGCTTGTTCTCTCACAATGATGCCAGAAGGTGGAGAAATAAACACCAGGAAATAAAAATGGTTTTAAGAGGGCCAGGGATAAAGTTTAGCCTAAAACAGGCTTGAGAAGTACAGACTGAAGTAATTATTGAATTTAACACGGAGCTTTTTCAGTTTATGAAGCTGACCTGGCCAGGAGTGATGGCTACTAGGCCTATGCAGCTTCTTCCCAGTCCATGTTCCCAGCTAGTCACCTCTATTTCTGCTACGTTAGTGATGGGGATTTAGCATCTGAACACAGTTAAAAAGCTGAGAAGGAGATGGCAGCATACAGAGAAGATGAAAACAAACTGCAGAGTCTTGTGCTCACAGGGCTCTCCTGGGAATGAGAAGTACCACCGGCTCCTGAGATCATGTCAGCTCTGACTGACTGCACAGATGTGCATCGTTTATCCTACCAAATAAGTTGTTTCCTTTTAAAACGGTGAGCTACATCACTTCTCTGAAGCTGGAGCATCCTCTGCAAGGGAAGATCATGCTCTTTAAAATGAGGCATTTGGTTTATTTAAATGTGGCTAGAAAAGAACCGAAATTGCACATCAGTTGGGGCCACATGCCTGTGACCTCCCAGAAATGCCAAGGAGTCAAATAAGCACCGGCAACCTTGCTCCTCAGAGGTAGTGCACCCAGCCACCACCCTATCCATGCACTTGTTTTCCTTGGGGCTGGCAGGGAACTGCCCTCGCCTGTACCCACGAGGAGCAGGCGGGCTGGATGCCAGGATCTGCACAGGTGGTCATCACAGCTGGAAACTGCCAAGCACAGGGGTGCCCTGAGCACTAGGCATACACACAGGTGGAAAATTTATATTGGAAATTGTATTCTTCGATAAAGAAGTAATTGGCAGACCCAGCAACTTCCTTTTAGAAAACCCTTTGAAAATTAATACCCGTCAACAATGCAATTTATTCCGATATTTTAACAAAACGGTTAAGAGAATAGCTCTTGAGTAATGTGCTGCAAACAAGCAGGTACGTAACATATATTTAGAGCAGCAAATATGCAAGATGCACTGTATTGTGCTATATTATATTTAAAGGATCTGAATGCTGAGAGAGGAAAAAGAGCAAGAACTGAAAGAAATGATAAAATATTAAAGCTTCGAGAGACAATGTTGTAGGCAGCAGTTTTTGTAGACACTGCTATCAAAAGATAGACAGCAAGCTCTGAAAAAAAAAAATCTGGTTGACTGTGATGAAATGCCTGGTAATTGTCTGTCAGTTTTAGCTGAGGAAATTAGCAAATGACTCATGGGCTGCAAGCAGTGGGGAGCGCAGGGAGCCTCATCCATCATCTCCAGAACAGCCATCACTTTCCTGCACTCTCCGCTGTTGCTTAACTGAAGGACAATATAAAATAAAATGTGAAAGGTCATATATTTCAGGAACTTAGAGGTTTAATCCAAACAGACACAATGAAAGGTGATATGTTGGGTTGTTGGTGGTGGTTTGAACTTTTGTTGTTTGTTAGTTTGATGTTTTTTGTTTTTTTTTTTTCCATGGCTGATGCTCAGAGAGGATTTCCTGGAAGCTTGGTCCCTGCCACAGGGCTGGAGAGGTTTGGCAGGGTGAGAGTCACAGTGCAACGAGCAGAGCTCGTGCAGAGGAGCATCAAACAGGACTGAAGGCCAGGGAGCTCAGGGGCTCGTCTCCTTCCAGATCTGTGAGAATGTGGTACATAATTAATTTGGATGGTACTGTAATCACAGTGGGAATTTCTTTGCATCTTTAGGGGAGAAGATAAAGCCTGAACAACCCATCCAAATGTTTCTTACTAAGAAACATGAAATGGGGTTTCTCAAATGATCCAGTAGATTTTGGAAGATAAGTGACCCGTTGCTTTTGATAAGATATGAACGTCTACTCTTACCCAGGATAATATGGGGAGTATCCTGGAGTGGAGGAAGACAAGGATGCCCTAAAGTAAAGAATTTTATTAGACACAAGGAAAAAAATGCATTTTGTACTAACAGACTACAACAAGCATGATTCTCCCTTGATAAAACCAGTGCTGTTCTGTTGTAACTCCATTGACAAAACAGAGTGTAGGTGGACTGGTGAATCAAACCTTGTATTTATTTATAATAACAACTAAACGATGAAATGTTTTCCCTGGCAAAGTAACTGCTGTGAATTCAATCTCTGAAATTGTGACTAGCTCTGTTTATAGGAAACATATCAACCAGATGAAGCAAAGGCCCTTTTGAACTCCCTGTAAACCCAGAACAGAAGCAGTCGAGTTGAGCCTTATTCACTTTCTCAAAAAATAACAAATTGGGATGAAATTAATGATATCATTTTCTGCTAAAGAATTTTCCGAGAAATGGAAATACACAAGCAGTCAAGTAAACGTAGTCTCAAGCAATATGGCAACAAATCAGTCACTCCTACGTTGAATGGCAGAGTAGTTTTGCAATATTGAAAACTGAAGTTGAAAAGAACAGTTTTTCAGCTAAATTCCCTCAAGAAAAAGAGCTCAAAATGTGCTTCAAATTATCACCCTTCTTTACAAACCAGCAGTAATTATTCTGTTTCACACCAAGTCTGATAGACCTGGAAATTGGATTAAAAAAACACCAAACCATGATCAGACAATGTGCCAAAGACAACTCCTTTGATAGCAGACTACTTTGCTTTTTTTTTCTGCTGTAAAGGGACTAAATGTTATGTTGTCTTCTGAAGTGACTGCTAAATTACCAAGAAAATGGCTGAATATCTGTGCATTAGCTCTCTACATGACCTAGATCAGTATTTTTTTTTATAATCTGTGTTTATATTGTGCTTTTTTTTTTTAATTTATATTGTTAAATTACACTCAGACTTCTGAGTAAGAAGTTTATAGATCCCTGTTGGGAAGCAAAAGCTGTATTTTTGATAATTATATATGATTATGTGGAAAACAGCATTTTCTCTGCTTTTTCACAGATGATATACTTCCTATCCTTTCAAGAGAAAACCGTTTTTACAGCAGATCCCATTGAATTCCCCCCAAACTAGTGGTGAAAATGAAAGTGCATTAGTATGAGAGCTAATAGGTGGTGCTCAAATGTTGCTTGAATCCTATTGATCCGGGATATCTTTAATGTGCTTTTTCAGTTCTCTGCCCAGAACACAATTCAAAATTATTTGACAAAGCCACATTGATTTTCCTCTGTTCTCAGAGGCTGGGAGAAAGTCAACCACGGAGTGAATGGCAGGAGGTCAAGGTCAACCTGCTGCAAAGGGAGTTGCTGAGAGCAAATTATGTGCTCCTTCGCTAAAGCTGCCCTCTCAGTTGCCTTGTCCAGTTCATGGCACATCAGAGGAAAGGAGAGGCCCAGAGAGGTGGTGTTTAATCCTCAGGGCAACAGCTGGGGATTCACCTGACATGGAGAACAGTATGAGGATGGTTAACGGTATGAGGTTTGTTAAGGCAGCCCCATGCACTGCAGCCTTCATGCCAGCCCTCTTGTTTTGGGTGTCTCCCAGTTCCACCACAGCATTACCTCCCTTGGATGCTCCCCAGGGCTGCAGCAGTCCCTTCCAGCCCACGCAGCTGTCTGACTCGCCGTAACCTCATGGATGGTCGTTCCCTTCAACCTCATCTCGTGCCCCTCTCAGAGCCTCCTAAGATACCACCCAGATATAAGCAAAGATATAAGCAAATATATAAGCAAAGATATAAGCAAATAAAAGCCACAGTTAAAAAAGTGAAGCACGGGAGAAGCTGTCAGCACAGCATTATTCAGAAAGTCTGGAAAAAACTTTATTCAGTGGTGGTGTTTCTGGCAGCGCAATTTAACCTGAACAAACCTGTTTCCTAAGGTAAAACAGGCTCTTGGATAGCCACAAGCCCAAAGACAAACATTGCTTAGCCAAACTTAAGTCTCATTCCTGGCAAGATGCTTCCTCAGACTTTTCAACACCTCACTGAAGCAGAAGACTGAGCATATGGGTGGGAATAGTGTCTCCCCCCCCCCCCCCCCCCCCCCCCCCCCCCCAGGTACAGCAGTGAGCAGCTCGCCTGGCTGCGTTGCACTTGCCTGTGACAGGCATCATTTCTTGCAAGCAGCAGGTTTGACACCTCATGGTTTTTCAGAGGCAGAATATGAATGTTATTTGGTAAGTGCAGGGAAAGAAACTGCCAACTGGAGGAAGAAGATGCTCGGAAATGACTGTAAACAGAAAGTGATGAACACGTACAAAGTGTGCTCGGGGGACTGGGAGGAGCGAGGAACCCGCACCTGAGCCCATAGGGAGGGGGAACGAACAATTCCAGGATGGTGGGGCATGAACCAGGTCGAACCACCATCATTGGTATGGGCTGCCTCCCTCCACTCTCTGCTGCCCCAGTTTCCACCTGCTGCCCAGGGACAGGTCTCTAAAAGCATTGCCTTTGGGTATCGCCCCCCTCCAAATGAGACAAGCCACTCTGCAATCAAGACAGCATTTCTATAACACTGCCAGAAATTCAAAGCAGGTACTGTAAGTCAACAAAATGCTAATTCCCAAAAGGTTAATTAAACTGAGCAGGACGTCTAGATGAAATGCAACAGCTGACTGCTGCAGTTAACTCTGGCGTCGTGGTTAGCATTAGGTGGCAATCTCGTGGGGGGGAGCTCCTCAGATGAGCTATTTTGGCAGTTACTCTCTTGGGGGGCTCCTGCATATATCAGTCACCTTGTTCTTGCTAGCCTTTGGGTGACAGAAATCAGTGAAAGCCAATTCAGACAACTGAGGGAAAAATGTGTTGCCACTCTACAACCCCTCTTAACAGAAACTCGTGAACATTGACTGCTAAAATATAAGTCTCTATTTGAAGTCAGTTTTCTAATCTAAATATAATATGTAAGTACTCTGTATTACTTCATATCCTCTATCATCCTTTACAGGTAAAGTTAGAGGGGACAAGACTGAAATACAGTTTTATGGGCTGGGGAAGGATGGGCATTGCAGCCAATGGCAGGAAATCATAGAATCACAGAATGCTTTGGGTTGGAAGGGACCTTAAAGATCATCTAATTCCACCCCCCCTGCCATGGGCAGGGACACCTCCCACCAGACCAGGCTGCCCAAAGCCCCATCCAGCCTGGCCTTGAACACCTCCAGGGATTGGGCATCCACAGCTTCTCTGGGCAGCCTGTGCCAGGGCCTCGCCAACCTCTTAATAAAGAATTTTTTCTGAATATCTAATCTAAATCTACCTTCTTTTAGTTCAAGACCATTACTCTTTGTCCCGTCACTACATTCCCTGTGATAACAAGTCCCTCTCCAGCTTTTCTGCCGGCCCCCTTTAGGTACTGGAAGGCCTCTATAAGCGATCCCCAGAGCCTTCTCTTCTCCAGGCTGAACAACCCCAACTCCCTCAGCCTGTCTTCACAGGAGAGGTGCTCCAGCCCTCTGAGCATCCTCGTGGCCTCCTCTGGACTCGCTCCAACAGCTCCATGTCCTTCTTGTGCTGGGGGCCCCAGAGCTGAATGCAGTACTAGAGGTGGGGTCTCAAGAAAGCAGCAATGCAAAGGAGGGTCATATTGTTATTTATTCCCAGTATGACTGTTCGAGAAAACAGGGATTCAGAGCCCCAGACCTTTCCTACTCCATCCCACAAGGACACAGGGTCCGATGCAGGCCCTTTGGGTGAGGCTGGCAGGAAAGGCAAGCCGAACAGTGCTGGCTGCTGGCCCTTGCAGGTGGAGCTTTTTTGATCCTGGTCCTGAGGAGAGGGACAGTGTGTGTATGCGTGTGCTGCTTTCCGAGCTGACTCACTGAGCCTGTGAGACAGATGGAGCCAACAAAGTTCATCTGCCCACGCTCCGCTCTTCATGGCAAAGAGACGGAGCACATAACTTCCCCAGGTCCACAGCAGCTCCCACGGGCAGCTCTGAGCTCCCTATGGGGGACTGTTGCCACCAGATGAATAGCTATTGTTGTTGTCCCCAGGAAGTACCTGCCACATAATAACTTTCAAGAAACTATTCCAATTACTGCCTTTTATAGAAATATGAGGAACAATTACATAACAGCTGCATGCAATTACTACATCAGGTGATATGACCTTTTCAAAACCAAGAAGTAATATAATTTTACAGGTAGAACAGGAAAAAAAGTTTTTTCTTTCTCTCTTTGAATTTGAAAAATGAAACCTAGGAGTTCAAAACAAAACTTTTTTTTTTTTTCCTGTAGGTTTTCCTTTTAAAATATGGGTAATGGTTGTTCTTTCAATTGCATCTCATGCCACAGTCTCTGGACATCTGGAAAAAATGGAATACAAGTCATAAATAAGTAAGTATTCCTATGTATCATGAAAAATATGCTGCCTGTACTAAGACCTTGTGCTCTGATATAAAGCCCTCTTTTCTGTAAGATGAGCTGAGCTCAGCTTGCAGCCTGGAACATCCTTTGGCATTTTTGTACCTACCCATTATTTCATAGAATCACAGAACGGTTTGGGTTGGAAGGGACATGAAAGATCACCCAGTTCCAACCCCCTGCCATGGGCAGGGACACTTCCCACCAGACCCGGTTGCCCAAAGCCCTGTCCAGCCTGGCCTTGAACACCTCCCGGGATGGGATATCCACAGCTTCTCTGGGCAACCTGTTCCGGTGCCTCACCACCCTAAGAGTAAAGATGGTGCTTAATGTAAGTAGAACAAACTTCCTTTCTGAAACGCCAGCCTGCCAAATTCAATTACAATTGACCTATGGTTTCAGAAGTTATTGATAGGCACCCAGACAGCACTTGTCCAGTCAGACTGGGTCCTTGGGCTAACACACATTGTAGTTTTTCAAGTGAGGTTGTAAGAAAAGCTTTGGAAGAAGACAATGGATAAATACATAAATAAATAATATGTAATGCATGTTTTGAAAACAAGAGCTTAGAATAATTCTTACCCTTCCTACTTTGTCTCCAAATAAACTTTCGTATGGTTTGTGGGTTTCCTTCTCCACCAAGGGCTTTTCCCTTTGCAAAAGGTTATATCCATGATTCCAGTAGATACTTCTGTGCTTTTCTCCTTCATTTCCTTGATATCTGGCAGGGCTGGCATAAAACCAGTTTGTCCTGAGTTGGTCTGGGTGTGCAGGGAAGGGATGGTTGTCAGGGGAAATGCCTGGATGGAGAATGGGAAAAGGGTGAGCAGGGAGCTCTACTTTATACCCTGAGAAGACTATAACACCTGTGGTCCTAGTCTGACTTTGAACTGGACCAAAGGAGAGATGTTTCTATGATTGTCCAGCCAACAGCCCAGGAAGAAGAGCACAGGCTCTGAAGTTCTCAGCTCCTGATGCTTTTTATATAACCTCCATGGGTATTGCTGCCATGATTTTTAACAGTGAACAGTTATCACTTTGCTAACTCACACAAAAATTATGACTATTTTCAAGAGCCATGCCTTGCTCCTGAACCTGGCCTACATCATTCAGAACAGTCTCCAGGAACCCGTGAACCTCTTTCCTTGGACTGCAAAAGACATCAGACCACAGCACAAGGCTCCATTGCAGCACTCCATCCTGTCCTGCTAGTCTCTCTCCATTCAGCATAGCTAGACAGAAATGTGAATAAAAAAGAAAACTGCATGGGAAGGTGGTCTGAGAGAGCACATCCTGTCACACTTGCAAATCACACTCAGCGTTTTGTTTTGCTCGTCCCAAAGGGTTGGACGGTCATGAGATCCCAACAAAGAGCCCTCATGCTGTTATCAATGGCTTGTTTTCTCCACTTAATTTGCTCTCTGGTATCATATTTCCTTTGGATTACAAAGAAATCTTGTTCTGAAATGAATCTGGAATTACAGAAGTTTATCTAACAGGGAGCTGGGCAGGGGCAGATATAGAATGGCACATAGAAGTAATCGAGTATTCTGAAATGTTACTGTTCCATGTATGATCCCTGTAGCAAAAAAATTAACTTCCTGAATGGCCTCACAAAGACCTGTAAATGCCCAGTTCAGCCAATTTATTTGCATGCGTCTTCCAATGGATGTGATCTGATGTAGCTTATTAGTCAAATGAATTCAGCACCTATTTTTCTGCAAGCTCTAATAAGTTAATAAATAATGCATTCATTATTTTTAGACCTATCCATTAACACTCTACATAGCTTAAATGACATATGGATGCCCAGGACTACAAAACATTCAGGAGTCATTCCTCTGTTTTTTGATAATCCCTTTTCCTCCTGCTAAGAACTTTTCCATCCTTGAGATTGCTTTTATGTGGCCCCATCCTCTTGCATGAAAGCAGATACCACAAATAATATTTGAGGAGGCTGAAGGACCAGTGATGTGAAAATTGCTTCAGTACTAATTCTACTTTCTAAATATAGGCACATTTTTCTTGAATACAAGGGCAAGACAACACAAGGTGAATGGTGCTGATATCTACCTACTCCTTCACAACAGCTTCTGCAATGCATAGCTGGGACTACTGGGAGGAGGCTGTTTTTTATGCTATGAGGCTTTATTATCAGGTATTTTACCTAAAGTCCATTCCACCTGCTGAGGAAAGAAATATTTGTTTGTATCTGTGTTTGTTGATATATATATGTATATGAAGAGAGAGAGAAGGAGACACTCACAGATATGCATTACAAAATGAGCTCTTTTTAAAAACTACATGGGTTTAATGCTCTTGTTTTGACACCTGTCTATTCAGAAGAAGATTTGTTATGGGCTGGAGGCACAATGTTTATTATCATTGTTCTGTCATGCATTCATCCTGTCCCTAGCTCCAGGTGGAGTCTTTCCAAGCTTATTCTTACAGTCAAGTCTCATTATAGGCTGGACTTGTTGTTGTAGTATTTCAATATGCATAGCAATGATGTCATTGCTGTCATTTGCTATTATTTTTTTGATTTATTGGTTTATTTGATATTGTACCTGCTGACATGAAAACTTTGTTTCGGGCATCTCTTCCTATTTGCTCGTCAAATGCTTCTGCTGACTCCCAGGTTTCCTTGCCAGGATATAAGATGCATTTTGATAACTTCTCCTTTACATGCCATGGACCTGATGGATGGAACAGTCTTTGCATTTTGATGTGGACAAGAAATAAATCCACCCGAGGGAAAAAAAGGAACACAAATTAGAGCTCATAATGCAACACTGCTGCCAAAATACCAGCACTATTCCCTAGCATGCACGGAGATGAATTACAAGTAAAATCAAAGGGCTGTGTTGTCACTTTCCGTAGGCTTGTAGCAATCATTTTTTGAAACTTGAACAGTATTTTAAAGGAAACTTGACCCATGTCTTGCCTTTTTCCTTCAAGGGTCTTTGCAAAACCTAATTTGCCCATAACACATCCACAGAAGATTACAACTCAGAAAAACTGGAGAGGAAGTTGTGTTATTTGCAGCAGCTAGGTAAGCATTACATGTAACCCTCTCATTTAGGTTGTTCCGTCTCCCCTTGTCTCTTACCTTGACTCACAGTTTTCTTTCTTTCTCACTCTCATCATGCGTAGGATACCAAAGTCCTTCAGATATGAGCTCACTGTGGGCATAAGATCCCACCACCCTCACATAGGGTCGTGGGGGTGGTTAGTGCGCAAGATATCCTCAGACTGAACCTGTTGTGCATAGTCTTACTAAGTCCCATTAGGAGAGGCAATATTTCTTGTGGGACACAATTTTGAGAAGTCTCCTGGCTCCACGGAGAAATCTTCACTTTATGGTAAATCCCATGGGCTAGAAAACTAGGACAAATCTGAGTTTTCTCCCGGAATCATAATGCTCCAGAAAGTGCTGGTCTAACATTACAGTAGTAGTTGGATTTCATGAAGAGGGAGAAAATAGTATCTGCGTCATGGGGAGAGGGAGTTGTGGCGAGGGGACGAGGGAAGAAGGGACCTGTATTGCAAATGTGACTAATATCTGAATGAGTATCTCTATAACCACCAAATCCTGATTTCCTGTGACTTATAAGCTATTTCCTATAACTCTCTCTTCTGTCAAGTCTTTAATGTTTGAAATAGAGATACTGGTCTTGAACCTGATGACAATTTTGTGGGCCAAGAAGTTTATTTTTTCCTGCTATACCAGTTGATTTCATAAGAGGATATCACTTCTCTACCCATTTCCATGACTGTTTTCTGTCTATTTTCACACAACCTGTAGAAAGTTAATGTTAAGACATCTGAACAGTTATCAAATCTGCTTGAAACTGATACACCCATAACCAAAAGTCATCAAGGGGGACAGACTAAACACAACTACAGCAAAATATTGCAAGACTTTCATTGGAAGATAAATTAAATAAAATTTAAACCTGAGACTAGCACTGAAAGCTTTCTGACCCAACAGATTTATCATTACAGAAAAAAGAGAGAGGTTCCAGTTAAAACACTCCTAAAATGTTTATATAATCTGCTGGCTTTTAGTGCACGTAATCTTGGCTCCCTCAAGTGGCTGGTCCCAGAGACAGGACAGCTTTCCTCACGTTTCAAATCTCTTAGCAGAAGTGTTAGAGGTCTCTGTTTCAGGGATCATGGCTTCAGACCCTCCTAAGGTGCAGCGTGTGTCTGTGTGCAGCTATGGTTTGTTAGAAATTGGTACTGAGTGAATAAACTACACAAAGGTCTGAGGTCTTGTCATGTGAGGAATGAGTGAAAGGACTAGAACTGCCTTTATGTTTCTCACGTAATTCTTCCTTTTTCTTGCCATCCCCCAGAGGATTTCCTTGCCATTATTACTTTTCTATAAATTCAGCAAGAGATCCTAATGGTTTTGCTGTTGATTGCAGTACTCTTCATTAGCTATACTAGCTGAGGTCTGCTCTAAAAAAGGCTGGCTGTGGGTCCATGGGACCACATCCTGACTGTAGTATCCTAGAGTTCAGCAAAAATGAATACGAAATCCTGTATTTGGGACAGCCCTGGGACTGTGAGGAGCAGCTTGGCAGTGGAGAAGCAGCTGAATGTGGGGCATCACTACATCCTTGCAATATTTAGGACAATGGCCACAGGCTGTAGCCAGGACAATTTTGACAGCATAGAGGAAGAAAAAAGAATAATAAAAAATAACACATGAGAAGTCAAGTGCTGGAGACTCCATCCTTTGAGATTTTCAAAACTCAGCTGGATGAGGTTCTGAGCAACCAGCTCTGACTTAGGGGTTATTCCCACTGTGGATTGTGGTTGTACTGGATGATGCCAAATTCCTTTCCAACCTCCGTAGTTCTGTGGGCCAACAAACACTTGGAGGGGCTGGATTTTCCCCTTGCCTGCTGCAGGAACGCTTCAAAAAGGGCTTGCAGATACTGGTGCAGACCCTGAAACCCAGCCAGCCTGCAGCCAAGCTCAGCCTTGCTTTTGCTTTCCCTCCCCTTCTCTACCATGATGTGCAGGGAGTCAGGTTTTATCCTGAGTGCCTCAGCCAGGTTTTGACCAAAATATACTCCTACCCACCAATTACTGGGGCAACACAGTTGTACCTTAGGTGGCTCATTTTTTAAATTGAGATGCTGTTAACCCTGTGGAGCTTGGTACACTCTGCCCCCCTCAGAAGTGACTTAGCTGCTAAAGCCAGTTTTGTTGTCCGCATTGCATGTAAGGCTGCTTCAGCACCTGGCAGCACCTACTTTACAGGAGCTGCTGCTACAGTGGAGAAATAACTAAGCCCCCAGGGAAGTTTTATCACAGGAAATGTGAGGCTGCAAAGCAAATTCGCGACGGTGTATGTCTATCTTTGTTGCAAGAGATTGCAGTGCAAGAAGATGGAGACACATCGCCTCTGTGCTCGTCAGCAGGCAGGCTCTTTGAATTCCCCGGTACACACACTTCTTGTGAGACAGATCTCTGAATTTATCTCCTTCAAAAGGAAAGCTTTTGTAAGTCACCTTTAATTTATTAGGTCTTTCTTCAAAGACAGTCCTCATCCTGCAGCCCATTGTCAGCCACAATTTATCTTCTCTGTTTTAACAGTTTTTCATGTCCTTACAGGCAGAATTTTTCTGGGTTTCTTCAAGGACATATAAAGATTGCTATTTAACGCTCACCAGTGCAATACCTGTTGCTTCAGTCTGATAAAGTAGGAATGCAACTTCACCTGTTTAGTTCTGAGATCAGCTGGACAGTAGCAGGAATGGGAACTTAAAGCTAAGGGAGAAAAATTAATACAAACTCTGAACCTAAACCTAAATTGCACTTTTCATATAATAGAGTAAGACCTCCAGAGTATTTACTGATTAGTAAAAAACTTCAAAGCTAAAAAGCCACTGTCACAGATTATCTCTGCCTGTACAATATCGCAACAAGCTCCTGGACTTCAACATGCTATTTACATGTGCACAACTCTCCAATACTTCTTTAAGTGAAGGCTTCCCACTTCATTTATGCATCAGAAAACATAGCTGATGCTGCAACAGGTGCTGAACAAACTTGTGAATTTTCCTTTTCCTCTTTATTTACTTTTTTTTTTTCTGGGTGTGAGAACTGGGTATGGACCAGAAATACCTGATGTGCTTCTTTAATTGGTGTGGTTTTTTTTTTTCTGCTTTGGTCCAAATCTTTGTTCAAATCAAGAGAGAACTTTTAAAGCAAATCTGTTTATCTTAACTTCCTGCTCTTTGCTTTTCACCACAGCATAACTACAGAGTGTAAACCATGGAGTTTTTCCAATGAAACTAAACTGGAAGATGTGGGACATCCACAATGAGTTGTTCCAGTCTCTACTGGCCATTGACAGGACTGGACTGGAGATCTTGCAAAGGCAAGTGTCCTGATGCATGGATAATGTTGGCTTTGGACCTTCGTGCAAACTCCATTGCTCTACAAAACTACTCCTGTAGGACTACATTAGTTATTAATACAGACACCGCCTTTTCTGCATTCATGTTCAGCCTTTGGCTCCTTGTGCACAGTAACAGGGGATATCTTCTCTTACTCAAATAGTAAAGGTGGAAGAATATGTATTATTTACCTTTCTATTCTCAGGACAAACATATGCTGACAGACCAATAAGCTTAGAAATGTAATGAAGATATTCAGGTCCCATAATTTGGAAAAAAAAAAAGTCAGGACTCATAAATTATAACACCAGGGTATTTTCAGATATAAGTTTAAGCTCTTCTCATGCTTATTGAGACAACTAATAAAATTGACTTGAGGTTAACCAGCCTGCTGTCCGATCTAGCCAACACTTCAGTAATCTTTGCTGAACTGAAAAAACAAACAAACAAACCATGTTTCTGCTCCTCCAGGTGTGAGAGAATTTCAGCAGGACACTTCTGGCTCTTTGAAAGGACCAAAGGAAACCTTCAGTGTTCCCAGCAGCCTTGACCTACCTAGGTAAGGGCTTAAAGTGCACTGGAATCAGGAAATCATCATGGATATTCTCTGAAAACACTTTCCTGTCTGATGCACCTTCCTTGAAAGGCAGGCTGCTAGGGAGAGCCAGAGTGATAGCACTGAATATTGTCATGCAGGAACTGTAATAAAGCTGAACTACATCTATAACGCAGCCCAATATTACTCTCATGTTTGTCATGAGATTAGATTCCTGCTGAGCCATTTCTCACCCCCATTTATATCCTTGTGGTGAGAACAAAGCAAAGACAAATGACGGCTCCCAGTGGTGGCCAGGGGACAGTATCAGTCCCCTCTCTTAATAATAATTCTTACAGGACTTTGTGAGAATACATCTGTGTGTGTCTTTGATTTGGTTTAAATACCATCTCAGTCATTTATTTCTGAATGACTTCTTTTTTATTACCTGCTCCCTATTCCAAAAGGAGAAGGTAATTTACCTCCTTCCTCCGGCTCATCCCTCCTTCCTGCACCATCACAGAAGGACTGCTGGCTGTTCAATCTCCTTGCTAATGAAACTGGGCAGCCCATGCTTTGCTGTATCTTGGTGGGTCAAGAGGAATATGTCACTCACTTATAAGCGGTCAATATATGTGCTAAAATAAAATCACTAAAATAAAATTTATTCCAATGCCTGAAAACAACATGAATGTCAGTGATCCAGTCCACACAAACCAGGGGAGCAATGGTGGTTTAAGACAGTGGACTGAATGCACACCGAGCAAGACTTCTACCATGTATGAGAGAAATGCCTCCATTTTTCACCCGTGGAGACTCAGTCACGGCTTACTTCTGAAACCATTTAACTGCCCTAGACTTGAATGGGCTCCTCAATACACATCTGTAGCATCCAGAACAGTTACTGACATCAGAAAAACAAGGAGAGCAGCAATCATGAAAATCTGCCTGTTACAGGGAAGGCACCCAGGGGAGAGAAGGGCTGACAGCGGTGGAAGCAGTGATGAGCTGGAGAGGAGGCTGGACCCCCTTCAGGGTGAAAGCATATGAGCCCTCCAGTACACAGTGAATTTGGGTCCCCTCTCTCCCCTGTCCGTTCCAAGAGACAGAGTAAAGATGAGCACAGAGGTCAGTTATTATAGCTGGCCATCACGTGAGCTGGGCTGGAGAGAAGAGCCCCCAAAGCCAATCCATAATACAGAACTACTGAGGAATAGTTGCAGGGTGCACAAAAAGCTCCTGGAAGCTGAACCAGTCTGAATTATGAACACCCTGTTTCATTATAAACAAGAATAACAATATTTTAAATGAAAAGCAGAAGGAAAAAACTAGTGGATCTTTGCATACTGCCCAAACACATTTTTCTTCCATCACCTAAAGGCATGTTTTTCTTTCCTGTGGTTATTCAGATGACAGCAAAACCTGACCTGGGCCTCACACATGTTAAGAGGTAGGTCTCATTAAAATTCACACTGGGTACCATTAAACAACATCAAGTTAATTAATATATATGAGGCACCTGGGATTTTAGGCGGACTGCAGTTTCAGCTCAGGAACTTGCCCCAAAGTCTCTGTGCACATCCATCAACTGTTGTTGGAGGCCTGGGAGAAAAGAACATTGCTCTGCTGCAGAAACAGCGCTGCTGACCATGCCTGTGCTGTACGGTGCTGAAACAGGAAGACAACGGAATCACAAACACCCTTCTACAGCCATAACTGGTACTCAGTAAAAGACAGACTACAAAAAATACAGCTTTTAGTGTACCAGCCCAGAGATGTTATCCTCAAGAAGTGAGAAAGAAGGAGGAACTGCTGTTCATCACAAATTTGTGAGTACATTTTTAGGAAAAGGGCATCAAGGTTAAGATGCACATAAGAGCCACGTGAAGGCAGAACTAGCCAAGCTTTTAGGTGCAGATGAGGTGATAAATGCACTTTATTAAGTTGTTGCTAAAATTGGAGCAGATGAGATAAGCTTTGAAGGAGATACTCATTTAAGATTGATGTGGAGTAAGCATGGAGAGATAGCTGTTGAAAAGACTGCCATAAACCAGCTCTCCAAGTTGTCATTCACTAACACTCCCCAGTGTTTTCTAATAAAAATAATCTGTTAAAATCAGACTCTGGAGACAACTTGTCTTTGGCTGCTACTGCCATTTCTCATCATCATTTCACATAGCAAAACTTTTTGGAATAAGAGTGTGACTGTTTGAAGAAGTGAAAACTTGGATTTGGATTTTTAAGTTACTGACATTTATACTAGCAAAATGTTTCATACAGCTTTAAAACAGAAATAATGGTTTCACGTTCCGAAAAAACAAGGAAGGTCTTTTTGTTTTAAAAAATTGCAAGTAGCTAGCTAGAACCACTTAAGGTGCAGATAAACAATCCTTCCATGAACTGGTCTGCGGTATCATACAGCCGTGGAGGGCTGTAGCCTTGTGCTAGCAGGGGACCACAGAAGCGTTGGTGATAATGAAATGCTGTAAGCGAACAGGATAAACCAATAACTAGGAACTGCAAAGTACTGCGGAGACCTCATGCCGACACATTCCTAAAATACCTGCTTACACAATTGCTGTGTAGTCGGCTATCTAAGGCAGCAAATGCAGCATTGCACGTAAGAGAGCAGAGACCACGAGCAGCCCGGCTGGGGCAGGCTGTGCACACAGGAGTGTCCTGGGCCTGAGCACAGGGCCAAGGTTAAGGCACCTCTGCTGGAACCAGGGCTGCAGAGCTACAGATCTTGGGATACATCCTGCACCAGGGGTTGGTAGGGTCTTACTGTCTCCCCTCTTGAGATTCCCAGAAAACTGCTTGGAGGGGAAAGACCAGACCCCCCTTCCTACATATCGTCGTCTCCCAATTCCACAATACCTCCTCAGTAAAATAAGAGTTCAGTGACATTTGCTTTTCAAACTAGAGCTGAACAGGAGCCTAGAAAACCTTCAGGAATCCACCATGTCCATTTCTTGTATGTGCCATAAACTTCTACTCACTATTTGGCCATTAAGTTTGAGAGATGGCTGGTAGAGTGTCTCTTCACTAGTGACGACCCTGTGCCAGGACAGGCCCGGTGCAGCCAGGCCTGGGGGAGCAGTTAATAGTCATTTTTCTGAGATGACAGCTTGAAATTCCAAGCTGCTTTCACTAGCGAGCCATGAAAGTCATCTTTAACTCTTCTGCATAAGTCGTGATTTTGAAACTTATAGTTTGAAAAAGCATCCTCCTGCCTTGCAGAGCCTTGAAAGTGCTTACCAGCAGTGTTCATCTACAGGAAGATTTTCAACCACAGAACTGTGCAACAACCATGTTTCATAAAAATAAAAAATAAACTTTAATTTGTTGAAAAGGTCTATATAAAACATAGCTACTTGGAAATAATTCTGCTATTTATCACTGAAAAAAAAACCAACTCATAACCGATTAAAATGTTATTACCAATTCTAAATGGGGCTTTTAGGAGCTTCTCTCAAGTGCAGATTGTTGCCTTATTGCTGTAGCAGAGGCCATTTAAATATAAAGAAGCTGTTATATGCATTTTGCTGAGGCACTGGCTCATTTTGGGACATCCTCAGCAGGAGCAGGACGTATGGACTAACACATCCCTACATGTTGCTGTAGTACCCAGGGGGGTGACACCCTGAAAGCTGAAAGAGGGCAGGGGGCCACCCAGAGACCCCTTGGTCAGAGCTTTCCCTTGGTGTGAGGGAGAACCTGTGTGAATCGGCCAACAGAAATTAATTTCTACAGTTTTCTAAGTCATTTGCAGGCTTACGTCCCTGTCAACAAGTGGCTGTCTATATCAAGACTTGGATGTCTGCACCCAGAGACATCCACGTCTCCCCTCCGGGCTCACGGCCTCTTCACGGCCCACTCTGTCCCCGCTTGTTATGGACGCAACTTTCATATGGCCCATGTGACGCTTGCAAAGTGCCGTGCCATGGTGTGAGGATGAAAAGGAGCTATATAAATGCAAATGTAATGTATTCATTTATTCCATACTGAAGGTTGCACTGAAGGCCAGGTAAATTACACCCACGGCATTTGCCTGTCAGCTCTTAAGTTCACCCACTTCAGCAACAGTAAGTTTCCATATAATTTGTTAAGCATGATTTTCTTTTGTTAGTCCTTGCAGACCGTGTTTAATCAAGTTACACTTCTCGAGGTGTTTTCCATCCAGCCGGACCCACAAACTGCCAAAGTCAAGGAGCCTGACTCATTGCTACCTGCGCCATTTGCCTGACCTTGCCACGAGACTGAGCAGCAGCCTAACAAGGGAGGTCTGTCCGTCCAGCACAGCCCTGTCTTTACCCAGCTCAGTGCTGAGATCCTCAGGACCCCAGGATAAACCCTCGCCCCGAGACTTTAACCACCTGCAACAAGAGAGAGCCCTTTATCACTTGCTCTAGCATTACCTGGAGTCCCTTCATTATTTCTTTCACTCCCCTTGAAAGTGTATGGCTCTCCCTGGCTTCGCTCTCATTATCACTCTCTGAACACTGGAAGAAGAGTGTATTTACATTTTCTGAAGTACTTCATATTCCTGTCATCACCCTTCCCTGAGACTGCCCTGACCTTTGCAGTCACCTTTTTCACCAGCTATATTGCAAACACTTCTTCTTTTTGCTGCTATTTCCTGTGTGATTTTGCCTTCTTTTTTCCAGCTGTATTTTTTATATTATTTTCCTACTTTGCTCTTTTGTGCTCTCCCATACATATCTCTTGCTGCAGTGATGACCCAGTGGCCCTTTCAGGTATCATTTTCTGGCCTCTGACATTCCCACTGCAAGTCCCATTGTGGGCTGTAATGCTACTGGATCCTGAACATAGAGACATTAAGGTCAGCCATAAGTGAGATCAGTGCACACAAGGAAGTTTTGCTTGTGAAACTTTGGAAAGCTCAGCTATTCCGCAGCTGGATGCATGTGCAGCTGGCCTCTTGCAGAGATAGTGTGCCCAGAGAAAGGACAAAGATTGCAAATGCCAGCATCACTAGCACCAGTGCTTTAGCCTCAGGTGTTTTTTAAACCTAGCTGCAAGACCTAGACCTATGTGCACCTGTGCTCCAGGTCCATCCAGAAACAAAAGGTGGTTTCTGTCACCTTGATCTGTGTTCTAGCTCCAGATTTAGCCCCATATTTGGAAGATCACTTGTGCTGGTGTGGACTTCTGGTTTTGTTTCCAGTCACATAAATAAGAAGCTACAGATTCATGAAACATAACAAGCAAGTTTTTGTATTTATCTGTAGGGTCAGTAAGTACCAGAACTTCAGCTGCCAGCAATCTAAAACTTCAGTGAAGGCAGAGGATTTCCACTGATTTACACTGGCATAACTTACAGTCAGCAAGAAGAACACAGCTTATTCGATTTCTGAAATGGAAAGAAATACTCTCTTGAAAATGATACAAAAGCCAGCGGTTACTAACTAGGCTATCCTTATCTCCTTATCACCACCATCCATGAGTTATCCATCCTCCTTTATGGGTGTAACAAGACTGGTGTGTTTCAAAATGGCACCTATTAATTGTTTCCTTTTTTTTTTTTTATCATTTCTTTTCCCTAGAAGACATTATTTACCTGGCAGCACTGAGGTTTTGTACCATCAGCAGGTGATTTCCAGGCTGATTAGAGAGAAATGAATGCTGCTCCTGTGAAGGGCTATCCAAATCCTTGCAAGAGGCACCCAGCTGGTCACCCTTCACCTCTGGAAGTGTTCCGGGGAAGCAGCCCAAGGAAGACAGATGCAGAGCAAACTGAACAGTAAAGATTTCAGCAAAGGCTGATGCTTATTCCACACTGAAAGCTGACATTGTGGTGAGGAGGTTAGCAGGGCAAGTCATTTCTCTCCCCTGGAACCAAACAAAATGTTTTAGGCTTCTGTTTGTTTTTGCAGCCTCACAGAGTTTTTTTTCTTTATTTTGGGGAACAGATGGAGTGCAAAAATGCTAGTAGCAACTCATACATCTGACTACTGCTGTGGGAAATAGCTGGGGGGTAGGGGTAGGTAAAGCAGTTGAGGGACACAGGGAATTTGTCAAACAGTTCCTTGGGAAGAGCCAAATATCTCCAGTAAATCCAATAAAGCTAATGGATCCACCTAACTGTACCTGCCATCCTGCCCAAGCACTTCGTCCTTCATTACATGACTGTTTCTGTCTTTGGGTGGGAAGGTAGTGCCATCCCTCTCCCTCTGGATTAGGAAGGGGGGTCTTGTTCTCTTGGCCACATACCCTATACCCACTCCCTCTTGTGGCTGAGATGCACAGATCAGACATGTCACACCAACACGGCTCGGTGAGATACCTACAGCTTTCCACACCAGCTCCAATCTTGCCTGGGGACCCACCATGGCATCACCAGCCCCACATAGCCCTTCTTTCCTAGGAGTCCCCAGGGGAGGAACCATGGAGAAGGGCCCTGTTGGCATCTGCTCAGACAGAGAGCAATGGGTAAGAAGGACCATAAGTAGGGTTCCAGACACACCTGTTTTGCACAGCTATGAGGGTGCCCATGGGTTGGCCAAACAGAGGTGCTAGCAGGGCAAGGAGCAGCTCACAGGGTCAAGTTGCACAGGTCAGAGCAGGTCTTGTAACTCAACAGAATGAATCTTAATTTCTTCATATATGTTAGCGCAAGAAATCAGGGGAAGAAATCATCTGCCTCACCAGGAGAAAACAGAGTAAAAATTGTTTTAGTTCTAGATATACTTCAGAAATCAACTGCAATTGTAACTGCTTGCCTATCTTGTTAGAGCTTCTTGTCCCCTTTGACAGAAATAATTTTCATTAAGCCATCTGATTTCTCTTTGTGACTGGGGAAAACTAACTCACTGAGCACAACAAAATTTCATATAACTTTTGCTTCTTCCTGGCTCACACCATTAAGCCTGAATGCAGCCCTTGTTGTTGCCAGTCGAGTTCTAGCAGATGGGTTGCGCTTGGAAAGTGAGGAGAGAGTGCGAACACTGAGGTTTGGAATCAGGCACTGAATCTTCTGGAGGAAGCTGCCCCTAAAGATTGACTCGTTCTTTACTGGAGCTGTGTGAGAGAATGCAAACTTGATGCTGGGAACCAGACACACGGCAGGCCCCCTGCCCAGCTGGCCAAATCCGTGCTGCAGGTTCTCCAGGCACACTAATGCATTGACAGATGACTTACCAGTCTGATACGCAGCTGTGTACCAGCTGCCCTTTCCAGTTGTCCTTACAGAGCTAGAAAGTGGAGTTGCACAGAGGCCAGTTGCTCAGTTATTGAAAGCAGGCCTTATGCAGCAATGCCTTAGTCTATGTAGAGCACGAGAACCAAGGTGTGCACTGTCATCCCAAGACAGACTTCTGAAAGAGCACACTGGGAATCCTAAAACAGTTATATCTTATCAAGTTTTGGGGGGTCTAGATAGATTTTGGAAGATGTTGTGCAGTGAGACCTCTGTACAACTTAGCATATCAGAAGGGAATTCTGGCAATTTATTCAGTTTTTCCAACATACCTGTGGCAAAAAATCTGCTGCCTCTACAGCCTGTCCACATCAAAACTTCAACAAATCTTTCAGTGCCCGTGCTGCAGTGCTCCCAGCCTTCCCTTCCCGTGGGTGGAGCTGGAGCTGTAACCACATCTTTCCGGCAGTGGCTTATACTTCCCATAAAAATGAGCACGAGAGGAAAATTAACAAGAACAATCAGCACTTCCCAGCTCTGGGGTCTGAAGCAGGGGGAAAGGGGACCGTCTGGTGGGTGACGCAATTGCTTTCTTGGGCTGCTTTGCTTCTCTCTGAGGATGCTTTAAACATGCTGCCTCGAATTCCGATAACAGCGTGGGGAGGAGTGTTGGTGTGTTTGACACCACCTTCTTGTTTGGGTAGTGAGGAAAGGATGACCATCACCTTTCTGGAGATAGAGCCACGGGGCTGAGAAGGAACTGAAATGCTATGGGTCAGGGAAGGACAAGTAGTGGATAAATAGCCTGATCTGTGCTGTCATCAGTAGCCTGATGTACACATAGAATAAAGACAGCAAATATTTGATAATGTGTGTTTGTCATGCTTAAGGTGTAATTTCCAGGTCCTGCTTGCGTCCCACACATCCTTACACACTACCCCCCTGGGCTGGTGTACTCTTTACCCCAGCTGCAGGAAAAGCTCGACCTATGCATTAGCAACAGATTCAGCTCCCAGCATCTGGTCCAGATCCTGTCTCGAGGCATAGCCATACCCTGTGGTTTTAGTCAGAGTTTCTCAGCCCACCCATGAGCAGTGGGCATATTCCGGCAGTCTATTAAAAATAACCATTTTGGCCTCCATGGTGTGTGCTCCGTCCTTTCTCCATTGTTTCTGTACAGAGCCAGGGACGGTTGTAGGTGGCAGCTGGTCTGAATCACTGGAACTAGGATGTCAGAAGAACTCCTCCATAAACTGAATAGGCTCGATCAAATCAATTAATGGAAATTAATTTAAGTAGATAATTGAAACAAGTAGTAGGAAAGTAACAGGAACAGCATACCTGGATCCAGTCAGTGGCTCTGAATTGCTTTTCAAAGGTTGAGTCATGTACAGGGTGCAGATATTGGACGTAAAGTAGTCAGCAAGGGGATGCTGCCTCTGGCAGACTGTCAGTGTGCAGCTACCCACAGGTGTTTCTGCACACACCCTGCCGAGACCTACTTGCCTCTCTCCTCCATCCTGGGTGAGCTCAGACACATCTCCCTGCTCCTCTCTAGAGTATCTGCATGTCCATGGAAACACGTTTTCATGTGCTGTCTCCCCTGCATGCCTTCTCTCCCCAGTATGCCCCTGAAGCTCAGGCTTGCATACTCCTCAGCACGCAGTCTTCTCAAGCAAAACTATCAGTGAGCTCTGTTCTGAGGGGGTCCACGTGCTAAAGTGAAGGAGAAAACCATTTCTTGCACCCATGTCATTTCAACTTTGAGAAGTTGTTTTGTTTCCCCCAGTCAGCCTCTGGGGAATTAAGCCAATTAAACTGCAATCTGTCAAGCCTATTAGGCATCCCCTCCTTCCAATAAAAGCTCTTTTCTGAGTGGCATCAGCTGACTGGGGGAAAACTAAACAGGCAGCAGCAGCAGCAAGTTGTTTCTAACTGAATAATTGCAGTGTTTCATATTCTGATGCACTTTCAATAGGAGGTGATGATCTTTTCAGAAGTAAATACACTTCAGCTGAAACTAGAGAAGACTGATTTCAGCTTTTGCAATCAGATGTGGTAACACCTCTGAAGGTTAGGTTTTTTCCTTCCTTTTTTTTTTTTTTTCCTGATTACCTAAAAGATGCTGTAGCATAAGTCAGAAATTCTCTGTATCGTTTTGCTTGGAAAAGAAAACCAAGTGCCGTGGCTGACACTCCCAGTGTGATGTTCCTGAAGAGGACACCTCTCCAATCAGCTGACGTTCTCCCAAGCACTTTCAAACACAGAAAAGATCATGCTGATAGAACCAACTACTTCTTGCTTGGATTGATGCATAAAAACATACCTGCAGAGCTGCCCGGGAAGCCAGAAAGGCTATCATTCTCTATATGTCACCAGTCCTTTTATTTCACCTATGGAACTCCACACTCAGCTGAGGCTTGAACCCTGTAGTTGCACTGTTCGTACCCCCACCAGCACAGGTCTAGAGCCTGTCTCCAAGCATTGATTTGCAGATCACCAGAAGCTGAGAATCAGCTTTTTCCCTGGTCCTCATGGTTAAACATGCCAACCTGAACATGGCTGGATTCCTTGCTCAGCGGCAGGTTTTAGTACATATTTTGTTAAAAACATGGCATTTTCCCCAACATGATGGATCAACAAAGTCATCTTTTAATCTTCCATCTGCCCATGGCAGGGGGTTGGAACGAGGTGATATTTAGGGTCCCTTCCAACCCAAACCATTCTGTGATTCTGTGATTATGTGATTCTAAAATAAACTGTCTGAGCTCTGAGTCTCTGTACAAGCACTTGAACACTGTTGTGGAGCTTTTTTGTCCCCCTTCATTTTCTTCAGAGATGTTCTCAAAGTCAGGCCTACAAAATGATAGGCAAGCAGTCAATATCTCCCACCTTCCTATTTATATTTGCCAGTCCTTCACCTATGCCTTAGGAGATTCCATTAGCAAAGGTTTTATCACATCACTACATTAAAAATGCTCATTCAGTTCTACAACCACTGTACAGGATCCTGACATGTAATTTCTAGTGGTGAACAAAATTCCTCCCTGAGGAAATGAGCTCAGTGGGTACTGCACAGAGCTACCCAACAGGCAAAGGCGCGCTCGGTGCAAGTCTTTCTGAGTCAAGCCGTGCTTGTGATCAGCTATCATGCACGCCCACACACATACTGATTGAAGAACTTAGTCAACACTCCTCTTGGCGTATCAAAACCATAAAGCATATCAGACTCAAACCTCATCTGGCTCCTGGATTTAGCTCAATTACTCCCTTGCCACCTCAATTTCTTGCCTTCTCTCTCTATCAGTGAGAGCATACACGTTTGTCTAATTTTCTAACTTTCACTATTACAAACATCTCTACTCTGACTTCCCTCCCATCTTCATCCTTGTGCACTAAATGCTCTCACAAGATAATAACTCAGTGCTTCTCTGGAGCTGTGTGGTGCATATGGGCTTACCTTTGGTGTTATGTCCGGCTGGTTTGCCCTCTTGCCACTTCTCATTTTGTGTCAGCCACCAGTCACAGCTTGTTTTTTCACCTCTACTACACCCTTTGGAGATGCCTCTGCTGCCAAAGAGATACTCTGCTGGTGATCCAGCCTGGCTGGCAGCTCTGGGTAAAACCATAGCACAAAGCTTATACAACAAGAATAGCATCTCAGAGAACACTGCTTGCACATGGCACTTTTTCCATAATTTTCCCTAATGAAGGAGTTTATATTTCATCAGCAACTATTTGCTGAAGAACACGAGCTTCACCATTACATTGATAAATCTTAAAACAATGGCATAATTCAAACAACCAATGTTCAGCCTGCTGACAGATCAAGGGCTTTATTCTGAATTGAGTTCAAATTCCTCATGGTGCCAATGCAATGAAAGGCACTCAGTCAGTTTATTAACGTGAAAAGAATTATTTCTACTTCAGTATATCTTATTATCCCAGGAAGGGAATTCAGACAGTCTGCTCTATTATGTTTGATGGTTGACATTAAACTCATTAGACCCAGCTGTAAACTCGGACACTTTTAGCAATACTCAGATATAAAAGAAGGCCTCACATTGTGAGATCTCTTATTCATGTTTGATTTGCTGGGTAGGACAAGGAACATTGCCTCCTCTCCAGTGCTCCCCAGTGCCCTGCTCTGACTGGAATCAGATGACTGAAGGGATGTGCCCTGGCCATGACAGCTACGGGAAACATGAGTTCAGCCCTGCCAGTCCCATCTGAATTTGCAAAGGCTAGCACATTTACGGTGCTGTTGGTTCTCAGACGACATAATTGCTGTTTTGTTTGAGGTCTCTTATAAAGTTGACGGATACCCACAGGGATAGTACGGACTCCTTACTTCTCTCTTCAGAAATGTGTCTCTTTTCCAGGGCTTCCTACCTGCTGAGGAGGTGAATTCATCCTTATATACCACATTAGGTTTGAGGTCTGCAGCTCTCTTCAAGGCATGCTGCCTTTTCCCCTCTTTGTCCTGTGCTCATTCGGAGTCTCTGCATGTCCCTTCGTACATCCCATTCCCAGAAACAGTTTCTCAAATATCAGCCACAGCTCTTGGAAACAGTCATCTGGTGAGTCTGGGGGGGCTGCATGGCCCTTGTGGGGTGAAATGAAAGATCCCCTCCCACCCAACCCACTGCAGACAGACAAGTGTCACAACCAGCAGCAGTGACCGACGAGTTGCTGCTCCACATGGACAGCCAGCAACTGCTGCAATGCTTGTGCAGGGAATGAAGAGAAGGAAAGAAAAGTGAAAAGTCACAAATCTGAGTGAGAGAGCTCTTTTAGAGAGTAAACGCCTGAAGCTCACGTCACCACCAAATGAGTTTTTGTCCTGCTTCCACAACGGGTGTTGAAGCTAGTGGGTTTTAATGGACATTTAAAGGCCACATCCAGGGGCAACTGCACACAGCATTTGAGGGCACGGTGTACTTCTTTCAGGCTCCATCCCTGCAGGCTCATCAGTTCTTTCCCTGTTCCCACTGGGAACACACATCTACCCCTCAGGACTGCTGTACTGGTTTCTGAAACAGAAGCCAGGATATTAGCAAATCCGCTGCCGACATACAGAGCATAATTGGAACCCCTCAGCCTAGCTGCTTGCTCATTAATAAAAACAGATTCATAATGTACCTGGCTCCTTCTGCCCGCTCCTCGTCTATAATTAGCTACTTGTGCGTAGGTGGCAGTAAATTGCTTCCAGTCTTCAGTGACTGTAACTCATAGCTGTGAGAAGGGTATGACAAAGGCACAAGGAATAGGGATAAATGGCTACAATAATGCAGAAAGTTATTACCACTAACCAGCAGCAATAACCCTTCACATCTCAATCCTAGCTCCACCATTGTTTAGATGAGTCTCCTTTGCCTTGTTGGCATTGCAGACAGATATTACCAGCTGGGCGAGGCAGGCACCTTGCAGAGGTCCAGCAGGCTCCTTTTATACAAGTATCCACAGTGCTGAAGTTTCACCCTTTGTGTCCACAGGAGAAAAAAAAAAAGGAAAGAAAGAAAAAAAAAAAAAAAAGGAAGTGCTGGGCTGGCCCTGGACCAGTGGTGCTGGACAGCACAAACCTGCTCCGCCTGGCCCAGGGCTGTCAGGCAGAACTTCACCCTATCCTCACCCTGTGAAGTGGGTGCTTAAATCTTCGGTGCTCCTCCAGGATCACACTCTGCCTGAGGGGTGCCACCAGTCATGTTGTTGCCCTTGCAACGTTCCACACTCCTGTCCCCATAGACCCAGGGAGAGGCCCAGAGAGCCACAAGAGGAGCTCTTGATGAGCCACATCCTGCATCAAGGTGTTGGAGCAGCCAGGCCAGATGCAGCTGTGGGCCCTGGGCAAGAGCTGACCTCTCTCACGCTCTTCTGTCACTGCTGAATTACAGCACAAGGAGTAGATTGAGAGGGCTCTCTGGAGGTCTCTTTTACTAGATTAAATGCCTGAAGTAAACCCAGCTCAGTATGGATTGCTTCCTGAGTTCTGAATTTAGCACAGTGAATTCCACATCTAGAAAAGAGCTTGTGCTGAGGTGAAGCAGATTTACGGACAAAATTGCCATACTGAGGGCTCAGCTGCTTACCACCTACAGATTGTGGCTAAAGATTAATGTTCCTCTCCCTGGAAAAGCCCTGTAGTTTTAAGGCACCTTTGCACACCTCTGTTTCTGCCAGAGGTTGTTTCTTCTGTTGTTTCAGGGGCTGAATATAGATGGAATGCCCATGGGGGCTCTCAGAGTTCCCACAGGTGGAGAAGGGACCAAGATCCCTGCTTTGGACTAAGATCCGGCTGCTACTCATCCCTACCAGGCCCTGCCACCATGCACCTGAGATGTGATCCCAACAAGGAACTCTGTGTTTCTCCCAGTTAGTGGCTGTATGGGGAACAATTTCTCCCTGCTCTTGGGCAGCTTTAATTGCACTGGTACTCCACACCATGGAGAAATAGGAATTTTCATGGTTGTGAGAACACCACTCATGATAATTCACAGGAATTGTTATTAAATCGACACTTCCTCAGGCTTTGCAAATCCCTGATTGTGTTGATGAAAAAAAAAAAAGAAAAAAAAAAAGGAAAGAAAGGAAGGTAGAAAGAAAGAAAAAAATGAGAAGTCATTTCTGTCTAGTCTTTTTGATTGCAACTGAATATACTGCAAGTGCAAAATGTGTCTCATTCTTTTTGGGAAATCAAAGCTTGTTTGATTGAAGCTCATTTTCACACAATCAGCTGATATAGTTCACACTTCAGACATGTTCAAATTCCTTTTACTTTTCTAGAAAAAGACATCAGTCCTGAAGAAAAGTATCTTTCTCCAAACTCATTTGTCCAGGCCTTTTGGTTCTTACATTTTTTGCTGCCAACCTTTTGGTTTATAAGTTGAAAAACTGCATTTTCTTAGATGGTAATAATGATAGGACCTTTCTCTATTCTCTTCTGATTATTAATGCAGCAATAAAACAAGCATTTTGATGGCAAAGAGTTATATTTAGGTGCTGATGCTACTAAAATACTGTAGATTTATTTTGTAAGAACAACGCTTAAATCATGCTTCCTCTTTTTAATACAACCTTTTTCTTTACTTGGCAAGAATTCTGAAAGCCTGTTCCTCCTTTTGGTAGCTGAAAACCCAGTCCTTTTCTAACCTGTCCCTCTGATGTTTGGCTTTGTGGAGTCTCTTCAGCCAGAACGATATTTTTGTCTTGCTGTGAAGTATTGCTTGATGCTTTGCTTTCATCCCCAGGAAGAATTCTTATTCATAATTATTTCAAACATTCAAAACTAATTTAAAATGAAGGCAACACTTGGAAAAGGTAGAGCAAAAGTTCAGCTCTTAAAAAAAGGAAAGGAAAGCAAGAGGAGGGGATGTGACACTAATATAGTTCTGGTGCCTATTAATAAGAAGCTGTTAATAAACAAATAAAAAATGCAACAATTGATCCAAAGTTTCTGAAAAATTATACCCATAAACTTTACACCTGTCATCAGGAATGTAAAGGGAGAATTTTCTGAAATATTGCAGGTACCTGGAAACAGCTGTGATGCCCAGTACACCAAACTCAACTCACAAGAAAGCTTCTTTGAGCCAAACAAATACACAGAGAAGAGGAGTTGGTTTTCCTTCTGTAAACATTGCAGCCCAACATATTTCATTAAGAGTTATGAGAAACTGAAGCAGAGATGAAGCAGAAAGAGAAGCTGCCAGAGAGACCTGCCAGATTAGTGACTAGTGAAAAAAAGTGTGATATGGAAAGAGAAGGAGACTATCAGAACGAATAGATATGGTTACAGACATCAACACCAGGCGAGAGTTTTCCTTTGGTTCAGGTTAAAGTACCCCAGAGGTGCACATTCCTCAGAGCTGAATGAAACAGAATTAAATGAAGGAGTGCCTGCTGGTTGCATGTCCCCCAAATACTTCATTTTCTGTCATCTCACTTTTGGGGACTTCTTTTTCCAACTCATTTTCTGGAATTAAGAAGAAGAAGCTAATTACAGACGTACCTGCTAGCCTCCTTTAGGTACTGGGATGTCACTGTAAGGTCTCCCCAGAGCCTTCTCTTCTCCAGGCTCAACAACCCCAACTCCCCCAGCCCGTCTTCACAGGAGAGGAGCTGCAGCCCCCTGAGCATCCTTGGGGCCCTGCTCTGGACTCGTAATACTTCCATGTCCTTCTTGTGCTGGGGGCCCCAGGGCTGAACGTAGTGCTCCAGGTGGGGACATCTGAATGCCTGTTGCTTCAAAGCTAGGGCTTCTGAAGACCTACCTGATGAGCAAAAAGTCCCTGTACTGTGTTTCTCTCAGTACTGCGTACCTATGTTCCCAGCAGCACAACCTGGCAGCAGTGGGACTGGTCCACAAAGCTAACTACATGCTTAAATGTTTGATGGATTTAGGGCTTATTTTGTCTCCTTTCATTTGGGCCTTCCTGCTGTCTCCTGCTCAAAGGAATACTTGCACATTCAATCTGATGGAAAATAATCTAAGCAGACATCAATAAGGACAAAAAGCAACCTTTAAAAACCCCTTTTGCAGTGACCCGGTGATGTGAATTAGATTTTCCATACTTTAATAATTAACCCATATTTCATACAATACAACTTTAATTACCTCATTGATACAGAATAACCTATTATTCTACCAAATTAGGCTGAAAATAACTTAAATTTTTAACAATTGTAAAAATGTACTTTTTATCCAAAGAGGCAGCAAGCACACAGCAGTGTTGCTTTCTCTCATTACATTATTCTTGTGGTCTTTTCCACAAATGCCTGGGTGTCTCTTAGGTATTGCTTTTTAATCATCCACCCTCATTACATATAGTGTTTTCTCTTTTTTCATTTTACAGCACAAAGCCAGAAAGAAGGCAATTAAAATTCAATAATGGTGCAGTGCTTAGACACTCATTAAGTAGTCATTAGGTAGTCTGGAGACTCATTGTCTTCATGAGAGTTCGTTTTCTTACTCTGGGTGAATCTCGTCAGCACACTATTAGCTCAATACAGCAAGCACGTCATGAATGTGAATTCAGAAGGGTTTGTGAGCCTTCTGGCCCCACCACAAGTTCTCTGCTGCCTTTGGGACACTCACCCACTCTAGGACACCCACCCACCCCCCTCGGATGCTGCAAGCCCCTGGGCTACCCTTGGAGATGCCCAGGCCTGGAGTTGGGGCTGCCCTACTCCCTGGCTGGGGCTGGTGCACCCTGGCAGTGATTCCTGTCCTCTCACAGTTGATCTAATGCCCACTTCCACATCCTCGCTTGAGTAACATCTCCCCCCTCCCAGAAACACTGCCCCCAGTTACCAAGACAGCTTGTAGAAGGATGTGCTTCTCGGCATAAGGAATTGGCAAAATCAGGTCACCAGGGAGTGAGGAGCAGTCACTGTCAGCATCGGGAGCCAAGCTCCTGCCAAAAGAGCATTCAAAACAAGCAGACTCCATTTTGAGGTGGGAAAATCTTGCTGGCAGAGAGCGGATGGTGACAGCATGCCGCTGATTGTCAGATGCGCAAAGGCATCAATAAAATAATGCTCGCTGTGATAAATTAGCGGGTGTTTGTTCATTGTCTTTAAAAGGAATTCAGAGGATCTGCTGAGAAGATAAGGTTTTGCAATTTACGACCTTGTTAAGGGGGAAGACTAAGCAAGTAGATAGTGGGGAGGGGGTGTTGGATAAACATCCTTGGTAAAACAAAGACTCTGTGAAATACTGTTTCCCGCTTCACTACCCTCCCCCTTGAACATGAGCACAACGCATGATCATTGAAAGAAAAACAACGACCCCCAACAACAAACTGCGCAGCTTCAGAAGGTCCAACAAGTCCTGACAAGCCGAAACTTGGATGCTATAAAACGGCGACACTGAAAGGGGAAAGTTGCGTGCTGTGGTGGAGCGGAGACTCCCCAGCCGCCCAGCGCTGTTTTGCTTGTGCCTGCTTACTTAATTAATAAAATATTTCTGATAGACCAAGAAATTTGTATGGTCTCACTTATAACAAATTTGGTGCCGTGACTCGGATGAAGGCGGATTGACTGGGAATCCCTCTAGGGGAGGCGCCCCGCCGATTCTGGCGGCCCCGGGAACGGGAAATCCCGCTCGAGCCCTTCACCGACGAACCCCAAATTAGGCACAAGCAAATAAAACCGGTAACCCCAAGCAATCTTTGTGCACGAAGACCGAACGAAGACCCACGGGGTGGGTAAGTATAGGCCGGTGATCCGTTCGGTTGGGGTTGGTGATCCCGGAGTGCGTCTGTGTGAGACGTCCAATTGCGGACGAAGTGAGTGCGGACCCCTCAGTAGTGCGGTTCCCACATCCCGCGAGGGACTGGGCCACGACCAGGGGGAAGCGGCTCTGTGTGTGTGTGAAGGCACTCCGGAAGATGGGACAGAAGAAGAGTAAGCCTTCTGGTCCCATGGGTGGGGTAATGCCTAGTGCTAGGTTGCCCCCTATTCCCCCAGATAGTCCACTGGGGTTAATGATTAAGAATTGGAGTGATTCCCCTTTTAGGCGGGGAAAGGATAAAGTAAAAATGATTCATTATTGTGTTGAAGTTTGGGGAGGTAGGCAAATTATTGGCCCATATTCGGGTCGTTTGAAGACTGGGTTTGCCAAGCCTTAAACATTTATGTAAGTGCAAAGGAACCTTTTTGTTTAGAGGAGAGCGAATATGCGAGCCTTTGGATTGGCTCAGAGAATCGAGTTAATCTGTACCCTCTGTACCCTTTAAAAGAAAAAGGAGGGGCAAAATTACAAATTGTGGAGCAAGAGACAAAGTACCTGGGTCACCAGTTAAGTAAGGGGACTAAGAAGTTAGACCCAGGCAGAATCAGTGGAATATTGGCTTTAGCATCCCCGCGAACTAAAAGGCAGGTACGGCAACTGTTAGGGTTGACCGGATACTGTAGACAATGGATAGAAGATTATAGTGGAAAGGTTAAATTTTTATATAACAAGCTGAATAAGGATGGATTACTCAAATGGACAAAAGAAGATGAGGAACGACTGAACAACTTAAAGGAGGAACTAGTACGCCCCCCCCAGTGTTAAGCTTACCAGATTTAAGGAGGCTGTTTCGTTTTTTTTGTGAACAGCGCAGAAGGCACAGCATACGGAGTGCTGGCCCAAGAATGGGCAGGGAGTAAAAAAAAAAAAAAACAAAAAAAAAAAACCTGTGGCCTATTTGTCTAAATTATTGGATCCGGTTAGCCGGGGCTGGCCAAACTGTTTGCAGGTAGTGGTAGCTGCTGCCTTGTTAGTGGAAGAAGCACAGAAGATCACTTTTGGGGGGGAAATCAAAGTAATATCTCTACACAATATATGCGGGGTACTGCAACAGAAGGCAGAGAAATGGATCACTGACGCCAGATTATTAAAATATGAAGGAATTTTGATTTCCTCTCCAAAATTAACCTTAGGAACAACCTCCCTACAGAACCCTGCTCAATTTCTTTATGGGGAACCAAATGAGTCCTTAGGACATGATTGCCTCCGAAATATAGAAGAGCAAACGAAATTGAGACCTGATCTAGAGGAGGTGGAATTACCCATCGGTGAACAGATATATGTGGATGGTTCCTCGAGAGTAGTCGAGGGAAAGCAAAAATCAGGATAGGCGTTAGTAAACGAGAAAACATTTGAGATAGTGGAATCTGGACCTTTGAGTCCTAGCTGGTCTGCCCAAGCTTGCGAGCTATATGCCATATTGCAGGCCCTAAAATTGTTGAAAAATAAAAGCGGTACAATATATACAGATTCAAAATATGCTTATGGGGTAGTACATATATTTGGTAAAATATGGAAAGAAAGGGGGCTCATCAATTCACAAGGAAAGGGTTTAATACATCAGGAATTGATTACCCAGGTTTTACAAGCTATCAGAGAGCCCAAAGAAATTGCTGTAGTACATATAAAAGGGCATCAAAAAGGCCTCACCCCTCAGGTTAGGGGTAATAATCTAGCAGATCAGGAGGCAAAAAGGGCGGCATTAATGAGTATAAGAATTATAAGAACGAGGGAAGATTGCCCAGACTGTGGGAAATACTTAATACTTATACTTAATATATAATAATTAATATAATAATTAATAATAATATAATATATAATAATGCTTAATATAATACTTAATACTGTGGGAAAGGCTTAAAGGAATTTCCATGTTATGATTGCTGGAGTGAATGGGGAGTTGATGGGATTGAATGCAATTGTTCTGAGGAAGAAAGCCCGCCTTATAAAAACTGCTACAAGTGCGGGCCGACTAACTCCCTCTGGTCGAATGGACACATTCCCCTCCCCTTACTCTGTTTCACTATTACAGAAGAAGACAAGATGACACAAATGGGGGTTCAAAAAAAAAAAAAAAAAAAAAAAAAAAAACAGATAAAGGGAAATGGGTACTGCCTGATGGACGGAAGTGTTACCAAAATCAGTAGCTATGAGGGTGCTACGGAGATTTCATGAACAGACGCACTGGGGTACTCAGGCGTTGGTGGATCAATTTGCCACATATTATATGTGTATAGGGATTTATAATATAGCAAAGAGGATCGTAAATGATTGCATAACTTGTCGGAGGGTAAATGCTCAACACATGAGAAAAAGGGTCCCGGGAGGAGGACGAGAATTGGCACATCGACCTTTTGCAAAGATTCAATTAGATTTTACTGAACTTCCAAAAACGGGGCGATATAGATACTTATTAGTTATTGTAGACCACCTCACAAACTTTGTTGAAGCATTCCCTACGGCAAGGGCCACAGCTCAAACCGTGGTAAAGATATTATTAGAAAGCATCATACCCAGATACGGGGTAATAGAAGCAATTGACTCTGATCGAGGCCCACACTTTGTGTCAAAGGTATCCCGAGACACGATGAAGGCTCTGGGAATTAAATGGGAATATCACACTCCCTGGCATCCTCAGAGTTCGGGAAAGGTAGAACGAATGAATGGTGAAATTAAAAAGCAACTAACAAAGCTTATGATAGAGACTAAAACCTCCTGGGTGAAATGTTTACTGCTTGCACTATTGAATATCCGGACATAGCCCCGAGCCGATGTCGGAATCTCACCTTTTGAAAGGCTGTATGGTATGCCTTATGATTTAGAGATGCCATCTGATCACCCCCAGGTACAGGATATCCAATTAAAACCTTATTTAATACAGCTTATGAACCGACGGAGGGAGTTGCAAGCGAAAGGCTTGGTGGCTAGATATAGCAATCCATAGGATACAACCTGGAGATAGGGTTCTAATTAAGACATGGAAAGAAACGTCTTTAACACCACGGTGGGGAGGCCCCTATGTTGTTTTACTTATCACAGAGACGGCTATCCGGACGGCTGAGAAGGGGTGAACGCATGCCAGTCGTGTGAAAGGACCGATCCAGAAAAGCAAATGGGAAGCGGTCGCAGGCCCTGATGACTTAAAGCTCACGTTGGAAGGAACTCGATAAGTATGGTCTAACTGTCTATGTATCGTAAAAAAAAAAAAAAAAAAAGGAGGAAAGGGGACCCTGTTTGGTCAGAAAAAGGTCGCGGTTACCTGAGAAACTCCCCTGAAGAACACTGCTGCTGCCAAGAAGAACTTGCACCTTGTAGTTCGCTGCAACCGAACTGACAAGCGAGGCAGAGAGTGAAACGGTGGGGAATTACGTGGCCAGGTAAAGAACTCTGGAAAATGGGCCCTAGCCATTTTTTTTTGCGATACATAGTAATGGGTACGATTGTTTACACTGTTCCTGGGTCTGCGCACCCTCACAAACCTTTTAAATGGAGCCTGATTAGATGGGAAGATCACCATGTTGTTCAGCAGATAACTACTGCTGGGGGACTGATAGGGGAGGCATCATCTATATAAAGAAGGAAGAGACTAAGAGTCCCCAACGGGTGGGACCAAATCAGAAACTGTCAGGGAGTGTTTTGAGGATTCAGCCTACACAAGCTTTTAGAATGCTAACTCCTAATAGCCCTAAACCACTGGAGGTTGCTAATAAATCAGTAAACCCGGAGTATGGGATTAGAAATGAAGGGGTGACCGGGAATAACATATGGAGAATCATGAATGCTAGTTATCAGTTGTTGAATCAACCAAATCCAGACGTGCCTAGACCTTGCTGGTTATGTCTTGATATAAGGCCCTCATATTACGACGCCATTGGGGATCTGGGAGAAACCACCCGTTCAAACGAAACCGATCCCCCACAATGCAATTGGGGAAGGGATGTAGGAATAACATTAACGGAAGTAACTGGGAATGGCAGGTGCGTAGGCACGGTCCCTGGTGAGAAGTTCCATCTATGCAATATTACAGAAAATGTTACACAATTAGACAAAGAAAAATGGTTAATACCAGCAGATAACACCAGATGGGTATGTTCATCTCTGGGGGTAACTCCATGCTTATCTTTGAAATTGTTCAACTCGTCTCATGATTTTTGTGTACAGGTAGTAATTATACCTAGGATTCTTTACCATTCTGAGGAGTATATGTACATCCAACATGCTATGGCAAAAAAACACTTAAGGAAGAGAGAGCCTATTATGGCTGTCACTTTAGCCACTCTGATGATTCTGGGGGCTGCAGGAGCCGGAACTGAAATTACCTCTCTGGTAAAACAAAGCCAAGAATTTACCTCTCTACGCATTGCTGTAGATGAGGATTTGGCCCGTATCGAGCAATCTATATCAGCTTTAGAGAAATCTGTACGACAAAATCGTAGGGGATTAGATCTGATTTTTCTACAACAAGGAGGATTGTGTGCAGCCCTACGAGAGGAGTGTTGCGTATATGCAGATCATACTGGAGTAGTAAGGGATACAATGACTAAATTGAGAGAAGGGCTAGAAAAACGAAAAATAGAAAATGAAGCCCACCAGAATTGGTATGAATCCTGGTTTAATTACTCACTTTGGCTCACTACACTGCTATCAACTATAGCAGGACCTTTGTTGCTGCTCATATTAACACTAACTTTTGTACCATGTATATTCAATCGAATAATCGCGATTGTAAAAAAAACCGATTAGAGGCAGCTCACCTTATGCTTGTGCGTGCGAAATATGAATCTCTTGAACAGGAGGAGGATGACGCAGAAACTTTAATATTGAGCAAACAAGTGCTTCAAAAATTCATCAATGAACAAAATATGTTAGAAAAAGAAAAAGGAGGGATTGTGATAAATTAGCGGGTGTTTGTTCATTGTCTTTAAAAGGAATTCAGAGGATCTGCTGAGAAGATAAGGTTTTGCAATTTACGACCTTGTTAAGGGGGAAGACTAAGCAAGTAGATAGTGGGGAGGGGGTGTTGGATAAACATCCTTGGTAAAACAAAGACTCTGTGAAATACTGTTTCCCGCTTCACTACCCTCCCCCTTGAACATGAGCACAACGCATGATCATTGAAAGAAAAACAACGACCCCCAACAACAAACTGCGCAGCTTCAGAAGGTCCAACAAGTCCTGACAAGCCGAAACTTGGATGCTATAAAACGGCGACACTGAAAGGGGAAAGTTGCGTGCTGTGGTGGAGCGGAGACTCCCCAGCCGCCCAGCGCTGTTTTGCTTGTGCCTGCTTACTTAATTAATAAAATATTTCTGATAGACCAAGAAATTTGTATGGTCTCACTTATAACACTCGCTCTCAAAAACTGTGTTACAACATGAGAGGAGCAGCCTCTCTCAATAATAGGGACTGTCCCTGGACAAGAAATAACAGCTTCTGTTCTCCAGACTCTGAGCATCTTGAGTTTTCTTTGCTTTCTGTCCTTGAGGAGAGGGGACGAGATGAGCCAGCTCATGCTAGGAGGCTCCACAGCAGCTTTATGGAGGAGTTCACTGGAGCTCACAGAGAGCAGCGGGAACAAGCTCCAATGCATTATTTAAGACTATCCTCACGCTGCTGACCCTTGTTAGATGTGGATCAATATAGCGGCCTCTGCCAGAGGCTGCAATATGAAAAAAAAAATAAAATAAAATTCACATTAGAGATGCTGAGGGAAAATAATACAGCCTAAGGGACTATCCAGGTGCAACGGCACAATAAGACAATCCCTGAGGGGTCAACAGGGAGCAATTGAAGGATCAGTGTGATCCAGATTCCCAGCTTGTTTGTCACACCTAGTCACCTATGGGGCGTAAGGCTCTGGCACAGAATCACTTTGTCGATAGTCTGTCACCTCAACACTTGCTTGCATAAGTCACAGAGTCGTATTTCATGAAATAACAGATTTCCTTATTAGAACTTATTTCACCTCTCACTAAACATCGCACTGTTCCTAAACCTTGCCTTCCCATGACACTACAAATAGCCGCTGCTAGCTGGCACCATATCAGGCGCAGAGCAAGCACAACACGTCTCTGTAGGCTGCTTTTTACATTTTACTGCACATACTCAAGCTACTTCTCTGTGCCATCCTCTGTTCACCTTCTTGCTTGCTGCTTCAGCTGTGAGGTCTCTGAAACAGGGGTTACCTTGGGGCTGTTTAGTACAGCGCCTGATCCAGTCCGTCATCACTGGCTGGAGTTTGCTGCAGTGCCGTTGTACAAATAACACACAGGTAGAAGCATTTTATACCCAAGTTTTGATGTTTGGAAAAAGGCTGATGTTACACCCAACCACAAGAATGACAAGAAGGGAGACCTAGGCAACTATCGGCTGGTGATCAACCTCACCTTGGTCCTGCAAAGATCGGGAAACCCAAGATCCATTTCCAAACATGCAAAGGCCAAGATGGCAATCAGGGATAGCATAAATTTACCCAGGACAAAATACGTTTGACCCATCTTCTATGGTGAGACAGCTGGCTATGTGGCAGAAGGGAGAAAGGTGGGTGTTATACACTCTGATTTTAATAAGACTTTATTCTCTGTCAGTGTTGTTTATTCTGACACTGCAGTGATACAGAAGGGATGAATGGACACTTAAGTGAGTTTAAAATTGCCAGTCTCAAAGCATAGTAGTCAGCGGCAACCAGTAGCAAGTGGATTGACCCAGGATTTGACCCAGGGGTTCAACATCTTGTCAGCAACTTCAGTAATGACACAGATAAACTCAGCAAATCAGATGTTGACCCAAGAGTTCAACATCTTGTCAGCAACTTCAGTAATGCCACTGATAAACTCAACAAATCTGTAGATGATACTAAATTAGAGGAAGTGGATGAGAAGACAAATGGCTGGACTTCAGTCCTTTCCTTATCAAACCTGAGGACTGAGCCACCAGAAATATCATGAAGTTCAACAGAAGAATGCAGAGTCCTGCACCTGGGGGAATAACCCCATGATCTGTCTGAGCAGCACATCTGCAATGGAGGATTTACAACTTGCAGTGGCTGCTAGATTGAGTATAAGATAGAAAAACCATTCTCTTTATCATTCTCAAGTGACACAAATTAGGAGGAACGTGTCCACTAGATGGAGTGGAGTATATTCATAACTCAGGTCAGCTGAAGCAGCATGTGGAATAGTGTCCAGGTTTTGGACCCCTTAACCTCCCTCCTCCAAAATATCACAGTATTGGGAAGAGACTGACTAAAGTTGCGACAGGGGAGTTTTAGGTTGGATGTTAGGAAGTACTTCTTTACCGAAAGGGTTATTAAGCATTGGAACGGGCTGCCCAGGGAGGTGGTGGAGTCACCATCCCTGGAGGTCTTTAAAAGACGTTTAGATGTAGAGCTTAGGGATATGGTTTAGTGGAGTACTTAGTGTTAGGTCGGAGGTTGGACTCGATGATCTTGAGGTCTCTTCCAACCTAGAGAAATCTGTGAATCTGTGAATCTGTAAAGGGTTTTCAGTTTATGATGTGGTGTGAGCAAGCTACAAACAAAATATGAGATCACTTGATTTCATTTGAAAATATGAAATCACTTGATGTAGGCATGTCTACATGCCTATTGCTCCTGTCTCCAAATGGATCTCCTGCATTTCTTCTCCTACATAATAAACTATTTCAGATAACACTGGTCACACCTACAGTGCACCAAAAGGTCAGTCTTAGAAGTACCTGTAAGCATACTTTGCTGTCTCTTTTTTTCACTTATGTGTTTGCTCAATGCTCAATTACTCCAGTTTAATGTGGACTTGTAGAGCTCTGGCCATGCCAGGTGCAGGTCTGTGGTCTGGTCCTGAATGCATCTCTGAGCTGGTCATCACAAAGCAGTATCCACAGAGCCACGTCCTGTAGGAAGGATGGCCCTTTCCTGCAGACAGGATTTTCAGACACTGGAAACCTCTGACAATTCATCTTATAGAGAGATGCCTTCTGGGGCCTAGTGAGGGATTATTTGGCAAGCCAGCCACCTCTAAGAAAGGACTTCTCGTTTACTGTGACAAGTATAATTAGTCTGCCTCCTAATCCAGCTGTGGACAAGATGTTGACAACTCTACTTCTTATGAAAAAACTCAAATGTTCTTTCTTTCTTTATAGTCCAAGCACTCTCTTACCAGGCTCAAGGCCCCAAACCATTAAATAATTATTCACCACACTTCCTTTGTTTGCAATATCTCCGCATCAAGTAATACAGATCGTAGCATCTTTAGGAGAGTCAATAAAAAAGCAGGGAGGTTGCCTGATGCTTCTGAAGCTTTTGGTACAAATATGTAGGTCAAATGGGACCTTTTATGAAGCCCTATCCACAGCAATCTAATGTCTTTAAATTTATTTTCTTACATTTACTTCCAGCTGCTCTTTTGTTGCTTCTTTATTACTGAAGATCCATGATACTAACCATCCTCTTCTTTCGATATGTCTACTGCTAAATACCAACAGTGGGATTTTGCTGGAAGTCAATTTGCTTTTATTTCATATACATTTTCATGTATGAAATGCATTTTATATATAAAAGATAGGGATTCAGTCTTTTCTTCATCATAAGCCTTTTTCCCCAGCAAGCAGAGTAAACCTGTAAATTAAAACGTATCTTATACAAGATCTGATCTTTTAGGAAGAGGGTGCTTTATTTTTTTTCCCTTTTTCTTTTTCTTTCTCTTTTTCTTTTTCTGTTTTTCTTTCTTTCTTTCTTTCTTTCTTTCTTTCTTTCTTTCTTTCTTTCTTTCTTTCTTTCTTTCTTTCTTTCTTCCCTTTCTTCCTTATTTTTTTTCTTCATTCCTTTCTTTCTTCCTTTCTTTCTTTTATGGTGATTTGTTGCATTTGCCTAATAAATCCCAATATAACATGATGAATTTGATTTATTTCTACCCTTCCAGCAATGTTTTATTAGGTTAGAAAAAGACTCTGCACTTCCATCTTTGTACATGGACTTGTTTGTAGAAGAGTGAGGCCTGCTTACAGTCTGATGGAGCAAGACCTTTGCTTAATGGACTTTGTGATGCAGTAGTCATTTTGTCTGCTCCCGCTTTCTTGAGACCTTTTCCATTTCTAAGGACTTACTGATCTCCAAGGATTGAGTTCCATACTTCTTTTGTTAATTCAAAATTCACTATCCTCTTTATAGTACACTTGATTACAGAAAAATAATTAAAACTAATAACCTTATACAGAGATTATCAGCATGGCATCAAATGCACCTTCACTAAGCTCAACAGACTCAGTCTACCTGGCAGTGTGGCACCAATCTCTCTACACCAAGATGTATAAATTGTTCTGTGTCACAATATTTGTCTCACATGCCCATTTCTGCAAGTTTGGGGATAGCATGCAAAATCTCCACTGACGGCTATTTACTGTGCAGCTGCATAAGTGCAGGAGAATACTCAAAGGTCTTTAAACACCACTAAAAGCAACCCAAAACCCAGCTACAGAACAGGGTTAATAAACTGCAGAATTGAGTTGAACTCCTCATGTATATCCTCTTCCCAGGATACCAAAGACAGAATGACAGAAGACATTCGATGAGTTTTATAAAGTTTTAGAGGGGATAGACCTCATTGTCCCTGAGAACTGGTTGTGACCTGGGTTATGCAATTTCAGGGCTCTTTGGAAAGCCCAACAATTTGCTGAGAACTTTGGAGCAGATGCAATCTGCAAAGGCCTAGAAGATAAGAGTAGTTTTGCCTTTTTTTTTTTCAATTCCTTGATTACTTTATTTGAGTATGCTTACATCTTGATTCAAGATTTTGCTTCTGTTTTCTAGACTTGTACTGTTAGCAATTGTAGAAGTGCCCAGATTCTCAGGACTGAAATCTTTTGTTTTCAAGGGAATAAAGAAACCATCTAGAAAATAACACAAAGAAAACATTTTCAAAGGGACTTCAAGACTGTTTTCAAGTGTGCTTATAATTATTATGTAGGACATTTTTCACAAACACATTGCTAATTCTACTACAAAAATATAGTCGCAGGCATGCTATTCAAAACACTCCATAATGTATTCAGCAGAGAGTTTGTGCTCTTTGTAAGCAACAAATTATGAAAATCCCTAAAAATAAAACATAGCCCAAACTATGTTATGTCCTTGAATCGAGATAGCTTTGATCTGTGAGCAAGCCCTGGATTAGAGACAAAGGCATATAATGCCACCTAGTGCTTTTTGAAAGTGACCCTCAATTTAAACAGAGATGCAAGAATCTCTTTCAAACCCATGGGACTTACTGCTATGCTCTTGCTACAGCTCAAAGACAAAAAGCCCCCTGCTGAGTTTAACATGCATACCATGTTGCGTAATTGTCATATGATTGACAGGGGAAAAACAAACAAACAAAAACAACACCAAAACCTAAACACAGCTTGAAGCATATAACCAGTAAAGCAGTAACCTCCAGATTCTCAGATAATTTGAAGGTCATATCCTGCAGGGAGAATAAAGCAACTGAGTAACCGTAAAAGATGCTATGATTCCTTCCTTGTGTGCAACAAGCAAATGTACTGCTCATCAGAGAGCAACCACTTCCCCGAGGGTAATCTGCATGGCTAAACCATGCTTTCCAGGCTTTAAAGGTTGCCCTTTAATGATCTCCCTGGTGCCTGACTGCTCTAGAGAGCTCAACCCATTCCTGTGCAGTTTTTTTTTCTTGCATGCTCCAGGAAAAAGTCTGATGAGGTATTGCTCATTAATAAATAGCAACTGATTACTTACAGAGTTTGTTTTTTGATTTTTTTTTGATAAATTGGTCTGAATCATAGCCAGAGGTAAATGCAATAGTCAAGGCTGTATCTCACTGAGATTATTCCCACCATATGCCACTTACTTTTTGCTTTTTGAACTGATTAGTCCCTGGAATAGCCAAGCACTCGTCTTCTTTTTTTAAGTGTCCTTAAATGACATTGTGTGTAAAAAACATGAAACCAAGTACACAGACACAACACTGAGAAGGACAAAAACTGAAGCCTGACTGAGAATCTGTGCTTCAGACTGCCTCTCCTGTGGGATCTGAACCACCACATGGAATTAAAATAAGTCTCCCTATCTCAGTGAACGTCATGTTGGATTTCAGCCTCCAGTTTGTTACACCATGTACTCCCAACAGAAGCTGAAGTCAGATGTGTCAGGATCTTCCGTTACTTTGGTTGGAAGTGTAGTGCCACATCTTCCTTAGCTGGGCATGTCCTTTGATTCTGCTGCTTGGGTTGCTGCTGAGATAGATTAAGGTGACTACTTGCCTTTCCCTTTGAGTCTTTTAAAACACGTCAAAAAGATGGATCAGTAATACTGCTTAATTTACTATCAATCCCACTATCCTTAGTTGTAGCCCTAGTCAAGCAGCAACATTTTTTGATATTTACATTATGAATTTACATTCATTTATTTGATTCAGTCCCTGAGTACTTGAAGAGTTGTGGCACAAAAGCAGAAAACAAAGGTAATGGCTAGATGCCTGAAATAAACTTGGTCCACAATTCACTTGAGATTCTTCTATGTCATACCAATTTATTTTCTGTTAGAGTTTTACGTAGATGGATGAAGGAGCTCAGAATGCAGAATAAAGAAGGAACAGGGAGAAGGAAATAATCAGGTATCAGAGCATGATATATACTTGAAATCAGCAAACGTATGATGCATATGAAGAAAGGAATATAAATGCTATGAAAAACAAACAAAAAACCAATGTCCACGTACAAGCCAAAAAAATTGTTTATTGTTTGTTAAAAGTTTATTGTTCCATCTGTGTACAGTGAATTTGATCTAAAACTCTCAGAATCCACAATAAGGATTCCTAGCTACCACAGTCATCTACAGCTCAGGCCTCGTGTCTCTGTCTATATACACATAAACATATATGATGATGTGGCCAAACACCTTTCTGTCTCTATGCATATACACACCTATCTCTATGTAGATGAATATGCATATATGTATATAATTATACATGCATGCTTGTATCGGTACAGTTCCTTTGGAAAGCACATGGATTAAATGCAGTCTTTTGAACAATGAACGATAAGACAATTTCTGGCTGAGCAGCCCAATGCATAGATATGTGTGTTCAAGGGTAAGTCTGCCAAAGTACAAAAAAGATGTGCTTAAATGCCATGACGACCGGTTAGCATAGGAATCAACAGCAGCTGGAGTCTAATCCTGCACCATTTCCATCACAGGCAGCTTCACCAGTGACTGAGTGCAGGATTAAGCCTGGCCAGTGCCCAGGAGAACAGCTTTCTTAATGCTCTTAGTGGTGAAAAGGGGATGTTGACAACTGTGAATCCCCCACTCCACTGCCACCAACTGGTTTTCTTCCTGCCCCTGCAAATGATACCATATTTACCCATATCTCACTGTACAGACTGGACTCCCCAAGAGTTTGCCCACCTATTTTTGTACTGAGTCACCCTCAGTAGTTTCCTCCACATACCTCTAGGATTTGCTTGCTGGCCTGAAGAAGGCAGCTCGCCACTTTTAGTCCTCTTTTCTGCTTCCCGCACTGTTACTGACAAACATTTTACAGCTGAAGGTGTGCTTCCGAATCCTGTAGCTGCTCCTCAAAGTAGAGAAGCTGATCCACCTCAAAGCAGTCACTTGCTCTAGAAACCATTTTCTCCAGGTATCTCCTGATCTCCTCCTCACTGGCTTTTTGCTGTCTTGCTTGCTTCAGATAGGTGTACACTTTCTCAAATACCTCTGCTCCCAGCTTCTGGATGGCAGATCTAAGAATAAATATTACACAAAGGTCAAGTCAAAGTTATCTCAATTATATATTAATACAAGCAATTGCTATAACTTTTTTTTTTTTTTAAATGTTGTGGCTACTTTTGATTAAAATCTTATAAGGATACACCTTATTTGTCTGACAGTACAAGAATTTCAAATTTCCTCTGCATTTTCTCTATGGCGGTGTTATACAAATAGCCCAGGAGTAAAAACCTGGCCATAGTAAGTCATGGGACATGCAGACATCATCACTGCTAAAAACCAAAACCATTTTCACACCAAATCTGCCATAGTGTTTTATCCACAGCAACTCCAGTATACACCCATATATTATTGCCTCTGTATTTCATCAAAACCAAGAGAAGCAACCCTATTCAGCCATAAACCAGCAGCCTTTCATGAGAACAAACACATTTCAGAATTCATTGCTTTATTTTAGCTTCTATCTAATAACAAGGAACCTGTTGTACCAGATCAGCATGAGCTAACTGACTTTTCTGTCTTTTCCTACAGCACTATCCTTTTATCAGCAGACAGGTCTGTAATTCAGTGACAAAGAGTACACTCACAGGAACTTAATGTTGATTTATAAAGATTCAGTTGAAAACTGCAAGACAATGAACAGAACTTGTTTTTCTAAAGGCAAACATCTTTAAATTCATATGTCACAAGCCCTGAGTAATGTAAAACATTCCAATCAGAGGTGGGTTCATAATATTTTGATGAAAATAACGGAGTAATTTTCCTTCAGCATATCAGAAAGTCTCTTTGCATAAGTCTGCCACAGGAACTGTGTTCTCTTCCCTGTTTAAACAAACCTGCTTTGTCACAAGCACACCAAGACAGTTTTCCTCCAGTTTCCTGCTGGATCTCAATGGTGCCAATCCATACAATGTCCACGGCAGGACTGGGACCCTGAATGGCATCAAGCAAGAGGGTTTGATGGCAAACGTGCTGTGCGGTGCTATACAGACCTTATGGTACTTATCTGGAAGAATTTATAGAATATAGCTGGTGAGAGAATTTTGGGATGAACGGATTTCAAAAACAGCTCAAGTGTGATTTATCAAAGAAATTCAAGGGTGTGAGCCAATTACTGGATGCAATGGCACCACAATGCAGTGTAATGCTGACATACAAATGGCATGGCTGGCTGTGCAGCCTTATCCCTGTTTTTTTCTTTTACTGATTTTTTGTGTTAGGACAGTTGAGATTTGATTTTCTTTTAGTGTCGAACTTGCAAGTTCCAGAGGTAACGATGCCCTTCACTTAGTCAGGAAGTGAGTTGGACTAACTGGGATCTCCTTACGGAGACATCAGCAATTTGTATTGAAAAACATCTTGTTTTGGTTAGGTAAAGTTCCGGTAAGCAGCCTTTCCTCCCACCAGCATTTTGCTAGAGTTTCAAGAGCATTTGGGTGGTGCAATCATTTCTTTTTCAGGAAATCTATTGTGGCATGGAGACCTCTTCAGTAAAGCTTCTTAGTGTAGCTAACAATGTTTCTCTGAAAAATGACTCTTACCTACAGAAAAAAACCAAACCAAACAAACAAAAAAACCCTGATGATATCTGTGATTCTAATGCTGTAGTGCATTTTTCAAGGATTAAACATACTGTGTCTCTAGCATGTGAAAACATTTGATCCCTTACCACTTTGCTTCATGGAAATTCTTTTAGACAAAAAGGAGTTACTAGGAAATTCGCTGTATAGTTTTATAACATTTCAGCCTGAATATTTGTGCTTATGTTCCCCTTCCACTAACTTCCTGTTACATGCTGTTTTCTATAAATTTAGACTATGATAAACTGGGAAGATGGACCCCAGAGTTGTCCCAGGATGGGACCTGTCACGTTTATCATCCCAGCAGTGAGCTACCTAGTATTTATACGGGATTAGCAAGGCTCCTGAAAAATCCTAACATTAAGAACAGTAGGACCCACAGCTGATAAAATATACCCAATACATTTTCTTTCCTGAAAGAGAGCCTTGACGACTGCTCTGATCTCACAAGGAGGAAGCACTTCTCCTCACATCCCGCCTGCTGTCACTGTTTTGCAGTTTGGGCATACCCAGCTGTGGTTCACCTTTTGTCTGTACACTATATATACGTCCTGCTGGCTCCTGACAGGTCGGGAACTGGCAGCAGAGGCAGCTGAGACCCAGTGTAAGAAGCCATGGGGCTGGGCTGGACACTCCACAAGTTCAAATGTGACTCAGTCCTGCTTCCCATAACTAGAAACTGACTTTTTTTCTTTTTTTTTTCTTTTTTTGTTTTTTTTTCTCCCAGTATTTCTGTCTAGGGAAAAACACAAACTGCTGAAAGTGATCAATTGCCAGAGTCTGGCAACCTAAGGATTAGATTAGTACAGAAAGCTAAATAGGGATTTGTTTGTCAAATAATGTACATTTCTTCATCAAACCTCAACATAAATATTATATTTCTCTTCAATGGTTAAAAATCAATACCTGAGAAGCTACCTTGAAACAACTACTGCTTCATTAGTGCCTTTACTGACCCCCTTCCCTCCCTCCTAAACAAATACATTTTTTGTCAGTCCTTTCTATTTAAAAATGAAAAATTAAGCAAACACATACCTTGGGAGTATTTCTTTGGTTAATAAAAGTGACCTGCAGACTGGAATCTTTTCAGTTTAGCTTGGCAGAACATGCAAATTAGCTAATCCGTATAATTGCTGATACAATAAAATTAGGGAAAAGTATTCATAGGTTGAAAATTAAGGCGTAGGTAACAAAAATTATAACCTCCTTTTACAAAAGAACACATCAGACTCTATTTGGGTTTGAAAGCTGCATTAATGTGAGTCCGCTACCACATAATACATTTTCTGTGACGGGGACAGAAAAGCAGAAGCTAAGACAGTAAATTTTAAAGTGACATTACTGACTGAATCTTTTAGTATACCAGTGGGGGGTGGAGGGGTAAATGACTTCCTAGAAAGCAAGGTTTGTCCATTACAGCCCTGATCCTGTGCTAGTGGTTATTTTTCCATCCATGTTAAGACCTACAGAGGCATAATTAGGGATTTTTTGCTACCCTTCTATTCATAGCTCCTATTTCACAGAAGGTGTGGAACACCTGCATTTACACTTCTGAAATAACTAAAAGCCTTACTTCTGAATGCATTGTGAGAACCAGTACAGAGATCCCATGTTTTCTGATTATCTGGTATTTACTCTTGTTATAGCTCACACACCTACAAACTCACTATTTTCCCCTCAAAATGAGCCATGATCCCTTTCTCAGTGCAGCTACACAAGCTAAGGGGATACTCGACATCTGGGGTTGCATTACTCAGACAAGTTTTGTTGGCCAGAACCCCATCCCACACTGTCCTAAATTGCTTTTCACTATGCCGAAATCAAAGCAGTTACGTCAGCCTCTACCATCCAAGGAGCTGGTCCAGGATGTTAAGTTACTATGTGCTTAAATGTGGTATCTCAGATATCTCCTCAGGTATCTCCTTGTGCAAACGAGCTCATGAGCAGCTTTTGTGTTGCTTCACTGAGTCACAAAGACATACATATACCAAGGGATTCTTTGCTGGCATTTGAGCCCTGCAGTTCCTAACTTTCAGGCACCTCATTCATGCAATAGCATTCACAGCTCTCTGGCTGAACCCTAAGCTCCCTGTACAATGCAGACACCCCAGAAAAGTATCCATGCAAAACATCAGCCCACCACAACTGAAGAAAGGGAAATGTCAAATCTGATGCCTGTCTGGCTTTAGTAAAGTTTGGAAGCACCTCTTCCCATGCAGGACTTGCAGCAATTTGACATGATCACATGGGTACCCACTTGTTCCCTTTTATCCCTGGTTAGAGGTTTCACCCAGAGACCTAGAAACCTGGCAGTAGAAGTACCATAATCACCAGGGGTACTGGGGAAATAAGGACTCTCCTTCACCCTCATTTTGATTTGTATAAAAGTAGGTGGGCCAGAAAAGGATGAAGAAGGATAACTCTGGACAGGCTGAGAACCAGGGACAACACTGGAGGTGTGTGCAAATGTTATTTGCATGAAACAGTCCCTGGATAAAACAGTGCAAGCAGTCCTTGGAGTCTTTCAGTCGTTGGGACTGAAATCCAGGTTACCACGTGTACGCGAGTGCCCTGTGTGTCTGCTTTCTCACTGCAAACGGCAAGAAATTCAACAGTGAGCCCAACTTCCCTCACTCCTCCTGTCTGCAGAGGGCAGCCCTAATGCTCCAGGCAGAGGTGGAACAGGGCTGGGGACTTCCATAGCGTGGAGGCACGCTCTGACCACCTGCCTACTGGCTGGATAGCAGATATTGCCAGACTCCACACTGTCATCCCTGGAAGCTGTGCTTTGGAATAAAAAGCCTCATGCTGCCAGCTTCTGTTCAGCACAAAACCTAAGCCTAGAGAAAATTAACTAGAACAAGGCTCAAAGGCCACACAGGCAGACAGATATCTGATTTGTGGCTAATGATATGGTTTTGGCATGAGATTAGCAGTTGGTTCTATCAAGGATAAGGTGCTTCTGAGCATGTGAGAAGCAGTATCAATATCAGCTAAATCATAGGTACTTAGTGCTTTGACTCACTGCCAGTGTTAGAGGGGAGCTGAATAGGAGCCTTCAGAACCGCAATTTTGTACTCAGGGTGTCTAACTGTGCCTAAAAATGTGCCAAGTCATTTAGTAGATCTGGGCTCAAGTGAATTTATCAGGATATCTGGTGATTTCCTACACATCAGTGCAAAATTACTAAAATTTGGCAATATAATGTTGTGTTCTCAACTGGCTGATGAAGTTGTAAATCTTTCCCTGGGTGAACAAAGAATTTTCTATTATCCCACGGGCCTTTATTTTGACTATACTGCTACTAGCTATGTATTAATGTTTCTTTTCTGGTCTGGAGATCAATTACAATACACCTACCTTTATGCAGCACCGACAAAAGCCACAAAACAAGATTAATGCTTGAGTTTGCACTCTTCCATGTGCGTTAGCAGCTGGGTTAATATCTCTCAACAGCTTGTCATTGCCTGCCTTAAAGGATAACTGTGACACAAATTAGCAGCTAAGGGGGTTTTCAGCTTCTCACTTGAGAATGTCATTCAGCATGATAGCAACTATCATTTAAAACTGTTCTGCTCTCCCTCTTCCATCCCCAGAGGGAAGGAGCACTTTTCACAGAGCGTTTTCACTAGTGCTTCAGGGAGTGGTGGTGTGGGTTATTCCTGGGAGCAGGGAGGCTCGACAGTTGCTGAGCCACCACATTCTGCACAAGTCACAACTGAGCACACCAGAGAGATACCATGGAAGTCCCCCTGGATCAGACATCAGCAACAACATACCATCTCTCCTATAGCAGACGACTAACATGCAGCTCCTAAGTCAACCACAGTAAAATTATTTGTTTATAAATCCTCACAGCTACCTCAATACCAACCTTAAAAAAAATAAGCTTTCTGGACATGGAATATCTGTCCAAGTGGGCATTCATTTATCCTTTCAGATGTTTGCATCCTACTCTGACAAGCATATTGTAAAGTAGGAGGCAAATCTATTGTGATTAGGGCTCATGGGGCATAAAAGCCTGTGCAGAGATCTTTGAAATAATAATTTCAGAAGACTTCACTAAATTCTCCGTAAGTCAAATGTACTCTCATGGAGTCCAGCAGTGTTATTTAGGATTCCCACCAATACATCCTATTCTGATTTGTCCCTGAACATGCTTTCTAAACATTCATTTATTAACCTTATATTTCTATTTACAACAGAGTGCAATCTTGCCACTTTGCAGCTAAACATTAGCAACATGAACCTTGGTGAAAATGATTGTTATATTTATCTCCTGAAATAACTTTCTGAAAAACAATCAGGAAATTACATCTTTCATCTCATACAAAATACTGTTTTCTAACTGTACTAGAAAATCTTAAGAGTATCTGCTACAGCATCTCGTGGTTCAGTAAATAGGTTTAACTAAATTACAACACAAAAGGTCCTTGTTCTCTCAAGTTATCTTCTCTTCATTCAGTATATTGACATTACTGACTGAATCACTACAGCTTCTCTGGAACTTGAAAGAAACTCTCCTGGGTTCAAAACTTCATTTGCCGCAAAGATTGTTGGTTGCTCTGTAAAGACCCCTGGAGACCTGCAAATAGAGGTGCATTATAAGCTCCATGATTTATTTTTTAGGAATTTACTTCTAAAGGTAGGGCACTTTCTAGTTGTAGCTGACATATATTTGGTCTTGGGAATGTGGCAGGTATAGCAAAGTCTAAGAAAAGTGCATATTAAAATTAAAAAAAAAAAAGGAAAGAATTATTATATAAAAAGGTAGTAAAATAAAATCTGAATTGTTAAGATTAGCCCCTACCTTCCACCTTCAAGCCTCAATGGACTTTGACTTTCATCGTATTACTGCTGAATGAAAATTTCTTCACTTGAAGGCACAATGATAATTTTCATAATTCATCCTTAATTACTTCATAATTCCTGAATTAAAGCATCTTAATTTGATTGCAAACAAAACTCTCTGATGTCCTACTTCAAAGACTTGCAAAATCTAAAGCATATTTAGGACATGTTTTCCCATGAGATAAGAAGAATCTTATTATTTAAAGCTGCAGACACAGCTGAAGAAATATCAACAATAATATTCTCCATGCATTTCATTTTCTGAGATAAATGAATTTGTAAAATAGTAATTGAAGTTGACACCAGCTCTTGGAAGAACTGTGAATTAGAATTTAGAGCTGTTAGTTGAATACTAACTACTGAAATCAGAATAAAGTTTGTGAGAAGGGGAAATTGGTTTTTGCTTTGTACTTTATGCACAATACCTAAGCCAAAACCCCCAAGAAACTTACCCCATGAATTAATTTACACTGAGCATTTAAATCTTCATTGAATATGAATGACTGAACAAGTGGAATACTATCATAGGCCAATCACTTAGGGATAAAACTTTTCTTCTGGGAGGAACTGGTGGAAATTATAGGCCAAATCCTCACTGATCTAAAATAGACTTCATGACTCAGTGGGAGATAGCAGGAATTTCAGCAGAGTATTTCTCTCCCTCTGGAGCTGTGTGCCTAATCAATTTCCCACAGGAAAAAACAACAACAACAACAACAAGACAATACACAACAACACATGGTGTCTTACATTTCTCTGAAAAAAAGGCTTTGATTTTTCAGTGAAACAAGAAGCAAAAAAAAGTAAATTTCATGATGAATAAAGAAGTACTCTATGAGCCTATTCAAACTGTTTCAGCATTTCCCATTTTCCGTGCCAATCCTGTTCTCAGTGGGTAAATATACAAAATTATCTTAAACAATATCCTGTTTTTCACCAGCATCACAACATCCAAAGAGTCTCTGGCAGAGCCACACAAGTCAATTAGTACTTCATACTAGAGAGAAAAGAAGAAGAATTTCCAACAATGGACAACAGACCTATGATTTTCAGAAAGGCCTTGGAAGGTTTATGCATTCAACTTCCTCTAGCTCTCCATCAGGACAAGACAAGCTCTGTAAAGCTATTGAGATATTTAAAGAGGCAGATAGAGGTCTAGTCCCTTTTTTCCCCTCACAAATAATAAATATATGATGCCTAAGCACTTTTCAAAACAGGACCCTGGTTATTCCTCTGTCTCAAATCTCTTGGAAAATCAAATAATACTGCATCTAACTGCCTGGAAATATGTCTTGTAAAAGACTAATGAAGATTTCTATTAACACTTACAGAAACACAGGAATCATAATGTAGTATCTAAATAACTTGTTTCACCTAGTAGACTCACAGAGCCAAAACCCAAACTTGCTCTGAAACATTACCAAACCAGAGTAATTACTTCTTCTCTTCAGGATCAAAATCATACTTCTGCAGAAAAAATGTTAATGAAGATGTATGTGTTACCTTACAACTAAGAGCTAGGTTAGGTGTTTTAAGTCTTAGTATCCTCTGTTTTTGTAATAACTTTTGTCCGTGTCTGGTTAATGATTCCACTGCAAATGGTTTGGTATCTTTACACCCTGAAGGCCCACAGCTCAGGAAAACAAGCTGCTCAGCAGGGAGCTTCACTGAAGAAGGAGATGGACCTGTGAAAAAGCCACCCCTGTGGCTGCTGTACCCTTAGAAGTGGCGGCTGCTTCCTTTGGAGCCATGAGAAATGTGGTGTTTCGGGTCTGCTAACCTCTCTTTCACACGGGATGGTTTGCACATTGCCCAGCTCTCTGCTATTTTACCCTGTGAGCTATTTTTTGTTATACCAGCTCTGCATTGCTCACCTCCTTCCACATGGAAATATGAGATGTATACCTTAACGACTCACAGATGTATAAGAAAGAAATCGTTGTATGATGACTGAGGAAAAAAATGGTTAAGGAAAGAAGGAAATGGACTGATTTTTCTTCCATATAATTACACTACTGCAGTTGCAAGCAGATGAGGACAAAAACAATACAGGAAACAGTAAACATCAGCAGTCCTAGCAACGGTTTGCTGAAAGCCCTTTGTGTATTCACTACCTGTATTACTTCCAAGGGCCTCTGTGAACCTTCCAAGGTCACTGTGCTGCATCTAGCAAACACTGCCAAGATTCTGCAAGTGTTTCTATATTGAAAACAGACTATATAATTAACGTCACATGAGATCATTCTCGCATTTGGAAACTATTGACGAAATCAAGGCACTACAAAACAGAACAGCTCAATCTATGTATTATGTATGCACAGCATGAGAAACTAGGGAAATCATGCTTTTTGTGCAAAACAAAAAGGTGTGTTAGTATAATTGTAATGTTTTGAGTGTTTGGGGATACTTGACATTTTAAAATGAATGAGTCTATACTTATAATTATGTGTTTTATAACTGGAATACAATTTTCAGACTGGATGAAAACTCTCTACTGCTAAACCAATTATGACATTACTCTCCACTTAAAAAAAATCCTTAGAAATTCAGGATAACAGAATGGCTCATGGATTTATGAAATGCAGCTCAGTAAAGAAGCTGAAAAAGTCTGGTTCCAAGTTTAAAAAAAAAAGTCTGTATCCAAGTAAATTCACAAAATCTTACACATTTCAAGGGTTGGACCTGAGGCTCAATAACAGGCAAGCGGAGCACCAGGATGAGCATCCCGGTACATCACAGTTTAATTGTACCCTTTTGTATATCAGCTAATAGATCCTCTACCAAGTTCATTCTCTTTATGTATTCAAAGTGAATCACACCAAATGTAAAGCTGCTAAGAACAGCTGAAGTGATGGCATTGGCAGCTGGCATGCTCTTCCCATCCCCAGTTGTAGGATGGAAAGGAGCAGTATAAGCTTCTCAAAGAATAATCTATGACTCTCCAGAAATGAAAGTACCCGCAAAAGCACAGTGAATGGTCACCCACCCTAACTTTATACACTTACCTTAGTTGGCTACCACCTTAGGCACCAGCATGACAGAAATGAAATTTATTTTCCAAGGAAATTCAGAATAGGAGCTTACAACATATGTCTTGAACTATCCTGTGTCTTTCCACACAGAGAGCCCAGAGAAGTTTGCAGGCTCCCAGGAAAGGTTTCTAAAACTGGGCGCTGTGAATATCCTCCTTTGTGGCTACTCTGTTCAATGCCTGATTAAGCCAGGCAGTTGAATATTTGCATAACTTTAAGCATCTGTTGTCTTTCTGAAGACAAAGGACTACTTGTGTTTAATATTATGCACATTCTGAATTACTTTGCTGAACTGGGACTTCAGTCTTTGGCACCTCTACTAGGACAACAAATGAAGAAACTAAACATTTGTGGCCAGTTTTATGACATGTAGCAAATAGGGCTACAAAAATGGTGAAGGGTCTAGAGGGGAAGAAGTGTGAGGAGTGGCTGAAGTCACTTGGTTTGTTCGGCCCACAGAAGACGAGACTGAGTGGAGGCCCCATGGTGGTCTACAGCTCACGAGGGAGTGGAGGGGAAGGCACTGAGCTCTTCTCTCTGGTGACAGTGACAGGATCAGAAGGAATGGTGACAGGGGAGGGCCAGGCTGGATGTTAGGAAAAGGCTCTTCATCCAAATGGTAGTTGGGCCCTGGAACAGGGTGGTCATGGTACCGAGCCTGCTGGAGTTCAAGAAGCATTTGGACAACACTCTCAGATATACGGTCTGATTTTTGGGTGGTTCTTTGTGGCCCCAGGAGTTGGACTTGATGATCCTGGTGAGTCCCTTCAAAGTTGGGATATTCTGTGATTCTATGATTCTAAATAACCTAGTATTGATTTAATTTACGCTACAAGGCTGAAGGTTTTGTACTGGAGACAACTTCAGAGAAGCCAACACACGTCCTATTCTACAGACTGGGTAAAAATTCCAAGACCATTTGCATTAGTGATCTGCAACTTCAAAATGTAATCCCATTTTCCAAAATCAGACTGGAGAGATACATACACATTATCTCCAAAAGCAAACAAAAATAATGGTAAAAACACACTGTTCTTGCCAAATACTTGTCAGTAGCATCTGTTCAGTTCCTACATTGCCCATAGCTGGCAGGGCTGCACATTACAATCTATATAATCAGTACATCCCCATCTAACAAATTATGAATCACTTGCAATTTTCGCTTAGCTCAGATGCATTGGAGAACCAGCACAACTTTTGCTTCATCCCTCTTTTCCTTCCAACAGACACCTCCAGGATGAAACCTTCTTGAGAATAATAGGAGGTCCTAAAACTGAACAGCCACTAAAATTGAAGGCAAACAACGATAATACTCTGGGCATGTGGGATGAGTGCTCTTGACTGTTTTAAAGACGATATCATTTCCAACTTAACAATACAGAACTTCCCGTTACAGCACAGAAACACACATTCAACCTGCATGTGTGAAACCTGAGGCTTGCTAATTATTTTGCCATTGCTCTCTGTGTGATTCTGCGTGCATTAGGCAGAAAAGGAGACGCCACTAGTAATGAACTATTTCTAGAGAAAATTGGATCTAATCAAATATTTTGATTTATTTCTTGTATGAAAGCTAGGCAAAGTCTAAATGAACATAATGGATTTTCCAAGATTTACACAATTTCACTTCTCTCCAGACCTACCACTCTAATCTTGAAGATGTAATTTGATGCAACTGGATACCAGGCATCACACTGTTCCAGATGTGAGGATAAAATGCTATGTGCATGCAGACTGAATAAGAACCCAGAGAGTATCCTAGGGGAGTCCTGGAGATTAGGACCCTACCAGGCCCTAAACACTTAAGAGATGGAGACTGGTCTTTGAACTAGGTTTGAGGTGTGAGAAAACCTGTGGCAAGGATGATGGATATGAAACTAATATTTTGTCTTAGCCCATGGAAAGCAAAAAGCTACTATTATGCTATAAGCTGTCTTGGGATCACCACACAGAAATTACTACCAGAAAATGGAGTGTTGAACAGAGTAGCTGAAGTGTGTATAAGAGGAAATCTCATGCTCAAAAACATTACAGGATCAATATCCTCCAGAATAATATCCTCTACCTGGCTGCAAAAATCAGCCGTAGCTCAGCCAATGACAATACCAAATTTGTCTCTTGCCTGCAGGAAAACATCTTAGACCTCATGCTTATTTACATCATGATTCCTTCAACATGTCAGTCAATAGCAATCAAGGTCTCTGTGATTTTTTAATTTTAGTCTAAAACCCCAATTAACTTTTCTATATTTACTGCATTTTGCTTCACCTAAAGATGTCTTCAGTGATGTCAATAACAAAACCAGTTTCAGTAGGCTAAGAGTTGGTCCTGATGAAGGTCCACCCAACACCTAATAAAACACTAAATCAAATAGTTTTTTTACAGCAATACTTCAAAAATATGTGGAAATAAATGTACACAAAGTCTTCTATGCTTTAGGCATTTTAGGACTACTGATCTTACAGAATATCCACTGCCTATTCAATCACTTCAGTATGACCTTTCTTTCTGAATTTTTAAGATGAATGCCACATTTGATGTCAATGTCACAAGCAAAAGAAGGATATATGCATACAGCTCATGAGTCTAAGCCAGTAGTGTTATAAGCATTCACAGGAATAGAATAAAAATATCACTAAATGCCTTTTCTCTATGACTTCTGAAAGACAACTTTACTTACACTCAGCGGGTGATGATGAAGCCTTTTGCCTGATCATGGTATGCTGCTGTGTATAAGACTTCAGGGACTGACAAAGAGGTGCTTACTGCTGTGCTAAAGGATTTTAATTTACTTAAAAATTGGGGCATAAAAGACTTTTCCTTTTACTGGCATGCATTTTATTGAATTCTAAATTGCATATTAAAGTTCACTGCTATTAAAATGACTCATTGTATGTATTCATGGATACCTCCACAAAGGAGCACAAAGTATGCTGTACTAACAGTTTTTTTTCTGCATTTTCTACATTTTTATTTCTTTTCATATTTTCAGGACAGAGAGAACAAGACATAAATTCTATTCTATAGATATTCAATTATGCAAAAAACCAGACTTACTCTGTGAAACACAAATTCTCATTTTACAAAGCCCAAGAAATGAATTTTTACTACAGTGATGAGAAGGTTTCAAAGGGATGCCTCCACCCACTGGACACTTGGGAAACAAACTCCCTTAATAAAGGGAGGTGAAACTGTGAATATAATCACTGTACCAAAACTTGAATAAGGCTTTTTCTTTTCCACAGATTTCTGCACACACTTGTCTAATTGCTCACCATCTCTTTTCCATTTTAGATCATGAAACCCTGCAGTCAGATCTCAAGCATGCATCGTAAGACTTTCCACAGAGCTGTGAAGAGCCATCTGAGGTGGTCACATACTTGGAAAGAAGTAAGACACAGCAAGATGAAAAGAAGCAGAAAAGCTTTTTTAGTTACACATCTAAATGTTCTGGGTCTGTCTCTTCTTATGCAGATTTTGGCCTCTTTAGCCTCTTCTAAGCTACAACAGCTATCAGTGCTGTTAGTTCATAACTGAAGAAAGCATTTGGTTTTGTCCACCAAGCTTTTCAGACAGTGGCAGAATGCAAGCCAGTGTTTGCTACAACTCCTCTAGGCTTTCCCTAGGGACAAAGCCAATCTTTCATGCAATTAGTACTAACAAAGCTTCTGATATCGTGTAAAGAAGGCTTTGCCAAGCTTTATGGACCTCAATAGAAAAAAAAAAAAAGGAAAAAAAAATAAAAAAAAAAGAAAATGAAGAAAGGGATAGGTGGTATAACAATTTGATCTGATGGAAAAAAATGCTTGGATTCAGGAGTTGTTTCTGAAGAACAGTGTGGCTCTCTTCTGATATGTATTGTTGTAAATTCTCTGTAGGGGAGCATCAGTGGAACTGCCACTAATTTTTCCTCATTTATCTCTCTGGTGAAGACAATATGGCTCTACATAGCATGTGAGAGTATAGCTTATTAGACTGCAGCATGCAATACTGTCAGAAATAGGAACCACCATGAAAATGAGATGGTGGCCAGGACAGAAAATACTCCTCCTGTTTCCTGCATCTAACGAGATTCCTAAGCCTAAAAACCCAATATGAGGGATATGAGTCACAGAACTCTGATTTATATACTTGGCTGACTTCCCACCATTAGCAGGCAAAGCTGTGAAGGAACATAATAGGAAAAAGCTCAGATAACCTTTGCAGGAGCTAGTTCAGAAAACTGAGATCTCTCATCAACACTGTAGAAGATCCTAATACTGAAATTGTTAGCACTGAGGTAGAAATTTTTGCTGAGAGAATGAACTACACTTGAAAGATAAAGGTAAATTTCTGCTGCTATAAACTTTATAATGAGTACTGATACCAATTATAACAAGCTAGAAATTATTGTCACCGGAGTAGGTGATTTTATCATAACTTTTACAGAGAGGACAGAAATTCAAAATGTTGGAACAGGGTGTGCAATAGGGATTGGAAAAAAAATCTCACAGGAAACATTCAGGGACTTTAGTGAAGGAAGCTGGTGACTGTATCATAAACACTGTCAGGCTGTCTATAGGTTAAGCCTTGAGCAACTTTTTATTTAAAATAGGTGATGAAGGACACCTACCTACCTTATTCAAGAATATCAGTGGTTTCCTTCTACACTCGTGTAAAGGCTTTTAGCACAACTTCCTGATACCTTCTCACATGAATATATGTATGAAGCCCTGCACAAGAATACACTAGAAGCTACCCAAACTGGCACTCTGAAATCCAGCAATTCTCTGCACTGTCAAAGAACACATTCAGTGCAACACACTGCAATGACTCAAGCAATGAGCACATCACACCTTGTCAGGAGAATGTCCTGCTGCAGCTGTTTGCAAGCCCACATCATTCACGTGTCAAAAATAGTTAAAGGCCCATTTGCTGTTAAACCTTACGTTCATTTTACATGAATCTACCATTTTATCAGAGCTAATGAAAGAGCTTTTTTTTAATTAATGTTATTTGCAAAATTTAGGTATAATGATTACTTTCTGAGCTATTCATGATGGAAAGAAGAGTTTCCCTCATCACAATCTATTGTTTTTGGCACCAATCCCAAACTTTTATATTTCTATTTCTGCACTTCCACATTGTTTCCACTGCTCTTCTCCATTTCCTTGCAAGAACTCCAGCTACTCATTTCCTATGAAACAACAACAAAAAAACATATTCTCTCTTTCATTAGAAGATGTCAACTCAAGACCCCAAAATAAGTCCATGGTTTCCTGAGTGAAACTGAATAGCACAAGTCTAAATTATTTAAGCCTTCCCTAAGTGGCCCTGCTGTGCAGATGAAGTACAACACATCATGTGAAGTTTGCTGAGGAATGAACAGAGCAGCTAAGGCTACATGCATCATCCTGCAGTCAAATGTACTTGCTTCTTACCACTAAAAAATCCTCCACTGTGCTCTAAATGCAGTTTGGCCATGTGTGAGAATTTGCAAAGATCTCCTTGCGTATGTGTGTGCTAGGTACTGAGCTCACTCACTTGTTCCTTAACACTCTAACTTCCAAGCAATTAACATGCTAGCTCACCTTTAGATATTTAGATATCTAGATATTCAGATATCACACAATCATATTACATCTAGAAGAAAGAACAATAACCTGAGTAGATATTTTGATAGACTTCTTTAAACTAGCTACTATAGTTCACAAGAGGAGGTCTGCAGTCTTATTTTCAAAAAAAAAAACAACAAAAAACCACCAAGCAAAACCAAAACATTCTCCCTTCTCCCCTTGCCCCTCTCTTCCTCCCTTCCTCCACCCCCCAAGTTTTTAATAAATTAAATTTTAAAATGGTTCACAGATATGGCTCACAGAAACAGTCTGCCAGATGTTCTCAAGATGCCAGCTGGGTGGGCATTTTGGCCCACAGACCCAGCTGACTGCTCTCATTCAGGAATTAAATGACTAGGAAAGTGTTCCAAAACTGTGAGGTCTTAATGCATTAAATGTGAATTACTGAAGCTAATCAGCCTTTTCATTAGCATATGACTGTTTTATAAGTTATGCTGAGGCATGTCATTTCCAAAGGATCATACAACAGCACTCCCAATTTTTTCATTATGTAACTGCTGTTACATGCTGATCCTATTAGAACCAAGAAACTGTGAAAACCAAGAAACAGCACTGAAAAATAGACTTTGATAGAAGTAATTTAATCATACCCGAGCCCTAAAGATGATGACCATGAAGTTCAAATGGTTAAGGTTTATCCTATAACTGTGAGAACACAAGGTGAAGGCTGGAAGACAGGTGGGCATTTTGACTAAACAAACTCACCTTGCAACTAGCTGGTGCAACATGTGTTTTTTTTTTTTTTTTTTTTAATTTTAAAAGTACTTTCCAAGAAAAGAGAATGGAAAGGAATCAGGCTGGCAGACCGTGAAGCCTGCTGACTGGTTTCACAGTAAAGACTAAGCCATGAAGTGAAACACTAGGGACAGCTGCTTCTTGAAATGCCATAAAACTGAAAACCTTCTACCTGGAGTAAATCTGATCGGTATTTCTCTTCAATACATGGCGCATTTTGCACTGTAATGTATTTTACACAGTGATTGCCATCCATGCTGTTACAGTTGCATTAATTTTCTTTAGTGGACTCACTTAAAAAATAACCACCAGCATTAACTGTTTGGACTCACTTGTATTCTGACAACATGCACCAGATAACTGACACTGCCCACCCACACAACAGAGAACTGCCCTTTTTTAAAAAAAAGCTTACAATCTGAAATCAGTTGAATGTTGCAACACTGCAAAGAAAATCTGAGTCCAGAAATAATGCATAGCATTATGATTATCAGATCAGTATCTAAATTAGTGTAATAAATCTTGGAAGGCCAGAAATTACTGACAATTTACTGGAAGATGCTCAAGATATATTAACCAGTACATTATAGAAAGGAAGCATGGATCTTTGTTTTACTGAGACACTGAAATCTTTATTAATAAAGTTTGGGCTTTAATGATGATGAAAGCAATCAGACAAAGAGTTTCAAAGGTAGCTGCACATGTAACTTCCCTTGTCTCATTTGAAAATCAAAGGCAACAGCAGTCACATTTGGTTTTAAACAGCATATCATCATGGAAAACAAACCTTAGCCTTTCCATGCAAGAATGAAGTGTGGGTGGGGGAGCAAACATGATGGGAACATGGAGATCAGCAACTGATTTATGTACATGAGTTGAGCTAATAAAGAAAGAGAAGTTCAGAATGATCTAGACAGCAGTGAAGACATACTGGAAAGGATGACATAGTTGTGCAGATTACAAGAAAATAATCAGAAGTGACAGTCAACCTTCAACCTCTGTTGAGGCAAGTACGCATCTGGTTTGGAAAGAATAGCTTAGCATCCACTTCATGTTGTTGCAGGAACTTTTTTTTTTTTTGGGGGGGGGGGGTTGGGGTGGGGGGCAGCACATGGTTTTATTTAGTGTGTTCTGCTGTTTTTCAAATCCCCCCTCTTTCCCTAGATATTGGTAACACAAAAATATGTTACTTACTCCCTCATGCGTTTCAGTTTGGTCTCAGCCATAGTGCTGTTGAGAGCTCTGAATCCCTGGGAGGTCCCTGGAGCCACTCTGGTGACAGTTCCCGAGCCTACAAATCAATGCAGACACACAACCTTATTCACCTTCATCCCCTGAGTACTACTGCATAGTCAAGGGCAGTCGGGAGGAGGAAGACTATTCCTGTTCCTCAAAAGGTGCCACATTAATTAAAGATGAATTAGATTATTAAATGCCTATTAAAAACAATTCCTTTCTTAGGGACATGTAGATTTATAGCTCAAAGGCAACAAAACTGTAATGTGAATTTTCCTGCTGTGTAGCATACAGAGAATTACATTACAACAGAAAAGACAGTTATCCAAGGAAATGCTGGCACAGATAAATATTCAACAAAGTGAAGTTGACTAGGACAATATTTATTTTTCTCCATTGTTCTTTCCCTTATTTGTAAGAGTAAGAACCTTCTTCCTAACAGTCAAGTCTCTCCTTTGGCTTGCTTAAAATGTAAAATGACAGTATTTTACCAATCAGAGAGTAAATTGACTTATGATATCACTTTTCCTTTCAGATGAAGGTAGTCCTTAAATCCTTTATATATATATACACAAACATACATACATACATGTATATGTAAATACAAATTTATATACATATGAGGAATATGAGAAATATACATATGCATATCCACCCCCCACACACACTTTCTGTTCCTTCTGTTCACTTCACTTGCCTTGTTGGTTGTTGCAATATTTAATGACCTAATAGTCATAGAAGACCATGGTTTTCATCTACAGGAACCCAGATCTGCACAGTCACAGAGGACTATCAGGGTTGCCAGATCAAATATCCTGCAATTTTATGCCACCACTGCATCACACAAACCTCTGCCTAACCTGACCAATACTTCAGGTTCAAGTTAGTGATTTATTTATTTATTGCCCCTACTGCCTCCACTGGAAGACAATTTCAGAGCCTCACTGTGACCTGCTGGCTAAAATCCGTCCTCTAACTTCAAGCCAAAATTTATTTACTGGCCAGCTTGTGCTCATTTTTCTCCTGTGTTAATCCTTCTCTTTGACTTACTCAGTTCTTCCCTTCCCTTTAAATACTCCTTTAATTTATTTGCGTTTGGAAAAATAAAGATCCTGCTTTCAGCTTTCACTTTCCTACAGCTTTTTTTTTTTTTTGCCTTTTTTTTTTTTCCTTGCAGATTATTTGGTATTAGGATTCCACTTCCCAAAAGAGGAGAATGTATATCATGGTGGAACTCATCCTGTGCAAATGTGCAAGCTGTGGCACACAGCTCCCAAGCTCTGAACAGACAGAGCAGGGTTCTGCATAGGGTATGAATAAGCCAAAAGTCACACGAACAAGTTAACGCAATGCCTGGTCAACATGGACACTCCCTTCCCTCCTGGCATGGGTTTTTAGCTTGGAGTCCACTGGGTTTTAGCTTGAATTTCATTAACATTGATCATGTACAGCCAGAAGGAGCTTGCAGCTACCTTTCCGCTATAAGCAATGGAGACACCCCCAGAGAGTACTGAACGCTTCTCGTGAATGCATAATCATAACCTTCCCAGGAGTTAAGCTCCTATGTCTGACATGGTTATAGATCCCAACCATAGAAATTTGAACACTGAGAGTAAACTTTCTGTCCTGAAGGACCCGACTGAATCCCTCGCAGTGAGCATCTGCTGGATTTAGAGCTTTACAAGTGAACACAGGAAGCAGGCATGGAGAGAGACTACAGAAGAAATGGATTCCTGACTCCATTGTCTAGCTACGGAAAAAAATGTTTGAATTTTTAAAATATTTTCTTAACTTCTCTGACCACTTAATGGCTAATAATTAGCTGGTATTACAATTGAGGTATAGTTAACATAGTTTATAAGATCAAAAATGACAAGCTCAGTTCTTATGAGCAGCCAATAACTTAACACATCATAAATATATATATATTTCCCGATGATTTACTCTAATACCACACATGCATATCCACATATTTTAATGTGGTCTTTAAGCATTCAATTACTTTAGCAGCACTGAAGAACTCAGATATCCACAGAGTGACGCTGAAGAAGCTTCAAGTACTGCACAGCAATGTTCATGACTTACCAGGTGTCTCACTCCTCTTTGAGTTGGTAGAGAAATAGGGTCCAGATGTGAGGATTTATGCTTTGATATCATTGTCAGACTTCAAAAGCAATAAAAAAAGTTTTGCCCTGAGCACCAGTGGTCTAAGGAAAATATAATTTTTGCATTCTTTCAAGACAGAGTATATTTAATAACAGACTCCACCTAAATTCTGGTATTACTATTATTACAGGATATATCATTGTGGTAAGAGCTCAGCATACTCTTTCGGCTTAGTGGGTTCAGCCTATTTATTGCTACAATACTTTATCTCCCTCTCCTATGACATTTCATTATTAAAGACATCCTTCTTGTTTGTTTGTTTGTTTGTTTTTCTTTTTTTTTTTTTTCTGGGATTCCAGGCTAAATAATTCTTACTTTGTCTACTCTCCACATGGCAGTTGGCCAAGCAAAACCTCCTCTCTAAATACAAAGTAATATCTATCTTTCTCTCCATTAAATATGATCTTCTGGGTACTGTGAAGTAGCTGCAAGGGCTACAGATTGTAGGATGCTGCAAAGCTGTGGTTAGTCATAAAAAATGAGTTCTCAGTGAAAACCACTAAGAGCTTTTCACATTGTTGCTATGAAAAACATCAAAACTTTTCCTAGAATGATTCATAACCCACAGCAACTTCTAAATCACAGGCATTTTCTTAGAAGAATTTACTTGATTAATAACATATTTTGCACCCAGCTTTCAGCAGTTTGCCTACCCATACACCAACACAGAACATGTAACTATGCTTCTTCAAAAAGTGGCCAAGAAACTATTTGCATTTTTAAGCAATTTATCATTCTTAATTCGTTAAACAAAATCAAACAAAACAACAAGAAAATTGATATTTTAAAACCAAGTACTGGCACTTTCTAAGTATGTTTAGAAGATGAATACTCTCCCAGTCTTTAGCCTAATACAAGGCCACAGAAAAACATAGGGCAAAATTGTCCTCTTGGGTCACAGAGCACCAGTTTCAAGGCTTTCACTGCATCCTTCCCACTTTGTCTAAGGGAAGAAAGATGAAAGGTTCTGCAGGGAAAGAAATACTGTGTCTCACAATTATTCATAGATACAGTTACAAAGGATGATTATGATTAGCCAATGAGACTTCTATACATTATGTCCCAAAGGAATTCCTACCTACATTTCTGCTAAAAACCCAATTGTCCTGGTTTCAGTTACGACAGAGTTAATTTTCCTCCTAGTAGCTGGTAGGGTGCTATGTTTTGGATTAGGATGAGAAGAGCGCTGATAACATGCTGATGTTTTAATTGTTGCAGAGCAGTGTTTACACCAGGCCAAGGACTTTTCGGCTTCTCGCTCTGTCCTGCCAGCGAGCAGGCTGGGGGTGCAGCAGGAGCTGGGAGGGGACAGACCCAGGACAGCTGACCCAAACTGGCCAAAGGGGTATTCCATACCATCTGGCGTCATGCTAAACAATATATAGGGGTGGCTGGCCGGGGTGGGGGGCCGGCTGCTCGGGGATAGGCTGGGCATCGGTCAGCGGGTTGCGAGCAATTGCATCGTGCATCACTTGTTTCGTACACATTATTATTAGTAATACTATTATTATTGTTATTGTTATTGTTATTTTTCTGTCTTAATAAACTGTCTTTATCTCAACTCACAGGCTTCACTTTCCTGTTTCTCTCCCCCATCCCAGAGAGGGAGTGGGGAGGGTGAGCGAACGGCTGTGTGGTGTTTAGCTGCCGGCCGGGTTAAACCACAACACCAATGAGTGGTGATAGACATCTCTTGCATCTCTTGGTAAGTCATTATGTGTTAAGAAACTATTATCTCCACTGAAACATAGACTTCTGGTTTAGATTTGTTTTTTTTCAGCTTTCATTGTACATATAAGATCCTCCAGTGCCTTTTTTTACAAGATTGAAAAGCTCCTTAGAAACAGATTTATTTTCCTGAGTTTTAAATATTTATAATAATACAAAGTGATCAAATTGCCTCTAACTTTCTCCTCTTTTAAGCTAAGCAGACTTAGTATCTTAAAGACGTTTTTTCAAACTTTCTTTCATTTTGAAGCTCTGTTCTGGGATCTCCCCAGTTTTCAAACTTTACCAGCATGTACTGTGATATTTCAAATCTACCCCCCACAGAGCTGTGTAGCTAACCCCAAATGAACCTTGTACTGCATTGAAGTGCTGGTATTCACAGTGATTCAGTGGGAACTCCTGGGGAGAAAACTCAGTTACTTTAAAAAGTCCCAGGCTTTTACCATTCACTACTGAGGTTTTACACAGAAGAAACTTCACCTGTGGAAAAACAATGCATATTTATTGCATTCTCTTTATCACAGCCCTTGCTGACATTAAAAAAGTTCTATTTTTTTCTCTACTCAGATGTTCTCTAAGATCTGCTATAAATGGCACATTTTTTTTTTTAATTCCTTTAACAATGAAAAATGCTATGAGAAATTCTGTCCAGGCCAAACTTCTACATCCACCTTACTGCCATGAAATTTCTACTGTTTTCAGGAGTAGCTGTTACAATAATACTGTGGGTCTGCAGCCCAGAAATGTGGTATTGCCACTGCTACCACCAGGCCACAGGCTTGGGCCTGGGTTTGCAAGGCCTCAGCACGGAGGTCTGTCAGACTTTCTCTGACCTTGTCTTGGCCCGGTGGGAGCTTTGATTTAATTGCTTAAACTGTAACTTCAGTTCTTCTAATGATCTTGGGGTTATTTTGCTTTATTTCCACCTATTTTTGTATTGTACAGAGTTTTTAGATTAATAATGAGCAGTTATCACATAGAATACATATTTTTAGCTAACATAATTAAAGAAGAAATGTAGAAAAATACACATCTGATACATAAGCAGAAACCTTGAAAAGTGGAGACATGGGATAAGTCTATGGGTATGAGATTGTAAGAAGTGAGGCATGAGATGGTACTGGGGGCCCCATGGCTATAAACAACTCATCAGCTATTAAAGAAATGAAGACCAAGGAATGGGCAGAATTAGCTTTAGGGATAACAAAGATAACATCTAAACTATGTAAAATGCACATACCGTTTTTGATGCGACATGAATTTGCAGGTCAGTGAAGGAAAAGCAAGGTATAAATGCATATTGGCAAACACACAAAAATGACCCCAAGTGGAGGAAGAAGTACTCATGATCACCACTCCTGGTGAAGGACTGCAGGTACTGAGGGCTTATCACATCCCCTGACACGTCAGGCTGAAGCTACCAGCGTTAAGATCATCAGGAAGGTGAGCATAGCACCAAGCAAAATGGGAGTTATGAGGAAATGCATGTATTAAAAATTAAGACCTTTTCTTATAATAGTAGTCATTCGCTTATTTCCTTTATCTTTCTTTTCTGTAATTATTAATTCTCAACTAACAATAATTCTTTGATTAGACTGTTAAGATTTCAATAAGACTAATAAGACTAATAAAAAGTTATTGGCTTTACATGTAGATGCATTTTCTTTTTGACTATAACAAGACTTTGAGATTACATCTCCCTAAATTCATGACAAATATATATGTTATGTGACATGTGTCAATATATATATGTTATGTGAAAACAAAGCTAAGGTCAAGGGGAAAATTAGCCTTATGAATTTCATGTAAGATGTTGGAAAATATTCAAACAGACCAGAAACAAAAATAATAGGGAAAGGAGCAGATAGTATGTACAGAATCTCACATTCAGCTACCTATTCTTTGGTTACTGAAAGATCAAGATATTTGTAATATTTTTACCTGTATGTTTTCAAATATTTTCACAAATGTGGCTTTGAATTAGTCTAAGAAGTTGAAACTTCAGGAGATGTTCTCCCTTCGGTGAAATGCTCACTTCCTTGTTACAAATATGAACCATAGAAATCTTTCATACAGAAAGCGGTGATACAAAAGATATCCCACAGAGAACAAAAAGCTTAAGAAAATGTTCTCCATGTATTTTGCAGAGTTCCTTCGAACTATGCAACAGAAATATCTTTCCATATCATAGATGGACTTTTAAAATGAAAAATGAGTAAATTGTTCTCACTTCAAAAACAAACAAACAAACAATGACAACAATACCACCACCTCTTTTCTTTATGATATAGGCATTCCTTGTTGATAAACATGATACTTCTAGGTTTTACATCCTGATTCAAAATAAATAAATAAATAAATCCTGTTTTATAGGATTTAAGATGTGCATCTAATTAAGATGCACATTAATAAGATGGGAGATACATTAAATTTATTTTAAAGATAGTTTGTACTTTGTTCAGCTTTGTAGCTAGACATTGGAAGAACTTAAAAGAGTAAATGTTTAAAGGTCCTCAGTGATACCGAGCATACAAAGATAAAAGGGACCCTCACAGACTTCTCTCTTATTATCATCACATTTATTTGTTTGGAACAGATCACACAAGCCTAATTACTAGCTCAGCTTGGAGAAATGCTTTAAGTTTCAGTGCAGAGTAGTCAGACTTTTTTTAATAATTAAAGCATAATTTAGTTCTTTAATATAATAATTTTAAAAGGCATCTTCATATTCTTTGTACTGAAAAAAAAAAAAAGAGGAAGCCAAGAGTCTCTTCAATACTATGATTTATTTTTTTTTAAATGACACTGTTTGGTTTTGGCTAATACCAGAGTATTATTCTTTTACATTAACATAACAAAACATTAAATTGTAGAGCTAAATTTTGTCCTCATTTCCACTTCTACAAACCTACTGCAGACAAAAGTGATGTAAATTTTTAAAGGATTGCAGAATTTGAAGACTCTGGGATCTCTGTTAGTGTGAAGACAAAGCACACGTGAATTGGCCTTTGTTCAGTCATAAGGATCACCCTGACACAAGACACAGAAGGTGACCAGAGAGTGACAGCCACAGCTTTAACTCACTTTCATCCTTTTTCTTCAGTTTTCTCCCCATCAGCCCATGCTCATGAGGCAGGGTGAAACAGAGCTCAGCACTGGAGGAACCTCTGCAAGGAGGATGTACCCTATGTTCTCATTTCGGAGCCACAAGGTAATAACGCCAAGTCAGGTTTATCATGACTGAATGTGTGTAAATGAGGAACCAAAACAAGAAGCAACAAGGTTGATTTCATGCAAACCACATGCTGACTGCTGTTGGCACCACTCAGCCTGGTGGTCTTCAGGGACAGACACCGCTCTCAGTAAATATCCTTGTTTCACTTACACCTTTTTAGCTTTTAAGTACATGAGAAACTAAGAACATGAGAAAACTCATAAGAGAGAAAAGAAATGAAGAACATGAGAAACTGGAGTATGAAACTCTAAATTTATAGAGAGAATTTTCAGGAGACTTTAGGATTAAATTGCAAACTTAAATTCTCAGTGATTTTTCTATGCCTGTAATGAAATAGTGTAAGGTAAAATAAGTATTATCCTATCCTGGATCATCACTTTAAAAAAAAAAAAAAAACTTCTTTTAATTCATTTTATTTTATTGTTACCAATATTAGAAGCTGCAAAAAAACTTACATATTCTTAAATGTTTCCCTCTGAAGAAGAAAAAATGGCAAAAGCCAAATTTTTAAAAGCTTTTATTTTAACATTCCACAACTCTGGCCATCATGTTTTTTGATTCTATTATTTTCAACATAAGCAATTAATTGTGTATGCCAGTGTATTTGGCATACTTATACTTCTGTGCAGTAGATTAAGGGAGCAATTTTCAAGAAGATCACTTTTTTGAGTTGTTCTTTTGCAAAATGGAAGTAATTGGATTGTGATGAATAAGGACTATTAATAAGTGCTGCTATTACATTTAGAGAAGAGATACCATCTTACCGAATGAGCTGTTATTCAGGACACTCTCCAAATACTTGACCATTGCCTCAACATCACTGTCCTGAGGATAAATGAAATAATGAATAGCATTAGCGTGTGCAAAATCTTAAATATAAACATTGTGTACCAGAGGTATGATCCCACAAGCATAAATGACATTACTTACACCAATGAGCATCAACACTTAATACAGTTAAGGGAATACGTTTCTCAGAACTTTGTATGTTTTATTCCCCTAAAACAATAGGCTTGGGAATAATATTATATACAAACAATTATTTAAGTCAGATTCCTTGCAGAACACAAATACGTAGGACAGCTATGCATGGAGCTTAAATAATATGTTTATTGTTGAGAGTGGTGTCCAGTCTTTGAAAACAGACCAGCATTTTATCATTGGTTAGTCCTGAAATATCTAAAACAATACCAGATTGAAAAAGGAAAGTATGTACTTCGTAACTATCCCAAAATTTATTAGTTATGATATTTGACTCTGCAAATTAATACTTATGTTTCATTAATCACACATCTACTTACATATCTAGTAGCAATGAATAATTAAAATTTTAAGTAAGAAAAGATTTGAGCACTTTTCCATTGTAAGCTTTCTGTTACCAGACAAATAATTAACAGTTTTGCTATGATATCTTTCACTTGAAATGTTATTTGTGTATACTGATGAAATTTAAGATCTAACCATTTAGCAAAGATTGTGCTCCAGGAAGGACAGCAAATTTCATTCAAGTCTATGAGACAAGCCTGAGTTTCTAGAAGCTCCCATTTGACAACATGGCGACATGGCATTCCTTGACTATTTAAAACAGAAAGTCAAAATCCTGACTTTGCTGGAAAAAAAAACAAATCCTATATTTTTAAAAATATCAAGCAGCGTATGGTTTTAAAAGCCCTGCAGAACAGGTAAGGGAGTTTGACAGATGCACAGAAAAGAGGCCCTCCTACACGTAAGGGCCAACATGGAGGAATACTTGGATATTTCAAATTCTGAATAAGTGAACCCCTTTCTAACAGCAACAGATCATGCCAAGGATGACAAGGCAGGCGTTAGGAATCTAGTGGCGCAGTTTTGGGGTGATAACACACAGACCACCTACAACCACTGATGAGACACCGGAGCTACAATAATTTATGCCAGCTGATTATGTTGCTTGACAATCTCAGAAGCGACCTGGAAATTGAAAATATGGAGCTAATGTACTGTATTGCTAGACTTTGTCATAATGAAGAGGGCTAATTTGCTATTATTATTGTCACTAAAAGAAAGCACAAAGAGCAAGGTGATAAACTGAGATAAAAAGCATCCATTAGCATCTCAGCTAAATTAAAGCCAATGTGAAACCCTCACTGTTCACTAACTTTTCAAGATGAAACCTGTTCTATACTACATATTTTCCAATTTATATTTAGAAACAGTTTCTTATTCTCTTTCATGTTTTCCCCTTAATTAGCTCTCATACAATTAGAAATCAGTGTTCCTGGAAATAAGAAAGAAAGAAAGAAAGAAAGAAAGAAAGAAAGAAAGAAAGAAAGAAAGAAAGAAAGAAAGAAAGAAAGAAAGAAAAAGAAAGAAAGAAAGAAAAGAAAGTGCTGCAAAAGAGAAGGAAAAAGGACACTGAACTCAAACTTTACAACCAATACAAACAAGATGAGAGGTTCAGATGCGGTTAGGGTGATAACTCCACATTTACAAGTGGGCAACGTAGCTGAGAGCACATGGGCTGTATTGAAAGTTATCAACAAAGGGAAAGTAGCTGTGTCAGCTCCCATCCTAAAGCTTTAAATTACACTAACGGAGTGCATGACTCTATCTTCTTAACTGAAGACGGGTTGATTCCCAAGTAAGACCACTACTTCTCTTTCTGTCTTGAAAACCATGGGAGCCTAATATAACTGGAATACATAGCTCAAGTCCCCTTCTACATTATGCACCCCATTGTGTAGTTCAATTAATCTGTGACCCCATGCTACTGCATATCAGAGTCTTTATTTTTTTGTTTGAAGTAATGGAGTCACCATGGAGTACTGCTAGAGATAGACTTTCTGCACTGACTCTGCACAAAAGTAACTAGTAATTCAATCTTGGCATTGGAAAATTGAGAGGTTTGCACAAATTAGGATGGTAAATACCTTACAAGTCTTTACCCTGCAATGCAGTGGAATGACTTCTTTATTCACACAGTCTTCCAAAAGCTGAATTTATAGAAGTATTTTTGAAGAAAGAGTTAAAGAATATGAATCCTATCATAGATAGGTGTAGGAGTTTTGGTATTAAGTAGATGACTGCTGAAGCAATCCCCTGCTATATACTAGCAAGATCAAATCTATTCTGGTAGGTTTTGAAGCTTATTATTATTGTTGAGCATGATACCACCTACCTTTGAGTGGGATTCATCTCACATAACTGTTGACATCCAGAATGAAGACGTTCCATGCATGCTAATAACTGCAGATCCCTTTACAATCACCAGAGAGAAAGAGGTACCTCCCAGCATATTCCATCTGACCCATACATTAGAGGTTTTTGCCAAGATAATATTATTCCCTAAAATGTTTATTTCCCCTAATTGTACAGACTTTATATTCAGTTAGGTCAGATGTAGTTGCACAGCTAAGTTCAGCCTGCTTTGCTTCCACACTCATTTCAGAATTTTTCACTCAAGAAAGAGAAAATTGAAATTTCTGCTCACTTCCCAAGAAAAAGAAAAGGTGATTGTGTCAATACCTGCAAACGCAGTCCTGTCTTATCTAAGGTGCTGGTCAATATGAGTGAAAACAAAGACAGACTAATTGCTTCTTTGATGGAGGAAGTCCTGAAAGCCAAATGCTCAGAGAGGGTGTGCTTTCCAGTCAGTCTGTGCAGGCCAATTTGCAGAGGGGTAATGATTATGTGCACATGGACTGCTGGTAAAGCAAAGCCACCCAGCCTATAGGGGCTGGATCCTGGCACGAGATGTCAGTGGGACAGCTCTTCCAACACAAAGTGTCAGTTCTTGTCATCACGGAATTCTGAATCACTATAAAATGACAGAACGTTGTTGTTCAAATCTGGCTGCCAACACCTAATTTATTCTGCATTATTGAGAAATCTATTTTTATCTTCTGCCCTTCATTAATTCTAGGCAGCAGTCTGCCTGTTCAAAAGCAGTATTGATTGACACTTAATTATATCGTCAATGAATCTGAATGAAAATTTTAAAAGTCATTCTAAAAAAGAAATTAAAAAAAAAAGTCTGATAAAAGTGAGCAATAATTTCTTTTCAAGAGTACATTATGGTAGATTTTTCTGGCAACAGAGTGTTTGTATGTCTATGTGTTGTGAGTAAACACAGACCCAGCAAATTGCAACAAAACACTGCCTTAGATATTCCAATGACTTACAACTATTTGTTTATATTACCACTGTATTAACTGTTAAAGCATGTTATGTGTTTAGTTTGAAAGCTAGGAGGACATTTCTAGATTGCATGAGACTGTCTATGAGTAAACTTCAAGTTTAACTGGTTGAGAGAACTTCAGGATTCCCTGCCACTGTGGTAAAAATAGTGTTCTGATTTATCCTATAAACATTTAGCTTCTGCTTTAAAACTACAAGAAACTTAAAGAAACTATTAGCTCACGGATTTTAAACAATATTACAAGTTATTTATAATTTAATGAAGAGGTTTTAGCAAACCTGGTTGGTTCCATAAAATGTAAAAACCATCATACTCTTCCCTGCATTTTTCACACATGAACTCTGACTAACATTTGTGATCCTAAGCAAAAGCAGACAGTACTGTGCAGAAGCACTGTAACACAATACCTTATGTTGACGACACAGGGTAGAAATTAATTGTTCCTGAATGCCTTAGGAAGATCGATTTTCAGAACTGACTTGGGCATTTTGGTTCATTGATTTCACTGAGACTTGATCACTGAAGACAAGACTCATCTTGGTTCATTCTGATCAGATCTAAATTAGGTGCCTTTTCCAATCATCTTCAACATCCTACAAACTGCAATCCCTAAGACTTTCTTGTGGCAGCCTCACCCGATAAAGCTTCTTTAAGCCTTTCAATAATAAGTTTTCTTTTTATTTACACTTTCTAAGATTCTTGGGTAAGTCTACAGATATGCTGGTCAAGACTTGCTGGTGTTTAGGCTCATGCTAGAAAATACGTCTAATACAGGCTGGAAGAAGTGGCATCTGAAGGTGCCTATCTATCCCCAGGAAATAAATCTGGAATTTAGATCTTATGCTTGAAGTGTTCTTTCAGCTTTAACTTAAATAACACATAGCTAATGTTACATATGAGAACCCCACTCAGAGCGTGTGATGGCCACAAGGGAGTTTACTGACAACAATTCACCCTAAGGCAATCATAGGAGCATTATTGTTAATCTTGAAGGAATGCAAGCATCTTTTTCATCAATGTCTCAGATTAATTATACATATGCATACTCACATAACTAATTCATGATACTGCTATACACACACATTCCTGACAAAAGCAAATTTCAGTAATGTCAATAGGACAATCTTGGAAGTAGTTTCATTTTCCCTCAGAAAATGAGCATCAAATGTGTACTGTTTTCCCAAAGGTCACACACACCTGGTGATTTGTCTTAGAGACAGTCTGTGACGCTTCCACATCCTCCTCCTCTTCACTGCTTTCTGAACAGGATTCAAACTCATCATTATAATATTCTTCTGCAATTTGTGGGTCTTCAGGGATCTCTAAAGGCAATTAAGAGTTTATAGCATATTGACAGACTATATGAATAATCTTAGAAAGATGCGATGGATTTTATATCACCAATGTCATGTCACTAACAATGCATTCTGTAACTGAAATCATTGGATAGATTCTCAGCTTAAAAAGTGATCTTATGACATGATAAGCAGTGCTAAAACTGTCTCTGCCAAAAGGTCAGATCCTCATATTTATATTAATGACCTCGAAGAATCTATATTGATTTCGGGCTGAAATCACTAAACCATAGAATAATTCAGGCTGGAAAGGACCTCAGGGGATCCTCTAATTCAACCTCACTCAAAGAAAACAAACGTTTAAATTTACAAGAGAGAAAATCTACATGTCTTGCCAAACTCTCCCAAAACAAAAACATTAAAAAATGAAAGTAGTGAAAAGTCAAGCTCCATATATCTAGCTCTCACGCTCACTCAATTTATTACTAACACTTGAGAAGTTATAGAAATAGCAGTGAGTGCAATGTTAAAATAGACAATGAGCCTCTGAAGCCCAAGAACTGTTATTAAAACTCAACATATTCATCACAGCATGAAAGACACCACTGCTTCTCTGCTCCAGGAGAAATCTTTGAGCATCCCTGACTCCATAAGAAATGAGTTAGTAAAATAACTTGAGGTCTGATTGCACCTGCTTCAGCGAGCTGCCCTTTCTCAGCAAAAGCCCTTAAGCACTTGTTCAGTTTTAAGCATAGGCTGGACTGTGGTGATTATCAGAATTAACAGCAGAATCCCTGTTTTTCTAGATAGAAAACTGCAATGCGAAGGGCTGCCCATGGGAAGCACAGGTTAGTGGCAAAGATGGGATCAGAACTCAGGGAAGCCTGTCTCAGCAACTGTCCCATCAACTTCAGCATTTGTGCAGGGGGATACTTCAGGAGAGCTTCCTTACTTCCTTACTGAGTTATTTTCAAGACGATTTACATCCAAGCCTAGGTACTACATTTTTTGTCCTTGGCTAATTTTATTACAATAAATGTTAATTGAAGACAAAAAAAATCTAATATTAACCTGTCATAAATCACCGTAGTCTTAACATTAGCTAATGCTGACTTCTCCCATTCTCCCAATCGTCTCGCTCTTTAAAGAAATGAAAACTGACTTATCTTAAATATTACTGCATTGAAATCAATTACATTCAAACAATATGCCATAAAAAATTAAGAACGCTTAATATATTCTTTTTACTCATTTCACATGGATAAAAAGAAAACAAAAAAACAACAACAACCAAAGTATTTAAACAAGTGAATACAAAATTAAAGATGCCCTTGGATATTAGGCAGGAGGAATGATTCTAATCTTTAAGGCATAAGAAACTCAGGGAAAAAGAAAAAAAGAACATTTATTTATCTGCTACACTAGGTGGTTGAAGTTCTCCTGTTGAGATATTATCTCTACTATTATTTACTGTCTCCAGAGTATTTTCAAAATTACTTCCTTTCTTTACAAATTTGATTTACCTCCAAAATGCTGACACATTTTCACTTAGTTTTCTATGTTTTAGGACATTTGTACAAACTCCATTGCCACAATTTCTAATAAGAAAAAAAAAAAGATAACTTGTGCTTCCATAGGAATCTCCCCCAACCCTCCAAAAAAACTTTTCCCACAAAAGAAAGCATTTACTGTTGTGTCTAATTGTTTGAGTTCTCCAAAGTGCCATTTGAGAGAAAAGCCTAACATTTCATCTTAAAACAAACAAACAAAATAAACCCACCCTCAAATATCATTCATTTTTTAGAATGGGAAGAATGCTACTAAATGAAGATATGTCTCCATTTCCAGACAGAGTAAACATTTGTTTTTCTTTCTTTCAGGCACACTGTCATTCCTGCGATTACTATGATTTTATTAGGTTCAGCTGCATGCTGTGTGTGTATAAGCATTCACGAACATATGAATCAGCTTATTTATTATATTATAATGCAAGCATTGGACTACACCAGTACTTTCTGAGTTTTCTCCTCCCACTTTCTGCATTTTTTTTACCGTTATACTAAAAAAACACAATCCTCTCCTTTCCAACTGAACTATGTACAAAAATTAGTCATTTTACTCACAGTTGTAACCTCAAATGATGTGTTCTGGCTACAGTAAAGCTCTGTACCTTGTGAGTAGCCCATGATCAGGCTGAACTGAGGCTGATGCATCTGAACTACGTGGAGGGGCTTGCACGGTCCGAAGCCCACTTCCACGCCAGCTTCTGCACCCTTTCCAGAATTTCTCACTTTACCATTTCTGATATTGTTTTGACAGCTGCACAAAGACGGCCAGTTAATCTGAGTTCAGTAACACAATTTTAAATGTTAGTTCAGACATGAGAGATACTCCAGGATACAGATGTTTCCTGGCCCCAACTCAGAGACTGATCCAAGTGACATTTCTCCAATGAAGACAACGTGTCCAGTGGAGTTTGGGAGCTAACAACAACGAGTCTTTAGAACTTCTCTTTGCACGACATGCATCTCTTTGCATGACACGCATCTTTTAAGCAGGCACTTTCAAAACATCAACATATTCATTTAGAATACATGGTTCAGTGTAACAGTTTCTACTAAGTAGAGCCAGCTCCCCTTTGCCCATATGCTACAGATGCAGAGACTGCTTCTCTGTCGAACTAATTTGGATATGGAAGAGCTTATTTAGCTGAGACACAGGATCAGGAATGAATTTCAGGAACACATAAGCTGGCTTTAGCACAGCTGGTATCAAAAGTCATCACGACTAGCTGTGCCCATGCTAGCTGCCCACAGAAACCCTCTGAATATTGTAGCATTGTAGCATGGTGCAGTATAGCTCCACTGAGTGAGGCACCAAAGAAACAGCTGAGACTGACTCACCTCTGCTAGAGCCAGCGTGAAGAAACCTAGTAAAATTCAAGTTCAACCCCTGATAATGACATGCTTGACTCAGTCCTTTAGTGAAGTGCAGATAACTTGAGTGAGCTGGGGTTTGGGCTCAGGGGAGACACTGTTAGGGGAGGCTGGGCCCCATATGCTACCATTTCCATGTCTGCAGTCGATACTTTGGGACATTTACTACCTGAGTTTTCCCATGATTCTCAATATTTCAACTTTTCCCCTTTCCACCAGCCAAACAGCAAAGAGCTGGTTACTGCCACCATCTCCTGAATGTTCTTGGCACAGCTCCACATCTCAGCAATGTATCACAGAAGTAAAAACCTTGGTTTGTGCTTTCATATGACTAGCTTTAACAAAAATGTTGTTCCTTGGGCTAGGTCTGTTTGACTCGTTTATGCATTTTTGCAAAGCCTAGCATGGACTCCAAGGCCAGGACCTTGGCTGTCCTTCTCTCTGATACAAAACAGAAATTAAATCTATGTGTGCCTTGAAGGTACTTTGGGGAAAAAAAAATAAATAAATGATGCTAGTGAGGTGAACACAAGTCTATCATATCGAAAGAGGGAACCAAACTGCTGCTGCAGCACCCAGGATACAGAGGACCAGGAGAACAGCATTGTATTTCAGAAGGTCCTGACACCAACACCAAGCAGCCTGTTGGACCCACTTGTTCACACAGCACTCCTGATCTTCCCAAGAACAGCAGGTCTAAATCCACCCATTCCTTCCATGCAAGAAAGTCACCCCGTGCAGCATACGTATGGTAGTCAGGGGCTTTCCCTTCTTCACAGAGCCTTGGAAAACGAACATTGCAATAACATCCAGTGTAAAGTTTTGTAATACTGTGTCAGATAAAACATGGCCCCAACACCACTGTAATATACTTGTCCCTCAGTCACTTGTTCTTCCTCTGATACAGCCCACTTACACACTCCTGATGGAGCACAAACCAAGGTCTCTATTGCTGTTTCCTCACATTCGTGATCCCAATCTGTCAGCTGGTATCTGAAAATACATGACATTTTATCTAGCTTTGTATATTTCGCTAAAGACAGTCACAGCACCTTTTATGTGCTCACCAAGCATTTCATTCAGAACAAACTCAGCTATTGCTTACATACCGCTAGGCAGCTTAGGCATAGCATTGAGAGATTCAATATTTGTAAAGTATATTACATATTCAAAATAAAAAAGCTCTGAATAATAACCTTCCCCTTTAGATTTCTTTCTATATATTACCATGACATTAATAGTAGAAAGAAGGGTAAAACCCCATTATCTAAAGATCATAAAAGCCCAGCTATTTCCCAAGAAGACAAGCTATGCAGAAAACAAAGAAATGCAATACTTGCAATATTTTGTTTAAATCCACCAAGAGCTTTTTCCATGTAACATAGTATCTTGGCGACAACAACGGTTTTCTCCAAAGAGACTAAAATACTTTGATAAATATCTTTAATTTTCTCTTGCCTTGAAGTCATACTTGTAATCAGTATATTAATGCAGCATTCTCACATTGCAGTGCATGCAGAAGACAATGAGTAAGGCCCCTTTTATTTTATTAAAAAAGAGGGAAGAGAAGAAAAAAAAGAAAAAAGAAAACTGACTTGTATAACATATGTTCATTTTCACCACTTGTATTCACAAAAGTGAAGGCACACTCGGCACTTAAGGACTATTGACTATTGCACTTTTTTTTTTTTTTAATCCCAAACTTCAGCACACGCCTGGAAAAAACTAATTATCTCAGCAGTCACTTTCTGATCTTAAGGAAAAAAAGTAGTTCTGGTTCCAAGCACCACAGTCCTCTGCCTGCACAGTACCACAGACAGTAAAGCAAGGAACAAAGCATTCTACTACTCTGACATACATGTGCTCTTCAGAATAGCACATCATTTATTACAGAGCTTTCATAAGAGAGAAAACAGAACAAGCTGAGGCATTGTAACTAGGAGAGAGGTTTGAAACACACAGATGAGAAACACCTGAGTTTCATAATCCCAAATGAGAGCAAGGGCTCCGTGCCCCCCAGGGCTCAGGTCAATACTCATTTGATTAGGACAAAATAAGATAACTCCATTATTATAATTTAGGATCACACAGATTTTGTATTTATTTTCCCTAGGGTGGGATAACTTTAACAGTTTCCATAAAACAGAACCGCCATCCATTAGTTAGCTATAGCTATAAACAAGATATACATTATTAAGCTCTGAAGATTCACTGCTCGGCAAATCAGTTGAAGCTTTTGTCCAGCTAAACTAGGCTGAAAATGACTTTGGAAAATGCATTGTTTAGGAAATGAACTAAGGGATATAACAGGACTTTTGTGTCCCAAAACATTTTGTATGATCCTTTTGCCTAAACACAAAAGGATTACTTTTTAATGACAGAAGTCATTAAAAGAACTAACTTCTGACACAACCATGTACAGCACAGCTGTAACGAAAAATGATTAGTTCTAAAATGAGAGCCAGAAATATAACCCAAATTAAACATTAATATTTTAAACTTCTGTTTTTAGCATTATAAAAAAGGAAAAAGCATGATTCACCTGTGGACTTCACTGAGTAAATTTAACTATTGTGAAATGTCTAGGAAAAATGGACATAAAGAGAATATAAATCAGAGTGGAGGTTGTCTATTACTTGATGTTAGAAATGAAGTAATTACTTCAAAGTGTTTTCCCATACGGGAAAAAAAAATCCCTTTTTTTTAAACCCAAATGAGATTTCCAGGAAAAATGTTTTATTTCAAGAACATAGCTCTTTTCCTCAAACCTTCTACATCTTGTCATTTTATCTGTATATCCACAGGCAGAGCATGAAAGAAAAAATGGAGTTGCTAAACGGAGCTGTTAACAAAAAAGAACAGCAAGAAAGCATACTTTTATTACATTTTTTCCCTTAATTTTCTGAGTGGTTTTTTTTTTTTCCTTCCAATTTTCTAATGGTCATGCATACAGAAAAGGGCGCTTTAGCAGGCAGTGACAATGACATGATGCCATACTGCCTGTCATGAACAGTTTAAATTTCATCAAATCTAGAAGCTTTCCAGATATTCAGAAATCCTTTTAGTTCTGATGGGTGAATGAAGAGAAAAAAACAAAATAACAATGTAGTCAATAACAGGGAGCACTTATTGAGTCCTGGAAGCCATTTCCTTTATGCACAAAGAGGGATGCTTTACACACTGTTACTGTAAGGATTGTTCTATTACTTGTACAACATCCAGCAGAAACAGAGTAAGAGCTGTACATTACAGGAAAAATGACCATGAACTACCTTACAACAGCAGTTTAAAACTACCTTAGCCCTTGCTTTATTTCAAACTTTTTGATCGGTCAAAGCTTATTCTCAAATAAAAATTCATTTTTCCTGTTGAATCTGGCAGAGATTGCCTGATACTTTCTCTCTCAGTGGGATGACAGTGCTGGGAAGGAAAGAGTCCATGTATTAACACAAAAAGCTGCCTCTTAAGGAAGCCACTTCCTTCTCCCCGAGGTTCAGTTCGAGAATGCCATTTTCAAGAGATAAAATGGGACTGTTTTCACAATGAGAGTAGAAAACATGGAACGGTTCAGATCAGAACTTGGTGTAAGCAGTGTGCACATGAGATTCTGGATGTAGTAAAGATACATGTAAAATACATTTAATTTGGGTATAAGTAGTAATGTAAATTATATGTTGGACATGTACAAAAACAAGTAAATGACTGCAGACAAGCAAATCTACAAACAAAATACTGAGACCTCCAACACCCAGATGTAATTAACTGGTGAAACTCAATGTATTTTCCTAGATTGCAGGGGTACAATTTGCTCCACGAAGCAGATGAAATAACAGGAGAACATCAACTCAGTGTCTTTATTGCTGTCATCTTCTCATTCCCTCCAGCTAGTTGTCTGACTGACACGCACACCACTCAAAGCTAAACTAGTAGAAACTGCAAACTAATTCAGTATATTTCAGAGCAAATTCTCACTCACTTGGAATTGGCTCCAGTCACCATATAATTTGGCCCAGCTTCCCAGAAATGCTGTTTAGTTTGATAAGTGAGCCAGAATACTACAACTGGGGGCATACTGGGATTCCTTCTGCAGTGCTTTTCAATACCATCCTGTTCACAGATGCTTTGTTTGCAAGTAAATGCCTGGTGTGTCTTCATTTCCATCGGTTTGACCTGGAGTCTAAAGTGTGGTGTAGAGTTATATTGCCCACTAAGCAAAACAACTTGGAACAAAAGCTAGTACCTTTCTAACAAAGATTTACAATACTGAAATTGTAACAATATCTGCCATAGGATCTAGTATAAAATATTTTGTACATATACAAATTTGGTGCACTTGCCTCCTTCCTAAATTCATGCAGTGTTTTGTAAATGGGTTTTAACATAAGGCTTTGGAATGAGTGAAGGGGCTTCCGGTGCAGACTTTAAAATGACTCGGCCAGAATCATTTTAACTGTTGTCATTGATCAAGGTGACTTATGAGGTAGGCTCTATTTCTCAATGCCAAACTAAATCAATATGAAAAAGAAATCAGAAAAAAAGTAGGAACTATAGAGTAGATTTGTTTTCCCCAAATGTTCAGTGTTCATAGAAGAGGACAACACTCTTCTACATACAAAGGACGATGCTATTCTACAAAGATGCTTCTAAATTACCCGCAATGCTAGACAATCTGTAACTTCATAAAATTTCCAGGAATAGTTCTTTAATTCTATTAATTCTATTCATGAAAAAATGAGACAGATGAGCATGCTCCCAGTGTGCCTACGCTCTCAAACCCTGTGAGAGTGGCAGGAGTTTTGGCACCCCATGCGCAAAGGACAAGTGAAGGACTGGTAGCTGTAAATTTCAGAACTAAACGGGCAAGATTCTCTCAGCAAGCATCCCATAGTGTCATTTCAGCAAGTAGCAAGTTGGGTAATACGCCTTATGATTCTGGAAAAATTCCTGCTTGTAACACAGATCTGTATTTTTACAACTACTATGACATTATTCTTGTGTGCTAATTTACTCACTTGTTAGCGGTTATGGTCCTCACCTTCCTACTGAAGTAACAGCAATGTAAATCAGTATGCACAAATTATCCCTCAAGAATAAACACACTTTGCTGAGACTCCAGTAAAGATACGCGTTATGTCTCAGATGAGTTTCTCCAATTATTTTTATTCCCCTTTTGCTTTTCCTAATTTGCATAATTTAATTTTGACATGCAAAATTTACCTTTCTGGCCTAGCTGCTGCAAGAGTGGTTCTGAGCAAGTATTATAGAAGAATTTTTCATCTTTCTTCGCAGAGGGGGTCCATGGCAGAAACTCATCCAAGGCTTAATTCTTAGCTCAATAAAAGCTCTTTCCTTTAGGGCTACTAGGTCTACTGGTTTTGCACAAAGTAGGGTAACCACATGCAAGAGGAGACCAGTGGATAACCCACAGCAGAAATCACTGCAATGTTATCTTCTTGAGACAAGTATTTCTGGTTATAAAGGATATTACAAGAACAGCAATAATAATAATAATAATAACAACAATAATAGTAATAATATTGCAGAAAGGTCCTTACTGCTTCCTATGATAAATATTATACTACTCTATATTGACCTGCCAGACTGAAAAACAAAAGAAGACATGATTTTCCTAAAAGCCTAAAATATATGTATGTGCAGAGATGCTTAAAGATGCATTCAGAAATATTTCATGTTTTTTATCTTATAGGATGAAAAAAATCCTGTCAATTATTCAGAAAAAAATATTTCTGAAATATTACAAAATATTGTAAAAATTATATTTACAAAATATTGTAAAAATAACAGTAGAAAAATACTATAATATATATATATAAAATACATAATGAGTGAACATTTCCTACTTGAGAGTCAGCTGAACTTTACCTACTTGAAATTCAAAGCAATATGTCCATAACTTACAATTAGCAATGGAAATATTGAAATAGTGTATTCAATTACTGTAATGTATTGAGCTATTTTAGAATTGTAATGAAATCAGGGGTTTGCCAGATGTAACATATTGCAACATATTAAGGTCAGGAATTTAACATGATGATAATCTTTGGAGTATAAAGAAATAAAAAGAACAGAATACAAACCAGAAGGATTGTGTGATATGTCCCCTTAATTTATGTCTTTATTTTTTTTTTTTTTTCTGTACAAATAATTTAAATACAGCAAGTAGTTAGTTTAAGCTATTTTGCTCCTTTAACTTCACCCCCTCCCACACACAAACAAGGCTAGTAAGAGCAGAAGAGTAGCTTATGTGGAACTAGCACTCTTATAGGAAGGGAATGAAATGGATGCGAATGCAGGTGAAGTCCCAACTAGTAATGTGCTGATGATCCAAAAATGCAAGACATAGTATTTTATTGGTAGCCCACAGGTCCAGTGTTGTTTTGCTATGTGGTCTTTTTCATTCTAGTCACTTAAGTGCAATGAGGACAAGCCCTTAGAAATAGGGATGTATTAGTATATATAATTTATTGAATGCTTAAAAAAAAAAATCTTTCTCACTCTAGTTTACCATGTATTATCAGCTGTGAAGTTGATATGAATATCAAGTGGCACATTTAGCCACAAATGCCAGTGTGTGGCTTTAACTTTTCATGCCTGTTAGACTGTAGCTTGTTGAATTTAATACTCCTCATGGCCCCTGTAAAAAGTAAGGGATTCTGATAACTGAGATAGCTTTCAGCCCAATATCTTTCAACTGCAAAAATTGATCCAAATCAGTATCAAAGATAAGGAAATGGTAGTTCTTGTTGCACGTGCAATTGCACTGAGCTTTCTGGGAGCACTTTTAGATATAGTTAATGAATTTGCAGCCAATTTCAAGGTAACTTCTACTGTAGAAATTGAATCAGAAACTTTGAACATTTAGCTATTACAGTTGTATAACAGGATTATATCTTGTTCTTCATGCTTCATGCCACTGCAAAGCCTGAGCTTCTCTACCTAGAGGATTTTCTGTGTAGTAAACTAAGAAATTGTAGATTTTCCACACTAATTTCTCACATGGATAAGTATAGTGCATGCTCTGACAAAGATTTCTCTGGTTTCATTACAAATAAATCCCATAACTAGTCTTTCCTATTTATTAAATACATCTGCAAACTTAGAGCCAGCCAATGGGAATCAAGTTGTATACAGAGTTGAGAGGAATTATGCTGTAAAATGTGGCTTCATTAGATAATCCTGCAACTGAAGCAAAAGGTATTGCACACAAATAATTAATGTGATATAGTGACAGAGCTGCAATTTTCCATCCCAGCCCAGCATGAGGTAGCCCACAGAGAAAAGCTGCAGTGATCTACCGGTACAACAAAAATCCCTGGAAAAGGTGACTGTTGGCATCAGAACCTTTTCTCAATACCCAGTTCTCTGGGAAAATGGACATCTGCTCATCTGATTACATTTTTTGTATAATCAGAAAAATAGACTATGAGCTCAACAAAGTTAATCAGTTGATTATGAGTTATATTGCTCATGATCAGTATGATCATGAGCTATATTGCTATATTAGAAAATAATGCATGATGTTTTGTGATGTTTCCAATAGCTTTTCAAAAGGAGGCCATATCAGAAGGAACATTAAACATCTAATGAACCATACCCAGCTGGAACAGACATGTTCTAGCTGGCATAGGAAGGCACTGACCGTATTCGTCCATAACATCAAGGCTGGGTATAGCTTATGGATACTTTTATCTTTTGGGTGATGATTTTTGCTCATGTTTCAGAAAATAAATCATTTGTTCCACCTGAACTTTATACCTTTCATGGAAAAGAGCAGTTAAATATGGGCAGTCCTTCTTCTTTACAGCATTTTTTTTTCTTTCTAATATATAAAAGTGACATCTAGTTGCCCAGCCCTATGATATAATTTGCCTGGTCATTATCCTCACAAGACCATTATTGAAACAAAGTACATGCACTCACAAGTTAGCCAGTGATCTTCAGAAAGAAACAAACAAACAAACAACAAAACAAACAAAAACAACAACAAAAAACTACATTACTGTATCTATCCTAGTCCAAATGTGGCTGTTTTTTTTTTCAAAGGAACAGGTCAAGAGACAGGAAAAAAACAAACAAAACAAAAAAAGAACTGTGCTGTCAGCTAATTCATGTCAGCTAATTCATTGCAAAGTAGCTTTTCCTTTTGATGATAGTCAGAGAGGCTGAGTGACTAATTTCCTAGATAAGTATTAACAAAAATAGTAAATACAAATAATAAAAAATAATAAAATGAGCTGGAGAAATGTAGCAAAAAAGGGGGGGGGGGAATCTAAGCACAAAGGGAATTTAGCCATAAAACAGTAGCAATTTTATGCTATTATTTGTAAATAAATGAAGGAACATCTGTAAACGGATACACACATATTTTTGACACACGTATTTGCATTTAATGCTGACAGTGACTCGGTGTCTCTGAGTACAATCTCAACACAAGATTTACTTCAGCTCCTCCTAGAGGGTGGTGAGGCACTGGAACAGGTTGCCCAGAGAGGTTGTGGATGCCCCACCCCTGGAGGCATTCAAGACCAGCCTGCTCTAGTGGTTGGCAACCCTGCCCAGAGCAGGGGAGTTGAAACTAGATGATCTTCAAGGTCCTTTTCAACCCAGGTCATTCTGTGATTCCTTTATGTGTCTTGCTTGTACTTGGACAACAGGAGATGGCAAAGATGGGAAGATATCTATAGAAAAAGAAAACTGTTCCCACTGGTACAATATATTCTTAACTGCTCTGTCCACCCTAGTTTTAAATTATTTTTATGATAGAGTTCCATAACTTCCTGGATAAATAAGATGTAGACACCAACATTCTCCAATTAATATTAAAAACAACTATAATATATATTTCAATGAATATCTCCAGTTATCAAATACAATTTATTTTAAATTTGGTTCCCAAATAACAAATCTAAAAAAAAACCAACAACAAACAAACAAACAAAAAAAAAACCCACACAGATTAAAACTGTTACACAAAGGTTTCAAATAAAGAAAATCATTTTCAATTGGTTTGTATTTACAAAGGTTTACATTTCTGAGGAATGAGGCAGTGCTCTAATTAGCTGAAACAATACAGGAAAAGTATATACTATTCTAATAATATATTCAACAAACCACTTCAGCCATTTACTCAGTTTGGTTAGTAATAATTAGAAAGGCAATTTTTCTAGGTGACTCTTAGCAAATCTGTTGTCTGCCTTTCTACAAATAAAAGAAACATTTATTGCTCCAGATTGTATGAGTAAAGATGTAAAACTTCAGAAGATTATTACAGTAACTTAAGAGAAATAGAAATGTAAAGCACATATTTAAACCTTTGCAAGTAACATTATCTACCCACCTGCGACAACTCTTAGTAGATCTGCAATGTGCAGAAGAGTAGTTACCCAAACTTGAAGAATCCTTTGCTCTAGCAAGCATGCAAAATGTAGCAAAACCTAGGACCAGGAGACCTGGTCCTCCTAAGATCCAGAACCCAAAGATTTACAGAGATATTTCTTAATAACCCACTGTGGATGTGGCAGTGCACATCCCTGCTGGCAGTGCATGCTAAGAGGATTCCCTATGCTTTTGTGATTACGAGTTCCCCTAACATATTGGCTGATGTTTTATGAGAGGAGACTTGATTTCCTTGCAAGCTCAGCCAGCTCTGCAGAGCAGCACTTCAGATGCTTCCAGCACTGTAAGGATGGTGACAAGAGGGGTGGGAAGGGCACAGAAGCAACACACCACTGTGCAGAAAAAGTTTCAAGGAGAAATCTAGAGAGTTAGCTTAGACTAGCCAGACATCTCTGAAATAAGCTCCCAGTACTAGAATACCTACTTGATCCCTCGAGGACCTGCATATCATGTGTCAAATTACATAGCTCCGAACTGACTAATCAGCTGTGGTTTTGCTGTTACTAGATGGGATATGGGAAGGGCATGTTGATTAGATGGTATGATATGTAATCTGCAGCTGCAAATAATTGAGGAATTAGCTTGCACACTAAATCAGTGGAAGATTGTTTGCATCAGGTCTTGCACATAGCAGTTTATGTAACAGTAGCAAGCTTTTATGGTCCAGGCCATTTTCACCCTTCATCTTGGGAAAGGTGTCTTAATACAATTAAAACATACAGTTACCACTTTACACACGGGTTATATAAATCTTTGTAACCAGGAACAACACAGCAAAGCTGGTAAGGGAGAGGTCTGCTCTGCTGGAGTCAGTATGTATAGAACCACTTTCCAGAAGCTAAGCTAGAGTGAATCACCAATACAAAGAAAGACCAGAATATTATAACAACATACACTGGATGACCCTGAGAACTGGAATCATGGAAAAGGAAAATTCAAAGAACAGAGTCCTAGCAGAGTGCAAGCATTAAAACAAAAATAATCTGTTGTCAACTGGGAGATGACAGCTGGGAAGCATCTTAAGGAAGGAGGGTTTTGGTATGCTGTGAGTGGCCAGTGTTAAAAGGTATGAAAAATACAGAAATATTTTATAGAAGTGTTACACAGAAGGATGTTAATGGTGTCATGCTGCTTATGAAATCATGAGGAGAGTAAGCAAAGGAAGGAAAATCACTATTTAAGCTGCAAGTCAATAGAGTGATGCACCCTGCAAATGCTGACATGAAACAGCCAGAGGTAAATCTAAGGCAGAAATAAGAAGGTTCAAAAACACTGCAATATTTTGGCCCAGAAACAACTTTCTACACAGAGAAGCAGAGGGATCTTTCCAGAATATATCAAACTGGTCAAATTCTTTAGGAACGGGGAAGTATGAGTAGATACATATGGCAGCCACACACTGGACTCAGTGGTGCAAAGGAAGCTTGTACTTTTTCTACGGAACAAAAGCAAATGGTGGGGAAATGATGCCACTGTGGACAGCACTTCTCTAGCAAAGCACCAAGAGCAGCCAAGATAACAGCTCTGAAAACGTGTGTTCTCAATGCACAGCTTCCTCTCCTGGGTCACTGAAACAAAAATAGCAGAACTTGCTATTCACATAACTTTTCACTGTTGCCCACTCCCATGTTAAAACCGGACCCTTCTTGAGTTTGATTAATCACAGAATCACAGAATTACCTAGGCTGGGAGAGACCTCCAAGATCACCTAGTCCAACCTCTGACCTAACACTAACAAGTCCTACACTAAACCATATCACTAAGCTCTACATCTAAACGTCTTTTAAAGACCTCCAGGGATGGTGACTCAACCACTCCCCTCAGCAGCGCATTCCAATGCCCAACAACCTGACTTTCAGTAAAGAAGTTCTTCCTAACATTCAACCTAAACCTCCCCTGGTACAACTTTAGCCCATTCCCCCTCATCCTATCACCAGACGCATGGGAGAATAGACCAATCCCCACCTTGCTACAACCTCCTTTAAGGTACCTGTAGAGAGCTATAAGGTCGCCCCTGAGCCTCCTCTTCTCCAGGCTAAACAACCCCAGTTCTCTCAGCCTCTCCTCGTAAGCCTTATGTTCCAGGCCCTTCAACAGCTTCGTTGCCCTTCTCTGGATACACTCCAGGACCTCGATGTCCGTCTTGTAGGGAGGGGCCCAAAACTGAACACAGTACTCAAGGTGCGACCTCACCATAGCAGAGTACAGGGGCACAATCACTTCCCTAGTCCTGCTGGACACACTGTTTCTTATACAAGGCAGGATGCTGTTGGCCTTCTTGATCACCTGAGTACACTGCTGGCTCGTGCTCAGCCGACTGTCAACCAATACTCCCAGGTCATTCTCTGCCAGGCAGCTTTACAGCCACTCATCTCCCAGCCTGTAGCGCTGCTTGGGGTTGTGCAGTGGCAGATGAGCAGCTCCAGGTACTGATCCCATAGCGTCTTGCTCAGGCGCAGGGAGTGCAGCCACTCCACAGCGCGACATCCTGATTTTCTCTAAACAACCCTAGGTTTCTCATGCATGTTCCCACTGTCTCTGGCCAATTTCTGCCTTCCCAGGTGATAAGTTGTTCCTTAGTTTCTTGTTCTGTCCTTATCAATGGCGGAACGCAAAAAGCAATGCAACTTTCCAAGACTCATTTTGGAGAATTAGAAAGCAGGTATTCTTTATTAACAGCGCTGGGTTATGTGGGGAATAATTCCATACAACATGTACACCTAAGCAAGACAAGGAGTACGTATTTAAGGTACAGTGATATACATATTCCTGCAATTCACAAGAAAGGGCAGGACTTATGCTAATGGTTTCTCAGACCTAATTATCATATTGTCCCTCCTGCTATCGCAGGCGCAGTAACCTCTGGTGGTTGCACTTTGGGGGCTTTCTGATGAAGGCTCATAATCTTCTTCATCTTGTACTTCTCTCCTTTCTGTTTTGCACATGCTCAGTCACTGTTTAACTGCTTCAGCACTTTTGATCTTTTACAAACTCAGCTAACTTATTTAAATTCTACTTTAGGCACCGTGTTCCTTCTTCAGCCTGGATTTTGTGGATAGAGCTGAATCTTCTTAGCATGTGAGGCTGATAAAACAACTGAGCAATTTAAACCTTGGTGGCTGCCACCGTCCCCAACACTTTCCCATTCCCATGACGACTTCTCATCCCCCAAATGACTTCTCACCCCCAAGTCTCACTTGGGGACCCGCCACCCGCAGCCGCTCCCCATCAGGAGCAGACATCCCCAAACCAATTGGCGGCGCGGGCAGCAGGAGAGGGCTGCGATCAGCACCCCCCTGACCCCCAGCCCTCCCCCCCCTTCTGACCAATGCAGGAAGAAGTGCAGGCAGAGGCTTTGCAGGGTGGAAAAGTCGTAATTTATTCCTGGGGTAATTGTGGCTGCCACCCCCAGCCCGTCCCAAGGTGAGGCGCGGCCGCCTGCTCAGTTGCGGGGCCTGGCCTGCCGGCCCGCGTGGTCGCCAGACCCCGGCTCCTCCTGCTGGACCCGACGTAGCCACTCTATGTCCTCCGGGTTGTCGTACCACAGGGGCAGTGGCAGTCTGTGCCTGTCCTGCCCCAAGCGCCAGGAGCGGCTGCGGACAAGCTGTCGTGGTTCAAAGGGGCTGCGCTCCCTGCGCCTGGGCGAGGCGCTGCGGGAGCGGTAGCCTGAGGGGCTCCTCTGCCGCTGCTGCTGCTGCTGCTGCCGCCGCTCCAGCCGCGCGTCGCGTTGCAATCTTCCGCGGGGTCGTCGGGCCAGGCGCACAACTCCAACGATGGGCCCGCGGCACAGTGGGCAGGTGTTTCTTTCTGCGGCCCAGGCCTGGATGCAATCCAGGCAGAAGGAGTGCCTGCAGGGGTCCACGCAAGCTGCGTTGGACAGCTGGTCCAAGCAGATGGGGCACGTCTCGTCCTCGGGGGCCTCCTCTGGCTGCTCCTGCTGCTGTGGCCGGCTCATGGTGCCTGCCGCCGCCGCGACGTGGAGCTGGTCGTCCTCTGGGGGAGGCTGCCTTGGTGGCAGGCGCTTAGCAGCAGCCTGGGGTCTTCAGCACCTCCCTTGCCTCGCGGGTCGCCGGCAGGACCTCGACGCCTCACGTGTCACCAGCGTGCCACCAGGAGGACTACTGCAGATAGAACCAGGAAGAAAATATTCTAGCAGCAAACAGACGTTAGCTTTCTAGGTTCAACCAAGTTGTCTAGAGTACTGTAGCTGTCAACATTCCGTGTATGGATTGCAAACATTGCTATTAGAATGGCAAATATGCTTATCATCGGTTATACTTGGCAAGACTGCGCTTAGGACAGATGAGGTACATAGATGTCTATAGATTTGAGACCCTTACCGAAGGCCCTCGATGGCTCGCGTGCAACAAGAATGGCTTCGCGTGTGCCTCTTGCAACACCTCCGCCTCTCTCTCTCCTTCCAGCCGTGGGACCTCGAGCTCTCGACCACCACCAGCCGGACTGGCCGCAGGCGCGCCGCTCAGGGCACTTATAGCCAGCCACCTTTTGTGAGGTCATAGGGTGACATCAGAAGGGTCTCGGGGTGTCCCTGATGGCAGCACTGACAGCGGTCACCTGACCGTTGTGAGACAATGCTGACGTGAGATGGCTGCTCCACGCTGACAGGAGCCAAGCATGGAGAGCGGTATCAGGCTAATTAAGAAAAGCCATCTCGGAAGAGACCGAACCCAGGAGTGGGCCAAGGAGTGGGCCCTAAGGTATCAAGAATAAAGTGTCACTTCAAATACCTGAGACTCCCGTCAAGTCAGTGCTGCCATCAGGGACACCCGGAGACCCTTCTGATGTCACCCTATGACCTCACAAAAGGTGGCTGGCTATAAGTGCCCTGAGCGGCGCGCCTGCGGCCAGTCCGGCTGGTGGTGGTCGAGAGCTCGAGGTCCCACGGCTGGAAGGAGAGAGAGAGGCGGAGGTGTTGCAAGAGGCACACGCGAAGCCATTCTTGTTGCACGCGAGCCATCGAGGGCCTTCGGTAAGGGTCTCAAATCTATAGACATCTATGTACCTCATCTGTCCTAAGCGCAGTCTTGCCAAGTATAACCGATGATAAGCATATTTGCCATTCTAATAGCAATGTTTGCAATCCATACACGGAATGTTGACAGCTACAGTACTCTAGACAACTTGGTTGAACCTAGAAAGCTAACGTCTGTTTGCTGCTAGAATATTTTCTTCCTGGTTCTATCTGCAGTAGTCCTCCTGGTGGCACGCTGGTGACACGTGAGGCGTCGAGGTCCTGCCGGCGACCCGCGAGGCAAGGGAGGTGCTGAAGACCCCAGGCTGCTGCTAAGCGCCTGCCACCAAGGCAGCCTCCCCCAGAGGACGACCAGCTCCACGTCGCGGCGGCGGCAGGCACCATGAGCCGGCCACAGCAGCAGGAGCAGCCAGAGGAGGCCCCCGAGGACGAGACGTGCCCCATCTGCTTGGACCAGCTGTCCAACGCAGCTTGCGTGGACCCCTGCAGGCACTCCTTCTGCCTGGATTGCATCCAGGCCTGGGCCGCAGAAAGAAACACCTGCCCACTGTGCCGCGGGCCCATCGTTGGAGTTGTGCGCCTGGCCCGACGACCCCGAAGAAGATTGCAACGCGACGCGCGGCTGGAGCGGCGGCAGCAGCAGCAGCAGCAGCGGCAGAGGAGCCCCTCAGGCTACCGCTCCCGCAGCGCCTCACCCAGGCGCAGGGAGCGCAGCCCCTTTGAAGCGCGACAGCTTGTCCGCAGCCGCTCCTGGCGCTTGGGGCAGGACAGGCACAGACTGCCACTGCCCCTGTGGTACGACAACCCGGAGGACATAGAGTGGCTACGTCGGGTCCAGCAGGAGGAGCCGGGGTCTGGCGACCACGCGGGCCGGCAGGCCAGGCCCCGCAACTGAGCAGGCGGCCACGCCTCACCTGGGGATGGGCTGGGGGCAGCAGCCACAATTACCCCAGGAATAAATTACAACTTTTCCACCCTGCAAAGCCTCTGCCTGCACTTATTCCTGCATCGGTCAGAAGGGGGGGGAGGGGCGGGGGAGGGGTGCTGAACGCAGCGCTCTCCTGCTGCCTGCGCCACAGATTGGTTTGGGGATGTCTGCTCCTGATGGGGAGTGGCTGCGGGTGGCGGGTCCCCAAGTGAGACTTGGGGGTGAGAAGTCATTTGGGGGATGAGAAGTCAACATGGGAATGGGAAAGCGTTGGGGATGGGAGCAGCTGCAAAGGTGACCTGGCCCGACTGGGACAAAGGCTGACAGCAAAAGCCTCCTAAAAGCCTGCCAGAAGAGAATGCCTGCCAGCTGGGAACCGGGCCTGGCAACCTGCAGCATCCTTGGAAGGCGCTGCTGGCCTCCTGCAAGTGCAGCCTAAGGGTACCTAAGAACCAGAGACTTCCTGAAGACACCACCACCAAGGGCAAAAGCAAGGAACTACAAGAGCAACGGACTGTCTGAGAAGGAGGAACGGCTCTGGGAAAGGTGTCCTTCTCAGAGACTAGGAAGCATCGGTGTCTATCGCTTGTCTCAGGTGAAACACAGAAATTAGCAGCGGCTTTTGGCTGCTCTAAGGAGGTGGTGTCCTCTGCCCTCTTCTGTCTCTCTTGATAGAAAAAGGACTCCTTTTCGACCCAAAATGGAGCGCCTCTCTCCCTCAGAACTTCCTGTGCTGCACAAATTGTTCTTGCCTACACGACATCCTCAATCCATTGAACCTTTGCTGGGGATGCCCGGCTGACTCCCAACTCTTTGACAGGAGTCTCATGTCTTTGCAGTGACACTTTGTTCTTGATTCCTTGGGGCCCACTCCTGGGTTCGGTGTTGCGAGATGGCTTTTCTTAATTAGCCTCATACCTCTCCCCATGCTTGCCTTGAACCACAGAACATTGCCTAGTGGTGGTCTGTGGCCATGTGTAGTAAAGAGAACTTTTCAGCAAAGAAGGCCTCCGTGTCCTTGTGTATTGCAGCATCCTACCAACTCCCACTTGCCATCTCTCTACAGCTGCAGGGTGGGGGCATCCCTGAAGGGGTCAACCCTCTGGAAGGTCACGGCATGAACTTCACTGTTGTCAGAAGCGGGATTCCGTAAAATGCGCGCTCAGGGATGCTTTTGAGGAGCTGCCGGGAAGTGCACGAGGCTGTCCTGGTTTCAGCTGGGACAGAGTTCCTTGTCTTCCCAGTAGCTGGTATGGAGCTGGGTTCTGGATTTCGGATGACAGTGATGCTGATAACACGCCGATCTTTCAGTTGTCGCAGAGCACTGCTTACACAGAGTCAAGGACGTTCCAGCTGCCCATACCGCCCTGGAGCCAGGAGGCTGCGGGTGCACCACGAGCTGGGAGGGGACGCAGCCAGGACAGCTGGCCCAAACGGGCCAGAGCCATGTCCCATACCGCATGGGGTCGTGCTGAAGACTAGGACTGGGCAGGAATCTGATGTGATAAGTCAGACTTCTGCTGCTTGGGTGCTGGCTGGGCATTTTTTGGCAACTGGTGAGCAATTGCTTTGTGCATTTGTTTCTCGTATTCTTTTTTCATTACTCTTTTGTTGTTGTTGTTTTTTTTTTTTTTCCTTTTCTTTCTGTCCTACTGAGCTATCTTTCTCTCAGTCCTTGAGTTTTACTTTTTTTCCAGTTCTCTCTCCCATGCCACCACGGGGGAGTGAGGGTACACATGTGTGGTGCTTATCTGTCTTCCAAGGGAAGCCACAACAAAAACACGGCTAGGTGGTTTAATAAAGAACATAGTGTTGAAGAACTAACAATTTTTTTTATTTAGAACAGTATATTGCCCGCAGCATTTATCTGTAAGTACTATAAGAATCGGATTATTTCTTTAAGTTTCTGAAGAAGTTGTTGTACAACCTGTGAACAGTCTGAATGGACCTCTTCTGTAATAGACTGAGTTCTCCTCAACATCGAAAGCACAGTGTCTGCTTAGATCTCTTTCACATTCCCAAAAAGTAAACCCTTTTGAAGACTAACAGATTTGTCAGCTATTTGTGATTTCAGACAACTCTTTTAAATGTCCCTCAAGTGTACAGAGGTGGTAACTAGAATGAATAATATTCGAAAGATCATTGCTGATTACATAAAACAAACACGGAGAGAAGCTTGTATTTCCCAGGGAACTCTTCAGCAGTTAGATGTTCTTGACTTTGCTGAAACTTGTCCATCATGATATTCTGAACTCCAAACCGTGATCTTGATTTTCATTCATCTAACTATACTGCCTTTTTCCCCAGCTTTCAATAAATGTGCATACTACTGCTAAAATTGGATCAGATGCCATGTTTTGTAAATCTACTTACTAAAACCAAACCTCAAGCTTTGTATCTGACACCTTCCCCAACCACATACACCTGTGTTTCATAATGCTTTAGGTAATTTTCAGTGAAAGCACAGTATAAAGTGTTTTATTTTCTGTACATCTCCCTAATCTTTTAAGAGCCTCATCCTGTCCTCTAAGTCCTATTCTTCTCTTCACATTGCAAATTTTTCAAGGACTTCAGGATATGAGCTGAAAATAACTTCAACTTTCCTTCCTACTTGTTGGGATTGGGATACTATCCTTAGCTGTTCCCAACCACTTTTCCCACTCCTGAGAGGATTATTAGGTCTGCACTGAAGTACCTTAAAGGCTGCTGTTGCTGAGCCTCCCTGGTATGCATGTACAGACTCCCTCCCCTGCCTTTTTGCCCTTTCCTCAATTGCTTTTAGTTCTTAGTTATAACTACAGAGCTTGTTAGTCTGGCATTCATCTAACTACTTCTGCTAACCTGGTATAGGTTAGCCAAATGTATTCACATGTAAGACAACTTTACAAAATCATTTTATAGCCTTGCTTCTAGATTTCTTGTTTTTCTATTGTACAGCCTGTTGATTGAGAACCAAATTCTACTGAAAATCAATAGCAGAAACTGTTTCTACATTTTCAGCTACAAAGACTCCACTAATAATTTAATTAATAGCATGTAGAACATGTATGGTTGCAGTGAAATTTTTAATGAAGAGAATGAATACTGAGTAGAATAAGTAAGAGCTGTGATATCAGGTTCAGAACAAGGTATTCAGGAAGCAAGGAAGAGAAGCCATGTAATTCCCTTTGTTTATCCATAAGCCCTTTTTCTCATGAATCTGCCACTTTGGAGAGTCTGACAAAAGCAGTGTCATTAAACACACACTCAGTTTTGTATAGCTTTGGATTGTCCAAACTTTTCTATCACAAATATAAATGTACCTTACTTCTATCATTATAGTTTAACAATTAAATGACCTCTAAAGACAGAAACATCAGTTTCTTTCCTTTCTTGCATGTTGTTCTGTTTCTATTTAGGTTTCTTTGTATGCTTTGCCCAGTACATCTCCCACACACATTTACTGCTTTCTCTCAGTCTCCTACTTGCAAGCTTCTCCACCCTCCCCTCAGGATGTATTTCTAGCAGCTGGGTTCTCTCCTACACAGATCATCCCTCCTTGTACTGTGAAATAGCAAGCCAACCACGTCGACATAAATGAGGCTACATTGAAAGAAAAAAGCCATTTGCTATTAAAAAAACCACCTCCATCTCAAACAAACTGATTTTGATGCCTTTGATTTAATGACACATCCCTTCACAGACTCACATAAAACAACACTAAAACACTGAGCTATTAGTTTCTAAATTTTAAATGATATTAATGCATACTTTCAAGATTGTAATCTGAATAAAAATCTTCCACCATAATAGTGATTACACAACGATTCTTAAATATTAAAAGGTATGACATTATTCCAGAAGACCATAGAAACAAAACATATACACGTGCTCTGACAAATATTGTCCTCATTAAGTACATCTCCACAGTCTAACTCTTTTTCCAAAGCTTGACTATTTGTTTGTCTATCTACAGTTAAGCACATGTTTTATAGTATTCATATCCTCTAAACAGTAGCTACGTATTTGAGGACAGTATAGGTAAGCACAGTTTAAAGAGTTTCCATCTGCTTCTCTCATTGCTATAGGTAATGAAAATGGTATCAAAGTATACCAAAGGTGCAAAATGCTCTGCATTCTTGTACTGTTTTTCTTGCACTCAAGAGGTAATTTAGGAAATGTGTTTCTAATGCAAGTCATTTCGTCTGTGCAAAGGTTAAAGCTATTTTCTTCTAACTCTTCATCTCTTCTGGAGAAGGTGCGTTCACTTTCTTTGCTGCTCAGAAGCCACTCAAACTCTGGACACCCAGACCTCCTGCCACATAACCATGCTGTACATCCAGTCTACATGCATCCACCTAGATTATTTCCTAGTTCTCTTTGTAAATTATTTGACTACTGTACAAATCTGACTGTTTTTTATACTGCAGTTTCTGCACCATAGATTAAGTATAGGGGACAAAATCAAATCTTGGTTTGTTTATTGGAAGTTTCATTTCAATATAAAATTTTTAATTCTTACCATGGTCTGTAAGTTTAGACATGCAGAGTTGACTTGATCTCTCATTTTCACTTTGTTCATCGCATCCTACGGACACAGAGTCACATGTAATGACTGGCTCAGAATGAATTAGCAGTTTTGAAGTCTGTTCATCAGATTCCTTAATCAAACAAAGCAGCACAGAGAAAAAGGTACAGTTAGAGCTTTCAGCAGGACCACAATACAATGGCTGCCCTGATCCACACAACTGCAGGGACTCATATTAAGCAAAAAAACAAAACAAAACAACAACAAAAAAACCACCCTCCTAACTCTTTTCTAAATGATCAGCAGTGACTCAGCCACAAGCTAACACAGATTTAACATGCTTTTTTTCTCCAGAGATAATGAGAAACAGAAACTAGAGTACACGCTACAGAAAAGATAGAAAACAAAACACTAAAACAAATCTTATTATTTCTGTGATGCTTTTACTATTTCCAAACTGATGCTGTTCACTGTATGATAAAACGTAGTACCAGTACTGAACAGGACTATCTTCTGTTGCAGATACCCTAAAAGCAAAGGTCACGTTATACTGGGAGGCATTCCAAGACTTTATTCTTGCTAAGAAGACAGTTTAAATGTTAATATTCTTTACTAATCAAATGAAAAGAACCCACAGCCATGCCAAATAAGAGCGTTTAAAGGATTACAAATCCTGAAAATGAATGTATTTTGAACTCTGATTATCACACAAAAAATCAGTAAGTCCATTTCAGAGAGCAGATTTAGATTTACGGGTGTCTAAACAGAAACTTGTTCAATAAATAGAGAACTTGTTGAACTGTGTCTGAACATCTGACTATAATTGCTCTCATCACAGATGCACAGGGTTCAGCTAAGTGGTCCAGGCTTCGATGCACTTCCAAATTGTTAATCTCTGGACCGGACTGTCTGTGTAGTCCTAAAGAAAGTGTGTGTAGAACAGAAAAGAGGTACATTGAAAGTGCATAAACAAGGTATCCAAAACAACAGCCCATACTTACATGTAGGACATCGACATTCAGCTGCTGAAAATTACGGGACCTGAATTCTTGCATTCTTTTGATATTTTCTTGATATTTTTCTTCTGCCAGCTGTCTGTAAATACAGAATATTTGTGATTAGGATATGATATCAGGGATTGCACAAAGGGATCTTCTAATAGTAGATGTGGAAAAGCAATTTCCATAATCAGCGTGCTACGGTGCCAAACATTCATGGCATCTGCTCAAGGTGAGGTTAGTTTTAGTGAACTCAGAAACAGATCTCAGGCCTTATTTCCAAACAGTTTTTATATTTATCTTTCACAATGTGCATAACTTAATTGAAAAATAGTAAATTATCAGTCCAAGATGCTTTTGTCTCTTCCAAAGATCTTAAACATGTCAGACTTTATTCCACTGTGTAGTCCAGGGTCCTTTCAGATAAAGACAGGCACACAACACTTGTGTGCTATGAACACTTCTCCTGGGGTACAGTTGGTAATTGTGCTTTTTCTGTGCAGGACTACTTATGCTACATCCTACATTAAGCAAACCCTCCAGTTTCCATCACTAAATATCCTAATCTCTTCTATGTCTAGATTTGCACTGCTGAGAGCAGATCTCCAGTGTGAGAAGGTACTATGTTTTTGCACTGTTTCATATTTTCAGGCAGAATCAGCTGGCAATAACCCAGAGTTGAAGTTGAATTGATCCATTTTGAAGATTCATGACTGAGAATAAGATTAATTTTTAATTTTAATCTAAGATTCTAGATTAATATGTTGCCTTTACATTACAAAATAATATATTTACTTTTGTTGCTGGAGAAAAATGTGAAAAATAAATAGAAAATTTTAAAATGAAAGAAAGCAAAGAAAATGAAAAGCAAACTACAAAGATCCTGCAATTAGTATTACTTCCTAATTTCCATCCAGTAAAAAAAAAAAAAACAGAGAGACTTCCTATATATAAATTTCATATAAGAATGGGCCTACCATATTATTGTAAAAACCATGTAGAAGAGGTGTTACATTTTATATAGTGGTTTCATTTCAATGAGTTTTTTTTTGTTGTTGTTGTTGTTTTAATGAGAATAAACTTGCATACCATCTCCAGTCTCAAACGCAAGAGTTGGTGTCAAACAGACAAAAATGCTAATCAGACATGTTTTCCAAAAGGAAATGAAAGCCTTTATTTTTTTTATTTGCAGCTTTTGGGTATGGACACAACAGGCTGTCACAAGTAACACTAGTGATTTTACAGAAAATTTTCTCTCAACTGCGATTACTATTCATTTGCAGGTAGATGCAACAGCTACAAAGTTACTGAGGCCATAAATTCAGACTTCATGTTACTTTCCAATATTTCTCTGTAGTAAGATGTCATCGCCTTACTGAACTTCTAGCTTGCTTTGGCATAACAGTGTTAAGATGCTGATTCTCATGATCAGAAATAATTATTCCTCTATTACCCCTTATAAATAACTGACATTTGTTAATTTACATTGCACTTTGCAAGACACTTTTGAAGAAAATGTTAAAAATGAATGTGGAGCTTTTCTGATTTTCATTCACATCAGAGGAAACACTGAACATTTTTAATGGGCAAAAACTAGAGTGTGTCATCAAAACAGTATTTTCCTTCTATTTAAAAATGGAATTCATGCACAGATATACAGCCTTCAAGATGTTTCCCACATGCCACTCAGAAATGGTACTTAAAATCCTCCCTTTCATTGCAACTTTCTTAATAGAACGATAAACTATAAAGCCCATGTAACATGTTGACCCCACTGTTTGGTCATTTGATAAGATTATTTTTTCTGAGCTATTAACTTCCATTGACAAATCTCTTAGGACAAAAGAATTGAAAAAAGCTGTACTGTAACTAAATGTCTGACTCCTCAGAATGTGCAATCCTTAAAATGACAAGTCATTAACAAAATCCCCTATTGTAATGAATCTGTAAATCTCTCGTGTAGTTATTTAACCCGAAATACTATGCTCAAAGTACCAGTTTTGGGCTAAAGCTCTGACTTTTTTTCCTACATAAATAATTCCTATGATTTAACTCACCAAAGTGAATGGGGATTCACTTTGAGTAGCTGAAGACTTTTTTTTTTGAATTTATTCTTACTTTTATTTTTAACTTGACTGTTCTAGTTCTCTCATTAGACTGCTGAAAGAGGAAAACTGCACACTTAGGGCACAAAACTAACGTTATGCACAACTTACTTCAACTTCTTTGCTTTCTCATCTGCTGCATTTAACTTCCTCAGCCTCATTCTTTCCCGTGGTGTCATTTTCTGAACTTCAGACAGTTGCTGTAGAGTCTGCAAATGAACTTTCCTCTGCCTGAAATTGAATGCATGCCAGCTTATTTTCATATAAAAATGTAAACATTGGTATTTTGATTTGATATTGAAACATACTGACATTTCAAATGGAATAATTAGAAAGTCACAGGTACTATAACAGACTAAACAGACCTTAGTGTGGAAAGCAAATGCTTCTTTTACATTGAAATGTTTAAACTTAGACTTAGATTAATGAAGAACATGAATCATTTCAGGCATTTCATGTGAGAACAGAAAAACGTAAACTCAGCTCCTTAAAAGAACACATGTTGAAGCACAGTGAAATATTTTCCCTGTCAGGATTCGTTATTGAGCGTATTACAAATCCAAAGGCAGTTTTTGAATGAGAACCACAGAAAAAAAAGAAATACCATTCATACATTTTGCATTGATTGTTACAAGTTGGCTGCAATAAAAGATAGCATTAATGCATCTTCAATGAAAGCCATAATCATCATGTTGTCCTCTTGAGTTTCTGGTCCTAATCAATAAAAACAATTCACTGGTAAAATGGACTCCATGGACCATCCTTGAAAGCTGAGCATCAGTTATTGACATTTGTATCTCAGCTGTATTTATGCATACAGGAGAGCAATACTAGACCTATATCAGAAAAAGGACATTAATTTCAGATTTTACCTCACATCATATAGTAATTGCAAAAATTGAACCATAATTTGCAATGACATAGCACTCATATTTCACTCACACCAAAATTTTGCATTCTTTTTATTCATGATAACAAGTTCTCATTTTAAATATCTATTTTTGCTCTTATGAGATAAACTCACTTACCATCTAAGAGCCCAGTTCTGTAAGCATATAAATTGCAACACTCCTTGCAGACTACCATTTTGAAATCAGTATTTTAATAACTGAGAAGCTTTCATTATGCTTTTCAAATGTTGACTACAGAGGGAAATAGTGTAAAGATATGAAAATTACTGTGAAATATGAAAGACTAAGGACAAAGACAAGAAGATTTTAATTATTAATAAGAATGGAACTAACTCCTCAAGTATGAATAATGCAGAAATATTTCTTGTCCCCTGTTAAAAAAAACTTCTGATTTAAATTATAAGAACCTCATGGGAAAAAAAGTCATTTTTCATCCAATTTGAAACTGAATTCATACAGTTTTTTTCTTACTTAAATATTTAAAATTTATGAATTGCATGGAACTGGAATAAACTAAGCCATTAGAGACTTTTACTAGAAGAAACCAGACTCAACTATACACACCAAAAATAATTTCTGGTGAGGAAAAAAATCATAAATGTAAAGTAGCAATGACTGGGGAGGACGCCATAACAAGCAGCTCTCTGTACACACACACGGACTACAGCACATGAGGGAAACTCACTACGTTTAAATTATTTCTCCACCACTTTTTTTTTTGCATGCCACCATTTTTCAGATATTTTTACTTCATTGTACCTACCTCTTTAGATATGGGCTTGCAAAAAATATTTGGCATTTTGCTTACCAGTAGCAATACAGAAGCTAACATTCTCATAAATGCAATAAAAGTCATAATAGAATTATGCATGTCTGTGTATTCTAAACATGTAATCAAAAAAGAATCAGACTATAGTACATTTGAAGATGATTTATAATGAAGCATCTCCTAGGACTCCTTTTTTTTTTTTTTTTTTCAAATTGATGCTCTGAAAAGTTCAAGGTAAACTTCTGTGCTCTAACAAAAATAGCTCTTATCCACTGCTGCACAGTTTTTAGGATTCTGGTCTTCAGCACAGAGGAGCTGACTTTTTAATGCTTTTAACAGAAGTATAAGAAAAAGATGTTTGTAGTTAGAACTTGCTCTTCATCTTACACACTTGAGACTTCCTTTTGAACAAAAATAATTATAGACCCTGGGATATGCAATCATGTCCTGCCTGTGTGTTAGCTCTGTCAATAAGCGATGTCCACTTGGAAGGTGATGAGACTTGATATATTCAAACTAATGACAAAGGAACATAGTATATTTTACGGATAATATAAAATGGTTTCATCAATCTGTTCTAGAAACACAGGGATGTTTGAGGTGCAGGTATACATTTCACAGGTAAAAATACTGCTTCCTGAAAGCTTCTATAATCTTTTGATGCATATGGATAGTTTGAAATCCTATACGGAATGTAGGTGAAAACCCACAAAATAAAGGCACGGATTAAAAGTTTTTTGAAGATTCTCATAGTGCATGTTTTAATAAGCATTTAACATTCAACATAATTTATAGAGAGTTCGCATAATATTTGGGCAAGATATCAGTGCCTCAAAACTAGTTAAGGTATATCTCTGAGGAACATCTCTGCAGTTAACTATATTTCATTTGAATAAACAGGAATCCACTCAAGAGTTAATTAATTCAACCTGAACACAGCAGCAATAAGCAAAAGATATGTCTAACATTTCCTGAGTACAGCACATCCGCCTGTGTAACTGTAGTGTTTCCAGTATACTAGCAAAGAGCTATTTGTAGCAGAAACAAGAACAGAAGAATATTAAGAATACCAAGAATTAGACAATACAGGCATCATTTGTTATTGCCTCTTATATCTATGCTTGCAAAGTTCAACAATGTGTTTATACTGAAGTGGAGACCAAAACAGAGAACTCTTGTCTGATAAGAGGACAGAGACTCATCTGACAATGAGAGAAAGCAAGAACAGAAGTGACAGGGTGGAAACTCTTAACTACAATTTCGAGCCATGAGAGCTTTACTGGTATATTCTAAGCAGTCACACCAGGTAACAAAAACGTACAGAATATTTTTCTGTGTTGAATCCAATGTCTTTATTCCACATCCTTCCTATCACTGTTATTAAACAACCCTTTCTTTTGCAAAGTTGCAGCTGATCAGTTCTCCCAAAGGAATACTAGCAAGCAGTAGACTTGGTAACAACTGCAAACTGACCACAGCTGAAAAACTGCAGGCCTACACTGAGAACAGAGGTCACAAAAAGAATGAAGGGAAAAGGCAAATTCCCTTGAATCTACTGTTAATTCTGAATTGGTGCATGGGCTTCTTCATTGCTACTATTTATTCATTCAAAAGAAATTTCAGATAGCTGTTGAAGTCTTGGAAGTTATTTAGAGGAAATAAAAAATGGAGATGACTGCTATGTCTGCACAGGATCACAAACTCCTGATTTTGAATGTGCTATCTCCTAACAGAGCAAAACCACATCAAGAAAACTCGGGGACAGCAAGCAAAGAGGAATGGAAGCTGCCATTGAAACCGCGCAGCTAATTTACAAAGGCAAAATGAAATTGCCCGTGCTGACATTTGCTTTAATCACTGCTGCACCATAATTCGAAACAATTAATTAATTTAATATATATTCAGTACCTAAAAGAGAGATCATGTGCAAAGGCAGTACTGATTTAAGAGCCAAGAAACCCCACTAGTCTTAACTTCTCACAAGAAAGCTACAAGACAAATATAATAGCATCCTATGGATGTATTAGCTGAATTGTTTAAATGTTTATGTCTTCATTTTTACGTCATTTAGGAATCATAGCCTTCACATTCAACAATTAGTCAGTACACAAACAACAGTACTATAAATGACCATGACTTAACTAAAATGATGATCTAAGCCTTCAAAATATACAGACAAAGGTCCTAACTTAATTACATACCCACTGTTACTAAATTAATTTGTGCATATGCTACATACACATGCAAAATTTACGGTTCCAGAATAAAAATATTTAATTATTACATCCATTTTTTACCCTAAATTCTGATTATGCAACTCATTAATGTGGTTGTCTTGTATTTCTGGGGAATGGCAAAATCCCTTTAAATGCAAAGCATAAGGAGATTAACACAAATATTTGTTTACAACAGGATAGTATTTGGCAGCACCATAATTGTTTATAGTTCTGCCCACAAAACACTTAAAAACACTTACACAGCATCAAAAATGGGAGCAGCTTCTTTCTGCCAGTTAAGCCCCTTGTCTTTCACATTCATATTTGTGTATTTGTACTGTATATTCTGTAAAGAAATAAAATAGAAGCAGTATCGATGCTTGAGGCTAAAATGATCCAGATTCCAATATGACACAAAACAGCCCTAATGTAAAAAATGATTGAGCAGTTTCCTTCCCTAGTTCCTTAGAAAGTCAAATAATAAATACGTTGGAACCAGGGACCAAAAAAGAAAGATGCACTGTTTTTCATTAAAATTATGACTAACTATAACAGTTAGAGATTACACATACACAGGCCAAATGATCTGCACTTGTTATGCATAAATATCCATTCCCCTTATTACTCATAAGATTTTAAAGGGGGGTATATTCAGCATGTAGAGTGAGAAAGGCTTAATTTCTCACTGCCTCTCTGCCTCAGTCATATCATAATTTAGCTCCAAAAGTCCCCTAGATTAATGTTCCCACTGGCTGCTCTCTAAGTTATTTTTTCTCTACACATTTTCTGTCTCCAATCTACTTTTGTAAAAAACATACTCAAGTGGCAAGCGTACAGCTATCGCTTTTTCTTCTTAGATACCTTTAGTTGTTCATCAACATAAGGGATTTTTAGGATCTCTGCTGCTGCTGGTCTCATCAAAGGATTCTTATTTAACATGCTGAAACATTAAGAAAACAGAAGTGATAATTCAGTGATTTTCCAAATTAACTTAAGAAACTGATAAACAAGAGAGCAACATACCTGCTCAGCACTGCATTCAGTTTGCTTGGATATCTATCAGGAAGAGAAGGTGTATCACCTTCTACAATTTTTAGCACAACTGACAAAAAATTGTGTCCAGAAAATGCACGGTCCATACAGCACATCTCGTATAAAATGCATCCCAGAGACCTTGAAGGATAAAACAATTGGAATAGTATAGATATTATTTTTACAAGTAGCATGCATAGTGACATTACGATAAGAAAAGTTACAATTGCATTTATTTTTTTTCTTGAGAATAGCATATTTTACTATTATGCTATTCTTTTCATCTGCAAAGATTATGATTCATTATTCAGGTCAACAACTGGCATCATATGAAACAGAAGCAACCATCATTCTATTTTGATAAATGCAGGCAAAAACCTACAATCTGTATATATATATATATAAATACATATACATATATATATACATATACAAATATTATACACATATATACAGGTATATAAACACTCATTTGGTCACACATTCAAAATAGATTCCAAAACTGGTTTGGAGTCAAAAAATTATCAAATTTTAGATGACCACATTATATTGAAACACATAAAACCAAATTTCCTCAATTTTTTATTCGGAGATGAAAAAAAATGAATATGCCAGGCTGGAGACCTAGCTGAGAGCCAGTGTCAGATTTTATTTATCAGGTTCTTATTCCTCAATCCTAACAGAGATAGCAAACACCACCAAGTTGAATATTTTAACATAAACACTCTCATAATGATTTATGTAATGACTACTCATAACAGCTTGCACTTTGATTGGCCTCTATCTGACTAATATATATTTTTTTAAATAGAGATGCTGTGCTTTCCAGGCTTTGAATCATGCCCAGTATCAGCTCCAGTTGATACTGGAGTGCAGGGGAATACTGATACTGACACAGGAGAATACAGATACTGATATTCAGGAGAACAGAGGCAGTGCCAAGTGACTTGATCAAGGTCACAGAAGACATTGGTGAGAACCAGCTACAGGACCAGACTCACCCAGGTAACCAACTTAAACAGCACAGCAACTCTACACTTCATGTAATATTTGATTGGGGTACTTATAATTTACAGCAGTACGAAAATAAAGCATACTGGTAATATTTAGAAGCATGTATAGGTGAATGGCTTTGGTAAAAATGGTATAAACATTATCTTTGAAAGCAAATAATGAATAAATTTAAATTATTCATTTTGGTTAAAGAAGAGGAATAAGTTCAGTCCATCTGATAATAAAAGAGCACAAGCAAATAATTTTAGAGCTGAAACTCATGCTCTCTATATGATGTAAATAAGCCCAAGGAGAAAGAATAGAAGGGCTTTCTCACTGGTGCTTTCCAAAGATCTATCTGAAAACAACTAGGAGAACATTTTTGCTAAAAACTGCCTAACTATAGAGGTACCTAAATAACTGCCCAGTTTCTTGAAGTTTTAACTGTCAACCAGCTTTCAAACTTCCAAAATCAGTAAACAGTAACACACAGATGATGCTCTGCATTTACAATCTATGTTCAAACTCTGAAACAAGATAATGACTACATGAGAAAATACTTTACAACAGAAGTGCACACATGGCATCTGAAAACATCAAACAAAAATGGAAACCAACCAGAGGGAAGAAGAAAAGGAAAATCGCAACTTGATAGACTGTACTAAAATTTTTTATTTTTTTATTTTTTTTTTCAGAATCAGTTTTTGGCGGCTGCTTAATTCTGGCAGCTAAAAATTGTTTAATGAGCCATTAGGAGAACAGGATTTACCACATGAAGGAAGCCCATTTATTCAGCTAGCTGAGTCCTCTGAATACACCTGGGACTTTGGAGAAAGATGAAAAAGAACACCCGAGGCATTCTGGTAAAGCTGGGGCAGCGAACAGGCTGCCCAGGGAAAACCCCATCTGTCCCATCACAGAAAAAAATAAAGGAAAGAAAAAAAAAAAAACAAAAGCAGGGAAAAAAATAAAAAGTGGATTTTTTTTTTCTTTACTGCAAAATACAACTCTTTGAAATGAAATAAGTAGTTCCTATGCTGAGAAATGTTGTCCTGAATCCTAGAGCAAGGACACTTCTTCCCAGGACAGCTGCTGAGCTGTAGTTGCCTAAGGAAGTTACCAAGCTTTTGCCTCAAGACTGCATTTCTCAGAGCAGTTGTGTTTCTACAGTCCCAGCCTAAGCATGTTGTAAGAAGCAAATTCAGCAAGAGAAGATTGCTTCCTGATTCCCATGAGCAATTTGCCAATGACCAAAACATATAATTTAATTACTTTTATAATCTTAGCTTGTATAACTGGCAGTGTTAAAAAATTCTAAAATGGCCATTAAACTATCCAGCCAGAGCATTTGGTTTAACAGCTTCCTATGTTTGTGAATAGGTTCAACAAATGTGCTAAACAGCACTTCATTTCAGCAAAACTGATGCATGATTGTTTCACATTGAAGCCACTTATGCTCAATTTTATAATAAAAAGGAGCATTTGCACAGGTTTCAGTATATTCTCTACAATATCAACGGACAGACTTCTAAGTTCTTCTCAGGAGAAACCACCCTGTGGTTTTTGGTGCTACTTGTTTACATAAGCATTGCTGTCCCTTTCACATCTCCTGGTATTTTGTAGAAATTTCTAAACTTCGCTACAGTCCTTCAAAGGCTGTAAGATGCACGTTAGCTTTTTAATGAAACGCTAAAAGCCAGATAATCTAAATGCGTATACCTTTGTGGCTTGTGCATCTCAGTCTGAGTGTACCAAGTCTTAAGAATTTGCTGACTCCAAGGTCTATGAGAAATACATACATGTACGTACATATGTACCATCATGACACTCTCATCCACGGCTTTTCAGATCTTCATGGCAGGGTTTATCCAGCTGTAGTTGTGCAGTGCTTATCATCAATCATCCTGCCTATTTCTTTCTAATAGTCATTGGTGTCTAAAGGACACAAGTAGATCTTGATCATATGGCTCAGTCTTTCAAAAGTGAACCAATTGGATAGAATGGCAGCATACTAAGTCTCATAATAACTAATTGCTGTGGGGTCTTTTGGTGGGAAAGGATCGAGGTAGTCTGTGCACCCAAAACCTCACTTGATTTTTAAATACCTCTACATACTTGATGGATACTTCCATTGAATTATCCCAAAAGACTCTCCTGACTGTCCTCTCAGGGTGTGATTAAGGCTGAGCGCACAGCAGCTTTTGAAAAATAAAACAAAACAAACAGAAACCGCACATATAGAGATTATAATATTGCTATATATATTATTTATCAGGTTTACTTTTCATATGCCATTATGCTGACTATGCATCTCCCCAGCACTTTCAAACATTTTGAGTTTTCAGGAATCCTTCCAGCTTCTAAACTAGAGTCGAAGGGGGAAGGGGCTAAAACCAGGCACGCCGGTGAAAACCTAAGGGAAGGTACGCTAGAATCAGAGGGGCTCGGTGGCAGTGAGGTCCTTCGGGCAGATCCACAAGGTGCTGAGTGTAAGGAGACGCACCTGAAGTGCTTCTACACGAACGCACGCAGTATGAGGAATAAAATGGATGAGCTAGAAGTCCTGGCCCAGTCCCGCAACTACGACATCATCGGCATAAGCGAAACCTGGTGGGATGAGTCCTGTGACTGGGGTGTTGCGATAGATGGTTACAGGCTCTTCAGGAGGGACAGGCAGGGTAGGCGAGGTGGTGGGGTGGCAATATATGTGAAGCAGGGGCTGGACTGTGTGGAACTTCAGGTCGGCGATGGCAAAGTTGAGAGCCTCTGGGTAAGGATCAAGGGACGAACGAATAAAGGGGATGTCGTTGTGGGAGTCTATTACAGACCGCCTGGCCAGGACGATAGCGCCGATAAATTATTCTTTACAGAACTAAGAGAGGCCTCGAGATTAACTCCCCTTGTCCTTATGGGGGACTTCAACTTGCCAGACGTTAACTGGGAGTGCCACACGGCTGACACGAGCAAGTCCAGGAGGTTCATGAAGCACCTAGATGATAACTTCTTGGTGCAGGTGCTAACGGAGCCAACTAGGAAAGGTGCCCTCCTAGACCTGTTGCTAGAAAACAGAGAGGGTCTGGTGGGAGATGTGGTGATTGGTGGCCGCCTTGGTCAAAGCGACCATGAAGTGGTTGAGTTCAAAATTTACGGTGACAGAAGGAAAAGTGCCACCAAAACCTCATCCCTAGATATGGGGAAAGCGGACTTCAGGCTGCTCAGGGAACTAGTCAGCAAGGTCCCCTGGGAAACTGCTCTTGAAGGCCTCGATGTCCACCAGAGCTGGTCATTCTTTAAGCGATGCCTCCTAGAAGCACAAGATCAGGCAATTCCTAAATATCGCACGTCAGGCAGGCGGGGCAGGAGGCCGGCGTGGCTGACCAGGAACATTCTAATGGAGATTAGGCGGAAACAGAGAGTGTTTCGCTACTGGAAGGAGGGCCAGGTGTCATGGAAAGAATACAGGGATGCTGTTCGTGTTTGTAGGCAGAAAATTCGTGTGGCCAAAGCACACCTAGAGTTGAAGCTGGCTGTGTCTGTGAGAGAAAATAAAAAGGGCTTTTTCAGATATGTGAATGGAAAAAGGAGAACTAAAGAATACATAGGGCCGCTCCTTGATAGGGAAGGTCTCCTCACAGACAATGACATAGGCAAAGCAGAGACGCTTAATGCCTTCTTTGCCTCTGTCTTCAATGCCGATGATGGGCTTCGGGACCCAGGGTGCCCTGAGCTGGAGGACCGGGACGGTGGGGATGACAAACTCCCAACCGACCCTGAACGTGTGCGGGATTTGCTACTCCACCTGGATCCCTACAAGTCCATGGGTCCGGATGGGATTCATCCCCGGGTGCTGAAAGAGCTGGCGGACGTCATCGCGGAACCTCTCTCAATTATTTTTCAACGATCCTGGGAATTTGGAGAGGTCCCGGTAGACTGGAAGCTGGCAAATGTTGTGCCGATTTACAAGAAGGGTCAGAAAGAAGACCCTAGCAATTACAGGCCTGTCAGTCTCACGTCAGTGCCTGGTAAAACCATGGAGAAGATGGTTCTCGAACTTATTGAGGCTCACCTGGGGGACAAAGCAGTCATTGGTCCCAGCCAGCATGGGTTTGTGAAGGGTAGGTCCTGCCTATCTAACCTGATTTCCTTTTATGATAAGATCACCCGCATGATGGACCAAGGGAAACCAGCTGATGTGATTTTTTTGGACTTCAGCAAGGCTTTTGACACGGTTTCCCATAGGATCCTACTGGACAAAATGTCCACCATACAGCTAAATAAAAACATCATACGATGGGTGAGCAATTGGCTAACGGGCAGGGCCCAAAGGGTTATGGTAAATGGGGCTGCGTCAGGCTGGCGGGCGGTCACCAGTGGGGTCCCTCAAGGCTCCATTTTAAGGCCGGTACTTTTCAATATTTTTATAAACGATCTGGATGTAGGAATAGAAGGTATTTTGAGCAAGTTTGCTGATGACACCAAACTTGGAGGAGTTGTGGACTCGAATGAGGGTGGAAAGGCCTTGCAGAGGGATCTGGATAGGTTGGAGAGCTGGGCGATTACCAACCGCATGAAGTTCAATAAGAGCAAGTGCCGGGTCCTGCACCTGGGACGAGGAAATCCTGGCTGCACGTACAGACTGGGCGATGAGACGCTGGAGAGCAGCCTAGAAGAGAGGGATCTGGGGGTCGTGGTAGACAGCAAGTTGAATATGAGCCAGCAGTGTGCCCTGGCGGCCAGGAGGACCAACCGTGTCCTGGGGTGCATCAAGCACGGCATCGCTAGTAGGTCAAGGGAGGTGATTGTCCCGCTCTACTCTGCGCTGGTGCGGCCTCACCTCGAGTACTGTGTGCAGTTCTGGGCACCACAGTATAAAAAGGACATGAAACTGTTGGAGAGTGTACAGAGGAGGGCTACGAAGATGGTGAAAGGCCTGGAGGGCAAGACGTACGAGGAACGGCTGAGGTCACTGGGCCTGTTCAGCCTGGAGAAGAGGAGGCTGAGGGGAGACCTCATCACAGTCTACAACTTCCTCGTAAGGGGGTGTCGAGAGGCAGGAGACCTTTTCTCCATTAACACCAGTGACAGGACCCGCAGGAACGGGGTTAAGCTGAGGCAGGGGAAATTTAGGCTCGACATCAGGAGGGGGTTCTTCACAGAGAGGGTGGTTGCACACTGGAACAGGCTCCCCAGGGAAGTGGTCACTGCACCGAGCCTGTCTGAATTTAAGAAGAGATTGGACTGTGCACTTAGTCACATGGTCTGAACTTTTGGGTAGACCTGTGCGGTATCAAGAGTTGGACTTGATGATCCTTAAGGGTCCCTTCCAACTCAGGATATTCTATGATTCTATGATTCTATGATTCTATCAGCTATTTCCAAACACAAAGCCAGTAATACTTGGGAAATTCAGAAAGACTGGGGAGTCTCCCAGAATCACATGCACTCCGTGTACACTCTGTACAAGCTTACTTTACAGCATTAGTTGTTCATCCAGTCAATAACCAATACTTGATATTACATATCATAGAATAGGCAGATTTAGAGTTAGCAGCAAACCATTTATATCATTTTAATAAATAAACTTGCTTTCAATATAAAAACCCCATTCCAAAATGTTCCTCATTACAAGATTGATTCAAGTAATAACATCAAATGCTGTGGAGACTATTATTAGTTATATATATTGCATATTTTAGAAGTAAGTTTGGATACTTCCAAACCTTTATATTTTGGGGTAAGCAGCCCACTTACACCAGTGAAGTTATATGCAGCAATAGGGGACACAAGCATGACAAAGATTGCCTGGCTTGGGCCACTGTAAAAAGAACATTTCTGTAATCTTTTCAATAAAGGAAAGGTTCTTCCTCTTTTTTTTCCTCCCTCATTCATAGGCTGGAAAGGGCTTGGCTGACTCTTGGTACATGTATATAATAGCAATTATAAAAAGATTTTTGGTCAGCCCAGACATTTAATAGTCTTACAACTATGTAGCATTTCTACAGTACAAAGAAGTGGAAATAAAAAAAAAAAGAACATTTAATTCCTTCTGAATGTTTTATTGGTTCTTATCACAAGATACATAATCTCAGCAAAACAAGGTATGAAATGTTTTCAGTAACAGCTCTTTGAATTCAGATCAGATGCACTGAATTTTCACTGGGTGATGATATAACTGCCTTTATTATTGAACTGAAATAGCTCTCACTTAAAATAACGTAGGTATGTATTTGTTTGTTGCTATCTCTATCTGGGATGGTGAAAATAATTAGAATTAAATACCTGCCACATTTTTTTTAAGAATCCAAAATAATCAGCAGTATTGCAATAAAAAAAAAAAGAAATCAAATATTTGTGCCAAAAATTAATAAGATTGTCTCACCAGCATTATCAGCTATAGGAATCTTCTTTTTCTAATTATCTTGGGACTAGATAGAGGAATATGGGAGGAAAAGCTATTTTAGACACCTTTATTAATCCAAATTACAATTTGTGCTTTACTTGAAGACCTATAGTTTGGAAACTCTGGGACAAAATCTTACAGAGACAGAGTAGGCTGAAATTTTCTCCCATGAGTCACATATTGGCAATTTCTTTCTACCTTAAGTTCCATAAAATAAATACAAAGCACGTTAAGAAAAAAAAAAAAAAGATTTAATGAGAACATAGCTTACAAATCACAACTCGTATTGCTTTTAAGAAGTTTTTGTTCTGCATTTATCTCTGAATTAAAAGCATGGATCATTTCAGTGGAGCCTTGCTGATTCATAACAATGAAGATCTAGCACACCTTTTCAGCATAGATGAGAAATCTGTGATGCCTGCTTCAACCCTTGCTTTTATATAAAATTGCACTTTAATAAAATCCATCAGTTAAACATTACTCAAAAGACCAATGCATGAATTTTATGGCTACTTTTGGTAACTATTCTACATAATATTTGGCACTAAAAATAATCTCTTTTTGGATTGTTATTATTAAAGGAAAAGACAAACTGGGGCAAAAGAACAGACAAGCAAGCACAATTAAAATGAAAGTCCCAAGATGTGTGACATAGGGAGCCCAATTTAACCAAACCCCACAGAAAAAAAAATTATCAAAATATGCCAACACTTGACAGCCGACGTAGAGTATGATGGATTCAAATGTGATATTCCTTTGTCTCTGCCAGACAAAAAGAAAACAATTTATACCTCTCTTGTAAAGAATTTGCTATGTTTCCAAATGACAAATACATTTGTTTTTCAACTGAATTGTTTCTGTTAACATTTCTGCCTCTGAGATAATTTGTATTACATAGTATGCAGAAATTCTTTGTGAAGTTCATGGGTGGAGTTTGCCATATGTACTCATAGCTTTGAAGAGAAGAGAGAAATATCACTGTTCATAACTGTTTGCATACACTTTAGCACATCTACTCAGAAACAAAGTAAGATTGTTTTAATAGCCACTACAATGGAAGCACTCGATATTTGCACTGAGGATTTATACTGATCCTGGGCAGAATACAAGCCAGTGCAGATTACAGTCTCGTTTACGCAACCCCAAACTCTCAGGGTTAGAAAACCTGCAAAAAATTGCCCAAGCAATACTGTGCTAACAACTAGTGGCAGGCAAATACTGTTAACTTTACAGGTGAACACAGAGACAGTTTCAAGTGTGACGAGAGAGTGATGTTCATTCCCCAGCATGAAAAAAGCAGAATCTAAACTGATTGGGAGCCTGTGTGACAAGGGAACCTCCAATTTTCTGACGTAAAAGAGATCTCTGGGAAAGCTACAACAGTCCACTTTAACTTTAGGACCATCTGTGGGAGTTATCATTGACCTTCTTGGTAAGTTTAGGCTTTCTAGGTTGCATGAAGACAGTAGAAAGTACAAAGGTTTCTCTGTTCTTCAGAGATCCTTAGATATGGGATATGTATCCCAACATCTAGCCTCACTAACACCCTTGCTATTATTACTATTTGTGCAAAACTAGCAGTTCTGAGTGATGACTTGCTTTATCATTAGAAATATTTCTATTTCATTATATTTTAACTAATTTTAGAAAAAGTGATCTGACCTAAAAATTTGTGGAATGAATACTGATGGATGGGACATGTATTTGATAGATCTAGGTTAGGCACAACAAATATCATAGAATCAAAGTTGACCAGAAGGTCTCACCCCCTCAGCCTCATGCAATTCCTACAACCATGTTTGGTCTCCAGTAACAGAAATGCCACGGTTTTGCTGCACGTGGTAGGGCTGAGGGTAATGTTTATGAAGTTTATATGTGGAGTTCACCTTTACTAGGGCTTCTTATGTGTCATTGCATAAAAATTGTGTGAAATGGGAACAGGCTGCTCCACAGCTCATCTGATCTTTCTGTCCTTTCCTCCTCTCTCACAGATGGATGCATTTGGGCTGTAGAATGTTCTATAGTTTGAAGGACACACGAGCAGCCTCATCAAATCTGAGCTCAGATATAAGAATAAATAACCGGACAAGGAATAACAGTACTTTCTAACATTCCTACATATTCCTCTACTGAAGTCAGAACTGAAAAGAAAATATTATTCCTCAAATGTCAAAAATACTAGGTCATTTTAGCTATCTCCTGGGTTTTTCATTCTACAAAAGGAATAAAGATATTATGCTATATAGGTATAATTACATAGGCCCTGTTTATATAGAGATGTTACTATTATAAGCAATGATGCCAATATAGACATATTTAGACATAGTGAAATAAAGCTGGGATCAAATGAACTCAAAGGCAAAATCCCAAGCAATTTTAATAATGCTAAGATTTTACACTCTTTGTAAGCAAGGGAACTAAGAATGCTAGCAGGATGGTGTGCTCCTTAAGGTAGAAACTCGCTATCAGTTTTTGAAGGAAACCTATTTATTTAATGAATTGAAGTTTCTGACTCCTGGAAAATGAGCTGTCACACTTAAAAAAAAAAAAAAAAAAAAAGCCCCTAAAAAACAAAAAGACTAAAACAATAGCAGAACTTGAGTTCTCACATGTCAAGCAATTAAAAAATGAGCTTTCATGAGCTTTATCAAAAAGCGTTTATATCTCGTAACTAGACGTTTCTCAATAGGAAGAGACATTCAAATTTACCAGCCTTTGTACTAACTTGATAACAAAAAGCTGCAGAGAGACTCAGCAAGCTTCAGTTAACCTGTCATGATTGGCTAAAAACTGTTGTAAAATGAACTTGGAACAGAATCTGTCTTCTACATACTTTCAGATAAATAAAAGTGACTTCGGTTTTTAGAGCCAACACCTTAACCAATCTCTTCCATGGCATTTTCACCTCAATCATCAAATTCTATTTCAGGGAATGGACTTAAGATTGTCCTTGGAGCCAATGGAATTGGCTTTCCATTGAATATATGGAAAACAGCCTTCCCTCCACCCATCTCTTCCCTAGCTCCCCCAAAATCAGATGAAGGACATCTGTTCAAAGATGCGGCACACTGATTGCTGATCAGCAATATCCTGCTCTCACATGCACACTTGTTAAAGCTTTTGGCTTTGATCTTTCTAGGTATCACAGGAAATAAGTAGAAAAACATGAACAGAATTGATGGTCATGACTTCCACAAATGTTTAGCAAAAAGTGCACTGATTTCAAAATCAAAAAACATATGCAAAGTTGCAAAACGTTTCAGAACCTCAGCACATCCAGCTAAAGAAAAAGGAGAAAGTATGAAACAGTGCTTTATGAAATGAAAACGTGAAATTATACGAAAACTTTGGTGCTTACTACTACACAACTATCGCAAAACTGAGGGCTGGAACCAGATGCACAGCTGGTGGGCCAAGACAGTCCACAAATAGATTAAGTGGGATGGACAATTCAAACTCAGATGGTTGAGTGACTCCTTACAAGGACAGCAAACATAAAATAAACTCAGAATCACTATTAAAATATTAAATGAAGGAATTAAATGACCAACGTATCAATTCAATGTATGACTCTTCGTAGTTGAGAAGTCCTTACAGAAAGAGAGTTTCTTGGCTCAGAAAGAGAAGGCTTTTGTGGGCTGGGGTTCTAGTGAGACAGGGCACATCTCCTCCTTGTGCCCCTAAACCAAGGGCCAAGAACCTCCTTGTGAAAGCAGTTCCACCCTTGGTTGAGTGCTCTGGGTATTGGTTTAGAAAGATTACAAAATGCATAAAGTATAGCAAAAAGCCAATAGGTAGTGACTTGCTCTACGGGCTTTTCTCTGCTATTTTGTAGATTTTAAAAGAGTGATCAACACATCATTTATAAAAACGCTTACAAATTCGGGTTTCATTTACTCTGTACTACTTCAGTGACATATGGATTGACACTTGTAAGCATGAATAGAACTTATATATATTTACATTCAGTGTCAACTGCAATAGAAATTATGCTTTACAGTAATAGCGCACAGAAGTCATGTTTTCCTGTCTGTTCAGTTGTTTTCACATCTTTTGAAATGTTCTCGCAATATATTTTTATTGACATGTATTAACTCATATTTGTTTTGATACAGATGAACGAGAGATAATCTGACATTAAATCCATCTCTGTTCAGCTATAAAGACCATGAGATGAGTTTCCTGACACATCCGTTGACTGGATTGAAGATGTTAACTGTGAAAAATGGCTGTTAGCAGTTAAAGGTACAGATGACTGTTCTGAACTTCTAGAATTATATCCTGAAGTCCCAAATATATTTTGAAAAGTCAGAATGGAGCAGAAGTTAGAGTAAATTGTCAAGTAAACAAACTACATTCCAGTGGACAAATGCTTTTTAAAGAAAACTTCCTGGATTGAAATATTCTTAAAAAAGAAACCTTCGGATATGCATAACTACAGAAACAAACATCTTTTAAGAGAAGTAACAAAGTATTTAAAAAAACACTATGACAGAATTAAAAAAAAAATAGTTTTAACTGTCATCATGAAACACGATGAGTGTTTTAGAACATAACCAAGACAGGTATTTTCCCCACTCCAAAAATCATTCCTCATCTTAGCTTGAAAAAATACCCGCACAACTAAAATTTTCCTTTAAAAAAAAGACTTTAAAGACTTAAAAAAAAAAAAAGTCTTTCAACAGATCTCAGGTTCTCAACTTGATACTTTAATCATTACCTCAGAAATCAATATTTTGTGCCATCTAAGTGCAGAACTGACACTTATCTTTCTATCTTTGAGCCTTTTATGAAACTGATTGTGTTTTTGCTTCTGTCCAGTTATTCTTATACTCAGCTGTCCTTTCAAGAATTTTCTTCCTTTTGCCACTTTCCAATGTTTTTCAATTCAGTTCGTAAGAAGGTTCTCCTGTTTCCCTCTCAGCCAGGAATCGCTCCTTCCTTGTCCACTTGGAAATTTCACAGACAACTGTTTCTTTCTATTTATCTTTCTCTATAAGAGAAAGATTTCCCCCTTCCTAGGAGAACTCAAGATTAATCCACAATCATCTTGTGTCACAGCAGAGACTGGACCTGAATCTTTTTCTCTTTTGAAGTCCCACATAACACCATATAATAGTAGCTACATGCTTCTCAACACAAAGAGCAAACCTTTAAATTGCAATACATGATGCAAATATCCTGGAATAGTTTTAGAGGAGTAGTGTGAGCACCCTACTGAGGAAGCCCTGCTTCCTTTTTCACTAAACCCCCGTTGGTTTGCTTTTCAAAAAACAAACAAACAAACAGTAAAGGGTAGTTCCTAAATATAGTCAAATGCTGATCTTGACAATATATGACATTTTACCTTTCATGACATTTTCTTTTCAATAAATGTATAATCCTACTGAAATAGCATGCTGACTACTCACCAAATATCAGATTTTGTGTTATAGCCCTGGTGTTTCAGTGCCTCTGGACTCATGTAGTATGGTGTCCCAGTAAATGTAGTTGCCAGATCACATGAACCCATCAAAAGACAAGAAACTCCAAAGTCCCCTAAAAGTAACAACAGAAAGATCCACCCCCAAACAATTAAGCACAATAAGACTAAAATTCTTACAAAGAACTTAAACATTAACACAGCCTTCATACACGTCTGTTCACTTTTCATTTTTAAATTAAGATCCATATCCTCAGTTTGTATAAATGGTCAAAATTCCAGACATGTCAACACAAAAACATTGTTTAGCAGAGAACCAAGAATATCAGCAATGAAATAGAGAGCTTTTAAAATTCCTACTTAACACTTCAAAGGCAACCCAAGTTGATTGTAATTAGTAGGAATTTCTTATCTAGGTGTCCATCTTGTTTAAAATTATGTGGAATAATGGGCTGACATACTTCCCCATTTCCACCTACAATCTGTTTCAGAGGGAGGGATCAGCCTTTGCCAACCCTACCTATATTTTCAGGAAATGGCCCAAGGGATTAAAAAAAAAGAGTTTTTGTCCATGTGTTCTGGTAACTTCTACAGGTAAAAAACAACTATGCTGTTGGGATACTAAGAAAGGTTGTCAATGTGTATGTAGTGAATAGCTCTAGGCATCAGAGTGATACTTCAGTACCACTGTGATTAATACTACAAAAAAATCAGAATTGTGTTTAAACCAACTTGTTATAATAAATGCTTGGAACTCTTTATGAAAGTGAAATTAATACAAAATAATTTCAGTGGCAACAAAGAACTTACCCTGTAAATACTGCTTTTTGTAAATAAAGAGGATGAATTAGGACATAGATGAAAAAATACATTAGATTAGAAGCACAAATGACAAAAAGACAAGATACTAATTAAATATTTACATTTCAAGAGCATATGCAAATATTTATTTATTTGTATAAACTCTTTATTGTTAGACACAATACAATAACTGAACACTAAAAACAGGCAGAACTTTTAAATATGGTTATTCAACCAAAATTCTATGGTTATCCAAAATAAGAACACCACATAGAACAACATAGTTTCCAGAGGCCTCAGGAGGTCATCTGATTCAAACCTGACTCAAATCAGGGCCAGCTTCAAAGTTATATGAGGGTGCTCAGTCTATGTCCGGCTGAGCTCTGAGCACACTCAAGGCTGGGATTTCAGTGCCTGTCTGGGTCCCTGTTCCTGTGTATGCCTGTCAGGTAAATGTTTGACCACAGATCAAACACTACATCAGACATCACTTTATGTAAATCTCCTTATTCACAGAATGTCTGCTGGATTGTTCTATCATAGTAAAACATATCTTTAAAAAGTAGGCAAGTCTCACCAATTTTAAGAAGATTATTCTTCAAAAATATATTCTTGGCTTTCAAATCTCTGTGAAGTATTCGCCTGGAATACAAAAAGAAGTTCAACCTCATCTAACTTGAACGATTCAAAGTCACTTATCAAGTATTTCAAGTATTTATCTTCATTCCTTGCTAGGAATGCCAGCCCACCACTGCTACAAGTCTAACCCTGTAAGTGACAATGCACAGCAACCGGCATTAAGGAGCTTCACAAAAACACAGAGGTACATTCACAGACACCCACATGCAGGATGAGAGCCTAAGCAGCCAGGATAATAAAAATGCACCCAGGGATCCCAGCTTGAGAATACAGATACAGGCTTAACATGAGCTGCAAAAGAAAAGAGAAAAGCATGTCTTCCTGTATGGCTCTTCTTAAAAGCATGACATCCTATTTTCAACCAGAAGAATAAGATGTATCACAATAGAATAAGGGACGAGAAAAACAGCAATAAGAGCAATAAGCTCAGGTAACCCTCCTGCAGAGAAAACGTATTAACTTGAAAGACAAACATGTATACAGACTAGGATAGTTGTACAAATTTTTACAGTAATGGTCTGGAAGATAAAAGAACTTTACAAAGACAGAGATCAAAAGGAAAAGAAAAAGAACAACTAGCTTTTACAGACTTATTTTTCCATCAAAGACCGAAGCAGCATCATAAGATACACACCATGCCAGGACAAACAGCATCTCTTCCATTTCTAGAGATCTTAATGCGTGACAGTAATTTTCCAGCTCATTAGGGAAAAAAATATATCTCTACAGTACACAAAGCATCTTCTCAATTAATTCTTATTAATAACACTTCCAAGAGGGTTCCCTACAACCTCAGCCAAACTTGAATTCAACCACTTTTAAGTTCATTATAACTAGTACTGTGTGTTATCAAGCCACCATCTCTGCTCAGGAGGAGCTTAGAATAGCTTCAGTACATAATGACTACTGAAACTGTGTTTGGTATTACAAATACACTACTTGTTTAGTCATTTAGAACAGATAAAGAAAGCAACAGAGGCTCTAAGATTGCTGAGAGGCTCTAAGATTCTTGAGATGTGGGCAGAAAAACCCAATATGGTAATAGATTTTAGTTGTTCTTGAGCAATCCTCAAGTATTATGTCAAATTTTATTGAATTACTATAGTCTAATGCATTGAGATACTGAAATGATTTCCAAAATAGCTTCCGTATTAAGTCCAGAAAACACTTATTCTACAGCACAATTAAAATAAGCAATTTAGTCCATGCCTCATTGGAAAATATTTTTTGCAAGAAAAGAAAAAAATGATTGAATTCAATATACTTAGTTCATAAATGGGGGGGGGGGGGAGAAAAATAGGTATTAGAAGATATTGTAGTACATACGTAGCTGAACATGGAAACATTTCTATTTTTATGGGGCATAAAGAAAAGAGTTCTTTATACATTATGGATTTTTTTCTTTCCAATTTTTGTCCTGAAAATAATACTTCTAGTGAGAGATTGCACATTTGGAAAAATGAAAGTTTTATTCAGCATGTCTCCACTGATGTTTATAAATAGTTTATTCTCTACTTGGCAACTTGCTTGAGCAATATACGTACATTTATCATGCATTACATCAGTAAGGAAATTAAGCTAAGATTATATTCCTTATTATTTTATAAGCCTATATACACACGTAGTTGTATATAAATCTTGCTCTGTCAATTTAGATTCATAAAGTATTTCCTTACCATTCATCACACAGAGCTTTGAAAGAACTTGACTTCACTGACTTAGATTTTTAACTTTTTTAATTATTATTTTGTTGTTGTTGTTGTTTGTAGCTTTGTAGAAATATAATCTTGAACCTAAAAGTTAGTTGGGCAACTGTGATTTGAATGACAAGTATCTTGATGTATAAAAAATATGCAGAAAACTTTCAGTAACTTATTATAGGAGATAAAGAGAAGATATTTTGGCTACAGTGGTTTGAAATGGAATATAATGCTAATATAAACGTGCAACATAGTGACGAAAATATGATGTAAATTATTTGTGTTGCCAATAATTATAAGATGCTTTTATGTATTAATATGAGTAAGAAATTTTGGGGGTAATTTTTTTGGAACTTCCCATGATGATACCTCTTGATACCAGCCACTTCAATCTGCCAGGGTACGTCAGAAGATTAACAAGTTACAAGCTGAAACCTTAACTGAAACAACTACTTTAATTCTAGCAAGAAATAAATATATGTTGCCAATAAAGGTAACATGAATTAACTGGACTCCAGCAAATCTTAATCTAACTTGACGGCTAGCGAAGTGGTTATTGATATCTTGGGTAGAAATTAACACTTCAGGATGGTTTTAAATTTAGACTATAAATACACCCATACCTATGTTCTACAGATTACCTGCTTGCTGTCTCATAGTCATAAAAAAGCAGCATGGATCACTGAGCAGTAGGCAGCCTCCTTCAGTAAAGATGCCTCTGCAACACACCAGCAAGTGAAGCTGATTGAAGCTGAAGTAGTTTACTTCTGTGAAATATTCAGCAATAAATTTCTCTTTCCTTTGTCTGAAGAACTATTCTGAGAACTAATAGGTTCTGGGCAACTGTGAATCCTGTATTAGGAAAGACAATGGGAAATCCAGATAGACTTGGACAGAGTGCGCTACCCTATAGATTGAAAGCAACAAACTTGTTTGAATGAACGGTAACCTTATCAAAATCTCTGTGTTGGCATATTGTTCATAAAGATTAGCAATGCGATGGATAATATAATGGTCAGCTATATACAAATTGAGGTTAAATGAATCAATGGCCTCATTGCCTGAGTGCTGTGGGATCAATTTTGTGCACTAATATGTGATGGGCTACAGGTATGCCAGAGCGACCAGATGATGGTTTCATGCTAACTCTCTCTGTCTAGATAAGACCACTGAACTATGCTGCCTATCCACTACTTGTCTCTTTCGTTATATCAATGACAGATGAGGATTGCATCTATTTAATTCTAGATAATTTAGCTTTCAAGTTTAAATTCAAAAATCCTTCAATTATGTAAAATAGACAGTAGATAGCAGAGTCACCGGGAGATATTCATAACCACTTTGGGATTTATGAAGCATAAGTAAAAGACATGAATGCCTAATCTGTACAATCTGCTTTATTTGGGGGGAAGGGGGCAACAGGAGGTAGAAAAACATCTATTTTTGGAGGTAAATCTCTAGAATGAGAGTTTTCAAAAAGTGTAGAAGTTCAACTAAAGGTGCACAAGAAATAGATCCACAGAATAATTTATGTCTAGAACCAGAAGTAGTCATTTTTGCTGTTCTGGGATAGAAATCCCTCCCAAAGCAGCTAGATTTTCTAAGAAATGGCATGAAGAGGTCCAACCCACAGATAATGAACATTTCAAGATTCTAACTCTAGGGCAAAATTTTCTTGCATTAAAACATAGTTCAAATATGTATGATACCTTTTTTTCCCTTATCAGTATAGAAGAAATCACATACAATTCCTTTATACATAAATAGAGGGCTGTTTTTATATGTTTATATTTCAGTAATTCCAACAAATTTCTGTAGGTACTTTTAAAGCCTTTTAAGCCTCAGCTTTGTCATTTAAGCTATTGTTTGGCTCTATAATAATAGGATAAAGAATAGTTTTCTAACGTGAATATAGTTAAAAACACAATATAATAAAGGAAATACAAATAAAACTGTCAAGTCATTTCTATGTATCTGGAGAGGTGCTATTAAATAGCTCTAATTCAAAGAGAGAAAATGAAATGCTGTTTGGAAAATCAAATTGTTATTTTCACTGGAGAATTCAACTGTACTTTTCAGGAAACCCAGTAATTTAACATACATATTTATCAAAGCGTTTATTTATGAGATTTTTTGGAAAGATTTATTTGAGAACAAATAGAAGATGAGAAAAATAAAGGAGAGAAAAGAAGAGTAGACAAAAGGGACCTGTGAGAAAAGTGGAGATAACAGAGGCATAAGGATATACAGAAGATAAAAGACAAAAAGAAAAAATAACTTATACAATCCATTATTATTATTACTCTGCATTAGTCTACACAATGCATCCTCTAAACACACAGGATAAAGAAAGGATTTTACCAAAAGCGGACCTTCCAGATTACTAACATTTTCATGATAAATTATTAAACCAGAATTCAGGAAGGGGGAAAAAAGCCACTAATAGTTCAGTTAAACAGTCAGGATTTTTATTTCAATTTTCCTCTGTCCTTTCTGCCTGAGGTGAATGCTGAAAAACAAAGCATCCCAAGAGATCTCTCTTTGTTGTGCTTCCATCACTGCAGTCTGTGGGGATGGCATGGCACATCACGTACAAGCCCCAGATAAACTGGCATTTAGGAACCAAAATGTTCTGAGTCACAGACAGTAATTCACTCTGCCCTTTTCCCTCTACAGTCTGACTCTGCAGGTGTAAAAACTCATTAGGCATCTCTCAGTTTAGGTCAAACCTATCCTACATACTTCACTTCAGCTCAACTGAGAAACAGTTGTTCTTGTTGACCGGTGACTATCTCTACCTGCTCCTCTCCTGAAACTCAAGTTCAAGCAACCAAATTTGGCCCAAGCTACTGTGAAATAGATTTGAAACAGCTACATCAACTTGGTGCTGTCTTCAGCCTCAATTTAGCAGATAATCTTTCTTTTTTAACTACTCATGCAAAATAGAAGACTAATTATTCTAGTTTACATTCTGAATAGGAAAAAAAAAGACAAGAAAAGAAGAAGAAAGGAAAAAGAAAAAAGAAGAAAAAAGAGAAGAGAGAGAAGAAGAAGGGGTAAAGAGAAAAAAAAGAGAAAAAAAAAAAGAATTGTCATCTCCAGACTCTGGATGTAACCTAACTTTTCTCTCTCTGTCGCCCTCCACTAGCTGTACGAATAATTTAAGCCATAATTCTTGGCAAAATTAAAATTATTATTTTAATTTTTCATCTCTTGAAAACATGCATCTAAATTTGAGTGAGGTAGTGTGCAGAATAGTTATTTACAATTGACAGAGTAGGTGTCACACAAGGTGATTGCAGAGACATATCCTTAGCCTATGCTAAGCCAGTCCTTGCAGCAATAACATTCTTACTTCTGAAAGTTCAATAGGAATAATAGTTCAAACAGTTCATCCTGGCAGGATGAAACACCTTGCAAATCACACTGGAGGTAAGAACTACGCTCACAGAGATGACCAGGTAAGTATTCACCTGTTATTATCCCTGTTCTAAACAAGTGAGGTCTCCGCAGCAGTTCAAAAGTCTGCAAACCAGTGCAAGCATCCTGTGTGGAGCATGCTACCAGAGAATCCAAGGGACAGTCAAGAATGTTGGATCCCTAAGGCTCACATAAAACTTTTTAACCCTTGCATTGAGACCTTATTGGACCAATACTCTACGTCTCTCCACCAGATGACCAGCTACACCTGTGGTGTCATGGAATCTTACACTATTAGTTATGAAATGCGTTAATCAATCATAGTCTCATGAAATCACTGTCTTAATGATCTGCAGTATTTTTTTAGGTTAATCTTTGATGTGTTGTTAAAAGTAATGTCAGTTTTCAAAGAATATAAGATTTTAAGGGGATTACATCAAGCACATGTATTTGATTCTTCACATTAAACACCTGCAAGAGCTCTTTGCTAAATCCCCTTAAAAGCTGTCTTTATTTTAAACTTTAAAACTATTTTATTCTAACAATATTGAGCAATTTCCATCATGTTAAATTCTTCACTTGGCTCTTAGAGAATTTGTCTAACACTGAAAGACATTTACCACTGCACTGCTAAAGATATAACATACAATATTCTTGCATGATAGACAATTAATTACACTTTATGTATACTACATATACACTACAGCAGTTCATTGACTAGGATTTTATACCAATAAAAAATAATCAATATGGTTCAAATTCTATTTGAATACATACAAGTCAGTAAAAGCTTACTCACTTCCCTCACGAGTTAAATGATCTTGTATTAAAGCAAATGACTGTACCTTTCATGCATATAGTTGACTCCAAGTAACAACTGTATAAACCAGTCTATTATTTGTCTTTGAGTGAATACTTTCCCAGATTGTTTGTACTCTTGAATTTTGAAGTCTAGATCTCCACCCTGAAAAACATCGCAACATATTTAAATTTAAAGTACATTTAAAGTTAGTTTTTAAAATGTCTTCTCTTTCATGAAATCACAGGATGCCATTTTCTTACACCTTCAGACTCCGTAGAACACAGGCAGTAAAATTAATGCTGGCACATGAATTCTGAACACTCACAGCACCAAAAGCATACAGAACTGAGGATCAAAAAGAGATCAAGCTGTCTGGCTGCAGAAGGAAATTAGGTCAGTTCTCTCTCAAGAGTTACATAAAATCACGAAAGTTTTCAACAGTTCTCACTTCATGTCACCCAGCTTTAGATATGTACATCTGAGCTAATCACCTCAAACTCCCTTAATTATAATTAAGACAAAGGAACAGTCACTTACATAGTGCAATTATCTCTGCCATGTCTGTCTTAGGAAGGGATGGATCATGTTGTACAAATGCTGTTTCTCTGCAAAGGTTTATGATGAGGGCCTACACTGTCCAGCTCAGATGTAAACAGCTAAGTTGAAGAAAATGAATCTGTCCCTGAATGGCTCGAACAATAGTTTGTAAATCTAGGGAAAACATTTCCACTTAAGTTGAACAATGCACAGTCAAGAGACATTCTCATTTTTTACACTAACCATATCAGCATTGAAGAAACTATGCTGTTCTCTTAAGAATTAAAATACAGACTCCTAAATTATGATACTTTGTCTCTCTTCCAAATTCTCTTTTGTCAGAAACAAAGCAGAATTAAACTGTCTATAATCTGTGGCATGTGTTATTGTAAATACTTCATTAAAATTACAGTTGAATGTAGAAGTAACACTAGAAATGGAGCACTATGATACATAGCAAGAAGTGCCAAATAAACTAGAAAATATATACAGAAAAAGACTACTTGAAAACTATAAAGGCAGATATTTGTAAAAATCAGTCAAACAGCACGATGAAAGAGGCTCTTGAAGAAACTTAAATGAAAACTGTTTATTTTGCTAAAAAAGAGAGAAATGGTTGTCAGCTGGATGTTTATCCACTTTATAAAATAAATAGATTTTGTTTACAAGAATGCACATTAGTGACAAGTACTACGTTGAGGTAACTAATCCCAGAGCAAAGGGATGGTGAGTCTTATTCTATTCTAGTGATTAATTACCTTACATCAGGACAACTTACTCTGCACAAATCATTACTTCCGCATAAAATCAGAAGTACTAAGTGCCACATACAAGAAAACAGTTTAACCTGTACCACTGTCATAAGTGTATAGAAAACAGACCACTGGTTATGCTGATACATGCCATTTCCCATTATCAACCCTTCCCTGTGCTGTTGACTCCAAAAGGTTATGGTCTCTTCAATATTCCTCGTTTTTCTGTTCCCAAAACCACAGTGCTTCATACTGACATTACAAAATAAGCAGGTTCTGTCCTTGCAGATCCATACATTTCTATTTCAACAAGAGCTTACAGTAGTGTTTGTGGTTCTTCAGGATCTAAAAGTTGCAATATTCAAAAGTGATTGTGTCGAAGAAGAAGATGTTTTGTCATACATCAAAAATGTGTTCCCTGACAATGTCCTGCAATTTCTAAATTGAAATGTCTGAGTCATCTTGTTCACTAGGGATGGGAATAGGGCTTCAACTCTCCATCTGCATCCCTGCTGCAGCCCAGAGGGAAGCTCTTCTGGGAACTTGGAGCTCTGAGCAGCTGCTTCCCCTTTGCAACTCCAAATGTTCAACAACTTCCCAATGGCTGCTCACAGCGGAGCAGAGGTAGGGAAGAAAAGGTATTGCTGGGTACTCTGCTGCATGGCAACCAGATGGGCTGTGTTTGAGCCTACACCCCTCAAAAGTAGTGACTCACCTACTCCAGATGGCTGCCCCAGACCATCGAGAGGCAATAGTAGCAGTAGCCCAAGATTCAAAGGCTGCTCTGACACGTGCTGTTGCAGGCTGCTGTCCCCAGGGGACTGTCCCAGTAAGGACCCCTGAGGTGCAATAGGCTCTGATCACCATTTCTCACTGTCCAAATATGTAATCTCTCAATCACACATTGATGGAAAAAAAAAAAAAGGCAAAGAAAAGAAACATAGGACATAAAGAGCTAGGCTGGTGGGTACTCTCAAGTAGAGGGGGGTTTCCTTCAGATGGTCAAAGAACAAAATAACGATGTGTGCCCACAAGTTAACTGTATTGCTTTTCACAAGACTGGTCTCAATGTCCTACAGACAATTTAACCTTAATTTTGTGTCTAAAAAGGGAAAACAAAAGTGTATCATAAAAAAATTGCTGAAATACTGCTGCCCAATTTTGCAGTCTGGAAGGCCAGTATAATGAAGTTCATAAGGAAGTTAACGAATGAAATACAAATGAAATAGGAAGTTTCCAAGCTGCAGTTTCTATTTAAATGTCAAAAGCATAAAACACACCAGTAACTTATTTAAAACAGCTTAGTACCTAGGACAGATAATGTGAACAGGCATTCATTGCTCTAGTTATTGCTTTTCCTCAGATTTCCTTAGCATATGTATACTCACATCACAGTGAGACTGCAGTGAAGAGACAGAAATAATTATCTGGGGGAAGGTGTAACTAGTTCTGTTTTATGATGTACTAAACATTTAAAAGAACTACATTATTTTAATTTATAAAAACTATATTTTATTGAAGTCCAATTTACATCACAAAATTAAATCCAAGGTTCATGAAACCCAAGGTTCATTTTTGTTTCAAATCTGACTTACATGACAAAGTTTAGATTGCCTATAAGACTCTGAATGAGGGCAACTGCCAAAGAAGCTCAACAAGAAGACTGAAACTGAATACATGTACTTCCTTTCTATAAATTTGATAGAATTCAGTCATAATAAAAGATGTCAAGCTTTTTGTTCACAGGACAGGTTTAGCACAGGGCAGCTGCATTGGAGGATTACTCTGAACGAGTCAAGCAATAATGAACAAAGTACAGTAGCTAATGAATAAGTCACAGTACTTTGGAGAAAACAGAATAACGCTGAGAGGGTAGTTCTGTTTCCATGCCAACTGGATGTTTATTCTTTATTTTGAGTCTGCCCAAGAGTACAAATTACTGCCAATGTGGTAATTATTCTATGCATGAGAAACTGAATGTACCAGACTTCCAAACAAGGATCAGATCGGAGAGCAACACATTTTTCTTATTCTCAATTGAAATCGACATATTTTTCATAAAAAGATCCTATTCCCACCACATTAAAAGATAGGCTATAGAGAAATAAATACAAAGGTATACCTTCTAGAAATACCCAAGGTAAAATAGAAAAGAATCTTTATAGCAGTATGAAAAACCTTGCTTTGTACTTCTCTCGCCTGAGTATTTGATTAAATACATCCTAATTGCTTAAATGCAGTGATACTACATAGTCTGTCCTTTTGGAAAAATCAGAAGCAAATCCTAGTGGAGCCAGTGTCATTTTGGCCTGACCTAGCAAACTCAAAACTGAAAAGATTCAGCTGCACAGCCAACACATCTATTTCCACCTTCTTTATTTGCCCTGTTCTAATACATTCTCATGTGTTTGGGTATACGTCTCCTGGATCCTAGGGCAACTCCACACTGAAACATTCATTCAGGGTAGTATACCTGAACAAAAAAAGGCTCTAAGGGGTGTTGCAGCAGCTTTTGATTATTATTCATTACTATCATGCCCTTTTTTATTCACCAATAAGTTTATTTAAAATGGAAAAATAAAAAATAAAAAGCAGTGGACTGAAGCCACCTCCATAATGCTGCTGAAAGAGATTCCTTTATTCCTATAGGATCAACTGACCTGGTTTTGAGCGACTTTCTACCACCGATAAAGTGATTCACCATGCACAGGAATATCTGGGCAGTTAGGATAATGTTTCAGTTATCAGGTCTGGAATTCCAGTGAGAGTTGGCTATATAAAATTTCCACCAAGCCTCAGCTGTCAGACATTCAGGGCATGAAGCAAAGGAGCTTCTGCATAGGTGTTAAAATAGGATGTTAACAAATGTTTAGATTCTATAACAGAATCAAACATTTCAGATTTAATAAAAATAAATAAATCCCAGCTAAAATGTGCATTTAAGTGTCATCAAAGAAGGCAAGAAAGCAATGACTGGCAGGAATTGTACTTCTTCAATTATTCACACCAAAGCTGGATGCTTGGAGAAACATGATTACAAGTCTGATGGTGGACAGATAACGCAGTGGTCCAATGTCATTAGCTTTCAAAGCATTTCAAATGTCTAGCAGAGCACGACTGAAAAGTCTGCTTCACAGTTTCATAAAAAGAGCACTGCATGTACAACAGATGTTTCTAGAATAGCATATCTATATTTAATACAAAAGTAGGCACTTGTTTCATATAAACTCTTAAAAAGTTGGCTTAAATATGTTTAAATACTTCTTTTAAAAATGCCTTAAGACAGACTTCATCAACATGTTTTTAAACCAAATGCTGCAGTCAAAAAAACTGGCAACTATACTGTCATATAGCCTGTTTTAGTATTTATTGTATCCTCTACACTCTGGTCTTTGACTCATACAGTGTTCTCCACTTTATAAAGCAAATTCTGCTACCAAATTCACAATTCATATGATTAGGCTTAAGCTTCTTGTAATCAGCTCCAAATGACAAGACAGTTTTCCCTTCCTCATTTACATCAAATTTCACACTGCTCCCCCACAGACCCAGCCTCATCTTCTCTTATCCCTTAGTAGTACATATTTGGTACAAACTTTCTAGGCTCACCCAGAGACCTCATAATGTGTCTGCCTTTAAGTCTTGCTTGTAATACTGATTATAGTGAACAAAATGAACTAGTATTTAAATTACCTGTTTTCTCTTCTCTGGCTGATTGTCTATAAGCTATGAATCTGTGAGCTCAAGTGACCAGGTAATACTGTGTTTATGAAATATGCCTAACAAATAGCAAGTGATGCCACAATTAAAGAATAAGTTGAGAGTAAAATTCAAACTAAAACATTAAAAAAAACACAACTGAGCTATGTTTCTTTTAAGACCCTATTTTAAAGCACACATTCTGTCAAATTTCTTCCAAGTAATCTAAAAGTCTCACCTCACAGTACTCTGTGATAATGCAGAAACTATCTCGCTCCACAAAGCTTGCATAAAATTTGACAATGGATGGATGGTCTAATTTGGAGAGTAGTTGTGCTTCCAGATTTGCTTCAACTGTTTCGTTAGGCTTTAGGTTTCCAACAGAGATTTCCTTCAGGACCTTTCTAGAGGAAAAAATAAACACTCATATTAATAAAAACAGAAAAATAGAAAATCACATAATGCTCATAAACCCATCATAATTTCTTAAAATGTAAAATAATAACATTAACCAAGTAGTTGGCAATACAAAATAATGAGGCAAATATGGGTAAACAAAAAGAATGCATTTAAATGCCATAAATATGCTAGTCACCATAGTGATTAAGCAACATTTTAAAGATGAAATTTTGAAGGATTGTTCACACCAATTCCCTAATGCGCTGTTTTCTTCATGACATGTTTTCAGAGCCATGGATTACTGCATAATAGTAAACATAAATAAAAAATCGAATCTAAGTGATTTCAAACCCACTCAGAGCATATGTTCAAGATTCATACAAGAAATAAGAAGTAGCAAGAAACAGTCTGGTTTTGCTGCTTCTGCCAAAGTCTCTCCATGGATGCATGAGAAAAATCATAGGCTAGTATTTCTGTGACTGTTTTTCTGATTAAAAGTCAGGACAATGATTTATTTTATTGGGCAAAAACACCAGGAGACCTGTATGGATGAACAAGGAGCTCCTGAACAAGCCTGAACAGAAGAAGAAGGCATACAAAGAATGGAAGAAAGGACAGGTAGCCTGGGAGGGATACAGAAACATTGTCCGAGCAGCCAGGGATCAGGTTAGGAAAGCCAAAGCCCATTTAGAACTAAATTTGGCCATGGACATATAGGGCAGTAAGAAAGGGTTCTATAGGTATATCGGTGATAAAAGGAAGACTAGGAAAATTGTGGGCTCTCTCCAGAAGGAAATGGGAGACCTGGTCACCTGGGATATGAAGAAGGCTGAGGTATTTAATGACTATTTTGCCTCAGTCTTAAGAGACGCTTAGAAATGGCTCACCGATCTTTATCTGAAAGTCATTTGAGACTACTAGAGAATATCATGGTAATTTATTGAAACAAAGTGAAGAACTTCCAATAAGTTGAATACATGAAAGGTGAGTTCCACACTGAAGGAATGTCTTCACAGTGCTTTTGATGATTTCCTGTTTGATATTGCATGGTTGTAAAGTCACAACATTTAAAAATGACAGGGATAAAACTACAGTAATTTGATTGATCTAAGGACAAAATGGTGTATTACTTCATAAGAAAATTTATTCCTAAATCTCAACCATCAGTTACTAACAATGCATGAATTTTTACTTAAACTTGCCTAGTCCCCATCTGGCAGTGTGATGAAAAAATGTGCCACTTATTTTGTCTGCATCTCAACAGACAAGCCTCATACTGCAAAGACAGGTAATACCTACTACAATCTTCTCATCTTCAGTTGGCATGGGGACATTATTCTTTCCTTCATATAGATCACATCACAGAACTGACAAACAGAGTCCTTGTTAAACATCACTTAATACAACTTCCTTGTATGCCCAAGACAGCAATAAAAGCCTGATGTGTTGATGTGTGGGGATAGCTTGTCATCTTAGTCACTCAGTGATTTTGATGCTGTCAACAGCTGTCAGACAACAGGACGGGTGTTTTTCTTATTAAAATTCATTCCCAGCAGAACAAATCAGGAAAACGTGTTTTTGTAAATAAGTTACTAGTTTTCTGCTACATAATGCTAATTCATAGCCAGAATTGGAGGACATTTGGATCTAGAAAAAAAACTTTTGTCATGAAATCAAGATTAAGCATATTGGCATGCCACTGGTATGTGTACTGCTTCTGCAGGTGAGTTTGATTTTGCCACATTTAATATGAAGATGACTACTGGAGTTTATGCCTTTTGCAAAGCTTTTTTATGTACTTCAGTAAATAAACTCAAAATTATATTTAAAAGACTCTGTATCGGTTAAGTATTGGCAAAGAAGTTATGTCAGGGTCTCAGAAGTCTCGAAGAGAAAATGGGCAATAGTCTCCAGATCTAAAGTGGTCCTTACTGATAACCTTAGAAGAAAAAATGCTGAAGCTAAAAGCACTCAGTTAGAATTTTGTCTATGTAAATTAACTGTATTTTTCAATACATAAAACACATTCATGTGCTTAAATTCACTCTACCCTATCCTTCTCTGTGGTTTAAGAGACTCCAATATATCTCAAATTTGGCACCCCTGGTAATATCAAATAAGCTGATAGATCTATAAAGTTGATAGTCTTTCAGTCTATCAAAAAAAAAAAAAAAAGTACTCTTAAGAAAAGAACAAATTTCTCTTAGCTAACCATTCCTGAATGAATGTCCCCTCTACCAAAAGAACCTAGCTCTACACTTTGAAAGAGACAAAGTGTTTCTGTTTATGTGATGCAACCTGCATTTTAAGATTGGTTGATAAGTTACCTCTGCACATAATTCAGCTACAGTACCTGTGTACCATCTGCTGAAAATCTGTATGCATTGAACAGTTTAGAAACATGCAGTTAGGTTACACAATGCATTTTAAACAAATCTTTTGAAACGTTTTCAGAACATATAGTATGAATCTTGGAAATAATAGACTGTCCTGCTAAGATTTTGTTGGGTCTCCATCTAGAGTATACCAGCCCATCTGAAAGTCAAATTTTTCATAAAAGCTGCCCCTATCTTTTCTGCCACTAAGGCTCAAATATCAGCAAGACTTAAAAGGTCCAAAACTATTTGAATGAACTAAGAAACCATAGATTTGAGTGGCACATACAAAAAAAAACAAACAAACAAGAAAAAACAGGTAAAACACTTAAATGTGGATGTCCTCTGAACGCAGTATTTAGAACTACTCCTTTTGATATAATGTCAAAAAAAAAGATGTGCTAGTTTAGATTTATTATTATAAATTGCACTTAACTTAGAATAGAAACAGAAGCACATTAGATACAATGTCAGTGACCACACAACTTGAAAACTTAGTTATTGAAGGGCTAGCAGATATCTTAAAGTTCAATACAAAGTAACAGCCTCCAGATTTTAACTGTGTGAATAGAAAGCTAGCCTTGCAATTTGATAGCATGAAGACACTTCGAACTTGATCTCCAACTGACTGCAACTGAAAGGGCCTTTGAAGTGAATGCATTCACATCTAAAGAGTAAAAAGCACCGTCTGTCACTCTTTACATCCATCCTGGAGAAAAATGAATGTGGTACTGATAGCAGCGATCCTCTCTGAGGTGGGAAAACACCAGAGACAAGCCCACTCCCCAAAACACAGAAACCAGCTGTCCCATCTCTAAAGTCCCCCGGCTCACAGGACTTCTCTGGGAACACCCCCTGGCCTTCATCAGCAAAGCCTTGCCAGCTTGCATTGTCACGCTTTGAAACGCAGCCATGCCAGCACACCGTGCCTCCAAGTGCAGTAATGTGGAGCAAATGGGGAGAAATAGAGCGAGACCTAAAACAAGAGAAAACAAGCACATAGGTGGAATCCTCGAGGATATGGACACCCAGTGGGAATCCTTTCTCGAGTTTTACTAGTGACTGACAATATGCCACAGCAGTGTTTATCTCAGCCTATTTGCACTGATCTAAAATTAAATGTTTTACAACCCATCTGGTATTTGTTTACATTGATGGCATGCTTTATTATTATATAATTTGGTTTATTGGATCAGATGCAATTTTTAAAAGACGACAGCCTATCTCAAAAGGCACTCTGTTTATTGAGTAAACTGCAACATGAATTATTGACTAGGTACATTTGCTAGCCGATAATGAAGTAAAAGAAATACAACACTCTTTTAATGTCAAGAGTAAGAATGTTTAATAAACTACCACCGAGAGGGTGTGCTCTAGGAATAAATGAACCAAATGTGAAGGTTTTAATTAAACAGAAATTTCATTTCATGCAGGCAGTTGTTCAGTTACTTGCACCCTGAGATTACCAAGACCTGCTAGCACAAAATCAGCGTGCAAAGCTGGAAATTCATTATTCCAAATAGTTTATATTTCTGAGTCACCCCAACTTCAATATGGAGAGTTGTGGCAAGACCCATATCTGTATATTGTATTTACATCCACTCTGACCTTTGTAAAACTACCTCTTCATGCTGATAACTCTTCAGTGCAAGGACCACGTGCAATTCTATCAAAACGTACCACCTTGTACTGTGTCTGTAATTGGGTATGAAATTGGTCATAAACATTAAAATTAGGGGACTGCCTATCTAATTAATGATTTCTTAAATACTGTTCATTAAATGTCAAACTGAGAAGGCACAGTACTACAATCAGGGACTAAAACAAAGAAGAGGCCACAGCCCTCATGCACAAGTCCTGTCTACACAACAGCTTCCACTGTATTAAAACTGCTTCTTTGGGAAATTCAGTAACAAGGATACAATCTGCATACAGGCAAGGTGAAGTCATCCATCATTACTGCTTCTCAAAGTCAGTTGTCTTCTAGAGTATTGTACAGTTGATGAAATTTGCACATTACAGCCAATGGCATAGTTCTAAAATCACAATTTTAGATTTCTGTTGATAGCTTTCACGCTGAAAATACTGTATTATTGGAATCTAACTTCTGATATATAGTCCTGCCTGTCCCTAGCTCAAACTCCCCTTCCTGTACACTTTACATCCTGCTATTGCAGGTTCCCTTTGACATTGCCCTCTGCGCATGAGGCACTCCTCATGTCAAGCTACTTGCCCACTGCTCCAGTTTCCACATGCTTTCTTTTCGGCCTCGCACTTTTGCACTTTGGCACATTCAGGTTTTACCTGCAATTAATATTTACTGATTTTATGTAACACCCTTTTATCTGGAATCTATTTCCCTCACTTAGGTTGGTCTTGTAGTTCCACTGTAATTTTCACCCACCACGCATACAGCTATCCTTTTACTAGTAATCTTAACAGATTTCTTTGCCTGCTGTCAGTGACTGACTCTCCTGCAGCTTACAATTTCCTATTAAAAATTCAAATACTTCTTCACATTTTACCCATTGTGTGTGGAGCACCAGTATCTGCATGCTCACATAATTTAAAAACATCCATTCACCTGTTAGAGAGAAAAGGAGCTGGTGAAAACATAAAATGAAAAAAGTCAATATACACAAAAGAGTTCTACCCAGAAAGGTTACTTGATTTTAATTAAGGAAAAAAACACCTATAGGACATTAACAACACTTGATATCTGTGGGAAAATCAAGATGTACAGTCACTTACCACACTTCCAATAAAAAACAAATGAGGAGTGCTATCTGTTATTTCAACTTACATATATAGGTCTAATTATTAGCCAAAACATTTCAAACCTAAGTATTACTACACGACTTCTTAAATCAAGTGCTGGGCTCCTTTTATCATTCCCATGGCCATTACTGATTTATTAGTCAAGTCATAAACCCATTTCACACCTCAGAATTGCAGCACAACTTCTTAAATCAAATGCTGGGCTTCTTCTATCATCCCCACAGCCATTGGGATATTGATTTAATAGTCAAGCCATAAACCCGTCATTTCATCAACAATTGTCCAAAACAGTCTATTTTTGCTATTCATGAACATTCACAAGCATGCACCATGGAGAACTAATCCAAAAGTTAACTAAGAATTCAATTGCAGTATGAGCACTGTACTGTGATGTCCGTAGATGGATTAAAGATTATTTCAGTTTCTGAATAAACATCTTAAGGAACTTAACAGTGCTTAACTATCTTCAAGCGGTGATGAGATTTCACAAGCGAAATGGATGATTCACTTTTCATTTCCAACAAGTCACAATGATAGCACCTACAAATATTTTTCAAGATGTTTAATTTTTAAATGCCCTAACATATGCAGTAATGCTGAACAGCTTAGCTCCTGATGTAAACAGTTTGTGGTTATTTGAAAATCAACAGTTCCTAATTAGTATCCCACAGAACCACAGAATACATTTCCTGGGACAAGCATATGAAAGAAGACATTGTTGAAATACATTAGCTCTGAGCTTATATAGTTTTCTTCTGCACTTAGCAATTTCTCATATATACAAAGGGGCATACTCCAAATTATTCTTGGACAATCATATGTGCCAGTATTGGAAAAAATCTGTAATTATAAAGCAAAGCAGAGTATTTTGTGCTATTCTCCACAGAACTGAACAAGCCATATTACTATTATGTATGAAAGCATTATTAATATTATTTATTGAAATATTCAAATGTATTTACTTTTAATAACTCTGTGAGACATTTTGCGTTAGGACATTTCAGCTCTAAATCAAATACTGGCATACTGTGATTAAAATGAAGAGATTTGTGTCTACTCAGGAAATTTATTAAATACATTATGGGGTACAGGCTAAATACCTGCATATGTAGGGCTAGGTTTTTTTTTTTTCTAGCAGTACTTCACCTCTAAGTGTTGCATTATCACCATCTACTGTTCATTCACCTTTTTCTTCTACAGCCTAGTATTATTTAAGAATGTAATTAAATGTAATACTGCTACTAACCTAAGTGGATTTTTAGAGACGAGTGAGACAAGGACTAAATATTTGTTTATCCTCTCTGTCTTTGAAGACTTAATTTCACCAAACACCAAATCATTTTAAAACAAGCATTTTACTATTGTGTTTTGATTACACACACACAATACATTTCACTATTAACTGTTCACTGCTAATTAATACTCCTTTTCGAAAAAAGGAGATACCATCAGAGAAATAAGCTTGGATGCAGCATTTTTTTTCAGGCATTATGATGTTATTGAACATCTCACAATTGACATGCTACATTTCTTCAACTTGCAGTCTTGGGCTACAGCATCTGCCAAAAAAGAGTCTTGATTTATAGGAATTAGTTTGAATTTTGAAATCAGTTTGAAATTAGAAATTGTGAAGAAAGACCTACACATCACCTCGTCTATATGCATCAGTTTACCTAAAAGAGAGACAATTTGGAAGAGCAGGAAGTTGCAAAGGAAAACCAGACACACTAATAATCGCTGTAAGAATTCATTGCATAGAAATTCAAACTACAACATGTTCTGATGTAAAATATAATTGGTTCTTTTCTGAATGTAAACATATTTGTAAGCAGAATTATGTTCCTTTCAATGTTGCAAGGATATTTATGTCAACAGTATTGTCTGTTCTGTGAAACTAATTCCCATAAGTAATTTAAATACTAATTGCTTCAACTTTAATGAGAAAACTCTTTCTTCCCACGTCTCTTTCCAGCAGGCATCTCCTTCAATGTTTATTTCTGATACGCACTGAATTATCTATGGTACCAAAAAAAAAAAAAAAAAGAGGCTGGGTGGGGTGGGAAGAGAGAGACAAAAGGACAGCTTACATCTTTTTAAAGCATAAAGCTTGTAGACTTTGCTAAATAGTCTACAAGCAAAGGCAAAGCAGATCAAGCAACTGGGGAAATCAACTGTATATAATATCTATTGCTAGATAAAAATCTTTCAATACTTCCTGGGCTTCCCAAATAAGATACTGTGGTCTTAGAAGTCCGTGAAATATGTGCAAATCAAACCCAAAGCAACTACCCGGCAACACTGAAAAGTTATTTTAGAACACATGAAGGGCACACCATGCATGTAACAGAAACAGTGAACTAGGAATTCATTTACTAATGTGTCAGATAAGCACAACCTAAAAACAGAAAAAAGGAAAGAAAAATACACTGACTGTCCAGAAAATCCAGATTTTATTTCACTCACTGCAGTGGTTTTCTCATTACAATGTGCTGACTGCAACAGAGAGTCAGAGGCTAGTTCTGCATAGAAGAAGCTACCGTATCCTTGAAGCAAACTTAAGAGAAAACATCTTGTCAACAAGGCTATACTGCAACGAGATACGATAGGCAGGCATATACAAATATTGCAAAAACGTACAGTATCTTTGAGGCAGGTGGTCACAGTTTAACCTGAAGTAATAATATTGTAACCTGTCATTTTCTTACTAAAATTAGCTTACAAATGCATAAAAATCGAACTTCAGTTTCAAAAAAAAAAAAAAAACAACGCGATGTGATGTGATCTCAAGGTATTGGCTTAATTACAAAATCATTAAATTCTGTCTGTGCTGTTCACCTCAAAGCACCAGTAATTCACCAGCAATTCCTTAAGCACATTTCTCTGCTCAGTGTTGAAAGTACTGCCTGTAAACATTATGAAAAAGGATTAAGTCAACCACCAGCACCACTCACTGCCTGCACACAAGATCACAACCTGGCGGGTGCTGCAGCTCTGAGCTTATGGGAGATCAGCTCTGTCAGGGATGAAATTTAGAGTAAACCCAAGTAGTATTTTCCTTAAGGAGCTCTGCCTCCCACTCACGTAAATTTTCACTAAAAATGGTAAAGTTGGCTACTTAGTCAAAGTCAGTCAAACTGCCAACCGTGGTGTTCTATCAATTTTATCTGCATGCCCCTCTGCAAAGATGCGTGAGTGCATTAGTTTCCAGAGCTTTGTGGCAGCTGTGTTTAAGTGTAGGTTTACTGGAGAGAAGGTGGCAGAGCTATAGTGAGCTCTAACAGTAGCTCCAGTCTTCTGTATCTCTGCTGTACTCTGGCACCACCACGTTCTCACTGCAAGGTGGGTCTGCAGGTCCTTAACACCAAGCTCGGATGCAGGAAAGACTGGGCACTGGCAGGGATGGAGCAGGCAGGGACAAAAGCACCTCTCCACACAGTCTCCAGTGAGAACTGGAGAATTGTTTTGACTGAGCCCAGAGTTATCGAACTGGTCTCTAAACCACTACCGGCCTGAACTGGAAATGATCTGAAAAATTCTGGCCATCGCTGCAACTGCCTACCAAAAGTGAAACAACACATTTACAATTTCACTCCACAGCAATTTCCATTTGCAGGAGTGCTCTTTAACTAAAACACATGAGCATTAGCCACTGATACAGAGGTTTCAGCAAGGACTTGCACATTTACTCAGGTCTCGACTCCCCTAGCATTGCTCACAGAATAGGAAAGTCACGTTTAGCCACTTGAGTGGAAAGCTGATGAAGGCCAACTGCCCTACTGAAATCAGCAAGAACTCTCTGTCCCTGTTTTGTCGTGTTACTCCTTACATCTGGGGCCAAGAGTGGCTGCGCACCTAAGAAGCGATGGCAGCTCAGCTGACACACGGTAGCCTGAGCCTCACATCAAGGAGCAACAGCACACCTGCCTGAAACGAGCAAAAGATGGTTCACTAAGAAAAGCTTATTTAAAAATAGCCAGCGATCAGGAAGGTCCTCGAGGAACTGCACCTTCGTTCAGTTTCCAAGGAGATCATGAGTGTCTGTTCACACGTCTAAAACAACCTGAAGAATTTTAATCTTTTTTTTTTTCTTTTTTAACCAAATGAGGGAGTTGAAAAACGGCCAACAGCATGACTGGGTGAACAAGCACACAGCAACTGGCAGGGAGTCATTTTTATTGTTTTAATTGATTCAGTTTCAAACAAGCATTCCCTTGGAATATCTTCAGAGAAGCAAACAGGCAGCAAACGCGGGGATTTAACGACACAGCAATCTGCTGACTTGCTTGGATATTCATAAGTTACAAAACTCTTCCACCTTTATATTTTATTTCATTTGTAATAAGCATTCATAAATAATTGAAAGCCATGCGATAAATTATTCAGCTAAGTGCACAGTTTCCAAGGCATCATAGCATGAGTCTAGATTAATGGTATAATGCAAGTCAGATGCAGAAGTTGGGCTGACACCCCACAATTACCACACGCAGGAGCAGTCCGGGGAGTTTGGTGCTTCTCAGCATGTGCTTTCCACCACAGGGACGTGCAAGCACCTGCTGAATATTTATGAGCCAGAAGTCCCTGTCACCTACTGTGTACTTCGGCTGCTTGCCTATGCATGGTTATGAATTAATGAAACTTAAGCCAGAGCTTCACTCTGCACAACTGATGAGGGCATTCACTACCTATCAGGGACTGTCTATAAGCACTGTCCCACAAGACTAATACTGAACATAAATCTGTTACAAAAAGACTTTGTCCTTAATCATAATTGCCTGTTGTAATAAACTATTTGGGGTACAGGGATAGAAGTGACTGCAGGGACATTAACATGTTGGCTGTTATAAAATGCTGGTACAACTCTGCTATTTTTTTGTACAAATCATGTTATTTAATTATTATGGGTAGGTAAAGAAACACTAGTCCATGATTGCCAGAAACAAAAGCAAATGCCTCAAAAATTGAGATACGCTTTTGCATAATCAAACACAAGTCATGAATCCGCAAGAAAAACAAAGAAAAGTATGTCCTGCATTTTGAAGGTGATTTGTAAATTTTACTGAGTCAATTTTCTCTAAACATACCAGTAAATTTAAAGCCATACTGACACTTCATTTGTAAAAATCCATATAAACTGTTTCTTAGAAACCATATTGAAATCCTTTCCTTGTCTGTCCTATTAGAGACTGTATTTGAACAAATCAATGAGAGTTTTATAAGTCGGTACTGGCTTGATAACTTCTGAGCTGCTAAATAAGCTTCACTTGTACCTTTGCCAATAAAATTGGTGTTGTATTCACACACAGGAGTGACTTGAGTTTCCTAGCAAATAATATCAAATACGTCCCAAAGCATTTACATATTATATGTAAATAATAGAGTAAGTGAACTGACAATGAACCTAATGTAAATAACAAATATCAAGTAAATTGGAAAGTTGCAGCAGAATTCACAGAGTAATTGTTCCACCAGCTTTTCTGAATTTTTCCAAATGTCCTATGTTTATAAGCCTTGTTTACCAAAGAAAGAACTGTCCATCTAACAATCACTACTCAACTTATGGACTTACCGTCCAGTTCCAACCAAATCTGTCAGAAAAGTAGCATTTTAAGGATGACATTATGTAATGATTAAGTAGAAAGTTCAAGCGCCTTAGATTAGTGACCTTGGATCTCAAAAGTTCTGTATTTAATAAGCTATTTAACTTCTGTGTTTCTTGCACATTTGCATTGGGTAAAAATATTTCACAGCTTTAAAAAGTGCTTTGAGATCCGAGAACGCTAAATGCACGCAAAAAAAACGTTCTTAATAAACCGTATACCACAGCAGGTATACATGGGTCTGGAAAAGTGACTGAGTAGCACTGTTTGTCCCTTGCTGCTAACGTTTAAGTTATACAAATGTGAAGAAAAAAATGGCACAGATCCAACTTCACTACTTTGAAACTTCTATAGAAGAAAAAGAGGAGAACAAACAAAACTACATACAGAAATAATTTTTACCCTGGTTAAAGTTATAATTTTTTCTTCTTAAAAGAGCCAAACCCTCTAAAAATTATGAAACTCCGCTAGCAGGTAACCAGTGATTTGCAGCCCCATCTACCATGCCTAAATACAGTTCAACCCCTGGAAAAGATTTAAAACCACAACAAATATTTGCAGGAGTGTGCAATCCTTACTTGGACCCCAGTTACATAAAACCTAACCCAGTTCGCAATTTGAAAGAAAGATTTATATAAGCTCATTTTAGAAGCCACTAGAACAGAAAGGTAGTGTCAATATTATGCAATTCAATTTCACTTTTAATGAATGTACAGTACCTGGCTCAAAACCAGAAGATCTGCATATATATAATGGGGAAAATATCAAGTAATATACAAAAGCCATTCTGCATAAGCTGGAACTGAGAAGCTTGCTTTCCTACAAACATGCCTCTTGTGTTTACCTGACTTTGGAGTCTAAGATGTTAGAAATTCTAACCATAGCTTCTTACAGAACAGCGAGACATCTATGATGACTCTCCTGTATAGGTTGTCCAGTACAGGAGAAACAGTCTTTCACAGTGAAGTCACCCCAGGTTCTGGCTTCTGTCTTTATGAGGGCATTTATTTTCTATTTTTATTTCTCTACTGTATATTTTTTTTATTTCTCTACTCTGTTACTTTCACTTAAATTGCACAAATTTCTATCTTTGGGCAATGCTCTGTCATATTTGGTGAGAATCATCCAACATGATCAAAGGCTCTTGTAGGAGATGGAGAACAGATGGCATAACTTTCTACACAAACAAAGAGGACAAAGGTCACCTTCGCTAGTCACAAATCTAAACCTAGAAACTTACATTTTTCCTTTTAGGACATTATTATGAAACTCAGAAAAGCTATTCACCACGTCTACACAAAGCAGTCATCAGAAATGTGATCCTTAAGGCCAAGGGCCAGTCTCAAATAACTACACAGGGCACCATGTAGGTTCACTTCAGAATCCTAATCACTGGTTTGGTTTTCTCCCTCTCCATTTTGGATAATATACCTTGGGAAAAGACAATATGCAAGGCATCCAGGCACAAAAGCTATTGCTAAGTAAACTAAAATGTGAGCAGATCCTATGACAGCATATTAAAGAATATATGATGATTAGCAACTATTATTTTTTTAAAGGAAAATAAAGTTCATTGACATTAGAAAATGTGTTTTATGACCAGGGATTTTACTTAGTTTAGACATTCAGCTGTTTAGCTATGTCTGTAACTGAGAGCTGTTTACAGCAATATATAATTTTCTAGTTGAGAGAGGGCGGAAGGCAAAATTAAAGTGAAAAAGGCTTACAGAACACCCAATAAAAAAGAAGGCACACAGGACCATGAACATAAAAAGCTATATAAAATAGTATGAATTATAAACAATACAAATTAGGAGGCTAGCAACAGGCAAAGAAAGAGTCATTCAACACAGCACTTAAGAGCAATGTACAGCATGAGACCTCCATACGCCACCACACTGGCAGTACAATTCAGCCATTTCACACTTGATGTTTGTGATCTAGTGTGATCTTGGAAAGTCAGCAGTCCTGATCCCATCCAAGCACCACGTACTTCTGTAAAAGACGGGTATTGCTGGCCTGAACAGCTCTACGTGGAGACTTTTATGTGAAGTAACTGTTAACTTGAGGCATGCCCCAAATAATCAGCCCTCTCTCTGTCCCACCTGAACCGTCAGCATAATACTTTGCTCTCCACAGCTAAGATCTTTTAGGAGTATCTTACAAGGCATGCCCCAAAATTACTAGAATCATGCAAAAGCTATGCTGAGCATACATTAAATTACGTGACATGCATTGTTAGTCTCTGCATTAACTCATTCTGTAGACATCATGCTACTGGAAAATTGAAAAAGATCCCTGGACAACTTCTGTACCCATATCCAAGATTTCACTCATCTCGGGAATTTGTACTCTTATGATTTACTCCTATGCTCTTTCATAGTGCTTTAAACCGTAACAACTATCTGAGGCTGAGTTCATGCTGTACGTAGCTTTTTCCTCAGTACATTTTAGACCATCTCTGAAACAATAAAAACAGAATTCTAAGTCTGTTGAGGTCATACAGGACCTAAATATCTCAACTCTTTTTTTCTGCCACAGTGCTTTCAGAACTCCGAGGTTTTTGGTTTTTAAAGAGTAAGAAACAATTTGAAACATACTCTGAAAAAGTAAGAAACATAATGAGAAAAAAAAATAAATTGAAAATATATATATTTCCCAAAGGAAAATATACTGGTTATTGCTTCTGTTACATTTTATCAGAAATCGATATTGTTAAGTAGAAAAAAGTGGCTACACTCTATCTCGCTATGCTACTTGGGGTTTCACGTTCACCATGTATTTTTGTAATCTTTAAGCATATAAATAATACAAAGCTGGGGGAATCCACTCTTCAATCGACCTTTGAGGCTCAGAAGGAACGGAGAATAACTGTGATACACAAGTACCCCCTAGTGATGAAATGATGAACTACTTAATAGCATCAGCACTAGCTCATTAAATAGTGTTGTAGCTGTAAAAAGAGACTAATAAAGCAAAAAAGAGTATGCCATTTGATACTCAGCATCTGTCCTGAGTAGCACTGAGAACAAACTCAGCCTCATCCCTGACAAAACAGATATGAAATACAGTAAATGCTTGTCTAAACACAGTAACTAAGAATTAAAGTTCTCAAACATAAATTCCAAAGAAAAAAAATAGAAATGACAACTACTTAAAGCAAAACACACTTTCCTTGTTTTTTGAAATTTGGCATCTTTTCTATAGCAGGAAAAACAAAAACTGAAGACACATATTTCAATATCCCGTTAATGTTGTAAGCATGAGTTCAGTAATAGCTGAATTCTGAATGGTCTTATAAGCTCAAAGGGTTCCTGTGATCCTACCTGCATTATAACTGATACTACAAGAAAAATAAAATTCTGAAAATATTAGTGGAAAGTATTTCAAAGTTTTCATTACAGAATGTTTTTGTAGCAAATCATAGCTAGGCCTAAAAAAGAGATCCAAAAGCTAGACAGAAAAAAATAAAAGCTTAGCAGCCTCTAACCCTGATCCAAAGTTACAGCTGTAAATTGACATGGAAGGAAAACAAAGGAAAAATTAGTATGTCTTTGCTACACATTTATTAAAAAAGCAGCATTGCCAAGAATGCATTGTCATAACCAGCAAAACTGAGGCATACATAAATCAGAAAAATCTCTTTTGATCATATAAGTGCTCATTAACACGTCCATCAGTAAGGACAGGCAGACTCCCAGACTCCCACATTTAAAGGAAGAATATATTTCTGGCTGAAAACCACATCGATTGGATGTTGAAGACTTTAAATAAAAAGCTTCACAAACTTTAATAGATTAAAACAAAGCCATTCACATTTAAATTTCATTTGCTGTAAGTATTAAAACCAATGGACAAACACAGTTCTTTACAGAGGAAGTCCAGCCAGGAATGCATTACTCAAGCGCCCAACTTCAAGCTCACATACAGAGATGTCAGCACTCCAAAAATGTGCTTCAGTCTTTATGGCTTCAGAATCCTAACGGGGCTCTCAGCCAAACTTTTGAGACCTGTCCTAATTCAGGCAGGTATAAAAATCAAGATTTGCTGGCAATTAAAAGAAGATTTGCTGTCAGTAAGGTAGATATCAAATAGAAATGTTGTTTACTGGAATTACTGTAACTATTTGCCTCAAGTTTCATTTATACAACTCAATTATAAAATAAAATAAAATCAGAACAGTACTGTAGAGTTTTTTTTGTGACACCTCACTAACAGTCCTTACAGTGACATAGTATCAATTCCTGAAAACAACCAATTAGGTGTTACCAAAAATTCACCTAGAGTAAATAAGAGATCATCATAAATGAAGAGGGACATCCATTAAAATACATTCAGAAATTCTGATATTTTCATGTTCATGTTTTATATTTCAAAGCTTTAACAAGCACGTAGAACTGGCTGAAACATTATAGAGCTAGATACTGTAGTAGCTGGACTTAATTAAATTATGGATTTTCTTTCTCCATGTTTTTTAAAACAAAAATGGCACATTCATGAAGAGGGAGGAGCAGGGAATGGAACGCAAACCTCCAGCATTTTATTAAGTGTTCTGAAGAAAGAACTTGAACAACAGGGTTTATTTACAAAATGCAAAGCCTGCACAAATAAACTACACAATTATATTATACACACACACACATAATACATTTATACAATTACTCAATTATAGTTTATAAATTATAAAGCTTTAAGCCTTTAATAAACAATTTTGTTACAAAGAAGAATGGAGAATTTGTGAAAACTGGCATGCACCTTTGCCCTGCTGCTTATCATTGTAAATTTCACAATGATGAAATTTACTTCAGTTCTGCATAAACAAAGGGGTCCTTTCCACAGTGTGCATCTTACATTACCAACTTGTCCAAGGAATGACACTGGGGAATAGGTAAGTTAGGTATATTTTTCCTGTTCTAACCATTATTTAGAAAGCTTCAGAGGTATACATTGCTATGGAGAGGAGGGTCAGAGATTTGCTACCTACCTCCACTCTGTCATACATAGCAAATTGTAAAGGATCTAGATGAAAGCACAGTAAGATAGACATATCTAATGAACTGTTTTAAAGAGAAATTCAGCTGGAATGCTGAGTCAGCACAAAGTCTGTTCCTGTCTTAGGCTCTCACTAAAACTGAACAGTTAAGGCTGCAAAAATAACACCAAAATCAGAGATGGAACACAAATTAATGCAAAGAAAACATCTAGAGTGCAAGAAACATAGTCCAGTTCTGTTTGAAGTATGTGAAGAGCTTACTTACAATTTGTCTTCTTGTTTTGCTTTCTTGTCAGAAACCAGATACACGCTTCCAAAGCTTCCGTTGCCAAGTTTCCTCTCAATAGTGTATCTTCTTGCAATCATAGCATCTGAGCAAGCAGAATTAGATCTGGCAACAGTGACATGCTTCGCAGTTTCTTGAAATTTCAGCATTGTTCCGCATAAGAGAAATGATAAATTTCTCTAGAATGCAGCTTTCAAATTATTTTACTCTCCCATGGATGTTCAGAGGAAATACTTCAAACAGAAAAAAAAAAAAAGTCAATGATTGTTCTTATGAAAATGTTCGCTTAATTCTATTGCACTGTTTATAGTGCTCAGCTTGCAGTACAACAAAATTAAGTGTAATAATTAGTTGCTAAGCTGTAGGCAGCAGACTTGATTAAGAAACACCAGATAATGCAGATGTGACATAGTCAACCTTCCTCTAAAACAACCTTAAATGAATTCAGTGAACTTATAACACAGGAAAAATGAAACACGGGTGTATATACATTGCTTTATTAAAAAGTTCGGGCGCTTTTTGCAAGAACAAGGACAACTACACCTGTTATTTCATCTGAGAGTTCCCTTCAGATATGGTACTCTTCTTTACCATCTGTCTTTATACCACCATAATATCTGGCATCAAAAATGTTTTGGGATTCACATTTCATGATTTTTGTATATAATGAAGCATAATCTCTACACACAATTTTGAATTCACTTGCATCAATAACTACAAAGCTGTTTTCTTTGCTCTTTCATTTGCTGCTCAGATTTCACCAACTGTTTTTCTCCTGCCTTTCAGTGTTGACCTTATAGCTTCTGTGGGATTCACCGCTATCTTCTGAAAATTAGAGCTTCCTGGCTACCTACAAACCTACAAGATTTTTAATAAAACCCACTTCTTCCAAAAGTTCCGCCTTTCTCTTTTGCTATAATAGTTCTAACAGCTTAACTTTGATTTGTAACTCTTGCATAACCGAGGTCATAATTCTGCAAACACAGGGACTGCAGAAGCAACCCCCTGGTGTTTCTATGGCTTTCAATAATTGAAAATGGCTTTAAAATGACTTTGTTTTACCTTCCCCATTCCAAATGATAAAGTGTAGGTGCTTCACTACACATAATAAAACAATATTGCTTTATATTACCTTGCCTTTTTATTTGCATTATTTGTACTTGAGGATCCTTTGGAACAAATAAAGATGTGGCAAGGTCCTTCAATCAGCAGCGCTATTACTGCTGTCTAATCAGTGCTGCCTGCTGCAATGCAGTATGACCACACCGTGTTTGCTCACCATAGCATTTCAAAGTCAATGCATGCATATGAAAATGCTTTGTTTTGGAAAAGAGAAAATGCTTAACTTTAAAAGCCACATAACTGCTAGTTCCACGTGATTGTCTTCACTTCCCAAAAATGCAGAAAATAAATGAAGATTAGGCCAGTCCAAGTCAGATGAGGCCCTGGGCAACCTGATGTAGTGGGTGGCATCTGCGCCCTTGGCAGGCGGTTGGAAATGGATGGTATTTAAGGTCCCTTCCAACCCAAGCCATTCTGTGATTCTATGAATTTGTATTTTATAACAATAACTGCGTGTGCATGTGTGTGTGTGTGTAAGAACCTATTTTAATACTCATCTGCTGACCTCCTGTCAACGCTCTACGAATGAGCTTAACTTTGCAGTGTCATCATATAATGAAAAACAGCCAAACTGTAATTACCAGAAGCCACCTTGACAATGATATAAATCATGTACTTTTTAAAGCAAAAACACTCTAGAAAGTCTGTTTCTGTGTTCTCCTTCAAATAGCAAGAGGGACAAAAAAAAATGAATTGCAAAGAACGTCAGCTAAAAAATCTACTGCTTCGGTAACTCTAAATCTGTCTTAGAAAGCATAAATGGACCGTGTTTGAGTGTTTGGGAGTGGGGCGAGGCACAGAATGACAGGAGGATGAGTTCCATAAAATATTATATTGCCAGTTCCGGAAAGTTTCCATATTTTTCATTTATTATTCTCCCAGGAAGTTGTTGTTTTATGGATGCCATCATAAATCCCAGACACAGTCAGTAGTTTTAAAATACATACTTTTTAGAAATAACTGCACTTACAAAAACTGCTAAGCCATTTGTTCTTTTTTTTTTTCTGGAGAAGAGTCACTTAACACCGCTCACCTTCTGATTTTGATACCTACCTGGCCCTAGGAATGGGTTATAACCCTTAGCATCACAATATCACCCTTGAGCTAGAGTACCCAACTAAGACTAATTGCTGTGCTTTATTTCTAACCCTGCCTTGCACCTGCTACTCTCCACGCTTCAATTCCCCCTATATATAACAAGAGTGATGATATAACTTTGCAAATGCTTTGATACCTGCTGCTGAGCAATGTTACAAGGCAGGGCCAATGACTGTAGTTGTGGTGCCACAGTCAGATTTTAAGGGCCCACAACAGATGGATTGCTGAGCCCCTGCATTTTGAAAGAAATATCCCAGAAGAGTCAACAGACCCTACAGCCTGACTTAACTGTAAGAATGATTCTTCTAGAAGTTTGCCAGCTGGTAGCCTCTCCTACCATGAGCCTTTCAGCCCAGCCTTCCTGGAATTTTTGTACCAGTTTCCATATTCTCCAACTTCAAGTTTCATTAAAGTTCTTCAGAACAACTAGAAATAACGCAAAGAAAAGAACTGGTAAGCCTCCTTTTCCTCAAAAAGCTCAGCATACTCTATCTGGTAATACTTTGGAAAAAGAGTTTATTTGCCTTTTTTCCTCATCAAACCCCATTCTATAGCATGGCACATTGCTGATGCTGAACTAATGCAATTATGTTGTCTAGATTACCCTATGTCTTTAATTTTTCCTTCTTCCTTGGCTGTGGTTAGATCTCTCTTGCCTTTATTACCACAAGGTAAGGTAGGGTGGTGCTTTCAGGTTTCTGTGCACAGCACCGCACTCCCCCAAAGCCCCCCTTTGTTTACATACAGTGCTGGTTTTTAATTCCTTCAGGTTCCTTTAGCAACAGCTAACATACTCTGGTACTTTCTGATCGGCAGGATAAACTCTTGTTTTCCAGGCAATAAGGTTTTCCTGTTCTGTCAGGTTTTCTGTTCACCCCTTAAGAACTCCTGTATACACAAGTTACCGTTTCTCACCTCAAAATCAAAACCCACTTTTTTTATATTTAAACTCCAAATATTACCAGCATATACTACCTCACATTTATTTATTTTCCTGTCTATGACTTCACTGGCCTGGTTTTTAACTATTTCAAAGCATTTTTTGAAAATAAAATAGAAGGTATTTGCGTTTATTTTTATCCCTTCGTTTAAAAAACAACCAAACCTCCTGAACGCCGGCTGCGCAGCCAATTCCTCCGACAACTTTACGAGGATGTTAAGAGTCCTTCAGCCGAGACTAAAGCAGCGTTATTATTGTTCCTGACTGCTCCCGGAGTGAGGACGCCCAGGGTTTTACCGGCAGCCCGGCTGACACGAGACCAAATGGCGACCAGCCGGGTGCCGACCAACACCTCCCTGAGGCGCTCTGGGGACGCCGGGACCCCAAAACACACCGCGGGCGGCCCCAAACTCACGCTCCGAGCGGTCGGGACCTCCCTTCCTCCCTCCCCGCGTCCCGCCTCGCCCTGCCCCGTCGCTAGGAGAGGCGGCGCAGGCGCCATGAGAGGGAAGCGGGCGCCCGGCGCCATCATGGGCGTCCCGGGGCTGACGGGCTTCGTGGGCGAGCGCGGGGCGTTCTTCACCGAGCTGCGGCTGCGGGACACCAAGCTGGTCATCGACGGGAGCAGCCTCTACCACCGGCTGTGCTTCTCCTCCGCCGCCGAATTCCGCCGCGGCGGCGACTACGGCGCTTTGGCGGCGACCGTGCGCCGGTTCTTCGGCAGCCTGCGGGCTTGCGGCGTCGCCGCCGTCGTGGTGCTGGACGGCGGGCGCGGCGCGGCCGATCGCAAGCTGCCCACCCTGCGGGACCGCGCCGCCGAGCGGCTGCGGGCTGCCCACGGGCTGTCCCGGGGCCAGGGCGGCTGCCTGCTGCCGCTGCTGGCCCGCCACACCTTCGTGCAGGCGCTGCGCCGGCTGCGCGTCCCCTTCGTGCAGTGCTTCGCCGAGGCCGACCGCGAGATCGCCGCCCTGGCCAGCCGCTGGGGCTGCCCCGTGCTGTCCCTCGACAGCGATTTCTGCGTCTTCGACCTGCCGGGGGGCTACTGCCCGCTCAGCCGCTTCCAGTGGCAGGAGGTGTGCCCCGGGGACGGGGAGCCGGGCTGCTTCATCCCCGCGCTGTGCTTCTCCGCCGACAGCTTCTGCGGCCGCTTCGGCCGCCTGCAGAAGAGCCTGCTGCCGCTCTTCGCCGTCCTCTGCGGGAACGACTACGGCGAGGTGCCGGCCCTCCAGGGCTTCTTCGGCAAGCTGCCCCTGCCGGCCGGCAGCCCCGGGGGGCGGCGGGGCAAGCGCGGCCTCATGCGGGGGCTGCTGGAGTGGCTGGCGCAGTTCCCCGGGCCCGCAGAGGCCGTGGAGCACGTCGTGAGGCACCTGAAGGAACGCCGGAGAGAAGAGGTGAGGGAGCTCCTGTGCAGCTCCATGGAGGACTACACGCCGTCCGACGTGAACCTGGAGGACTTTTTTCAGGGTGGGAAGTACGAATGCGAGGCGGCCAGGAACTCGGGGTTGCCACAGTGGGTGCTTGATGGCTTGGCGAAAGGTGAACTGTCCCCGTTCCTCAGCGATGCCCTGATACTAAGAAGTACCTTCCTCCACGTTCAGGTGGAGAACATGCAGAGGCCTAGCGCGCACAGCACAGCGCTGCCCATCCGACAGGTTATCTACGGACTGCTCCTGAAGGCATCTCAAAGCTCGGAAGCTGCTTCTGCGAGTAAGCAGGCCAACAAGCCGCCGGGCGTGTTTGAATTCGACAGAATCCAAAAGACGCTTAAAAAAACGTTTGTTCAAGCAGCAAACCTACCCCCGCACTTTTGCGATGATCATTTTTCTTTGGACAAGTTAACGGAGGTAAATGGTTGCCACCACAGATCATGGTTAACAATGTTTCATGAGTAACAAATAGTTGGGACTGATGTTTGCCAGCTGGTCACTAAACATGATACCTGAACCAAACAACTTCAGTAAGTAAATACTCAGTGCTGAGGTACTTATAGGGTTCTGAGCCTAGCTTCTGATAGTTGAGAAGCTACATAGATTTCATAACTTTTTTCCCCTACTGTACCAAGACAAATTCTATGAAAAGCAGGTAGTGTGTATATATTAGCATTGCCTACGTTTTCCATTATATGCCCTTCTTTCATCCTTTGTGTTACGCTAAACTAATATTTGCTTTTGTCACTTTTGTTATTGAGAGAATTCATAGCTTTATGAAATTTAGGTGCAATCTAACACTACAAAACTTAATTTACATTTGATCAGGCTATAGCTATTTCAGACCAAAGGCAGACACAAAATCCGACACATGCTTTTTACTAAAAATCAACGTTTTTTTCTGTGAACCTTGCAGCTGTCCAGCAGTTCCTCCTGCCACGAGTATGCATCCTGCTAACGTGGTTCCCTGCTGCTTGCCAGACAGAACAGCACCTGAAAAACACAGCTCGTAATCAAAGGAAGCTTGTACTAGGTTAGTTCTAGTCACCATCAGCGATTCTATATGTGTAAATTCTAATGGTTAAGACTTTGTAACTCATCCTCTGAATGGGAAATAATCTCTTATTCCCATAACAGATTCTGTATGCTTTTTTTTTTAACTTCTGGAAATACAATCTGCGCCTTTTAATACTGCATATTTAAGTCATATGCTCTATCTATTCTGACATTCAGATCAACTGTAGCACATCTGTGTGTTTTTATCACCTGCTGGTGGCTATTTCATTAAGAACCTGGTCCATCACTACTGTGATACAGTTTATTGTTATTTAAATGAGCAACATGCAGACGTTCAAGAGTTTGAGAAGTCATGGTTTAGGGTTTTAAGAAACTTTAATGACACCCTGATTTGGCCCTAGTATGTATCCTCTACCAAATTCGAGTTTCTGCTATTACAACAACTCTCCTTACTAAATAAATGTGAATTATCAATTCAACAGAAGGTTGCAAGAAAGGTTCCCCTGCATTCAAATCACTCTTAGCAAAACTGATTTCAATTTGTCTTCTACTTCTGGGATTGATGTCTAGATCTAGGCAAAATCATCCTAATCTAGATTCACCAAGCACTCAAATTACAACTGAAAAGCTTGCTGTAATTCTGCTGCAGGGTCTATGTGTAGACAATCTATAACACCACATTTTAGAAGTTAAATAACACAACAAAGAGGGAATGTGCTAGGAATTACTATGTTGCCAATAAGAAAGGCAAGCTTCACACTGAAGACTTCATGGTAATTACAGGTAGGTATGTTCTCAATATACCAAGAATAGGCATTACCATTCAAGTAAGTCAAGTTTTGCACAGGAGTGTAATTTAAATCACCTGATTTGTAGGAGACTTCGAAACCTCTTAATCTAACTGACCTCAAACAATTGTAAAAATAGACTTTTACTGCTTTTCCCTAACATTTAGCTGTATTTCAAAAGTACTTCCTGTTCTGAGTATCTGTGAAACTTGCTCAAATAACTTTTTTTTTTTTTAAATAGAAAACACGAAGTATTAGTTAGCTTAAACACAATCTTCTTTGCATTTTGGAAATCAGTTACAGCAAATGAAGTCTGTTCCCTTTATTTTTCCACTCCATTTTTTTTTTCAGGTGCCTATGTCATGCCGTCAGATGCTTTTGCTGGAGACTTTAGGAGTGACAATGAGTTTCCTAGAATCTGTCCCCAGTCACTTACAGCTTCCTGTTGCTGTAACTTGTTATTGGACACATTGTTCAGAACCAAAAGTAAAATTGCTTCAATTAAAGGCTCTACTTCTAATGATAGTATCCGAAGAACTGGACAGGATAACTAATGATCCAGGTATGTCTCTAAAAAATACAATTTTAGATGTTCAACTACTGTGAAAATCTGTACCGTAACTTGGTTTTCCCCATTTATGGTGAGTTCAGATGAATTAGCTTTGATTCACACTATATCCTGAAGTATCACGTTCTTTGCATTGATACAGAGCAGAGAAGCAGTGCTAACTATGAATTTAACACCCTAAATAGGTAAAACAGTGCTATTCTATCATGTAAAACATTAAAAAAAAAAAGGCAAATCAAGGACTAAAAGATTAATTAGGTGTAATTAGGCTACAGAAATTTTGTTGACATGCTCATGCATCAGAAAAGAATGACTACTACTGATGCATTCTGATAACTTTTTACTTCTCATGAGTTTTCCTAAAATCAGCTGTACCTAAAAATTGCACAGGTACCTGTTATCTTCCTATGCACTGAGAAAACTTGAAAATGAAACAATTTCTCTGTTGACTTAATACTTTCAGGAATATATTTATACATAATAGGGTGTAAAGTGGCATTTCATTTAGGAAGAAGCCTTGATGTGATGCCAAAGATTATGCATGCCAGGGTTATTCAATTTATTTAGGTTCTAAACTGTAAAAGCTGGTTGAAAATGGTTGCCACCTGCTTCCCAAGTAGGCTGGAGTGAGATGGCAATCTGTTTTTCAAATTGATTCCCTCACAGAACAGTGCAGCAAATTCCCTGACAAGTAGAATTACTGATTTCACAATTTGAGATTCTCGTGGAAATTGATACTTAAAGTATTTTGTAATTTTATGCCTTTAAGTTTGAGATTTTAAAACATTACCATGTAGGCTTCCTGAGATACAACTGGACGTTTGAGGTTTGTAGACCCTATACACTGCAGACACCTTTCATACTGTTCACAGCAGACATTTGTCTGTCCTTTTCTATTCATAACCTAGATCCCACAGCTTTACATGAAGATGACAGTATTGCATATAACCAATTCCTGAAATGGAAGGAAAAGAAATTGCAAAATAAAGACTTTGATTTAGATGCTGCACACAGTTTTTGCCAGTGGCAGTGCTGCCTTCAGATGGGATTGTATCTCAACCAGCTACTCTCCACTCCTCTCTCAGAGCCAGACTTAAGTAGGTAAGGATGTTCCAGAGATCTGTTTTCCACATAAGCTCTTATTGAAATGTTTTCATATATTGTTTTATTTTCTGGGTCATAAACTCCTTTGGCCAATTTTACTATATTTAGACTCCTTTCTTTAAGGATAGGAATATGGAAAAAAAACACTGTTTAGAATAGGTGTTCTTTAGGAGCCCACTGTTGAATATTGTACGTAGTTGAGTTTTTTTTTTTTCACTGAACAGCATGTTTCTGTACTTCTGCTGAAGTGTGGTTCTAAACGAGGATTCTCTCCTTCCTTTGAGCAGGCTTTATAGTGGGACCCTTGTGCACAGTCTGTATCAAGAGCTGAAATCAACACCTTCGGTGGAAAATCTGTTCAGTTCATCTCCAAAAATGACTCAGCTTTATCAGGTTTTGTTGAATACAGTGAAATCAAGTGTCTCTCCGGACTTCTTTCAGAAGGTGACAGAGACCAAGTCTGAGTCCCGCAAAAAGAAGAAAGCATCTAAAAAGACAAAGGCCAGCAGGTGTCCCATACCAGAAACTCAGTATTTACATGATGTTAATAGGTTTGCATCACTTGGAGTGGATGACTGAAAGCATTATTACTAGAATAATTTCATCTATGAAGATAGAAATTATATTTTGATAGGTGACTGTGTTGGAATTTGCTTTGCTGTTTTCATACAAGTTCCCAGTTCATCTTTACCAAGTCTTCCTTGAGGGATGTAGTATTTTTGTAACTGAGGCTCTTATAAAAGAGGTGCTATATGTAAGTTGTGTTGCTTTCTGTTTTTCTGCATGTGTGTGGTTTTGGTTGTTTTTATAAAATACTAATCAAAAATGAGAGTAAAGAAGTTTAGCATTTCAGATCTGGACTACTTTAAAGGAATTGTCTTCCTGAACGTTTATAGTTCACTGTCCCTCCAACTTCCTGAACACTTCTAACTTTAAATTTTTTTTTCAAAGTTCATGTTTGAGGAACAATTGTCTGTGCTGTTATATGATTACAGTTTTACAGATCAGAGCAAACTGGAAATCCACATTTTAAAAAACGTCTTTACAGGTAGAATATTTGTATTTTCAGTGAGGTAATTTTCATCAGTGAAAACTGATTAAGCTGTGCTTGCAGCATTACTGAAGCATGCTCAGAAGCTTCAGCAGAAGCAGCAATTTTTCCCTTTCCACTTGGCATATTTAAATAACAGTTAAATACCTACATATAAAGTTACATGGTAACAAATTACAGCAGGCTTGCTAATTCGGAGTAATTGTGTACAGTCTGCTGTCATTTGTATTAACATTTCTCTAACAGCTATACGGACCTGCTTTAAGCTACCCCAGCGTACACTAAGTTACCTTGCAAACCCTTACTCTCAGTATGGTAATGTTGAAAAACAGTTAATACAAAAAATCCTACATCATCAATATTTCTCAGTGCTTTTGTATTAGCTAGCTTTGCAACAAAATGAGACACTTCCCAGAAATGTTTCTGTTGTAAAACTGATGGTTTCCTGGTATCTTCCCTATGTGAAATCTACATTTGTTTTTTCTTCTCAAGACTCAATATGCTATTTCTTACATCCATGAAAATCATGATTTAATCATTGCTCACCAGAATTCAAGTTTGACTACTGCATCATCTTGTGCTCAATTTTCAGTCCAGCTTATGTAAACTTTTTCTCACATTTAAACTAAAAGAGAGACTGGTCTGTGAAGAAAACAAGATGAACTCCCTCCTATCCTCACAGTAGTACAAATGCCTTCAGGTTAAAGCTTTTCTACTCTTAGAGGCATGGCATTGCTCTGAAACATGCTTTTTCCACAGACTATGACAGAGGACATTTTCTTAGATTTGTTTCAGTCATCACACATTGCAGAAAACATATTTTTACTTGGAAGGTAAGCTATACCTGAGATAGTTGCATCTGCCCCTTTAAACAGTGTACTTTAGCACTCCAGTTATGGTAGTAGAAAAAGAGCACTTGATTTGCTTCTAGAGGGGAAAGTGAAGAAATTCCATAGTCGCACATTACCTGTCCTTCAGGCTGTTCTTGCATCTGACAGTCATTATTATTTAGGTAGTGTTCTTGCACGTAGAATAATCACAAACTGACAAATTAAAAAGTAAAATGAGCTACCTGGAATAACCAAGGCAACATACGCCTTTGCTCAGTGTGATCAGGAGAACTTGTACTAATGATGAAAAATATTCCAGGCATGAAGAAATACACTAAAAATCATCAAGCACCAAGAACTGAGTACAAAGCTTTTCTCTAAAGGTCATGCACTAGCAACAGAATTAGGTGACACAATCTTTACTGTCATGGAAGATAACATCGTAGTTATGCTGTTGTCAGAATGGATGTAGAGGCTGTTCTTGTTAAAAATATGTCCATATGCAAGTAGGTGATACAGACTAGCAGAGACCGCTATCACAAATGCTTTCCTGAAGTGCTACTTAATTTTACAGAGAAATAAAGAAGCAACTGAAAGTAATCCACCACCAAGGCAAATGAGCTATTTCACACTGATTTTTAAGTAATCCAATCAAGGAAAAAGTGTTTTACAGAGTTCTAGTCTCTAACCACCATAATGTTCCTGATTCAGAATTGTAACACTAGCACTTAGGTATTGGGCACTGTTAATACCTACTGTTGTAAATTTTGTGGGGCACTCAAGTACATAATGGACATATCGAAATGCAAAAAGCATGACAGTTTGTCATTCACTTGAAGTTTAACTAGGGCAAGTTGCAGGCATGAAAGGATGAAAACTAACAAGCTGACCCTAAATGCTCAAATTTCAGATGTCCTAAGTTTTGGGGAAAAATCCCAAACCCAGCACCTTCTAAAAAGGAAACATTAAAGTATACAGTATGAAGACCTATGAATAAGCCTGGAGAAAAGCAAAACAAAACATAAAACTTCACTTTCTTTAGTCTCATTACCATACACTATAACGATAGTTTTCTACGTGGAAGGAACTCATTAGACCTTGTGAACTACAAGAGGGATCTCATACAGCTGAGACTTGATACCGCCGTAATAAATTCAATGAGAAATTAATACATTTGCAACATCTTTAAACTCATAGGAGAACTATTTTTGAGATATAATCTGAGACAGTAGGTAACTGAGATAGTAGGTAATAATTAACATTTCTTCCACTACAGAACTGCTACTTATTATATTACCAGCAGATGGCACCCACACTCAACCACACAGCAAGTCAGGAGCACTTTACAACCCCTTTCTAAGTAGCCTATTTACACATTTCCACCAGGTGACTTTACTTAAGTTAAAAGGGGTTAAATTTAAGTTCTTGATTATAATAATTAATAGTTTAATCCTTGAAATCATTACCATCCCCTGTGTTTCATTTTCCCAAGCCTGTAGTTCCTTATGGTTTTTGTAATCAACAGTAATTGTCCCATTTCAAACCTTAAATATGAAAATACAGGTATCTTTGATTCCACTTTGTTACTGCTGTAAGGGAGATCTTCACTGCTCCAAATGCCATGCTGGAGCAACACCAGAAAGCAAATTCTTGAGCCTTGCTGGGAAGTAGGATCTTGAATTATTTCTGAAGACAAGTAAAAACTCAAATGTTTCAATTTTTGATCAAAAGGCTGCTGTGACCACAAGGCATTTTGGGAATACCTTTGGGACCGCTGACTTGGTGATTACAAATTACTCCACTGGAAACATGTTCTAAGTGCAGAATTCAGCTGCTCTTTGTTCCTGATAAAATGAAATACGTCTCACTGTAAATACCATTTCTGTATGATGAAGAAAATTAGCCAGTCTAGGATCACTATTCAAAGTTTAAATAAACCTGCTTCAGTTTTATTTCTTGAATCATTACAGGTTTTCAATCTTTCCCTGGGAGAAAAACAACACAGAACAATAAAAGGCTCTTACTAGTTAAAAGTTAGATGTTCTCTATTCCATGTTTTAATAAGAGAAACTAAATTCCTTGGTTGCTGCCTATTTTCACACCACATAAATGCTTCTAAATTTTTGAGGGGAAGAAAATTTCACTATTGACTCAATTGCTCTAAAGAAAATCTTCAACTTGCTGCTAGGTGATAATGATCAAGAATGGAGCTAAAAAACAGCAATGGAATTCAGACAGCTGGTCCAAGCATTTCTCACAAATAACGAGGTTGAGCTAGATGAATTACTTGTTACTGTTTCATCTTCCAGTGGAAAACAGCAAAATTGCCTTTGGCATATTTAAAGTGAATTACATGCAATTAAGCTTACCCTTCAAGAAGGCAGAATTGTTCTTCAGAAACCACAATTTTATATCTTTGTCTACATTGACATACCTTATTCAGAAAGTGAGACTTCTTTGTGCTGCTTCATAAAATTTGTTTAAAGACTAGGCAATAAGAATTCTTTGCTAAAACAACAAATCATTATTCATCTGCATTTCTCTACATATCTGGATTTCTAGGATTTTAACACCAAACGCAGAGCTGTACTTTCTCAAAACCCACACTGGTGCAAGAGATTCTTCATCAGCATGCATTGTCATAGTTTTTATTATGTCTTTACTGGAATCTGAAGAGTTCTAAATATTTTATTAAGGAGCTTTTAAACGTTCTGAAATTGCATTGAAATACTGAATGCATTAGTACTACGCCTCCACTTGTCAAAGACAGTCCAACAGGAAGAACATTGACGAATTTGTTCAACTTTTGATAGGCAGAGCTATTGGAAATGAGATTTGTGCTTGAAGAGGTAAGAGCATTTCTATATGAAGTCATCTTGTTTGAGCCCTGTTAGCTCGGTGGTTCATATAGCAGCCTGCGTAAGAGGTGAACGCCATACATTACAGTCTTTCCCCTCACACTGTTAGATCTCCTGTACATTGGTAGTTCAGGTAGTATGTGCACATTCAGCAGGCCCAGGGTCAGCCAGAGCAATGGCTGAATTGCGTGCATACAGCTGACTCAGTGGTTTCTGTATAGCAAATGAACTCATTTCCTGTGTGCTGCCACACTTCTGACCAAGTCGACGAATCTCCAGGGAAAAAAAAATAAAGAAATAACCTACCAGCAGAGAGATTCATATAACACTTTCCAAACTGCCTTATTTTTCATGAACTCCACAGATTTTGAGCATGGCACATGGGGCAAGCCACAAAGAAACGTGCAAAAACATCCTGGTTGGTGCCCATTTAAAATCCCTCATTAACCTTACAGACAGGATGATTATCTTTTGACAGCATGTCCCCCAACTAATACCAAGACAGAACACTACTTTCAGGCTTCAATGTGAAAAGCTGTGTATCCACACGCTCCGAAGCAAAAGATACACCATTCCATCTCCAACTCCCCCTAGAAATCTTGCACATCCTCTTTTCAAGATTCCCTAGGTGATTGTTCCTTGCATTTTTCCTCAGGGGATAAATAGTCCTATTCTAAAGACATTGATGACACCAGCTTCAAGTCTATTTTGAGGGAGAAGACTGTTTCTAATTGCTGAATATTAGAGTATTTAGGCCTTATCATATATTAAAAACTAATTTTAACATATAGAGACATCAATCTACTATAACACTTTTCCAGCCACAAAAATTCATTCTGAAGGTTAAAATTTTAAGTTACTCTAAAAGTAAACAGTTTATTTTTATGATGGGAAGAAGAAAGAACAGGAGGGGCACAGAAGGAAAAAATAAGCTTCTTTCAAACAAGGGTAGGATTTTTTGCCATTAGAGTGAGAATGAGTGCATTCCTTTTCTAATTTAGTATACTAAAATAATATTTCAATAATAGTACTTACTTATAACCACTGAAGTGTTCTGGCATTTGTAAGCTAAAATGGAACAAAATGTGAAATAAAGCTAGCATCTGAAATGATCAAAACATGCCTGACAATCTGGTGTAAATGCCAGTTTCTTTTAAAGCAAAGAGACAGCACACTTTTAAGAAAAGCAAACATTTACTTCAAATTGCAGTATAGGCTTTTCAATCACAGAAAAAAGAAAAACAGTGATCCGACAGCGGTCACATCCTGTGCAAAAGAACTCAGGATACAAAAAAACTAGCACAAGGTACTTGAGCCGCTTACACATTGCAGGATAAAGTAAATAAATACAGTAGCTAGAATATGGCACTCTTGTGACAGACTCTAAACCCAGTGGAATGCCTCTGAAATATTTTTTTTTAATCCTTGTATTAGTAGCAAAGTCCCACCACCATAAAAGTAAAATAGTACAATGTTTTAAATAAAAACAAACTAAAATATATATATATCTAAGAGAAGAATTTTACAGTTATATCTCTTAAGTGCAGAAAATGGGACTTGGGCTTAGATCTTTCTTTAAATTAAATCCCCCCCACACAAAATCCTGTTCAATCTTAAAAGTAAATTGGTTTGAGGAAAAATGTTACCAAAGTTGCATAATTTCATTTGTTACTCCCACAGCTGGAAGTTAAGTTCTGAACAGTCTTGAAACATGAATGTTCATCATTAGCCAGTGAAACAAAGGACTTGTCAAAAGCCCTCAGGATTTCTTAATCCTCCAAATATTGTTTTGCTTTCTCCTACATCTTTAGACAGCAATCCCTAAGTTTGCAAACAAAAAGAATGCAATATGCATCATACATCAAGAAAAGACGAAGTTGACGAAGAAGAACTTCCACGTTTCTGGATCTTTTCCTTGCTTCTTTCAAACTTCTTTATGATCTCAGTCACTATGCACACAGAGGAAGTGAGTCCCAGAAGAAACAATAAGTCTAGAAGAGATAATTAGCCTTTTAAAAAGTTGCTACTTAAAGATTAGGGCAGATTCACAAAGGAATACGACTTACAAAACCTTCAAATTGCCTCCCTATGATTAAGTAATTTGAGAAGAAGTGAAGCAAGAACCAATTTTTGCAGAACCAGACAAATAACATGCATACTTTATGCACAAATCACAAGGACATGCATGATATTTCAAACTTTTGGAATATTTTGTAACTATTTTTATTAATACCTATGAAAGCAAAGAACACTAAGCAACATAATTAACTTTATACTGAAAAAATATTTTTTTTAAAAAACTTTCCAAAGTCTATGCTTCATTTTGCCTGCATCAATACTCATACTGAAAACCTTAAAATACACAGGCACTTCAGAAACCTAAGAATGCAATCACCTGTTTTGTGTATAATACACCTTTAATCATGATTTCCAAACAAAGGATCTAAAAGGATTTTTTCCCCTCTTAAAACAGGTCAGCAGGATTTGTATTCCTGCTGTATGCAAATAGGCAGAAAGAACTCTTGGAGAATCACAGAATGATAGAGGTTATAAGAGACCCTTAAGATCATCAAGTCCAACCACCAGCCTACTACTACGAAGTCCACCGCTAAACCATGTCCCTAAATGCCATGCCCACAACCATCAGCCAATGCATTTACAAACTAATCCTTAATACACAGTTTTTAAAAAGAAACTGTTCTTACCCAAGATGCTCAGGCTCTCTGTTTGGAAAACCTTCTGAAGTGGAGGAAAGTAAATGACCAGTAACTGCCCCATTATAGATCCAAGGACAGCATAGCAAAACATTTTGTTACTACAAAGTCCAATCTCAAAGACGGATTTTGTCTGTAAAACAAACAAAAAATCACACCGTACATGTAAATTCCATTGTCTAGACAAGAAAAATATTCATAACTACAGTGTTTTCATCTGGACTTTTACAGAAATGTAAAAATATATTGTTGACCTTGAAGATAATCCACAACAAGTTCTTGAAAGGCTAGTTTCATGGTAAACTGAATGTGTATCTTTTCTTCACAGTCAATGATCTGTTTACTGAGCTCACTTTTCTGCAAGTACAGTGCATTAGAAGGTGCACACAATACTAGAAGGACATGTTTTCTGATGTTCATATCAGAAAACAGACTGCCAATTAGCATAAGTATAGTAGTATATATATAGTAGTATATATTTTCTTCAACTAGCATGAAGTTTCAGACCTTTTTTCCTTAGAGCAAAAATATAAACAGAAAGAACAGTTTAAGCAACTTTCCTTAAAGTTACAAGTTAAAAATAAAGTAAGGCCTTCAAAAAGCTTCAGATTCTGAAAAAGTTGCTGAACTGGCAGGATTTTCAGGAAAGAAAAAATCCAACCAAGCACAGGTAGCAATAAAAAGGACCATCACACTTCAGATTTTAATAAAACTTTCCTTGCTCCTGTGAGGACAGCAGCATTACTACCAGGCTCTGCATCATAAATTAAGGAAATCAACACTTATCTGTAATTTAAGAAATCCTATATAGTATTTTTTTAATTTTAATTATTTTTATTTACCTATTTTAACTCCAAAGCTTCATAGTACATGTAAAGTAAATCCGCATTTGAAACAAAAACAGCAAGATCCTCCTTAGATGAAAAATACTGCTTTTGTAAATACTGTGTAAATGGCAATGTGAATCACTCACCTGAGATCTAGAACTCAATGCATTGAACATATCAAAAAATACAAAACAGGTGAAAGTCATAGTTGTATCTCGAGGTGTTATTACATTGTCTCGTAACTGCCAACAAAAAATAGGACGGTTTCAGCATGCTTTAATTTAAACCCTCAACAACAAAACATAGTTATTGCAATAATTCAAGTTTGACTAGCTACATGAAAGCAAAAACAACTGTTTGCCCCAAGCTGATTTAATAAATCATACAACAAGAATTACACACCTGTAATTTAAAAGAATTTGTAATTCCAAGCTGTAATTAAACGAAGACTCTTAACAAACATCTCTGCAAGCAGACAGAATACCAAATATTCTAGGCACTACAAGAAGTTCAAAAAAAAAAAAACAACACCAAACATTCTTCTCTACTTGGAAAAGGAAAGCAAATGGCTGTTTCATAATAGCCTAGCTATAAGATTTTTAAAATTTATGCCCATTGGAGTTTTCCAAATATGTTTGGGTCCTGAAAAAGTCCCTGTTAAAACAGAGATTGGGCAATAGAACTGTATTGCTCATTTCAACTGCTGCTTTCAAATTCATCCCCTCCAACCTTCATTATTATTAAACAAATATGGATAAATCTTACAACTAAGTTCATGCAAATTCCAAATTCCAACTGCTAGTATAAACATGACTTCTTTTGAAAGTGTTTGCTACTACTTTAACTTTTATGGTTTTTTCATACCTCTCTCCAGAAGACGAACAGTGTTCCACACACAATAATTATTGATGAAACCAGTATTTTAACAATCAGGTTTTTAGTCAAAATGCTGTCCTTTAAATTTCTTGGAGGCTTCTGAATAACATCTTTATCCACAGGCTCCACCCCAAGACTTAAAATCAAAACAACATCTTAGATTTTTATAATCATAGAAATAATTAATTGCTTCTATATAAAGACCATATTTTATAAGTTGAAAAAAAAGATTTTTATCTTCTCTGTACAGCTTAAGAATCACATAATTCAGATAAGCATCTGTTATTTTTCATCTTCAAAGCACTGAGTTATGAACGTTAGTAACAGGTAATATTCTAACACTGCAGTTTGAAAGTCTAAAGTTATGTGATATCAGACATTATCAAAATTAGTAGATGTCAATTTTAAAGGAATTTGCTGTATTAGTAATGTCCCTCATTTCTGCTACCTTAATCAGCCTAACTAAGGGATCCCCTACTATCTATCTGCAGTGAGGAGAGTCAGAGGAAGGACCCGGAGAGACACCAGTATCTTGCATTCAGGTTCCACAGACATATCCATGCTGTGACCCCAACCAAGCATTGTTAGACATTAAAGCAAACCAAAATAACGAACACTGAACTATAATATTTGCAGTATAATTCTAAGAAAAATGTTTGCTATGTTTCAGAAAAATATCACTGAAACCTAATACTTCACAGAGTTTCTTCTACAAGCAACCCTCTTCCTTCCTGAAATAAGAGGACTACAGACCACTAACAGAGTTTAAAGTAAAGATAAGTAATTACTTACCTTTGAGCTGGAGGTCCATCCATAATAATATTGATCCATAAGATCTGCATGGCATTGAGAGGATTAGGAAAGTTCATTAATGTAGCCAGTGAGATTAAAGTCAATGCTGCTATACTCCTGTTGAAAGAATCCATTTTTATGACTGTCAGCATGGAACATTTCTGAACATCTACTGATAACTGCTTCGTAAGCAAAGCTTCACATATTTAAGAGTAGATACAGATCTTGACAAATTAAATCACAACTGACATGACCGTAACTTTAAAAGGTCAGTATAGTTGGAAGGGACCTTCAGAGATCAAATCCAACTGCCTGGCCACTTCAGAGCTAACCAGAAGTTAAAGCATGTTACTGAGGGTATTGTCCAAATGCCTCTTGAACATTGACAGGCTTGGGGCACCAACCATCTCACTAGGAAGCCCGTTACAGCGTTTGACCACCCTCATGGTAAAGAATTTTTTCTTAATATCCAGTTTGAACCTCTCCAGCACAGCTTTGTGCCACTCCCGAGCATCCTGTCATTGTTTACTAGGGAGAAGAAACTAGCACCTAACTCTGCTTCCCCTTCCCCAGGAAGTTGTAGAGAGCAGCAAGGTCACCTCTGAGCCTTCTTTTCTGCAGACTAAACAAACCAAGTGTCCTCAGCCTCTCCTAAAAGGACATGCCTTCCAGCCCTTTTACTAACTTTGTTGCCATCCTTCGGATGCATTCAAGTATCATAAAATCCTTTTTGAATTGCGGAGCCCAGAACTGCATGCAATATTCAAGGTGTGGCCACACCAATGCTAAATATAGTGGGAGAATCACCTCTTCTGACTAGCTGGCTATGCTGTGTTTCATGCATCCCAACACGTAGTTTGCCCTCTTGGCTGCCAGGGCACACTGCTGGCTCACGCTGAGCCTGCTGTCAACCAGTACCCTCAGATCTCTTCCACTCATCTCCCAGTCTGTACCTCTGTCAGGCATTCCTATGTCCCAGGTACAGAACCCGGCATTTTCCCTTGCTGAATTTCATAGTATGAAAGGCATGAATTCATTTAGAATCTGTAGTTAAAATGGTGTTCTGGCAATTAAAAGACAGCACTTGTGTGTCTTAAAAACCTTCTGAACCTTAAAATGGCATTTCAGATTCACCTTCCTAATTGATTTTTTCATTATGGAACTGGGTCTTATACTTTTATTGTACATAAAGTACACGGTTTTGAAAAACAAACTTCTTATACACTTTTGATATAAACACAACCAGACTGTGCACCTGTCACCAGTTTGACAAATCAATCAAAGCACACTACTCAGACTCCCTAAAAATACTCACACCACTGCTCATTAGCAAATGAGGAAACTAGGCAGAAGACTGAAAATAGATTAGCTGTTTGCAAACTTGGTATTAGAAACCTCTCTAAACAAGTTATGCACTAATTGGTTTCAGTGCAAGATTAAATGGTTTCATATCCAACAAGAAGTGAGCAAAGCTTACAATAATTCTGAATTTAGAGCTCTACTGAACCCTCATATGCTCTCCCTACAAACAGGGGCACAAAAAAGCGTAACTCATTCATGAGAAACCTAAGGCTACTATTTCCAAGGTTAGCAGGCATGCACACTTCCCTAAAATATCTATGCTTCATGCTTTTTCAGAAGCAGAATAATTCTCCTACCAATTCAGGACACTATACAAGATGGAAAATATACAACACTTCTTACAGTTTTTAGGCAAATTTTAAGAGGTTGGTGAGGTATATTTTCTGTGAATTTTCTTTGTTTTTTGTTTTTGTTTTTTTTAATTTCTGCAACTTTGGTCAACCACTCCAAAATGGCTTCAAAAAAAGTACACTAACAACACAACGAAGAAGAAAACCACATTCCTGAATCCTAATTCAATAAAATAGGCTCAATACATTTTTGATACTGAGGCTTCATAAACTCATCTTATCTGCAGATAATTTAGGCAGCACCACAAATGCATAGGGATCCTTATATGCAAGAAAAGGAAGCCAGTTTCACAGAACTCACTCCACAAAGCAGTATATGGATTACAGAGAAATTGACCTCCTGTTTCCCTCATTTTCTCTGATTGAAATACATTTTCTGGTTAAGAAGGGAATGACTACCCACTTCTCCTTTAAACAAGAGCCCTAAGGCAGAGCTATTCTGTTACTCTTGATCCTCTCAGTTACTGACTTTTCACATCTCAATAGGAAGAACAAAGTTAGAGGTCTGTTTACTGCACTATTTTCTGGTTATTTAAAAATGAAACAAGCCATGAAGTACAACATACTGAAAATTCAGTCCTGGAAATCTTTTGCAGTTATGACCACTGATATTTCCAGTGCACAGTGTATCAGCATACTATGTAAAATCTAAAATGTTTGTGTGAATTTATACAGCATCTGCTTCATGATGTAGTTAGAACCGTTTGATATCAAAGATGTTTTAGACTTACGTGCTCAGCTGAAATCTAACAAAATTTTTTATGTTATTATAAATTCCTTTACCCTCTTCAATTGCAGACCTGCAATTAAAAACCAAAGATTACACCATTTAACAAATAAGGCTGCTGCCAAAAAGCTTAAAACAAACCAAAAAAGTTTGTCATTTCTGTTATTTTAATCAGAAATACAAGTGTCAAGAAACAAGCGGAGTTGACGTTCTTTGACAGTCATTGTACTTTATTATAAGATCAATTGCAATGGTTCTTATTCTGGCCTGCTTAACTAAGCTTTCAAAATTAAATGTCAATACTAAAATTTCCTCCTTGTCTTTTAAAATACAGCACCATCCCTGATGAGGCCTTCTGAGTCAAGGTAGATAATTTAAAAAAAAACAACAACACACACACACTTTTACAAAAATCATAGAAATACATCATGATTTCAGAAGACCATGTATTCTTACTGCACCAGAATGAAATACGTACAAACCATTTTTTCAACCTCTACCATATGTCACAACTTGTCTAACAAATTGTGAATTACAGCAGCAATTAAGTGATTTCTAATACGTAGGCCAAGTATACTCTGCTGCAAAAAAAAAACACTCTTTCAATCACTAGGGAAAGTTTCATTAAAGCTGTATAGCATAACGTATCTACATAAATGCCACCTACATTATTGTTTGAAAATCATCATCCACGAGGATCATATCCGCTGCCTCTTTACAAACATCTGTTCCAGTTTGTCCCATTGCTACACCAATATCTGCAGCCTTCAGAGCAACAGCATCATTCACTCCATCTCCTGTCATAGCTACTACTGCACCATTATTTTGCAGGGACTAAAGAAAGGAAAAAGAATTTAGATAGTGCTTGAAATAACCCATCCTATACAACTGTTCTAGACACAAGCATTTAGCTGTTCCGCCCCATTTTTATAATTCCATTATAAAATCCTAAAGAAATGCATTTGTTTGTATATTAATGAATTCTTTACACAAGATTTTAGGTTAAATTTTAGTTCATATATCCACAGAGCCTACATTTGAAAGTTAAGGTATATAAAAGCTGCATTCAAGAGAAAATAGAGCTATATAGAGAGACTGATACTATACTTATGTTAATGTTATCATCCTCTTATAATTCTCAAAAATATTCCAACAGTCTCACAATGTTTTACTCCCTTCTCTTTATTGTTGCTTTTCCAATTGTTATACTGAGCATATCACTCGTTAGCTTTGTTTCTAAGCTTCTGAACAGAAGCATTACCTCAGACATGACTTGAAATTCATGCCCTTTTATCCTGTTCTGAGAAGTAGCAGAAATATGGTTCTTGCAAGTTCCTATAGTCAACTCAGCTGCAATGCAACACAGTCTCAACTCCCAGCTCCCAACATACAAGAAAGCTGATGTTGACTCCCAGCAGCTGCATATCCTTTGTGGACGTTATATATTTTTTCAAGTAGTATTTTCAAACACACTTCACTTTCAAACCATTCATATTTCTGGTCTTATCTAGACACACAATACCACAATGTAGTTTAAGTAAAGGCATTACAAACAGTACCAATAGTCGCTGTCCAGCACTCTAGTCTCTAGTGAGACATACCTTTATAATTTTTAATTTATGTCGGGGACTGGCTCTGTAAAATACAGCAACCTGTTAAAAGCACAATGAAGAAGCAGTGAAAATTTGAGAAATTTCAAGACTCATGTTGCATACTATAAAGCTAGAGGATAAAAACACTATCTAAGGCCAACTATGCTCTCATTAGCTTTGAGACTGAAACATCAGGAAAATGTATTTTGATTAGTGTGAAACCATTAATTTAAGAGAAGACTCAAAGTGTGTCCTGGTAAACAAAATTGGTGATACTTATTTCAAGATAGAATTTGCAGTTTAAAAATCCTGAAAGAGTGAAACAACTGAATTACAATGGCTTGCTAATGGCCTTCCTGACTAAATTCATACAGACAACTGCCATGCTGACTCAGTAAATAGTGCTGCTTTTCTTGTCGGCACTAGTGGCAAGCTACTCAGGAAATTTTAATTTTACTATTTTATGTAGCATAGCATTAAGACATTGAAGTTCTAATGTTAAATAATGAAGATTCTAGCTTCGAAGGAATTATTTTTCAGCATTATTTTGATCTCTGGTCTACTCTAAATTGAAATTTGAGTAAGTGGAATTCAGTTTTCAATGAAGATCTATAATGATAACACTCACATCTACTCTTCCTTTTCAAGAAGCAGGATAAGAAGTTAGATTTCTCAGCAGACACATTATACTGTACACAGATATCAACCTCATTGGTTGTTTTCACTTAATTCTTAATAAGATTTTAAATATGTGCCTGAAAACAAATCGTGTCCAAGATCAAATGTGCACAAATGAAAATTTGTTGCTGTTTCTAGTTATTTAATGTGAACAGCCTGTAAGAACAAGCATTACTAAATAAATCAGATTATTTGCCACACATTTTTTGTTGTTGTTGTTGTTTTGTTTTGTTTTTTTCTGTTGTTTTTTTTTGCTAAATTTGTTTTCTGAGACTCACCAACGACAGACAAAAAGCTTTCAAGTTAATGTGCTCACACCATATGCACACTTCTTGATTGTAAATACCAGCTTTTGGCTTAGTTGCATCACTCAAGCATGATGCAGCTTTTTTTTTTTTTTTTGCATTTTGCGCTCTTTGCAAACAGGACAGTGTTTTGATGCATAAATTTTGCAACAGAGGCAAGTTTGACAATTACATTTATTATGACTTTACATTTGCAACGATGATGTTGGTTAATACATTTATTTATTTAATAAGTAAAACGTATTAACCAGTCAATGTAATGAACAGATCTTTTCAAAATTCTTAACTAGTGGCCTCAGATCAATCTAAAATCATTAAACATACAGACAGCTCCTCTTATGAATTACAAAAGGATGGACTGTCTGAACAAGCAGATTTAAAGTGTTATACATATAAGCTACTCAAAGAAATGAAATTGTCTGAATGTCTAACAATACAAAAAGGTGATGCTCACTAAAAGGTGGCAAAATGAAAGTTCCAATACAGGCGCTGCAAGGTTAAAAAAACGAAAACAAAAAACACAGCTATTTGAATCATTTGAAGAGACTGAAGTAATGAACTCACTAAAACGATAACCTTGTGAGTTGAAAGAAAAACTTCACACAATCTTGTGTTAGACTGAAAGACTTTTGTTGGATCTGTGACAGCTTAATACTCTTAATACTAAAAGCTTCCACTAATTTAGTGTATCACCCCTTTCTACTATCAGTAACTCAAAAGTTAAATTTCACCTTTCCACAGATAAATGCATTTCTCAATATAAAATATAAAATATATACTTTGCTGCATTTCAGTAACATGTTAAAACAAACCTTTGGTGTTATTTGAGAAAGCTGCTGAATATCCAGATCATCTATTTCTTCTCCAGAGATTGCCTGTGAATTTTTAGAATACAATCCTAGTCGACTAGCTGGAAATAGATAATAAAAAGGTGTTACAATAATAAACTTTAAAAACCAACAATAAGCACATAATTATTTTTAGAACTATTATTTTCTGCAGCATGTCAGATTTGAAATGACCATAGCAGAACACCCTGTTGTTAATAATAATAATAATAATAATCAATAACACCTTATTGATTCAGTACACTGAAGTAAGTTACTTGAACTCTTGAGAAACACAAATTAACAAGCCTATTCTAATCAGATATTTATTTCCTTTAAACTTTTTAGGTCTTAAGGTCTGTATCTCATTGTGTCAGGTGGACTGTAAATATAAGAGCCCAGTCCTCTCTAAAGACTTTACAATTCAGAAGTAACAAGACAGAAAATGAGATGGGGATGTGCACAACTCTCAGCTGCAAATCTGCAACTGACAAAGTACTGGTAATTTGGGGATGTACTTGTTATGTGCACATTCAACTTTTTCAGCATCATCCTGTATATAAAGAATCTATATTCTGGCTGAAGTACTACACTTTCATGTATTATATAGTAAAAATAAGTAATTTCAAAATTTATTAATAGTACTTAAACTTCACAGTTAGTTACATGGTCACAACTGGATCAAGAAAGCATCAGTGCCATATCCATCCTAAATATTGTCAACACCTATTTTAGTTTCTCTCTGTTGCTATAAGACAAGCATCCAAAGCTGAGGGTAGGGAGGGTGGTGTTGGGTGTGTAACAGTAAGAGTCAGAAATCAAGCATGTTATGACAGAATGCAGTAAGAAAAATATATAGTCTAAAACAGCAGTCATACATTACCAAATTAGAAAAACTACAATTCAAGCTGAAATCCAAGTATCACTTCAGACTAGATTTTTTTTTTCCTAATTCCACCACACCATATGTTAACCTGATACACAGAACTCACAAATATTAAAGACTTAATACCCACACTTCAAACCACTTAGCTAGGCATTGCCAACACAGAAAACAAGTGAAAAATGAATAGAAGTGGACTATTCATACCAATGGCAACTGCAGTCTCCTGTGAATCTCCAGTAATCATTTTTATTGCAACTCCAGACATAATAAGTGTAGTGACAGCTTCTTTTACACCAGTCCGTGGAGGATCAACTATTCCCACAAGCCCCAAAAAAGTCAGTTGTCCTAACTCAGGACCAGAAGCTAAGGCCAGAACTTTTAGGAGACAAAGAAAGAAATAAATTAGGAATTGAAAATAACATTTACACCAGTTAAAACAACAACTGCTAATATTCGTTTTCTAAAATTAAAACAACTGTGTCTGTATATTGACCAGAAGCCTCAGAGATGAAAACATTTATGAGTAGCTTCATTCATCTGAGTATTCCACTTGAAATTAGCTTAACACAAGTGGATACTCAGAAATGAGACGTAATTGAACTAGTAGGTTAGAATAAAGCAAAAGACAGGGATTTTTTTTTCCTTAAACCTTGGTAGCAACATCTGTAACCTTAAGTATTCAGAATAGCCTACTGTATTTCTTTTCTTCTAACGAGAAGTCTTTTTATCAAACACACTTTTCAGATTTTAAAGAAAACTTTCCAATTTGTTCTCAGCTGAAAGTGTTGATGCTTCCACTGTGTGGAAAAGGAAAGCCATCTAAGCCTTGTGGTTTCTGTGTACATGCATGGTCTTTTATGCAAGAGGAGAAAGGGAGGATCAGTTAACGTATTTTTATTTTGTGCCCTTTTTCTGTTTGTTTTTAAATAGAAGCAGATTTTATCAACTACATGCTGGATATTTTCTGGAATGTCTTTTACAGTAGGAACCTTAACTCAAATATATTTAAATGAGAGATTTGCAAGAGAATAGCAGATTCTCTTTTTTCAAACATTACACAAGATTTGCTGTTTGACAGTTATCCAAGGCAGGCATGTAAAGAATGATTGTCTGAAGAAAACAGGTACAAGGATACTACTCCTAGTGAACCCTCCCAATTTCTAGGAAATTGTATCTTAGGAACTTCCTGAGCCTTGACTGTCTTGGATTTACGTGGCAAGGATTTGGTATGAGGGGGCTGCAGGGGTGGCCTCTGTGAGCAGAGCCCAGCAGCTGCCCCATGTCAGATCAGAGCCACCTCCAGCCAGCTCCAAAAGGGACCCACTGCTGGCCAGAGCCGAGCCTGTGAGTGACACTGGTTGGGCCTCTGGGAAAGCAGATTTAAGAAATGGGAAAAAAAAAAATGGTGAAAGGAGGGGAAGGTGGTTTTAGTTTGCCTTTAGTTTCTCACTGTTCCAGTCTGCTAGCGACAGGCAATAAATTATATTAATCTCCCTATGCTGAGTCTGTTTCACCGGCGACAATAATTGTTGAGTGATCTCCCTGTCCTTAACTCAACCCTTGAGCCCTTTCCATCATATATTCTCCTCCTTTCCCTTTGAAGAGGGGGAGTGAGAGTGGTTGTGGTAGAGTTCGGTTGCATAGCAGAGAAAAACCACCACAGCCACACAGTACCCGTAGTTTCACATTTAAAACCTCTGGATGGACATAACAGCCTAGAGATCTCTTTACAGAAGCCAAAGACAGACAGCTATGGTGACCTTTATAATGCTTACCCACAACCACCTCCTATCAATCATCTAATGAAAAATACTTCCAGATATATTTAAAAATCTGCACAGTAGGTTAATATAAAATGTAATCTTAATGGCATCTTCTGACCTGCAATCAGTTGTGCTAGCCTAACTCACAAAGGTGCCAAGAGCCAAAGAGGAATATGAACACATTCACATTATTATTTTTTATTTATAATAAGATCTATACTGAGATGTGGAAGCTATCAACTAGCAATGTATTTTTCAGTTATGGTCAGACACAGGAGATGACAGGAACCAGCAATACCTTTTCTCACCTGGTGCAATTTAATCAATGCTGGTATGCAGGCCTTAAGCTACATACAGCACCTGTTTTCCACTCCCCCATTTTAATGAAAAACTAACCAACCCTGTGGCACGTACTGAACAGTAATAAAAAAATCTTGTATGTGAGGGGTTTTTTGAACAAGTAAGCACTGCCATTTAAAAGTGGCTATTTTGAGACACTGAAAAAGTCTTACCCCTAAGTCCTGCAGAGCCCATGGACGTCTTCTCTTGCTGGTATTGCTCTCTCTGTTGCTGAACAAGAGGTAGGGTCTGTCCCTTACAGTTATATGATGTACAGTACTTAATGACTTGTTCATAGGCACCTTTCATAAAGCAAACCTCTGGTTTGTCCTAAAAGAGAAAGGAATTATGTGCACATGTGTATACATATAAAAATACACATTGTGTGTATGCATATGTACACATAAGAAAGAATGGCATATCTACACTTCTTGGAAAAGTCTTCAGAACATATAATGCAGTTCAAAGCTATGCTTCTAAACTTAAAAATCCATTATTTGAAATATCTCTCTACACAGTATATATTTAAGAGTGTTAATATCAAAACAGCCAAGATAATAATCAGTATCTCATTTCAGTAGACATCATACATTTTAGACATTGTGGGGTCACGGTTTATGAACAAAAGAGGCCATGCAAAGGACAGCAATGAAACCTACACAGAATGTTAGACTTGAAAGATCTCCAGTTCATCATCTGACCACCTGTTTTCCTCCATAGGGCATTAAATATCACCTGTATCCTTGTATCACACAACTCCAACATTTTTCAGAAAAACTTCTAGCCGTGATGGCATCAAAGTGCTAAAAATACACCATCCTTCAACTTTTATTCCAACGCTAAATCAACTCATCCTTTCCCTTACCCTCTTTTCCATTAAGAATTGCTGCCTTGGCTCAATTTCCAATCACTGATTCTCATCTTCTCTCCCCTGTTGTGCTAAAAAGCTCTTTTTAATACATCTGTTTTCTCCCTGTGAAGGTGTTTATGCACAGTCATCAAGATACCTCAATTTTTCTGATAGGCTTAACTGCCAGAGCTCTAATTCTACTGTATTTTTTAGCCTTTGAATAATTTATGCTCCTTTTTAAACCATTTCCAGTTTTTCAACAATCTTTTAAAAATGCTCATACGAAAACACATCAGACACAGTGAATCAGTGAGTGGGAATTGCTTGCTGATTTTTTTTCTACTTTTCATACAGACAAGGATTATACCACCTCATTCTCTATAAAGGAAAAAGGAGTCAAATGCATTCTTTCCAAAGCAAAGATTTTACTGCGATACTGAATGACTGTTTGCAAGCCATTTTTGGTCAGAAATACCATGACATTTTCCGCAAATCCAGTATCTGCTGTTGAACATATCTCCAGTTATCAGACTGGCAGTGATTATGTCAATACTCTTAAACAAAAATATTCAGATTGGTCTAAATGAAATATACATGTAAATATGTACATGAAAGCACCAGAAGATGGAAAATGAGATTTAAGAATTGCTTGTATTCATAATCCAAAACATGCTAACATAAAATCTGTGAACACTGAGCAATGTGCTGTCCACATCAAAAACAGAAAACCCATGTTTTCAAACAAAAGCGTTTTTTGATTACTCAACACCTATAAATCTTCTTGCTTTTAATTCTTTATGTAGCTATGTAGACCTGAAACAGCAGAAGATTCACAGACTTGCTTTAAACGTTTGATAAGGAAGGAGAAGGAAGAAATGCCAGGTAGACATTCAAAGTCTCAGATATCAAAATGCTTACAATTATTTCCCAGTATGTCTTTTATAGAAAGAATTTCTTGTCCTTCTTAATCTCTTTCAGAACTTGAAACTGAAACTAGATAATCAAACCATATTCCCAGGACAGTGCACTACCACCAGCTTGCCATGGTCTCTGAAGTGAAAAATGAGGACATTAACCAGGGTACATAACTATTCTACAGAACCAGTGCACAAGAAAATTGTGATTGAAGTTTACCTGCTGTGCTCTATGAACGCATTTAACAGCCATCCATTTTTGTTCTGAGCTGAAGGGATATTCAGCCTTCCTTACGTAGTCCTCCTGGATCCCATCTAAACCCATCTGCATAAAACAGAAAAAGCAACATAATGTAAGCACCTTTCTTTTCCAAACAACTAAACAATTTATTCAGACTTCTTAGTTAACAATAAATCACTTTCATTTCCAAAATTGCTTTTCAGAACATTGCTCCATGCAGACAAACTTCTGAAAAACACGCGCCAGAAGAACCTAGTAGCTTCTTCGAGGCTTCAGCATAAGTCACACCATTTCAGTGTATATCTTTGATTCAAGGATCCTTATATACGTTCCAGATTATCACCATTCACAGACAAGTTTTACAATGACTAGCAATTTAGTTCTTTGTTTGACAAAACACATCTAAAATCCCAGCGCATATTTTGTATTTTTTTTTTTAATCTATACAATTTCTCTGCTAAAAGGGCCTAAAAAATTATTAGACAAGACTGGCAGTCTGGAGGACGCAAGTCACTGATTTAAAGTTCAAATGATCTAACCTGAAATGGCTTTTTTTTTTTTTTTTTTTTTTTTTTTTACTGTTAGCTGAATTCCCCCAAACAATTAATGTGAAACTAACCATGAAGATTCCAGGCAAAATGCATTTCATTCCCCACCCCAAAATGCAACTCAGTGAATTCCATGCTCTCTCCTTAACCAAGTCCAAGTGCCAATTAAAAAAAGATGCGTAAGTAGCAGCCTGCCATAAGCCATTCTCAAGTACTTATGGACCTCTACATTTCCTTCACTACCTCCCTTTCCTGCCACAGATGTGAAAGAATCCCCGTTCTTCTCTGTTTCTATGGGCTCTTGACAAAATATCACTTTAGTCCTTTCCAGTCAAAGACCGTAGACTTGGAATGAAATCTCAGCAAGATGGTATCTCAGTCCTCAGTTACACAGGGAAGAAAAAGATTGTAATGCATTCACCTTTCAATATTTTTATGAGTTTATTTACCTTCACAGAAAAATCAAGTACTCAGATATCTTGCTATGTTTTTCAGTAACTGTACCAAGTGTCACAGCATAAAAAAAAATCATTTAACCGGAGTGTCCACAATTTAAACTACCTGTGCCCAGCACTTAAACAGCACCGTAAATGGTGCAGCCACCAATATATCAGTCTTCAACTTACTACTACTTCTGATGAGAACTGGGAAAGAGCACAGTCAATATGCAACAGGTAAATTAGCCTATGGCAGACAAAATAGCAGTACTTCAATTCTAAATAACTTAACTTTTATCTTTCAGAATGCCCAGAGACTTCTAAATGATAAGAAACACAAGAGATGAGCAGTTGCAATACAAATCTAGGAGATGCAAATAAGGGAAAAATGAGAAAAAAACACATTTCTACACACTTGCCACCTACCATGAATCAAAAAAGCACCATTAAGTACCCACCTTCATAGCAAGTGCAATTAAAGCTCCTTCTGTTGGCTTCCCCATTAAGGTGTTGTTTCTAATCACAGCATCATTACACACACAGCCAGCCTAAAAGATGAGGACGGAAAGGGGAGAAAACATGACAGAGAGTAAATGTCATGCATAACTCTAGTGCTATCATCAATTAAAAGAAACCTGTCTCTGCCAATATCTCACCTCAACGATTTTGCTAATGGATGGGTTGTTATAACCATGAATAACTTCACCATCAAGCATCACTTCTCCAAACCTGTTATAACCTACTCCAGTAACCTGTAAGACAAAGAGCCAAAGGTAGCAGGTAATGTAACATTTGCTGGGTTCTTAAATTGTTTTAATCTCAACTTTTTACTACGAACTATAGAAAGCTAAAACAATGTCATGCATAATGATGCATTTTACCCAGTGTGAATAGAATCCTCTACTTAACATCTAATGTAGCAGGTACCAGATTAGGGAACAAACCTGAGGGCAATTGAGTTTTTCAATTAAACATTTTAGGCATTATTTTTCAAAAACGTAACAATTTTATTCCCATCTCCTTACTCAATTAGGACATTTTTTTTCTCTCTCCTCCTCCTTTTGCTTTTTAATTTTTTCCTCCTATTCCTGGTTAATAATGCATACCCCCTGCAGTGGAATGGAAGTACACAGCCAAGACCTACTTTCATGCAGGAAGAAGAAAATCATAGTTGAATGGCCTCTCAGCTGAGACTTCTGAGAGGTGTTAAAAACAGTAAAACCGTAGATTTAATGCGTAAAATGTAGGCATCCCATTAGGATCCAAAAAGTCTTGAATTCTACAGCATTAACAGCTAGTATATTTTACAGCTATTTCAAATTCTCTTTCCATTAGGACAAAGGAGTTGATTTCACACAGCTATAAACAAATTATGCTAGTAGTGAAGAAAAAAGCAATTAAAGCATTCCTATAAAAATTTAAGAACAGAAAATAAGCACCAAGAAATATAAGCAAACATAGGTAAATAACAGGAAAGGATAAAGAAAATTCCAGTATTTACTACTACAAAAAAAACAGTAAAGCTAATGGAGGGTTTTGTCAATGTGAATAAAACTCTAAGCATGAGGAGTTCAGGAATTCATGAACTTGTTTAAAGTACACTCCCATGGAACTACATATAGAAGCATGCCTTGCTGCTTTTCCATTCCTATTGCTTTTGCTTCTCTTTTGTGCATTTACTTCAGCCTTTGCAGCAAACGCCCGACCTCAACCACAGCTTTATGTCCTGCCTCTACTTTAAACTCTATCCATTATGAAAAAAGCAAGTATGACAGTGCACTCAGTAAGAAGGGTCCATACTACACATCATCTTTTAGCCAACAGCTGGATACCCCTCCTATTTCAACTGTTCTTAACAGATACATTTTGTTTTTATGCACATGCTACAACAAAACAGTCCCATTTTCCATACTGAAAAAAAAAAGCCAAGTCTCATTTTTGTAATGCATCTCAGCATCTTTTATTACGACCTACAGAACTTTATACATTATATAAAGTGAATTCTTCTGTAACCACAGAATGCTTGGATAATACAGCTCAAAATCTGAAATACTAGATGAATAGAATTAGCTAGAAATTGAGGAACTGAGATTTGGTGCAACCAATTTACACTTCCTTAATTAATGCTTTATATGAAGTATAATCAAGAATATCTCAGCTGATACACACAGTGAAGTAGAAGCAAAATTTAAGTCTAACAGAGCTTCACTACATACCTCAGCATGTTGCCCATCTGAAGTAAAAATATGGGTAACGGTCATTTCATTCTTTGTCAGAGTTCCAGTTTTATCTGAACAAATTACATTGCAACAACCTGAAATAACCAATTAGTACTTGTAAGACAAGGCCTGTCTAGAATAAAATGAGTAGTTAACAAGAACGAGAGTATTCAAGACATGCAAATTTCTAGAAACACTGCAGCTGTCGTTGGGGGGAAAAAAAAAGATTGGATTTAATAAAGACAGGAAATTTTCGACTATTTGTGAATAGCTGTGCAAAGTTCTTCACAAGTTTGTTTGATAAATTAAAAAAGCTAATTAAAAGCCTAAATTGACATGTTGCCCCAAGTGGTTCCATTCGCTACCTCCTTAATTTTATTCTGATGCATCTCAAACTATACTACTGAAGTCTCAATTGTGACTACCATTGAGGAAGAAAGTTAAGAGCTTGCTTTACAGCAGTCATTTTTCTCAGTCTGTAAGTGTGACTTACTACTAAAGCCACAATTTTTAATAAGATTAAAAAGATTACAGAAATGTGGAAATATATACTTGCTGTTTTAAGTCAGGAAAAAGTATTTTGAAACAGTGTTGCACTGTTTTGACATTCCTTGACCCAATAGCAGGAATTGAAAAAGCAACAAAAAAAGTTTGCAATACTAACGAAACTGCTAAAGGCATTAGAAAATATATTCCTAGTCTTCAAAGGAGAAATTCAACTGCAGCAGAATTACTTAAATTACAATTTCTGTTTCTTTTTCATATACTACGAATTACGTTTCATAACTGAAACTACGTACAGAATGTTTTCAAGCTTTCATCTTTTAAATATTTTAGGTTTTAATATAAGCAGCACAACATCCTTAAGGTACATTATGATTATAAAGATTTTTCCAATATTCAAACTTGGATTTGTTTCCAACTGTCAAAAACATTCAAATTTACGCCAAAAAGTTGATTTAAAAACTGTTTCACAAATCTGTTATTTAGCAAGAACATCTTAGAGCTAACTAAAAATACTTCTACTGACATATTTTCACTGTTCTACTGCGAATGAAGAGTACTCCAAACATCTAATTACACATGCAGGTTTGAGTATTACTAGTGTGACATGTAATTAATCAGACTGCTTACTGCAATTCAAAAACCGAGTGCTGATAGGGCACACAAAAGCATCGACTTGAATTCTAACTACTCATGTAGAAGACATTCAGTTTCAAAATGTTTTAAAGATACCCCCACACTGCCGGCAAATAAGAACACCTGCTTCATTTTACCATTAGCCATCGAGACTATTATTGATTTCCTAAGATTTATATCCAACTACTATCTCTAAGTTAGTCTTGCCATACCTAAAGTTTCAACAATAGGGAGCTTTTTTACAATAGCCCGTTTCTTCACCATTCTCATCACACCCAGTGCCAGTGTCACTGTTACCACGATTGGGAGTCCTTCAGGGATTGCAGCTACAGCCAAACTGAAACAAAAATAAATACACAAATCTTGTCTTAGAATGTCATAGATTAATACACAGTAATAATGCATTTACCCATACAAAAGAAGAAAAGCTGGGAAAAAAACAATTGCACATTTGTTTTGCATACAGGAAAACACTAGTGAGGACTGTGCAAAGCAGCCCAGGTTGTGAAGAATAAGCGTAGTCAGCACTAAAAAGAATTGGGATATGCCACCACTCCAAGTGACCGATCATCCACAGCTATCACTTCTAGATCACGCTATGGCAGCATGCTAAGTGTTGGAATGACAGAATAAGATCAGATCACAGTAGCTCATTATACAATGCTTGAAGTTGCAGTTGTGCCTGGTGCCTTCCTGCACATATCCCCCCTCCCCAAGTAAATCTCCATAGATCCTGTTATTTAAAACAAACAAACAAAAAACACTTTTTGTTAAAGAAATGCTTCTGCCCTATTCACTGTCCATGTAATAGCAACCCAGCAACTTTTCTGAGAGTAGAGAGCTAGACCATAAAAACTCAGTGTTATTCTCAGCAGACAACAGCCTGGAATTAAGTTTTCATAATGTGCTAGAAAACGAGCTAATAAAGTACACAAGTAATTCAGTTTTATTTGATGCTACTTATAATACTGCATTTTCTTTATTTACTCAGCGACAGAAATTCAAATTGCACAACTCTATTGTCTGTTTACAGATGTTCCCAAAACTCTCAGAAACCTCCATACAAATACACAATTTAAGAGACAGACAAGTACGTCCTGTATCATTAAAAATGAATATGAACTTACTTTTTCAAGCACAAAATCTGTTTTTACTTTGTATTACTTATCTAAACTTAAAAGAGACTGCGTGCAAGCACATTATAATATACATCACTAGCTTTCACACACTTCCTATCATGCATAATCTACACTATTTAAAAATATCTATGTATCTTACCTCACTCCAATTGTGAACATATCAAGAATATGTTTTCCTTGCAACCAGCCAACCAGCATAATAACTCCTATAAAAACAAACAAACAGTTGTCATGGTAAATACAAAACCAACGTGCACTGTAGCCTATCATTAAAAAGAACTCAGACAAACTTATCATTATGCTGCCTATAAAAATCCATTATTTCTATCACTGTTGGAGCATGATTCCATTAGTAAAGCAAAGGTGAAGAAAGTTTTTGCCAGTCAGATTGCCCAATCATACCAGCAGTGAGGTACTCATGCACACCTTGAATCAGAAGAGACACCGCAACTTGAAGCATTTAGAAGGCCAAAAAAAGTCAGAAAAGCACGTTAGTGGGCAGAAGTAAACTTGCATTGTAAGGGGGGTTATGTCATATCAGTAATCTTCAGATTATTACTTGCATGAACTCATTAAACAGTGGCAAACAAAATCAGAAGTCAAAATATCTAAAAGGAGATCAAGTCCTTCAGTTTTCTCAAACCGATGGGTTGGTTTCAGTTACAAAATAATTTGTAGTTGTTTTGCATAAATCTTACCTATGATACCAAAGGAATACAAGGAAAGCTGTTTTCCTAAGAGATCCATGCTCTTCTGCAGAGGTGTCTTTGGAGCCTTGGTGAATGGTAAACACCCAACAGTTAACAAGCAGAAGTTAAAAGCATAAACTGTATCCTATTTCTTCAGGTATGCAAGCTTCAAGGCCTTGTCTTGAAACTAACTCGACTAAGATGTAGTTACACAGTATGTTTCCATGTGTTTCTTTGTGAAGACACAGACTACTTTGTTCAATTCTCATGTAGAAGTCAAGAAGTTCAAAGAACACTTCAATGAAATTAACATTTTTTTTTTTTTTTAAGAAATATCCTTTGGGAGTTTTGTGATGTCTACAGCAAAATCTAATACAAAAGGTCATATCAAGGATTCTTAAAAAAAACTTGGGCTAAAAACAACTGCATTTCTTCTAGACAGAAAAGTTCTTGATAACAAGAACAAAACCGACTTTTCAAGGCAGAGGCATTAAAGCCCTGGAAGGCCAATTATATTTCAGGAGGAATTTGCTAACAAGCTGCAGAAAATACAAGTTAGCCAAATAGGAAGCTATAGAAATATTTAGTGCCAAAAAAAAGTATAAAAAAGAGGAAGGGAACACCAAGAAAAAAATTAAATAAAGAGATGATAAAAATTAGGAACATAGATTTTTATATTAACATATGGTAGACCTACAGTATGGAAAGTATGGCAATAAAAGGGAAACTGCATCAGTGTAAAATCTTTGTTCCGCAAGGTATGAAAAAAGTGTACACACTATGGGGGAATTCTGATATTACGTTTGATTCACCCTTACCTTCAAAATTTACTTTTAAAATAAGATTACTGCAATAAGCATCATAAACATAACCCCACAATACTCTGATATTTCAGAATGTTTGTGTAAAATGTGCACGCTTTTTGTTGCTGGTTCTTTCTTCATTAATAAATGCAATTGCTCCAATATAAACTACATACCATAATCATATTTTCCTCACATGTGTAACAAAGTGGATTACATTCTGGGTGACAGAACAGCAGTATTCCCTTGAAAGGTCTAGTAAGGCACTGCAGCTAACAACGTGAGGTCAGTGACACACTCCCAGCTGACACATTTGATGCCTGACCTAATGCCCTTAGTTGTTCTGATCCAGCAGATTTCAGAAATGTAATTTGGAAAAAAAAATGTGCTGCCTATAGTAGGCCTGATCATGCCCTGACAGCTGAAAATAGACTGTCACCTTATGACCTTATGTTGGTCAGAGAGCCAGGGAAGGCTGTTGAAACACAAACTACTCCAAGAGTCTGACTTTCCATGTGGATCAGAGCACTGCAATAGAGAAAGTTACTACAGGAGTTTAGTATACTGAAGTCAAAGGGAGCTCTGTAACCTTGGAAGGATAGGCTAGAGATCATGAAGCAGCGGGAAACAAATTCATAACCCGAAAATACACCGCTCCTCAAGGGAAAACATAGTCTTGTGCACACAGCACACAAATCTGTCGTAACAAATACCTTTTGCACAGACATAGTTCCACTTGAAAAAAATACACTTCCACAAATTGCAGCAATATTTGTTATACCTTTTAAAAGCTTCAGAAAATTATTTTCAGAACTAACATTTTTAGGTCACCAATGGATAATTTGTTACACTGAATCCAATTACTACTTTCATGTTCAAGAGAGAAGATTTGTTTCACTAGAGAAGAGAATAGTATTAAAACCAATGTAATTAAATCTAACAAAGTTCCTATGGAATAAACTCCAAAAATGCAGTTTCAATGAATGACATATGCATTTACAAAACTTAAGCTGTTGTTTCTAAATATCCATTCTTACCTCTTCTGCTTGCATCATTTTAAAAACCTCTCCAAATTCAGAGTTTTCTCCTGTTCCAATAACAATGCCCTAAAAGAAAAAAACAACAAACACCACACCACCAAAAAGCAGTCATTTCAGATCTGAAGTTTTAAATTAAATGTACATGATTGTTCTTGACAGCTTTGACTTATGTAGTCAATGGGCAAATGCCATTTAAATTGCTACAATTTTGTTAGCCTTATTAATTTAACTACTCAGACAAATAGGATGTATTTTTGTTAAAAAAAAAAAATAAAATCACCCCTGTGAAACAAACTGCTATTCTGTACTGCTGAAGTACAGCAACTACCAGTAACAAAACTCAAATAGCGCAACATCCAACTAGCACCAAACACATCTGTAATTTCATTTACTGGTTCTCAAACTCTAAGATATGAATGTAGTTCTGCAAGATCACAAATACCAAATCCCAGATAGCCCAGATAGAACGGTTTCACATCATCTGCTCCCTACAAATTTGAGGGCTCCTGAGCATGGATTTCCCTCCCCCCCCCATGTCTGAAAAAGCACCAATGAGAACAGCTTTCATTGTATCACAGTAAAGTCATCCTCATCCTTATTTCCAGTAAACATTTCTATTTCTACTCCATTTCTACTATTTAAGAAAAATTAAAATATATGTAGTCATTAAAAAACAGTTATCAACAGGTAAGTGAACCTTAAAAATAAGAACTGGTTTAATTCAAATAGTTAAAACATGGAATATATTGTTCTCTATCAATAATAATCTTACCTTTGCTTTTCCACATCTGACCAATGTTCCCATGAAAGCAATATTGCTCCTTGAAGTAAGGTCTCCATTGGTTGCTGCTGGCTGAGGAGCGATAGATTTAGAGCAAGGAGCTGTCTCACCCGTGAGACTGGATTCATCAATCGAAAGGTCCACAGCCTTTGAAAACAAAATATACAGAGTAGGTAGAAAGCATAGCAATAATCTTTCATAAGTAATTGAAATCGTAATAAAAGTTTCCCAGCTCTGACCGTGAAAAATATATCTAATTTATTCATATGACAAGAAACCATGTATCACTATTGACCATATTTTCAGAACCAGCATAGTAGCAAGCATTCCTACAGGACACTGCAGCAATACACTTGCTTTGCAAAGTCAAAGTTTACTCCTAATTTTATGTTCATGACTTTCTCTACAAAACAGAGAAGAGGTTGTATCTGTGATATACTCCATTACCAAATAATATAATTAACTGGGACTGTAAATGTATATACATACTATCCTTTCAATTCTTTCTCTGTCCATTTCCTCCTATCACGTTCATTAAGAATACATAACAAAACACATACAGTGGGTTTTTGTCCACAAAGTGTCTCTATGGAAAATGCCATTCACGCAACAGGCAAGTTAGTCTGGAGAAACTTTTTTTTTTTTTTAAGGTTTTGCTTTTGTGGTTTTTTGGCAACAAGTGCAGGTGGTAGGAGAAGGAAAAGGGAAAAGTGAATTACCATTACAGCTACTCAGCTGTCTACAGGTGAAGAAAAGAGATTGTTTTCTATAAATATTCAAAGAAAATATATTAATATTCTTCTATAATATTTGAAGAAAATAGACTGTTTTCTATAAATATAATATAAAACAAAAAATATACAATAAAAACAGAAATGTAAATGTCTTTCCCCAACTGACATCACTTCTAACATCTTCTATTGACTTCAGTGGATCTTGAACAAAGCCAAAGCTTGAACCATAAAATTCTACTGACACAATCCAATTAAAATCATTTTGCATTATTAAAAATTATAGTCATTACTTGTGATTGTATCACTAAATTTCAATATAACTTCCTTGAGAAAAGCAGCGTTAAAGGATGTTCAATAAAACAAAATTACCAAAACTCTTTGAAAAGATATCACTTGCAAGAATCTGTCACATTGCATTTGGTACCACCACAGTATAGCACATCACTCTGAGGTTCAAGGATATTTTTGGTTTGTTTTCTTAAGTGACACATTACTCCAGTAACTCTTGTGCTCCAGTTCTAGCTGGACAACAAAATGAACACTAGCATACTAAGTCAAAAATAAATTTAGTCAATGTTCAGAAGAGAATAGTACCCTTACTAAAGTGTTTTCTGATCAAGTTCCTCTAATTCCTGCTGTTCTCTCAAATACGTATCAGGACAGTACCCATTTTTAAAAGACGGATACTGTATCAATAAAGGAAAAGGGGCACTTATCAAAAACTGCAATGAATGTTTCAAGCAAAGCCATAAGGAATGATTAGCTCCAGAAAGTTCTATAGCAATTTTTTTATTTGCAACATATTCCTCACACTCTAAGCTGAAACAGGATGTTCAGATTTATCCATGAGCTCTGAAACACTTGTCACCACTACTGAAGTGAACTTTGTTCAAAACTGAAGTTGCTACAGGCATGTTAGTTCTTAATGTAGCATTCTGGATTTAAAGAGTATTACTAGAAAACTTGACAGAGGACTCATTAACCTGCACAAAACTTAGGCCAGAAAAGGTCTTTATATAATGTTTCAGAAAACAAGATTGCCCCACAAGTCCAGCAAAGAAATTTCTTCTCATATATATATATATATGTATATATGAAAACAATATATGGAGAACAAAGACTTCAGAAAGTAAACAACACTTAATTAGCATTTCTGTAAGTTTCTAAGACAGTATCAATTAGAACATACTAAAGAAATCTAGTTCTTTATCTGAAAAGACAACCTTTTGTGATCCCACAAGAAAGGTTATCTCAAACACAAACCTTCACGGAAGCATAGCAATAGGCATTACCGCAGAAGTAGCGCATTTGCTTCTCCCTCCACTTTCTCTAAGAGGAAAGCATGAGGTTAGGCCTAGCAGCTTTTAAGAATTGACTTCTTTGGCCTTAAGTCCTGAACACAAGAAATATGAATTCCACCTTTTCATACTGTCACATTTCATACTGTCTCTGATTATGGACTTACAAACAAAGAAAGCAGGTATTTCAATATATCTCTGATGTAAAAGACACTCTTTATACAGGAGAATAAATTAAACATATCAGAGTTTTCTGGTGATCATAGCTAGCCTTTTCACAGAAGATTGGACTTGAAGTTTCCAGGAGAAAGCATGCACATTCTGCCAGGCAAGATAAGATAAGATAGATGCATCATACACACATGCATATATATATATATATGCACATATATATATACACATAAGCATATATCAACCCCCACTGCGTGGTAGAGATTTCCAATGCCAGAGTGAGGCAACTGCTTATGATGACATGCTCTTATTTTCAAATATCTGCAAGAATAGTGGAGATAAAGATGATGCAAATTTTAAGGTCATGTAGACAAGCAGATTAGAAACTTTTAATTCCCCTTCTGCTTTCCATTGTAACAGGTCCAAGAATGCTGCTAACATGGTATGCTATGAGCTTACGAATGAGATGGTAGATGCTGCTGCAACAGCACTTCTACACTAATGTAGACACTATACAATTGTTGAGGGAATAAGAAAGTGTTTGAAGTCACTAACAAAAACTACTCAGCAAAATATTAAGTACTGACTATATTGCAAGGGCTAACAGATGATGCAGACAAACTTCCCAAGAGCACTGCAAATTTTTCTTAGACACTAGCTGGTAAAATTAATGCAAATATTAGACACAAAATCAGCTGGAAACACATCCCACAATTCAGACTGAAAACAGCCATTTGACTTAACATTCAGAAAAAGTATTCAACTGAAGTTTTCAATAACAGACTGCATACATAAAATTGGAAAAATACTTCTCATTTCTTACAGTCAAAAACCACGTATATTAAGAATGCACAATTACATTTAGGAGTTTAATTATTTCAAAGTTTCTATCAAAATAGTTGCAAGTTCCAAACAGTAATATTTACTGCAGTTCAGTATTAAGTGGCTATCTTCTCTTCCCCTCTCTTGCACAAAAAAAAAGCTATTAAATATTAAAACAATAGTAGGTATATACCTCAAATAATCGTAGATCAGCCGGGACTCTGTCTCCAACTGACAAGCAGACTGTATCACCTGGGACTAAATCTCTTGCAAGTGTATGTTCCACTCTACCTTCTCGTACACTGTAGGTACAAACACAATGTCAAAGTACATAAGAATGTACTCTCCGGCATTTTGTCTTAGAAAAGCAAAGTGTTGGCTATGCGTTGCAGTGCTACTGGTTTCTATGTGTTGCAGCACTGCTGATTTCAGCAAAATACAATTTCAATTTTGCTCTTTATTTCTCTAGAAATTACACATCAGTAATATCATTTGAGTGTTCAAGGGGCAAAAATGTGGAGTAATATTTTATGCCAATACAACAATCTTTAAAATGAGTCAAAATCAATTATGTTCTATATCTGCATAACGCTTGCTATAAAGGTATTAAGTTCAGTAAAAACTTTTTCTTCTACTCATTTCACATTAAACTTAACATGTCTTAATTTAGGAGAGAGAGGACATACAATTCCATACCAGTGGCATTCTGGAGGCACAAGTTTACTAAGCTCTTCAAGAGATTTTTCTGATCTGTACTCCTGCAGAGACAATAAAACAATTAAAGAAGTGCATGTTTTTAAAACAGGCAAAACTTAAACAATAAAAAGATAGATTTCAGCAGATGTGGATGTGTTCCATTAGTAAAGTTGTTACAATATTCCAAAGAATCAGTTACGATATGCCCTCCAACAGTTCCTTATTAGATATACTTTAAAAAGCAAATACGGTCCAAACACTGGAAGTTTTACAGATTTAAGAACTTGCCTGCATGCATTATTACTGAAAAACTGGCAGAGATCTTTTGCATTTTCTTTTAATACCTTCAAGGCTTTGTAATACTTACAGTAATGCTTCTAAACACAGGGATCAAGTTCTACAGTTTAGCAAGTTTGTACCAAAAACAGTGTTCACACTCTTAGCCCCTGGAGAACTACGGTAGTACAACTCACCTCTAACTCAACAGATTTTATAACAAATTTCAAGATAAACAAAGATTAAAAGCACAAACAGGATGCGATTTTCGTTTAAGCAGATACTGAATAAAGCTGGGTATTCAAAGAATGATGATAACGTTTTTATGACTTATGTTATTTAAAATATATTTTGGGGGGGTAAAATTTCTGTACAGCATTGCAACCAAAGCTTTATGTTCAAAATCTGTTTTCTATGAAATCAAATATTTTAAAGTACTTCAGCACTGTTTAATCTGAATGCTTCTTTACAAGTAGTCTTTTATTGCTGAGTGTATTACCCATATAAATGCATAAATGTCAATGTAGTTAAAGCAAGAAAAATCATGCACTTTAGAAAAGGGAAAGACTTGGATGAAAGCACAGAGCTCTTTAATCAAGCATTGTGCAGCTGCACAACAGATCAGGACAACTACTTATTAAATAGAAGAGCATACATAAAAGCAATAATCTTGTTTGGACAACAGATGTCTTACCTGAACAAAGGCAACTGTAACGACGATGAGTATTGCCTGTGAGAAAACAAAAGCAGATAAGATAAAAGAATTCCAAATGGCCATGAAAGTAAGTGATCATATTTGCTTTTTCTCAACCATAGTTGTTACTACATATTAACAATATGGTTTGGAAACAGACTCTCTCATGCTCAAAATGACCAGTTTTCCCTCAGGCCTACTAATGACAAACAACAAAAAACAATAGCATTATCTCTTTACATCTGTTTTAGTGTCATCCAAGAACTTCAATAAGGTAATACTTCTAAAAATAAGATTGATAACTAGACAGTGACTTTGAAGTAAAACGTCGAGCAATTGTAAGCTCTGCATTTCTAAAAGGTGAGCAAGAGACAACAGTGGGGAGAGATCCAGAACAAAAAAAATTGCCTGAATGAAGTATGAATGGTGTTCACTGCCACAGTAACTGTTAAAAAGTTGTTAAAAAGATTTTGTTTCATTCAAGTGACCAGATAACAGGAATACTAAGAATAAACTGAAGACTAGAGACAAAGTTGAGGAACGGGTCTGGAGCCATAAAATATCTCAGTAAGGAAGACAAGCAGAGGAAACTTGGGAACTTTGCCCAAGATTCCCATGAAGTAAGATAATACATTGACTACACCCCGAACAGCCAGGATCCAAAACAAAAAGGCAAAAAAAAAGTTGCTCATTAGGAATAATCCAAGAGAAGCACTAAGACCTCAATAATAAGCCTTCCCCCATATCACACACAATTCTGGTCACAACACTTCAACATGAATGTCACTGGGCTTGTAAGCATGGAACGTGAAAACGAGTGAATGAATGAGGTCTATCAGAGAATGAGACAAAGGTGAATTTTGTTTGAAGTATCATCTTCCCCCTCAATAGTCTCCAGTTTTGCTACACTAATTAAATTTGTTACTGAAATTGTTACACTTTTTAAAATACAATTTTATCTCAGAAGCGCAACAGCCATTAAGCCTTTAAAGTGTACCTTGCAATTACTAAAAAATAAGATATGACCATTTTGCAAGAGAAAAAACTCTTGCAGAACCGTTAACTAAATCAAAGAAATCCAGCAAGTCTGCCTTGTTTGTGACACTAACATTAGCCTCAGCAGAGTTCTAGTAAATAATTATATGCATTTCTCCCTCCTTCCATGGGGAATTGCTTCCAGAGTTACATATATGCTTCCTTTGCAGGCAGTACTACCTTCTTTTCATGCTACCTGTCACAGCTTTGATATCCTAGTCTCATGTCAGCGTCTCACTTTGGGTCTATGTGCAATGGCTTGAAACAAGAAGCCAGTATCTTCCAACTGTGAAAAGGTAGGGGTGTTTTTTTGTTGTTTTGTTTTAAGATCTGAGCCCAGTTCAAGTCACCACGCAGCTCTACAGTACATTTTTTATCATCTGAACTAAAAACCTCGGCAAAAGTTGCTCAAGCCAGCAGTGCTATCAAAAGAAATATATGTCATAGATATTTAGCAGCAAGTTAGTTTTGTTGCTAAGGCTCTCAGCAGAAATATACAGACACAGAAGTTGCACTGTCATCTGAAAAAGAAGCAAAACATATTTACTCAGTGAAAATATAAGCCTTGATAACTACGAGACTAAATGGTAGGTTAGCTGTAAGTTAAATGAAATAAACAATTAATGAACTTTAACTGAACCGCAATTACTCTCTGTATTTCAAGATACCTCTACTAACGTTCATGAGGCTGGTGAAGATTCCTTCTCAGGCTGGAGCACAGACTACAGAAATTACTGCTCCCTTACACTGCCTTGCTGAAGGGTACAGGGAAATAGATTTAAGGGCAATACCAAAGGGCAAAAATAATCTAACTTTTGGCCACAACAGTTAAATACATTTAATGATATAATAATTTTCCTACATCCAACTTATGAGCACAACAGACTATACTACTATGAGCACAACTAACACTAAAATTCAAATTGCATATTGTTTCTTAGAGAAACCACGTGTGTTCTACTGTGTCTGCAGAGAAAGAGGGGTTAGGAGCAAACCTCTGTTTATCTTGAATTAATTACAGAAACACGATTCCTCACAACATGGAGTGTGGAGGTCAGCTATGACAGAAACACAGCTAGAAACTACCTCTGATCATATAGAAATCACAATTTTTACTTTTCACCCCAAAAAGGTCAAAGGGAATACAAATTTCTCCTCAGTGTCATTTGTCCTGACAAATGTTTAGCAGTACTACAGTTGCTCATTAGTTTAACACCCTATTTAACTGCAAACTTCTACAAAAATTCGTTATTTCAGCTTCTATCTTCTTTCTGTTGTTTCTAGAGAGTTCAGGTTAGATTTCTTTTTCCATGTTTTAAAAGATTACATCTTTCAAGTAAATTAACAGAAGGCCTCTGTTGGTTTCAATTTGAAATTAAAGCATAATTTGAGATTAAAACATTAGATAGAAGACATCAAAAATTGTTCCTCAGAACAAACTCCTAGACACAATGAAACAGCAAATAAGTAAGTTGTAGCCAGGTAAATATTAGCTGATATTCTGATATGTACTACTGTCAGTCAAGAAAAACAAAATCCCCTCACAAACTTAACAGCAGATTTAATGATAGCATATAAATGAACTTCATTAATTACAATCATATAATACCACCCCACGTTAGCATTGATGTGATGTTGAAAGTAAACGTGGTCATCCATTCTGAAGTATTGTCTCAGAAGATAAAATTTTAGTTCCTTACCACAGTGATACTGACAGCATCATCAAACTGATGCATGAGAACACTGATGACCGCAGATGCCAGGAGAAGCATAATAAGGGGATTTTTAAACTGAAATGAAACAAAACAGTAATTCAGCAATACTCTATACAGAGTGACGTTTTTGCCTACCCCCCAAAGAACATCTATTTTTAAAACATATTATTCTTTAATTAATTTTTTTGCAATCTGCCAGCACAAACAGAATTTGACTCTGTATGGTTCAGAATTTACTTGAATTATTCTTTTTAGTATCAAAGGCCTTGAATGGACCATATTCAATACATAACAGTAGGAAACCACTTTTTATATTTTCTGATTCACATTTTCAAGATAGAAAAAAAGGATCTTTTCTTCTACATGACAGATAGTTGCTAACTGCCACCTTTTTGAGAAATCTTACAAAAAAGTGAATCTTAAATAAAAGTGAAGGACACTCTAAGAGCACATATGATGAGCACATTCAAAGCAAATACATATCTTAATAAATTCTACCTAAAACACGCTTGGATAATATGCTTTGGAAGTCTTCTGACGCATCTAACTGACACTATAGATGGATGGGAAAATGAAGTATTAATGCCAGAGGACAGCTAGTATATAATGATGTTCCCACTCCTACTATCAGCAGAGAATGGAATTATCTTTGCAGCCACTTCCAAGTAAAACAGTTTCTCTAGAATTAACCACCCGTTACTTCAGGGTTTACTTTAGAACTTAACTGTACTGCTGCTTAGACAGGCTGCAGGAAATACTAACCAAAATGTTTAACAAATTCATTAGAAAAATACTCTGTGTGAAAAGTTGCTTTAAGTGTCTTTGCCAGGGAGAAGGTAGGCAGGCAAAAGAGTGGTATTTCCACACCATTCCGAGATGCTGCATGGGCTCATATTTATAGTAGATCGAGCTGATAGGAAGAAATTTACACGTGACTTTTGCCAATTCTGCTTACCATCAGATTCAAGGCTGACCCCATCCCCACCCTCACTTCAAAGGCATTATTTTTGCTTTCTTGAATTTCTTTTGCCCACCAAATTATTGACACTTCATATTCCATTTAAATATTTACCAATCAAAAGCATTTGTGTCTGACTTGAGTGTGATTCATGCCCAAGTCTTTGTTTATAAGGAAGTTTATTCTACCTCCCCAGCCCTTAAGATAGTTACAGACGGTAGCCTTCTGCTAGTTATGAACACCTTCACAAACAAACCATATAACCTAAACACCGATGTACCTAAATGAAAGCTTTTTCAATAGGTAAGTTAGATAGAAATTACAGAAGAACTCACTCTACTTTAGCTTACCCACTTTTATCAGAGTACTTTCATGTACACAAAAGCTAAAGACAGCAAAATTACTGACAAAGTATTAAAACCTAAAAGCAGAAAAGACAAAAATCTTAACCTGGGAAATGTATTTTTTCCACAGTGGTTCATCTTCACTAATATCAAATTCATTCCATCCATGGAATGCCCGTCTATGACACACTTCACAGTTTTTTAAGCCATTCTGAAGATTAGCCTATTGAAATATACAAAGAATAACACAGTCAGTGATTACACTGTTAAGATAAGACTTCAGAATAAATTCCAACACCAAAATAGTGTCTTAGATTATAAAAATTTGGCCATCAGAAATACAAGCTTGGTACTGGTGTTTGTACAACAATAAAAGCGAACTGTTTTAAAATAAAATTTGGCAGTAGTTAACAGATTCAACAACAACAAAAAAAAAATCACAGAATTACAGAAGCAGATGCTGTTTCACATCTCTGATTGCTAATCTTCCCTGCAGAAAACTCTTTAGCAAACCAAACAGTTCAGACTGTTGAGAATTATGTTAGGAGTTCAGTTACTCAGCTAAATGACAGCCATAGCTTCAAATTCTTGAGTTATCAGTGACCAACATTTATCATGATGTACTCCTCAAGCAGTCAAGCATGCAGAAAATGAAAAAAAGATCATCTATCAAGAAAGTTAACACAAATTCAACGGCTCATATATCTGTCAATGGGTATCTTTCTCAATCCTGTTCCTCCTCTTAAAATGGAGGCTGCCAAAATATATTAAAGACATTAAGAATTCCATCAAGAAATGGAAGCAATAGCTATGAAAAACAGGACAGTTTTACAAGAAGAACTCACCTCTGAAACTCAAGGAGAGTTTTATTAACAAAAACCAATCTCCAACACAGAGAAATCTACACATTTTCAAGCTGAATCATTCCCCCCTCCAATTAACAATTTTCTCAAAAACACTGGAGATTAGAGCATTTCAAGAAACAATTTCATAATCAATGTGCTTTTAAAAGTAAACAGTAGTTAATACCAAACAGCCTGATAATGCACGGACTTTTAGTAACAAGATCTGTTCTTATGAGATATCAAACATCATTTGGTAACATCAGCACAGTCTTAAGAGATGCAAAATAACTTACTTGCAAAATGCTTGCAACTTCATCAACTGGCAATTCACTTGCTTTTTTTGAGGACAGTACAGGAATCATTGTCTCATTGTCACCATCAGGGATTTGTTGAAGACGTGCAACCTATGAAACAAAACCAAAGTTTGAAGGGAAAGGGAGCACTAACATTTCATTTCAAACAACATATACCAGATCAATGCAGTGTTAATGCCATTAAAAGATAGTTTTCAATAACTATTTGCACTTTAAAAAAATCCGCAGATTCATCTTCTTTTCCATGCCGTATCATACCTGCAACTACGAAACAAAACACTGGACATTCAACTGAGAGGACTATTTCTGTAATGATGTGTTAAGCAATGGCAAATATCCTTACAGTTACATATATTCGCAATCCTTTAGCTCAACAACTGATCAGAAAGTACTCACTTCAGATTAAATTTCACTTCCTGCCCTTACTTTCTACTTACTAATGAAGTTACTCTAAGCAAGCCTATTTGTGTTTTCTTGTAGACAAAGAAAGGAAAAACAATATTAAGAAAACCGCAAGAGCACAGATGCCAGAGAAGTCATAGAATTTGACTATAGTACAAGAACTTCAAGTCAATGTTGTAAAAAGCAATGATTTCCTGTAATTTTTCAGAAATTAAAATTTTTGTGAAGTGCAGAGTAGTGCTTTAGCGACACTGACAGCAACACTGACATTCAGTGAAACCGAAGTTTCAGAACTCTTGCTTATTAAATATTGGAAGCTAAAGTGATACTTTTCCATCACCCTTGTCTCCTTTACCACCCTCACTCCATTACTGTACCCACAATTAATAATTCAGATTTTGTCATCTACCTCCTCCCCCTCCCCCATTAACTGGAAAACACCTAACATACAAACATGCACACCACTGAAATGGTTTTCCCATTACACTCCCACAGAATTTGAATTGGCGGTTTTATGCATTTATAAAAGACAATAGAAGGTTTTGAAATTCCTCTGTGGATGCTGAGACAAAATATAATAAAGAAATACTCCACGATGATAATGTGTTACAAGATTACAGCATTTTATACCATAAAAAAAACGACAATCTTCATTTTCTATACTACACACCATTTTCTCTTGTACTCAAATATGATAGCTGAGATAAACTTAATTTTTGTTCTTCCAGCTGCTTACCTAAATAAGATTACACAAAGGCTTCAACGCAGAGGCCCAAGGGAACAATGAATGAAGGTGAAAGCCTACCACAGTAGGAACACACATGCTTTCTCTTGAAAGAGAAAGCCTTGGAAACTCTCTGCTCGCCACGTAGTTCCTAGTGGAAAAGTCAACCACAAGACTCGCTCCTTCACTGTAGTGCTAAGAAAGCAAGTCTAGAGACTACGATGAAACTCAGGGCAATGTGCGGTGTGGGTTTGAGCTCTTGGGAGGAGGGCACGGCAGGCTAAAGAACTGCACCTTAACAGCATCTTCAGTGGCCTCCAAAGCGAGGGAATCCCTTGGACTTCACCCAGCCTTGCGCAGCCTGAAGCCAGCAGGATTGTGCAGCTTGGAGGGCATCAGCAAGGGACCAAGAACCAAAGCTCAGCTATGCTCTGTCACACCTCAACACCAACTGCAATACTTCATTTCAGTGAAAGAGTTTTGGTTTGCTCTTTTCTTTGCTATCCTTTTAACGATGCATTTAAGCAAAGACCACAACTGGAAAGCCTGCAGCCAGATTTTTAGTGTTACAAAATCTGTCCAAAATATCTTTCAGTAGTAGGTACTTATTGAAATCTTATGTATATACACTGATGTAGGTCTTCATTAAAAATGATGGTGATACACGTTATTATACTGCATTAATATACATATTTGCAAAATTTATCTAGCAAGATAGCTCTTCCAGACACCTTCTACGTTTGAACTGGGAAAAGAAACTGACTCAAAAAAAAATGTTTCAGATATGGCTCAAAATATCATGATTTTTCTTTTGCAACACTTGACACATATTTATAGTACTTTAAAAGAACCTCACTAACTGCTTTTGACATCAGAAGAAAAAAAATTAATCAGAAGTATAATTCTATTCTAACAAGGGATCTCTTTATGAGGCACAAAGACACTAAAATTCAATGCCTTCCAAAAACACGAAAGCCAACAAATGGTAACAAATCTTTGTAACAGCAAGGTTTCATTATTCTGTACCACCATGGCAAACATTTGCTCTGCAGCCTAAGGCTTCTCACAGAACCCAGATCCCTCTGCAAAGCAGAACCACATTAGAGCAACATAAGCTGGCCATAGCTGCAGCAGAAAAAAAGGTATTTCATTTCAGAAGAATACAGGCATTACAACTCTCAGTCAAAAGAAAACAAACACTCTTCGGCATATACATGTCCTGCTCTCTAAAACTTCATCATGGGAAGTGATGCAACATCACAGCCACTCATTCTTCCATGCAGACATGCAGCCTTTGGTTAGATGTACCACTGCTTTGAGCAGTGTCCATGAAGCACTTGATGCTCACGAGAATCACTTGCATTCAAATCTGCCTTGCAGAACCTTCAGTATGTATCGTGCCTATCTGGGGGCTACAAAGACAGGACTCCCCTGTTCTGCTATTAAGAACACACACAGTTAAGGCTGCTAAGCCTACACATATGAACCAACATTAAGTTTAAACAATTCAATTCTCAGGAAATTGCCATTGGAGATTGTGACTTTTCATACTTTAAAGTTTACAGTCAATTTCCTTTGGATTTTAACCTTTCTGCTGTTTCAGTTTTCTTGGCTCACACACTTCCTTAAACCAAACATTTACCAAGAATTTTGCCACAATCTCCCCTCTTTGATACAACACCACTGAAGAACTCATGTTCTTTTCTTTACAGTTTCCCCTCCTAAGTACTAGCTTTTGATTTTTGTTGAAAGTAATGCCGTGGATGTAGTATCTAGTTACCGATCACCAGAATTTAGGGCTGGAAACAATTAAGCCTAAATGCTATTTCAAAACAAATCCACAAACACACAATTTTGTCAAAGATCACTCAACAAAACTCTGAACAACCACACTTTCCCAGTAAGACTAGGCAGAAATGAACTGACAGCCATTACAAATTTTAGTGCTATTTTTTTTTTTTACCCTATAGCAAGTGACATGACTGGTAGACTCAAATACCAGCTCCAAAAAGGGACACACCTCATCATTTCCCTAGTAATAGGCAATCAACTGGGATGGCAGAATGCCTAGTAACAAGCTCTTCAAGGATATCTTGAAAAGTTAAATATCCTTAAACAAAAATGTTAAAATAAAGAGGTTTCATCTAAACAAACCTTCATCAGCACAGTAGCATTGTGCTAACAAAGCCTATTTTTACAACATTTTTGTGACAGGCTCAAAAAGCCTCTGATTTTAAATGTGTGTTGCATTCAAAACATCTCCCACTCCTAGGGAGAACATTGTAGAAACTTTAGGCCATGAAAAAAAAAATTACAGAGAAAATTTGGTAAAGGATTAGAAAAACAACGGCTCAGAGTCTTTTTATAGCCAGCTCCTTTCTCTAGGGCAAAATTACTTATGATAAGACAATTCTGGATGGATCCCTCATCTCACTTCTCAAAAAACTCTACAATCTCTGGGTAGATTAAACTACACTTACAGTTCAGAAAATAACAATATATCCAACACTTTGCCACCAATTAAATTCAATTACTTAGCCAATAAGAAACTGATCACTGTTCCCTTTGATGAAGTGGGTTACATCGACAGATTAAAGTCCAAAAAAAAGAAGTTGGAAAAAGCACTTGCCATCTGCTGGGACATAATAACCATATTCAAACAAGTATTTTTGCCTTTACTGCAAAGGAAAGCTTTCTTATTTAGCAGTGTCAGCAAGTACTCGGTAGTCCTTTGCATTACGGCCCAGACCTGCAGGCTGGAGGTCTGTGCTTCTGCAACACCTGTTAGCACATCCAAGAGCAGCTATCCTAAAAACCACAGCCTTCAGTATTACAGGGGTCAGCCCACCACATACAGTAAGATCTCTTCCCATCCTATGATGTAATTCATGTTCAAACATCTAGCAGTTGGTATCTTAAAACACTTCAGAACTCCATTGCAGGCAAAGTTTTCATACAGATAACGGGGCTAAAAAATGATACTGGCCTATGCTTTTATATCAGTTAGACAGCATATAGCTGAAGTTTTTGGAGCAATGATTACAGCTTTCCCTTCCCCATTCACAACTAAACCTACCAGGGAACAAAGAAGCAGAATACTAGCTAGCAAAAAAAAGCAGCTGCTGCAGGAGGGACTTTTCCTGGAGCACTTCCAACATACACACCACCATTTCTATGGCAAGAAACGCACATCAATCTTGTGACCACAGAACTGTGACTAAAGCATGTTTATCAAAAGTAACGCAAGTTAATCTGGAAGATTTACATTACTGGAAATTCAGAGTTCCTTCCTGTTTGCTCTAAAGGAAAACCTGTAATTTGTCTGACCAGTTAACAGTAGCACGAAGAAATTCTTCCTCCTTGTAGGCTACACGATTCTGCCTACCCTCTTTCTATCATCACTGATAACCAAGTGCCAACATCCTACCTCTATCACTCGTTGTAGCAGCTTAGCAGGAACAGTCCATTATCAATCAGCAGGGTTCACTGACAATGAGATACTTTTAAAAAAATATAAAAGGGAAATTTCAGCTCTAGATGCTCAGGGAATGCAAATGGCAGGACCTACATTAACTGTGAGCAATCTAAGAAAATTTGTAGAGCACTCTCACAACAAAATCTATTTTGAGATAATCTTGTGACCAAAACACTTTAGCTAATTAGCTAATACAAAGTCCTTCAAATGTTACACGCAGTTACTTAATTGACCTACGAATACAAAACACAGAGGCGATATAAAAGTGAAACTATTCAGAATAGAGAAAATGAAAGAAAAACAAAACCAAGATGTTTATAAAACAAAGAAAACACAGCTATGGTAATTAAAAAGAAATGTTGATTCTTTCTTTGAAAATTTCTGTCAGAAACACAAGAGAAAGGAATGCATCTGGATTTGGGGACTCTTCTCTTGGAAAGGACAGTTTAGGATACCCCATGAGAAGTCTTTCTGGCAAACGTCAGGTTGGTACAACCGGTTCTTGGGAACCACTGCAGTACAACTGGAAATGGAAAAAGATGACTGGAAGCACTGGCTCAACACACCCTCCAGCATTTGCCTGTGAACCATACCTATCACCTTCTTCTGAGTCTTCCTATCCGTCTGAACAGCTCATTCACTCAGCCTGCATCTATCCCATCAGCTCTGTAAAACCGAACCCCTTCCAAGCCAATTCAAGTATCACAAGAACCTTCTGACTTCTTCGGAGTGACCAGCCTGGAAGGCTATTGTACCCACCACTGGCTAATCCAGGTGTATGCCTCCCTATCACAGGTACTGTGTGATCACTACATGGTGGATCCAATCAACAGTAGAATTACTCAAGCTAAACATAATCAGTGTGTAATTAATCAATGCACATTTAATTTTAGGTACATGTATAGTGTATTGTCTTTTCCACTTGAAATATTACATGCACCTGAACAGAAACTGCAGCTTTATTACCAAAATACAGGTATTACAGCATGTTGTCCAACAGACTCTTCAAAGCTCAATTCACATTCCAGACCTGAATGCTGTTAGCTGAATTTGTATTGCAAGCAAAATCCCATGCGAGTACTAACGACCTGAGAGCAGACAAGTTCTGCACTGTGCCATGCCCTGACCAGAGGTCCATCCAAAGCCATAACATCTCAGGGATCCAGCATCAGAAAGGACATACGATTTTACACCACAGTATCATCTTTTCTGGGTTATTACGTCAAATGTTTGTGCTATTCTTATTGGGATGCAGAAGGAATCAGCACTTCAGCACACAACGCTGTTCCTCCCTGCCCACCATGCCTCATTAACCAGCTTCCATTTTTGATTTACCTTTCCCCCCTCTCACTGAAAAAAGTAGTAAAGGTTTAACAATATATTAAGAAAGTGTTTCACTGAACACAAATCAGATTGAAAATTACAAACTTCCATTTTCCTGAATATTCTATATTATCAAACTATAAGTGATATAATACCCAAAAGTTGGGAAAGCTCACATTCTAGTAAGCACATTCTCCAGTTGTGTACAATTCAGAGCCAGGTGCAGAGGATGAAGATGACAAATAGATCAGTACTGTGACAAAGAGCAGAATTCAGGGTCTAAATCACCTAGTGGAACTGAACGTCAGGAACAGAAGCAGCTTTATGTAGACATCTGTGCCCATGATAACGTAATAAAATAACAAGTGCTTACCTCTTTTGCAGTCTGGCCCCCTGAAAGCTCACAGGGCTAGAGAACAACCAGAGGCATGAGTCTCTGTGCATGTGGACAGAGACTTTGGAAACAATTCCCACTAGGCAAAGACTCCTGGCGGTGAAACATGTCTTTAAGGAAAAACATACCACCCAGAATGAAAGAAACCTTTTGTCAGTTCCATCAGGTATGAAATATCCATGCAATGTCTTCTCCTGCTCATTAGCACACGGTACCTAGAGGTTTTGGAGATTCAGATCTTTGACCGTCTTATTACCCGCCTTCAAACTCAGTTTAAATGAGCCACTGCTCAGTATCACGACTATGATACCACAGAGCCATTTCCTAGCAATGACCTAAAAATGTTTCACTAATGTTTCTTCAGTCTGCCTCCTCAATTTTCCTAGAAGGCAAGGTGCTCCTACAACCTCAAGAGAGGTCCCAGTCACAGAACAATGGCCAAGTGATGTCAAGACACAGGAAAAAAAAAAAGGTTAAAAAAAATGCATTAGGCATGCTCACTAGTTACAGTAAGTCCAAGACCAACTACACGCCCAAAATCAAAACCCCAGATACATACAGCAGAACTCCAGAATGGGAGACTGGGTACAGAGGAGCATGCTCAGTGTCCTCAGCCTGCTTTGGAACAAGCAATACCAAGTGTGGTCATGACTACGATGCAACTCCCTCTGTGAAATTCCTCCAGATCTTAGCAGGAATCAAGTCTCCAGAGGAATTCAGCAGTTGTACTGATGCAAGAAGCAGGTAGAAATAGCTGAGCATGGTAGATACAGATTCATTAAATAATTAAGAATTGGTAAATCAAGCTCAGAAACCATACATGCAGACAAAGTACAAGTATACCTTGATGAAGTAAATATAATTTGCAATGCCTTCTTCTTGTCTCTTAAACTAATTTAGCTATATTTTAATTACGTGCATAAAATCGGAAGTTATATTCAGGGAGGCTTCATCTATGCAGATTGCACTGATACAGCTGGTTGTACCTCATATATGAAAAAAATCATGAAGACCAGTATTTTCCTGTATTCTCAATCAGCAATTTCTCTAATGAGGCCTCAGAAACCTCTAAATTTAGATACGAATAATACTCAAATACTGTGACTGATCAACAACCCCTATAATGGAAGCAGACGTGGGCAAGGGCAACGTGCCCATGAGGCTCAGGAGATAACGTAGGGTGTGACTGACCACAGCTCTTGCAAAGAAAGTCGACTTTATCAAAAACAGAGAGGTATCAGGAAAGTGGTCTTTGTTTTAGATAAACAGCTGCATCAGCTGAGTGGATCGGCTGACTATATCACAGTTGAGTCAACCAACTGGCAGCACGTTTCTACCTTAGCTTGTTAAAAGCTTGAGTATCTCCCTGAGTCAACATGGCATGCATGGGGTGGCAGGGGACAGGGGACATAAGTGGCTCAGCCCAACAAGGAGCATGACAACCGACCTAACAAAAAAAAAATCTCTAAGAAAGAAATGGGCTTGAGAAGGTTTTAACACACATTCATTCCTCCTGGGCGACTGGGGAGGCCCAACATGGTGACGGTGAGCATACCACAAGGCCAGAAGGGCAATCACATTGGTATTGTGATTGAACTGCGTATTGCAATTGCTAACTGTAACTTCCACTTGTGCTGTGTTTTCAGTGTATTTTGTATCACTGCTAAAACAGAAATCCTATATAACATCAAATACCTTCAAATTCGTACATTTAATACCAAAAAAAAAAAGACACCACCCACACATGGAATATCTAAAAGAACCTGGTCAGAGAGTATTGGACTCAAATACCTCTACTGGAAATAGTGCTGCTTTCTAAGAGCAACAAGTGCATTGCAGCGCTCCTTCAGCACACAAATAATCACAACCAATTGGCAAAATGTGTATTTCACTTACCCCTGCAAAAAGCTTTCCCTTCTCACCTCCAAAAGGTTGAAGTCTGCAGACTAATGAGCCACTTGTTTTCTACCAGGCACTGTTTGCTCAGGACAGGAAATATTTCTTGAAGTCATTGAAGTTACTGTGTACTATATTCATTTGAGCAGAATCTTTTCTGAAAGTGTGACAATTTTTCACTTCTGGGGAAACAGCTGTAGCAGCCCTGTATTCTAACACTCTGAAAAAATTGTTCCTATTCAACAGTATTTAGTTTGAACATTTTACCAGGAGTCCCCACATCAAAGGAAGTGCACACAGAAAACTTCTGTCTCTAAAATGGCCAGAAGGAAAGAGAGACACTAATTTACATTAATGAGTTCTTGCAGAGCAGATTTCTGTCCTGGGAGACCCACGTGGTTTCAAGCCCCTTGCTATTGTGTGTTATTTCATATGACTTTATGGATAAAGGGCAATATTCAACCTGGCACCGAGACCACCCATTAACCAAAGAAATATAAATACCCAAATTAGGAGAACAATCTGCTAGGCAGCCCCATGAGCCTGACAAAGTCTGTGCTGTATCTGAATGCTATTTCAGTGGTGCTTAGGACCGTCGCTGAGGCCAAGAGCCAGCCATAACAACAGAACCATACTTCTTGGTACACGACGCCTCTCTAATTCTGACCAACTAAGCAACAGAAAACTGAATACCAACACTAAATCAAGGTCTGCTTAATTTTAAAAGCTGTAAAATGTTTAAGACCTCTCTATCCCTTACCCCATCTGCTTCAGGCAATATAATGAATACTAAGATGCCCCATTTAACATCCAACTGATTAACTCTACAGAAGTCTATAAAAGCTCAAGAACTATTTTTAAGTACCAAAACCACTAAAAATTTCAAAGAAATATTAAAGTACTAAAAATATCTTTTAAAAAAGCACTTCTCCAAGAAATACATCTCCCCAACCTCAAATGCATCTTACTCTCAGGATGTTTCTCAATGTCTTCTTTTATTTAAATATAGAACGGGAAGTAGGGCATTTAGTTTGACTGAGGATATCAGCACAACAGCTCAGAAAGCTCAGCAATTTTCTGTAATTGTAGTATATGCCCCATGTGGTTATCTTGCAAGCCTTGTGAATGACAACTGCCTTCTCTCTAGCTAGAGAAAATATTTCACAAAAGTAACACCACCTTAACCTAACTGCAATGCTGTTGATTCATTCCTGAGCAGGGGCAACAAAAATTCAGACTGAACCCCCAACAGCACCTCTGTCCAAACCACCTTACTTTCCTTTAGTGCATTTGAATCTTTAAAGAATGCCAAATATTCAGACTGTGAATTTAACCACTATAAAAGATTTACCATTTGGAACATTTCTGTATACTCTGGATGTACTACAATGAATTTAAAGTCTGGTTGCTCAAATCATTGAGCTGCCATCAGAATTACCAAGATTGCATTGACTACCCATGTATTTGGTCGAAACACCCAACTTGAATACTTTGTTTGAAAAACTCTTTGAACACTGGAAAGATCTGCTCAAACATTTCATATGTTTTTCATTATTTATTAACCAGAAGAACAAAAACTACAGTCTCCCAAGGATTCTCTGAAATGCATCAAAACAACACTTGTGCCTTGATGAAAGCAAAGTTTACGTATAATGGCACTTGGTCAGTTCAGAAACTCATCACCCAAGCAGGAAAGCACAGATGGCCATATCTCACTTGACTCCAAACAGCATATGCCTCTGCTTCAATCCCGATTCACATGAGGCATTTTAGAAATTCAAGGCCAAAAGACTTTGGGTAGAAATACCAGTCATTACTCTTGCCAGAGTTGCTAACTTCCTAGAAGAGAAAATTTAAGCTTCGGAATAAGGTCATGTGGCTCCTCTCCAATATCCCGCTTCTATCTCATAACACTGAAATGCTGAGCTTCCCAAAATGAAGGATGGCACTTGAACAACAACACTGATAAAGAATTTTAGCACCCTGTGAGATGCTACCAATGTACCCGTGACATGTGGGGATACAGTTGCCATATAATTTTAATTAAACAAAAACTTGAATAGAAATGTTTTCTCTGTATTTATAGCTTAAATTTGTTTAAAATAATGAATGAAACTTCAGGACCTAATTGTTTATTATATCCCTGGCAGCTATGCAGTTACTTCATAATGTGACAAAATAGAATTATAATAAAGAAGCCAAAACATAATCCTAAGCTTATTGTTTAAGAGAGTTCTCAGGACCAAGCTGGTGTCAATGCCTTTTAAAACGCACACATAATTCACTGCATAATTACTCTACTTATGATAATAAGGTTTCTTATAATTAGCATCAAGAAAACAGCAACATTGTGTTCACCAAGTTCTTTCTGGTGAATTATGTATGCGGAAAAAAGTTCTGCAGAAAATTTATGACTTAAAAATATTTTAAAAGCCTTTGTAAAGCAGATTCTGTAGTCTGCATCTGCTAACCCATTATCCATCTTATCCCTCCTAATTACTTAGAGTAGAAGGCTTGCAAAACAAATAACTAGAAACAGATGCTTGTCCCAAATTTATACCTCGACTATTATATTCTATTTTCCTTCTCTTCTCTGCATTGCACCTTCATCATTCCTTCTAGCTGCTACAAACCACAGTGCAAATGTCAACTTTATCACCCGGTGTCAGTAAGTTATGACCTGAACTTTTTCACCAACTCAAAAGCAGGTCTCAAAAAAAAATAAAAAAATCTACTTATCTTTGACTTATTCCAATCTTCCAAAATTCCACTGTGGTCTATGGATGAATTTAAATGATATTTATATTAAACCACTGAGTGTATTACTTTTTTCCCCCCCCTTCTAAAATCACCATCATCCCTTTCCAAGTGCATTGCAGTACCTATCCCACTTTTTAGTTTGTGGGTAAGTACCTTACCCACAACAAGTAGTGCTAATGTCAGCATGCCTCAGTCCGATACACCACAGTTATGACCACGGGAAGACTTGAGTCGATCCAATGGTGTGCTTATGCCAAAAGGTGGATGGAGGTCTCACTCCTTTGTCCCTTGTGGAGGTTCACATGCTGACCATTCCTGACAGTAACTGGACCCTCCACGAGGCCCTTTAACTTCCTGTTTCAGCAGAAAGCTACCCAGCACGGGGCTAGGGGAAAGAAGGACTGGTCAAGCCTTCTGCCAAGTTAGCAAGCCAGGCAAGCCCAATAACCATGACAGCCAGCATAGCACATGCTGCAGGAACGCAGTGTGAGCATGATCTTCTCTCAGCAGTGATGAGACCATATCGTGCAGTCCTGTGGAACTGCATCCGAAGATAACCACTCGCTATTTTTTGGTGAACAGTCTGACAAGTGAAAATGCTTGCTCCTCTGTTGTTTGGTTAGGTACTGTCTGAATTTTCCCTACACTACTGTTTTTTGTGACTCACCAAGAGATTACATCATAGATTCCCCACAGAAAGGAGCTCCAAAGCAAACAAAATATAAACATACATTCTGTGGTGTCTCAGCTCAAGCAGATCCCATGTTAAACCATTTCTACACTACTATAGATTAGTACTTTTGGTTTATCTGTATGGAAAAAAAAAAAAACCAAGAAAGAAAAGACTAAAACTATGTAACGAACCATCAACCAACCACACAACAGACTCAGAGGTGACGCTGACTGAGCAATTGAAAAGGAAAATCTATATTTCTAATGCAAAACACGTGCTACGTTAATTTAGCAGGGCTATAACTAAAATAACTCATAACAAGTACGAAATTATCAACTAGGATTGGTCTTCAGTGAAGATCCAAACACCACGGTTTAAAAAAAAAAGGGGGGGCAAAAACCTCTTCTCTCACTTTATGCTCCAAGTTAAGCAGAAGAGATGTCACTGTTATGCCAACATAAATGTAAAGTATTGGGTTCTAATTTTTGCATTGCAAGCCACAGATGGTAACCAAACAGCAATCAATGAACATCAAAATTCTTGTCTCACCTTTTAGCTATTTAAGAAGTCATCTACATATCAAAAGACATGTGAACTGCTGTGATAACACCACTTCCATTTCAGAATTTCTAACACTTCCCATCAGAAATTTCATTCTCATTATTCTGGATATTACTTTCAAGAATAATTAATGATGCCACTCTAGAACAATGTAAATTGTTTTCAAGTCACTGCTGCCACAGGCACCCTGCCCCCTTCCTCTACCCTTCACACTGCCACCAGTCCTTACAGAAACCTAGCCCACGGTGAGCTGGTCAAGGATGCTACCTCGTTGCCTCTAAAACACATCCATTCATTGATCTTAAATCTGTTGGCTTTTCCAACAAAGGCTATTTTCCTCATTTAAGGAACACACATAAAACTCTTTAGGAACACCAACTGCACTTCAAGCACACAATAAAAACAAAAACAACACATCTGTCATCTCAGCATGATGCGACAAACTAAAGCACCTTTTCAGAGAAAAGAAATGCATTGACTTATCTCAGTATTCATCCAGTTTTTAAAACTATCTTGAAACTACCACTGAGAGACTATAGGTTGAAATTAACAGTCTGTGAAGTTCAGCTGAAATTAACTAGGACTCGAAACAATGAAGATGAAAGATTTTGGAATCACCACAATGGTTTTATTACTTACAGCGAGCCTGGTCTGAGTTGTTGTGCCAATGTTCTACATGACTTTGGGAAAATTTACAGGTGGGAAAGTGCTATCCTGACTTCTTCTGCTACGCACACAATGATCTGAAAACAAATGCTACAGAAGGCCTTGGTAACAAAACAGTACTCTTATTTAACAACTCGTATTTGCAACCACAGCCTGACCTGAGAGCACAAGAGCTCAAAGTTGATGTAACATAACCTGTATCCTTGGTTTTTTTTTTGTTGTTGTTGTTGGTTTTTTGTTTTTCTACTAAAGTGCAGTCTTCTACAAGACAGTCCTCACTGGGACAAAGAACCTGCCACAATCTAAAAAATAGTGATAAAAGAAAAAAAAAACTGACTACAATCATAGAAAGCTACTTAAAACAGACAAAACATGTCAATGGGGAGATACAAAAAATTATAACGCCTACTTTGCACTCACATTTATTTTCTCTAAACATCTGCAAGTTCTCTCGACTGCCCACAATTAAAAAAAAAAGCTCCACTTCTCAAAAGAAGTCACAAAATTGTATCTTTCCAATAAAAATTCAAGCAATACTCCTTTAAGTCATAGTTTTACTGATTAAAGCAAAAACCTTCTTATGACAGGAAATTCTCTCACTTCCCTATTACTGTGAGATACATGAATCTGGGAGGAAGTTTAATTAACTAACTCTTCCCAATACAAGAGACAGAAACCACAAAGTCTTGGGACAAAGCATTAGTTAGCTTAGAGTAAACATACTACATGGTTTATGAAAATTGAATTGAGACAAAAACGTCAATTTTCCAAAACCATGTTATCAATTCCTAACCTTGAATATTGATCCAAATACAGGAAAAGAAAGAAATTTGCCATTCCTTGCTCAATGTCTAAACTAAAGAGACCTTTCAAACACAAACTTGGAAAAAATAAATAAAAAGCAAATGTCTTACTGCAATCTTTATTCTACAGTTCCAACTACCTCCTGGAGAAAATACATTAAGGATCCTCTCAAGAGTGCTGAAAAAATCCAAATGAAATCTGATGGCTGGCTCAAAACGTCAAATGGATAGAAAAATAATAGGCTAAAAATACTAAGAGGACTAAAACAGACAGTAGACAGTCGTAAATATATATGCCTGTCTGGAACCCAACTGTGAGACAGTGGAGGTGAGGAGAAAGAGTGGAGAGGAAGCGATTTAAATATTAAGGGAACAAACCCAATCCTTTTATCTGTACTGGTTTCTTCCTACCCCCAGGAAACTGCACCATTTTGAAAACTTTCAATAAACCACAGTATTTATTTCTGTCTTTGAAATACATGTCAGATCACCTTTTAAAGTAGTTTTCCCCTAGATACAGCCATATTTTATGTTACTTCTGTCAAACAAATACACTCATTTTTAAATACAAAATATTTATTCCAAAAGAAAAACAAGAAATGACATCTTTGTGCTACTAGTATTCAGAAGAATTAGAATGGGCCAGACTCTACCATATGTAACTTGATTATAAACTACATCAATGATATCATATTTCTTTGGTAATAGAACTAAAAGGCATTAAAAGTCTTCCTGCTCTTTAGGGTTTGGCACAAAAACATCAGACATACTTTTATCCTAAGTGTATTTCTATTTAATGGCATTACATCTGCTTTGCTTTCCCCACCAAGTACTCCTCATTCAAAAATCTTTTATTTTCAATGCGGTGACTGAAATAAAAAGGCACTGACACTACTTCTGCCAGCTAACTAAGCTCCCAAAACAGAGATCAATCTGCTAGAGATGTCCCCACCTCCACACACACAGACACTTCAAAACTTCTATCAGACTAGTTCCCTGCTCTTTATTCCAAATATTTGCTTAGAAGACATGATCAGGAGAATGAATAAATATTCAAATTCCTTTAAATAAAGTTAGAAAAAACTTCTGAAATGCCAGATTATAACAACCTATGTAGCTTCCAACATAGGTTGGATTTCACAATAACAACAACTTATTAGTCACAGAAGACAAGGTATTTCAAAACAGAACAACATCCAACCAGAGAAACCAATTTAGTTAGTCTACCCCACTAGTTCAACACAGGCCACCAAATCAAACTATTAAAAAGCACCTCCCTTCTCAGAACAGGGGGAATGGGGACAAAAGAAATTCCTGAGGTTTACATCAACCTATAGCAAAGGAAAAATAGTAGTCACTTAAAAAAAATATCTTCAAAGGATAACGATGACATAGATTGGGAGTGGGAGATAACATTTCTTATATCAATTTTTATACCAGTATATATATATATACACATAAATTCGAGAAATTTTCAACATCCACAGCCAACTAAAAAGGGAAATTGTTATGTTCACAGTCACTAATGCAAATTGGCTTTCAAGGTTCCCAGAGCATATCCTGAAACCCAACACGGAAAAAAAGAAATAACTTCCTGGACTACATCATTTGCAAACTAGACAATAAGGAGAAAGCATATTAGAGCAACCTAAATGAGCAACTTCTTGCAATGTATGGAGATTACAATTTCACACCAGATCTTACAAACGGTAGAACTTTAAACTTCAGAGCTACTTTTTAATTAAAAAACTAGCAAAGAAGGCAAGGCTAAGTGCTTTTTTAAAAACAGATCATGCACAAGAATATTTCAACAGAAGATGCAATTAATGCTTCTCAATTTGGCCATGAAAGATTAATTCCAGGAAAATCATAGCCTCAGCAGATGCCAAGCAACTGACGCCCTATATAAACGAGACGGAGCATTCGCTAAATCACTCCATAGATGCTCTGAACATTTTTCAAGGGGGAATAAAACCTGCCTGGTAATCAGTTGGAGGAGCACCCGTGCAAATAAAGACAAACGATAGCTCTTCAGGTGTGAAACCCAGAACGAAAACCCTGCCACTGAGCAACCCCTGCGAACCCCTGGGACGGTAAAGCATACACACGCACCGGTCGGAGTTGTCACCAAATTGCATGCAAAATTCCTCTTAGCTCCAGTGAAGTCAGTGACTCTGCTGAGACCTTTACCTTCATTTTCCATCGAAATCGTACGGGAGGCGATAGTTAACAAAAGTCTTTAGCGACACCAGCACCGGCAGGGGAGCTGAAAGGCGAAGAGAGAGATGCCCCAAGATCCCAGGCAATCACACTGCTCCCTCTGCCCCCACCTGCAGCAACATCTGCAAGAGAAACCAGCGCTAGAGGAGGAAAAAAAAAAAAAAAAACGAGCCACTGAGGTAAGGCCCTGCAAGCCCTCGGCCGCCCGGGGGCCCGGAGCTGCCGGAGGCCGCGCACGCTGAGGACGAGCCGCCGGCCGCCCCAGCGCAGGGCGCAGCCGCCGCCGAGGCCGCTCCCCCCGTGCCCACACACACGCTCACGGAGCCGGGGGAGGCTAAAAATATCCCCCCTAAAATCCCCGGGGAGGGACGGGGAGCGGCACCGCGGTGGGCGAGCCGGGGAAGGAGCGGGCGGCAGCGGCAGCAGCTCCCCCGCCTCGCCTCGCCGCTCACCTCCGGGGCCGGGGGCGGCGCGGCCGCATCCCCGTTCCGCTCACTTCCGCGGGCGGCGGGGCAGGGACGGAGGAAGGAGGGAGAAAGGGAGGGAAGAGGGAGGGAACGAGGTGGAGGGAGGGGAGGGAGGGATGGAGGCAGCGGACGGGGCGGAGCGCGCAGGCGGAAGGGCCGGGGGCGGCCGGGAGGCCCGCGACGCTGAGGGGAGGAGGCCGCTGGGCCGCCCCAACGGGCGCTGCCAGCCCCGAGCCGCCGGTGGGAGCGGGTCTGAAGGCGTTGTCCTGAGGGAGAGCGGCGGGGAAATGTAAAATACTGAGCACCGTGACGAAGAGAAAGCATTCCCCTGTCTTCACCAGACCCCCAAAGGAGCGTTACTTGAGGCCACGGTTCCAACACAGAGGCAGGGGAAGGCTTTCAGTACCCATCTCCACTGAGGCACCTTTGTATTTAAGGGCAGCCCGTGTAAAACAGGATGCGTGTTACTAGTTAAAACAAAATGCATTTAGCCCTTCAAGGTCACAAATCTAATCGAGACGTTCTAATTGTAGGCTTGGCACCCGGTCTCTAAAGGAGCGTGACAACGTGGACGGAGAAGAGTCTCGCCGACAGCTCGTGATTAACGACCTGCCACCTCCCCCTTTGTTTTTCTGAGGCAGCAGAAGAAACTGAAATCAGTCTTTGTCATTTCATAAAGAGCATTTAACGGAACGTTATAATTTTAATTTTAAGCATTTTAATTAAGCCTTCTAGCACATAATGGCACGCTTCTCGAATCCCTCAGCCAAACGCGGTCTACTTAAATAGTGTATTTCCTCTTTTCAAGCTCTTAAAGCTATTTTTCTGGGGGGTAAAATAATAGACAAATAATAGACAAATTTAATGTCTAAACACAGTGATAGGTGAAGAAGAATTACAATTGCTGACTTAAAGCACGGGCCCTAAATATTTGCATTTAAGAAAATAAGGAGACAACAAACAGGCTAATTAATATTACCTAATGCATAATCTCAGACCTGTCCCACATATTTGCCACATTACTTGAAAATCCCGGTGGTTACTCCATGAAATATCCCACTACAAGTAGGTAGCGCTGTCATTGTAGCAATGACTTCCCCAAATACTTTCTGCTAACTTGTTTGCAATGCAAGCAAAGAACCATGTTAGCTTCTTGCAACACTAGCTGTGATACTTCTGTGTCAACACAAAACTGATGCACAGTGACTAATTAGGAAAAATGCTTGTTTACTTTGTTCAAACTGGTAAACCTTGCTCTCAATATCAGATGTGTTACCATTAAATACAATGAAATTCTGTAAATACTTTCATGAAGAAAGAACATCGGCATTGCCTGTAGCTCCTAATACTATTTATATGTAAAACGAATTGAGACTTCTTTACATTATGGTATGAGAAGCTTTGTAGAGAAGCTTGAAATGGAGTTCTTGGATGCTATTGAACTTGTTCAGAACTGAAGGTATCGAGATGTAAGCGTCTGTGACAAAGTCAGCCTAGTAAGAAAAAACTTTCGTTCACATATCTTAAAAAAGGAAAAAAAAATATCAAAAGCAAGCCCTACTATATAGTGACAACTAAAAAAGCTTCATCTCTAGGGCTTAATCTTTTTCATATTAGTGTAATTATTCTGTCATGCACTCCTGTATGCAGCCAGAGAGTTGGGAAGTGCCTCTTCTGCATTATACTAGGACTGCGTCCATCCTTGGAAATTGTATTACATTTTCTGCCATACTGTACTCCTATGCTCAGTGACTGTTTAATAAGCAATAAAGTATTTTATCTCCATCTGCTGCTGAATAAAAAAAAAATCCTGAGCTTAAGTTGAGCTTGATACATAAGAGTATTGCATGGCAAAGTCATTATTTAGCAAACCAAAGCATTATTATTATTATAATATAATTGTAGACATGAAAGTCAAAAAAAAACCAAAAAAAAAAAGCTTTGCTTACAGTGACCAGCTGTAGTCAGTCGTTATAATTGCAAGAATTTATGTTAGACTAGAATTTGTGTTAGACTTTTTAAATTTCATGTAAAAAGAAATAATTGCAATAAAATACTAGTGTGAACTATCCAATGAGCAAATGTTTCTGTGTCAATCCACAACATAATAATTTGAGTGAAAATATAAAACATTTTTTTAAAATATGAATGGCCAAAAAATCTCTAAATCTTAGAGTTAAAATATCATTTAAAAGAAAGGTGGTACTTGAAATGATGTGCAATACTGATGGGTTTGAGGGAAAACAAACTGCGCGCCTTGGTGGTTGTTGCATCACCATTTTTCTCTCTCATGGTTGCAGACCTGAAACTACTTCCTAATGAATTGAGCCTGCTGGTAATAGGTTTGCATTTATGAGATCAGAGTTTCATGTCAACTTAAGCAGCCACACATTCTCCTTTTCATGGTGTTTTCCATGTTTTCTGTGCCACCCAGTACCGCCTAAGTGTTCTGCATCACCAAAAAAAGAGGAGTTCCTGTCATCCTGTCACCCCCTCACATCCCCTTCTCAGCCTTTCCCCCACAGAAATCTCATCATTTACCTGCTGTTGATGCCCCCCTTCTGTGAGCGGCTGTCAGCAGCAGGGAACCACTAGATTATCTCAGAACCACAAAGTTGGACGTTAATTAGTTTGAGGTTATGTGGGGACTAATTCACGTTGAAAATCAGTAAATACAGACTTCTCAAACTGAATCAAGAGCGGTTACGCTGGTACAGCCAAGAGGGTGGCACCAGCATGGGAAGCATAAATAGGTACTGCGGCTTTCAGTACTTTCTGTGCTCCCCTAGGCCTTCAGGGATGAAAACTAGTGATTTGATAAAATGAAGTGGGATATGTGGTTTTTTCAGTATAGTCAGCCAAAAAAAGTTTCCTTCTGTATAAATCTAAAGGCAATCTGAAAACTCGGTTTTAGCTGTCTTTATACTTCCTTTTCGGGAAAAAAAAAACTAGGAAAAAAAAAAAAAGCCTCTGTCTGAAAGTCTTGGAAAAAAATAAGAGGTAATAAACATGTGACATTCCAGACAGAAACATTCATCAGATGGGAAGAAAGGAGAGTTCTGTCTAACGTCATTAAACAGAGAGGCCTTCCCCCACAGCAAGTTTATATGCAAGCTTAACTTCAAGTTTTAGTCTTCACAATCACGATCAATTCAACTTCATCTCAACTCTTCCCTTGTGCTATATACAGCACTATCAGAAGTAGTAAAAAGGAATTTTAAACATAATAAAGATAGCTATAATGGCATGTCTCAACGGTTTGGAGATCCATTTAACAGAATTCTTTTAAGTCACTTTTCAGACCACAACAGCATTCAAAATACTTGCTGTTCTGAACTAAGCTTCCAGATCCTTTTAAAGGATCCTTTTAAAGACATTTATTTAAATGTTGTCAATGTTGAGTAATGCTAATGAAGTCTACTATGAGTTTTGTTGATCTCATGAGAAGTTTATTTATAAATTGTAATAAGAGAAAAGCATTTTTCTGAATCATAACATCAATAGTATCTTATTATGTGACAAAGCTTTCTACAGCATTTCAATCTGGGGCAGAGGAGATTAATATGTGGTCCTTCTGTCAAAACACACATCAACTACTTGCTTACTCTGCTTTAGGCGTAATTTGACCTGCCCTCAACATGCTGAGCATGAATTAGCCTTTCTGGAAGAAAAATTACTTTCTGCTAAGATGGACTTTCCTTTGATTTAATCTCATTATTTGTCTTCTTTCATCTTGGTATCAAAAACTCACCAGTGCTTTTACAGTCCACAACAGAATACTTACATGACTTGAGTCAGACAGGGGAAGGATAAGGATGGATCTTCTCATGTACACACTTTTAAAATTGTTTACGTCATTCGTTAAGCCTGCATTGCATATTTTCCTCCCCACACCCTTTCCATCTGCACTGTCCAGTTGATAGCTGATAGGAAGCAATCACCTTGTCTCTGAATAGCGTTCTCCAGAGGAAAATCCATGGTAATTCCAACTAAAGGTTGAATGTTTCATATATATGTGTGCGTGTGTGTGTGTATGTGTATATATTTTTAACATTTTTTTTAACATATAAAATGTTAAAAACAGTAAAAAGGAATTTATATAGTCCTCACAGAGGAAACAAATACTTACTTCATTTTATACACCTGAGCATGTTAAAATGTTAGAAACGTAGTTACATTTTCAAATTACCTTATCTCAGCCTTGTCTTGATGCTACGCAATTATGATAATTAAAGAACTTTGGTTTATGGCAATCTTCAATTAGATTTCACTGATTTTTAAAACACCATTAGATTAAAACCTCTCATCCCATCCTTAAATAGCGTTCCTACTAATGTTCTACATTCAGAGTGGAGGTGCAGCACTGCAGCAATTTAAGTTGACATAAAATCAGGCTTGTGCGATTCTCCTTTTGCTGACACCCAATCAGTGCTGGCTCTGGCACTGTCATCTCTTGATAATCCGGTTCAGAAGGACTGATCCAGCAAAAAAAGAAAGCCTACCTCAAAAGAGGCATTACTGCTGAACTCTCAGAACTGGTGCAGGAAGAAAACGTGCAGCAGTGACAAGGTTATAGGAGCTCCGTCTTTACATCCACATACATGGTTGTGAACACACACTATCAGAGCACTAAAGAAGATTTGGTTTAATCAGGTCTTTCAGGGAAAGACTTGATGCATTCATTTTCTGACCACAGGACTCTACTGTTGTATCTCAAACCTGTGTTTCATCTGTAGTTTTCTTGATACCTTCTATTCCTTCCACATTTTCAACACTCACCTGCCAGTCTCTTCCTTGAACTATGCTATTTGAAATAGTTGAAAGTATTAATTATGTATTTTCTGTAGAGGTTTTTCCCTCCCTTCATTTAGGGCACAACAAAGCCCTTCAGCTGTTTCTGATTTACCCTGTTTCAAAGTTGGCTACTCCAGTAAAAGCTTCACTGCTAAAGTGTGGGCTTTCAGGACATGTGCTTCTGTACTATCTATTTTGGTTTCAGATTTCTTAAGATGATCCTACTCATTTTGTGAAGTAATGAGCAAGTTTCCTGTTGCCTGTAAAAGACAGCCAAGAGATGCATCCAAAGAGATTGTGCTCTGTAATTAGAATATGCTGTGAAGCAAGTTACTATTGGAAATCTTAGCTGAGGCAGGCGATGCGTCTTGTCTGCTACAGGACAAATGCACCACACCTCTGCACCATCAGCTGCAGCTACAGCCACATTACAGCCCAAGTATTGCAGAAGATGGAAAAAACTGCTCCCTAGTAATGTAAAGATTACATGTCCTGATGATGGATTATTGCAACTCTTTAAAGGGAAAGAACAACACCCCGTTTACTTTTTAAAGATTTCAGTTGCATTATAATAAAATGCCTGTGGTAGAGAACAAAGGCAATTCAACAATGAAACTATTAAGAGTTAAAATAATCAGTGGTAGTGAAGTAGTTTAGTTTGAATTGATTCCAGGCTAACGTGACCAGAAATTCAGGAATGCTGCATATATTACAGACACAGCCAAGTCTCTCAGCAGTAGGAAATTATTTTTCAAGGTTATCAGTGGGGGTAAAATGGGGTGAAGGTAATAGAAAGGAGCTGGCAGTTAGTAAACAGATGTTTACCTACTCATAAGATTTCAGCTCCAGGCAAGAATAAGATAATTTGTTTGATTAAACTGTAAAGAGTAATGTGTCAGACTGCATAATTTTATTCAGACTTGGAGCCAAAAGCTTTATCAAGTGAAAGCATGTGGTACATTTCAGGTTGGGAGAAATTCATTATAAACTTTTGTTTTACAGGACAGCTGACATTCTATTTCCCTTTTTGCTTTGAGAACTACTATGTGTGTGTAAATGAAGGTCTAGTCTTCAGAAGAATTTTTTCCTCCCTTCTATCTTAAAAAAACGTGGCCTGAGGTCACATTTTTAAAGCTGATAGTGGTTATTGATAAAAGCAAATATAGCATGCGCCTAGTGAAACCACGTGCTCTAGCGTAACCCCCCCCCCACACACTTTAAGGTAACCCCAAATGAAATTAAAGACTAAATCTGTATTCAAATACATTCGCAAAGAATCCCAACAATTAAGCTGTAGGGTGATGAGTGAAAAGCTGTACACACAGGTTATGTAACACTTACAAACTTAAGCATACTTAGTAAAATAGCCGAGTTTAACAAGGCTGTTTTGACCTGGTTCCCTGTCCAGCTACAGAAGCGTGTGCTAGGATGCAGAGGTGAGAGCAAGTGCTCACAAGTGCTTCTCTACCACCGTTGATGAATATCAAGCTTCAGCACAAGGAATATTAAGGGGGAATTGAAAAATAAACACTCATTTCAGGGTAGCACAGAAAGGCTCTTGTCTGGCTTGGAAATAGGTGCTAGAATATTTTCAGCAACATCACCTCCTTTAGGCTAACTGTCTTTGAATAATAAATAGATCACACAGATCATTGCATAATAAATAGATCACATACTCCAGTCCATGCATCGCCAAGGGTTGGATACAGCCCCAGATGAAGTTAGCAGGGGTGGATACAGGAGGGACAAACCCCACAGCTATATCACATAAAGTGGGAGCATATATTCCACCAGCCTGTCGCAATGGGAGGGCTACGAGGGCCCCGAGGTGCCCCTCTCCCTTCCAGTAAATCAGTGAACTGACGTCAGCTGCATTCTGTGCATCTGCAACAAGCCAAGAAGCACCAGAGGGGGATTTAATTTAAAAAGAGTTGAAACTTGTACCATATGCCCTCCTCCCCACCATCTGGCTAGGGGGGACATTTTGTACAAATCCAGCATGCCAACTGCCTATTCAGAAGGAGAAAAGAAAGTTCCTCTTTCGGTAAAAATATTAGGCAGTTCCCATTCCATCTTTAGGGGCCTCCAACGTAATCCAGATCTATGGAGGAGTTCTGCAGATGCAACCCTATTTATAGGCTTCAGAAACTGGCAATGATAGATCAGGGAAAAGCTTGTTTCCCTGTTTGAAATTCAGCCTAAAGTAAATTATAACCTGAAATATTACATATTATGTTTGAAAACTGCTTAGAATCTGTTTGTATCTAAACACATACATGATTTCTATCATATATCTTCCATATTTCATATCATATTTAAGGCCATAAGATCATATTATTATTATAAGCAGGTATTAAGTCACGATTATGAGATCATATTTATCATATCATATTAGATAGAAATAAATACATGATGCAGGATATTATATTTTATCATACAGATTTATGATTAGGCAAATCAAAGATACATTTATATTTATCATTAGGTTATTTATCATTAGTTTCTGTCTAATCAAGTAGACATCTAGCCATATATCTATGCCTTATTTAATATGCTGTATTGAAAAAAATATATACACATCAAGCTATAACCATTTCTGATTCATTACTCATTGACCTGTGAAAAATCCTCTATCCAGAGAGAATAAAACAACACAACTCTCATTGGAAGACCCTGAGATTGTAGGAGCAACACAGATAAGTTAGAAGTTGCTAATGTATGTATGCAGTGAGCATCAAAATCTTGATTTTGCTACTTTCAAGGCTGCAGAACAGGACTCCCAGAGAATTTTCTGTAGTGGGTATAGATACCAACAAACCAGGTTCTTAAAAAATTGTCTTTTATATCTGCTATGATTTTCACTCCAAATTGTCTTCTGGTTTTGACAAGTTATCTTTGATTGTTTACAGCCTCACATCTTCAGTATGTGTATACACTCTGATGCTGTTTTTCACTTCCTGGGACAGATTACAAAGGATTTTAAATAAGCTAACCTTAATGTTTCCAATTTCACAGAGTCACAGAATGGTTGAGGTCGGAAGGGAACACTGGAGATCATCTGGTCCAACCTCCCTGCCAAGCAGGGTCACTTAGCACAGCTGGTAAACAGTTCCTGTTGATAAAGTTTGTTAATCCAAAGCCAAAGCCTCACTGAAATATATGAAGCGAGAACTAGGTTTGAAGAAACTACGCTTTGCAGCAGTTAAGCTATTACATCCTACAGAGTCTAATCAAGACGCTTCTTCTAGGGTTGCAGCTTAACAAGCGCAGAACTGTAACAGAGAAACTGAAAATCAGTGAGAAAAAATACAGTCCATTTTTAGAGTTGACAAAACCTTTGAAATTGCATTTTTCTGTGCCATATACATGATGCTTGTGACAAAAGGAAAAATATTGTTTTCTATACACACACACCCCAAGGCCTAGGCCATTTCATTAAAGAAGAAAGCCCATTTTGAACAAAAGAAAAGGTCACTCCATACATTTCTACAGCCATTCACACAGTGGCTTCTGAACCCGAGCAAAACTTTTTAGCAAATATTTGCTAATGAATTCTAGCTTTACTGCAGATACACACGCTTCTCAAAGCACTTATCTTTAAGCAGAACTAATTTTTGTTAATTGTACACAATTTTGAACCAGCTTAGCCATTTGTGACAGTATTTCTATTCAACCTTTTAAAATGGTTGTGGCATGACACCCTGTCCTTCCATGTAAAATGCTCCCGCTCAAACAGTGTTTCCTTGGCGCACTGTAATTGCTCCAAGTTACTCCCGTAGTTGTAGTAACTACATGAAATTTGTTCAGGTTTAAAAGTTTCCAACACCAATGCCAGCAACTCCAAGTCTGTGTAAAGAACTGCTGCAACTGTGTTTTTAGATGTAAGCCCTCATTGAAAATACCACTCATTGCTGTGAAAGGCAACCACTGTTATCACTAATTCAGGTTCCTCCCTTTGTCCTAAGGACTGAGTTCAGCCTGTAGTGGCCTATAACAAGCTTCCTGTGGATGTAAAGCAAAGATCATAAAGAAAGAGGTGTGGCACAGCATGAATACCAGAGAAAGGGTACAACCAAAAGTCTAATTCTTATAATACTGATGTATTAATAGCATTTGCAGTCCCTGGGCTTTAATATCATATTCTTTAATATTACGTGCTAGGTCCTGGAACTGTGTGATTATATCAAAGATGTTTGCCTATGCTGAAAAAAGTTTCTAATCCTTGTAGCTGCATAGAAAAACTTGAAAGTGTGAACCTTAAAACCTGAAGAATAGAAAGGCCAAATGAAATTCTTCTGAAAAGAAATCAGAATTTGAAAGGCTAAGTCATTTTTGTAATTGTTGGGATTGATACTGCTGGAATTTGTAGCATTCAAAAGCGTTTTCAACTATTTTTTTTAATGCCTCTTGAGCATTCTATGCTCTAATTTGTTTTAAAATATAGTAAAAATGTGGCTGCTGTAATTCTGTCTGATTTCCTGGAGAGAAGTGTTAACATACACACGTCGTGTGTACTGAGTGCACACGAGCCCAATACATCTTAATTGTAGCACATGTTCAGTACATCTGACGGTGCTCAGTAGGACAGACTGCAAACATTTTGTAATTGATCTTTGCACGTAAGTCGGACACATCCAGAACTTTTTTAAAATCTGAAAATCCAGCAGGAGGAAGTTTCCAGGAGATTACGCACATAGTAAAAATAGATGCAGGCCCTGAGACGTGACTGCCTTGTTCTAAGCCATAGGCTACCTCCTGTAAGGCCATAGTTTCTCATTGTCTCTTGTAAGGCAAAAAAAGTCATTGCGATAAGCTAGTTTGGTACAGCACAGCTTAAGAAATTCACTTAAGTAAACAGGAATTACAAGCTTTTGTTTTGTTTGACTGTCTCAGGACTTCAAATGTTGATGGTTTTCTTGTCTTTACATGGCATTAGAAATGTTAACATCAAGGTCCCTTAAATTAAATCTAATGGATCTGTGTTTGGCAGACTCATTCACAGTATGAAAAGGGAGGAAGCAGTGGGATGGGACAGAGGGAATTTTTTAATTAAAAAAAAAAAAGTTTCATTTGTACACAAATGCTGCAGTAATGGAATATTCTAGTTTTGAAATCTTTTCTCTTGGCCTTCCATCCTTGTCATATTTTTGCTTAGGTACACTGCTCCATGAGTTACTCAAATAATGCTGTGAAAGTCCACCTTAGTCTCTCTTTAAGCTTGATACTGCACAACTTATTCTGTTTTTTCATTTTACTAGATTACAGAAGTGGCAGCCAACCTGCTCCACATTCCCTTCAACCCTAATCGATAGTTGTAATCAATGGCCATCCAGTCATGATACTGACCTGAAGTGAAGAACCTGACAATATCTGATTGAGATGATATCTGTCAGTGACACTAAACAGTGCCTAAGCGAGAAATAATATTTCAGGAAGTGTAATACAATGCCATTTTAAATGTCAGTAAGGAAAGAATTATTGAGCGGACCATTTTGGACAGCCATAAGGTTGGACTCCAAAAAATAATTCAGAATGCCCACAAGCAGTGATAACTTAGATTAATATGTTTTCTCATCTTTTTAAAATAAGAATTTGAATAGTGTAAACCATTAGTCAAAAGCTGCTGCCCATAAACAGCCAGATAAATTCTTCAAGATGCTAAGAAACAGTAGCTTCTCTTCAGTTCTGTCAGAAAGGCAGAAGGTCAGCATCTTAAGGTTATGGTCCTTATTCAGCTTAGTGCTTCCTTCAGCTGGTTTGTATTAGTTGCTGTTTTCTTACGACAATACCAAAACTTGCTCATCTTCAAGTCTGTGTGTATCTCCATAGGTAGACATACCATATGCTACTGAGTAGTCATGTGTCTGATACAAAGTGGTGGAGGTCCAGTTTATATTTCAACTTTTTATACATGAGATGGTAATTCAGCAGACTTTTATCTGAAGGGGCAAAACATCCAAGTTTCAATACCAGTAAGTATAATTCAAGAAGAAAATCTACTTCAGGGAAAAAAGAAAAATCTGCACATCCCTGCAAATCTTCGTACAATCCTGATGGGACTTTCTACTCAACTACAGTAGCAAGCGTAGCATACAGAAATCCACATTTGCTCTCATTTGACTTCTGAGGTAGGCCCTCAAATATTGATCCAAAATGGGTTTAGAACATGACTTACAAGACCATTAGAAGATACAGAAAGTTTCCAATGATTTCCAAATGAGTTTGTGAACTGCAAGGAACTGTTAGGACACAAGAATCGTTTCAATATTTTATGCTTAGCACACTCATGTCAAACAACACAATACCCATCAGCCCCAGAGAATCAGGAAATATTTCTTGATTCTGGATGTACCACCTCAGGGATACACCACAGTCAGTTAGCGCTTTTTATGCCTCAGAACAACAAAGAATAGAAACTAGGGAAAATGTTTCATTTGAGAAATGAGTCAAGCCCCTGTTTAACTACAAAAAATCTTTAGCACCTTAGTCATGCAAAGCCAGCAACACTTTTAACATCATCTAAAATTTAACATATGCATAGTTTTTAACTACTAATAAGTATACCACTATTAATTAGATTTAACTTGACATTTCTAATGCCATTATAGTGCAGTTTTTGTTAACAGCTATACAGGTTTCTTTGTTGTCCTAACAGAGAAGTACTATGTCATCTCTAATACCTGCTTAATCCACAGAGTGCTTATACTGGAAACTTGAAGCAGCTGTACTAAATATATATCTAGATACAGAAATCTTTAGCAAGGAATCACAAAACCAGACTACAGGTAACCCACCCCCCTCCCCAATTTTTGGTTTGTTTTTTGAAAGAAAAAAAAAAAGTAACAGTACTTGGACTACCACAACCAGTGCTAGCAAAAGTACAAGCATTATCACTGTTTCAACACTGGCAAGAATACATCTCCTGTATACATTAAAAGATAGTGTAAATGGAAAAGCTTTTGGACTTTCACCCACATCATTTCCAGCTAGAGGTTAACTTGTGTGTGATGGGAGGTACTGTTAATCCCAGAGCAGAGATCAAGCGCCAGCTACATCAGCACAAGTTGCTAGAAGATCCTTACACTGGGTAACGTGTCCTATTTGGGCCCTTTAGCTGCATCCGCAGTATCTCATCTCCAGGCTGACTAGATGTCTGAAATCTTTCCCACTTGGAAAGCTGATTCTTGCAAAAGTCTTGGATTGTCACTTAGGGACATGAAACGTCCTTTAAAATGCCTGTAGTCCTATCATTTCAGTAGCTATGTGTCAAATGTGTATGCCAGATTCAGTTACACTAATGTTGCTTGGCATATAATAACTACATTGAGACACAAAATCCAACAGTGCATTTTGATTTAATTAAAGCAGATTTTAAAGCTCTAAGGAATTATTTCCGTTATCCATGGTGACTGTATATGTAACAACTTCCGTCTGTGAACTGTGCACATGCACACACCACTATTTAACCTATATCGCATCATTTTTAAAAGCACCTCTAACCAAAATTTCAGGGTATGGACTGACAACAGTTAAACTGGACTTGTTGGAACTAGATGATCTTTAATGTCCCTTTCAACCCAAGCCATTCTATGAAATTATTCCAAATGTTAACTGTTTGAAATGTGCACTTCAGTTCCTATTTGCATGTAGACTGCATGCTTTTTTCTACTTGATTAAAGACCCATCCTTCGTGATCATTATCTTCATTTACTTCAAGATAAGATTATGACTGTACAACTGGGAGGAGTTGTCATTTTTGAGGAAACAAAAGGTAAAGTGAAAGAACAACAGGCACACAAACAAACATCTGATAAGCTCTGTTAGGAGCAGGTCCTCACAGGAGGAACCTTACTCTGTGTTCATACTCAGACCTTAGGGCAACTTACAAATCCTGCCCAGTCACAGAACAGTGACCTGAAGGAAAGAGTCTGATGCAAATCAACATAGGTGCTATTATGCAAGACTAATAACATTAATTTAGAAAGCAGTGATTGAACCGAAAGCAGTGAATTTGAGAAAGATAAGTATGTTTTTACAGGAGGGAATAGCTCTCCCATGAGAGCTAGGGTGTATCTGGTGGCCACTTGTTGATTGACTTGTTCACTAAGCTGCAGCAGGGAATCAACCACCACCACAGCTGAGAAAATCCATGACTTATATATGTGTTCTCCAGGGTATGCGGTGTTGCTTCATTTTTTGTGTTTTAATATCCGACAAGGTGCCAACCCTGACAGGGGCTTTTCCTGTGAATGAAGTATTCATGATCATTCTCCCTTCTCCCTTGAATGGTCTCTTTGATGTGATGCTGCTATTAGCAGCAATTTTAATAGGATGCCTCCCATCTTACCGGCCTTATTTTCATGAAGTGTGTAGTATTTCACATCTTTGAGACTCCTCTGCCCATGAGTTCCACGGTTATTAGGGGAGAGGGACAGATACAGCTCACTTCCTTCAGAAGGGGTTCTGCCAAAGCAGCTGTTGCAGTTAATTGCTGAAGACAGACATACTCTCAATGCCAAGCACAATGTACAAATTACACCATGCTGCCTCAGTTCTGGACTCTCAGAACTCATTCTGTGTTTTCCCCCAAGGATCAAACCCCATCTGTTAATGCTCATGTATAGAAGCAGCAGCTCATTGATCATATCACTCTTATGCATGAACTATTAGCTAGAGAAATCATTTTAGCATTTGATTTGGGGCTGGTGTGGAGCTCAAAAATAATGCTGAAGAAGTGTTGGTTGATGAGGCTGTAAGAGGTGTCTATCTACTGGTAGGTTTCAGCACGGAAGCTGGTATTTTCTTCACACAAAATGGTGGTTCTTCCCTTTTATTAAAGTTAGTCAGATGTCCTTTGGAAGCTGATCATAAAGGGGAAAAAAAGGTCCTGTGATTTCTTTCACAAAAAAGTTTTGTCTGGGTCCAACTGGCATTTTCAACAGGAAGTATAAATTTTACTGCCATGGTTTGGCAAGAGGTAACCTTAGAATACTCTTAAAAACTCATTTTCTCAGATGCTAATTCATGTATACTCAAACTAGCAACAGAGGCAAAATTTATTTTTTGCTTTGCCAAAAGAATTGAAAAATCATTTCTTCAAGGAAAGGACATAACCCTCCCAGCACATACACAATTAAACAAACCACATGTATGCTTTCCATTGTATTTTATGTGAGCAGAGAGGTCTCTTAAACACCTTGAAGTAATACATTTTATGTCTGACAAGAAAATAACTGGCATGTTTATGGCTCTTCTACAGCTTTATCAGCAGGAACAAACAAAGTTTTCTGATTTATCTACTCAGAAATGGGGTTCACTGAGATTAGTTTGCCATGTCATTAAAATCACAAACCGTTGCACAGTCACTGAGAAAAACTCATTTCCAGGGCTATCTGGCTGCTGTTTTAGGATTGCTTGCAGACACTTCCAAGGCTAAAATTCACAGGGCTTTGGAATTCTTTTTTTTTTTTTTTCCCTCCCCTTGAATGAAGCAGGAACCATGTCAAAATATACACTATAATTTTAGCCTCCTCTCCAGTGTCTTCCTTTCTATACCTTCTAAGTTCCTTCATTACCATTTGTGTTTGGATCTTATTTTTAAGGGGAAATAAAAATCTATTTCATCTGTCAGTGACAGTTTCATATGCTAGGACATTGTTTCATATGTTTATTCCCTTACTCAGGCTGAATTAATATTAAATACCTCATACCTCACAAGAACTTAATCATAATCATTTTTATGGAAAAATTCAGAGTATAGAATTATGTAAGAATTAATCTTTTTTTAAAAAAATACGTACTCCCATAAGAAATAACTATACAGGTCTAGATAAAAAGCCTCATTTAACCCGAATTACCTCCTAAATTCAACTACGCTATTAAGATGTCACTTGCTATCAAAGAAACTCTACCATATAGCCATATGGTGTATATATAGATGTAGCTATATATATATGGTATAGCCACATCCCCATACCATTTCTATAAAGCTTGTCAAGAAGCTTTCAGAATTTTACGCTCTACAAGACTCCAAACTGAGTTGAAAGTAGGAGAGAAAACATTAAAGATCATAAATAAAGTACATTATTGCATCATACCAACACTCCATGAAGTCCACGCTCCTGGGCCTGATATGGTCAGTAATGAATGTTTTGAGAAGGTGAGCCAAGACAGGAGACAATGATTTAATGCACTGCCAGTATGGAAATAGTATCCCTGAACCATAGATTACCGTATATCCTGAAGCAAACAAGTTTATCCTTATTAGTATAAGTCTGTATGTTCTCATCTATGTGCATGTCCTTCTTATAATCTGTTTATCTCTTGGACTTTATGAGATTCTGGGGCAATTTCCAGAATCTATCATTTCTGAACAATACATATTTATTTCACAGCTTTAGTATTTGCTAAAATATTTGATGTCCAATGCTCTTACTGACAACCAATCAACATCCCTAAAGTTTATTAACAACCAGTAAGCAGGATTTTTAGTTCTGTCTAGTTTCCAGACTAAAATGCAACTTATTAAAGCAAGCATGCAAAGCTGACCTGAGATTGAAAACATTACATATATGTTTGTCATTATATTTCACTTAATGTTTGATCAGTGGACAAGTCTCCTAGGATGCATATATTTTCTGGAAATCACAGCAGTTATTCAGCAAGCTTCATGATATTCACTGCATAATATCAGGCAATGCAAGAATAGTAATACCACATTCAGTCCATTTTATATTGATAAAGCTTTGTGTTTAATAACCACGTGGATGCTTGTTCTGATTAAACAGATTTCCTCCAGCAGTTTGGAGCTGCAGTGCCAGAAGCACATTGCACTGAAGGTACTCTCACCCTTACACGAATGGAACTATTAAATTTAGTGTCAAGTTACGGATTGCTCTCTAAACCATTTGATCCCACCTGTGAATGTTCAGGTTATAACTCATCTGTGTGCCCTCCAAAGTTCAGCTGTCAGGACAAGCCTTTGAACAACGCAAAGTTATTAGCCAGCTAGCCCCATATACATCCTCCACTTGTGATTTTAACTCCATGTCTGTACAAGCATCTCACAAAGCTATCAGAACAGTATGTGAAAACAGCACAGTTAACACGGACCCATCAGCTTTCTTGAGCTTTATCTTAGTACCCATTGAGACCAGTAATGGGTGAATATTAAGAATAACAGCAACAAAGAAAAATCAAAGAAAAAGCACATAGTCATCTACTGATAATATTTATTGAAAGGCATTGGGCCAATATTAAGCAAACAATCCAAAGGATTTACCCAGCTAGATATAAGAGTATGATCCTCAGAAATAAAAGCTTATTCTGAACACCACACAGGGCAACCTGCTGAGCTCAACTGCACTTCCCACCCCAAACGTTTGTAGAGTGAAAGAAGCTAATGTTAGTATTTGGTGAATAGCACCTATGCCAACATGGGACAGACCCAAGGAGAATGAATACAATGTTTCTTCAAGTATGCAATGTTTGAGCTGTTAGCCATTGCAAAAACATTAGGAGCAAGAAAGAAAATAATGAATGTTAGTGTACCAAAATAAAACAAAACAAAATTCCAAAATATATCATTTTAAAGGAATGTGCTTTTCTATTTTTTTGTCTGTTGACCTCTCATCTAGAGAAGTACGCTGTTCAACATCATTTAGCGCACAAAGAAGGAAAAATGTTCAACTGTTTCAAAGGAATGCACAATTTCAGCTCTTGTTGTAGGTTTCTTATGAATGTTAACCACATTGCTTAATACTGAGCACATATTGGATGAAAGAACAGTAAATCATCAGAGGTGGCCCTGTTGTAGCTTCACCCCTTCTCCCCCATGCTAAATCACTTCCACTTCCTTGTGGAACAGCAGCAGCTTCACATAATTCAGTTCCCTTCAGAATATTCATATTGGATTTAAGTCAGGAAATCATGATCTACTAAAAAGATTTAAGAAACTAAATTATGATCCCAACTACCAAGAATTCAACCTTTTACTTAACACAGATGAAACATAACAGAGAGCCCAAATGCTGACCAGTCCCTACACCTCATCCCAGAGGAATCAACATTGCTGAAGAGAGTCAAAGCCGTTACAGCACTGAGAGAACAGATACGATATTTACGGCTGGCAGAAAAGTTATAAGAAAGGAAGTCTGTTTTGTTCTGTAGAAATATTTCGGAATTCACTTTCTCAAATGTATCTCCCTTAGTGTAACAAGCAGATTCAAGCCTACCCAAAGGAATAGCAAGTGTAGCAGTTTCTTGAGCCAAGGACATGGAGATGAATGATTCAAGATGAACTGGCATTACACTGAAAATGGCTCATGACAGCAGTGAAATACAGATTTTTGTGATTCTCAATAGACAGGTAATGACTAAACTTTATGATTTCAAACCGCAATTGCTTTGTCTCTCATAATTACCTCAGAGTCAAAAATTATTTGTTCTCAGGGCCCATTTTCCTCAAAGAGCCCTTATAAAAACATAAACATGGCCATTATTCCAAGATACTGACATTTAGAAAACAGTGCAGCTAAACTTCTTATCCTCTCCCTTTAAAACATAGCTAGGTCACCCACAAGGTTACAATTTTTTGTATTATTATTTTACCTTTTCTTGAATCCTCTTGTCTTTCACTGTCAATACAAGTTTCCAAATTACATGGATAAGAATCTTTATGAAATAGAAGAAGAAAGATTTATGCAGTGGATTATCCATAATTTAAGCAATTTCTTTTGCTGCACAGCTAAAGAAGCTTTCACATCTGGAATTTGAGACCTGAACGCATGCTTTCTCCCTCTTCCCAAAAAAAGGTAGTCTTCAAGTGTTGCACAATCCTTTTCTGCAGAGCAAGCAGTGAAAAACAGAACATCAAATGCAGAGCCTAAAACAAATGACCAGTGTTAAAATGTGAGCTGGAAGAATTGAGGGGAAGTTCTACCAAATGCAAATCATTTCCCTGACAGCATGCTCTAACAGTCCTACTTCTGATAAGGCTATTCTGCTGCAAAATAGAATGGTAGTAACTAGGTCCTGATTTTTCCTCCCCTTCTTGCTACAAAGAATAAATCCTAACGCCTCTTAAAGCTTGTTCCGCTGCAGTTAAGCTGTTAGGAAACTGCTGTTCCTAGCATACTCCCCTCCTTTGCCCCCCCAGCTGTATTTCACCAACTGCACTGTCTGATTTCACTTTTGTTTGCGCACAGTCCTGTTATGTGGATTTCAGCCAGATTAATGCATTCTTTCATTCTCCACTTCCTAAACTGGAACTGCAAGGCACCAGTCACAGGGCATAACAATGTAAGCTTATATAAAGCTTAGCTTGCAATTGGAGCCTTTGCCTTAAATCATACCTGCAAGCTCATTTCCCTTCAAGTCATTATATCTCCTTCTTTGAGCCCTTCTCTACTTTGCACCTTTGATCAGCAGACAAGAATTAATGTTTACCTGGATTTTGTAGTGGATGTAAAAGCAGCAGAGCACATTTTCATCAATTATTATCCTAAATTCTTGACTTTAGAGTTAGGGAAGGGTTTTTTTCTTTTCTTTTTTTTCCCCTTCTTCTTCTTTTCTCTTTGTCATCATTGATCTTTTAAGCAGAGGTGTCCCAGAGAGAAGCCAGGTTCTTATTACAGCTAGGCAATTCAGTTCTCACAACTCCGCAGACATTGGAGATTAACTCAAAGTCCTTAAGTCTTTACTAAGGTTACTTCTGTCTACAGTAAATTATTTAGAGCTTGGCTAATACTGTAGAATTTATCCTGAAGCTATTAAATACAGATGCCAAAGACTAACCAGTCAGAGATATGTTATGGGCCTCCTGTACATCAGCGTCTGTGGGAGGCAAAATAAACCATTTCTTTACTTTGTCAGCATAGTTTCTGGAAAGCAATCCATGTGGTAAGGAAATACTACTGCTTTGCAGGATTCTTCTCCCACTCTTCCCTTCTAGCTTTGCACAGCTAAGGAAAAAAAAAATAAATCTCTCAATGGATCCAGGAAAGGATCCAAAACAGATTTTCATGTTTGTTTTCGGTGTTAGCTCATCCCACACTACTTGCACATACCCTTCCCTTTAGGTTCGGAGGCTTGACACAAGCAACCATTCCGACATTTCACGCTTGGAAACTTGCCTTCAGCAAATCCATTTTATGTTCATAAATGACTGTTTGGCTGCTTATACTTCAGCCCATCTGTTTGGATGGCACAAGGCCCGCTTACAAGGTGAACTTCCAGTTTCACTACTCTTCACATCCTGTGATGCAAACCAATTTTGTGCACACTGTACAATTTGCCTGCCCTCACATTGGTACAAGGCCCTGCTGCATCAGAAACACTGCTTCTGTGCTTTTATCAAATTTGTTGGCATTTGTGTAGCTCTGACCACCTGAGGAAGAAATCTGTATTTGTCAGCACTGAAAGTTGCCAAGTACACTTGTTGCTGTGAAGCCGAGGAAATGTTACAAAGCTGAGCAACACATCATAGCATGAGAATTTTAATTGCAAGCACTCTGCAAAGCCAGGATCACCACGAGCAGAAGGACAAGAACAGTAAAACTGAAGACACAAACCACAGACAGAGAAGCCAAGCAGGTGAAAGCATAAAGCTCTGCTTTGTTGTAACGGTTCTTTCAAGGCGGACAAGCACTAGGACATAATGGTTTTGCATTACATCTAGCTTGTACCTAAGATCAATGTTATGTTTTACGCCATTCACTGAAAAATCAGATGAGGCTGAAGACACGTCTTGTGAAGTTCTGAAGTACATGACCAAGCTCTTCCAGAGGAAGGGGCTGCTTGCCAGTAGGCTTGTTTCAGGCTCTGCTAACATCCGTGCTTCAGCAGCCACGTGTACACCCACCTCTTGCGTGCTGCATGTGGGTATTTACTGAGCACAAAGGGAGACATCTGCAGTAATCCAGATGGCTAGAGCCTTGAAAGCGTAGGAGGACATCATCTGGTTGCTACGTAAGTTTGCCTTGGCCAGTAGCAGAGTTCTACATTTTGTTTAATAGCCCCTTAAATTCCTTACTGGAACAAAGAGATAAAATAGTTAAGTGCTGTACTGGCTTTCTTAACTAGAAAAAACTTGCTAGAACAAGAGTAAGTCAGTGGTATATAAAAAAATGTTTTTCCACCCTTCCTTTAAGAAAGGCAGTAACAAGCCAAGGAAAGCAAAGACAAGCTTTCAACATATGATATCAGCTGTCAGAACGCTTTAGTTTAAGAGTTTAGTGAAAAATTCTCATTTCCCCAGTCCAAAATAATGTGACAAAAAATTCCAAACGAGCATTCTGACACCTGAAAGAACAGTTTCTTCTTGTTGTACACTGTTTTTATTAAAGAAATCTGAACTGTTTCTTCCTGTTGTACACTGTGCTTTTGTTAAAGAAATCCACTGGCTTCTCATGCCACAATATTTAAAAGGGAAAAGAGAACCACCTACAAGTGAACTCAATTTATCACTAAAATAGTGATCCATTATGTGCACAGAAAACAGTAAACAACAGAGAATAAGGCCCTCAGCTCTGGTATGGCAACTATCCAGCATCAGCAAGAATAACATCAACCTGCTTGTTTAACAAACGCATACAGTATCAGTCCAGGTGAATTTAGCAGCTCTCACACAGCACATAGACAACTCCCACCCCGTATGACAAAAATCTTTAATGACAGTAATAAAAATATGTCAATATAGCAGCCAAAACCCAAAAAGAGCAACCAGATCCTGTTGTAAAAGGGGTAAATAATTCTCTTCTCTTTGGATGCAAAATTAGAGAGATCTATATCCATTTACATATATGTATATAGATATATAGATGCACACACACGTATTTATATATAGGCACACCCTGAAAACACACATATGAAGCAGCTGATCAAAAAATATAGATTTTGTTCTTCTACTTCACTGCAAGCTGGTAGTAGCTGGGCAGGTAGCAAGATCTTGTTCATCATGAGCTGTTTGTTTTGCCATCTCCTGTCATCCTGCTGTCTCAGTCATTTCATTTCTAAGTTCCATGGACCAAGACTTCTCTGTCCCAATGAAGCCATGGCTTTTGGCTCCTTTAGGCATATCCTGTATGCATTTTGAGTTTGTGGACTGTCACAATAAGAATTTGCTTCCTCCACTCTTCCACATGCCTTATTGCTTTGATAAATAGCAATGATTTCCAACATAGCTCTTAGTATAAGATTTTCAACTCATATCATTTCCTGTTCTTGCACGCAGGATGTATTTGCTCGGTTCTAGTAAACACTTGGTCCAGTTCCATTTTCATTTTGAATGATGCAAACTCTGTCTTCAATATGCATCGCTGATCTAGATTTTCTAATGTTTTAATGAAGCAGGACATTTTAGTTCTGCATCCCGTTAGGGGCTCCTCAGTACAACAAAGAAATGGGGATACTGGAGCAAGCCCAGCAGACAGCCACAAAGATAATTAAGTGACTGGAGCATCTGTTGTGGGAGGAGAGTCTGAAAGAGCTGGGAATGTTCAGCCTAGAGAAGAGAAGCTCCCATCTCACTGATATGCATAAATACCCGGTGGGATTGGGGTAAGAGTGGAGAGGGCAATGAAGAAGAGGAAGCCAGACTTTTCAGCAGTGCCCCATGAACAGAAGAAAGGCAATGGACACTAACCAAAGTACAGAGATTTCATTTTTTTCTTTTTTTTTTTTTCCCTTCCCCCTTTAATAACAATAGTGATGAAACACTGGAACCTGTTGCTCAGAAAGGTTCAGCTCCGGAGATACACAAAACCTGACTGGAATCAGTCCTGAGCAGCCTGGTCTAGCTCTGCTTTGAGCAAGGGGGGTTGATCTAGATGATTTCCAAGAGTCCTTTCCAACCTCAGCTATTCTAAAGTTTTGTGAAATTACAAGCTATTACTATTAAGTCCTAAGCACACGTAAATGATAGCATCAATTCTGCATAAAAATAAGAGCTTCAAAAAAAAAAAAAAGAAAAAAAGAAAGAAGATAGAGTTTAAAATGTCATCACTTTGATTCCCAAATGTATAGATTCATTGTTGGTGTAGTGCTAACATATAATATTTACTTGAGTTTTTATAATGTTTCTCTTAAACATAATACAGCATTTTTGTGTACATGCATTCATACAGACACACAAATAACTATATATAGTACGTCTTGTTGCAGACTGCTAGCTTGGCGCTGTTTGACCAGATAGTTGGTCTATAACTCCTCCTAAATCTCAAAGTATTTTGAAATTTTTCTCTCTCTCACCTCTTCCACACATGCATGCAGCAGTCTGCTTCCCCTCTTCCTTCCTAGAGGCATCTCATTCCCCAAGAATACCAAGTTGTGATAACCAACAGCCAGTGATGGTAGTTTGACTTTGCCAGGGCCTCAATCTAGATGAAATCACTTTTCAAAAAAAGACCACAGTTCTAAGAAAATTCAACAGCAACATACATTTCTCAAAACTTCTTTCCTTGGTTAAGTTACACATGTTCACCGGCCTTCCCCACCAATCAGAAGATACTGCCAATTCAGTTTTGTAGCAGGCAGGAATGGGTTGATGAAGGGGTAGATGGGGGTTGAGACTTTTACACTTAGATTAAATTTTCCATGACCAACAAATCTTCCACCCATTGCATTTGCCAAGTACAGGAACACACATCGATGGATCAGATGCAGGTGCCTGATAGGGTGCCATATGGCTGAAAGGTGGACAGTCAGCAGAGCACACCATGCTCATGTGCCTCTTGGAGGCTGTGTACACTTATCTCTATCAGCTCTTCACTCTTTTCGGAAACTTTATTCCTTTACCATCTACCCCTGAGGTCACAATTGCAGAGGTGTTTTATTATTATTATTATTATTATTAATAATAATAATAATAATTTTGTTTGTTTGTTTTAAATGTGGACAAGAGTTTGAAGTTTTCCATTTGCATTACCACACTGGAAACACAAAACAGAGATCCCTGTGGCCACTGTCCTACAGGCGACCTCCCTTTTTCCTCTCTGCACAGTAAGGACAGCTATTTGTCTTTTTAAAGCTCCATGGTACTGGGATTCGTGCCCCATTTGTTACCCACTCTCCTAAGTTCTTTGCATTACCAATCTTTAATCAGCAGCTTTCCATTTTATAAAGTGTCACCCTCTAGTGTATTATTTAACATTTATCTAAATTAAAATCTCACCCTACTTAAATTTTGCCTCTTATTCTAAAATCTCTTGATCAATCATTCTGTAGCTGGTTTGGCCTTTATGAATTTGATCAATGCATGCTTCATTTTATCTTCCAGATTGTTTAATAGAAACCTTAATTAGTGTTTTCATTAATTAATACCAGACCCAGTACTGATCCACTGATATCCTATTTGATACCTCTCTCACCACTGGTGTTTCACTGCTAATTATTCTTGCATTGTAGCCCAGGCAATTCTATATTCATCTTAAAGGATTATGAAGCAAATAAAGTTTTTTTTTTTTCCTACCAAGTTCTTCCTGAAGGAGCTCCCCACACATAGCAGCAAAAAGCCATACTAGAGTTAGATAACAAAAATCCAATGTGTTTTCTTTGTCTGCTAAACACATAATATGCTGGGGACTATTAACTCTGTTTGAATAGGAAAGATCAACTAATTATTTATATATGCCTCGAAGAAGCATGAAAACATCTTTCTCACTGTACTGATGGGCTGTGAGTTAGTTTTATGGTGCTTGACAGGGCCGTAGGGTTAGAAAGGACAGGCCAAAATCGGCTGCCAGATTCCCAAGCAGCAAGCTTGGCTTCTTTGCACCTCTAACTCGCATCCAGGGTCTAACATGTTAGAGCCCCACGGTGTTGTCTGCCCTGCACAATTAATCTTCCTATAGAGTTGCTGTGCAGTAAGTAGCCTCAATTTTGCCTTCAAACACAGGAAAACAGACCATTAAAACCACACTAAGTTGCTAGCCCTCAGAAAACACTCGGATCCATCCCCCTCCAAGCACTGCAGTGAAGGGGACCTTTTCTCATTAGCCTTTTCTCTCTCACATACACAAATCTTCCAGCTCTGAAGAGGACTCATCTGAATGTTTTCCATCTCTTACTCAGAAGAGTCCAATGCAAATGCACTTTCACAGGAGGTCTGCCTCAGCTGGACAGCACTTAGAAATACAGTACAATCCTTATCTTTAATGATCCTGTTCATTTAAGACCTAGTCAGAGACATACAAGGTCAGATTATCTAGAAAACCCACTCTAGAAAACCCATTACAAGACGGACATTGAGGCCCTGGAGCGTGTCCAGAGAAGGGCTACGAAGCTGGTGAAGGGCCTGGAACACAAGTCCTGTGAGGAGCGGCTGAGGGAACTGGGGTTGTTTAGTCTGGAGAGGAGGAGGCTCAGGGGAGACCTTATTGCTGTCTACAACTACCTGAAAGGAAGGTGTGGGGAGCTGGGGGTCAGCCTCTTCTTACAGGTAGCTAGTGATAGGATAAGAGGGAATGGCCTCAAGTTGTGCCAGGGGAGGTTTACGTTGGAAATGAGGAGACATTTCTTCTCAGAAGGAGAGTCAGGCATTGGAACTGGTTGCCCAGGGAGGTGGTGGAGTCACCGTCCCTGGGGGTGTTTAAGGAAAGGATGGACTTGGTACATGGGACACGGTACTTAGGGACATGGTTTAGCGGGTAATATAAGTGGTAGGGGTATGGTTGGACTAGGTGATCTTGGAGGTCTTTTCCAACCTTAATGATTCTATTATTTTTTGAGAGTATACAAAAACTGCATAGTGGACATCAAGGACTAAATCTGTAGAAGTACTTGGGGTTAAGAGACTCATAATATCTTACTAGGATCCCCATAACAGTCTCTAGAATTTTTTTATTATTATTATTATTTTAAATCTTATCAGAACAGTTATAGTAAGAGCCAGAAATGTTACTTGCTTTTGAGATACCTTCCTTTTCTTCACACCTAAACAGGAGAGAAGGTCTTTATCAAACCGAGTCTGGTTCCAGCAATTCACTCTTGAACACTTTGCAGATGCTCTTTGAAATATTTCTCATATAAGGCTAGAGAAAGGTAACAGGGGAATTTAACATGCATTCAGTCATACTTTACATACATTTTTCTCCTTTAAATTAAGAAGACTCAAATATAGTTCACTAAACTGGTAGTAGCATCCTCTAGTAACATACCTCTGGTATTGAAACCTGCTGTGCAATTGCTATTCAAATGTGCAGTATCTTCTGCTTTTTTTCCTTGTGGCTTTATACCTATGCAAAACTTTTTTTTTTCTTTTTTTTGCTTTTTTAAATACAGCTACCATTCCCAAGACAATTCAACAGCTGAGAAAAAATAACTGACCTTTTCTCCCATCTTCTCATAGTCTATAATCTTTTTCTTCTCTGAAGCCTTTCCAAATGATCCCCAAGGAACACATCCCTTGAAAACATTGCTACACACCACAGAAGAAAGGAAGGGGGCTGTGACTGGCTGTATAAGGGGTCACCTTGCCCCCTTCTTTTCCCCTAGTCCTAAGAGACCTAAACTAGCTTACTGTTTATGGACAGTACTGCTAGCTAATGCTAGCTAATTCTTTTTGTTTGTTTTGTTTTGTTGTTTTTTTTTGTTTATTTTTTTTCTCTCATCTTTGCGAAGACATCAGATTTGAGGCTGGTGAAGTAAGCAAGCAAAGAGAGAAGATACTGTGAGCGTATGAAATGTGACTTATCCTAGAGCAGAGAGTGTGAATCCTACTAATGACAGTGTATACAGGATCTAATTGAAAGCATATACGTAATCTGAAAGCCAGTGGAGAGTAAGGACCAAGAAGTGCTGAGCACCTTGAACTCCAAGTGCAATTAATAGTTCAGCTGCTTAACATCTATTGAAAAAAAACATACCTGACTTCATAAAAGACTCAATTTTTAAAGGCCTACCTCCCAGGCCAGTTCATTTCTGTGCTGATCAGATGAAAAGAAGAATGTGTTAGAAACCTACATAAAGCAAAAGGAAGAATCAGCATGACAGTTTAGAGTTTAGAATAAAAGCTTGGCCAACGGGCTCCTGAATTTCATGTAGTAAATTGGCAAATGCCAGACTTGAATGGCATTTGAAAGTAAAAAGACACTCAGAAAATGTATTCTGGAAAATTATTATTGGTACAGGCTTTCTCTGCTTAAATATCAAAGGGTGCTCTTCCTAGAAGCTGCATGTCAATCTGTTCTTTCTGCTTTTTACATACTCTAAAAATTATTTTAGGATTGAATTAGCTGTCAGGTTTGGGTAGCCTGGATCTCTCGTGCTGATGATATACAGCCACTTTAAAGACACCAAGCAGAGAAGATTGCTCACATTATGAGTGGATGATCAAAAAAGTGTGCCTGGAGAATGAGACAGAGCAGTGGTTTCAGTCTTATTTTCTATTTTAGAACCTAAGGATGTGTTTAAACGGGAGCACCCATAGCCAGATGTATCATCATCTCACAAAAAACAGCTGCAGAAATGCAAAGATACAACAATAATGGTCATGAGTTCAAAAGCTTTTGTATGAAGTAAGATCGAAAAGTTGCAAACTGTTTGGAGTAGGCAGGAGACAGACACAGAGGGAAATAAAAGAGTATAGAAGAATAGGGTACAGCACAGAAAGGGTGAGCTTTTATTGCTTTTACTCCATACAGCAGAAGAACCAAGCCACAGGACATATGAAACACAGGAAAGAAGTAAATTTTTTTTTTTTTAGAATGAAATAGGAAGTGATTAAAATGTGGAATTTTTTGCTGCAAGCCATCTCAGAGGTCAAATGTTAGTCAGATTCAAAAGAAGATTGGACACATAAGCATATAATGGGAACATTCATTAGAAATGGTACAGGCTGGGATGTATGCTTCAAGGCATAAGTCCCTAATCAACTCTAAGGAATTAGAAACCAGACTTCTATAAGCAGTTATCCTTGCAGACAGGGAAAGAATCATTAATTTATTTATAATGCTTCTGACCCAAAATACAAGGGGAGTATATAGAAACAAAAGAAAACAGGAATAGACTTAAGAGAAAAAATACAAATGAATCAACATGTGATGACTTAAGAGGAAAAAAACAACTTGCTCTTTAAAAAAAAAAAAAAAAGATCTGAAACATCAATTCATCAGCCAGAGAGAAGCAAATGAGATTCCGAGGTTAGACCCAGTAAAATGCAAATATGAGAAGGAAGGAAAAATGTTCCACATTTTTAAGTGGAATAGAAAAAAGCATGACAGTTATAAAGAGGGTGGAAACAGAACAGCACCATACTGAAGAGATCGATAAATTGATTTTTTTTATTAAAACAAAAATTATAAGAACCAAATTACAAAGCAGATGCAACATTAACCATTAAAATTTTATTAATGTAAGATGGTTCTTCTCTGAGGGACGCAGTTCGTCTAAATCATTTACTATATGTACTTTCTCATCCTGAGCCTGGACGTGGTTCAATTCTAGCACAGGCAGAAGGTAACAGAGAAATGATCCTTCACCAACAGCACTGAAACTTGTTGACAGGAAAGGGTGACGAAACCTGAATTATGTGCTTGTGCACAGAAAGGATCATTTGACAAGGTTGCCAACCTAGCTTCCTTTGACACTAAATTCTCAAGGAAGGAAGGCAGGAAGAGAAAACCTGCCACAGATTTTCTTTCTCATGAGTCAAATGTGATGAACAGATTCCAACTGCAAAGCATGCAGTGTTATTAACTTTTCTCAAATCTGAACACTGCGTATGTTGATGGACAATCTGTTGATTGCTGGTGTGTGCTTCTTCATTAACCCAGCATTGCCTCAAATGTACCATAAGGCATGTTTCAGCCCAGGCCATTTGATTATCTTCTCCGGTGTACAGTCAAAAGAAACCCCTGGAAATCTACGGAACCCCAACAAGACATGTCATAGTCACTTTACCATCCCTTTACCATCATTGCTGGAGTTCACTGAGCAGCCATGTACATACATACATACCCCTACTGTTTGTGTTTGGCATGGTAACTTTCAACCTTATAAACTCCTGGAAGAGAATCTCTGTGAAGATGTAACTGAATTATAAGTATAATATTACTATTAGACCTACTGTCTTTTCTCCCAGTGTGTGGAACCACAGGTGCTAGATTCACACAGCAAGGAGGCAAGGAGGCAATGTGATGTAGAGGGTGACAGCTGGGGTATGTGCCTGTGCCCCACAGCTGAAGATATACAAAAGACATACAGTGCAGAAAGCACCAACCTCTCCATTATTTGGGGAATGCTCAATGGTGAACAGATCACAGATTGGGTCACCGAACTGGTCACGGCGTATCAGACCTCACAGTGGGCTACAGACATTGGTGAGGCACAGCAAAGACGTGAGAGAGAAAGCTAAGAGATGAGAAACTGTGAGCTATTGTGTACCCGCAGGCTGGTGGGGCACGGCCTCACCACCCAGGCCCCGTCCCACTGCCCCCATGCAGGGTGCAGGGCAGAAGGGAAGGGGGGTCACTGGACACTGCCCAGAGCCCAGGTCACTAGGCAAGTCCATGGGTGATGAGGCAGGTCTGGGGTCAGGCTGCAAAGTCCTTTCATGGGTCAGGGCCCGTGTATGCATTGGCAGGGTCCACAGCAAAGCACGGGCATGGCTGTGATGCAGCTGCAACATTGGTTGAGGTCCAAAGAGACAGAGTTTGAGATTAAAACCAGATTCTGGGTGAACAGGGGGCAAGAGACCCTCACCAAGGCCTCCCAGCTCTCCACCCATGACCACCAGCTGTACAATTGCTAGACAGGGGTGAGGGATGCCCTCAGGGCCTGACACGAGGTGAAAGGCTCTCCTCACCCATTTCTGCCAAACAGAAGGGGTATTGTTGTGTTCTTGTATCATGAGTTATGGCATGAGAAGATCTGGGTTCTCTTTGTATGTCCTAGAGTTTGCCTTAAGCGATTCATAAGAGCAGCCATACCCAGCCTGAGCACGTTTCCGTCAAGACCTGCCTCCTGCAATGGCCGGTAGCGGATGCACGAAGAAACGACTCTGAGCAGATCAGGCACACACTGCCTCTTCTCCACGATACTTCCAACAATCTTCCAACAGTCTGCATGTCATGGACTTCCTGCACCAGAAGTGGTATCTTTAGGTGCACCAACCCAGATGATTTTTTTTTTCTTGCATAAATTCATCTAATTCCTCTAAAAGTCCATATAAATTCTTGGCACCCACAACATCTTGTAGCAATGAGCTCCGCTACTTAGCATTCCTAATTCTGACAAACTCATTTATGAATCAATTTGAGTTCCTCTAAAAAGCAAAAAACCTATACATTAGTGTAGTTAAATTACTGCTGAATTTTTATGGGTAACTGAGAACAGACCTTGATCTCATACAGCTATAGCAGTATCAGTTGCTTTGAATGACTTCCTACTACTGTACATGCAAATATAAAATTTCAGGCTTAGAGATTCAAGTAAAAGGACTCTTGGAAAGAAATGATGCAATGTTTTTACTTTGTGTAAAATATGGAAGCCAAAATGTTGAGCAGATGAAAGGAAAAAGTAAAGGGCATAATGTTAGTAGAAATTTTATTGTGAAGAGATACCTCCAGAGACTGAACAAGCAGAGCAATCACAGAGTCAGCACCATTTATCACTGTGAAAAGACTCAGTGTTCCCACTACAGCCTTCTGTTTCTATGGAAAAGGCATTCTGTTAGCTTTCTACCTGTTGTGATCAATATGATACAATGAATATGCACAAATGCAGTTTCCAGACATAATCATATATTCATAATAGAGAAATGATACACAATTTGTCAGTCAGAAAATATTTAACATATGGTTGGAACAAAATTACTTTACAAATACTGCATTTGGGTTACTTAGTGCAGCATATAATTGGGAAATTCTGCCTCACTCTATGGATCATAGAGAAAATGTGAGAAGTAGAGTTGCAGTACTGGGATAGATCAGTGTATCATGAGAATGATATCAACCTCTGCTGGTATCAAATGCAGGGACTTTTTTCCCTGTGTCTCTGCAATGGGAATGTGCACATGGGTGATTAGGATACTGTGCTGTTATACCTCTATCGCACTGCCTTTTGAAGGGCAGGAAAAGTTGCCCTATCCTTGAATATTGCTTCTTTGGTTTACATGCATTATATTGAAGGAGTGGGTTTCAAACTCAGCTCTCTGGAGAGCTGTTTGCCAAAGCCAGCTGGGCATAGCTTACAGAACTCTTCCAGTCTATCTTGAGTTCCTTCAAGCAACTTCAAGCTGTTGCTGCTGTCTAACATCCTGTAAGAGAAGCTACCCTCTTTCCCAGATGGCATCAGCTCATGCCAGTGACGCTCTGATGGCTTTAAAATCGCAATGAAAAGGAAACTTCCATTTTCTTCATGTCTCCATTTTAGCTTTTGGTTGCTATTTATTTATTTATTTGGAAGGACTTCCTGTGCACAGAACAATCAACTTATTGAAAGCTCTTGAGCTGCTGTGATTGTGGGTGAATAAAGAGGTAAGTTTCATGCTTTCAGGAGAACATTTAATAAGCAGGTTTATTGTGGAGTTAGTGGTGTCACTACTGGAATTAACAGGGCACCTCACCTCCCCCCATTTTTCTATTTAAAGCCCATGCTCAGCATATGGGTCATTCTATCACCCTATAGATGCTTCAAGTGCATGTGTAAGACATAGTACTTTTCTGTTTCCATTAATTTTTCCAGGTCATTCCAGGAAATAACATGATGATATTAACATTGTGATTTACTACTGTTCTCTTTTGCTTCTCATATCTCTCCATTCCAGAGTGCAGTAAGCTAACCTTCTGCTCTGTTGTCTCAATGCAATTTTCCTTATCACCTCATGGGAGCTAAGTCCATATCTTCTTCATAAGCCTTTGATTCTGCTTTAAATAACAATCTTCAATCTGACTTTACAAGAAGTGCACTGTGCTCCCTGCTGTCAATACAATGTTTGATTCAGTAAATAAAACTATTATGACACTCAATAAAAAAAATTATTAACAGTGCAAGAAAATAACATTTTCCTAAACTGTCAGTTATCCACCTGGGAAGACTGAATATCAGAAACATCTGTATTTATTTTTGACTATATCACAATTTGATTCAAAAGTACTGACTTATTTCATTCCCTTGATTAAATGGGTACACAGAGTGCCTTTTATCGGAAATTAAGTAAAAGTTGTGTATGAGAGAGATGAAGATTGCTGGAATAGAAACAAATGCTTTTGGTGAAAAGGAAAACGGTCTTTAATATCCATTTTTGTGTGTCAGGTATAGTATTCATGTCTAATTTACCTGATGCATTTGCAAGGAGTTCTCTTCTCATAGGACATGAAGCTCAGGCAACTGGAAATACAGACCAAATCTCAACTAAGGGTGAGAGGTTTAAGGCCCAGTACCCAGTCAGTCTAGTTATGGCCACTATGACACAGTGAACACTGGTATTCTATAAAGCGGATTTTGCCACCACTGATTCATTGCATATTGATGACATATATAAAAACATTGTCTGTCGTCTGGCCTGGATTCTAACTTACAACTGTTAAAGGCTTGGTAACAGATCTATTTCAGCGTATCCTGAATATGGTGCAGACAAAATAGAAATCTTTGTCTCCCAACCCCACTACCTGGACATTCACTCTTTTGGTTGCCTCCCCATATTCCTGGTAAATGACCATGCTGTAACCACAGAATGACCAGTTGTGATATTATACAAAACTGCAGTGCTCTAATGATCTTATAAATAGGTGCAAGTTGTATCCATTATTTAGCATTTATAACAAATCATTCAAAATGTTTAGTATTAAATTACAATTTGTACTTGATTCCATCTTTCACCTATATGCCTTCCACCACAAAATTACCTCGTGTATTTTATTCAGCAATGAGCAAGTACATAGAGGTAGCATAGATAAAACACATTTGTAAGAAAATAGTTTACTGCATGCATTTTCAATGGAAAGGATGAAAAAAAAGCCTTAGTTCCATTCTTAGATTCTGCTTGATCCTCCGTACCAAAAGCTGAAAGGAGGCTAGAAAGCAAAGCAAGCACGTTATTTCTATCTTCTCTGCAAATAAAAGGCTTTAGTTTCTACAGCTGACACATTACAGCACCTTTGTATAACCACAATTAAATTTAAAAAATAACATGAAAGTTCAAACCAGGGATATCAGAGGACAATTTCCAGTGAATTTACTCTGAGGCAAATCCAGAGTACCTCCAATGAAGTCATGCCAGGGCTTGCACTGGCATACTATAAGATGACATTTATTAATATGGCCATACGTTCAAAGGAAAACACCTGTCACTTGTGATATCACTTTCAAGGCCACAGAATACTGATTCATCAGTTCACTTATAATACTATCCTTTTTTCACTCAAGCAACATCATTCAGAACTGAAGTGCTCTCTCAGTACCTTTTAAGTTCTAAAATGACTACAGTGAACAAAGATCAGTAACACTCACATGCCCTTTCAGCCAAAGGACAATATGAATTTTTCACCCTACATATCATTTACTCAATAGCATATTTGTCCCACTGTGTCACTTCTGTTGGGTAAATATAGCAAAGACTACCCTTTATAGCAGTGTGTCATAAACAAATATTGTCTACACATAGTAGTTTTTTTAGAAAGTAATTTTGACTGAGAGGAAAACAGAAATTCCCAAGCACTAGAAAATAATTTTCTAGGTAATCATGGGCATGCAGTCTCTGCTGCCAGAGAAGTCACTCTGAAATTACATTCCTCCCTCTGCAGCATGAAATTCCTACTGTACTGAAGGTAATGGCAATGCCTTATTGATTTTACGGGGATGAAGTTTTCATCCCGTTCTTTCCAAAGCATTAGGCTAGAACACCATTTACCAAGTTATTCTGCTAACAGGTTCCCTTCTGAGCTTACAGCCTGGTTGGGAGTGCTTTGCCCTCACAGCCCCCCGGTTTGTGAGTCAGAGATTCCACGTGAAGCAGCTCAGCTGTTGATAAAAATTATCAAATTGCAAACTTCAGCCTGGTCTTAAAAAATGATCTTGCTTTCAGTGAAATGAGTTGTCTTCTCATTTGACATGAGATGATGGGCTAAGGCCAGAACTCTTACCACCTCTAAACCACTCCTGAATTTTTCTAAGACTTCTCAAATTCTCTTACCAGTTTAAAGCATTAAACTTCTACTAGGTAACAGAAGGGACATGTTGGGCAAACCCATTTCAGTATGCATCATGGCAAATTCCACTGAGAGCTTTATCAGCTGTTTATTAATGCTTGAGGAGAAGGTTGATAAAAACAGCTGTGCAGAAAGATTAAATATATTTCCCATGCTGACATTCATATTGACTCAGAGTTCACAAAAACCTCTCAAAATATTAGCTGTGAAGCAGCATCCATCTAGACCAAACAGATTACACGCCATTTTGTCAGTCAGGACCTTTCATCAGAAGTAAAACAGGTAGAAGTAAATGAGAATTTATAGACAATTCCTTTGCCTCAAAGTTTGCTGCTTTTACAACCATCACACCCAACTGCTACAAAAAAGGTCATAAAAATAATGAAATTTGGATGAATGGGCTGCAGATTGCAGCAATAAACATTTATGTTTGCCCTTGGAGCTTATTATAGTGTATTTAAATAGGAATGTAGAAGAAAGTCTCATATCCTCACTGTTATTACTCTGCAGTGAATGGTGCAGGGAGGATGCCAGGTAACATCTACTTGCAAACATGTACCAGTGTTGTAAAGCAAATGGATACAAATGACTTATAGAAGTTATCTAGTTCAACACTTCTTTAGAGTTTTTCACCACTTGCTCTTCAGATCTTAGATGGCACATTCGCGAACAATTAAAAAACCTGTAACATTAGCAAAACAGAAGGCCAAATATAAGCAAAGAAATGAATAAAAATCTTGGTTAAAAAAAAAAAAAGTTTAGCACAAACAATTCAATTTCAGCCCAGATGTTGCTTGGTTATATAAGAAAACAACTATCACAAAAACTAATATATCTTTCTTTGCTTAAAGCTTGGCTTGTCCTTCCAATAAAAAAGGCTGAGAAACAATGATATATCCTACTGCTCTGCCTTGAACCTAGTATAGGTCATTTCTCATACTGTTTGTTTACTCTGGACTCAAAGACTTTCAGTGATAGACATTCCACAGCTTCCATGGAGCAATTCTAGTGATCTGCTGATGAGTAATCTATCAGTCAGAATATGGCCCCTGTGATGCATTAATATAGTAGTTTCTTAAGAAAATGAAAATAAGAAAATAAAAACCATGTGTTTTTAACACACGTTCTTTCATTCTTTTCTGGAAAAGTGTGTTCCTTTGCAGAGAGAAATTAACAAAGAATAATTAAAAACTAAATATAAAAGAATGAAATATTGAAAGTCATTAGTCCCTGAGACAATTTTAATTACCTTACTCAACACTGCCCTGAAAGGCTACAGAAACATTGTGGTACTAGAAAGTTAAATCATCCAAGGACTAGCGTTATATGATATGATGACATTAGGAGATACTATGACTCAAGTTTTTACATTTGCAGATTCAGGATCTTTATTCACAAGATCTGAAAGGAGGTTTGACAGTGTTATTCTAGTCCCTATCTGTAGATATCAGAGAAAAATGACTGTTGCAGTTGTACAGCTGGCTAAGCCTGTTCAGAAAAAGCTTGGCATGGGAGTAGGAGTGATGCCGTACCTCAGGAGTTAGGTATCACATGCTCCTGTTACTAACACATGAAAACGTCAGCAAACTATTACAAAACCTGCCTTTGACTCTTAAGTAAGAGCCAATGTATCCCATCTGGTATGCCAGGCCTACACGAGGATATGCATGCTGCAGTTTAGGAGTTGCCAAGAAGTGCAAATGAAGGTGTGGTACGTGGGAGGTAGGTGCTGTCAGTGAAAAAACAATTTGCTGTATGGTAATATTATTCCTTAGGAAAGCAGTAACAATGCAGTAAAAGCAGAATTAATGGTCATCTCTAAGATGCAACATTGTGACTAAAAAAACCAAATCTCTTCTCTAGAGAATACTCTCCAGAGAATACAGCTCATCTTGTCTGATTACCTGAGAGAGTCCATCACTCTGCTAAATTGTCGAAATCCGCTGTGAAGTTTCTTGGTTGCAGGTATCTGGGTTGGAATGTCCAGAGCCTGGGAAGAGGTACGATCAGTGGAGATTCCTCATTCCGGAATTCAATTTTCTTTTCCATCCACCACAGTCCTGGTGCTTTGACTGAAGCAGGCTGTGAAAAATAGATTATATCAGTATAGTTTCAAAATGCATTTGCTTGTTGTGTGCACACGAATATGAATTAATAATACTTTAAAACACTTCAGTGCTAGTGGAATCTAGCACAAGTGGAAGCAAATATTGGACACAGATTCTCTGCAGGAAGGTAAGGACGAACCGTTTCCCTTCTTTATATATCAAAAAGCAAGATAATTTTCCGTCAGTTTAGCTCACTGGACATGAGATGAAAGATAATCAAATAGCTAGAATTAAGTATGGCTAGGAGACAAATTATTAGATACAAAAAGTATTTTTTCAGACAATCCTCTGAAACACCTTTCAATGCAAGTCTTGTGACGTTGAACCAAAGTTTTATCTTCTTGCTTTGTTTGTGGAGGTCAATTAATAAAAAAAAATCCTTCTTAAGCAAATAGACTAATATCCCCAGATGCTGGTTATATTGAAAATTTCCTCAAGCATCAGGTTATTTTGTTATCTGAATTTTTTCTTTGGCCACCTTCTAAATACAGGTGAACAAGCATATGGTACAATACAGATGTCTGCTTGTTATTTTACCCAGCAACTCCAGAAACAAGCACTAAATTTGAAGGAATACTATAGCACAATTATCTAAGTTATAGATAAAATGAAAATAATTTCTACTTCCAAGACCATGCAGCTGCTAATGACCATTTTAAATTATTCCTTACTCCTCATGAGAAATGTCTGGCCTACAGAATTATCATATTAGCCTTGACACTGTGGGCTAATTAGAAATTAAGTGTAACAGCTCAAAAAGGAAAAGACCTTCTTCCAACATTAATTCTTACAAGGATCGTTTGAAGAATTTCTACAGCAAACCTATCTTGTGCACAGTGCTCAGAGGAAGCAAAAGAAACACCAACACTGTAGATAATTTTCACCCAGTGAGAGAGCCAAGCGCTTGGAGAAGCAAGATTCTGCCAAACCTCAGCCTGCAACGGACACACATCTTTTTTAGCAAAACAGGGGTATGAAATAGCAGTGCCCAGGAACCAGGACCATTTTGCTGACTTAGCTGTGAAAAGCAAGCTATCCTGCTCCAGAAGATGCTGATGTGGAAACACTTCCCTGCCCACAACTCTGAAGAGCAACTACACATTCCTTTTCTTAACTATTGCTCAGATTACTTTTTTTTTTGTCATGATTACGATATTTCTACACAGTCATCCAGGGAAACAATCTCACAGGCAAGGGCTGAATTTCTGATGTAACACAGAAGCAGAAATGACCGGCATCGTGTAGAATGCATCAGACTTCCTCCATACATCATAAAGAAAGGGGAAAACATTTTTTTTCCTTTGTACACAATAAATACTTGAAGATTTTCAAATAGATTATTTTTCTATCAGAAATTTTACAAGTTTCATATCTTCTCTTGAATGACAATTTGCCTTCCAAATACATCGGTATCCTACAGTAATTTTCAGTCTTATGTAGACTTCATATCCTTGGAAAATATCTACCTAAAATCAAAGTAACTGTTCAGAGCAATGTCATGAAATCCAAACTGTGTGTGAATATAAACAACCACTGGTATAGTATAAACCTTTTATCCAGGATATTCTTAACCAGGACATCTCCCTGGATGCTAGTTTAGCACAATTATACTTAATGATAGTGAAACTACTTAGCAGGGATGTATTCATTCAGTGACACAGGGAGATTAGTATTAGCAAGCTTTTAAATCAGTGTGAAACGCCAAACTTCACTTCAATCACGAAAAGAGATTCCAGCAATAAGAAGGAAATAAATGCCAAAGAAAAATGAAATGCTGTGAGTAATCTCCTTACTGGAGAATTTTTTCTTTAGTGGGCACTTTATGCCATGATGAGTCTTTTCAGAAGCATTTTTGCCTCTCCTTATCAGGATAGCTGTTTAATTGAGTTGGCTGTCTACCAGTTCAGAGCATTCAGCTGAACTAATGTTCAGATTTCCTGAGCTTTACCTAAACAGATGTGCAGATGTGGAATTCCTACAAGTCTTTCAATTAGAAAAACAAAGCTTATGCACTGAAGAGTATAGGTTAGAGTAATGAAGAAGATGTCTCGGGGGAGACCTTATAGTGGCCTTCCAGTACCTAAAGGGGACCTACAAGAAAACAGGAGAGGGATTCTTTGTCAGGGGAGTAGTAATAGGACAAGGAGTAATGGCTTTAAACAAAAAGAGGGAAGATTTAGTTTAGATATAGTGAATAAATTCTTTACTATGAGGGTGGTGAGGCACTGGCACAGGCTGCCCAGAGAAGCTGTGGATGCCCCATCCCTGGAGGTGTTCAAGGCCAGGCTGGATGGGGCTTTGGGCAGCCTGGTCTGGTGGGAGGTGTCCCTGCCCATGGCAGGGGGGTTGGAATGAGGTGATCTTCAAGGTCCCTTCCAACCCAAACCACTCTGTGATTTTAAGATTCTGTAACTCTATGTCCTGCAGATATATATTCCTTAGTGTACTTATTCTTCCAGATTACCATCTTTTCTTTTCAATTTTAAACCACTGTTACAAATCACCATTGGAAGAAATCTATGTTTTGTTTACGTTAAGTGATTATATATGCATAAGCTGAATGTGAAAATTAAGGTAAAGAAAATAAGAAAAGAATTAAAGAATTAAAACATCAAAAAGAAGTCCAAATTAAACAAGTAAAAAGTGGCTAAATCATTTTTAAAAATGCCAACCAACTAGGTTGGCTATGTAGTTTTTCTGTTTTCTTTTTTACCAGCGATACAACACCAATCCAAATTACTGTAGAAATAAGGGCACAAACCCAATTTCCATTTATCCCTGCAGGTTATCTTCATGCTACAAAAATAGAAGAAGAGATGTCTACTGGAAGGAGAAAAAAAAAGAAAAAGGAAGATGAACAAATTACTTTCAGAAAGGAATTAATGAACAGTTAATTAGCAACCTTACTTTCAGCAGCCCACATGTAATTTCAAGACCTAAAGCCAAACCTGGCTGTTCTGTGATTTCTGGGGTGTGCAAAAACAGGGTGGTCCTCATCATGAGGTCTGTGCCTGAACACAATCCCTTCCCTGCTGAGTTTTCCTCCCACTTTAGCAATCCTCTGTATTCCTCACTCCTCTGCTCTCAAAGCAGGGGGCTGTGCTGCTCACTCTGACCTGGATACACTTGGCCAGCCCAGAACAACACGTAACATAATGGAACTTAGTAGTAGGGCGTTTATGCAGAAAAATCATTACTAGTGAAGTTTCCAGTCTGTGAAGGTGTATTTCAGATAATGAAAAGGACTGGGAGAAAGAGGTACAGCATCACGATTTTGTTTTGTGCCTCTTGAACCTGAGAGTTTTCTTCTTTTATGGTAGATTTTTTGTTTGTCTTGTCTTGGCCACTAAGCCCTTCCATGGAGGATATGGAATCTCCTTCCTTTATTTTTCTTCCTTTTTGCATTTTTCTTCCTTTATTTCACCATGGCTTTTTTAGGACCTGCATTTAGGAGCTGTATTGCTCCCGAGAAGAAATTTACAGCTCGGCACATCAGCTCCAGAAGCTGTAAGAGTATCAGAACTCCACTGATGAAAATTCTTTCCACTTTGATGAAAATCTTTCCACTGATGGAAATTTCTTACTTTCTGAAGTGCACAGCAAACAGTACACATTGCTTAAGTAAAAACACGAACTCCAGCCCTTTTTTCTTCCTTTCCTCCACATTTCCACACCACACCTAACCTCTCCCCCTCCTCCCCCCCTCAAGGACACACGGATCTGTCACTCACCTTCCCTACTAGCTTGTCTGCACCATCTTCCTTTCACTGCATCCTCACTGTCCTGCCACCCTTCCCCAACAACCCCTCCACAAACATTAATGTCTCTCTCTGGGAGGAAGCAAAAGTATCCCGCACACAGACTCTGGAGTAGAAGAAGCTGCAATCGGAAGCTTCTAAGCTTGATTTTTTTTTTTTTAATATAACCCGTCCTTGCTGGTTTTGAGTGGCAAATGGAAATAAACTGAAAACAATACTGAAAACTTGGCCATACTCAACACGTATAATGTACTGACTTGCAACAGCTGTGTGTGTTACTCAACCTTTATTTCAGAATAGTTACATTATGCAAATGTCCCACAGAAGTAGAAAAGCAAGACTTTTCTCTCTAATACAAATTTATGGAAGCCTTCTGGTAAAATAAGAAGACGTATGAACAAAAGACCAGCATGGAATCTTAATATAAACTATTCAGGATCCCCTGAATATTTTCTTCAGCTCAGTTTCTGAAATCCCTGCCAAGCTGCTAATGATTTAGAAAATCTCGAATGATGAACAAAGTGCACGTTACTTCCAAAAAGTGAACTGTTATTTATATGAAGACCTAGCAAATAAATACAAGATGTCAACTCGCTGGTATTTTTGCCCATACTGACAGGTTACTGACAGTATACACCAGTTTTCTTCTTCGGTTTATTCTGGTTTGATTTCATTTGTAATTGATAACTGCATTTGTTTTTTAATATTTGCAATAAAATACTGTGAAAACAAAATTTGGGAGTATATACATGCAGTAAATCCAGTATCAACACTGACTGGCTGCCAGATTTGGAACTGATTCACTGATTAGTTTGAGAGTGATTAATTTAAATCTCTGATTTAAAAACACATTTATGAAAAGACAACTGACAGTATAAATAGCACTTCAGACTGATAGAACTGTTCCCTTTACGGACTCTGCTTTTGTAAAGTGCACAGGCAAGTTTTTGGTCAAGTACCTTATAAAATAAGGTGATGATGTTTGGATGACAAATTTTTCAGCTGTTTTTGCAATAAGAAATGATAATTTTTAACATGTTTGCTGAGGAAAGACTTGAATAAAATCCACTTTTTTTTTTTTTTTTTTCAACTGAGAGGACCAGCAAGAGATGGACGAATAGGATAAAACAGATGTACTTTTGACATAACCACACTTGGAAGTTCAGCATACTGTATGTATATTACTTCTAGCCAGGACACAGCAAGCAAAATGGCATTTTGGGTTCAGATAATAAAAGAACTCCCTGTAGAGAACCCAGTGGTTTGCTTGTTTAAGTGTATCTTGACTAGAAGCTTCTCCCAGCACTGTAATGTCAGACTTGGCATTTACCCTCTCTGTACGCCTCTGTCCAAAACACATGGGAAACATGTAGTCCAGGTCCAGCCATGACCTCCTAGGTCAGTACGCTGTCCTGACTGCTTTGCAATTCTCCAGGAACAGGACAGGAGGGAGCCTACACAATGAACACACTAATAACCAAATGTCAGGACTATGCTGGAAAGAAGGGTTCTTGACACTGTGGCTTGTTTTGAAAGACATTATGAAGAAAAGAGGCCACAGCATTAAAAAATGCTTTTTTGCACAGATTAGGAAGAAAATAACCCTAGGAGATCAAATAATTTATTATTATTAGGACACAGCTGCATGCTTCCCCTTGAAAAGAATGAATACATATCCTCTTGTACCTTTGAACTCATCTAATTCTGGTTGTTTGCCATGGGATACTCTCTTCTGATCCTTCTAGGGCACTTCCTTTCTTAAAATGACAGCAGCATTTCAATAGATAAATTAGATACTGGAAGCTCTCATGTTTTAATTTACATACATGTATAATCATATATATGATTATTATTTATTTGACCTTTTCATCTGTTTACCTCTGCTTGGACATGATAGAAGCTGCCAGTTTTTCATGGAAAATGAAACCACCAATTGCATAATATATTTTTTCTCTGTTCTCCACCTCCTTTCAAAAAGATTTGTAAGTGAAATTCAACATGAATGTAACACTGTCCACTAAGACCCAACATAGTGTATTGCCCAGGCAAATCTCCCAGATGTTTGAAAGGTACACAGTTTGTAACTGTTCTCCTTGGTGAATTAATTTTGGTGAAGTGCCTTTGCAGCCCCTAGAAAATTTCATTCTATTATTTCTTATGGCCATATGCAACATGAATACCAGTACAAATTTGTTGCACTGTTCTGCCTTTCTAGGTAAGAAAAGAAAATTGCCTCTTTTTCCTATTCGATATTTCAGGCTGCCTATTAAAGTGAAAAATTGCTGTAAACATACTGTGTAGCAACCACCCATCACGATTTAGAAGAGATTTCATTGTTTTACAGAAGTCAGGCAACACAGAGCTGACCTAAAGCGATTAACACTGGCTTGGATTATGTTCAAATCAACAACTGAAGGGAGAAATCCCACAGACATCATTACTCCCTCCACAGCAGCTCCACCTTTCTTTGTAGTGAATTGATCCCTACTGAACCGGTATGTAGAATCAGAGGGAATGGCTTCTGGCCCTTTATTGCCTTCCACCGAGGGAAAAAATTGATCATAATGTTAATACTTGACTAGGAGGCACATACAATAGTCTAATTTTGCTGGGCTTATTCACTGTTCTTCAAAGACACAAAAAGTATGACTTCTTGTTCAGAAAGGAAGAAAGGAAAAAGGAAGAAGGAAGAAAAAAAGAAAGAAGACTGTGTTGCAAGAACTTTTTCTTCATCTTTTGAAATAAATTCAGCAATATGTCTTCATTTAAACTGTAAGGGAGCTGGCTTGGGTCCTGGAATAGACTCTGGTTCCTTTTAAGACAGGGAAATAGCTCCTAAATACATTGGTCTGCTTTTTGGAACTTATGAAGCAGAACACAAATCTAAGAGCTGGCAACATTTAATGGTAATGAGGCAATTCTTACATGAGAGAGTTCATTACAGGATCAGCTAACAATGTTTTCCAGCAGCTGGAAAATGGAATCTTCTGCAGGCTGGGAATGAAAAATCTGTCTTTAAAATTATATTCTGTATACCCCAATATACAATTAGTTTAAAATGGAAGCCTAGCAGAATTCATTCTGCTGCTTCTAATGCATTGTGTTTTTTACTGAAGGAAGAAAACATGTTTTCCTCATACAGTGCTGCTGTGCCAGCTGAGCTGCAGCACGTGACGGAAAATGAGACTTGCCTGTGCTTTGGTCCTCTGCAGGACAGGCAACCCTGCTCTTGTACTAGGCAAAAGCTGTCCTTGTGTTTAAAGAGCACAAGGACCAGGATTGTGCCTGGCTCTGGTGCAAAGAAGAGGCTTTTATTTTGCTTTCTGACTTGTGCTGGGCCCTCCTTGCCCTTGTAGACACCGTTCCATTTCCCTCTTCCTCTTGCATGACTGGCTCTGTGGCATTTCCATACAAAGGAACCTTTGTTATCTGGCATAATTCCCCAAGTGGTCCTTCATACTGTATTTTTGCCATCGGTTGGTTTCACAGCACAAGTATGGCCTGGGAGGAGCTGGAGGTCTCTTTCCAGCCTCGTAGCTGGAGCATGGTCCCCACCAGCTCACTTTCACTATTCGTTTCCTACTTAGATTTTGACCAACAGGAGTTGTGATATGTCGTTTTTCAAAGTCAACGTACTGGTCAGTCAGCGGATGCTACTACAATAGAAAATCTAGTTGCTTAGCCTCTCGCTTTGCATTTTTTTCTGGTGGTCTGCAGAGCGTGTACTGAGAGACTCTCTAAACGACTCAGGGCTGCACTACACAAACATCATCACCCCAGAACACGCAAGTCCCACAGGAAATATTTTCCCTCTAGGGTGCTCTCTGCCATTCTTCAAAGTATTTCTTTCCAAAGATGTTACGAGAACTATTTCACTTCTCTTGCTACCTGAACACTCTCTCCAAGTTTAAAAGAGACATAAATAAATCAAAAGCAACAGAACAACAGCAGAACAGATTAGCAGCCTGCACGGCCTTTTTAAAGGACGCAGAAGCCCAGAGGACACCTATAATTGAACCTCTCTGGAGGCACCAAGTCACTCAAAGACAGCTGTGCTTTCTCACCAGCTACTGAGCTGGCTCATACACTTGATGCTGGAGTTGAAAGGGACTGTGGAAACCTAGCACAACAGCTGATTTCCTGGTGAAGCTGAACACTCGGTTACCCAGACAGCTGAGGGAGCTTTGTCATCACTATTTCCCTCCTCTCCAGTTACGCCTTATGCAGGGCTCAGATTTGCTTTAGGAGTGAGGCCACAGAAAAAAAGTCAGGGAATTAGAAGGGGTGTGGGTGGAGAACAGAGGTGAATTGCAGCTGGCAGGGATTTTTAAAAGAAGGACCTCTGTAAGAAGGAGCTGTGCATACTTTCTTGTTGAGGCTTGCAAACATTATGTTAGCCCTGCTACCCAAGTCAAAAGATAAGCAAGCTGGGCGAGAACAGCACTGTGAGTCAAAGCCAGCATATCCTTACTTTTTGTTTCAGAAAAATGAGTTAGGAATTTCTAATGCTAGAGAGCTACATAAGTTAGACAATAAGCAATGTTTTCTTAAAACAGGTGGGTTGGGGGAGCAGAGGTCAAAGAAATTTGAAAAACCTTGGCTGGAAATAGTGTTGAGGAATCACAAAGTAAGATGTTAGACTGCTGAACCAAGATATTTTTTGCTTCAGCTGGAACATATTAAAAAAAAAAAAAGTGCTGGCAGGAAAAGCAGCAGGTATCCCAGCTGCAAAGGCCAAACAGAGAGCAAGAAACAGATTGCTGAAGGAAGATACTCAAGTAACTCAGCCAACTATTTACTATGATTTATAGCAAAGCTTGGCCCAAAGTCCCATACACTCTAAAATATACTAGATGAACAGTAAGAATATGAATGAAAATGCATCTGCAACTTCTGATTAATTTTATAGCAACTTAAAATTATCATTGTCATTTAAAAGAGTCACCAGCAATGGTTTGAATTTCAGAGACAAGTGAAGGAAGGGACAGTAAGCTCTGAATGGGATATGAAATTAAAAAAAAAAAAAAAAAAGAGAGAGAGAGACAGAGAGAGAAAATCTCCTCCAATAAACCAATACCAGTATTTTTCTTGGTGACTGCACAAATGTACAGGTTTGCAGACAGCTGCTGGCTGAATTTTAGCCTCTATCCACTTGAATTCAAACTAGCTGTTAGCAGCCATTTCTGTTCTGAAACCCAGTCTGTAGCTCTAAGAGACTATCATGTTTTCATGGCTCAGTGAGAGCAAAAAAAGAATTTCACTGCTGTTTGCAAATAGAGTGATATGGCTGAAAGTCTGGGTATGCTCTTCTATGCTGGAGAAGATCTAATTTAACACTCTTGGACCCAATTTTACCCTCATTATAGGCAACTGACAACTTCCCAGAGAATTCAGTGAGCAGAAATCAGATCTCTTACTGTGAGCTGACAGAAAAAGAATAAGCTGCTACATGTAAGAATGTGATTTACCCAGAATGTTAAAAAGAACAGAATTTCTAATAGATCTATAATATCAGGGATTCTTTAAGAATAGAGGAGGGGAGCATTGGGATGCATAAATGACAAAGCATCATTATGAAAAAAGCCAAGAGCTCAGAAACGTGACAAAATCTTTGGCGAACACCTTCAAAATAGTGGATGCATTAGAGGCATTTTTTTTTGAATCAGTGGAGAGAATAGAACAAATGAGAAAAGCCTAAAAATGGAGGAAGGCAAGCAGTAAAATAAAGTTCTCCAAAGATGAATATGCTATTATTGTTATCACTAGCTTAATTGCAACTGGATTTGATAGAGAGGATTCTTGCAAGCATTGTAGCACTCTGCCTTGCCCTTTCTTACTCTCTTGCTGCTCCCAGAAATGGCAGCTATGTTGCAATTCTTGAAGCACCTGCTCATAAGAGCAAAACCCACAAGGAAGCCTGGTGTGTTTCTTTTCGTGCCCTTTGTGTGCAAGGAGTGAAGCCTTGGTTAATTACCTGCCTCCAGCCACTCCTTAAAAGCTGAAGAGCTTTTCTTTGTATTTATATAGTTACAGTAGCCATGGCAGCTGCTCATTTATTAGTTGCAGCTTACATTAAAGCAGGCTGGGTAACTACATTGTGTGGAAGGTGAAGATGTGTACAATTTTCTATGAAAAAAGCCAACAACGTGTTTACTGAGAGCAGGTAATGGAGATGCTAATGAAAAACAGAAACTGCCTTGTATTTTGCCATAAAGCAAGAATGACTAATGACCATGATATTGCACCTATGAACAAAATATATGCATCTGATACGTCTAACTATCCCAGGCACCTGAAAATAGATCATTCACTAGAGATGGGCCTAAATCCACAATTTTCATCTCAAACTTAAATAACTAGACCCTTAGGCATTGCACTCAGACTGGGATTTAGTGCTAAACATAATGTCTGACTCCGGGAAAGCTCAAACTTGGCAAGGAAGGGTAAGAGTGGAGGAGAAAGGGCACTGTTTGATATCACAGTATAAACATGACTGCTTCTGTCTGTACCAGGACATTGTTATTAAGAGAACAAGATGAAATCATTTAAAGTGAACTAAACTCACTACCCAGGAACTTCTTCAGTACAGACTGTATGTCTACATCAGGAGATCACGAAGAGCAGCTATTCCGTTCTCACTCTTTTCTCATGGGGAAAAGCCCAATGTCACAGTGGTTGCTCTGACACATGGGTCTGGAGGCAGAAATTGTTATCCTCAGATATGGGACTGGCCTGAACTACTTTCATGTCCTCTTCTCTGACATTCCCATAACTAACAGCACTGGCCAAACAGGTGTTCCCAGCTCTGCATCACCTCTCCAGATGTTGCCATGCCAATTCTCCTGCCAGTTGTGCACTGGGCAGGCTGACGGCTTAACAACTGATTTGCCTGATTTGGCTTTCTCCAAACCATACCTGCTCTCAAAGAGCTCACATGCCTATCATCTCTCTTGCAAGGAAATCCTTTTAATTTGATCCAGATTTCACAGCAATCGGGACCCACTTGCTGTTCCTTGCTTGGAAATATGTTCATCTCCGTTCCTCTAAAATTCCAGCAAAGGATAATTTATTAAGCACATGCATTTACAACATAATATTCTGCCTTTTGTCAGCAGAAGACTGAACAGTCCCCTCTACCTTCTGGTAGAATTATTCCCTGCTGAGACAGAAACCTGTGGGCTATAGGAAGCCAAAGAGCTGGAAATGATGTGCTACATTTTTTATGAAAGGTCTCTGTTTTCCATAAATCTGTCTGTATAAACAGACTTCCAAAATGTGGTAGCTACTGTATTAGTCTTTCCCTAATTCTAATCACCGTACAAAATAAACAAATGAAGCTCTCAGCTTCCAGCAAAGCTGCACGAGCCCTGGAAATACTTAATATTTTAGACAGCACGTTTCTGGATGGGATCCCCTGAGCCATGGGGCATTTTGAAGCACTGGTGCTTCCAAGAGTAGCAAGGAAGAGGAAGCACTGCCACCCAGTGGCTAACGAGGACAACCCTCTGATGGAACTAATTCTCAGCCTCAGTGCTCTCAGACTGGTCGTACAAAGCTGGACAGATTGCTTGGGCAAAGTTTCATGTCTGAACCTGCAGGTTCAAATCATACTAGGCTTAACTCATTTAGCAAACCACTGATATTTTTAATGAAGATCGAGTTAAAGAGGTACTCACGAAGCAGTGCCAAAGCACAGTATTTTGGTTTTGTACCCAGAATTTCTAAGGCAGGCTAAGTAGACATATTCTAAAAGAAGAATAATCATAAGGTATTTGGCTGATTTGAGGGCTGACTTAGGCCAAGAAAAGATTGTCATTAACTGATTTGTGGCCAATACAAAAGAGCCATTTCTGAGTCTCAGGAGAAGGAATCAAATGTGGGTTGGGGGAAATTAGATAGTTTGTTCCTTGATATTAAAGAGTTATTGAATTCACACTTAGAACTAAAAGGCGCTGAAATTTCTCCCCCTGAATTTCCATATTTTCGTGAAACAAAAAGCACAACATTCTTCTTGCTCTACCCTCAGCTCCAAGGGCGCTGCTGGTAAGAACTATCACCAGCTTACAGGTATGTTTAGGGTATAATAAAGTTTGGTTTTACAACGTCTTGCTTTGTCATTTTAATTCTCAAAGTTAAAAGTCCTGCAGACGTGGAAGAAAATAGCGTTAGTATAATTTAACAGCAGGAATGTAAGCTAGTACAATTTAACTTATTGCATGGCATGTAGAGATTTGTATCAGAAATACTAAACTTGGTCTGAATGAATCATTAACAGAAAAATATATAAGAAAGCACCAGAAGAAACATCAGAGCAAGACTTAGAAGAATGGTGGGCGCCGACAACCAACAGTGCCAACAGTAACAATACAAATGTTGAGGAATGGGCTGTCCACAGCAGGACCAGAAAGGCAGCGCTCTGGTAAGAGAAAGGCAAGAAGACTGCAGCACACTGCATGTGCAGTCCTCTTCCTTGTTAACCTGACAAGAGAATGGGCTGTACTTGAAGCAAGGAAGCATATGCAAGGGGCACCAACACTTACTGAGGATGCAGTAAGTAATATTTTGGTGAAAAAGGATAACCGCTTGAATCCTGCATGGTCTGCATGAGCTACATCCACAAAACAGGTCATCATTTCCAAACAAGAGGAACTGCAGAGATGCAAGGAGGACTTGATATCCAGTACCAATGTTCTCTGTATTGCACATAAGGGACCCTCGTTGGATTACTTGGACACACACCTTGATGTTTCTAAGTACACGGTGTGGGAATGCAAGGGAGTGACATTAGAACAGCATTTGTAAGTGACTGAAATCAACGTTGTATAAAATGAATATCGCTTTCCCTTTCCATATGGTCTCCCTGAGTTTTGCGAAATTAATTCTGTATATGCTGTTTTGACAGAAGCTCCAGGACCAAGCGATTCTCATTCAAAAACAATTACCATATGACTACAGAACAAATCTGTTCATGCTTCATAGTCTGAAGACTAAATTTCAGGCAATTCTACTTCAGGTGCTTGTAAAGTAAGTACTCTATAAAGGTTTTCTCAGCTCAGCCTCTCTCCCATTTGAGTCCCTGTGATCACTGCCATATCACATGCAGTGAAGTAGTGCTAAATCAGCAAGACAGACTGTCAGAAGATTTGATAGAGGAGAGCTGTGCTGCAGAAGGTTTTAAAATGTTTACACTTACTAATCAGGGGCAAGATGCATAAATCTTGAAAAAAATCCTTAATTAATACTGAGAAAAATGCCATTCAGATAAAGTCAACTGATATATTAATAAACCTCTTAAAAGGCCAAAAAAATCCAAAACACTGACATAAAGAACCATTTCAATGAAATTCTCCCAAGCCCTTTTCAGCAAAACACATGAATTTGAGTTTCAAAAGCCTTGTTCTTACTCCAGGATGCTTTAGACGGGAGATTCATTAAACCTATCTTTTTCTTCCAAAGCAGTTTTGGTTTCACACAGTGTAAATAACACTATAAGCCCTGGAATTAGTGAAATGTGGTTTTCTGCAGAGTTGTGTCTCCTGGTTGATCAACTCTGGTGTCCAACAAGAACTCACACTTCCTTGAAGTTCTTCCCACTGCTGAAACCCAGAAGAGATCCACTTCCCCTGGGGTTTCTGCCATCAAAAACCTGGGAAGTCATAGCACAGCTCCTGCTCCAGACAGGACACCTACAGAGTTTTTTCCTTTCCCCTCTTTTCCATTTTGAGAAATTTGGTGATTTTTAGCAACTGCATCTTTCTGTTAAATTTGCTAGAAATTGGCTAGCTTAAAAGCTAGAAAGGACACATACACAAACACACAAAAGCACAAACATAAACAATCTGGCTGAGCATAACTTACTTGAGCCTTTTATCTATCTATCTAAAGTAAGATAATAAGACTTTAAGCTTGCCAAACAACAGCCTCTATCTATCTACCTACCTACCTATCTACATATCTATTTTAGTATATTTTCCTTTATTACCTAGTCTTGCATCCAACACTTTTCTTGGTTTACAGACAATTGTTTCTGTTATAGACAACCTGTTATTTAAAAAAAAAAAAAAAGCATCTTGGCCCTTTCCCACTCATTTCTAATTATGGAGTAAATCCTTGGTACCGGATCAGGAGTGTTAGAAGTCCACAGGACACAACGTTGAGAACAATGAGTTTCCAGGCTATTTCTAATCCCCATCCATGATTTAAATGAGATTACTGATACCACAGTGGTTTTGCTTTTCTGCATCAATGCTCAACTCCATAGAAGCAGCAGAGTTGTGGTATTTTCAAGTCAAAAAAAATGCTTTTCAGAAAGGCAAAACAGTCTGCAAAGGTACCCATGGATGTATGCTTTAAAAGGAAATCTGATTTGGGTGATGGGGGAAAACACAGTAATGTATTTGGCAGCTTATTTCATTTTCTTTAACCTCTTATGAGATTTCCATCTTGTGCTAGTGCTGGCTTGAGAAGTCACTCTAGTCCAGTACTACTGTGTCCGCAGAGAAGCATATATCTTAGCTAGGAGACAGTAACTAAGAGCTTCACTGCTTGACTGGGAGCAAAGTCTGCTTACAGGAGTTACAAAAAGCCTCAGTATCAAAAAGCCCTACCCTCTTACTTTTGAAAAGTGAACTTACCTCCTATGGGCAAAGGAGAGAATGCAGCTAGGCAGCAGGGGCTGACAGATGCTCCTCTCCTGTTGTCTGGAGCTCAGCTATGCTGTCTCTGGCATCCCTTCAAAACGGTACTCAGTCATGGGGAAGTACAAGCACTCGCACTCGGTTTTGGGAGGTGTAGGCTGGTAGGTTGTTAGGAGTAACACGTTTCCTGTTCATAGAGAGTGAGAGGCATGTCAACAGGGTGGGCTGGCTCACTTCTGACTAAACCCTGACAGTTTCAAATCCTGAATAGGGGCTGCTGTAGCTGGAGTGACAGTTTCATAATTTGAGCAGGAAGTAAGAGCATGAACACAGGTTCTGGTCTTCATCAAACACACGGCTAGCAAATACTTAAAGTAGCTTCCATGACATTTATATTCACTAAACTTGTACATTCGATTCCTTGAAATAGATTCCATACATCTGATTCAACTAAGAAAACCTTTCTGCTTTAAATCCAATAGCATTCCCAGAGAGAGCAAACCTGCAAACTTTTTTTTGGTTTTGTTTTCCAAAAAGCCAACGGAGATTTTTCTCATTATCCAGTTACTAACTTTTAAGAAAATGTCCAACTTTCCAGTAGCCTGAAAAAGAGACTTTCAATGGCCACTTGGTTTTCTCCCCATACAGCTGTCCCCAGCCATGTTATGCCCTGAAAGGAAGGAATAAAGTGCAAGGGGACTAGGGGTGATCAGAAAGGAGCATCTGGCACCTGCAGGCTTTTTCATCATCAGAAAGGGAACTCAGGAGTCCTAACATCACTGTCATTTCTCTACCTGCTCTGACCAGAGCTAAATAGCAGTGGTCAAGAGTGTTAGTGTTACAGCACAGGGCTGACCTGCTAAGCCTCAAGCAGCGCAGAAAATTGACTCCATTTCTCTACTCAGACAGATCCGCTTTGGCAGCACCTCATCCAAACCCTGCCCGCTTCCAGGCAAAGGGACTGTGAGTTGAACAGTTATGTCCTGTTCGTGGTTCCCAAGGGGCAAAACGGGCACACTGGCAAGTCACAACTCTAGAAGAAACCATGGCTAGGCGACAATCTGATGGCTACAGGTTTTGTATTTCTCACTCTCCTAACCCGAGTCCTAGCTCTACCATAACCCGAAGCCTGGGCTGAGATGTCTGCCCTGGGACATGCTGAGCCTCCAGGTGCAGACTGTTGGTGGAAGAGTCCTCCCAGCAGGAAGCCCTCACTGCCACAACATGATCCGCTTTGGAGACAACCCGATTAAGTGACCTCACACATGGCTGCTGAAATTGCTTATTTGTGTAAGTTTCCATCATACTTGCACACATGTAGGGGACCCAAATGTCGCTTCTCTTGTAATGTGAGAGTTACAGATGGCAATGAAACAACATGGGAAATGCAAAAAATAAAGGAAAGCAGGAAAAGACTCTGCCCTGGGCTTCTGCTTGCTCTCAAGCATTTTCAGATCGAGAATGAGAAAGATGCCCTTTTCGTTTCATTCTGGGTTCGCTATGGAAGGCGTTTTTCTGCTATCTCAGGTACATGGTTCCAGGACAGACCCAGTAGTGAAGTCATCTGAAAAGTTCCTCGCGGGCATCCAATGCTGAACACAGGGAGAAAGAAACACAGCAGCTACTCGACACTTCACCTGGCCAAAAAGACATCCTGGCTGCACCTCAAGCTGGTTCTACCGACGTAGCTGGTCTCCTGCAGCACCTTCTGATCCAGTTTACACCGCCTCAGTACCAAACTCACTGAAGCAGATACGCTGTACCTCCCCACACTGCTGCAGCTTCTCCTTGACATCGAAAAATGCAGACAAAAATAACACGAAAACTGCCTGAACACTTCACTCTTGCTGCTGTCATATCCTCTTCCCATAACAAAGCAGCAGCCAAAAATAGACGCCTTTTAAGGGATTACAAGTAGCAAAAAAGTTCACCAGAAGAAAACTAGCCCAGATCACTTTCAAGGCCAAAATTATGTCACTGAGTTAGTTATTAGTCCAAAACTCTTCCCTTTACAAGTCACGGGGGACAGCCCAGCAGCCTTATGGAAAGCACCGCCAGCAGGCAGCCAGTCTGACGGCAGCCAGGCCTGGCCTCATCCCTCACAGAGGGGAGAACAAGTAAAGCTGATTTTTGGACGATGAAAGTCATTCTCCTACTGTGCATAAGCTCATTCAAACTAGGGAGTAGAACCACAGAATGGCTCTGGGTAAATTCACCAGCAAAAAGATGCAAGGAGGAAAAATGAAAAATGTCTTCACGTATTAATTAAAATGAAATTGGGGGGGGAGGGGGTAAAGAACAGAAGAAATAAGGGCGCAATGAAGGTCCAAGGTATTTAAGTGCTTTCACAGACACTCGTATTGTAGAAAACGGCTCCATTTCACCCTGTAAGGAATTTTGTTATTAGTTTGTGCTGCTTCCACTGCAGCCACGCACCTTTCCAGCTCCTCAGCAGGAGTAACAGCTGCACAAAGGAAACCAAAGAGCGGACAAAAGAGAAGGGTGCAGGGTCCCTTTCCAGGAAAGCTTTTGCCAAGGTTGCAACCCCTCCTTGAAAACTGGAAGGCAGCATTTTTAGCACCTTACGAGTTCCCCTCTCACTCCGCCGTGCCTGAAAGGGAAGGACTAAAGCCTGGAATTCCTTCCTTGGGGTAACTGCATGGGAAGGGCTAACAGGGATGTGGCAAGTCATCCTTAACACACCAAACCTGAGCCTCTAAGCCCTCCTCCTCTCCTCCCCAGGAAATCAAACAGCCCTGTTGGCCTCAGAAACAAAACAAAGGGGTAAAAACGAAGAGCCCTGCTTGTCAACCGGCACGGTAGCTGCTGACCCCTTCAGGTCCCCCCGTCCAAACTCTCCAGGACAGAGCTCGGGAGAATACAACCATGGTCAAAAAAGCAAAAAGGCAAAAAAAAAAAAAAGAGAACCAAAACCCCAGCAGCCCCTATGAGAGGGACGGCGGCTATGGCGGCGCCGTGAGCTCACATCCTGCACCGCCCCTTCCCCGCCCGCCTCATGGTGCCGGTTCCGCCGCCCTGAGTCCCGCCTCGCTCCAAACCGCGGCCGGGGAGGGGGGTCCCGGCTCTGCCTGGGCAGGGCGAGCCGTGCCGGGCCGGTGAGCGCTGGGGAAGGGGCTCCGCTGCCGGTGGGGGACCGCTGTGGGGAAAAGCCCCAGCGGCGCAGCCCGCGGCGGGGCCGGAGCGGCGGCGGCGGGGCCCGCGCGGGGTGGGGGGGACACGGTGGCGGCCCGGGGGCTCCGTGGGGTCGTGGGGGGAAAGGAGCTGAGCTGTGAATGCTGCCGGGGTCGGCCCGGGCCTGTCCGGTGTGAAATAGTGTGAATTGTCTTTTTTTTTTTTTCCCGAGGCTGAGGGGTGCCGTCCGCCGGTGCGCCGTCATGGGGAACCAGCTGGCTGGTATCGCCCCTTCGCAGATCCTGTCGGTGGACAGCTATTTCTCCGACATCCACGACTTCGAATACGACAAGAGCCTGGGCAGCACCCGCTTCTTCAAGGTTGCCCGAGCCAAGCACCGGGAGGGCCTGGTGGTTGTGAAGGTGTTTGCGATCCAGGATCCGACTTTACCCCTAACGAGCTACAAGCAAGAGCTGGAGGAGCTGAAGATAAGGTTACACTCGGCGCAGAACTGCCTCCCCTTTCAGAAAGCAACTTTGTCCGAAAAGGCTGCCATGCTTTTCAGACAGTATGTACGGGACAACCTTTACGATCGGATCAGCACTAGGCCATTCCTCAATAACATTGAAAAAAGGTGGATCGCTTTCCAGATCCTTACTGCGGTGGACCAAGCACACAAATCCGGGGTCCGCCACGGGGACATTAAAACTGAGAACATCATGGTGACCAGCTGGAACTGGGTTCTTCTCACTGACTTTGCCAGTTTTAAACCAACGTATCTTCCTGAAGACAATCCCGCTGACTTCAATTATTTCTTCGACACGTCGCGGAGGAGAACATGCTACATTGCTCCCGAGCGCTTTGTTGATGGAAGTATGTTTGCTACAGAGCTGGAGAACATTCGGGATCCTTCAACCCCTTTGGTGGACTTGGCAAATAGCAATCAGCGAACGAGAGGGGAGTTAAAACGTGCAATGGATATCTTTTCTGCAGGTATTTGATCTGGAGAGATCAGTGTCTTCTTAACGGTTGTACGTCAGGGGTGCAGAAAAAGTTTTGGGTGGATTTTTTTTTGGTTCTTTTTAACCAATTTTTAACTTTTTTGCAGTGGGTTTAAGAGAACAGCATGTGGAAGAACTTGCTTGTTTTAAGCATTAAGACTGAACGCCAAACCTTTCATTCACAGAAAAAGTACAGACACAATAGAGTAAGCTACATAACTTAAGCACATCATCATGTTCAGGTGGCTGAGGTCCCAGGGATGCATACTGTATGCCTCATGGGACCCAAGAGGAGGAACCAGTCAGTGGCACACCTAAGATCCACCTGCCTGGGGACTGTGCCAGTTTTCAGTGCAATTTGGCAACGTTGACTTTAGAAGCCCCTTCTTGTTTCATTTTTTCCCACAAGTAGGAAGCTGGATAACTCAGTAAGCTCCTCTCATGGTGCTTCTCACAAATACTTGATAGAGCCTCATTGTAGGAGCCTGTCCTGAGTCTCGGGCTTGTCTTGAGTAACTTGAAAGCCATATGTTTGGCCTATTTAAAATAATAATAATAATAACTAAAATCTGGATGTAAAGGTAACGGTTACTGCACTTTTACCAGCTGCTCTTACCGCCAAACTTCCAGGCTGCTCCACTGATACAGCAGGATGCTGACCATTGGGAATAAACTGCAGGAATGGGACACAAGCCTTTGAAGAAGACATGTATCATATACACAATGGGGGGGGAGGGGGAGGGGGAGGGCGTTTGGTAATTTTGTCATTTTTCACTGCGCTTTTGAGCTTGTTTGAGTGAATGTATGCTGTCCCCCAGCATCACTGCAGAAGTAGAGGTTATTCCTTTACCTTCTGTAAAAGGGCCACTTAGTTTTGACCTCCTGCCTGGTCCACACTTGATTTACTGGCACTCTTCTTCCATGTGACAGTGATGTGGGTTCCTTTTCTGGTGTTGTATTTTCCAGCTGGCAGTGCCTCATGTTTCCTAATTGCAAACTCCTCTGCTGTTGGCACGTTTGAAATAGAATACCTGGGAGACATTTCAGGGATCAAGTGCAAAAGCCAGGTTTTGGAGGTGGAAATACTGTCCCATTTCCACAAGCTAATTTCTCAGCTTCTTTGCCTTGTTTTTAATTGAGCTAAGATTGATGCAGGTTCTGTTCTTAACTGCATATAGGAAACAAAGTTAAAATGTCTGCTTATAATCCTCTGATATCTTTGACTATTTTTTTCCAGGCTGTGTAATAGCAGAGCTCTTCACAGAAGGTGTACCGATGTTTGATTTATCTCAACTTTTGGCTTACAGAAATGGCCTCTTTTCCCCTGATCAAGTTCTAAACAAAATTGAAGACCGCAGTATCAGAGAACTGGTAAGGATGGACTACAGCAGTAGAACCATTTGTGTAATCTGTGTGTAGTTTTTCACCTACATTGGTGACAAATTGCTTGTTGATTTTTTTTTTTTTGTTTTTCATTACAAATGTCTAAACCTTTAATCTTTCTCTCCCGCTCCCTCCTGCTTCTGCCTTTCTCAAGGTCACTCAGATGGTCCATCGTGAGCCAGATAAACGTTTAGCAGCTGAAGATTATTTGAAACAGCAACGTAACAATGCATTTCCTGAAATATTTTACACTTTCCTTCAGCCTTACATGGCCCAGTTTGCCAAGGAAACATTTGTATCGGCAGATGAGCGTATATTGGTCATACGTAAAGATCTGGACAACATCATTCACAATCTCTGTGGGCATGATCGCACAGAGAAAGCCGAGGGAGAGACAAAAGAGAATGGGCTGGTTATTCTAGTGTCTGTGATAACTTCCTGTTTACAGACTCTCAAATATTGTGATTCAAAACTGGCTGCTTTGGAACTGATTCTTCATTTAGCACCAAGATTAAGTGTAGAGATTCTTCTGGATCGTATTACTCCTTATCTGTTACATTTCAGCAACGACTCTGTGCCCAGGGTGAGGGCAGAATCTGTGAGGACACTAACTAAAGTTCTTGCTCTCGTCAAAGAAGTGCCACGCAATGATATTAACATTTATCCAGAATACATCCTGCCAGGCATTGCACACTTGGCCCAAGATGAAGCCACTATCGTCAGACTTGCATATGCTGGTAAGAGGAAATCCAGTCAAAACTCCAAATCTTGGGTTTTTCTGTATTTCCTTAACTGTTTTCTCTGCTACTCAAAATCGTCACACAGCTTGCTGTTTCTATTTCAGTGAATCTCCCCAGAAGTCTCAGAAATTTCTGCAGGTAAAGATACCTGTATTCACCTAAGCTAACTGATTCAGGGGGTGGCAGCAACTTAATAATTTATGGGAGTTGGCTTGTATTATCAAATGAGTTTCTAGTGTAGGTCTATGCCCGAAGTAAATAATTATATGTAAAATAATTGGCAAAACTCATTTGCTCTTTGCTAGATGATTTTCTTTTATATGTATAAATTAACATTCATTCTTCTCTGTGGTTCTGCATGTACAAAGAACTTGCAGAATGTGTATATTCATTTTGGGTTAGGGCCTGAATGTAGCACACAGCAGGTCTGCTCGCAGCTAAGGTAAGGGGTCAGAGTTTAGAGCCTTGTGCTCAGGGAAGCAGCCCTGCATCTATTCCCTAGATAAAAAAGAATGTAACGAGTAAAACCACTTGTCCAAGCAGCCATGTGTATCTAAGTATGTGAACAGGGCTTTCTGAGCTTACCCACCCTTTGCAGCTTTTATAAATTTATAGTAATTGACATTTCATTAGCTCAAACTGTTTGCTTGGAGTAGCCCAACTGAAACGAATAAATATGAAACTCCATTTAAAGCATCACTTCGTTATTATGCTTCAGAGTTATTTTCCCACAGAGTGAAATTTGATACTTGGAGCTGAAATCATATTATTTGCTATGTAATAGATTGACTTAGACCTTAGCAGATGTTTTCTTCATATTTTATTCAGTTATCTGAATTCTGGTGGTTCAGGAAGAAGTTTTGTAATGATACCTCTATTTTCTATTTACCAATTACCCTTATTTGCTATGACTAGCATATTTTTACCTTTTTTTTAAAATTTACAAATCCATAAGTCAGTTGAAGATGATGGCTGGCTGTCTTTTTTTTTTTTAAACTAAATAAACTGATAAAGCTCATTATTGAAGGCAATGTATAGGTAGTGGATAGAACCAGGTGCTTTTGTTCACCTTGGTCTTCCACATTTAGGGCTTTATGAAAGAAACATTTTTCTCATGCCTCGCTTTTATTTGTAGGCTAGGAAAAAAACCAAAACTAAATCTTGTAAAATTCCGGTCTGTTCATAATAAAATTCTAATTTAACTAATATAAAGTTGAGCTTGTTAAATAAACTGAAATGGAAAAAAATAAAATGCCATCTCCTTTTTCTACAATTGCAAAAAGGCTGCAGATTTCACTACTCAATAGATTCCAATTGCATCTGCTTAAACAGAGTTTCTCTTTTTATGTTAAGTAGTTTGACTTTATTTTCAATGCACCTAGAGTATTTTCTGAAATTTGACAGTTATTTGAATTGTAGGTGGTTATCTGGCTAAGTTGCCTTCAATTCAAATAGCTTTTCTTTTAAGAAAACAATTATATTTCAATAAGTAAATAACAAAATATGTAAGGTAGCTTAATGCTTGAGCTAACTTGTGTTACCATAGGACACTTTTTGGACATGGTCAGACTGGTCACTTACAGGATTTGATCTGGCTGTGTACAGTCTCCATTGGCATGCTGGTGTTGTCTTGGATGAGACTCAGAATGACTGCTTAAGTGGGACTTAAGCCTTGACGGGATTATTCCTGTGCCAGCAGTGGCCTGACCCATATAGCTTGGGTTGCTTCGGCAGCTTCCAAACACAGCAGAATAGTGCCAAATCCCATGGATAGATATGGGTATGAATGTCGTAAAACTGGAATCCAGCCCTCGAGGGTAGCCCTGTTGTTATTCCCTAGGGTACATATCTTGGTGTGGTGGTTTGTTGTTGGTTTGGGTTGTTGTTAATTTGGGTTAATTGGCCTTTAAGTTCTATCAGGTTACTTAGTCATTAGCCTGAGATTAGGTAGTGGTTAGGGCTAGTTCTAGAAGACTAAAATTAGTTGTTGTTACATTTGATATCCTTACAATTTTTCCACTTGCTTACATGACATTACTGTGTGATGTACTCAGTAGCTTCTCTGTGGTCAGGGACACGAGTCCCTGAAGTGGGTTAACAGAACACGCTGTGTAATTTCAGTGCTATTTGCCTATCGTGACTGGTGTTCTGAGTGGTTTTAATCTCTCATAAGGGATCATCGAAAGGGTGTAAATTGGCAAAGCAGAACAATTCTTAACCGAAATGTTTTCCTCTGCAGAAAACATAGCGTTGTTGGCAGAAACAGCTCTGAGATTTCTGGAGTTAGTCCAGCTGAAAAACCTGAATATGGAAAATGAACCAAATGGTGAAGAAATGGATGAAACATCTCAGCCTAGTGATAACTATGACACAGGTATTGTCATGTCTACTTACCTTGCCTGCTTATAACAGCAAATCATACGTCAAAGCTCCTGCTTAGTTCTGATTTCACTCAACACTTGAAGGTTAGCCTTCCTATTAAATGAGAAGACTGCTTTGCCTCAACCAGTATCAAAGTGTATCTGATACAGCTTCATGCAGAAACTGACACCTCTGTTCTGAACGCTGTGAAAGACAAAAATAAATAAAGTAGCACACTTTTCTTCTCCAGAAATTCTCAAGGTATTTGACTCTGATGCTGACTGACTGGCTGTATATCCTGCTTCACTCATGGTCCCATAAATAAGTTAGCTGCGTAAAGATGGCTGTGTTCCAAATACCACTTCCTTTGAAGTGCCAGGCAGGGTTAGCTTTGAAAAATCTGGCAAGTTCTAGCATAATCATAGTAGTGTATTGTTCAGTCATTTTTTCCCTTCTGTTCATATGCCTGGCAATTTTTGTCTGTCTTTTGTCTGAAAATGCTGAAAATGTGGATGTCATTGGACAGTAACATGGCAGTCTGTGGTATAGCACAGAGAATGAATTAAAGTTCTAAGGATGGCTTTTTTTTTTCTCTCTCCTGGAAAGGAGGGTTAAGAAATAATTGGCCTTTGTGTCAGCTTCAATGCCTTTTAGTGATACATAGTTTTCTTGAATAATGCTGGGCAACTTTTCTAAATTGGGAAGAGCTTTTTGGTTAAAAACATGTCACTTTAATCTACTTAGCCCAGAATAGATCTGTGACTAATTGTAATGGTAAATGGCTCGTGCATACTCCATTTGTCAGGGAAAAATATATGCTTCAATTATGTTTTAAATAGTTGCAGAACAATGCCTTAAAAAAAAAAAAGGGCTCCTTTCAGTTCTTCATGTAAGCCATTGGGTGTTGAGAATTGCTTAAGCATGAAAGAAAGTAAGGTCTATCTCACAGGCTATGTTTCTAAGAGATACTGTCCTCTATTCCTCAAAATAGCTTGGAGATGAAAGAAGTAATGCAAGGAAGAAAAGTTTGATTAGTTCTGTTCTTTTCATGCTTGCAGAAACTGAGCCTGAGAAATTTGAACCCAGAAGGCAACTTTTCTATGTGACTGACAAACAGTGTTTTAGAAAGCAAATTAACTGGTCTTGTGACTGTCTGTGGGCAAATGGTAATTACTCCTGCAAGGCTGGGATAGCAATATCTGAAAATTTTGTGCTATTTGCTTGAGAACCTCCCTTGTACGGCTTTCAGTATGAGCTTATGCATTAACAGTATTATTACTTCCACTTAATGGAGGTGGTTCATTTTTCAATTGCATCATGGAATAGAAGCCAGGGGTGAGGTCACTTTCAAATTGTTTTGTCAGTGTTGTTAGGGTAACTGCTAGTATTGAATGAAATTGGAAGTACTTTTTGGAGTATTGTTTATTTCCCTCTGACCTTAATGAAGCTAATCTACATACCTAAGTAAAAATACAGCCTTGATCTGTTTTCAGTTCATGAATTTGGAAACTGGCAGTCAAATAAACATGTAAAGACATAATTGTTTTGAAGTACTTTGGTTACTGTTGTAACATTGGTGCTGACTTTTTCTAATGATTCTTCACATCTGCATTTCACCTATATATGAGATGAGTTGGTTCATCCGAGTTGAAGTTTTTACAAATTTAGAATTACATTTTTCTGGGAAGAGTATCTCATATTTCTATAGTTTTTGATTTTACCACCACCCTATTGCTTAGTCTGAAGTCTTTTTATGCCAGTCCTTGGAACTGTTGGGATCCTGTGGCATTGTCCATCTCAGCAAGTTCTTCAGGGTGTTTTTCAGGGTGATGTATCAGCGTAACTCCTTTAGCAACAAGCAGTATATGTGCACATGCTGTTTCTCACCTATCCAAGTGTTTGCTCTTGCAGAGTTGCAAGCGTTGCATGAAATGGTCCAGCAGAAAGTTGTGACTTTGCTGAGTGACCCAGAGAATATTGTGAAACAAACACTAATGGAAAATGGAATAACACGCCTCTGTGTCTTTTTTGGACGTCAAAAAGCCAATGATGTTCTTCTGTCTCATATGATCACTTTCTTAAATGATAAGAATGACTGGCATCTTCGAGGAGCTTTCTTTGACAGCATTGTAGGTAAGTGTATGTTTTCAGCCAGCGTGGAGAGGTAAAATATAAATTTTATTTTTGCATATCTTGGTAACTGTTAAGTCATTTCTTATTAAAGAAGTGCATAATTTTTAGGAAAGGACCTGCTGAATTACTGTGTATAAATGTTTCTTGATGGAGTACACAAGAGACAATGTAAATACAAATATCCTTTTTTTTTTTTGGTCCAAATATTTCATACAAATGAGGCTGACACATTTAAGGCTAGGTTAGATTAACATAAAAAAAACCCACATAAATTAAAGTTTATTTTTAAATCTTTCTAAAGCCACTAATTGAAAAATTTAAATTACAACAAATAAATGCTAAAGTTTTTGAAAGACAAAAAATCCTGCCACCAGAATCTTTCATCAGTGCTCTTTCGTCCTTTCCACATACAACTGCAGGCACTGTGTTCTCACCCTTTAGGAGCACAGCTGGTTTTAGCCTTGCTGTTTCAGACTTTGCTGGCCAGCTGTGTGTTTACATCCATGCCTGATGTCTGGGACCTCTGCAGGCACAGGAATCTGTTTTTGTCAAACAGCTTTCAGAATATTGGTCTAAATTTGAATGGAAAGAAGCTTCCTTTTTTTTTTTTTTAAATGGCTAATCTTCTATTTTCGTATGTCTCTTCAGATGTTCTAAAAATAAATACTTGAACATCAGCAATGATGAATTTAAAAGCCCTTTTTTTAACTTGGGGTTAGTGGAAGAGGTAGATTTAGTAATGTTAAATCATCCCATTTAACTTTTCATGTTATGCTGTCTTATTACAATGTGGTGCTGGTCAATCTAAAAGATTGAAATAAGATTAGAAATAAGTATGTGTCCTTCCTAATCTTTAACACTTTTTTTTTTAATCTCTGATTATAATCTGTGTCGCAGGGAAGACCATCCCTGGTCTTCTAAGTAATTTTAACGCACATCCTGCGTTTTGCGCGTTTACAGTTTTGTTGGACTGAGGCTTTGATGTTTGCTTCTGCATTGCTGTCTCAATATATGCACATATTTCTTGTTTTGATACTTCCTGGAAAATGTTATCGATTCCTTGTCTACCAGAGGATCGAGATTATAAACTTTGGTGAGGAAAGGCAAGGAAGTGCTACTTTGGATTTTTATGTGCTTTCTTTTTGTTTTGTTAATGTTTCAGGTGTTGCTGCTTATGTTGGCTGGCAGAGCTCGTCAATACTGAAACCTCTGCTTCAGCAAGGTCTCAGTGATGCTGAAGAATTTGTCATTTATAAGGCCCTGAATGCTCTTACTTGTATGTGCCAGTTAGGCCTCTTGCAAAAGCCCCATATTTATGAATTTGCTTGTGATATTGGTAAGTTGGAATACTGAAGATAACCTTGTTTTGCTATTAAAGAAAACTTAGTACTGCATAAAGTTTCAGTCAGCTTAGCTGTCTGATATGCAAACCTGTTGTACTGTTTTAGAGTCTACTTGAAATTAAGTTAATAAATTGTTGCTTGTTGGACTGTATTAGTGCTCAGAACTCTTTAAAAAAAGAAAAATCATTTTGGTGGAACAAATTGAAAACGTCTTCTCTGACTTCATATAGGACAGCAGAAAAAAAAAAACCAACACACAATACTTGAACCTTAAGTCTGATAACTTTCTGGTTTAAGATCTTTTCTTATTCTTCATGTCAACCTCGGATCACTAGTTACTTTCTGGAAGCTGGTCAGGCACATAACTTGCGAACTGTCTTACCCATTGGCCTTTGATGAACGGGGGAATCCAGTCTTTCAGACGACACATGATCCCTTCTCATCCTGTTTTGAACACCATAAAATTGCATTTCACTCATTTACAATTTATTATAGAACTTTAAATACAGAGTTGGCCTCTCCTTCCTCATCAGGCTTAATTTAGGCATTTACAAGCTATTTGTAGAAAAGACCAACTCATCTTTTGAAACTGTCTGCTTCTTCCTGTTACGACTTTTCAAAAGCATTCAGAATTTGAGGCAGATGATCCGTGGTTATATCTCATGACTGGATACAGTCCCTTGATTATAACTTCTTAAAACCCACATAACTGAGACAGACTTTTGAGTCAAGCAAGAGAACTTAGAAATAATCTTACAACATAAATAGCGACTGTGCAAGGAAGAAAGTGGAAGAAGGAAGGAATAAAGTATTTACTTAAAAATGAAAAAACAAAACCAAAAAACCACTGTTATTTCAGTTCTCTGTAACTGCCCAGATTAAGGTTAGCATTTATTTTTGGTTTAGTTTCCTTTGCAAATCTGGAGCTGACAATTAGGAAGTGAAATGAATAAACAGGAAAATCATGCTTTTTGACAACAGCAAGGAAGCTGAGTGCCATGGGCCCAGTAAACTCTCTGAAATAGTTTTCTCAATTCAGGTGTCAACCTTGGTGCTCTGCAGGAGGAAGGGCTGAATCTGTGGGGTGATCCTAGGGGAAGGAAATAATATCACAGACTGCCATATACAGGATGATCCTCTCTCTTTAATTTGAATGATGTATTTTAACAGCTTAATTTTCTTTCAGCACCTTTCCTGTGCCATCCTAATCTTTGGATACGTTACGGTGCAGTGGGCTTTATCACTGTGGTAGCACAGTATTTAAACATTGCTGATGTCTACTGCAAGCTAATGCCATACCTCAATCCTTTTATCACACAACCAATAATACAGGTAATATTTCAACTATTAATGTGAATATACCTCGAACAGTCATAATTCTTAGGTCTGTCATTCTCATGGTCCTGGTTATTAGATTTAATTTTTTTTCTAGTAAGGGTAGAGGTGATAGTTTTTTGATCTCAGCAAATGTTGACTGAATGTCCATTGCCATGCATGTTTGAAAGGCTTGTCTCAAATTTTTTGTTTGCAATCAAACTGCTGCAATATTGCACTACTTTGTAGAAGTCTAAAAGGCATGGAAAGTTGGCTATGACACAAGTGTTTCTGTGCTCTGTGCTTTCAGCTACAAACATCTAGTTTGCCCCACTCACTGAAAACACGAACAGTCTGCTAGTATTGCTAGCTTGTGGTTTTTGCAGTGCTACTTGTTTGCTTTGCCCAAGACTAAGAGCAAAGTGCTCAGCATGAGTAAGTTATTTCCTAACAGTATATGTATTGGAATGGCCTGCATAATGCTGGTAACATGAATTATGTAGGCATCTCTGTGTACAGCTTTAGGGCCTGTAGAATTCCTCTCAGGTCTTTAAATAGATAAGAAATAGTCGCAGTACTTGCATTGAAGAGTGCATCATGTGTTTAACCTTTTTTTTTTTTTTTGGAAATCATGCAGCCGGCACCTTAATTAAAATAATATTTTTCTCTGTTTTCCTCTCCTTGAATGGCTTTTGCTGTGTTTTAGGCATTGGTTGATAAATATCTGTCTTGTTCATTTCTTGCTTCATTTTTAGTGTATGAATCTTTTCTTTGCTATGAAGCACTAAATATAGTAAGCAAGTAGGGACTTGGATTGTAATGAAGAAATCCTCACTTTGGACTAATGTTGAATTTGTATTTCATGTAGACAGCCTGTTATGAGGAGTGAGTTGGAGTTACGAGGTTTTCTGTCACTTGTGAAAAAACAATTGCAGTCTCAACCCCATCCCATTAACTATTTTGAGTATTCCAAGTTTTATACAAGCATTTATGTCATAATTTTGGGTCAAGTTAGGTTTGGCTAACTTGGCTAACTCTAGGACTGTAACTGGGGGTGTCTATCTCATGAATATTGCCCTCTTCCCTTGCCGCCATCATCTTAAGACCTACTCATGAAACAGGAAAATTTAAGGACTAAAATAAACATGAATTCAAAGGAGTGTTGGGGTTGCAAGTACCCTGAATGGTGTACAAGATTTTATTTGTTCAGACATGTTCTCTAGTCCCAGACATTGAATCACCACCTGTCAGTATTGAAAGTTGTTGTTTTCTGTTTTAATAGTAATGAACAGTCTTTATAAGCATTTCCACAGTTAATGATTCTAAATTATGCCCCAACCCATTGATTTCTTGTGACTGTTTACTAAACTCGCAATATACTTTTGATTATTATGTAATTACATTCTTATGCATCCTTATGCCATTGTATACATTGAAGGAAAGACCGTAATCTGACTGATCCAGGAGCTCTTCTATTTGATACTTTTAGAGGGTAAATGTAGGTCAAAGAATGACAGAGTTTGAAATAGCGTTGTACTACTAGTAGATTTCTTACTTCCATTTAGCAATGCCAAGCTAAAATTCTGAGATTACGGGGAGAACAGGGAAAGAAAATTGAGGAAGTCTGGTATATCTAGTATGAGAGATTTCTTTTTCAAGAAAGGAGAGAAGTTGAATTTAGATTATTGGCGTAATCACATGCAATAATTTTGATGTCCTAGTGTGATGATTCTGTTGTTGTTATTGTAAGCTTAAAATCATCTCCTCAGGACAGAGTTTAAAAGTAGCTTTTAGAGCAAGCCTTCATAGGAAGATATGTTTTTATTTTTATTAATATTTGTAGTTGTCCAGTTACTGATTTGTGGGCTAGGAAAAAAAGTTAAACTGTTGTAGACATGGAACTACAGCACTTACTGTTAGATTTCTCCATATCTATATGGATATCCTCTATGTTGACTGTTTTCTCTTTTTGAATTACAGATAGACAAAGAAATAGTTTTGCTAAGTGTACTTAAAGAGCCTGTCAGCCGTTCCATATTTGATTATGTCTTAAGATCAAAGGATATCACAAGCCTCTTTCGACACCTTCAGATGCGTCAGAAGAAGAGGAATGGTGCTCTCCCTGACTGTCCGCCCCCTGAGGACCCTGCCATTGCACAGCTGCTGAAGAAGCTACTTTCACAAGTGATTGTTTTTCATTTGTAATTTGAGAGTTTTGGGCTCTGTATGTCTCTACAGCAGCCCTGCAGTTGATGCTCTTAGAGGCTCCTGGTCTGAGGTTCTGATCCTGCAAACCATTGACTTCTCTGATTTCTGTATATGCTTGCAGGACAAAGAGTTCAGAAGTCATGGAAGAGTCTTAAAAGATCTACCAGAAATAGGGTGACCTTATGTCTGGATTTCCCAAGTATATCCTCTTTTTATAGACTTCAGTTGTATGTCTCAATTTCTGACATAGACAATATGTCAGTATTACAGAATACAGGCTGTGTAGAGTGCTGTAGAGGAGAGTATGCATTTGTTGAAGAGACAGACATGCAAATAACAGTGCCAAAGCCAAAGGGAACTGAAAAGTTTTGCGGTTTATATGTGAAGAGGGGAATGCTAAGAATCACCCACACAAAGCAGTGAGAACTGGGAAGAGGAAGGACTGCAGCTAAGTGTGTGTGGTTGGGTTTTGTTCATTTTGTTTCCTACGGTTTGTGGGCTGTAAGAATAGCTGAGGTGGCAATTAAGCAGATTGCACCAGACAGTGATCCAATATTAAATGCAATTCTGCTCTTTCATCATTCCTAGGCGTTTACCTGAAGAAGAAAGATGTACTAAAGCAACTTACCCAAAGTTCATATCATATGAATGATAGACTGGTGTCTTGAGTTCTGGGGATGTGCTCGATAGCTTTACTTCTGAGCCAGTCATTAGTCTTGCTGCTGCTTGCATCTTCATGCCTTGTTTCATGTTCTTGCTCAAAAAAGAAGTAACATCTTTTCTCTTATTCTGCAGGGGATGACTGAGGAGGAAGAAGACAAACTATTAGCACTGAAAGACTTTATGTTAAAATCAAATAAAGCTAAAGCCAATATAGTGGATCAGAGCCACCTGCACGACAGCAGTCAGAAAGGGGTGATCGACTTGTCAGCTCTGGGAATAACTGGCAGACAAGTGGATCTTGTTAAAACAAAACAGGAGCCTGATGACAAACGTGGTTGGTATATTTTGTGGTCTATATAGATAAAGTATTGTTTTTCCTTCAGAGAACTAAGTCTTTAATTTACTCAGCAATTCATCCTACATAACTTTCACCATCCTCACAGAGTTTGCAATAAGGAAATCTAGAACAGCTTCTCTGTAGCATGCTGCTATTTGAAACATGAGGTGTTGGAATGCTCTCTACAACAGTGAAATATAAGAATATTTTGCTTGTAAGAGTACTTAAATAAGATTGCATTTGCAGTAGCAATATGCACAGGTTGTTTTAGCTGGTTGCGACAAAACAGGACTAGAGACCCATGGTAAGTAAGCGTAAATTGTGAAGGACACATTTCTACTACTTCTGTTTCCTCTTAAGAAGTGATGAGCTCTTTAAATTTGAAAATCCAGGATGTTTTCTTGAGGTGGTATGGGGAAGACTGAAGCATAGGTGTGAAACAGGCTAGCACTGAGGAGTGTTGTCATTCATCTAAGTACATACTTTTTTTGCTTTAGAGTTCTTCAGCTGCCTGTCCACCCTCATTTTACTTTGTTGCCTGCTTTCCTTTATGCTTAGAAAACAATAACAAAAATAAAACAAAAAAAACCACCTCTCATATTCCCTGGTCCAGCTTTTAAATCCACTTTCTGCTAACCCTTTTCCAGTTGTCTGTATCCTCAAAAGTTTGTTTTCTTCTAGGTGATGTTTGATCTTCCTCTTAGCTCTTTCAAACTTGTAGGTCCCTTCTCTGTATGCCACTCTTAAGTTCTATGGTTTTAGATGTAAAATACAGAAATATCCAGAAATATCTGCAAACTGTGTAACTACTGCCGTCTTATTTCCAGGACTAAGATATTCTCTGCAAATGTTTTGCATCTAATTTTAAAGGAAAGTACATAAGTACAGGATTTTTCATTTTTGTGTATCCTCTGGAGTCAGGAGTGGGCAGGATTTAAAAGTTAGTAGGTGGAGAATGTGCTTGGTCTGATTTTTTTTACACAAAACTCTTGCCTGCAAAGTCTTTGTGCCTTCAGCTTTCCTTCACTGATTTCATCCAAATCTAATCACGTGTTTTCATTTCACTTTCTGTATTTTACAGTTTTTAATGACTCCAAAAAAATGATGAAAATACATTTCCTGTTTACAGATAACATTCTTGAATCTATAGATGATGTGATTTTGTTGGAAAACTGATTGTATTTGACTTATCTACTGTTCTATTACAAACTTATCCCAGACTTACTCCAATAATGGAGTAACACTTGCAAGGAAGAATTTTTCACATGGAGTCTAATTTTGTAGCTTTATAAATACAAAATTTCACGATACTGGAATGAGTCAACTGTAGGTTTAATAAGGTGTAAACAGAGCACTTGCCACATGTTCTGTTTGCTTCATAAAGCCCTGTCAGCCAACTTAAACCACCTAGCAGTGGTTTTTCTCCATTAACTATATACATAATAAATTGGCATGTAAACATTAATCTCACATGTAGTCTGAAAGCAGTGACCAGCCTGGATGAATATTGTCATCACTGCATTTATTCTCTCCCTCCTCTCCCTCATGCCCCAACTGCTTATAGCTAGAAAACACGTAAAGCAAGATTCAAATGTAAATGAAGAATGGAAAAGCATGTTTGGGTCCCTGGAACCATCTAACATCTCCCAGCCAATACCCAAAGGACACGGGCAAACGGCTGATCCTGAGTCTATACAAGCTGGGAAACCACTTCGTTCAGAGTCCTCAGCTGGCATTTGTGCTGCTCTATCATCCTCTCCACAGGTATGGCTGAAAAACACCATCTTTGCATCTTTCGTCTTAAACTGAGATGATTCAGTTGTTTAACATGTTCAGTTTAATGTGGAGCAGGACTACGGGGAAGTGGCATTCTTGTTTCGTTTGGAACTTACTTTAAACTGTTGTTGTTCTCTTGTGTTTTTCTCCAGCAGAGTAGCAGACTTTAAACTTCTTATTTTTAAAATAGGAATTAAAAGAGGAGGGAAATAAGTCTAGTCACTTGAACAGAAAAGCTTTACTAACAAATGTATGCTTTGCATGAAGGGATGGAGCTTTGTGTAATAGCCAATTGTTAGATAAGCTGTTCTGATAGGGAAGACTTCTCAAATTGTATGCTCTGATACGTGTTGTGAGGAAGAGATGAGATACCATGACTTTAACTTGGAAAATAGGAACTGGTGTATCACATCATAGCTGCCTTTAGACATCCTGTACCTGTAATACTTGGTACTGGCTACAGAAGGATGGGCAGGGAGCCTTGCAGGCTGGGGAAGCGTCCCTTGACACTGAGCTCTGCTGTCTGTTCAGTTTCTAGTTGGAAATTAACTTCTGTTAGCTTTAAATAAGTGTCCACTCTGAACTAAGATGGAAACACTTCCCACTTTTATTTTTCAAGCCAAATATAAACAATTAATCATTTGGGAGCTAATTTGTAATTCTGTCAGTCTTAAGAGTGTACAAAAATAGGATATAGAACATACTAGGCAAACTAGGTAGGATAACTGAATGGTTATGCTTTTCTATAAATAATTTTCACTCTTTAATTGTTTTCAAAAGTTTTTGATTGAGTTTGTATCATGATGGATCTGAAATATGAAATTGTCAATAATGTTGTTGCTATTGTATATTTGTATTAAAACCAATCACTTCTGCAAACATTTACTGTTGTAAAATGTAAGGCATATATTTTTAAGTGCTTATCTGTTACAGACATCCGATGGAACAGTTGTTCAACCCAGGAAACCGACGATACAGGTACCAAGCAGTTCGGTGTCCGCATCTGCATACCAGCTACGCATCACCACTTGCAAAACGGAACTTCAGCAGCTGATTCAGCAAAAGCGAGAACAGTGTAATGCAGAAAGAATTGCCAAGCAGATGATGGAGAATGCTGAGTGGGAGAGCAAGCCTCCACCTCCAGGTAAATCACAGGCCACTGAGGTCATTGGGCAAAAAAAAAAAAAAAAAAAAAGTTAAAACACGTTAATCCCAAGGAAAAATGCAAAACATTAGGAAAACAGGAAATTTTAGGCAATATGCCTGCTATGCAGAACACCTATTTAGCAAAACATATGCATGACCTATGAAAGAGGATCTGGACCCTGGATCTTTACTTTTCCAGTAATGGACCCAAACCACTCGTCTAAAGCCCGGGGTGTGCTATCTTTTCCAGAGAGTTTTATGAAGCAGGATGTTTACAACAGGATATGTGGCAGATAACGTGCCATCCTGTGACAGCCTGTAGCTTGGTTTCAGCAAGGGTAGAAATGCTGTTGGAAGGTGAGAAATGTATTTTTACCTGGGGAGTGACTCCAGATTTTCAGCCATCCTGTGTGAAAGTTTTAAACTCTCAGCCAGGTTTTGTTAACCAGGCACGCGTACTGGAGTGAGCTGTTTGAGCTGCCCTTGTTTACAAAGGGGCCTGTCACCTTCCGCAGTTGTAGCGGCAATACAGGTGCCCAGCCAAGAACAGATGTATTCCTATACTACACTGTTGCTTTCAGAGAGGAAGGAAAGCCATTTTTACCTCTTGTTCCCTTTTCTTTACCAGAAAGGAGCAACACACAGGTTTTGCTGAACAGAGCTTTGGCAGCAGCCATGGAGGAAACGTGCACAGTTTTAAATTTGTCATCTTCCTATGACCTCAACTTAAATTTTGATGCTCCAAATTCCAAGTTTGGAATTTACCCAGATTAGTCCTCAGAATTTTCTGCTGGTATTGTCCGCTGCATGTGCTTGTTAATGAGTATCCCTTATGAAGATTCCAGGCTAATGGGAATTCATGTGCTTAAATTTCAGATGTTAGCAGAATCTGTACTGGCTAGGCTTGCAGTGATCAACACTATGATGCTAAAGTCTTTTGGTAGATCTAGCATGAAGTTACATAGCTAGGTGTATAAGCTACCACATCAATTTAAGGGAAGTTGTTGAAAATTACAAGGAAACTGATAGAGTCAGATAGCATTTGAACTTAGCTAACCTTGATCAAGCTTGGCTAATTTATGTGTTTTTGTCTTTTGAAGAGAGTTTTAGAACTTATCAAATAATGGGTCCTGGTACAAGCAGCTGATTTGCTCAGCCACAGAAGGGATTGAGTGCCAGAATCATAAAATCACAGAATGGTTTGGGTTGGAAGGGACCTAGAAGGTCACCTCATTCCAACTCCCCTGCCATGGGCAGGGATACCACCCACTAGATCAGGTTGCCCAAAGCCCCATCCAACCTGGCCTTCAACACCTCCAGGGATGGGGCATCCACAGCTTCTCTGGGCAACCTCTTCCAGTGCCTGCCACCTTCACAGTGAAGAATTTCCTCCTAATATCTGATCTAAACCTCCCTTCTTTTAGTTTAAAACCATTCCCCTTGTCCTATCATGTGACTGAGCAAAATGTTGTTCTCCATCCTTTTTATAAGCCCCCTTAAAGTAGTGAAGGGCTACAATGAGGCCTCACCGGAGCCTTCTCTTCTCCAGGCTGAACATCCCCAGCTCTCTCAGCCCTTCTTCATAGCAGAGGTTCTCCAACCCTCTGATCATCTTTGCTGGCCCCCCCTGGATCTGCTCTAACAGCTCCACGTCCTTCTTGTATTGGGGCCCCCAGTCCTGGATGCAGCACTCCAGGTGGGACCTCACGAGGGCAGAGCAGAGGGGGACAATCCCCTCTCTCGCCCTACCGGCCACCCCTCTGTTGATGCAGCCCAGGACGCAGTTGGCCACCTGGGCTGCAAGCACACACTGCTGGCTCATGTCGAGCTTTTCGTCCACCAGAACCCCCAAGTCCTTCTCTGCAGGGCTGCTCTCAATGAGTTCTTCTCCCAGTCTGTCCTCATGTCTGGGATTGCCCCAACCCAGTTGCAGCACCTTGCGCTTGGCCTTGTTGAACCTCATTAGGTTCACGTGGGGCCACTTCTCCAGCTTGTCCAGGTCCCTTTGGATGGCATCCTTTCCTTCTGTTGTATCGACTGACCATTCAGCTTGGTGTCATCTGCAAACTTGCTGAGGGTGCACACAATCCCAATGACTTCCTAATGTCTAATCTGAGCTAAATCTTTAGTTTAGTCTAAAGCTGCTACCCTGTCCCTATCCCTGTACTCCCTGGCAAAGAGTCCCTCTCCAGCTTTCCTGTAGACCTCCTTTAGGTACTAGAAGGTACCTGAAGGTAGAGAAGGTCTCCCCGGAGCCTTCTCTTCTCCAGGCTGAATCCCAACTCCCTCAGCCTTTCTTCACAGGAGAGGTACTCCAGCTCTGATCATCCTCATGGCCTACCTCTGTACTTGCTCTAACAGGTCTATGTCTGTTAATAATGTTTATATTTAAAGTTTCTGTGTTACTCTGAAATTAGCTGTAGTCTCTACCTCATTAATGTTCATCTGTTGTTAATCCTTCACTGAAGCAGATGCCTGTTAGAAATGAAGCTAGATATGTCTGCTTTGCTTATGTCAGAGGAGGAAACATATCACACAAATCTTGGCAATTTCTTGGCAAGAGTTACTGAATGGCTGCTCAAGTCCTCAATTCCTTTTTTGAAGGGCTTGGATAAAGTTTCTGTGGGATTTAGAAGAGCTGCAACTTCATTTTATTACGTACATAAAGCTGATGTGTAGCTTGTGCTGCAATGCCGAGCCTGTCACTTCAAGCACGCTACAGACAATCCAGGGGTATAAGCCTGCTCAGATGTGTTGCTCGCTATGTGCATTTTGGGCTTTTAAGGGATTGCCATTCACAGCACAGAAGTATGCATAGGCTGATTACAGGTGATCTGTGCATTAGTTTCTCTACAGCATGTACGGGTTCTGAAGGGTTCTTTGTAATTTCACTGAATGTGCACAGAACCCATCTAAAAGAAAACACTTACTCAGTTCTGCCAATAGACTTCAGTTCGGAATTGAACAAGCTTTTGCCTTGAACTTTTAAAATGCATTGCCTGTGTGTTTTCAGTGCCTTCTATGCTTTGGAACTATAATAGCTGTATCCCAGTATGTCTGAGATCAGGGGAATTTTCTTGTTCCTGTTAGGTTACAAAATTAACCCCAAACTTTCTGGTTTTCTGTTTTCCCTGTAGGATGGCGTCCCAAAGGGTTGTTGGTAGCTCACCTCCACGAACACAAGTCTGCAGTGAACCGCATTCGGGTCTCTGATGAACATTCCATTTTTGCTACTTGTTCAAATGATGGCACAGTGAAAATCTGGAACAGCCAAAAGATGGAAGGAAAAACCACTACAACCAGGTAGTTTTAAAACTCATAGGACTACGGGGGCTACTCTTTAGAATAAAAAATAAACTAGAGCTCAGAGGAAATACAAATCACTTGTGGCTATATTGGAGATTTTATTATTGAAATATACTGGTGTTTTTCTTGGCATGCAAGCCTAAAATACTAGATTGCATTTGCAAACCTTTTTCTTTCATTAATTAATTGAAACAGCAGAGGGAGTGCTTCACAGTTGTAATTACAGGCTCTTTGACTTCATTTCTAAGCATAAATAAAAATATTTTGGTGCTGCTGTCTAAAGCCATTTGAGGGTGTTTTTTTCAACAAATCAGCTTTATTCTAAACTGTCTCGTCCACTGATATTTGATGCAGGAAAGCTGTATTGTTGGTTGAAACACAGGTAGGGGGGTATGAGGCTGACACTCTCTGTGAGAAGTATCTTTGGAAGAAGAGGATGTGTCTGAAAATACTTTTGAAAAAGGGCAGTAGATTGCAGTATCAGTTATGTAACAGTAACTACAGTATGATAATTTGATACAGATCTGCGTTAGACTTTTATTCTATTTTGTTAGTTGACAAATATGTGCTGCTGAAGCTGGAGACTGTCATAGCCTAGAGGGTCAAAGATGGACAATTAAGCTTGCAGGAGCAACTCTGGCTTTGTTGCTTTCTGATTTTGGAACACTTAGTAAACATTCTCAGAGCTCTCTCAAGAGCCAGTGGTGTTTGTGGCAATGTAAATAAAAATTACTTCTCTTAGAAAACATTTCTTCTTTTTCTCCCCCTCCGCTTTTACTGTTCAGATCAATTCTGACATACTCTCGAATTGGAGGACATGTCAAGACGCTTACATTCTGCCAAGGCTCGCATTATTTGGCTATAGCTTCAGATAATGGTGCCATCCAGCTTCTTGGTATTGAGGCTTCAAAGCTCCCTAAATCTCCTAAAATTCATCCAATACAAAGCAGGTACGTACTTACAGCATTTAAATCTCACCACACAGCTCAAGCTGTTGGTATATCCCTCGCTTAACGAGTCTTTGCTCTGTGCTTCTTGCTGGCTGATCAATCCCAGGCTGTACTGGAAGGCTATAAGCAGTGATCTTATCCTGCTTCGTAAAGACAGGTTGAAAAGCAACAGCGGAGAGATTTGGATTTATAGCTCTAGGTTATCGGTATCTCCTGTGTCACCGGACTCATTATGAGCTTGAAACAGTCACTCAGTCTGAATACTTCTCAGTTCTTTTATTTATGCCCTGGGATTGGTAGCTTCTTACCTCCACTGTTACAATGTTAATATTTATAAAGTAATTTTAGAGGTTCTTTTTAGAGGTCATTAGATGGTTATTCACAAATGAGCAATAAGTGATTTGGCCTCAGATCTGCAGTTTTTTGTCCCAGGCTTTTAAGGTGAGGAGTAAGGTCGCAAATATATGAGGGATAAGACACTATTTAGTAGAATGTGTGGGGATGATTTAGACCTTTCTTACCTGTCTCCATGTAAGTGATTTTGAATAGTTGGCACTGATTAAACAGCTTGATCTTCCAGCATGAGTGAGGAACACGTCCAGGCTCCATCAAATCTAGCCTTTGTCTCAAAGACTGCTTTTTGTCCAAAGTAAGGTTTTGTTTCAAATGTCCTCTCTTACTGGGATTAAGTTCATAAATGAAGTAAGCAAAATCTAATGGAGGTGTAAACTGCAAACCAGAGGCATGTTTCCATTTTGGTGTATACTGTGTTTGTGCCTGAAGAAGGTCCCATTTGCACACACAGTGAGTGACTGAGTACAATTCTGGCAGTAGGATAGTGGAGAAGAAAAAAATAAAACAGGTATGTGTTCCTGCCTGTAGACTCTGGGTAGATGAATATCTGATAAGCATGGAATGTGAATCTGAGAGAAATATCTGAAACAAAGAGAGCCAGAGCACTGCAAAGAACATGCAAAGAGCTCTCGACAGTATTTTACTAGCCTGCAGAAGGCCTGCAGGTTCTTCGAGCAGAGAGTTTTCAGAGAGTGTAAGCATCCGTTGCACTAAGAGTGGAAAGTTGTTCCCAAGGCAGATGCCTTGAGAAATAATGTGAAGGCAATGCTGGTTGGCCTTAGCTATTGAAAGGAGTCTTAAACTTGGGAGTACTATCTGTTTCTAATTTAGTTTTTTTTTTTTTTTTTAACCCAGGTCTCTAGATTTGAAGGATGATGGCTGCGTGGTAGATATGCATCACTTCAATTCAGGAGCGCAGTCAGTGCTGGCTTATGGTACAGTTAATGGGTCTCTGGTTGGATGGGATTTGCGATCTAGCAGCAATGCTTGGACACTGAAACATGATTTGAAGTTAGGCCTCATAACTTCATTTGCTGTGGACATACACCAATGCTGGCTGTGTATTGGTAAGCCTGTATTTCCTACTAGCTGCTTTTTGTTTCGCCACTTTAGTTTTATTTTACAATAACTGTAGCTCAAGCTTCTGCTTGATTTGATTTACTAGAATATGCTGTTCTCTAAGAAGGGGAAGGAAATACCTCCTGATCTATTTGTGGGAAGTATTCTGCTCTATAATTATTTGAGGGTGAGGTCCCATCTCCGTAGAAGCAGAATACAACAATATGGAGCTGTGTAAAAACGTGTGTAATTGTCCTTCTGACTGTAGACAGCTGTCTCTCACCAGGCACAAGCAATGGTACCATGGCATGCTGGGACATGAGGTTTCAGTTACCAATCTCCAGCCATTCTCATCCTTCCAAGGCCCGAATCAGACGCCTGCTCATGCATCCTGTCTATCAGTCCTGGGTAATTGCAGGTAAAAAGATTTTAAACTTACCGCATAGTCGCCAGAGGTTGTAATTAAAGAAGCTTCTGTTTCAACTTCTGCTTCAATCCCTGGGTCTTCTTTGTTTGTTTGTTTGTTTTTCTTCTCTTGTAGTTTTTCTTGTGCTTTGCTTGGGGAAAGGAAAAAGGGAAAGTTCATACTTGTATTCTACCACTGTGCCCTTCTTGGCTTTTTAAATTTAAAAAAGAGAGAGGAAAAAATAATAATTAGTGCTAAGCCATTATGAAAACGACAGCCTTTCCAATTCTCATCTTCTGGAGCATTACAACTCTTGTGAGCGTCCCTCCCTGTGTGCTAACACATCATTTTTTATGGACAAAATGTTTTAAAAGACAAAACCCGATCTTGTGCCATACATCGAAGCTGACGGAAATTCTGCCACTGCCTTCAGTGCCTTTGTACAGCAGAGACTGAAAGGTTGTTCCATGTCCAACTGCCTCTTGAATCTGATCCAGCTGTGTCATGGGTTAGAGCTTTCTAAAAACTTCCGAGAGTCTTCATCTGGTATACTCACAGCTGCTTCATCCTCACCGCATGTAGCCCTCTCATATGCTGTGCGTAAGGAAAGTACTTCTAAGTGTTTCTGTCAGGAACATTCTGAAGTGGACAAGTAGCTTAAACTAATCCTACAATAACAAAGCTGATAAAGTTGATATGAAATGAGAGCGATTTGAGTTTCATATCTTGCTTAAACTTGCTTCTTAGGTTTGACTACTTTTAGTAATGAACCACCCTGGGACCTAAACAAATTTCTTTAAAAACATGTAAAAAAAGGAAGCTACTCTGTGCTTTCTAGTTTTTTCTTCTCTGCTAAAGAATAAATTAGTGACAGAGTTAATCATTTTGGAATATTATTCAAAATCCTTGCATGCTAGGTTGATGCCAAGCATGTAAACAGTCCTTTTAACAGAATTCTTTGCCTTTTTACACTAAACATGGGTGTGAAACTTCATTGTAGTTACTGAACTTGGTAACTTTGGATTCCTGTCTTAACTGCCCAGGAGTAATCTCCAAAGTCAGCAGTGCTGAACAGATCATCTATCATTCCTAAAGAAGTATGTGAAGTTATCTAGGGAGGAAACAATGAATTTTTAATACCTTTTTTAAAGGGTTATAGATTAAAGCTCTCTTAAGGGGAGGCACTGTAGTGCTATCAAGGGATAAAATCAACAAAATGCATGCATGGCTGATAAAGCAAGACTAACAAATGCTGCAGAGAGCAAGTAAAGAGCATCTGTGCCATACTCTCTGTCATGTTAGTAAAGTGAGTAGTGAGAGCCAAGCCACATGTTTTATTTGTATGCATTGGCATTATCTTTCCTGTAGCTGTTCAAGGCAATAATGAAGTCTCCATGTGGGATATGGAAACTGGTGATCGACGCTTCACTTTGTGGGCCAGCAGCGCACCGCCTCTTTCAGAACTGCAGGTCTGGTCTTTTTCTCTTCCCACTTCTGTTCTGTAGCTGGGGCCAGAACAACCTCAGACTCCATGCTGTGCATCAGTACAGTTACCTGTCTCCATGGCCTTGCCAGTTGCACCAGCAACTTGCCCTGGTATTTATTTTGGCACCATAATTGTTTTGCTGTCAAAATTAAATTCCCTTTGTAAAACACTAGTGTAACTGGAATCTTCATTGGTATCTTCCACTCCATGTGGAATGTACTTGTGACGTTCACTTGTTATATCCAGTCACATTCTCACAAGACCAGTGAGCCAGGCAGGCCTGTAAAGATTTTTAGCAACGCAAAAATTTGTGGTATGGCATCTTGTACTTACTTTTACTTGTAGTTTCTGGGATAATGGGTACCTCCGTAAGCATCTGTTCTTTTGCATGTTCATTTTGTAATATAATGCCACTGCTACACTTAACTGACAGTTTAGAGCATGAAGTTCCTCTGCTTCCAGGAGTTAATTGGGGAAGGAGCAATCTGGGAGATCTTTACATACACAAAAATAACCCCATGTTCTTCATAAACATCGTAAATGCAGATCAGGAATCCACCTAAACTTGAATTTGTACGTACTAGAAGGACTGCAAGTTCAGTTCATTTTGGTCACCCGCTTTGCAAAACCAGACAGGAAACTTCATGATTCAGGCTCGTTTTCTGCTGTTATATCCCTTCCTTAATGCCTTAATCACGTAAAAGTTTGAGCTTCCATATGCTTCTCAATATGATTCACCTGCCTGATTTTGTTAGAAATATTCTTTCTTATTTGCCATCATTGAGAATACTTCTTGGTATCTTGGAAATTACATTATGAAGGGTTTAATTCATTACACTGATCTGTGAACTGTAAGAAACAAAAGGAAGCAATTTACTTTAATATTTAAAGATGTGGCCTGTTAACAAGGTAACTTGGCATTTGTCACAAATATTTGGAAATTGTATGGATGAATATGGTAAAGAATGCATTTACTTCGTGAAGCATGGCAACAGCTTTTGATAGTACTTTTTTATATGTTCTTTTTTCCTAATAGCCTTCCCCTCACAGTATCCATGGAATATACTGTAGTCCAGCATCTGGTAATCCCATATTACTGACAGCAGGCTCGGACATGAAAATAAGGTAATGAAACCAACAACGTTTTTGTTTGACACTCTCCCTTTCTACCCTTGGCAGTGTATTAAGTTTTGCAAAGCACTGTATAAGTAGGCTCCAAGAAGCCAAAACTATAATGCTGAAGATGCGTTCACTAGCAAGCATCAGTGAGCAGAAAGAATTGTTCTCAACAAAAGCAGTGCAAAACTGTGCTTCCCTGGGATGCAGTGTGTACCGTTCTGTGAAGCAGTTGATAGGCTGCATGTCAAGAAACAGAAAAAATAGCATGTCTAAGCTTGATATGAATACTAATTTCTCTTCATCTTCGTTCCACCAAGTGTGGAAAGCATGCAGTATTTGGTCTCACGCATTTTCACCATAAGAGTAAGACAGGTTTCAAACAGCCATATTGAGTTGATTAAAAATTTTAACAGCTTTATTTTTTTCTCTTTCTGTTTAGGTTTTGGGATCTAGCCTACCCTGAGAGATCATACATTGTTGCTGGAAGTTCTAACTGCCCATCCGTTTCCTACTACAGGAAGATAATTGAGGGCACAGAGGTGGTTCAGGTATTTTTGCTTTGTTTGATAGATACCTATTCAGCATGCCTTTGGGATGGCCCTCTGGGTTACATTAATTTCATGATGACTTCAATTACAATTCTCTCTTAATTTTAATGGATGGTGTCAGCGTTGGATTTTGGCATAGTTAGGAAAAAGTTATTTTAAAAGGAAAAAAAAAAAAACAACAGTTGTTTCTGACAAAATTAGGCTTACCAAATAACACATGCAGAAGCCACATCATATGTTTCCTTTTTTATGTTCCTTCTATTGAACTGTTTTTTATAAAAACTCTTGGAAAGCTAAGATGTATGTGTTGCTGTAACCTTTATTTTTCCCTTGAGGAACATCAAATCTTATTAGTTTGTGTTATTGAAATAAATATGACAAATGACCATGATTTTCCCTAATGAGCTGTTATGTCAGTTCAAATCAAGACTTGGGTTGTGTATGATGAAAAGAAATGAACCAAGGAATAATCATAAGAGAACCATCAAAGGGTGGAAGTTTGTTGTTGTTGTTGTTGTTATTTGAAGAGGGGTTTTTTGGTCTTCATATGCTGACAAGCTACTATAAGGGACAATAACCCTTTGCAAATCTCACCGTTCTCTAAATACATTTTTTTTTACTTTACAGGAAATTCAAAACAAGCAAAAAATGGGGCCCACTGATGAGACCCCTCGGAAGGGTCCAGAGTCTCTACCAGTTGGACATCATGATATTATCACAGATATAGCAACTTTCCAGACCACTCAAGGGTTTATAGTAACTGCATCAAGGGATGGGATTGTTAAAGTGTGGAAATAAAAGTTGTACTAATATATAGTATGTAAATATTTGTAATAAAGAAATAGTGTTATAATGAAGTTTTCAAGGACTACTTCCAGATCATGGAATAGAACGGACTTTAAAAGACTGTAAAGGGGGTGATAAAATCAGTTATCAGTGTCCTACCACCCTGTTGAAAGCACTTCTTAATCACTTTTTTTATTAAAGGTGTTTAGTATCTATGGCATTTGCCTGAAAGGCCAAGCAGTTTTTGAAGAAATTGTTTAGCCTAGTTTGTCACTGTTCTTCAAGGATCTTTCAGAAGATGATTGAAAGAACTCCCACACATCTAAACATACAAAAAGGAAACGGCTGGTACAATTTCAACGTCTGACTGCTGCTGCATTGAATCTGAGAAATGAAATACCAACCAGTGCACTAATGTCCCTGTATATTCTAATAACTATAATAAAGTCCACTTGAGCTTCCCTGTTTGGTACTCGGTTCTGTTCATACCCATTGTTCCTCTGCAGTAATTTTGTTATATTGTGGCTACAGTGTAAAAAGAATTTGTGTTATAAGATCCATCTCTACAGTGTTAAAGCGCTTTACAGTGATCATTAGAAGGTTAAAAACTGGGGCAAGCAATGATGCTTCAAAACCTCTTAAGCATAAACTGTATGTCTGTGTGCGGCTCTTGACAGTATACAGTAATGTGGAATGACAAAATCATGGTGGCCATTCTCATGAGAAAACTTGTTGGACTTCATTGGCACTACTTGTAGGGACAACGAGCTTTGGCCCAGCCTTTAGAAACGTCAGAATTGTCTGGCAGCACAGCTGTTCCAGTAGTTCCTCTTTTGGAGATGCTGTAACATGTCTTCTATAGACTTCTGATTTTTCCTTTTTTCTTTCATTTTTTATAGACAGTTCAGAGGCTTATGTTTGAGCTGGCAGTCTGTTAATGATATCGTGATCAAATACAAAGGCTTTTTTTTCTGTTGTTGTTTAGTTGGCTGGTTGTCTTAAGTGAATGTAGACAGTGATTTGAATATCTGTTGTTACGCATGCTCTGCTGTCTGCCTGTTGGCTGCAGTGAAGCAACTCATAACATGAGAGCCAGTTGCAAGAATTTGGAAACCTGGGTCAAAGCAATTAAAGTCTGTTCTCTGAAGGTGATAGCTTTTATCACTAGTAATTGGGGGGTGGGGAGGGGGGAGGTGTGATTATTTAACAATTTCCATCTACAACACCAATACACAGAAGAAATCGTGTCTCACACAAAACACAAAGTCAAGTAACTTCTTGCCACAGCAGCAACTATGTACTGAAGTGAGGGAGAAATTTTTATTACTTCCTATCTGTTAGCAGTTTGCTGAAAGAAATAAGACAAGATACTGCAGTATGGAAACACTTTGTTCTTCCCTTCTTTGTATGTTTTGTATGTTTACCAAAGGGAACATTCATATATTATATTGCATAATTGTTAACCATGTGAAATCAGAGTCTTTGTCTTACTAGAGTGGGGTGCGCATGTATAAAATCACTAAGCTATTCCAGTAAGACTATACGAAAATCCAAATAACTAGAAGCTAAAGAGCAGCTCCTAAAGGGTTATATAGATCAAAACTCCCATTGTGCCTTAGTGCTGTCAAACAGTATTTCAAGAACAAAAATTCACACCTGTTCACTGTTTTCAAGTTAGCACCTCTGCTTGTTACTGCCTGCTGCAGTCCAGGTAACTCACCCAGCTTGGTCTTTGTGCCTTTGCCTGAGTCGGCAGGTTCTACAAAATAGTGATTTAGCTGAATGGAAACATCTTTCTCAAAGGAAAGAAGGGTGCCTATTAGAAAAAGATTTCAGCTTTATGCTAGTATTTTTATATGCCTGTGCATGTTTCAGCAAAAAGTTGGGCAAGCAACATTTGAGACAGAGTTGTACTTAAATAGACACAGTCTCTGTGTCTAAGAATGATGAGGAGAAAATCATTTTTCTCCTAGTATTTCCCCCCATATCACTCACTAACAGTTTCATTCATCATTATGCATTATTTGTCATAAAATTAGATTCGAAAGGTGACCCAATGTTTTCCTCGGATGCTTTATGGTGAACAATCGTCTTTCAATATCAGATATTAGGGCTTCTGCATAGCGTTGTTCCTTGTGCAGTTCACGCAGATTTTTAGAGGTTGATCTCTTTTCAGACTACATTTTGTAACCACAAAACTTGTAAAATGTCTCTCTGTTTCTGATTTACCATTGTTCTTTCATATTGTTTTTATTCTAGTCCAGCTATTTTTGAAGCAGTTCATGTAACCTACCTTTATAGAAGAGTTAAGAGTGTACTATTTGCCCTAGTTTCGGGCCCAGGAGGAAAGAAGGTACCATAAAACAAGTAAATTATGGGATAATACTTTAAAATGTGTATGATTTAGGAGAACTAGTTTGGGGGAGAACTAGTTTGGGAGAGATCTAATCAGCAAAGCAAATGACCCAAAATGGTCATTTTCACTGTCCTACGATTCCACAGATACAAAACCTACATGAAAAACAGCTGTTCTGGGCTTTGAGTTTCAACACAGGCCTAATGAGCGCTCCTAATGGTTCAGTATGCAGTAAGTCTTGCTGCATAGAATAGAGGATAAGAGAGAGCATTCTTTCAATTTCTCATCATCTTCCCCTGTGCAAATATGTTTCATAGGCCAAAAAGAAGCGCTGATTCCACTCAGCTCCTATCTGAGTTCAGAGACCTTTTGCAATAGGGTAATGTTTTGAGTGTGAAAATCTAGTCAGAGAAAGCAGCCACTGTACTGAATTCTGAGATAGATGCTCATGTGAGTAGCTGTTTTTTTCTGTGCCTACAGTATGTTCCCAGGCAGGGTAAGTGCTGACCCTGGCACAATATTTTGTGAGAGCATTCTGGAAAGTGGAAAGTGTTCATGTTTACTTTCTGTTGAGAAAGGGAAGGCTAAAAAGAGAGACACGACAGCACCACCAACATTTTTTTCCTACTTCATCAGCCACACTTCAAAGCATTACTCTGCAAAAAAATGTTTTGTATTTTGTCTTTTAGAGCAGCAAAGGTTGTTATGGTTCTGAATTGAGGCTGTGAGGAGCAGTTCCTTCTATGACCACAAAGTTCCTGCAAAAGATCACAGCATTAAGCAAAACACCAGCTCTCAGATTTTGTGCTGGCAGGTGTGGGAGGCTGCCAGCTGCCCTGGCAAGGCAGAAGGCCAGCATCTGGCCTGGTGGTGTTAGAAATGGAATCTAGGTATAGCTGTCATGTTGGTGCACCTGCAAACCTATCTGTGGTGCACATTGGACTTGTCTGAATGTTTGTAAGGAAAGAAGGGCCAGGGGGAAGAGATGCTGTGCAGGGTACAAGGTGACGAGCATGTGAAGACTCAAAGAGCCTTTACTTCAGGAGAAGCAAAGAGACAGAGGACAAAATGAATCTATGGCTGCTCAAAAACTTTAGGTGAACTAACACTCCACAAGCACGAGCTGCCCATTTAGTCAGCTGTTAGAGGCCTCCAGCATCAGTGTTGATAGCTGCTGAAAAAGACAGATGAGAAGCAACATTCATTAATGAGTGACCACTCAAGATGTTTATCCACAAGAGCTGGAAACATCAGGATTGTATATGAAGTAATGTTTCATTTACTTAAGGGACATTCTTTCCACCATATGTGAGTGCCTGGTGGTTGCAAAAATGTCCATGTGATAGAGCATGTTTTATCAGTGCACACATTTGATAGAACTCCCTCAATTATGAAAGTTAACAAAACAAGTTAACTTAAAATTAATTAGAATTAAATATTACACTACTGAACTACAGCACAGAATTTTCTATTTTTTTTTTTTTCACATAGGAGAGAGATGATTGTTCCATAGCAGAGCTGTCAACTAGGAGGACAATATCTGTAGGGACTGAAACACAGAGAATTTAGTTTGCTGCATTGCCTTTCTCTTCTAGAGCCATCATATAGTCAGATACTGCAACTGTCAAGAAATGAGACTTTGAAAAAAAGTCTGAACCTCAGCTAAATTTGCTAGTGACCACATATCTAGAAAAGGGATGCCTGCGCATAGGGAAATCTCTGTAGCCAATTGTACGAGGCCAGAGCTAACCAGATATTCCAGCAAGTGTAATTTCACTTAGCAACATAAAAATGAAGGAGAGAAGGACTAAGATATAACCTCTATCTTGCCGCTTTGCCTGCTTACACCTACATCACTCTCTCTTGCACATGAGGCTGTTATGTAGTTAACAGTTTCCAAGAATGTGAGAGATAACTGTTAGATGAAAAACATGGAGTAACGGGCTAGCAGGTAGATTGCCAGCATAGGAAATTCAGCAAAAAGTGCCACAGGAAACCATGTTGACAGGAACTGTATAAACGGGGCATGACCAGCAGCTACTAAACCTCCTGGCATACCTGTGGGCAGGGGCTGCAAGGTGGGCTCATGGCAGCTACCAATCTCCTGCATCCTATTCCCAGGGAAGGCTGCACTCTGGAAAACAGCCAGCCTTGCCTCATCTGCCCTCTCCTTAGCTTACACTGCACTTCATACCTCACCTCACACCTCACACTTTCACACTTTGCACTTCACATTTCAGCTCACATCTCATACTTCACCTCACCCCAAAACCTCACCTCACACCTCATACTTAACTCAACTTCATACTTCATACTCACCTCATATTTCATACCTCACCTAAGCACTCACTCCTTAAACCTTGCCTCACACTTCACACCTCAACTTGGACTTCATCTCAGCCCTCACTTTACCACTTACACTTCACCTCACCTCTCCTTACCTCATGCTTCACCTCATACACACCTCACTGCTCACCCCACCTCCCACCTCCAACTTCACCTGTTCACACCCAAATCTGCTTCTGCTACTATGCACAGACATACCGTGCACTAAATACTGAGTGTGTTTAGTGCAAAGATGTAGAGCAAAGATTTTTTTCCCATTAACAATTGCATTAAAAAAGATAATAAAATAACAGTATGCTGAGGCATAGACGTGTGTGTCTAGACAAAGAGGATGATGAACAAAGCCAGCAGCTTCTTCATCTCAAGGCAAAGTCCTCTGCGCATACTTAGTGAGGGAGGTTTTTATTTAATTGGGGATACTGGAATGCATGTAACTGGTCATCCATTGTTCAAATGGTAATTATTATTAAAACCAAGAAAAAAAAAAAAGAAAGAAAAAAAACCAGAACTGAATTCTGAACAGCTATTTACCTTTATTGAAAGGGCATGACTGTAATATTAGCAGTGCTGGGTAAATTATATTTAACTGCTACCATTTCCCATGAAAGGTTTTAATCTTTTTTTTGTTTCTCTTTTTAGTAAACTGTGGTGAAAAGATGTTTACACAGTACTAATAGATGATACAACTTCTGATTTTGGAAGAGGTATTATGGTTTAACCTGAAAGACAGTAAACCACCATGCAGCCATTTGTTCACTCCTTTAATCTCACAGTGGAATGGGGGAGAAAACTGAAGAAAAAAGTGCAAGAACTCATGGGTTGAGATAAGGACAGTATAAGAAAGAAAGAAAGAAAGCGAAAGAGAGAGAGAGAGAGATGGGTGATGCAGTTAGAAAGTTACATCACTTTTTGCATTTCACTGTTGATGAGGACACAAGAAGAAACTGAGGAACAACTTGTCACCTGGAAAGGTGGAAATTAGCCAGAGACAGTGGGAACATGCATGAGAAATTTAGGGTTGTTTAGAGAAAGTCAAGAAACTTTCCCACCTCTTGGCTGTCTCAGGAGGACGATAGAAATGAGCAGCGCCTCATTGGTTACGTGAAGTGGTGGCATCCTATGCCATCTTCTGTGTCAGTGGTACAAAAAGGGCCTGTTTTTTACTCAGAAGGGGGCTCACAGAAGGGATGGAAAGGAAGGGACCTCTTGAGGTCATTCCTTAAGGACCTTCCTTAAGTCCCATCCCTAAGGATGCTGCAGGTTGCCAGGCCCGGTTCCCAGCTGGCAGGCATTCTCTTCTGGCAGGCTTTTAGGAGGCTTTTGCTGTCAGCCTTTGTCCCAGTCGGGCCAGGTCACCTTTGCAGCTGCTCCCATCCCCAACGCTTTCCCATTCCCATGTTGACTTCTCATCCCCCAAATGACTTCTCACCCCCAAGTCTCACTCGGGGACCCGCCACCCGCAGCCACTCCCCATCAGGAGCAGACATCCCCAAACCAATTGGCGGCATGGGCAGCAGGAGAGGTCTGCATTCAACCCTCCTCCCCCCCCAGCCAATCAACCGATGGAGGAATAAGTGCAGGCAGAGGCTTTGCAGGGTGGAAAAGTTGTAATTTATTCCTGGGGTAATTGTGGCTGCCACCCCCAGCCCGTCCCCAGGTGAGGCGCGGCCGCCTGCTCAGTTGCGGGGCCTGGCCTGCCGGCCCGCGTGGTCGCCAGACCCCGGCTCCTCCTGCTGGACCCGACGTAGCCACTCTATGTCCTCCGGGTTGTCGTACCACATGGGCAGTGGCAGTCTGTGCCTGTCCTGCCCCAAGCGCCAGGAGCGGCTGCGGACAAGCTGTCGTGGTTCAAAGGGGCTGCGCTCCCTGCGCCTGGGCGAGGCGCTGCGGGAGCGGTAGCCTGAGGGGCTCCTCTGCCGCTGCTGCTGCTGCTGCTGCCGCCGCTCCAGCCGCGCGTCGCGTTGCAATCTTCCGCGGGGTCGTCGGGCCAGGCGCACAACTCCAACGATGGGCCCGCGGCACAGTGGGCAGGTGTTTCTTTCTGCAGCCCAGGCCTGGATGCAATCCAGGCAGAAGGAGTGCCTGCAGGGGTCCACGCAAGCTGCGTTGGACAGCTGGTCCAAGCAGATGGGGCATGTCTCGTCCTCGGGGGCCTCCTCTGGCTGCTCCTGCTGCTGTGGCCGGCTCATGGTGCCTGCGGCTGCCGCGACGTGGAGCTGGTCGTCCTCTGGGGGAGGCTGCCTTGGTGGCAGGCGCTTAGCAGCAGCCTGGGGTCTTCAGCACCTCCCTTGCCTCGCGGGTCGCCGGCAGGACCTCAACGCCTCACGTGTCACCAGCGTGCCACCAGGAGGACTACTGCAGATAGAACCAGGAAGAAAATATTCTAGCAGCAAACAGACATTAGCTTTCTAGGTTCAACCAAGTTGTCTAGAGTACTGTAGCTGTCAACATTCCGTGTATGGATTGCAAACATTGCTATTAGAATGGCAAATATGCTTATGATCGGTTATACTTGGCAAGACTGCGCTTAGGACAGATGAGGTACATAGATGTCTATAGATTTGAGACCCTTACCGAAGGCCCTCGATGGCTCGCGTGCAACAAGAATGGCTTCGCGTGTGCCTCTTGCAACACCTCCGCCTCTCTCTCTCCTTCCAGCCGTGGGACCTCGAGCTCTCGACCACCACCAGCCGGACTGGCCGCAGGCGCGCCGCTCAGGGCACTTATAGCCAGCCACCTTTTGTGAGGTCATAGGGTGACATCAGAAGGGTCTCGGGGTGTCCCTGATGGCAGCACTGACAGAGGTCACCTGGCCGTTGTGAGACAATGCTGACGTGAGATGGCTGCTCCACGCTGACAGGAGCCACGTCTGCCAGGCTGGGGTCCAGGCCAGGAGGTCGGCCTGGGAACTGCCCCTGGGAGCCAGGGATGTCCTTGACGTGCAGCTGGACACCTGAGCATTGGAGGCATCCTGAAGAGACCATGGAAACAACGAGTATAAAACACAAAATGTGTAACTGTGACCCGAAGGGATTGCTGAAAATTCTCAGTTGTTGTATCAGCCTCACGCGATAAGAAGACTCAGCTGTATGCATAAAATCCAGGCTGAAGAAGGAACACGGTGCCCAAAGTAGAACTTAAAACAATTAAGTTAGCTGAGCTTATAAAAGATCAAAAGTGCTGAAGCAGTTAAACAATGACTGAGCATGTGCAAAACAGAAAGAAGTTCAAGACGAAAAAAACTATGAGCCTTTATCAGAAAGCCCCCAAAGTGCGACCACCAGAGGTTACTGCACCTGCGATAGTAGGAGGGGCAATATGATAATTAGGTCTGAGAAACCATTAGCATAAATCCTGCCCTTTCTTGCAAACTGCATGAATACGGATATCACCGTACCATGAATAAGTACTCCTTGTCTTGCTTAGGTGTACGTGTTGGGTGGAATTATCCCCCACATACCCAGCGCTGTTAATAAAGAATACCTGCTTTCTAATTCTCCCAGAGGAGTCTTGGAAAGTGACACCACTTTTTGCGTTCCACCATTGACGAGGACACAACAAGAAACTGAGGAACAACTTATCACCTGGGAAAGTGGAAATTGGCCAGAGACAGTGGGAACGTGACTGAGAAGCCTAGGGTTGTTTAGAGAAAATCAGGAGCATCGGCACCTCTTGGCTGTCTCAGGAGGACGATAGAAATGAGCAGCGCCTCATTGGTTACGTGAAGTGGTGGCATCCTACGCCATCTTCTGTGTCAGTGGTGTAAAAGGGGCCTGTGTTTTACCCAGAAGGAAGCTCAGAGAAGGGTTGGGGATGGAAGGGACCTCTGGAGGTCGTCTGCTCCAACCCCCCTGCTGAAGCAGGGCTACGTAGAGCCGTACGGCCGCTGGGCACCGCTGACCAAAGCCTGGCTCCATCTTCTTTGCATCCTCCCTTTGGGATGTCTAGATGTTGCTAAGATCCCTCCAGCCTTATGTCTTCCCTGATGAAGAGTTAGAGCTCTCTTAGTCCTTCCTCTTTGGAGAAATGCTCCAGGCCTTCCACCAGCTTGTCTGCTGTTCACTGGACTCTCTTCAGTATGGCTTTGGATGGGGGAGCTCAGGACTGGACATGGTCCTTCAGGTGTGGCCTCTCCCAGTCTCAGGAAAGGAGAAGGATCGCATCGAGATACTGGCAATGCTTCTCCTAACGCAGACCGGGGAAGAGTGATTGCCAGTTAAAACTGAGGCCAAAACATTGTTGAGTACCTCAGACTTCTCCATGTCTGCTGCCACTAGTTCTCCTGTCTTATTTAGTGGTGGGCTGGGTGTGTGCATTGTCTTTAATCTCCCTTTTCTCACCAATGTATCTGTAGAAGCCCTACTTACCATTCCTCACCTTCCTTGCCAAAGTTACCTCCTTTGGGCACTTTGGAGAGCATTGCTTGCCCAGGGCCTTTTGTGCAGAGCTGCTTTCCAGCTGGGCACCCCCAGCTTGCCCTGCAGCCTCTGGTCGATCCTTCCCAGGGGCAGGACATTGTGCTTCTCCCTGTTGGACTGTATGAGGTTCCTGTCAGCCTGTAGAAGTGCCAACAGAAGAGCAGGAGTATGTGAGCTGAAAGAAGCTGCAGCCTGTGGAGTGGCCCCACAGGATCTGATTCTTGGAAGTGCAGCCTATGGAGAGGAGCCCATGCCAGCGCTGTTCTTGAGAAACTGCCGTTTGTGGGAAGCCAGAAGGAACTATGGAGTGGAGAAGTGCTGCTGTGGATTAGAACAGCTGTCGGTGTCTGCAGACGATCAATAAATTCCAAAACAGAGGAAAAGAAGGAAGGAGGAGCAGTAATTAATTGTAAAGTTGTGGTTGTCAGGGTGTTCTCCCATTCAAGGGCCATGTCAGCCCCTTATCCTGAATATGTTTGAATGGGAAACCCGGGTTTATAGAAAATGCAAAAAGATGCAAGACCAGGCAGAGCCTTTCCTGAACAGAAGAGACCTGAGTCTCTTCTAAGCCTCACTGCCACCAAGAGACCCAGTTTCCAGTTGCCCACCCATGCCCTCATACCTCCCTCGATAGTGTCTTTATTTTTCCCTTTTAGCTGCATGTCCTTACAAATGCCCCTTTACCGCAACAATTTCAGACAGAGCTGCCATTCGGTACACATCTCCAGCCAGGTGGAGGGAAGGGACGACTGGGTTTATCAGACTGCGTGGATTTGATGGCCTGGCACATCAGACCCACAGGAGTATAAGGCTCTAGTGGGCACCGGTGTACAGTGTGCCCTGATGCCGTCAGGCTACCAAGGGGCAGAACCCACCTCCTGTATTTCTGGAGTGACACAGGGATCCCAACAGCTGATGGTATTGGAGACCGAAGCAAGCCCAGCTGGGAAGGAGTGTCAAAAGCACCCCATGGTGACTGGCCTGGAGGCTCCGTGCATCCTTGGCATAGATTGCCTCAGTAGAGGATATTTCAAAGACCCCAAAAAGGAACCAGTGGGCTTTTGGCATAGCTGCCTTGGAGATGGAGGGCATTAAACAGTTGTCTGCCTTGCCCAGTCTCTCAGTAAAGTCTCCTCTTCTCTTGTGGGGTTGCTGGGGGTCAAAGAACAGCACGTACCAATTGCTACCACGACGGTGCATCAGTGGCAATATCATACCAAGATTCCCCAGTTCCCCTCCACAAGCTGATTTATTAACTGGAGAGCCAAGGAGCGATCAGCAGGACTTGCTCGCCCTTTGACAGTCCCATATGGCCAGTGCAAATATCTAGTAGCAAGTGGATCCTCAGGATCAATGTCCCGGGGGGTACCAGCTCCATCTGCATGAGTAATATGCACTCTGAGGCTTGATTTGTGTGAGGATTTTTTAGCTGACATTCACTGTCCAACATTCAAACGATGAGTGTTTATGTTAATAAACAACCAAAGGAATCAGTGCTGTCCTGAATGTTGGAACTGCTTTTGATAACCAGCATAAAAGAAGGAGGAAATATCCCACTTAAGAATGAAGTTTTCTATTTGTACTACACTGAATTTGAAGAGTTGCCAGGCTAAGCCTATGCCAAATAAAGGCTATTTCCACATGGGCTGTGTTGTGCTTCCAACCCTCTACGGGAAATGGTCCTTAAAATGTCTCTGCGAGTGATGATTCACTGCTGACCCTGTCTACAAAGTGAAGTCTTCTGCATACCAGTGGAAAATACAGATAGTTAAATAGTCAGTACTGGATGAAGGTCTGGATGTTCTCAGGAACTCACAGGTCATAGTGTCACAATGCAATGTGGTTTAGGAAACCTTTGGCCTTTTTCTCAGTAATGAGGGGGTGTGAGGTGAGAGCTTTTACAGGGACATGGAGTGATAGGACAAGGGGTAATGGCTTTTAACTAAAAGAAAGTAGGTTTAGATTAGAGATTAGAAAGAAATTCTTCACTCAGAAGGTGGTGAGACACTGGAATACGCTGCCCAGAGAGATTGTGGATGTCCCATCCCTGGAGGTGTTCAAGGTCAGGCTAGATGGGGCTTTGGCCAACCTGGTCTGGTGGGAGGTGTCCCTGCCCATGGCAGGGGGTTGGAATGAAGTGAGCCTTAAGGTCCCTTCCAAGCCAACCCATTCTCTGATTTTCTGATTCTGTAATACTCAGAAGCACTAACATCGTATCAAAAAGTGACAGATAATATCTGCTTTATGTGTCCAGATATTTTCTATAAGAACCGACAGATATATATGGCTTGAGACAAAAGAGACTGATTTTCAGTTGTAGGCATGGTCCTTCACAGTAACAGAAAACAGTTTTACACATAATTATATTTAAATAAGAACTGTAACTGCTTTCTTGGGACAAAGATGCTGACTTTACTGAAAGTAATATGAAAAGTTTTTCCCCTGCAAGTAAATAAACTAAAAAATTGATATGTTCACAGAAGCTATTGATTTAATTGACATCTATAGCAACTGAAAAGGAACTTGAAGGATACAGGGAAGTACTGCTCTCAGAGAGGAAGACACTCAGGAAAAGAGACTGACAAAGTAGTGATGTCTGTCTTCACAACTTTGTCTACATGTATTAGACAGGACCCCTCAAACCTCTCACCATAGTTTAAAACTAAAGTGACAGACCTGCCTTGTCCAACAAACTTCTAGCCTTGTCTTGCCTGTATGCTTAAATCATCAAGCTAAACAACATGACTGCTCCATGTTAAAAATTTTCATCATTCATGAAGTTTAACTGGTAGTGTGCAGATTAGGAAAATGTGTTCCTTTACAACAAGAATCATAGAGCGCTAAGTATATTGTTAGCTGCCGTGACTGGGGCTGCTGTAGGAAATTTGTGATGTAAGACAAGCTTCCATACACATCTGGAGGAAAAGCCACTCCTGTGGTGGCAGGCTGGTACCTTCCAGAACTGACATCTCTCACTTGGGCATAGAAGGTGAAAACAAAACAGTTGACACAGTGGTCAACTGTCAAAAAATGCCTTCCAGCTCATCCTGAGAAGTAAGTTAATTATTTTAAGTTCAAAATCCACCACCATTTAAAATTCTCTCCAGTACTAATTAAGTTTAGATTTGCCTATTATATAAATACTATATATACTATAAAAGAAAAAGAAAAAGAAAAAGAAAAAGAAAAAGAAAAAGAAAAAGAAAAAGAAAAAGAAAAAGAAAAAGAAAAAGAAAAAGAAAAAGAAAAAGAAAAAGAAAAAGAAAAAGAAAAAGAAAAAGAAAAAGAAAAAGAAAAAGAAAAAGAAAAAGAAAAAGAAAAAGAAAAAGAAAAAGAAAAAGAAAAAGAAAAAGAAAAAGAAAAAGAAAAAGAAAAAGAAAAAGAAAAAGAAAAAGAAAAAGAAAAAGAAAAAGAAAAAGAAAAAGAAAAAGAAAAAGAAAAAAAAGAAAAAGAAAAAGAAAAAGAAAAAGAATTAAACCCTCTGTGTTCTTCCTTCATCCCTTACTGTTGGCCTCTCTTACTCCCTTGCACAAGAAACAATCCTTTTCAGCACCATTCAGCTTTCACAGTTAACATTTAACATTCTGAAAGCTTTAAAACTATGCTTTTATTTTAATAATTTATATTTAGTGGGTAAGACAAATCCCTGACAGAAAGCTGGTGGAAAAACTGGTTGCATCATTGCTGGTTAATGTTTGATAAGCATCAGATCAGTGAATAATGTTGCAAGCCTAGAATCACAGGACTGTGAAGTTTTTGTCCACGTAACCATTTGGGTGTCACTTCATCGTTTAGGAACTGAGTGCAAAAAAGAACAAGCTGAAAACATCACTAAAAGGGATTTTTACGTATCTGAACTCTTTTCATTTTTCTCTGTTCAGAAAACTGTATTTTTGTATTTCATCTTTGATATTTTTGTAGAAGTTCATTGCTTGCTGAATGCAACATATCTCCAATGAAAGTCCGCAATTTCTAGATATGTGAACACTCTAGAGAAGGTTAGATAATCAGTTTCTGTCTCTTGATCTCTAGGCATTAAAAAAAGTTCAAAGCCTGACTTCACAAAATGCACACTGCAGCAGATAACATTTCACCATACCAAAATGACTGACAGAGTAGGAAACCATGAGGAGAAGTGGAGCCAGACAGAGTAACCTGGATCACTCGATAACTTGTGTTCATTCAAACAGAACATGTTGTAAGGCAGCCCGATACAAAAATATGTTTCTGAAGCATGGTCTATACTTTTAACCTCACACCCCATCTTTTGACTTACAGTGTCACTGCGCCTGAATAGTAGCACTGACATCTCTCTGTGAGTCTGATTATCTTCCGCAGCATTTCTTTCCTGTCACAGAACTATTGTTTTCCAGACAGACTCCGTAGATGCTCATGCCATGTGCACGTGTTTTCCCAGACAGTAATTTTTATTAATTATGTAGTAGTCCTAAAAAGGTAGGCAACCTTTTAGGGCGTGACTGGGGTCCAAAAGACGTTGTGCAGCTCTTTAATGCAGAGATTACCTCACGAATGTTTGTGACTGGAAGATCAGGAATGTTTCAGTGCCTCAACCAGCATGCATTAGCACTGCAGTTGTGAAATGACACCCTCTGATCTGCTCTTCACATTCCCTCTCAGTTCTTGGAGAGCCAAAGGTGACATAAATGTGCCACAGGCTTCTAGTGCAGGATACTGCACCTGAAGAATTAGGAAGGGCCATGCCAATGCCAAGGGTTGGGCTGGAGAAGGCGAAATGTCACAGACGGCACAGAAGAGAGTTTTCAGTCTTGCATTAAATTTCATTTTGCAAACAGTTTCACTGAGCTAAATTCAATGGTAGTTGCTAATGATGTCCCTTTTACTCTATGTCACTCCAAAAAATTCAACTGCTAGAGTTATATCACGTCTGCAAGCAGTTATTTTATGCTATGGAACCAGTAATGCTAACACCACATACCAATGACCTTAATTGTTGACGTCTCTTCATCATTAGTCTCAGAACACAATGTGAGAGAGAATTAAAATCAAGTTTACTTGCCAGTTGGCAGAAATACTTCCCAGTTTTTCTTAGGAAATGTTATGCTATCTTTTATATATTCCCTCCACATTTTTTAGACTATGATATGTCCATGCCAATAAATGTCCCATTTGATGGAAATGCTACACTCTAGCAGTTCTGCTGCTTCTCCCATGCCAACAGCTGTCCTCGCTTGGAGTTGGAGCTGGTGTCAGCATCTCTGCCTCCTGAGTCAGGCTTCTGGGAAAACAGTTCAGCTGCAAGGAAGAGCCATGTAAGAATGTCTTGGAGAAGCCTTGCCTGGATCTTCTGCCCTTTGCTTCAGGGGGCTGCACTGCAGCCTAGTCTCTTGCTCTGAGAAAGCTAGTTCTCAATCCCAGTCTCCTAAAGTGGAACATTGAAAAACCTGATATTGACCAATCTCTTTAAAATTCATGGCAGTACTCACTGCCCAGCACCAGCAGAAAATGGGCATCTTCAAGTGCCAAGTACAAAAAGTTTTAGCAAGTGGCTCTGTAGAAGATCTTTGTCACTTCAGATAGCTGAAATGGGGTATTGTGCTTTACGTAACTTATTTGTCTTTTACAGCCATTCCACTCAAGCAGCAAAATTCCAGTGTTTCTCCAGCTTCCTCTATAGATCTGCTCTTGATTTACAGCATAACGGAGAAAGTTGCTTAGCCCAGGCTTACTCTAAGAGTGTTCTTAGAATCAATGAAACATGTAGTAATAGCTGAAATCATGACTATAAAACAGGCTTGATATCATTTGCTTTCATTCTATCTGACAAGTCACGAATGTTCCATTTATTTCATCTAGAGCAGTTAGTTTACTTATTAAATAACTGATTTGAAATTCTCCCACACGTAGCAGAAGCGTAGCCACTGCAAGACTGTTAGAAAGAACTTTAAATTTTCTCTTCTGTAAACTAAGCTAATAATCAAAGTATTCAATAAATGATGATAGTGAAAAACTTCAAAATAATTGTGCACAAATGGCTAAAAAGTGTAATTAGGAGTGTCTGCCCCTCTCAATGGACACAGAAAACGTATTAATTCTATTGTTCTTTCAAAAGATCGGTGAAGGAGAAATTCTGTATTACTGAAAAATGTTTTTAGAGACTATGAAAATAAGTATAAACGTAGGTTGTTTATAAAACTAGGCTGTTTATAAAACCCTAGCTAATTCCGATGAACTAGGTTTCAATAAAAGTTACGTGAACTTCAAAGGAAGGACACCGAAGCATGCACATGGCACACCACAACAACCTTGTCTGATAACAAACCCACAGAAACCAATTCTGAGCTGGCAGCAGACAACAATTGAAAACAGCCCAGACAAAGGGAAAAATGTTGTCATGAAACAACAGCTGTGTCTCTTGGTCAGGCAGTTGGACTCAATGACCTTTCTAAGTCCCTTCCATCTATTCTGTCCTGTCCTGTCCTGTCCTGTCCTGTCCTATCCTGTCCTGTCCTGTCCTGTCCTGCCCTGCCCTGTCCTGTCCTGCCCTGTCCTGTCCTGTCCTACCCTATCCTATCATTAAGGACTGACTGGCTGACTATATATAAATTTAGGACTGTGATCAGGCCGTAGTCAATGTGAGTGTGCTCTATCAAATCTTTGTATTGCTCATGATGAAGGTCCCCCAGAATGAGGTTGAGGGGCTGCATGCACATTGCAGGAAAGAATTTCTTTGTAATTCTGTACTTAGGAGTGTCCATGTCCCCTTCCTTGGTCAGCTATAAAAGATCCCATGTACAGTATTTCTGCACAACCAAGACAAACTTCCCCATAGTTTTTACATGAGGAATTTCAGGGGGGTATGGGACTGCATTCAAGATGATTCTTCCAGTAACAGAGAGGAAGAGAAGCAAGAAGCACCACACCAATGCTTTTTTGTGCCCCTGCTGGGTCTGGATCCATCTGCCAGGACTGGAGTTAGCAAGCCATCCAGAGAGGTAAAGAAGCTGGGGGATGCTCTTCTGAAGATCACAGCAAGCAGGTAGCTATTAAAAAACAAAAAAAAACAAAAAAAAACAAAAAACAAAAAACCTAACCCAATATTTCTGAAGCCCTTTCAGTCACAAGAGAGCACAAATCTCTATGAGGCATGTTCAGGAGGACATGGTCAACACATTGTATTTATTTCACTGCTACTTGTAAGTCTAAGGTTCATTGATCAGTTACATTTCTTTTACATTTTTTTAGTTCAGCTGTCTTGGAAAGTGATACTCACCCTTGATTTTCAGGCATTAACACAAATATGTAGATTATATCTTGTTCCTCCCATTCACAGAACTATTTTTTTTTTACTTTTATCAAATCCAGTTGACTTGGCTTTTAGTTAGATTTTAAATATGTGAATTTCAAGAAAAGGATCACCCATCATCGTCCTCATGCCTAACTCTTTACAGTAAACACAATTAATACCAGTAGGAGTAATACTGTTAGAGAAGATCAGGTTCAAGACCATCTAAGGAACCTGAAGGTGCACAAGTCCATGGAATCTGATGAGATACATCCATGGGTCATGATGGAACTGGCAGGTAAAGCTGCTAAGCCACTATCTATCATATTTGAGAAGTCGTGGCAGTCCAGTGAAGTTCCCACTGACTGAAAGAGAGGAACCATAACCTCCACTTTTAAAAAGGGAGAGAAGGAAGACCCAGGGAACTGCAGGCTACTCAGTCTCACCTCTGTGCCTGGCAAGATCATGGAGCAGATCTTCCTGCAAACTGTGTTAAGGCATGTGGAAAATAAGGAGGTGACTGGTGACAGTCAACATGGCTTCACTAAGGGCAGATCATGCTGAACACATCTGCTGGCTTTCTATGATGGGGTTACAGCATTAGTGGATAGGGGAAGAGCAACTGACATCATCTGCCTGGACTTGTGCAAAGCATTTGATGCTGTCCCCCACGACATCCCTGTCCCTAAATCGGAGAGATGTGGATTTGACAGACGGACAACTTGGGCGGTAAGGAATTGGCTGGATGGTCACACTCAAAGAGTTGCAGTCAACAGATCAATGCCCAGGTAGAGATCGGTGATGAACGATGTTCCTCAAGGGTTGGTGTTGAGTCCGGTGCTGTTTAACACCTTTGTTGGTGACGTGGACAGTGGGATCAAGCGCAACCTCAGCAAGTCTGCTGATGACACCAAGTTGTGTGGTGCAGTCGACATGCTGGAGGGAAGGGATGCCATCCACAGGGACCTGGTCAGGCTTGAGAGGTGGTGGGCCTGTGTGAACCTCATGAGGTTCAAAAAAGCCAAGTGCAGGGTCCTGCACGTGGGTTGGGGCAATCCTAAGTACAAACACAGGCTGGGTGGAGAATGGATTGAGAGCAACCATGAGGGAAAGGACCTGGGAGTGTTGGTTGAAGAGAAGCTCAACATGAGCCAGCAATGTGCGCTTGCAGCCTGTAGAAAACCAACCGTATCCTGGGCTGCATCACGAGCAGTGTGGCCAGCAGGACAAAGAAGGTGATTCTCTCCATCTGCTCTGCTCCCATGAGATCCCACCTAGAGCACTGAGTTCAGCTCTGGGGCCCCCAGCACATGAAGGACACAGACCTATTGGAGAGAGTCCAGAGGAGACCACAAGGATGCTCAGAGGGCTGGAGCACCTCTGCTGTGAAGACAGGCTGAGGGAGTTGGGGTTGTTGAGCCTGGAGAAGAGGAGGCTCCGGGGAGATCTTATAGTGGTCTTCCAGTAGCTAAAGGGGCTACAGGAAAGCTGGGGAGGGACTCTTGGTCAGGGATTAGAGTGAAGAGAATGGGAAAGATGTGAAAAAATGGCTGATGACCAACATAATATAATTCTTCTCCAGAAATGAGAAAGGGCAGAGATATCTCTGGTCAAGAAATAATGAAAAATAAAAATGAAAAATAAAAAATAAAAAAATTTTGGTTGCAAAATATTTGAATTAAAACTTGCTAGCAAGTCCTTGTTATTGTGCAAGTGATTCCTTTGAATCAAAGCAAAACCTACATTCTTAAAGGATAATGTAAAATTTTACGGGAAGCTGACACTGTTCTGAATTCAGTGTTGGCCATTTTTGTATATAGAATATATGTAATTATTTCATTTTATTTCTTCAGTAGGACACATTTTGTACATGATTTTTACTGCTGTTTTTTTCCAGTGTATTGTTGTGGGGTGTTGTTTTTTTTTTTAATTCTTTTTTTTTTTTTTTCCCAAAGAAGCATAAACAAAGCTGCTGCTAGAAGTATTCTTGTCATTTCTAGTGAAATGAGGTCAAGCCTTCTACTAATCCTTTCAGCATTACTCTTTGAAAGCAAGTTTTCCCAGAGAATTGGTGCCTTCATTCCTGAAAATGAAGCATACTCAAACCAGCTGTGTTCTTAAATGCCCTTTTGTAGATTAGTTCTTATTTCACCTCCTCTTTTCCTCGGTAGCATACCGCTTGGTGTGGCACTACTCTGCTGTGCAGGTTTACCAGGTTTATCAACACATCATTATGTAAATGGATCCAATCTCGGAGGAGGCTGACAACCCTTCACTTCTGCCACTGACACCATGCAGCCAATAACCCAGCACACCCCCAGCAGATTCCTGCTGCCTTAAGGGAAAGCTAAGGTTTGTCACGGTGCTGGCAGCATTCCCTCAACAAGCACAGCCTGCGAGGGCTGCACTGCTAAAATCACAGTCGAAGACTTTGTTTTGGCTGCCAACAAAGTATAGGAAGAGATCAGACTCTGTCTCTCCTCTTCGTCCGGGAAAGGTGTAGCTCCACGCATCTGCCAGCTAAGCTTCCATCTGCAGCTAAGCTGCCTTCTCCCAGGAGTTCTGTGCATGGGGTCAGTCACGTCCCTCCACTGCCGTCTCTGAGTTTGGGCTGTCATGCTGCATTCAAATCTTGCAGCCTCATGGACTTTGTGATGTGTCCAGCTTCTGCCTGTTCAGTTACAGAAAGTCCTGCTAAAACTAGTTGATTTGGCGATGTGTGCAGAACATTTCTTGAGTGAAGAGGAACCAAGTAATTTAAATTCTTTGCTGGCTATCATTATAACTTCTTATTTAACAAGAAACATATAAATTTCTATTATGGCAGTAGGTGAATGCCAGAACATAGAGTTGCTGCTGAAAGCTTGTTTTTCAGCTGGATTCACTCCCACAGCCTGACTGCAGGCAGCAGAGTTATTCTGGAGAATCCAAGGGCAGGGTTGGCTAGGAAAGTTTATGTTTGAAATTGTATATATATGCACGTATATACACGTGACCTCTTAAAAAGCAAGAGTGGAGGGTTGCCTTGCACATCCTACTTTGCAAATAACAAAATCACTTAATGATTCTAAAAGCAAACACAGCTCCCACCAGGCCCTCAGTGTGCTTCAGAAGGCCAAGCAGTTCCTTCCAAGCAGCCTCTTGCAGACCTGGCCTCGTTCAGCCTCAATTCCACATAACTGCACATGTTATGGGAGAATTGAAGGTCCTACAATGACACGGGAAACTTTTCTGGGTCTCAGAATTCAGCTACTCTTGATTACAAAATTTAGACGATATATTTGGATTGACATATGACAGTAGTAGTATTAGATTTAGTATATCCACATTCTTGCACTTTTAAACGACAGTTTATCTTAACTAAGACCCTCACCAGCACCAACGTCACACACAAGTTTACTGTAGCAAAACTAAATTGCTCCCTATGTAGATTTGTGAGTGTGTGGCTTGACTCTCTAACCATGACCTCTGGCAACATCCATAAAGAAGCCACTTCTTTGTTACTTCTGAGAGATTCATGTGTTTTCTCTTATACTTTGGGAGGAATGTGGGATTGAGCAGGGAGAGGTTGTCCTTAATTCACACAGCTGAGCAGTAGGTACATCTTCAGAAGACTTTAATCCTTGGAGGAGAGGATGTTATTTCAGGACAAACAACTATATCCCAGTACAAATAGTCATACCTCAGTTTTTATTCTCTTAATGGGCAGCTATTCCTATACTAATTATTCTTCTTTAAAATGCTGAGATTATGTAGTGGGTTTACGTGGCAAGGTTTTGGTAGCAGGGGGCCATAGGGGTGGCTTCTGTGAGAAGGATCTAGAAGCTGCCCCATGTTTCGTAAGGGCCCCACTGCCGACCAGAGCTGAGCCAATAACCGATGTTCTTTTGCGCCTCAGTGAGAGCAGATTTAAGACAGAGAAAAAAAAAACGCTGCGCCACACAGCAGCTGGGAGAGTGAGAGGAGTGAGGAACAGCCTTGCAGGCGCCAAGGTCAGTGAAGAAGGAGGGGGAGAGGTGCTCCAGGTGCCGGAGCAGAAGTCCCCTGCGGCCTGTGGTGAGGACCATGGTGAAGCAGGCTGTCCCCCTGCAGCCCATGGAGTGCCACGGTGGAGCAGGGTTCCACGCTGCAGCCCATGGAGGAGACCACGGCGGAGCAGGTGGACCTGCACTGACGGAGGCTGCGGCCTGTGGAGGACCCCTGCTGGAGCAGATTCCGGGCCGGACCTGTAGCCTGTGGAGAGGAGACCCCGCAGGAGCAGGGGGTCTGGGGGGAGCTGCTGCCCATGGGGGAGCCAGGTTGGAGCAGTTTGCTCCTGACGGATGGACCCCGTGGTACGGACCCATATCTGGAGCAGTTCTTGAAGAGCTGCTGCCTGTGGGCAGCCCACGCCGGATCAGTTCAGCAAGGACTGCATCCCGTGGGAGGGACCCCACAGCACAGGGGACGAGAGCGACCGAGTAGGAGCGGCAGAGAAGAAGCACTGTAGACTGACCATAACCCCCATTCCCCTGTGCCACTCGGGGGGGGGGGGGGGGGGAAGGTGCTTTTGGTTTCTTTCCTTTGTTTCTCACTTCTCTAGCTCGTTAGTAACAAGCAATAAATCTTACTGTCTCCCTATGCTCAGTCTGTTTTGCCCGTCACGATAATTACTGTGCGATCTCCTTGTCCTTATCTCAACCCTTTTCATCATATTTTCTCCCCATTCCTCTTTGAGGAGGGAGAGTGAGAGAGCGGTTGTGGTGGAGCTTGGCCGCCCACCCGAGTAAAACCACCACAGGCTCTTGTCAGCGGTGCCCAGCGGCCGTACGGCTCTACGTGGCCCTGCTTCAGCAGGGGGGTTGGAGCAGATGACCTCCAGAGGTCCCTTCCATCCCCAACCCTTCTCTGAGCTTCCTTCTGGGTAAAACACAGGCCCCTTTTACACCACTGACACAGAAGATGGCGTAGGATGCCACCACTTCACGTAACCAATGAGGCGCTGCTCATTTCTATCGTCCTCCTGAGACAGCCAAGAGGTGCCGATGCTCCTGATTTTCTCTAAACAACCCTAGGTTTCTCAGTCACGTTCCCACTGTCTCTGGCCAATTTCCACCTTCCCAGGTGATAAGTTGTTCCTCGGTTTCTTGTTGTGTCCTCATCAATGAGGACTGTACTCATCTGTATCAATGAGGAATCTGAATCAACTGTATCAATGAGGAATGTACTGCCGTTAAAGACAACAAAAAATCCTTTTACAAATATATCAACGCGAAACGGAGGACTAAGGAGAATCTCCATCCTTTACTGGATGCGAAGGGAAACCTGGTTACTAAGGATGAGGAAAAGGCTGAGGTGCTTAATGCCGCCTTTGCCTCAGTCTTTAGCGGCAATACCGGTTGTTCTCTGGATACCCAGTGCCTTGAGCTGGTGGAAGGGGACGGGGAGCAGGACGTGGCCTTCGCTATCCATGAGGAAATGGTTGGCGACCTGCTACGGAGCTTGGATGTGCGCAAGTCGATGGGGCCGGATGGGATGCACCCGAGGGTACTGAAAGAACTGGCGGAGGAGCTGGCCGAGCCGCTTACCATCATTTATCGGCAGTCCTGGCTATCGGGGGAGGTCCCAGTTGACTGGCGGCTAGCCAATGTGACGCCCATCTATAAGAAGGGCCGGAGGGCAGACCCGGGGAACTATAGGCCTGTCAGTTTGACCTCAGTGCCAGGAAAGCTCATGGAGCAGATTATCTTGAGGGTCATCACGCGGCACTTGCAGGGCAAGCAGGCGATCAGGCCCAGTCAGCATGGGTTTATGAAAGGCAGGTCCTGCTTGACGAACCTGATCTCCTTCTATGACCAAGTGACGCGCTTGGTGGATGAGGGAAAGGCTGTGGATGTGGTTTACCTTGACCTCAGTAAGGCTTTTGACACAGTTCCCCACAACATTCTCCTCAAGAAACTGGCTGCTCGGGGCTTGGACTGGCGTACGCTTCGCTGGGTTAGAAACTGGCTGGATAGCCGGGCTCAGAGAGTTGTGGTGAATGGAGTCAAATCTGGTTGGAGGCCGGTCACTAGTGGTGTCCCCCAGGGCTCGGTACTGGGGCCGGTCCTCTTTAATATCTTTATCGATGATCTGGATGAGGGCGTCCAGTGCACCCTCAGTAAGTTTGCAGATGACACCAAGCTAAGTGCGTGTGTCGATCTGCTCGAGGGCAGGAAGGCTCTGCAGGAGGATCTGGATAGGCTGGAGCGATGGGCTGAGGTCAACTGTATGAAGTTCAACAAGGCCAAGTGCCGGGTCCTGCACCTGGGGCGCAACAACCCCAAGCAGAGCTACAGGCTGGGAGATGAGTGGCTGGAAAGCTGCCTGGCCGAGAGGGACCTGGGAGTATTGGTTGATAGTCGGCTGAATATGAGCCAGCAGTGTGCCCAGGTGGCCAAGAAGGCCAACAGCATCCTGGCCTGCATAAGAAGCAGTGTGGCCAGCAGGTCTAGGGAAGTGATTGTGCCCCTGTACTCGGCTCTGGTGAGGCCGCACCTCGAGTACTGTGTTCAGTTTTGGGCCCCTCGCTACAGAAAGGACATGGACGTGCTCGAGCGAGTCCAGAGAAGGGCGACCAAGCTGGTGAGGGGTCTGGAGAACAAGTCTTACGAGGAGCGGCTGAGGGAGCTGGGCTTGTTCAGCCTGGAGAAGAGGAGGCTCAGGGGCGACCTTATCGCTCTCTACAGTTACCTTAAAGGAGGCTGTAAAGAGGTGGGGGTTGGTCTGTTCTCCTACGTGCCTGGTGACAGGACGAGGGGGAATGGGCGAAAGTTGCGACAGGGGAGTTTTAGGTTGGATGTTAGGAAGTACTTCTTTACCGAAAGGGTTATTAAGCATTGGAACGGGCTGCCCAGGGAGGTGGTGGAGTCACCATCCCTGGAGGTCTTTAAAAGACGTTTAGATGTAGAGCTTAGCGATACGGTTTAGTGGAGTACTTAGTGTTAGGTCGGAGGTTGGACTCGATGATCTTGAGGTCTCTTCCAACCTAGAAATCTGTGATACTGTAATGGTGGAACGCAAAAAGCAATGCAACTTTCCAAGACTCCTTTGGGAGAATTAGAAAGCAGGTATTCTTTATTAACAGCGCTGGGTATGTGGGGGATAATTCCACCCAACACGTACACCTAAGCAAGACAAGGAGTACTTATTCATGGTATGGTGATATCCGTATTCATGCAGTTTGCAAGAAAGGGCAGGATTTATGCTAATGGTTTCTCAGACCTAATTATCATATTGCCCCTCCTACTATCGCAGGCGCAGTAACCTCTGGTGGTCGCACTTTGGGGGCTTTCTGAGAAGGGCTCATAGTTTTTTTCATCTTGTACTTCGTTCCGTTTTGCACATGCTCAGTCATTGTTTAACTGCTTCAGCACTTTTGATCTTTTATAAACTCAGCTAGCTTAATTGTTTTAAGTTCTACTTTGGGCACCGTGTTCCTTCCTCAGCCTGGATTTTATGCATACAGCTGGATCTTCTTATCACGCGAGGCCGATACAACAACTGAGCAATATAAAACTTTGTGGCTGCTCCCATCCCCAACACTTTCCCATTCCCATGACGACTTCTCATCCCCCAAATGACTTCTCACCCCCAAGTCTCACTTGGGGACCCGCCACCCGCAGCCGCTCCCCATCAGGAGCAGACATCCCCAAACCAATCTGTGGCGCCGGCAGCGGGACAGGGCTGCGATCAGCCCCACCCGCTGACCGATGCAGGAATAAGTGAAGGCAGAGGCTTTGCAGGGTGGAAAAGTTGTAATTTATTCCTGGGGTAATTGTGGCTGCCACCCCCAGCCCGTCCCCAGGTGAGGCGTGGCCGCCTGCTCAGTTGCGGGGCCTGGCCTGCCGGCCCGCGTGGTCGCCAGACCCCGGCTCCTCCTGCTGGACCCGACGTAGCCACTCTATGTCCTCCGGGTTGTCGTACCACAGGGGCAGTGGCAGTCTGTGCCTGTCCTGCCCCAAGCGCCAGGAGCGGCTGCGGACAAGCTGTCGTGGTTCAAAGGGGCTGTGCTCCCTGCGCCTGGGCGAGGCGCTGCGGGAGCGGTAGCCTGAGGGGCTCCTCTGCCGCTGCTGCTGCTGCTGCTGCCGCCGCTCCAGCCGCGCGTCGCGTTGGAGTCTTCCGCGGGGTCGTCGGGCCAGGCGCACAACTCCAACGATGGGCCCGCGGCACAGCGGGCAGGTGTTTCTTTCTGCGGCCCAGGCCTGGATGCAATCCAGGCAGAAGGGGTGGCTGCAGGGGTCCACGCAAGCTGCGTTGGACAGCTGGTCCAAGCAGATGGGGCATGTCTCGTCCTCGGGGGCCTCCTCTGGCTGCTCCTGCTGCTGTGGCCGGCTCATGGTGCCTGCCGCCGCTGCGACGTGGAGCTGGTCGTCCTCTGGGGGAGGCTGCCTTGGTGGCAGGCGCTTAGCAGCAGCCTGGGGTCTTCAGCACCTCCCTTGCCTCGCGGGTCGCCGGCAGGACCTCAACGCCTCACGTGTCACCAGCGTGCCACCAGGAGGACTACTGCAGATAGAACCAGGAAGAAAATATTCTAGCAGCAAACAGACATTAGCTTTCTAGGTTCAACCAAGTTGTCTAGAGTACTGTAGCTGTCAACATTCCGTGTATGGATTGCAAACATTGCTATTAGAATGGCAAATATGCTTATGATCGGTTATACTTGGCAAGACTGCGCTTAGGACAGATGAGGTACATAGATGTCTGTAGGTTTGAGACCCTTACCGAAGGCCCTCGATGGCTCGCGTGCAACAAGAATGGCTTCGCGTGTGCCTCTTGCAACACCTCCGCCTCTCTCTCTCCTTCCAGCCGTGGGACCTCGAGCTCTCGACCACCACCAGCCGGACTGGCCGCAGGCGCGCCGCTCAGGGCACTTATAGCCAGCCACCTTTTGTGAGGTCATAGGGTGACATCAGAAGGGTCTCGGGGTGTCCCTGATGGCAGCACTGACTTGACGGGAGTCTCAGGTATTTGAAGTGACACTTTATTCTTGATACCTTAGGGCCCACTCCTTGGCCCACTCCTGGGTTCGGTCTCTTCCGAGATGGCTTTTCTTAATTAGCCTGATACCGCTCTCCATGCTTGGCTCCTGTCAGCGTGGAGCAGCCATCTCACGTCAGCATTGTCTCACAACGGTCAGGTGACCTCTGTCAGTGCTGCCATCAGGGACACCCCGAGACCCTTCTGATGTCACCCTATGACCTCACAAAAGGTGGCTGGCTATAAGTGCCCTGAGCGGCGCGCCTGCGGCCAGTCCGGCTGGTGGTAGTCGAGAGCTCGAGGTCCCACGGCTGGAAGGAGAGAGAGAGGCGGAGGTGTTGCAAGAGGCACACGCGAAGCCATTCTTGTTGCACGCGAGCCATCGAGGGCCTTCGGTAAGGGTCTCAAATGTATAGACATCTATGTACCTCATCTGTCCTAAGCGCAGTCTTGCCAAGTATAACCGATCATAAGCATATTTGCCATTCTAATAGCAATGTTTGCAATCCATACACGGAATGTTGACAGCTACAGTACTCTAGACAACTTGGTTGAACCTAGAAAGCTAATGTCTGTTTGCTGCTAGAATATTTTCTTCCTGGTTCTATCTGCAGTAGTCCTCCTGGTGGCACGCTGGTGACACGTGAGGCGTTGAGGTCCTGCCGGCGACCCGCGAGGCAAGGGAGGTGCTGAAGACCCCAGGCTGCTGCTAAGCGCCTGCCACCAAGGCAGCCTCCCCCAGAGGACGACCAGCTCCACGTCGCAGCGGCGGCAGGCACCATGAGCCGGCCACAGCAGCAGGAGCAGCCAGAGGAGGCCCCCGAGGACGAGACATGCCCCATCTGCTTGGACCAGCTGTCCAACGCAGCTTGCGTGGACCCCTGCAGCCACCCCTTCTGCCTGGATTGCATCCAGGCCTGGGCCGCAGAAAGAAACACCTGCCCGCTGTGCCGCGGGCCCATCGTTGGAGTTGTGCGCCTGGCCCGACGACCCCGCGGAAGATTGCAACGCGACGCGCGGCTGGAGCGGCGTCAGCAGCAGCAGCAGCAGCGGCAGAGGAGCCCCTCAGGCTACCGCTCCCGCAGCGCCTCGCCCAGGCGCAGGGAGCGCAGCCCCTTTGAACCACGACAGCTTGTCCGCAGCCGCTCCTGGGGCTTGGGGCAGGACAGGCACAGACTGCCACTGCCCCTGTGGTACGACAACCCGGAGGACATAGAGTGGCTACGTCGGGTCCAGCAGGAGGAGCCGGGGTCTGGCGACCACGCGGGCCGGCAGGCCAGGCCCCGCAACTGAGCAGGCGGCCACGCCTCACCTGGGGACGGGCTGGGGGTGGCAGCCACAATTACCCCAGGAATAAATTACAACTTTTCCACCCTGCAAAGCCTCTGCCTTCACTTATTCCTGCATCGGTCAGAAGGGGGGGGAGGGGCGGGGGAGGGGTGCTGAACGCAGCCCTCTCCTGCTGCCTGCGCCACAGATTGGTTTGGGGATGTCTGCTCCTGATGGGGAGTGGCTGCGGGTGGCGGGTCCCCAAGTGAGACTTGGGGGTGAGAAGTCATTTGGGGGATGAGAAGTCAACATGGGAATGGGAAAGCGTTGGGGATGGGAGCAGCTGCAAAGGTGACCTGGCCCGACTGGGACAAAGGCTGACAGCAAAAGCCTCCTAAAAGCCTGCCAGAAGAGAATGCCTGCCAGCTGGGAACCGGGCCTGGCAACCTGCAGCATCCTTGGAAGGCGCTGCTGGCCTCCTGCAAGTGCAGCCTAAGGGTACCTAAGAACCAGAGACTTCCTGAAGACACCACCACCAAGGGCAAAAGCAAGGAACTACAAGAGCAACGGACTGTCTGAGAAGGAGGAACGGCTCTGGGAAAGGTGTCCTTCTCAGAGACTAGGAAGCATCGGTGTCTATCGCTTGTCTCAGGTGAAACACAGAAATTAGCAGCGGCTTTTGGCTGCTCTAAGGAGGTGGTGTCCTCTGCCCTCTTCTGTCTCTCTTGATAGAAAAAGGACTCCTTTTCGACCCAAAATGGAGCGCCTCTCTCCCTCAGAACTTCCTGTGCTGCACAAATTGTTCTTGCCTACACGACATCCTAAATCCATTGAACCTTTGCTGGGGATGCCCGGCTGACTCCCAACTCTTTGACAGGAGTCTCACGTCTTTGCAGTGACACTTTGTTCTTGATTCCTTGGGGCCCACTCCTGGGTTCGGTGTTGCGAGATGGCTTTTCTTAATTAGCCTCATACCTCTCCCCATGCTTGCCTTGAATCACAGAACATTGCCTAGTGGTGGTCTGTGGCCATGTGTAATAAAGAGAACTTTTCGGCAAAGAAAGCCTCCGTGTCCTTGTGTATTGCAGCATCCTACCAACTCCCACTTGCCATCTCTCTACAGCTGCAGGGTGGGGGCATCCCTGAAGGGGTCAACCCTCCGGAAGGTCACGGCATGAACTTCACTGTTGTCAGAAGCGGGATTCCGTAAAATGCGCGCTCAGGGATGCTTTTGAGGAGCTGCCGGGAAGTGCACGAGGCTGTCCTGGTTTCAGCTGGGACAGAGTTCCTTGTCTTCCCAGTAGCTGGTATGGAGCTGGGTTCTGGATTTCGGATGACAGTGATGCTGATAACACGCCGATCTTTCAGTTGTTGCAGAGCACTGCTTACACAGAGTCAAGGACGTTCCAGCTGCCCATAGCGCCCTGGAGCCAGGAGGCTGCGGGTGCACCACGAGCTGGGAGGGGACGCAGCCAGGACAGCTGGCCCAAACCGGCCAGAGCCATGTCCCATACCGCATGGGGTCGTGCTGAAGACTGGGACTGAGCGGGTTGGCCGGAGTGTGGCTGCCACCGCGCGGGGTCTGTCTGGGCGTCATCACTCAGTGGGCAGTGAGAATTGTATTGTGCATCGCTGTGCATTCATCCTGGAGGAGAGAAGGTTCGGGGGGATCATAGCAATGTCTAGACATCCCCAAAGGCAGGATGCAAAGAAGACGGAGCCAGGCTCTGTAGTGGGTTTACGTGGCAAGGTTTTGGTAGCAGGGGGCCATAGGGGTGGCTTCTGTGAGAAGGATCTAGAAGCTGCCCCATGTTTCGTAAGGGCCCCACTGCCGACCAGAGCTGAGCCAATAACCGATGTTCTTTTGCGCCTCAGTGAGAGCAGATTTAAGACAGAGAAAAAAAAAACGCTGCGCCACACAGCAGCTGGGAGAGTGAGAGGAGTGAGGAACAGCCTTGCAGGCGCCAAGGTCAGTGAAGAAGGAGGGGGAGAGGTGCTCCAGGTGCCGGAGCAGAAGTCCCCTGCGGCCTGTGGTGAGGACCATGGTGAAGCAGGCTGTCCCCCTGCAGCCCATGGAGTGCCACGGTGGAGCAGGGTTCCACGCTGCAGCCCATGGAGGAGACCACGGCGGAGCAGGTGGACCTGCACTGACGGAGGCTGCGGCCTGTGGAGGACCCCTGCTGGAGCAGATTCCGGGCCGGACCTGTAGCCTGTGGAGAGGAGACCCCGCAGGAGCAGGGGGTCTGGGGGGAGCTGCTGCCCATGGGGGATCCAGGTTGGAGCAGTTTGCTCCTGACGGATGGACCCCGTGGTACGGACCCATATCTGGAGCAGTTCTTGAAGAGCTGCTGCCTGTGGGCAGCCCACGCCGGATCAGTTCAGCAAGGACTGCATCCCGTGGGAGGGACCCCACAGCACAGGGGACGAGAGCGACCGAGTAGGAGCGGCAGAGAAGAAGCACTGTAGACTGACCATAACCCCCATTCCCCTGTGCCACTCGGGGGGAGGGGGGGGGAAGGTGCTTTTGGTTTCTTTCCTTTGTTTCTCACTTCTCTAGCTCGTTAGTAACAAGCAATAAATCTTACTGTCTCCCTATGCTCAGTCTGTTTTGCCCGTCACGATAATTACTGTGCGATCTCCTTGTCCTTATCTCAACCCTTTTCATCATATTTTCTCCCCATTCCTCTTTGAGGAGGGAGAGTGAGAGAGCGGTTGTGGTGGAGCTTGGCCGCCCACCCGAGTAAAACCACCACAGGCTCTTGTCAGCGGTGCCCAGCGGCCGTACGGCTCTACGTGGCCCTGCTTCAGCAGGGGGGTTGGAGCAGATGACCTCCAGAGGTCCCTTCCATCCCCAACCCTTCTCTGAGCTTCCTTCTGGGTAAAACACAGGCCCCTTTTACACCACTGACACAGAAGATGGCGTAGGATGCCACCACTTCACGTAACCAATGAGGCGCTGCTCATTTCTATCGTCCTCCTGAGACAGCCAAGAGGTGCCGATGCTCCTGATTTTCTCTAAACAACCCTAGGTTTCTCAGTCACGTTCCCACTGTCTCTGGCCAATTTCCACCTTCCCAGGTGATAAGTTGTTCCTCGGTTTCTTGTTGTGTCCTCATCAATGAGGACTGTACTCATCTGTATCAATGAGGAATCTGAATCAACTGTATCAATGAGGAATGTACTGCCGTTAAAGACAACAAAAAATCCTTTTACAAATATATCAACGCGAAACGGAGGACTAAGGAGAATCTCCATCCTTTACTGGATGCGAAGGGAAACCTGGTTACTAAGGATGAGGAAAAGGCTGAGGTGCTTAATGCCGCCTTTGCCTCAGTCTTTAGCGGCAATACCGGTTGTTCTCTGGATACCCAGTGCCTTGAGCTGGTGGAAGGGGACGGGGAGCAGGACGTGGCCTTCGCTATCCATGAGGAAATGGTTGGCGACCTGCTACGGAGCTTGGATGTGCGCAAGTCGATGGGGCCGGATGGGATGCACCCGAGGGTACTGAAAGAACTGGCGGAGGAGCTGGCCGAGCCGCTTACCATCATTTATCGGCAGTCCTGGCTATCGGGGGAGGTCCCAGTTGACTGGCGGCTAGCCAATGTGACGCCCATCTATAAGAAGGGCCGGAGGGCAGACCCGGGGAACTATAGGCCTGTCAGTTTGACCTCAGTGCCAGGAAAGCTCATGGAGCAGATTATCTTGAGGGTCATCACGCGGCACTTGCAGGGCAAGCAGGCGATCAGGCCCAGTCAGCATGGGTTTATGAAAGGCAGGTCCTGCTTGACGAACCTGATCTCCTTCTATGACCAAGTGACGCGCTTGGTGGATGAGGGAAAGGCTGTGGATGTGGTTTACCTTGACCTCAGTAAGGCTTTTGACACAGTTCCCCACAACATTCTCCTCAAGAAACTGGCTGCTCGGGGCTTGGACTGGCGTACGCTTCGCTGGGTTAGAAACTGGCTGGATAGCCGGGCTCAGAGAGTTGTGGTGAATGGAGTCAAATCTGGTTGGAGGCCGGTCACTAGTGGTGTCCCCCAGGGCTCAGTACTGGGGCCGGTCCTCTTTAATATCTTTATCGATGATCTGGATGAGGGCGTCCAGTGCACCCTCAGTAAGTTTGCAGATGACACCAAGCTAAGTGCGTGTGTCGATCTGCTCGAGGGCAGGAAGGCTCTGCAGGAGGATCTGGATAGGCTGGAGCGATGGGCTGAGGTCAACTGTATGAAGTTCAACAAGGCCAAGTGCCGGGTCCTGCACCTGGGGCGCAACAACCCCAAGCAGAGCTACAGGCTGGGAGATGAGTGGCTGGAAAGCTGCCTGGCCGAGAGGGACCTGGGAGTATTGGTTGATAGTCGGCTGAATATGAGCCAGCAGTGTGCCCAGGTGGCCAAGAAGGCCAACAGCATCCTGGCCTGCATAAGAAGCAGTGTGGCCAGCAGGTCTAGGGAAGTGATTGTGCCCCTGTACTCGGCTCTGGTGAGGCCGCACCTCGAGTACTGTGTTCAGTTTTGGGCCCCTCGCTACAGAAAGGACATGGACGTGCTCGAGCGAGTCCAGAGAAGGGCGACCAAGCTGGTGAGGGGTCTGGAGAACAAGTCTTACGAGGAGCGGCTGAGGGAGCTGGGCTTGTTCAGCCTGGAGAAGAGGAGGCTCAGGGGCGACCTTATCGCTCTCTACAGTTACCTTAAAGGAGGCTGTAAAGAGGTGGGGGTTGGTCTGTTCTCCTACGTGCCTGGTGACAGGACGAGGGGGAATGGGCGAAAGTTGCGACAGGGGAGTTTTAGGTTGGATGTTAGGAAGTACTTCTTTACCGAAAGGGTTATTAAGCATTGGAACGGGCTGCCCAGGGAGGTGGTGGAGTCACCATCCCTGGAGGTCTTTAAAAGACGTTTAGATGTAGAGCTTAGCGATACGGTTTAGTGGAGTACTTAGTGTTAGGTCGGAGGTTGGACTCGATGATCTTGAGGTCTCTTCCAACCTAGAAATCTGTGATACTGTAATGGTGGAACGCAAAAAGCAATGCAACTTTCCAAGACTCCTTTGGGAGAATTAGAAAGCAGGTATTCTTTATTAACAGCGCTGGGTATGTGGGGGATAATTCCACCCAACACGTACACCTAAGCAAGACAAGGAGTACTTATTCATGGTATGGTGATATCCGTATTCATGCAGTTTGCAAGAAAGGGCAGGATTTATGCTAATGGTTTCTCAGACCTAATTATCATATTGCCCCTCCTACTATCGCAGGCGCAGTAACCTCTGGTGGTCGCACTTTGGGGGCTTTCTGAGAAGGGCTCATAGTTTTTTTCATCTTGTACTTCGTTCCGTTTTGCACATGCTCAGTCATTGTTTAACTGCTTCAGCACTTTTGATCTTTTATAAACTCAGCTAGCTTAATTGTTTTAAGTTCTACTTTGGGCACCGTGTTCCTTCCTCAGCCTGGATTTTATGCATACAGCTGGATCTTCTTATCACGCGAGGCCGATACAACAACTGAGCAATATAAAACTTTGTGGCTGCTCCCATCCCCAACACTTTCCCATTCCCATGACGACTTCTCATCCCCCAAATGACTTCTCACCCCCAAGTCTCACTTGGGGACCCGCCACCCGCAGCCGCTCCCCATCAGGAGCAGACATCCCCAAACCAATCTGTGGCGCCGGCAGCGGGACAGGGCTGCGATCAGCCCCACCCGCTGACCGATGCAGGAATAAGTGAAGGCAGAGGCTTTGCAGGGTGGAAAAGTTGTAATTTATTCCTGGGGTAATTGTGGCTGCCACCCCCAGCCCGTCCCCAGGTGAGGCGTGGCCGCCTGCTCAGTTGCGGGGCCTGGCCTGCCGGCCCGCGTGGTCGCCAGACCCCGGCTCCTCCTGCTGGACCCGACGTAGCCACTCTATGTCCTCCGGGTTGTCGTACCACAGGGGCAGTGGCAGTCTGTGCCTGTCCTGCCCCAAGCGCCAGGAGCGGCTGCGGACAAGCTGTCGTGGTTCAAAGGGGCTGCGCTCCCTGCGCCTGGGCGAGGCGCTGCGGGAGCGGTAGCCTGAGGGGCTCCTCTGCCGCTGCTGCTGCTGCTGCTGCCGCCGCTCCAGCCGCGCGTCGCGTTGGAGTCTTCCGCGGGGTCGTCGGGCCAGGCGCACAACTCCAACGATGGGCCCGCGGCACAGCGGGCAGGTGTTTCTTTCTGCGGCCCAGGCCTGGATGCAATCCAGGCAGAAGGGGTGGCTGCAGGGGTCCACGCAAGCTGCGTTGGACAGCTGGTCCAAGCAGATGGGGCATGTCTCGTCCTCGGGGGCCTCCTCTGGCTGCTCCTGCTGCTGTGGCCGGCTCATGGTGCCTGCCGCCGCTGCGACGTGGAGCTGGTCGTCCTCTGGGGGAGGCTGCCTTGGTGGCAGGCGCTTAGCAGCAGCCTGGGGTCTTCAGCACCTCCCTTGCCTCGCGGGTCGCCGGCAGGACCTCAACGCCTCACGTGTCACCAGCGTGCCACCAGGAGGACTACTGCAGATAGAACCAGGAAGAAAATATTCTAGCAGCAAACAGACATTAGCTTTCTAGGTTCAACCAAGTTGTCTAGAGTACTGTAGCTGTCAACATTCCGTGTATGGATTGCAAACATTGCTATTAGAATGGCAAATATGCTTATGATCGGTTATACTTGGCAAGACTGCGCTTAGGACAGATGAGGTACATAGATGTCTGTAGGTTTGAGACCCTTACCGAAGGCCCTCGATGGCTCGCGTGCAACAAGAATGGCTTCACGTGTGCCTCTTGCAACACCTCCGCCTCTCTCTCTCCTTCCAGCCGTGGGACCTCGAGCTCTCGACCACCACCAGCCGGACTGGCCGCAGGCGCGCCGCTCAGGGCACTTATAGCCAGCCACCTTTTGTGAGGTCATAGGGTGACATCAGAAGGGTCTCGGGGTGTCCCTGATGGCAGCACTGACTTGACGGGAGTCTCAGGTATTTGAAGTGACACTTTATTCTTGATACCTTAGGGCCCACTCCTTGGCCCACTCCTGGGTTCGGTCTCTTCCGAGATGGCTTTTCTTAATTAGCCTGATACCGCTCTCCATGCTTGGCTCCTGTCAGCGTGGAGCAGCCATCTCACGTCAGCATTGTCTCACAACGGTCAGGTGACCTCTGTCAGTGCTGCCATCAGGGACACCCCGAGACCCTTCTGATGTCACCCTATGACCTCACAAAAGGTGGCTGGCTATAAGTGCCCTGAGCGGCGCGCCTGCGGCCAGTCCGGCTGGTGGTGGTCGAGAGCTCGAGGTCCCACGGCTGGAAGGAGAGAGAGAGGCGGAGGTGTTGCAAGAGGCACACGCGAAGCCATTCTTGTTGCACGCGAGCCATCGAGGGCCTTCGGTAAGGGTCTCAAATGTATAGACATCTATGTACCTCATCTGTCCTAAGCGCAGTCTTGCCAAGTATAACCGATCATAAGCATATTTGCCATTCTAATAGCAATGTTTGCAATCCATACACGGAATGTTGACAGCTACAGTACTCTAGACAACTTGGTTGAACCTAGAAAGCTAATGTCTGTTTGCTGCTAGAATATTTTCTTCCTGGTTCTATCTGCAGTAGTCCTCCTGGTGGCACGCTGGTGACACGTGAGGCGTTGAGGTCCTGCCGGCGACCCGCGAGGCAAGGGAGGTGCTGAAGACCCCAGGCTGCTGCTAAGCGCCTGCCACCAAGGCAGCCTCCCCCAGAGGACGACCAGCTCCACGTCGCAGCGGCGGCAGGCACCATGAGCCGGCCACAGCAGCAGGAGCAGCCAGAGGAGGCCCCCGAGGACGAGACATGCCCCATCTGCTTGGACCAGCTGTCCAACGCAGCTTGCGTGGACCCCTGCAGCCACCCCTTCTGCCTGGATTGCATCCAGGCCTGGGCCGCAGAAAGAAACACCTGCCCGCTGTGCCGCGGGCCCATCGTTGGAGTTGTGCGCCTGGCCCGACGACCCCGCGGAAGATTGCAACGCGACGCGCGGCTGGAGCGGCGGCAGCAGCAGCAGCAGCAGCGGCAGAGGAGCCCCTCAGGCTACCGCTCCCGCAGCGCCTCGCCCAGGCGCAGGGAGCGCAGCCCCTTTGAACCACGACAGCTTGTCCGCAGCCGCTCCTGGCGCTTGGGGCAGGACAGGCACAGACTGCCACTGCCCCTGTGGTACGACAACCCGGAGGACATAGAGTGGCTACGTCGGGTCCAGCAGGAGGAGCCGGGGTCTGGCGACCACGCGGGCCGGCAGGCCAGGCCCCGCAACTGAGCAGGCGGCCACGCCTCACCTGGGGACGGGCTGGGGGTGGCAGCCACAATTACCCCAGGAATAAATTACAACTTTTCCACCCTGCAAAGCCTCTGCCTTCACTTATTCCTGCATCGGTCAGAAGGGGGGGGAGGGGCGGGGGAGGGGTGCTGAACGCAGCCCTCTCCTGCTGCCTGCGCCACAGATTGGTTTGGGGATGTCTGCTCCTGATGGGGAGTGGCTGCGGGTGGCGGGTCCCCAAGTGAGACTTGGGGGTGAGAAGTCATTTGGGGGATGAGAAGTCAACATGGGAATGGGAAAGCGTTGGGGATGGGAGCAGCTGCAAAGGTGACCTGGCCCGACTGGGACAAAGGCTGACAGCAAAAGCCTCCTAAAAGCCTGCCAGAAGAGAATGCCTGCCAGCTGGGAACCGGGCCTGGCAACCTGCAGCATCCTTGGAAGGCGCTGCTGGCCTCCTGCAAGTGCAGCCTAAGGGTACCTAAGAACCAGAGACTTCCTGAAGACACCACCACCAAGGGCAAAAGCAAGGAACTACAAGAGCAACGGACTGTCTGAGAAGGAGGAACGGCTCTGGGAAAGGTGTCCTTCTCAGAGACTAGGAAGCATCGGTGTCTATCGCTTGTCTCAGGTGAAACACAGAAATTAGCAGCGGCTTTTGGCTGCTCTAAGGAGGTGGTGTCCTCTGCCCTCTTCTGTCTCTCTTGATAGAAAAAGGACTCCTTTTCGACCCAAAATGGAGCGCCTCTCTCCCTCAGAACTTCCTGTGCTGCACAAATTGTTCTTGCCTACACGACATCCTAAATCCATTGAACCTTTGCTGGGGATGCCCGGCTGACTCCCAACTCTTTGACAGGAGTCTCACGTCTTTGCAGTGACACTTTGTTCTTGATTCCTTGGGGCCCACTCCTGGGTTCGGTGTTGCGAGATGGCTTTTCTTAATTAGCCTCATACCTCTCCCCATGCTTGCCTTGAATCACAGAACATTGCCTAGTGGTGGTCTGTGGCCATGTGTAATAAAGAGAACTTTTCGGCAAAGAAGGCCTCCGTGTCCTTGTGTATTGCAGCATCCTACCAACTCCCACTTGCCATCTCTCTACAGCTGCAGGGTGGGGGCATCCCTGAAGGGGTCAACCCTCCGGAAGGTCACGGCATGAACTTCACTGTTGTCAGAAGCGGGATTCCGTAAAATGCGCGCTCAGGGATGCTTTTGAGGAGCTGCCGGGAAGTGCACGAGGCTGTCCTGGTTTCAGCTGGGACAGAGTTCCTTGTCTTCCCAGTAGCTGGTATGGAGCTGGGTTCTGGATTTCGGATGACAGTGATGCTGATAACACGCCGATCTTTCAGTTGTTGCAGAGCACTGCTTACACAGAGTCAAGGACGTTCCAGCTGCCCATAGCGCCCTGGAGCCAGGAGGCTGCGGGTGCACCACGAGCTGGGAGGGGACGCAGCCAGGACAGCTGGCCCAAACCGGCCAGAGCCATGTCCCATACCGCATGGGGTCGTGCTGAAGACTGGGACTGAGCGGGTTGGCCGGAGTGTGGCTGCCACCGCGCGGGGTCTGTCTGGGCGTCATCACTCAGTGGGCAGTGAGAATTGTATTGTGCATCGCTGTGCATTCATCCTGGAGGAGAGAAGGTTCGGGGGGATCATAGCAATGTCTAGACATCCCCAAAGGCAGGATGCAAAGAAGACGGAGCCAGGCTCTGTAGTGGGTTTACGTGGCAAGGTTTTGGTAGCAGGGGGCCATAGGGGTGGCTTCTGTGAGAAGGATCTAGAAGCTGCCCCATGTTTCGTAAGGGCCCCACTGCCGACCAGAGCTGAGCCAATAACCGATGTTCTTTTGCGCCTCAGTGAGAGCAGATTTAAGACAGAGAAAAAAAAAACGCTGCGCCACACAGCAGCTGGGAGAGTGAGAGGAGTGAGGAACAGCCTTGCAGGCGCCAAGGTCAGTGAAGAAGGAGGGGGAGAGGTGCTCCAGGTGCCGGAGCAGAAGTCCCCTGCGGCCTGTGGTGAGGACCATGGTGAAGCAGGCTGTCCCCCTGCAGCCCATGGAGTGCCACGGTGGAGCAGGGTTCCACGCTGCAGCCCATGGAGGAGACCACGGCGGAGCAGGTGGACCTGCACTGACGGAGGCTGCGGCCTGTGGAGGACCCCTGCTGGAGCAGATTCCGGGCCGGACCTGTAGCCTGTGGAGAGGAGACCCCGCAGGAGCAGGGGGTCTGGGGGGAGCTGCTGCCCATGGGGGAGCCAGGTTGGAGCAGTTTGCTCCTGACGGATGGACCCCGTGGTACGGACCCATATCTGGAGCAGTTCTTGAAGAGCTGCTGCCTGTGGGCAGCCCACGCCGGATCAGTTCAGCAAGGACTGCATCCCGTGGGAGGGACCCCACAGCACAGGGGACGAGAGCGACCGAGTAGGAGCGGCAGAGAAGAAGCACTGTAGACTGACCATAACCCCCATTCCCCTGTGCCACTCGGGGGGGGGGGGGGGGGGAAGGTGCTTTTGGTTTCTTTCCTTTGTTTCTCACTTCTCTAGCTCGTTAGTAACAAGCAATAAATCTTACTGTCTCCCTATGCTCAGTCTGTTTTGCCCGTCACGATAATTACTGTGCGATCTCCTTGTCCTTATCTCAACCCTTTTCATCATATTTTCTCCCCATTCCTCTTTGAGGAGGGAGAGTGAGAGAGCGGTTGTGGTGGAGCTTGGCCGCCCACCCGAGTAAAACCACCACAGGCTCTTGTCAGCGGTGCCCAGCGGCCGTACGGCTCTACGTGGCCCTGCTTCAGCAGGGGGGTTGGAGCAGATGACCTCCAGAGGTCCCTTCCATCCCCAACCCTTCTCTGAGCTTCCTTCTGGGTAAAACACAGGCCCCTTTTACACCACTGACACAGAAGATGGCGTAGGATGCCACCACTTCACGTAACCAATGAGGCGCTGCTCATTTCTATCGTCCTCCTGAGACAGCCAAGAGGTGCCGATGCTCCTGATTTTCTCTAAACAACCCTAGGTTTCTCAGTCACGTTCCCACTGTCTCTGGCCAATTTCCACCTTCCCAGGTGATAAGTTGTTCCTCGGTTTCTTGTTGTGTCCTCATCAATGAGGACTGTACTCATCTGTATCAATGAGGAATCTGAATCAACTGTATCAATGAGGAATGTACTGCCGTTAAAGACAACAAAAAATCCTTTTACAAATATATCAACGCGAAACGGAGGACTAAGGAGAATCTCCATCCTTTACTGGATGCGAAGGGAAACCTGGTTACTAAGGATGAGGAAAAGGCTGAGGTGCTTAATGCCGCCTTTGCCTCAGTCTTTAGCGGCAATACCGGTTGTTCTCTGGATACCCAGTGCCTTGAGCTGGTGGAAGGGGACGGGGAGCAGGACGTGGCCTTCGCTATCCATGAGGAAATGGTTGGCGACCTGCTACGGAGCTTGGATGTGCGCAAGTCGATGGGGCCGGATGGGATGCACCCGAGGGTACTGAAAGAACTGGCGGAGGAGCTGGCCGAGCCGCTTACCATCATTTATCGGCAGTCCTGGCTATCGGGGGAGGTCCCAGTTGACTGGCGGCTAGCCAATGTGACGCCCATCTATAAGAAGGGCCGGAGGGCAGACCCGGGGAACTATAGGCCTGTCAGTTTGACCTCAGTGCCAGGAAAGCTCATGGAGCAGATTATCTTGAGGGTCATCACGCGGCACTTGCAGGGCAAGCAGGCGATCAGGCCCAGTCAGCATGGGTTTATGAAAGGCAGGTCCTGCTTGACGAACCTGATCTCCTTCTATGACCAAGTGACGCGCTTGGTGGATGAGGGAAAGGCTGTGGATGTGGTTTACCTTGACCTCAGTAAGGCTTTTGACACAGTTCCCCACAACATTCTCCTCAAGAAACTGGCTGCTCGGGGCTTGGACTGGCGTACGCTTCGCTGGGTTAGAAACTGGCTGGATAGCCGGGCTCAGAGAGTTGTGGTGAATGGAGTCAAATCTGGTTGGAGGCCGGTCACTAGTGGTGTCCCCCAGGGCTCGGTACTGGGGCCGGTCCTCTTTAATATCTTTATCGATGATCTGGATGAGGGCGTCCAGTGCACCCTCAGTAAGTTTGCAGATGACACCAAGCTAAGTGCGTGTGTCGATCTGCTCGAGGGCAGGAAGGCTCTGCAGGAGGATCTGGATAGGCTGGAGCGATGGGCTGAGGTCAACTGTATGAAGTTCAACAAGGCCAAGTGCCGGGTCCTGCACCTGGGGCGCAACAACCCCAAGCAGAGCTACAGGCTGGGAGATGAGTGGCTGGAAAGCTGCCTGGCCGAGAGGGACCTGGGAGTATTGGTTGATAGTCGGCTGAATATGAGCCAGCAGTGTGCCCAGGTGGCCAAGAAGGCCAACAGCATCCTGGCCTGCATAAGAAGCAGTGTGGCCAGCAGGTCTAGGGAAGTGATTGTGCCCCTGTACTCGGCTCTGGTGAGGCCGCACCTCGAGTACTGTGTTCAGTTTTGGGCCCCTCGCTACAGAAAGGACATGGACGTGCTCGAGCGAGTCCAGAGAAGGGCGACCAAGCTGGTGAGGGGTCTGGAGAACAAGTCTTACGAGGAGCGGCTGAGGGAGCTGGGCTTGTTCAGCCTGGAGAAGAGGAGGCTCAGGGGCGACCTTATCGCTCTCTACAGTTACCTTAAAGGAGGCTGTAAAGAGGTGGGGGTTGGTCTGTTCTCCTACGTGCCTGGTGACAGGACGAGGGGGAATGGGCGAAAGTTGCGACAGGGGAGTTTTAGGTTGGATGTTAGGAAGTACTTCTTTACCGAAAGGGTTATTAAGCATTGGAACGGGCTGCCCAGGGAGGTGGTGGAGTCACCATCCCTGGAGGTCTTTAAAAGACGTTTAGATGTAGAGCTTAGCGATACGGTTTAGTGGAGTACTTAGTGTTAGGTCGGAGGTTGGACTCGATGATCTTGAGGTCTCTTCCAACCTAGAAATCTGTGATACTGTAATGGTGGAACGCAAAAAGCAATGCAACTTTCCAAGACTCCTTTGGGAGAATTAGAAAGCAGGTATTCTTTATTAACAGCGCTGGGTATGTGGGGGATAATTCCACCCAACACGTACACCTAAGCAAGACAAGGAGTACTTATTCATGGTATGGTGATATCCGTATTCATGCAGTTTGCAAGAAAGGGCAGGATTTATGCTAATGGTTTCTCAGACCTAATTATCATATTGCCCCTCCTACTATCGCAGGCGCAGTAACCTCTGGTGGTCGCACTTTGGGGGCTTTCTGAGAAGGGCTCATAGTTTTTTTCATCTTGTACTTCGTTCCGTTTTGCACATGCTCAGTCATTGTTTAACTGCTTCAGCACTTTTGATCTTTTATAAACTCAGCTAGCTTAATTGTTTTAAGTTCTACTTTGGGCACCGTGTTCCTTCCTCAGCCTGGATTTTATGCATACAGCTGGATCTTCTTATCACGCGAGGCCGATACAACAACTGAGCAATATAAAACTTTGTGGCTGCTCCCATCCCCAACACTTTCCCATTCCCATGACGACTTCTCATCCCCCAAATGACTTCTCACCCCCAAGTCTCACTTGGGGACCCGCCACCCGCAGCCGCTCCCCATCAGGAGCAGACATCCCCAAACCAATCTGTGGCGCCGGCAGCGGGACAGGGCTGCGATCAGCCCCACCCGCTGACCGATGCAGGAATAAGTGAAGGCAGAGGCTTTGCAGGGTGGAAAAGTTGTAATTTATTCCTGGGGTAATTGTGGCTGCCACCCCCAGCCCGTCCCCAGGTGAGGCGTGGCCGCCTGCTCAGTTGCGGGGCCTGGCCTGCCGGCCCGCGTGGTCGCCAGACCCCGGCTCCTCCTGCTGGACCCGACGTAGCCACTCTATGTCCTCCGGGTTGTCGTACCACAGGGGCAGTGGCAGTCTGTGCCTGTCCTGCCCCAAGCGCCAGGAGCGGCTGCGGACAAGCTGTCGTGGTTCAAAGGGGCTGCGCTCCCTGCGCCTGGGCGAGGCGCTGCGGGAGCGGTAGCCTGAGGGGCTCCTCTGCCGCTGCTGCTGCTGCTGCTGCCGCCGCTCCAGCCGCGCGTCGCGTTGGAGTCTTCCGCGGGGTCGTCGGGCCAGGCGCACAACTCCAACGATGGGCCCGCGGCACAGCGGGCAGGTGTTTCTTTCTGCGGCCCAGGCCTGGATGCAATCCAGGCAGAAGGGGTGGCTGCAGGGGTCCACGCAAGCTGCGTTGGACAGCTGGTCCAAGCAGATGGGGCATGTCTCGTCCTCGGGGGCCTCCTCTGGCTGCTCCTGCTGCTGTGGCCGGCTCATGGTGCCTGCCGCCGCTGCGACGTGGAGCTGGTCGTCCTCTGGGGGAGGCTGCCTTGGTGGCAGGCGCTTAGCAGCAGCCTGGGGTCTTCAGCACCTCCCTTGCCTCGCGGGTCGCCGGCAGGACCTCAACGCCTCACGTGTCACCAGCGTGCCACCAGGAGGACTACTGCAGATAGAACCAGGAAGAAAATATTCTAGCAGCAAACAGACATTAGCTTTCTAGGTTCAACCAAGTTGTCTAGAGTACTGTAGCTGTCAACATTCCGTGTATGGATTGCAAACATTGCTATTAGAATGGCAAATATGCTTATGATCGGTTATACTTGGCAAGACTGCGCTTAGGACAGATGAGGTACATAGATGTCTGTAGGTTTGAGACCCTTACCGAAGGCCCTCGATGGCTCGCGTGCAACAAGAATGGCTTCGCGTGTGCCTCTTGCAACACCTCCGCCTCTCTCTCTCCTTCCAGCCGTGGGACCTCGAGCTCTCGACCACCACCAGCCGGACTGGCCGCAGGCGCGCCGCTCAGGGCACTTATAGCCAGCCACCTTTTGTGAGGTCATAGGGTGACATCAGAAGGGTCTCGGGGTGTCCCTGATGGCAGCACTGACTTGACGGGAGTCTCAGGTATTTGAAGTGACACTTTATTCTTGATACCTTAGGGCCCACTCCTTGGCCCACTCCTGGGTTCGGTCTCTTCCGAGATGGCTTTTCTTAATTAGCCTGATACCGCTCTCCATGCTTGGCTCCTGTCAGCGTGGAGCAGCCATCTCACGTCAGCATTGTCTCACAACGGTCAGGTGACCTCTGTCAGTGCTGCCATCAGGGACACCCCGAGACCCTTCTGATGTCACCCTATGACCTCACAAAAGGTGGCTGGCTATAAGTGCCCTGAGCGGCGCGCCTGCGGCCAGTCCGGCTGGTGGTAGTCGAGAGCTCGAGGTCCCACGGCTGGAAGGAGAGAGAGAGGCGGAGGTGTTGCAAGAGGCACACGCGAAGCCATTCTTGTTGCACGCGAGCCATCGAGGGCCTTCGGTAAGGGTCTCAAATGTATAGACATCTATGTACCTCATCTGTCCTAAGCGCAGTCTTGCCAAGTATAACCGATCATAAGCATATTTGCCATTCTAATAGCAATGTTTGCAATCCATACACGGAATGTTGACAGCTACAGTACTCTAGACAACTTGGTTGAACCTAGAAAGCTAATGTCTGTTTGCTGCTAGAATATTTTCTTCCTGGTTCTATCTGCAGTAGTCCTCCTGGTGGCACGCTGGTGACACGTGAGGCGTTGAGGTCCTGCCGGCGACCCGCGAGGCAAGGGAGGTGCTGAAGACCCCAGGCTGCTGCTAAGCGCCTGCCACCAAGGCAGCCTCCCCCAGAGGACGACCAGCTCCACGTCGCAGCGGCGGCAGGCACCATGAGCCGGCCACAGCAGCAGGAGCAGCCAGAGGAGGCCCCCGAGGACGAGACATGCCCCATCTGCTTGGACCAGCTGTCCAACGCAGCTTGCGTGGACCCCTGCAGCCACCCCTTCTGCCTGGATTGCATCCAGGCCTGGGCCGCAGAAAGAAACACCTGCCCGCTGTGCCGCGGGCCCATCGTTGGAGTTGTGCGCCTGGCCCGACGACCCCGCGGAAGATTGCAACGCGACGCGCGGCTGGAGCGGCGGCAGCAGCAGCAGCAGCAGCGGCAGAGGAGCCCCTCAGGCTACCGCTCCCGCAGCGCCTCGCCCAGGCGCAGGGAGCGCAGCCCCTTTGAACCACGACAGCTTGTCCGCAGCCGCTCCTGGCGCTTGGGGCAGGACAGGCACAGACTGCCACTGCCCCTGTGGTACGACAACCCGGAGGACATAGAGTGGCTACGTCGGGTCCAGCAGGAGGAGCCGGGGTCTGGCGACCACGCGGGCCGGCAGGCCAGGCCCCGCAACTGAGCAGGCGGCCACGCCTCACCTGGGGACGGGCTGGGGGTGGCAGCCACAATTACCCCAGGAATAAATTACAACTTTTCCACCCTGCAAAGCCTCTGCCTTCGCTTATTCCTGCATCGGTCAGAAGGGGGGGGAGGGGCGGGGGAGGGGTGCTGAACGCAGCCCTCTCCTGCTGCCTGCGCCACAGATTGGTTTGGGGATGTCTGCTCCTGATGGGGAGTGGCTGCGGGTGGCGGGTCCCCAAGTGAGACTTGGGGGTGAGAAGTCATTTGGGGGATGAGAAGTCAACATGGGAATGGGAAAGCGTTGGGGATGGGAGCAGCTGCAAAGGTGACCTGGCCCGACTGGGACAAAGGCTGACAGCAAAAGCCTCCTAAAAGCCTGCCAGAAGAGAATGCCTGCCAGCTGGGAACCGGGCCTGGCAACCTGCAGCATCCTTGGAAGGCGCTGCTGGCCTCCTGCAAGTGCAGCCTAAGGGTACCTAAGAACCAGAGACTTCCTGAAGACACCACCACCAAGGGCAAAAGCAAGGAACTACAAGAGCAACGGACTGTCTGAGAAGGAGGAACGGCTCTGGGAAAGGTGTCCTTCTCAGAGACTAGGAAGCATCGGTGTCTATCGCTTGTCTCAGGTGAAACACAGAAATTAGCAGCGGCTTTTGGCTGCTCTAAGGAGGTGGTGTCCTCTGCCCTCTTCTGTCTCTCTTGATAGAAAAAGGACTCCTTTTCGACCCAAAATGGAGCGCCTCTCTCCCTCAGAACTTCCTGTGCTGCACAAATTGTTCTTGCCTACACGACATCCTAAATCCATTGAACCTTTGCTGGGGATGCCCGGCTGACTCCCAACTCTTTGACAGGAGTCTCACGTCTTTGCAGTGACACTTTGTTCTTGATTCCTTGGGGCCCACTCCTGGGTTCGGTGTTGCGAGATGGCTTTTCTTAATTAGCCTCATACCTCTCCCCATGCTTGCCTTGAATCACAGAACATTGCCTAGTGGTGGTCTGTGGCCATGTGTAATAAAGAGAACTTTTCGGCAAAGAAGGCCTCCGTGTCCTTGTGTATTGCAGCATCCTACCAACTCCCACTTGCCATCTCTCTACAGCTGCAGGGTGGGGGCATCCCTGAAGGGGTCAACCCTCCGGAAGGTCACGGCATGAACTTCACTGTTGTCAGAAGCGGGATTCCGTAAAATGCGCGCTCAGGGATGCTTTTGAGGAGCTGCCGGGAAGTGCACGAGGCTGTCCTGGTTTCAGCTGGGACAGAGTTCCTTGTCTTCCCAGTAGCTGGTATGGAGCTGGGTTCTGGATTTCGGATGACAGTGATGCTGATAACACGCCGATCTTTCAGTTGTTGCAGAGCACTGCTTACACAGAGTCAAGGACGTTCCAGCTGCCCATAGCGCCCTGGAGCCAGGAGGCTGCGGGTGCACCACGAGCTGGGAGGGGACGCAGCCAGGACAGCTGGCCCAAACCGGCCAGAGCCATGTCCCATACCGCATGGGGTCGTGCTGAAGACTGGGACTGAGCGGGTTGGCCGGAGTGTGGCTGCCACCGCGCGGGGTCTGTCTGGGCGTCATCACTCAGTGGGCAGTGAGAATTGTATTGTGCATCGCTGTGCATTCATCCTGGAGGAGAGAAGGTTCGGGGGGATCATAGCAATGTCTAGACATCCCCAAAGGCAGGATGCAAAGAAGACGGAGCCAGGCTCTGTAGTGGGTTTACGTGGCAAGGTTTTGGTAGCAGGGGGCCATAGGGGTGGCTTCTGTGAGAAGGATCTAGAAGCTGCCCCATGTTTCGTAAGGGCCCCACTGCCGACCAGAGCTGAGCCAATAACCGATGTTCTTTTGCGCCTCAGTGAGAGCAGATTTAAGACAGAGAAAAAAAAAACGCTGCGCCACACAGCAGCTGGGAGAGTGAGAGGAGTGAGGAACAGCCTTGCAGGCGCCAAGGTCAGTGAAGAAGGAGGGGGAGAGGTGCTCCAGGTGCCGGAGCAGAAGTCCCCTGCGGCCTGTGGTGAGGACCATGGTGAAGCAGGCTGTCCCCCTGCAGCCCATGGAGTGCCACGGTGGAGCAGGGTTCCACGCTGCAGCCCATGGAGGAGACCACGGCGGAGCAGGTGGACCTGCACTGACGGAGGCTGCGGCCTGTGGAGGACCCCTGCTGGAGCAGATTCCGGGCCGGACCTGTAGCCTGTGGAGAGGAGACCCCGCAGGAGCAGGGGGTCTGGGGGGAGCTGCTGCCCATGGGGGAGCCAGGTTGGAGCAGTTTGCTCCTGACGGATGGACCCCGTGGTACGGACCCATATCTGGAGCAGTTCTTGAAGAGCTGCTGCCTGTGGGCAGCCCACGCCGGATCAGTTCAGCAAGGACTGCATCCCGTGGGAGGGACCCCACAGCACAGGGGACGAGAGCGACCGAGTAGGAGCGGCAGAGAAGAAGCACTGTAGACTGACCATAACCCCCATTCCCCTGTGCCACTCGGGGGGGGGGGGGGGGGGAAGGTGCTTTTGGTTTCTTTCCTTTGTTTCTCACTTCTCTAGCTCGTTAGTAACAAGCAATAAATCTTACTGTCTCCCTATGCTCAGTCTGTTTTGCCCGTCACGATAATTACTGTGCGATCTCCTTGTCCTTATCTCAACCCTTTTCATCATATTTTCTCCCCATTCCTCTTTGAGGAGGGAGAGTGAGAGAGCGGTTGTGGTGGAGCTTGGCCGCCCACCCGAGTAAAACCACCACAGGCTCTTGTCAGCGGTGCCCAGCGGCCGTACGGCTCTACGTGGCCCTGCTTCAGCAGGGGGGTTGGAGCAGATGACCTCCAGAGGTCCCTTCCATCCCCAACCCTTCTCTGAGCTTCCTTCTGGGTAAAACACAGGCCCCTTTTACACCACTGACACAGAAGATGGCGTAGGATGCCACCACTTCACGTAACCAATGAGGCGCTGCTCATTTCTATCGTCCTCCTGAGACAGCCAAGAGGTGCCGATGCTCCTGATTTTCTCTAAACAACCCTAGGTTTCTCAGTCACGTTCCCACTGTCTCTGGCCAATTTCCACCTTCCCAGGTGATAAGTTGTTCCTCGGTTTCTTGTTGTGTCCTCATCAATGAGGACTGTACTCATCTGTATCAATGAGGAATCTGAATCAACTGTATCAATGAGGAATGTACTGCCGTTAAAGACAACAAAAAATCCTTTTACAAATATATCAACGCGAAACGGAGGACTAAGGAGAATCTCCATCCTTTACTGGATGCGAAGGGAAACCTGGTTACTAAGGATGAGGAAAAGGCTGAGGTGCTTAATGCCGCCTTTGCCTCAGTCTTTAGCGGCAATACCGGTTGTTCTCTGGATACCCAGTGCCTTGAGCTGGTGGAAGGGGACGGGGAGCAGGACGTGGCCTTCGCTATCCATGAGGAAATGGTTGGCGACCTGCTACGGAGCTTGGATGTGCGCAAGTCGATGGGGCCGGATGGGATGCACCCGAGGGTACTGAAAGAACTGGCGGAGGAGCTGGCCGAGCCGCTTACCATCATTTATCGGCAGTCCTGGCTATCGGGGGAGGTCCCAGTTGACTGGCGGCTAGCCAATGTGACGCCCATCTATAAGAAGGGCCGGAGGGCAGACCCGGGGAACTATAGGCCTGTCAGTTTGACCTCAGTGCCAGGAAAGCTCATGGAGCAGATTATCTTGAGGGTCATCACGCGGCACTTGCAGGGCAAGCAGGCGATCAGGCCCAGTCAGCATGGGTTTATGAAAGGCAGGTCCTGCTTGACGAACCTGATCTCCTTCTATGACCAAGTGACGCGCTTGGTGGATGAGGGAAAGGCTGTGGATGTGGTTTACCTTGACCTCAGTAAGGCTTTTGACACAGTTCCCCACAACATTCTCCTCAAGAAACTGGCTGCTCGGGGCTTGGACTGGCGTACGCTTCGCTGGGTTAGAAACTGGCTGGATAGCCGGGCTCAGAGAGTTGTGGTGAATGGAGTCAAATCTGGTTGGAGGCCGGTCACTAGTGGTGTCCCCCAGGGCTCGGTACTGGGGCCGGTCCTCTTTAATATCTTTATCGATGATCTGGATGAGGGCGTCCAGTGCACCCTCAGTAAGTTTGCAGATGACACCAAGCTAAGTGCGTGTGTCGATCTGCTCGAGGGCAGGAAGGCTCTGCAGGAGGATCTGGATAGGCTGGAGCGATGGGCTGAGGTCAACTGTATGAAGTTCAACAAGGCCAAGTGCCGGGTCCTGCACCTGGGGCGCAACAACCCCAAGCAGAGCTACAGGCTGGGAGATGAGTGGCTGGAAAGCTGCCTGGCCGAGAGGGACCTGGGAGTATTGGTTGATAGTCGGCTGAATATGAGCCAGCAGTGTGCCCAGGTGGCCAAGAAGGCCAACAGCATCCTGGCCTGCATAAGAAGCAGTGTGGCCAGCAGGTCTAGGGAAGTGATTGTGCCCCTGTACTCGGCTCTGGTGAGGCCGCACCTCGAGTACTGTGTTCAGTTTTGGGCCCCTCGCTACAGAAAGGACATGGACGTGCTCGAGCGAGTCCAGAGAAGGGCGACCAAGCTGGTGAGGGGTCTGGAGAACAAGTCTTACGAGGAGCGGCTGAGGGAGCTGGGCTTGTTCAGCCTGGAGAAGAGGAGGCTCAGGGGCGACCTTATCGCTCTCTACAGTTACCTTAAAGGAGGCTGTAAAGAGGTGGGGGTTGGTCTGTTCTCCTACGTGCCTGGTGACAGGACGAGGGGGAATGGGCGAAAGTTGCGACAGGGGAGTTTTAGGTTGGATGTTAGGAAGTACTTCTTTACCGAAAGGGTTATTAAGCATTGGAACGGGCTGCCCAGGGAGGTGGTGGAGTCACCATCCCTGGAGGTCTTTAAAAGACGTTTAGATGTAGAGCTTAGCGATACGGTTTAGTGGAGTACTTAGTGTTAGGTCGGAGGTTGGACTCGATGATCTTGAGGTCTCTTCCAACCTAGAAATCTGTGATACTGTAATGGTGGAACGCAAAAAGCAATGCAACTTTCCAAGACTCCTTTGGGAGAATTAGAAAGCAGGTATTCTTTATTAACAGCGCTGGGTATGTGGGGGATAATTCCACCCAACACGTACACCTAAGCAAGACAAGGAGTACTTATTCATGGTATGGTGATATCCGTATTCATGCAGTTTGCAAGAAAGGGCAGGATTTATGCTAATGGTTTCTCAGACCTAATTATCATATTGCCCCTCCTACTATCGCAGGCGCAGTAACCTCTGGTGGTCGCACTTTGGGGGCTTTCTGAGAAGGGCTCATAGTTTTTTTCATCTTGTACTTCGTTCCGTTTTGCACATGCTCAGTCATTGTTTAACTGCTTCAGCACTTTTGATCTTTTATAAACTCAGCTAGCTTAATTGTTTTAAGTTCTACTTTGGGCACCGTGTTCCTTCCTCAGCCTGGATTTTATGCATACAGCTGGATCTTCTTATCACGCGAGGCCGATACAACAACTGAGCAATATAAAACTTTGTGGCTGCTCCCATCCCCAACGCTTTCCCATTCCCATGACGACTTCTCATCCCCCAAATGACTTCTCACCCCCAAGTCTCACTTGGGGACCCGCCACCCGCAGCCGCTCCCCATCAGGAGCAGACATCCCCAAACCAATCTGTGGCGCCGGCAGCGGGACAGGGCTGCGATCAGCCCCACCCGCTGACCGATGCAGGAATAAGTGAAGGCAGAGGCTTTGCAGGGTGGAAAAGTTGTAATTTATTCCTGGGGTAATTGTGGCTGCCACCCCCAGCCCGTCCCCAGGTGAGGCGTGGCCGCCTGCTCAGTTGCGGGGCCTGGCCTGCCGGCCCGCGTGGTCGCCAGACCCCGGCTCCTCCTGCTGGACCCGACGTAGCCACTCTATGTCCTCCGGGTTGTCGTACCACAGGGGCAGTGGCAGTCTGTGCCTGTCCTGCCCCAAGCGCCAGGAGCGGCTGCGGACAAGCTGTCGTGGTTCAAAGGGGCTGCGCTCCCTGCGCCTGGGCGAGGCGCTGCGGGAGCGGTAGCCTGAGGGGCTCCTCTGCCGCTGCTGCTGCTGCTGCTGCCGCCGCTCCAGCCGCGCGTCGCGTTGGAGTCTTCCGCGGGGTCGTCAGGCCAGGCGCACAACTCCAACGATGGGCCCGCGGCACAGCGGGCAGGTGTTTCTTTCTGCGGCCCAGGCCTGGATGCAATCCAGGCAGAAGGGGTGGCTGCAGGGGTCCACGCAAGCTGCGTTGGACAGCTGGTCCAAGCAGATGGGGCATGTCTCGTCCTCGGGGGCCTCCTCTGGCTGCTCCTGCTGCTGTGGCCGGCTCATGGTGCCTGCCGCCGCTGCGACGTGGAGCTGGTCGTCCTCTGGGGGAGGCTGCCTTGGTGGCAGGCGCTTAGCAGCAGCCTGGGGTCTTCAGCACCTCCCTTGCCTCGCGGGTCGCCGGCAGGACCTCAACGCCTCACGTGTCACCAGCGTGCCACCAGGAGGACTACTGCAGATAGAACCAGGAAGAAAATATTCTAGCAGCAAACAGACATTAGCTTTCTAGGTTCAACCAAGTTGTCTAGAGTACTGTAGCTGTCAACATTCCGTGTATGGATTGCAAACATTGCTATTAGAATGGCAAATATGCTTATGATCGGTTATACTTGGCAAGACTGCGCTTAGGACAGATGAGGTACATAGATGTCTGTAGGTTTGAGACCCTTACCGAAGGCCCTCGATGGCTCGCGTGCAACAAGAATGGCTTCGCGTGTGCCTCTTGCAACACCTCCGCCTCTCTCTCTCCTTCCAGCCGTGGGACCTCGAGCTCTCGACCACCACCAGCCGGACTGGCCGCAGGCGCGCCGCTCAGGGCACTTATAGCCAGCCACCTTTTGTGAGGTCATAGGGTGACATCAGAAGGGTCTCGGGGTGTCCCTGATGGCAGCACTGACTTGACGGGAGTCTCAGGTATTTGAAGTGACACTTTATTCTTGATACCTTAGGGCCCACTCCTTGGCCCACTCCTGGGTTCGGTCTCTTCCGAGATGGCTTTTCTTAATTAGCCTGATACCGCTCTCCATGCTTGGCTCCTGTCAGCGTGGAGCAGCCATCTCACGTCAGCATTGTCTCACAACGGTCAGGTGACCTCTGTCAGTGCTGCCATCAGGGACACCCCGAGACCCTTCTGATGTCACCCTATGACCTCACAAAAGGTGGCTGGCTATAAGTGCCCTGAGCGGCGCGCCTGCGGCCAGTCCGGCTGGTGGTGGTCGAGAGCTCGAGGTCCCACGGCTGGAAGGAGAGAGAGAGGCGGAGGTGTTGCAAGAGGCACACGCGAAGCCATTCTTGTTGCACGCGAGCCATCGAGGGCCTTCGGTAAGGGTCTCAAATGTATAGACATCTATGTACCTCATCTGTCCTAAGCGCAGTCTTGCCAAGTATAACCGATCATAAGCATATTTGCCATTCTAATAGCAATGTTTGCAATCCATACACGGAATGTTGACAGCTACAGTACTCTAGACAACTTGGTTGAACCTAGAAAGCTAATGTCTGTTTGCTGCTAGAATATTTTCTTCCTGGTTCTATCTGCAGTAGTCCTCCTGGTGGCACGCTGGTGACACGTGAGGCGTTGAGGTCCTGCCGGCGACCCGCGAGGCAAGGGAGGTGCTGAAGACCCCAGGCTGCTGCTAAGCGCCTGCCACCAAGGCAGCCTCCCCCAGAGGACGACCAGCTCCACGTCGCAGCGGCGGCAGGCACCATGAGCCGGCCACAGCAGCAGGAGCAGCCAGAGGAGGCCCCCGAGGACGAGACATGCCCCATCTGCTTGGACCAGCTGTCCAACGCAGCTTGCGTGGACCCCTGCAGCCACCCCTTCTGCCTGGATTGCATCCAGGCCTGGGCCGCAGAAAGAAACACCTGCCCGCTGTGCCGCGGGCCCATCGTTGGAGTTGTGCGCCTGGCCCGACGACCCCGCGGAAGATTGCAACGCGACGCGCGGCTGGAGCGGCGGCAGCAGCAGCAGCAGCAGCGGCAGAGGAGCCCCTCAGGCTACCGCTCCCGCAGCGCCTCGCCCAGGCGCAGGGAGCGCAGCCCCTTTGAACCACGACAGCTTGTCCGCAGCCGCTCCTGGCGCTTGGGGCAGGACAGGCACAGACTGCCACTGCCCCTGTGGTACGACAACCCGGAGGACATAGAGTGGCTACGTCGGGTCCAGCAGGAGGAGCCGGGGTCTGGCGACCACGCGGGCCGGCAGGCCAGGCCCCGCAACTGAGCAGGCGGCCACGCCTCACCTGGGGACGGGCTGGGGGTGGCAGCCACAATTACCCCAGGAATAAATTACAACTTTTCCACCCTGCAAAGCCTCTGCCTTCACTTATTCCTGCATCGGTCAGAAGGGGGGGGAGGGGCGGGGGAGGGGTGCTGAACGCAGCCCTCTCCTGCTGCCTGCGCCACAGATTGGTTTGGGGATGTCTGCTCCTGATGGGGAGTGGCTGCGGGTGGCGGGTCCCCAAGTGAGACTTGGGGGTGAGAAGTCATTTGGGGGATGAGAAGTCAACATGGGAATGGGAAAGCGTTGGGGATGGGAGCAGCTGCAAAGGTGACCTGGCCCGACTGGGACAAAGGCTGACAGCAAAAGCCTCCTAAAAGCCTGCCAGAAGAGAATGCCTGCCAGCTGGGAACCGGGCCTGGCAACCTGCAGCATCCTTGGAAGGCGCTGCTGGCCTCCTGCAAGTGCAGCCTAAGGGTACCTAAGAACCAGAGACTTCCTGAAGACACCACCACCAAGGGCAAAAGCAAGGAACTACAAGAGCAACGGACTGTCTGAGAAGGAGGAACGGCTCTGGGAAAGGTGTCCTTCTCAGAGACTAGGAAGCATCGGTGTCTATCGCTTGTCTCAGGTGAAACACAGAAATTAGCAGCGGCTTTTGGCTGCTCTAAGGAGGTGGTGTCCTCTGCCCTCTTCTGTCTCTCTTGATAGAAAAAGGACTCCTTTTCGACCCAAAATGGAGCGCCTCTCTCCCTCAGAACTTCCTGTGCTGCACAAATTGTTCTTGCCTACACGACATCCTAAATCCATTGAACCTTTGCTGGGGATGCCCGGCTGACTCCCAACTCTTTGACAGGAGTCTCACGTCTTTGCAGTGACACTTTGTTCTTGATTCCTTGGGGCCCACTCCTGGGTTCGGTGTTGCGAGATGGCTTTTCTTAATTAGCCTCATACCTCTCCCCATGCTTGCCTTGAATCACAGAACATTGCCTAGTGGTGGTCTGTGGCCATGTGTAATAAAGAGAACTTTTCGGCAAAGAAGGCCTCCGTGTCCTTGTGTATTGCAGCATCCTACCAACTCCCACTTGCCATCTCTCTACAGCTGCAGGGTGGGGGCATCCCTGAAGGGGTCAACCCTCCGGAAGGTCACGGCATGAACTTCACTGTTGTCAGAAGCGGGATTCCGTAAAATGCGCGCTCAGGGATGCTTTTGAGGAGCTGCCGGGAAGTGCACGAGGCTGTCCTGGTTTCAGCTGGGACAGAGTTCCTTGTCTTCCCAGTAGCTGGTATGGAGCTGGGTTCTGGATTTCGGATGACAGTGATGCTGATAACACGCCGATCTTTCAGTTGTTGCAGAGCACTGCTTACACAGAGTCAAGGACGTTCCAGCTGCCCATAGCGCCCTGGAGCCAGGAGGCTGCGGGTGCACCACGAGCTGGGAGGGGACGCAGCCAGGACAGCTGGCCCAAACCGGCCAGAGCCATGTCCCATACCGCATGGGGTCGTGCTGAAGACTGGGACTGAGCGGGTTGGCCGGAGTGTGGCTGCCACCGCGCGGGGTCTGTCTGGGCGTCATCACTCAGTGGGCAGTGAGAATTGTATTGTGCATCGCTGTGCATTCATCCTGGAGGAGAGAAGGTTCGGGGGGATCATAGCAATGTCTAGACATCCCCAAAGGCAGGATGCAAAGAAGACGGAGCCAGGCTCTGTAGTGGGTTTACGTGGCAAGGTTTTGGTAGCAGGGGGCCATAGGGGTGGCTTCTGTGAGAAGGATCTAGAAGCTGCCCCATGTTTCGTAAGGGCCCCACTGCCGACCAGAGCTGAGCCAATAACCGATGTTCTTTTGCGCCTCAGTGAGAGCAGATTTAAGACAGAGAAAAAAAAAACGCTGCGCCACACAGCAGCTGGGAGAGTGAGAGGAGTGAGGAACAGCCTTGCAGGCGCCAAGGTCAGTGAAGAAGGAGGGGGAGAGGTGCTCCAGGTGCCGGAGCAGAAGTCCCCTGTGGCCTGTGGTGAGGACCATGGTGAAGCAGGCTGTCCCCCTGCAGCCCATGGAGTGCCACGGTGGAGCAGGGTTCCACGCTGCAGCCCATGGAGGAGACCACGGCGGAGCAGGTGGACCTGCACTGACGGAGGCTGCGGCCTGTGGAGGACCCCTGCTGGAGCAGATTCCGGGCCGGACCTGTAGCCTGTGGAGAGGAGACCCCGCAGGAGCAGGGGGTCTGGGGGGAGCTGCTGCCCATGGGGGAGCCAGGTTGGAGCAGTTTGCTCCTGACGGATGGACCCCGTGGTACGGACCCATATCTGGAGCAGTTCTTGAAGAGCTGCTGCCTGTGGGCAGCCCACGCCGGATCAGTTCAGCAAGGACTGCATCCCGTGGGAGGGACCCCACAGCACAGGGGACGAGAGCGACCGAGTAGGAGCGGCAGAGAAGAAGCACTGTAGACTGACCATAACCCCCATTCCCCTGTGCCACTCGGGGGGGGGGGAAGGTGCTTTTGGTTTCTTTCCTTTGTTTCTCACTTCTCTAGCTCATTAGTAATAAGCAATAAATCTTACTGTCTCCCTATGCTCAGTCTGTTTTGCCCGTCACGATAATTACTGTGCGATCTCCTTGTCCTTATCTCAACCCTGGAGCCCTTTTCATCGTATTTTCTCCTCGTTCCACTTTGAGGAGGGAGAGTGAGAGAGCGGTTGTGGTGGAGCTTGGCCGCCCACCCGAGTAAAACCACCACAGCTTATTAGCATGCACAGAAAGTCCTTAAGATGCAGTGTCTAAACTGCTTTCAAATTCAATCCAGCTGTAGGTGGAAACATATGGTTTACATATGCAAACATCGCACCAGAAAGGCAGCTGGGGAACGGGGTGGCAGGAAGGCTGATCCCTGACCCAAGATCACCACAAGCAACACAGACCACCAGATATCCTTGTACAGATCCACCATTTGTTTACACCACAGCCATTCAAAGGAATGCCAAGAGTTAAAAATGTCGGTGCTCCATTAACTAGAACAATGTTTTGAAGTTTAAGCACCCAGAAAACAAAAAAAAATAAATAACAGTATAAATTCAGACAATGTATGACATTCAGCATCTAGATTGCTCACAAAAGCTTGTTAAGTGCCTAGAAATAGCAACAGAACTAGAACTAGAACTCAGTGCTTCACAGAAACATTTCACCATCTGCTGAACACTGAAATTCATTCCTCAGTGAAATGCAGCAGCCAGAGAATTCTGGTCAGTTGCCTACAAAATAATCCTTTTCATAGTTTACTTTGTGTAACTGCTCCAAATTCCTAGAGTATTCCATGTGTTTGAAAAGGGAAAAAAAAATAGTCAGCAAATGCTACTTGCTGGATCATCTGACACAACCAGCAGGATGAGACAGCTGTTAGACATCTAAGCATCCTGCGGTAGCTAGAATATTCCTCCTTTCAGAGAAAAGTCAAGGGATTTATGCCAGGGATGAAAGAAAAAAAAAAATAAAAAAATAAAACCAACAGATTAGGAAGCTTTGAGAGTCATTCTTCGAGGAGGGACAGCTGGTTGGTTTTATCTTGCATTGCTCTGGAAGGAGGTTCATCAACCAGCCTGTCTGAGGTAATGAGATGGAAGATGTATGTGTGTAAAGCACGAGCAGTTCAGTCCACACAGGCATACACATTTCCTTATCAAGGAGCAAGGATCCTACACACTAAGACTCTCCCCTTGCTGAAAAAACAAGAAGTTTGAGCCAACATCAAGACTGACCAGCCCCAGATAGCAAGCAAGAGCCAGCTGAAAGGAAGACATGGACTGCAGGCAACTGAGATCCCTCAGGGGACTCCGTGTCTCCTGGGCCAAAGAGAACCTGAAGTAACAGAAGCAGCCTCTGCTACAAGACTTTTGACTTCTGTCTTCCAAGCAAAATAATTATTTATTTATCTGAACAAAATGAAAACATGAGATTTCTAAAGAGATTGGGAGACCAGATTTTCAAACTGCCTTCTCTTAGAGGCAGAATTTCCATCAGTCTCTTGTAAAAAAACTGAACCAGTTTTCCAAACAAGGCGAATTACATTCCCCACGTACACCTGACTTAAGGAGAGGAAACCATTCATTTTTAAGAGGAGTAAAACCACTGCCAGCTGGCAGCATATGTAAAGAAATACCCATTACACAGAGAGAGGCAATTTGGATGTCAATTATTAATCACTTCAGAATTAAAACACTGTGCATATTGTGGCAAAAAACAAACCGCGGTTTGATCTATTGCTCCAAAATAGCCAGGTCAGTGTTGGGGCCCATCCTCTTTAATATCTTTATTGATGATGTGGACGAGGGAATTGAGTGCACCCTCACCAAGTCTGCAGATGACACCAAGCTTGGGGGAAGTGTTGATCTGTCAGAGGGTAGGAAGGCCCTGCACAGGGACCTGGACAGGATGGGTCGATGGGCAGAGGCCAATGGGATGAGGTTCAACACGGCCAAGTGCCGGGTCCTGCACTTTGGTCACAGCAACCCCGTGCAGTGCTACAGGCTTGGGGCAGAGTGACTGGAAAGCTGTGCAGAGGAAAGGATCTGGGGGTGCTGGCTGATGCTCGCCTGAACATGAGCCAGCAGTGTGCCCAGGTGGCTAAGAAGGCCAACGGCATCCTGGCTTGTATCAGGAATAGTGCAGCCAGCAGGAGCAGGGAGGTGATCGTCCCCCTATACTCTGCTCTGGTGAGGCCGCACCTCGAGTGCTGTGTTCAGTTTTAGGGCCCTCACTACAAGAAGGACATCGAGGTCCTGAAGTGTGTCCAGAGAAGGGCTACAAAGCTGATGAAGGGCCTGGAACACAAGTCCTGTGAGGAGTGGCTGAGGGAACTGGGGTTGTTTAGTCTGGAGAAGAGGAGGCTCAGGGGAGACCTTAGCACTCACTACAACTACCTCTAAGGAGGTTATAGCAGAGTGGGGATTGGTCTCTTCTTCCAAGCAACAGAGATAGAACAAGAGGAAATAGACTCAAAGTTGTGCAGGGGAGGTTTGGGTTGTATATAAAAATTCTTCACTGAAGGGGTTGTGAGGCATTGGAGTAGGCTGCCCAGGGAAGTAATTGAGTCTTCATCCTTGGAGGTATTCAAAAGATGCGCAAATGTGGTGCATAGGGATGTGGTTTAGTAGTAGACTTGTCACTGATAGTTTAATGGTTGGACTGGATCTTAGAGTTCTTTTCCAAACTTTTCAAAGAACCAATGGCAGAAGTGAAATATTCGAGAAAGAATGACTTTATTTATATATTGGATTATTCAGAAAAAAAAAAAAAAAAACAAAAAAAAAGAAAAAGCTGAAAATGATTCTATGGTAGAAAATCCTCCACATCAAAGTGAAGTAAGTTCTGGTAATTCAATGACTGCGGGGAAAGTTAACTCCATCCCAGCCAGACCCAGCACACCCTTGCTTTTTGGTATTTTTCTGTATATAAGCAAATACAAACAAATTAACTTAAACATTTTGACATTAGTGTCTCGCATCTAACATCATTTCATCAAAATATCTGAAGGGTTATTTTATTTTATTCATTACATTGTAAAAGTGCATATTTTGGTGTTTTAGAAGAACACTTACAATACTTTAAACAGTAGGGTGTTGGCTAACAGAAGTTTCTCAGTTCTCAACATCTCAGATCAATTAAGCAATAATTTTAATTTTCTTTTCACTATTAAGTTACTAGATAAGAACTTCTCTAACAAGTATTTCTTTCAGCTGAAATCTGGGAGCTGAAATGCTGTGTAAACCTTTCCCTTCAATCTCTTTTGCTCATCATCTTGATAGTGTAACCAAAGATATAAAGTAATTTAAGTTTCTCTGCACTAAAAAGACTTTATACACAAGAATTCACATTCCTCTTGTGTTTCAAATCTGTTTCTGTTGCCTCCACAGCCCCCATACCAGAACCGACTACACATTTTCTGGTCTTTGTTGTAGTACCACTTCAGATCAAAATTCTGACATTCTCCACTATCTTGAGGCAGGTCGCATGCATCTGGAAAAGGCAAATAAGAGAGAGTTTTAATGAAAGATTCCACACTGGCATTGGAATTTCAGGGGAAATAGTGTTCAGCACAAATTAGCAGTTGAGAGAGGTAGTCAGTGTTCGAAGTCTTAAAAGGAGTCGCTAAGTATCCACACACAAACCTACAGTGTCAGTGTGGCCAGAGGCGCCACTTATGATTGATTTGATAAGAAGGAATGTCTGAAACTAGATTTTCAGAGGCATAAACAGAAGAACTGCTAGAAGTCTGTCTTCTAACATGGACAATTACTAACATTGTTGTAAAATAATTAAACCCATTCTATAAAGCACAGGCAAACAAAGCACAAACTACTCTTCAAACTTTTCTGAATGTCCCTCTGCTTTACACCAGTATCCTTCAGTAAAATTTCACAGTTGAACATACACAGATGGTTAAATTATCCATAACAGTCTCTTAGCCAAATTACAGAGCAATATAGAGTTGAACTGTATAAATGAAAGGTGAAAGTTGCACACTTTGTAGCAATCTGGCATTAGGTGAGTACAGATCAGTACAAAGCACATTTCCCAAAAGGCAAAGTCTCACACTGTGCTACATATTTTTAGAAGTAAATTGTTGGGTTACTAATTACAAATCAGGATTGAGAACTGCAGTTCACACCTCTCCTGTAAGTGCCTTATGTCACTGCTCCCATGAGTGCAATGAGCCTGACTGCTTCCTCACAAGAAACATTTTATTTGCAAAGTGAAAACAGTAACATATCTTCACTGTTAATGGAGAGCACTGATCCAAGAATGTAGACATGTAGTTAGGCCATGGGACTGATTCTGTCTGTGCAGAGCAAGCCAGCCATGCACTGTGGATGTCTGGGATTTCAGAGGTATGTTAGCTCTTAATTAAAAGATCCATTATTAAAACAGTTTTGCAAAAGCACTAGCCATCTCATTCGGGATGGGGCTACCAGACATTCTGCAGATCCTTTTTGACTGGAAAGATGAAAAACAGAGAGATGGGAGCTGTATCAATGAGCAACAACACCCAAAGTTATGCAGACACCATTGGATTTTTCCAAAGAAATTATCACCAAGTACAGTCTGCATAATAGAAACACTTAATAGTGTTAAAAACATGTTGGTAAGAAAACTCACGATCAGATTCACATACCTATTGAATCAAATGGCAAATCTGGAAAGAAATATGTGTAAATAGGAGGCAAAGTAAAAAAAAAATAAAAAAATCTATATCTATATCTATATATAGGTATATCTTGACAGGATACCTCTGGTGAGGAATCCTGTTCTTCCTACAAGAATAGATTGCAGCAGAGACATGTAATTAGTTGTTCCACATTGAGCTAAGTTAGCAGCACGAAGTAATTCAATAATTAAAGTGCAACTTGGGGATTTAATGTGATCAGTTGTTCTAGTAAAGTGGATTATAACTTTATATTTTATTATTGATAAAAATTTATAAATCAAAGCTAAAGTTTAAACGACACCTGCAGTTCAGCCTTTAATTACAATCTCTTACTGTACAGATCTGGACCAAATACAGACATGGCAACAAAAAGGTTTGGAAAATGTAATTAATGGAAATGCTTCATACTGAGTAAATATTCAACCAAGTCCTTCACAGTTTAGAGTCTTTCTACAGAATTCAAAGAGATTTTTGTGCTCTAAAATCGTACCATAAACACTGTAGTCAGCTCCAGTTTCCAATGTTGCCTCTAGGTTTTCCTTTTTCTCCTGAGCTCCTCTATACTCTTGTGGCTTTTCTCCTTCAGCATCTTCCTCTGTGAAATGCTCCTTCTCCTCAGAATCATATCCCATTTCTGGAACCGTGTATACAGGTTCTGTGCTAATCTCTCTAACTTTTTCCAGGAGTCTACTTTCCGTTGTTTCAATGTCTTTTAAATAGCCACTGTAATCAGTTTCATCAGTTTTGGAAAAAGGCATCCTGTGAAGGAGGGAGGGGAAAAACAAACAAACAAACAAACAAACAAAAAACAGTGTTTAAGCAGCAGTACAGCTATTAAAAATACACATGGCTCATTCCTTCTGAACATTGCAAGATTTTTTTTTCTGTCAAAGGTGATTTGAATATAACTAGTAATCCAAAGGGAGATATCTTATGTTTGGAGATAAGTGTAAATATATCATTTTATCCCATACCCACACAACAGGTTTAATAGGTAGTTCCAAACCTTTCAGTGGTAGACACTTGCTTTCGTGTGTCACCTCGATCTAAGTTTTCACACTCTTCTTGAAGTTCAGGAGGAGGATATGTGTTAATTTTTTCTGTGGGGAAAGCATATGTGCCACAGGTAAATTTTAAATTCCTCCAAAGCCCAGTATGTTTAATAGAAAGCAGAAGAAAAAGTAAAAGAGAGAAAAAAAAAACACAAAGGAAAAAAATAACCACATTTTTTCTCGTGAACAGGAGATTTTATCTTTGAATAAGTAACACACCATATCTACAGAGACTGGCACAATGTCCAGGAAAATAAAATGATATTAGAGATCAGCTAGATGAGCGTGACTCCTGAATCAATGGTTTATACTTTTATCTTGCTCTGTAACACACTATTTATCCTTCTATAGAAACTTTGATATCTAAGCACATAGTTATGATGGGGATTTTAAATCAGTGACAATTTCCTTCTTGATGTTCTCTGGCATATATTTCAAAGCACCTAAAAACTGCTCATCTACATGAATATGTCTTAGAAAGTTAAGAAGTACTTTCTTTGCTCTACAGAGGAGGAATAACTGCAGTAAAGAGAGGTTAAAGCCAGAACTGCTAATGTTTAAACTTTTATGTGCCCAAAAGCCTAAATAAGCATTAACAGCTCAGTAAATCTGGATCTGCTAAGGGTCTGAGGAGAAACATAGGTGTCAAGGATCAGAGAAGAAATGGAGACCTAAATCGGGAAAATAACTGTGCTTTCTTGGCTGAAGAATAGTCTTTCTTCAGTGATAGTGGAGTCAACATAGCCATAAAAACTTAAGGAAAAAAAATACTTAAGATTTTGACCCAAAGCATCATTTTTGAATATAATATTGTTCTGTAGTCACTAGCACTTTGACTTGTGTAAGACATTCCACTCAGAAAGACATCAGGGCCCTGGAGCGTGTCCAGAGAAGGGCTACGAAGCTGATGAAGGGCCTGGAGCACAAGTCCTGTGAGGAGTGGCTGAAGGAACTGGGGTTGTTTAGTCTGGAGAAGAGGAGGCTCAGGGGAGACCTTATTGCTGTCTACAACTACCTGAAAGGAAGGTGTGGGGAGCTGGGGGTCAGCCTCTTCTCACAGATAACCAGTGATAGGACTAGAGGGAATGGCCTCAAGTTGTTCCAGGGGAGATTCAGGTTAGAAATCAGGAGACATTTCTTCACAGAAAGAGCAGTCAGGCATTGGAATGGGTTGCCCAGAGAGGTGGTGGAGTCACCATCCCTGGGGGTGTTCAAGGAAAGGTTGGACGTGGTGCTTAGGGACATGGTTTATTGGGTGACATTGGCGGTATGGGGATGGTTGGACCAGGTTATCCTGAAGGTCTTTTCCAACCTTAATAATCTTGTGATTCTAGTGTCCAGCATCTGCTGCAAACTATAGATGAAAGACAGACTAGTTAGGTTATGACTAGAAAGAATGATAGTGCATACACTGACTACCTTTTTTACACATCATTTTCTCATTCTTTCTGTAACTTATGCAAACACCATTGCATACTACTTACGTTGTAGCAGATTTAGAAATGCCCGGCTAAACCTCTGCGCATATGCCATCTCAGATGTTGAAACCCTGCCCAATGTCAGTAAGTGCTGATCTGTGGGGGAGCTTGACAGTTCTATCAGCTCATTGTCATTTACATTACTGCCAAGCGCAAGAGTGAATACAGTAAATCCTTGGCACTTGACTCTGAGTGAAATATCTTTCAGCTTCTCTCTGTCCCATGTGCTTGTTTTGCTTCCAATTATTACAAATATGACCCTGTGTTTTCTTTGTCTGGGATCTTTAAAAAATACATTTTCAACTGTCCACTGTAGTGCAGAAGCAATGGCTGATGGCCCTTCCAGTTGGCGAACAGACTCCTGGATATGGTTCTTCATCAGATCTTTATTAATATATGTTCCTAGATTAAACTCCAAGGCCACAGGAGTTTTGCTTCTGTCAGGCAGGAAGCCCCTGGGAGCCTGTTGTACCAATGCCACTCTGATGCCTCCACGTGATTCACTTGGCTGTGAGGCAATATCAAACTGATCTACCATGTCGCTCACAAAGTCTTTGGCTCTCTGAAAGTCTTCACTGGTGATGCTGTGAGAGCTGTCCATAATGTAAGCGATATCCATATCCATCTGAAGAGGTAGAGAAATGGGCACTTCACAATGCTTACTGGGCTTGCATTTATCTAGAGAAGAAGAACCAATACGCAGCAAACTATTTAGCAATATAGCAAAAACAATAGCTTAGAAAAAGACATTTTTGAGTCCTATTTACCTAATTTTTCTTAAATTTTTATTTGAAAAAAATCAATTTAGCAATCAGAAATCTTGTTGTTCTTACTAGAAAAAATGGATGAATTTTGTTAAACAAGGTTTTGAGATACCATGGGAAATTAGTCAAGTATGAAATCAAAAAGTGTTCATAAGGTAAAAACAGATAAGAGTTCCCCTGAGAATTTTTCTATCTTTTATAGAAAGAATAGAATATACTGAAAGAATAGAAGATAGAATTTTTCTATCTTTTTCTATTTACTTCAGACCACTGTTCAACATTCTGAAACGTTATCATCATTTAGCAATTTCTCCCCACCTCAAAATACAGAATTTATAGTAAACGAACATGTGTTCCTAGAAACATGACATTATTTTAAGTGCATTTCTGTTATAATTAAATAGCAATTGGATAGCAATTAAATAGCTTTTGTGGTTTTGAGACTCTAATTCTTACTATTCATATTGCCCAGAAGAATTATTTTATTCAAAAACATAGGATTTGTTATTGAAAGTGTAAAAAGACCAATACAACAGCTGGAATATGTAAAATGTCTTACCAAAGCAAAGTGTACAATATATGATGCTGTCCAAACTCTCATCCAGTTGTCTTTCCCAAACAAATAATTGAAATCTTCCAGTATTATCACTCTAGGTTTTAAAGCAGACATAAAAGTAATGTTAAAATGTATATACGCCAAACACAGATCATGTTTTCTCTTTGTTCTTAATTCTTAGTATCATTACTACTTCTCTACTGAAATATATTTTGTCCCTAACTTGGTGGTTTCACTGCTATTGTGATACTGAACATGTAGACAGAAGACTTCAGTTGCCACCTGGAGCATTCTATCTGCATATCTGGAGCATTACAAGAAGATCTCCGTGTTCCTAAAGATTTAACACCATGCTGTACAGAGATTGCTAAGCTTTTGCAACTCCTAATGACAATTAACTGGTATTAACACTTTTACTAGCCAGTTTAATACAGTCATAATAGATCATTCAAAGCTAGCTCAAATATTTCTGAATGGTGTTGCACTGAAGTCCTATGTACAAATTCATTTTATACTTTGCCTTTCATAGAATCTAGATTAGGTATGGATTCAACTTTTATTCTCTGTATGCATAAGGTGACCCATATCTTGATTAGGGTGGCTGTGTGCTATTATACTACAAATGAGGGGAAAAATGAGACATCGTGTGATTGTAACTGTAAGTAAATGAAAGAAAATGAATGAAAGAAAAATCTCACAATTTCAATTCCTGTCATCAAATCTTTTCTGTGCAGGTCACCATAGCCTCCCCTTGACAATGAAGAACATATATTCTGGCCTGAGTAACACAGTCTTTCAAAAAAAAAAATGTGGGAGGAGGCATCTTTATAGATGTCACTTTTTGCCAGTGAAAACCCATAACCTTTGTTCTTTTCTTAGTAGGGTGCTACAGAGAAAAGGACATGATTTTCTGTCTCAGCTCTTTTCGAGAAAGAAAAATCCTCCTTAGTGAAAATGCTTTCTTGGGAGATAAACTTCTAGCATTAGAACAACAAATGTTTTGCCTGTGATCAACTGAAGAAATATATATTCTCCAGCAGAAAAAAAAGTTTGTCACACAAAGGCTTGAGGAATCCTGAAGATGCTTCACTAGCATCTTAACATTTCACTGACCATCCAATCCCATCTAAATATGATTCAAGAGAAAACATACTTCCTTGTCGACTAAGCTAAATAAAAATGGCTGTACAACATCATCTCATTGCAGGAAGTTAACCACTTAAATGAGGAAAGAAATAATTATTACTTTGCTTTAAACTTAAGCTTTACAGGTGTGTTATACACAACACTGATAATAACTTCTGATTAATATCTGTAAAGGATGCTATAGATGGATCTCTTCAAATGAATTAAAATTGACAATGACTGGTTAAGTGATCTCCAAACTGAAGCTCCTAAGGCAAACTAACCAAATAAATTAAGAATCTGCAGCTAGTCTGAAAGCATCATGAAGATAAAACATTTCTGAATTGCAAGGGCAGAATACTATTTGAAAGAAAAAGGGAGGTTGTATTTTTTGGGTGGTGGTGGTGAGGTTGGTTATCATTCCATGACTGTAACCATAAATGAGAGCTGGGCAGTGAGGTTTGCTTTTGCTTTTCCCCTTGTTAAGCAGCTGCTCATAGCTTTGCCTTGAAGTTGGCTAGGTTGCTGTTACTCAAGATTGCTCTGTGCTCTAACACTTTCATGTGCTATTTATAATTCTGCATTGTTCACGTGTATGATTCCTACCACACCTGGAACGAAACTCCTGTAGTAAAAGACATGACTTATATATTATCTGTAAATCAGGATGAAGCCAGCACTTCACAATGCGGGTTAATGCTAGTTATCCTCTTCATTTTTATACAGCATATGGACAGACTCTAGCCTGGTGTTTGTGAGGTTCGGTATATTCAGAGTATTAACTCTGTTCAGATAAGTGTGTTGCTTACACACAGGGAAAGATGCACCAGCAAAAAAATATTCTTACAAACTGAGACACAATAGGCAAAACCCCACAATCTGTATTTTCTGTCTTCATTTTGATTCTATACAGACTGAAATGCAGATCTGTTAGAACAAAGCATGGAGGAAATGGCTCCATACATCACATACAGCATAGCTAAAAATCTCTGGTTACTGTAAAATGCAATGTATTTACATTTCAGATTTTTGGACTACATCTGGTGGCCCAGAGGGCCAAAGGCATCCTGGACTGCATCAGAAATCATGTGGCCAGCAGTACAAAGAAATTGATTGTCCCCTTGTACGTAGCACTGGTGAGACTGAACCTAAAATATCGTGTTCATTTTTCAGACCCTCACTACAAGAAGGATATTGAGTTGCTAAAGTGTGTGAAGAGAAGCGTGACAAAGCTGGTGAAGGGATAAGAAAACAAGACTTCCAAGGAGCAACTGAGGGAACTGGGATTGTTTAGTCTGGAGGAGATCTCATTGCTCTCTACAACTGCCTTAAAGAAGGCTGCAACAAGGAGGGGGTTGGCCTCTTTTCTCAAGTGAACTTTTCTCAGGATGCGAGGAAGTGGTCTCAAGTTGCTTCAGGGGAGGTTTAGATTGGATATTAGGAAGAATTTCTTCATGGAGAGTGTGGTCAAGCATTGGAATGGGCTGCTCTGGGAAGTGATGGACTCACCATCCCTGGAGATATTTAAGAGACTTGTAGATATGGCAATAAGGGACACAGTTTAATGATGGGACTCAGCAGATTAGGTTAATGGTTGGACTTGGTGATTTGAAGGTCTCTTCCAACCTAGATGATTCTATGATCTGTTCCCAGGATACCTTTAACTACCTATCAGCCCTTGGATGATGCTTCATTGGAGTCAGAATGATCTGACAAAGGCCGTACTTCAGCCTGCTAATATAAATGTAAAGACTGAAAACGGATCTCAGTATAACCTTCTATTTATTTCTTTGGGAAGTTTAAAATGCCCAGTCTAACTGTCCTTCCAGCCAATGGGAAATATGGATTAACTGGAAAATGTGGGTGTTCTTTTTCTAATCTTTTCTACTCTGAAAACTGACTTACGGAGAGTTGGCACCTTTGTACATAACACGTGATATGCATTCAGATTCATAATCTGCTTATACTAATAAAACAAAATAATGATGCTTGCTCTTGTTTAACCTGGGAAGCAGCACAGGGAATAATTTTCCTTCTCATATGCCAACAGAATTCTTTCATTCAGATTAATTAACATTCAGCCAAACAAATATGTGAATTTTCTAACAGATAAGAGGCTACATGAGAAAAATTGCAATAGAAAGTATTAAAGGACTGACATAGATGCTACTAAATCACAACCTAGCCTCCAAGTCTTACATTTTTCATTACATGTAACACAATTTCCTTCTATAAGGATGACTGTGAAGAAACAGCAGCTGGAAAGAATATTATTTTGAAAAAGTTATAATTGATGGTTCTAAACTGAATGGTTTAAACTGATGGTTTTAAACTGATGGTTTTGTACCATCTGTACCACAGATGGTACAAAAAGAAATTGAAAAGAGAGAGAAATATTTAATTCATATTATCAAACCTTAAAGAAACCTAGAATTGTTGTCCTTTGGTGCCTGGAAAAATTCAGTGCTTATTTTCTGTTTACTACCTTTTCATATGAAGTAATATTTTGAAAGGAAATGCTTTATTTCTTTCTCTTGTGCTAATGGAAATATAGCTATCAAAAATGATTTTGCTTTTGGAAAACAAACTGGTATACTTGAAGCCTTCTACTACTGCTCTTTCTAGAAACAACGGCTGCAGCTGTTCTTTTTGTTTGTTTGTTTTGTTTTTAATTAAATGGTTAGTAAATGTCACCATTTCAAAAGAGAAACACCATGAGTAACCAAATGAAATTTAAAAGTTATTGAAATTATATGATTTGACCTAAAACAATGAGTTATAAATAGTTCACATGCAGAAAGAGGTCAAATGGTGATCATTATGTCAAGTGAACCAGTATTTCTTTGTTAAAATATTATACAACTTACTAGCTTGAGAGCATGCTTTACTCAACTACTAGTAGATACTAAGCAAATGGACAACTGATCCAATTTTCCATAGTCAATCTACTTACTGAAAAGGCACGTTTGACATTTGGCACTTCACTGAAGGCAATAATCACTGGAGTGATATCCAAGGCACTCAACTCCAGTACAGCTGTATTGATAACCATATCATCCTGAGACGGACCGTTGGCAAAAAATATGGCAACTTTTCTCGTGAGGATGCCCTGACGAACCCGTTTGAAGACATTTCTTGCAACAAATCTCATGGCTGCCCCAATATTACGTTTGCCAGTGGATCTCTCCAGCGGTATTCTCTGGACTGCTTGGAGCAGCAAGTTGCTTTTTTGGAATTCTGAGAAACGGATGAGATAACGCGTGTTGGCGTTGAAAGAAACAATGGAGACACGAGCACCTGTTGGGCAATTGCTTTCGCTGATCTTAATGGTCTTCAGCAATAACATAACAATGTTTCTCATTCTTTCAAATGCAGATGGAGTAACATCTTCGGACATATCAAAGGCAAACACCACCTCAGTCAGATAAGCTGGACAGGTGCCTGTATCTTGAAACAAAACATTTGTGTCAAAGTATTTCCACAACTCGTATATTGTTAGTTTTTTCCTAGTCTATGAAGAATGGGCATGCAGAGGACTGATGGGCTTACCTGAAGAGCAAGCTGGAATGAAGAGACGGAGAGGAGTTAAATTATTTTGGAATCACATTCATGAAAACAGAGGCATATTCACTCACTTTAAGGAGACCGATCTAAAGCTCAGACAAGTATCAGAAACTGTCACAAGGGACAACACTTCTCTTCAACAATCAAATACTCTAAACAATGCAATTAGACTGGATTAGATTTAAAGAGGTTGTTCTAGGTTCTGCTAAGCAGAGAAGGCTGAGAGAGAATGAATACTTCAAAACAGGAGGACAGGAGGACAAACATTTTCTTCTCTGAGAAGTCACCAAAGGTAGAGTGGTACAATGACAAAGAATTAATTTAATTTTAAATGTAGAGAAGAGAAATTTGTTACAATTTTTGTAATTATAACGTAGGAAAAACAAGCAGAAAGTGTAAACCTGCTTTACATACCTGCTGAAAAATTCTGACAATTAAAAGCTACTAGTCAACATCAACCCAAGACCTGATACAAACTAACAGTCTACAGGGCTTCCAGAGGAGGCTTTTTCTCATAAGGGTGACTAGGTGGAGTCAAAGAATATGCTCCCTACTTACGGCAGTTTTTTCGTGTAAAATTCACAAGTTCACAAGGCTGCAGGAGCAAAAAGAAAAAGCAATTAACAGCAAATCCCAGACCATACCAGACTGGGAATCTTACTTCTGGTTTGAGTTGAAGGTCAGATCTAAGCTGCTGAACTCTCACTCGGAGTCCAGATTCATACATTCCAGTTCCTCTCTATTTCAAATTGTACAGGGGCTCTGTCCCTGACGCCTGATGCAGAAATTAAGTGTGGTGTGTTTTTTTTGTTTTGTTTTGTTTTGTTTTCTTTCAGACATGCTCTGTTGGCATTTAGCCATGATTTGGAGTATGAAACAACTATTTAGCCATTCTTTATTTTGTGTAATAATCATATCTAGGAGGTCACTGGGCAATGGCACTTCCAAAGGAGAATGAGAATTTCAGTAGCAACTTGCAGAGGAAGAGGGAGGTCTGTGAAGGAGGACCAGACCTGTCCTCCCCTCCTTGGAATGCAGAATATACCTGCAGTAGTGTTGCCTGCAGATACTTGTCCGTGCAAGGGTTAGATGAAGCCTTTACTTAGGAATTCTCATCCTATATGAGTTAGGATTCTGAAGAAATCCTGCCCTGTTATTCCCAATGAAAACAGCTATTGCTGATGAAATGCCTTTCTTTACAACAGGGTGAGAAATAACCATAAACCTGAGCTGGTGTTTAAACTGATGTGAATGAGGTAACAGGTACAGGAATATGAATGTCTCAAAAGTTTGTAAATAGTGTAAATCCATCTGCATACTTTTTTCCTTATTTGCCAAACAGAAGGACCCACTGTACTCACTGTACTCTGAAAAGTATTTGAGAAAGATACTGTTTTCTAACAATTAAATGTGCTCATTGCATTCAGTGCATACAAGTAGATGATGACTAAAACTTAGTTCTATGTACAATGCAGTTAGCTGTGAGGTAGTTACTTACTTCCATTAAAATGGTGCCTCTTGGTCCCTTGGCACCCTGAAATAAATTAAATACAGATCCAGAAAATCAGACTATGATAACATATCTCCATCTATGACTCTGTAGGCCAAAGAAAATGCAGGCATACAGTGTTTCCCCAATAATCATTTGCTAATTTGAAATATGAGGAGACAACATTGCTCAGCACAGATTTCTGAGCACCTGAAAGAGTTGCAGACCAGTAGTCTGACCTATTTCTCAGCACATTTTCCTTCCTGTTTTTTCAAATATTCACTACCTGTTGCTCTTGAGGACCAGTATCAATCAGAATTGGATCTTCTTTCTTGTGCCCCCAGGCTGGTTAAGTATTGTTTATCATACAAAACACTATCAAATATTCCATTAATCTAGAAGTGAGTTTAAGAGCAACTAAGAGCTTTATATATATATATATATATTTTTTATTTATTTAAATAAAAGTACATTACCATAGGTCCTGATGGTCCTTTGTCCCCTGGATCTCCCAGGGAACCTGGTATGCCAGCATTACCCTGTAAATAGAAACAAAAGTTTTATTCTTTATAATTCCACATACAAGTGCAGAATTTCAGCACAGAAAAACCTCTAAAACTACACTGTGAGCTGGAAACACTCAGGACATATGGGCTTTACTTACAGAACTCTTTACAGAGTTAACAGATTTATCATTCTTACCCTTCTACCTCTAACTCCTTTGGGTCCTTTAGCTCCTGGAATACCTGGGTCTCCATCTTCTCCCTGAAAATTAGTGAAATTTAGAACTTTATATGAAGGGAGAAGACAGACAGATTTCAAACGAGAACAGTGTAAAACAAGAAATAATAAGAGCAAGCATGTCCATTTAATCATACCTCTGGACCAGGATACCCTATGAATCCAGGTTGTCCCTGCCAATAGAAAGAAAATAAGACTTCATAAGAATCTAGAACTTTGTGATCTGCTTAGCGTTTAATTTCTTTAAACCAAAAAGAATTTCAAAATTATTCTTGGTGTTCCAGTCCATTCAAGTAGCAGCGGCTACTCCTCTGGTCTCAAAAGACTCCTTTTTAGATTAACAACTTTTTCACGTAAAGCAAGAGCATTGTAAATCATTCCAACAGTTTCTGAATTTTCAACAGCATCCCATTTCTCAAATAAGTGTTTTAACAAAAATTATTTATGACTCCTAGTAAAATACAGCAGTAATCTTATTCAGTGATCATGAGTAAAACAAAATATTCAAAGCAGTGTTTAAAAGCATTTTCAGAATGTTGTACATTCCATACTGAGCAGTGATACTATAACATATTATTGGCATATTAGAAGTAACTTCATTAACTGTTTTGGGTTAGTTCAGTTCTTGGCATACTCTTTGCCTGTGTATCAAAAATGAGAACTCTCAGGAAGACTGATGAGAATGGAAGCTTATCTTTCCTTGACATTAGAGTAACTAGCAGAATTCACACTACTTATGTATGTCCTTGTTTTAAGAGTTCTTTCCTATGAAACTAGACATGGCTGTCAAACATCACAAAGCAATCAAGGTTTGCCCAGCAGATTTTTATCACATGACTTTATACTATTATTTCTAGAAAGTTACATGCACATAGACCCCACATTATAAATAAGAGTGCAATTTAACTTGTGTACCTCTGTGATTTATAGCAATCTTAAGCCTATGCACTTAGCTATTAGGGGAAAACCAATTCTTTCTGGATCATCATTCTGGGTTGAATTATTTTTATTTTTAATTATATATATATTTTTAATCTAAGCCCTGCCAAACCTTGGGCAAATATATCAGTGTATAAGAAGGGCTTTAAGTCAGTCCTTTAAAACAATGAATAACAACAAGGAGATTTAGCAGAATCCTTTTCTCTTCATTTGTAACAAGGAGGATCTTCCCTGAAATAAACAAGTGCTCCTACTTATTTTATTTGAAGAGATTAAAAGAACTAGTCTTATATATAATATACACGTAACCTGTGAAAATCTCCCATCAAAGGAAATTGTTGGGGCTAAGAAGGCAAGAAAACAGATTTTTTTTTTTTGCACAGCAAGAAGTATCAAGAGTCATTTTTGTAATAAGCCATTTGAAAAAAAAAACCAAGAGGTCATCAGTTGGAGAGCCTCCTGGAAAGCCTTTCATACCTTTTCTGAAGCTTCTGCAGCATTATTCTTCTCCCACAAAAAGATCAGAGAGTGAAACAGATGCGCCTCCAGTGAATCCACTGGATTGCTTCTGTTTCCCAAACAAGAGGAAACAACTCAGTTGAAAACAAGAGTGGCTAGTCAAGCAGACTGGGTACTCCAAAAAGTTCAACTTACACCCCTATATTCATACACACCAAGGAAAGGGTGAGTGGATATCAAAAGAGCAGCTCCTTCCCATTCGTTCTCATGTGTTACCATTGTAAGTCACCACTTGTTCAGAATGGGAGCATAATTCTCACTCCAGTCTTCAGTCATCTCCAGAGTCAATCTGTGTTTGTACCAAACCACATTCCTAAGGTCTCATGAAACAGAATTAGAGGTCACAGCCACATTTGTTTCAGTTTCAGATAACCCTTTTCAGAATTTCTCACAAGGATGGATGTCGGAAGGCTAAGCCTCTTCCTGAACCTCAGGAGCACACTGTGGCCACATCTTACATCCCTCTTGAATCAACTTTGATGGTCCCATTAAAAGTGACCTTGTGCAATGGAGTCTGAGAGACGTTCTGACTCCCAACACTTACCTTTGCTCCTTTGCTCCCTTCAGGACCATGCACGTCTCTGCCATCCATGCCCTGCAAAGGTTGAATATAATCAGTTAGCTTTTAATAAAGGATTGGATTTATATCCGGTTCCATTTTGGAAAAGAGACCTCCCATTACAGTGCTGTGTCCAGGCTGCTGATACTGACGAAGTCAGACAAGCTATCATGACACAGTCTAAATGATGGCAAAATCCATACAGAGAAAAAGGGATTAAGGCCATTCTCCACTGTGTGACCTACCTCTAGCAAATTCTCTTTAGCACATATAGAGAATTTGAGTGAAAATATATTATCTGTAGACAACAAGGAATCTGGTTTCCATAAGGAAATTGAGAACCAAATGTGAAATCATTTTAACTGTGTCAAACTGAAAATAGAAGAAGGGAATGAACTGAGCTGATCCAGCTGAATGAATGTTGAATTACAGGGGTCCAGAACTAGGGCAGAAAGACTCACTCGTACACCTCTCTGTCCAGTTGGTCCCAGAGGGCCTTTCTCTCCAGGATCACCAGGTTCACCCTGTCATAATTGAAATGTAACAAACATTATTTTGGCTCATTCAGGAGAACTTGTTTCTGAAATGTAAACTTGTCTGCTAGACTGAATTGCGCTTATACTTTTTACAAGCTATGTGATGCAGATCAAAACATTCTGTTACAGATGATATTTGAGAGAAGGTTTCTTGGGTATGTAACTGGAAAGTACTGGGCAAATCGGAAGACAATGAGAAAACCTCATGGGCTTTCCTCAGAAAAACCTCCCATTGTTACACAGAACTTCCTACTGGCAAGAGTGTTTTCTAGGAAAAGTTATATTAACGTAGGCGGGACATATCTTGGAATTCTACCAGCATGAAAGCATCTGTTTGTAGCAGAGGATATTTCTCAGGAAGGCTGTTTGGTCTGTGTTCTTAGTCCTCTTGCAAGTTTTCTTTTCTTTCATTCCTTTTTTTTTTTTTTTTTGGTTTTCACTTTCTTATTGAACTTTCTTCTAACAAGAACCCCAAATGTAAACAGCACAGAATCAGACTCTGATTCTGAGTGATTCCAGTAAAAAACAGTTAATATGGTGGCTACAGCAAAAGACAAGGTGATTAAATCCAATGTTTCTTCCTAACTTTGTCACTGTGTGTTTTCACACAGCGACTCTTTTCACAGCAGCACTCTGACGTTCTGACACCTCTCTGTACTGAATGTAGTAATTCTTCAAAAAGACTAAAAAGGCTTTGTTAACTGGTATTCGTTAAGCCTTCTAGATCCAGAAATTCAAAAACACCTAAAATCACGTATTGTTATTTAATAGTCTCCTGTATCAATGCACATTAATTATAGGAAAGTAAGGGATAACATTTATTACAAGTAATTGAGCCATAATGTGGACCGTGTATTAGGATAAGCCTTTCTGTTGAAATTCATGTTGATTTAGTTCTTCTCAACATATTAATTCCTTTATAATAACCATCCTAACAGTCAGGGGTCTTTGAACTGGCTAGGAATCTGGAACAAAAAGGTTAAAATGAACAGCTATGCTTCATTAACTGGTACTTATTTTCAATAGATTGGACAGAGTTTAATAATCTTAAAACAAGCTCAAGGGTCACCACTGCCATACCCCTACTACAGTTTGTGAGAAGCCAGGTCCCATCAAGAACCATGACCACAACAGCAATTAGAACAGCAGTCATGCTGACTAATAGCTTCATAGTATAGCTCTGACACTGGTAAGTGACCTTGAACACATTGCTTGCCTTCCCATGCAATCTAAAAATTCTTATGAAACTTAATTTTTACATGTTCCACATCAACAACGCAAGTGTTAGTTCATGCTTTTTCAGTCAGAATAATGAATGATGTGCTCATATTGCTGCAATCAAGTGCTTTAAAAATGTTTACCTTTGCTCCTCTTGCACCTAGCTTTCCAACAGAGCCAGGTAGACCTGGGGGACCCGGACTAGCCTGTAATCAGAAATATCAGTAAAATGGTATACAATGAAGAATTCAAGGCTTCATTACACTCAAGATTCATTCACTGTCACTTGAAATTATTGTAGAATCAATATAGACATTAGAACATAAACAGACTTTGCCAAAGCTTTTGAGGACCACAATAAGTTATGGATCAAGCTATCATTCAAGTTATTTCCTGGTGTCTGTGTGACTACTCTAAAATTTCCGAAGTATTATTAAGTATGATATAAATATTATTTTCTATCTACATAGCTATTACAAGTATGACAGTGAAAGCACAAGCAATATGAATATATATATATATAAATATACACACGTATAAATGGGTATGTAAGCTTGAACATGACTAAAGTAGATATCCAAAGCTGACATAGTCAGATGTTCTAATCCTGAGTTATACTGGTTTAATTTCAGAATAAGAGCCCCAAAATCAACAGCATCACACAAATGCAAGGAAGATCAGCAGTCAGTGCTCAATAGTTAAAACCTCATCATAACTTAGCATTAAATCTCACAGGTCATATTTTAATGAAAGCATTGACAAGCTGAATATCTAACTATGCCCTCAACTCATCCAGTGTACATCTGGACCAGTAGGTGCTGCAAGCCATGGTGTTACTCCTGATACAATGGAACTGAGAAAGGAATCTAAAGCTAAGGAATCTAAAGCTAACTCTGAATTTCTCTTCCTATTCACCCACCTAAACTTATTTCTCAAGATTTGCAGCCTCATATGACCATCAGTTTGCTTAAGAAATATACTGAAAAATCTTCAGTTTCTTCGCTCTGTACATTTGTTAAAAACTCATTAGAAGAATAACACAAACATTGAAAAATGAAAAGCCCTAAGGTGTGCAGCAAGGATATATTATTTATTTAAGGCTAACCGGAGGGCCTGGCATGCCTTGTGGTCCTGGAGGTCCTCTGATCCCTTGTAGTCCTTTTGGGCCCTGACATAAACAGACATTGAAAGAAAAGTCAGTTCAGTGTTCATAGTCTTTCAACGAAGATTAGATTACTGCAATGACCAGAATTCAAGGGCCTGTTTTGCAAGCCTCAATGCACAGGTGAAACTCCTGGCTGTTTGGTTGTAGGAATTAGACCTGGTGAAGCAGCTAAGAAGGTCACTGCCTGAGGGCTATACTCAGAGAGCCTCTATGATGTCTAGGATATCAATAAGACGTCACACAACACACTACTAGGCGTGCTTTCTCCAGATGCCGATATTGTCAGTGGATGGAGAATATTAAAACTGGAATCTACAATAAGCATTCTACCACTGTGGTTCTCTTTAAAATAACTCCACAAACCCTTTTTTTTTTAAACAGGATTTTTTCATTGGTTTTGTCAGTCAGTAAGTATATCATTTTCACAATTTCAACAGTTTGTAAATAGAGTACATTCAAAAATGCAATAAAATTATCTACTTATTAATAGAAATTTCTAATGAGTTCATTTTGAAGATCTGCTTGACATTATCCTGGAAGCTAGAGACATCTTGACTAAATTATTTATTCTGGCTACTCACTTTCCTCTTGATTTCACTAGAAGCTGCATTTGCATAAACAAAAAGAGAAACTTGGCCCATTTAATTCCTCAGGGCCACAGAGTCTATTTGCCAAGGATTTTTCCTCATAATATTCATTAGTTGAAGAAAACAAAGCATTCCAAAAGAAAAACAAAAGATTAAGACTGACAACTCATTTTCTCCACAGCTAACATGTAGATCATCTCTAAAGTTCTTTTAGCTACCTGTGGGCCTTTAAAACCAGGATCTCCTGGGTAACCTGCTTCTCCCAGATCTCCTTGTCCACCCTGCCAGAACAAAAGCAAACATTAAAAAAAGAAAGGGTGGGGGCAGGGGGGAAGAAAAGAAATTAACACCTATCATATGCATATCAACAGGTAATCATTTCATGTCTGCACAGAGTATTAGCTGACAGAATGTTTTCCAGTGGTTCCAAGCAGCTTTCACTCTGCTTCAACTTCCACTTAAGAAAACTCAATTGAACAGCAAAAGAATTTAATAGCTTTGTTTTGTTGTGGATTTTTCTTCTTTTTTTTTTTTTTGGTATACGGTGTGTGACAAACACTTGAGATACAGCGCAAAATATCAGTTCCATTTGCTTCACATTTTACACCACAATCTCAGAAATATTCCTGCATTCCTGCAGCCTTTCCGTTCATCCCTCATCTTTAGCAACAGTCTCTCCTCTACTTGTGTTCCCAAATTTGCCTTAATAATACAAGAGTCTGTCCTTTTATTTCAACAAAAGCTGTCTTTCTCCTTTCCAGTTCTAAATCTTTCAAGCCAGGACTGCCTCTAGTACATTCACCTGAGGCTGTCTTGGCTTGAAATAGACTTTTTGTTGCTGAATACTTCTGTCTTGAATCACACTGAAATTTCTCCAGTAAAGAGGAACAAATGCTCAGGCTGGACATATAACTGCATGTAAATAGACAGCAGCAGTGTTAGCCACTCACCTTTACACCTGGAGGGCCTCTTCGACCTTCTGCTCCCTAGGAAGGAATGGCATGAGATTACGTCCAGAACACCAAGCAAGGTGAAAAAACAACTTATAATTAAGTAAATACATTCAACTTACAGAGACCAGAGACTATTTCTGAAGAAAGAAAAATCCCACTTTTTAAAGGTAAAAATGAAAAAAAGAATCAATTTGGGACAGAAATCCTTACACAACTATTACCATCATCAAAGAAAAGCCCTTAGTGAGTAAAGAGGGAAGACATCTCAACAGAATTCTGGAAAACATCTTCCCAGTCAGCTGCTCCTTGGCTAAAATAAAAAGCCATCTCCTCTACCTCTGAGCCAAAAGGTATGCACTGCTTCCTTCTGCACACTGTTCAGAAGCGCTAGTGAACGTGACTGTTAACATCACTAGCAACCTTCAGAATGCTTCTGCAGCTTGGATGAGAAGTGATCATGATCTTATACATTAGCATTAGGAACCTTTCTAACAGACTATAGGAGGCGATTTCATAGGTTCCAGTCCCCAGTGGATGAAAAAGAGCAGCAGGCATATGGAACTTACTGTTACAGGGAAGAAGGAGGGATAAAAATATCTATGGCAAAATTACCAGGCTATTAAGCCTCACAGAAAAGGCTGCATTGAATTTAAGGCTTGCAATTTCACGTGAATCAGACCTGAAATTAATTTTATAGCAAATTCCTGATTAAAAAACAAACAACAGAAACAAACAAAACAACAACAAAAACCACTGCAATACATATAAGCTAGTAAATTTGAAGCCAAGTATATTGAACTATGAAAACTGTAGAAGATTTATGTTCCTTCTCATTGCAGGAGTTTTACATGTGGGATAAAAGGAAGAAGAGAAAAATTGGTTGTCTCAATGGGAACCCCACTGCATCTTAGATCAGTTATTTTCAACCTGTATTGGCTACTGTTCTTACATTAGGGCCATCATGACCCTGCTCTCCTTGGAGTCCATGTGGTCCTGGGTCTCCCTGCAAAACAAAGTAAAGAACAAGCACTTTAAATACTGTTTATTTTTCTTGTAATTACACATTTTTCTTTTTATGGTCCTTCTTTTATTCTTCTCCTAAGTAATTTCACTTCAATCAGTTGCATCATGCTAAATGCTGACTTGTTTTCTGCAAACAGTTCCTGATCATCAATTATAAATGAGAGTGAAACTATGCTTGTTTTGAATTTCAAACCATCATCCACCACCAATTACAGATACTTTCCTACTACTTATCTTTGCTTATTGATCTAAATTAAGTGTGACAGTTAATGGGCTGCGCTCTTGTGTTAGATTTACTTTCTTGCAGTATGGCTCAAAAACCCAGTAAAAATTCAGACATCACTTTATCAGCACATAACCAAGTTCTTATGTTCTACAGGCCAAAATGGAGTTTTGGAGTCTCGTCACCATGAGAAAATAGCAGTTACATAGTAAAGTGGGTACAGCATCCAACACATTTACGGTATCCAACACATTTTTCCCAGCAGGGTTTTTAAAAAAATCCCTGCAGCCCATCACCAGGAATCTCTCTATTTGGTGATATAAAATTGAGATAGAATGATATATTTATACTAAATCCATATCTTGCTTTAGCTCAAGCCCAGTTTGATGGTGTATTCCATGAGAATATTACCATAGTCTTCATTAACTCTTTGTTTTTCTTTTAATGAAAAAATAAAACAAAACAAAACCCAACATCATGCACATTTTAAAGTTTTCTGTGTTGCATATACACACTAAAGGCAAACTGAAAAATGAAAGAAAAGAGCTGCTTTGTCAATGGACAGCCAATACAACTTGGCAATTATCCAAACCCTTACTCTTCTTAATGCAGAATTACTTGCTTACCTGCCATGCTGAGTTTCCCTTTTCACCCTTAGGACCAGGAACATTATTGTTAATCCCAGGATCTCCCTGGAAAAGTTAAGCAGAAAGTTAAGCATTTTCAGTGACTATACCTTTGTTAATCTAACTACAGACACAAGATATGGAAATAAGATTAATGACATTTATTATTGCAGCCAAAAAGGAATATAAACATTATTTTGAATGAACACGCTTGCAAGAACGCTATATAAGCTCTTCTGCAAAGTCCACAGTTACCTCTTCTGCAAAGAGGTAAAAATAAATATTTCCAATGGGCAACAAAGCAAACCTTGAAAATGTGATGCTGTTCTGGTTGTTTGGGTATTGTTAACTGAATTAAGATCACACCTAGCTACCGATTCTCATACAGGGTCATACTAGAATGGAGTTTCATTTATCCACTTAATGCTAGACACATATAAAATCCTGATCCCTCAAAGAGGCCAAGTTACCATGGCACCTGATTTCTTTCATAAGTGTTAGAAGACAGGAGTCATCACATTATCCTTGACTCTAGAACGAAGATCTTTGAAATACGTATAAGACAAAGTTGTAGTACACCTCCACTGAAATTTTAGCCCTCAGAGTCTGCATTTATATAGAGAGCTCTAAAGCATGCATTGAAGAAATGTCAGCATGAAGAAGTAACTTGCCTTTGCATCATTATAAATTTATAACAAAGAGTCAGTTCACTTGGGTTTTAAGTGATAGAGAAATCCCTCTATTAGGTGAGAACCACAGGGTAGGACTAAACAGCTCCAAAAGGAGTTATCTGTCCATGGTAAAAACAAATAAATAAAACAAAAATGCAAGGAACAAGTTGGAGACCTGAAGCTTAAACATCTGCTTCCAAGCAATGCATCAAAACACACAAGTCCATCTGCATCTGAAGAGCACAGAACTCCTGGAATATGCCATACTCTTTGGAAAGTACTGCACCATCTAGGATCATGAAAAACTCTTCAAATAACTTATATCTCAGGCAGCTCCTTCAGAAAATATAAGCACAAATTAGTGCAACCTAACAAAAATGAAGAAATACACTTACATGATCCCCTCTTAGACCAGGTTCTCCTCGTTCACCTGATTCTCCTCTGGGGCCTTTTCTGCCCTAAAGTTATAAAAAGAGTACAAACAATTCTGGTGTGGGTAGAGACAGTATCTGTGGTAGAGAGAGGCCAGACAAGATAACACAGATCTGTTTAAATCAGTGGAGCTACACTGATTTGCAGCAGAGGCCTCATCATATATGAGAACAGGCAGCTATATATATTAGATATTATAATATATTAGAGAAAAAGTCACAGGCATTACACTTCAGAAAGACATTTTTGTAAAATCTTGTTACTATAAATGATACTTCACCCGTTTTCCAGGGCTGCCTTTCTCTCCGGAAAGCCCAGGAGGTCCATTGTCTCCCTAGACTCACAAAGAGGGAAGAAATTATAAAAAATAATGAATGTTCTTTCTGATAAATGCGGTTCACAAATTCTGTCTGACAGGATCCAACTTCTATTAGACATGTAACTCCAAACACTAAACTGATTTTCTGTTCAGGTTTAAAGCCCATTCAAAGAGGCAGAAATCTGTGCCTTTGAACCTTGAAATAGGTTCAAAATAGGTTAAATAGGTTTTTAATTGAACTACACATTTGAAGCATAGCTTACCTGCTCTCCATCAATGCCATCAAGTCCACCATCGCCGTGTTCACCCTATAGCAATAAGCAAAAAGCCATCATATTAGCATCAGTCCACTTGTGTCCTTGATCAAGGAAAGAGGTGTTGATCCTGTTTTTGGATACTTGAAAAAGAATAGCTTTTTTTGATGGTTAGCAGGAATAATTAAGAATAATAACTAGGAGCTAATAATTAAGAATTTAAAAAGAATTACTAACTTCTAAAAGAGTTCATAGTTAAGAACAGTTAATAAGAACAATTGTTAAAACTACAGATCTTATCCAGGATTTAAATTGTGCTTTGCTATATGCTGGTTTTTCACAACTGCAGCACCTTCAAAAACTAGGTATATTCTGAAATACAACTACCTTATATGTCTGAATTGTTTATTTGTTTTTAAAACTCATTTTATTACTGTGAAAGGTGTATTGAAAAGCTAAAAAGAATAACCATGATAAGAACAATTACAGAAAGTTTATCTTAGGCTTTGGGACATGTTAAAAAAAATCATTGTTTTGGCAATGTAATGCTTGTTTCCATCAGGATCAATCCTGACATCCGTGATATAAAATAGTATTATTCAAAAGGTTAACACCTCCAAAACTAATGAAGGCACTATTTGCCAAGGTATTCGTGGAATCAATGTAGCAGCTGTACAATTAGCACAAGACTAATTGTAGTCTTGCATAGCAAGCTTGAGAAGACAACACTATAAATACAAGTAAGAGGGCTGCTTCTGGCTGATCTAGGAAAAGAGATTAAAGAAAAAGTCAGTCTATCTTGCCTTTTGTGCCACGTAAAGAGCAACCCTGCTCCCATGCAAACAAGCCCTGCTCTTCTCTTCACTTTGCAGAAATCAATCACCACATTGCAACCATTTATGGAAGTCAATTTGTCATAAAAATACCTATTCAAACCTGAGGATTTTGTGATGTTAACTTGCTCTGGAAATAAAGAATGAAGTCGCTGAATAGAGTTATAGCTGTCAGAAAATCACTTCATTTATGCATCCTCCACAATGTTTCAGATCTGGCCATGCAATACATTCATTTTTAAAGATATTTTGAAGTGCTTCCCTCTTTCATTACTGGATATAAGAAAAGAATTAACTGTGATGTTCTTACTTTTAATAATAAATGAAATTTGCCGAGACCACAGTCATTTTACTACCTGAGATCTGAAAAGGTATTCAACAAATCACTGAATGTGGCACAACAGCATGTTATAAATGTCAGTTATACCAACAGGAGTCTCAGTCTGACAGACTCTACAGATGCAATAGTTTTGTAGGTTTTGATGTTAAATTGAATTTTCAAAACCACCAAGGTAAAGTTCCTGAGGAAAAGTGTTACTCATTTTTAACAGTTTTAAATGTACTACAAGAAAAATCAGGTGGCTGTACATTTTGGCAAAATTAACACCATAAACAAAAATTTCTTGAATTAAGTATTCAAGAAGAAGTAAACAGTCCTGACTCTTGCTCAAGTCTTATTTTCTCCCTCGCTCATTTCCTACCTCAGACAGCCTGATCTAAACTTCATTGTATTAAGTATTCTGTATTGCCTTTTTTTCCAAATAGTTGTATTAAAATTCCTTGCAGACTTCAATAAACATCTTCAGCCTTACTAAGTTAACAGTATTAGATTCATTTTTTATATGCTGAAAGTTTAATATTTTTAGTTGAAATAAAAAGTGGATTTGATGACACAACATAATGAAATATTCACATTTTCATTAGATTTCAGTAGGGTTTTTGCTCCTGGTAATTCCCACTGTACAATTCAATTTGAACAAGTCAAAATCGTCAGCAAGTACTCTCCCTTCTCTATAATGAGATGTTTCAGATACTTAAAGGAGGACAAATTATTTCAGGAAACAGAACAGAAAATGGAATAGGAAAGAAAAATACATAGGAGGATTTAAAAAGTCAGTAGAGAGCAGTACTCTAAACAGAGTTGAGGTATCAAAAAACACACTCAGAACTTCCTCACATGTGCAGGTTCTCAGGATGGAAATAAATGTCTTCCAAGTCTCTGAGGCTCCTAAATCTTTTCTAGGGGTGTTTTTGTCATGAAAGCATGACATACAATTTAAATTCCATTTTAACTGCTCTAGCTTGGAACCTAATACTGCCATTCTGATCACTGTCTTCCAGAATTCACTTTTTATTAACAAATTGGTAACAATCTCTCTTTGATGAACATGTATGTTTGAAAGGCTAAATAAGTAGAGTTGCAATATCAGTGAGTGACAAAAATAGCTGAAAAGAAGTTTGGATATTGAAAAAGTGTCAATAACGACTGAAAAATACTGCCTAAATCTGCAATAGATATCAGTCAGTCTTCCCCCCCACCCTTTCTCCTCTGCTTCCTCAACATTCAGAATATGAAATTCAGCCGACCTGAATTACTGCCTTGACAGACGACTAAAATAGGAAGTAAACTCCTTTCTTGTCAATTAGAGTAAATCAATTATGACTGCAACCATCCTAAACTCTCAATACAAATAAGACTTAGCATCTCATACTTAAATCCACTCTTATACAATCATGTCGATAGTATATTAAATACTCTAAGGTTTTTATGCTATTCCTTCCTTGCTATAGTGTTTATAGTAATAAACACTATTACATTATATTACACAAAGTAATAATGAATTAAAATGAAGCAGAGCACAGTTGTCCTGAAAGAAAATTGATCACACATGCAAACACATACCTGACTTCCCTGATAACCTCTGTAGCCCTGAAATTGAAAATAAACGTGAATGAAATTTGGTGACAATTTTTTATTTTTATTTTTTAAATCAAGCTTCAGAAGCAGGACACAAGTTTGCTATGCAGAGGCCTGATGGGCTCAGTATTTGTAACCCCTATTGGAAACCATTCCCCTCCTACCACACAGGGGACTGACCCCCTTCCTGTACGAAGATGGTACAGCCTTCATTTTCATTCTCATTCTGTAAAGTTTAGTAGTTTTACCTGCAGCCAGTCTGGAGTTTGTGATAGTAAAGACATCGGCAATTACTGAGTCAGCAAAATCCCATGCCATTTGACCAGACTTTGAATACACAAAGTACCTCTCAAAAAGTTCTTTTGAGACAGCAAAAATTGTCTGTTCTTACAGCTGGAGGTCTTGCTCTCCATCCATACCTCAGGAATACAGCACAGTACAAAAAACAGTTTCATGGAAAACAAGATTACGAAATGCTTCTAAGCGACATACTTGCCTTAAGGCCTCTGGCACCTGTACATCCCCTGTCTCCTCGAGTCCCATTGAAACCAATTGGACCTCTGCCCCCCTTAAGAAGCAAAAGGGAATGTTAAGATTCACCCATATGAAGATTGTTACATGTTATATCATGAAATAATGTATCTTAAATAATTCTGTGGAAATTTTCTGTAGCAACTAGTTACAACCAGTGATTTCCAAAGAAATTGTTAAACCACCATCCCAATGAAGTTTCTTGATAAACTTAGATGACAACTGCTTTTCTTCATTACTGTCTTCCTCTTAACAGGAGGTTGACTTGCCCTAAGTAGTTTCACCAAAGGCAAATTCAGGCTGACCAATCTACTGTGAGAATTGGAACTACTCCAATGCAGACTTTACAATTAGGTGCAGAGAGAAATCCTTGGCTTGTTCTTGGCTTGCAGGCTTCTGACCTTTAGTTAGGAGTGACATCCATGTAATGGGGGCAGTGCTGTAAACCTAGTTCTATGCTTTTAGTGCTAAGGAAGTTACTTATTCTTCATGGGATTTTTGTTTATTTCTAGACAGCAAAAGAAGAAATACTCCCAGGGGACTGGACTTTGGCATATGCACATTATGCTGAATTCTATGAAAGGAACAGCACACTGCAAAGGACTTAGAACATCACCAAAACACTACAAAATATAATTTTGTTACCCAGTTATAAGATATTCAGTCATGCTAAGAAGGGAAGAGATGGCTCTGAGATTATCACACAATCTGTCTAGAGTCTGTCATGGAAAACGATCACATAAATTACTCAAAAATATACCACATAAGATGTTGTTGTATGATTCTTTCTAACTGATGCTGTTCTTACATCAAAAGCTATTAGTTATTATGGTGAAGTACAGATACATAGAGAATTAAGTCCATATATTTACCTTAAGACACACTTTGCTTAAATAAATTTTAGGTTAATATTGATGATGCTGTGTGAATGAGTAAATGCAGACAGATCTAGGCACCAACAAAAATGATTGCAGCAGGAAAGAGTGTTTACTTACAACCCCACCTTCCTCGCCAGGATGACCAGGAATTCCTCTGTAACCTGCACTTCCCTGAAAAAATGGGAACATAAGAGATGATAAACTGTTCTCCAAGCACATGGGTTCATTAGTATTGGATTAGTCTGCACATGCAGATAGAAAACATTTCTTGGAAACTGGATCTGGTTATGCTGGAGAGGGCAGGCTTCTCCAATTGCAGTTATACAGCCACTCTGCACAATTCCAGAATACTTCACATGGTTGTGGGGAAAAAAATACACCACAGTGCAACAATGTCCAATATAAGAGTTCAGTATACTATTTCATGAAACTGCTTAATGAATTAACAAAGCCCAGTGGGTTTTTGGTCAAACTAAGTATCTTCCTTTGCGATTTTGACAAGGAAATATTATACAGTAATGAAATTCTAAGGTGAAATGAAAAATATAAGGAAGTGGAAATTTGTTAGGACAAAGGTTTTGCAATACCTTACAAAGACTTTAGGAATATTGCAACTTTGTATTTGAAGTGATGCAAACCTCACATCCTCAGGTTAAAAAGAAAAAAAAATCTCTCAGAGAAGTAAGAACAGACAGAATTTCTAGGAATGAAAATGAACAAGAATGAGACAATTTTGTGCTGCAAGAATGTGCTTTTAAAATTGTAAGTTGTGCAACCCAAGGCATCATGCCTGTCTACCTGCAATACAACTACAAGTACATTCTGAATACTGTTTTGTCTGAGCACTATAATCCAGATATTTCAATAAAGCAGGTGTAAGAATATCAACAAGACTAACAGAAGAGATCAGTAAACTGTTTTATGAATACTTATTGCAAGACTATACCCGTGCTAAGAGATAACCAAAAATGGTTTTAACTGAAACCAGATAATTGAAGAGTGTAAACTACAAATACAAGTTATTTAGTGTGTTACTGGAATAAGCAGAAGTAATGGAATGAAAAGAACACAAGACAAATGGAAACTACATATACCAAAAGCTTTAATAATGAGGTCTACTATTATGCTGTAGAAGTGGTGAAAACTGCAATATTTAAAACAAACAATAAAGGAGACAATATAAAAGCTTTAAGGAAACGCTGTAAATTAGTGCTGTATTGATAAGGAGAAACTTACAGTAGAGAATATTCAGAATAACCAGAACACACAAAAGGATGAAATTCACATCTAGTGAAGAAGAACTATTATTTTCTACTCTTAGTTTGGCAACTGGAAGTTTATTATTCACAGTTAGCTAAAAAGGCTCTTGGTTAATCAGAAACCATTTTGAAATCTCTCTCTACTTTCTGCTGAATTCTGCAAAGAGTGCTTAAAGACTTCTATGTGTCTGAATGATTTTCATTAAAAAAATACTTTTGCAATAGGAACATGCAGTAGAGAAATGATCACATTACATGTTTCTTCTTCATAAATCCTAATAGCAAGGGCTGTGGGCACCTGCATGCATGCTTCAAATTACCACAAAACACAAATAAACCTTGAAATAATAAAGAAATTCTTATGTAGCATCTACCGCAGCTCTCTTACCTTACTTCCAGGAATTCCCCGGGCACCACGTTCACCAATTTCTCCAAGGCATTTACAAAAAACATCACAGCATTTTCTTTCTGCAACAGTATCCTGAAAAAATGACAAGCAACATAGCATTTGTGTAAAGTTGATTACAAAATAAAAAGAAAAAAAAAAAAAAGATTGTTTCCCCCATTTTGTTTATATCACAAAAGGACTTACAAGGCTGTTCTGCAAGATGCGTGCAATATCCGCAAATTCAATACTCAGAGGTTCGTTGTTTTCAAAACCTCTGCCAAACTCTATTTCTCGAAGTTCAGTCAAATTCTGTGTATTGTCCAGACCAACTAATAGAAGTGCATCAAGGCCTTCAACATAAGCATAGATTGAAGTTTGTGAATGCCTGACCTATATTATTTAACCAACAACATGATTGCGAATAATAGCAATTCTCTGAAACTTAAATTTTATAGCATGTTGAAAGAAATCAAGCCATTGAGAACAACACATGAGACAAAAATTAAGACTAGTTATCTTCCAGTTAACTTCTCTCCCAGCTGACAGACTGAACTGCTACTTCTGCTCAAGAGCTAACCTCAGTGTCCAAAGAGAAGTGTAAAACTCTTCTCTTCCACAGAAAACAGATTTGGGTCTAACATCTGGCACTACATTTGTCAGTAAGAGGGACTGCTCTAGCTGCTGAAGGTGCCCTCCAGAAAGCAGGAAAATCTCAGGCCCTCTGCACCCTGGAAGTGTTTCTTCAAATATCTATCAACCCATGAATGGAATGGTTCATGGGGATAACAGTGGGAAGAGGGAACTAAAGCTTGCTCAAGCCATTTCTTCAGCTGGAGGCCAGTCTCAGATGATCTGTCTACCTTTACCTACTGAATTACATATTCATACAAATTGATTTCAGGGCTCCTCAGCTTCCATTTGATCTTTCCTGCTGACAAATAAAGTCAGCATTCCTCTTTAGGTCACAAGAGAATTGTATTTTACATCGCACATTTTAATCAGTCATTAAAATTTTCTTCTTATTGTAGATACATCTTTGGCCTATCTTACAGTAGAATGAAGTGAGGTCAGTTTTTCCTTTCCTCAAATACTATTTCTTTGAGGAAATCTCTACCCTTCTGTCTTCCTCTTAGGTGGAAATCTTTTATCCTCGCTTTCCACTCTTTCTACCACTTGCATTTAAGGCAGTGGGAACCTTGGAACATGCAGTGATGTGACAGAAAAGGTTCTAACCAACAGCCTCTGTTTGATGGCAAAGCTACAGAAAAGTACAAGCCAAAGGAACACAATAAAAGGAAGGTATCTTGTACTGAAAGAGTAATTTTCTGCAGTGGAATTCATCCTGAAGTACTTCCAGAAGCTAAGTGTCTACCCTAAGCTTAGAACCAGCCTCTGCTTAATTTCTACTTTAGATCTGTATTGCAGAATATTTTAACATAGATCAAACCCAGAAGAAAAAATCTGTAGCTTAAAATAATAGATAATAATAATAATAAACAGTCTTCATTTACTACATTAAAATATTAGCTCAAGAGTACAACTAAAGATGAAAAACCCCATGCAAATACCCTAGAATGGATAATAATTCTGAACATCACAAACATTGATACACGTGGAGAAGCAAACACTCTCCCAGTGACTTGCGAGGGATACCCTCAATGGGGAGAGTCATGTTATTTAGGAAAGTTGTAGTGGCAGAACAATACATTGGTTCATGTGTCAGTAGGAGGCCGGAGCATTGATGTAGTGCCCTAATACCTTTGAAGCGAAAAGAATCGGCTGCTTTTCTGAGATCTTCCAGTGCATCGTCCAGTCCATCTGAAAACACTAACAGAACCTGTCAGGAAAGGGAATAACACTGAATCACTTAAGAGATATTAAAAGCTGTGTCAGTGTGAAAAGTACAGTTTGCGCTGGAAACTGACTACAAGGTAGTTCAAATTCCACTACTTTGTGGTAGACCTAAAACATGCACAGTGGAAAAAGAGCAAGAAGAAAAGAACACAAAACTCTCTTTTCTCTGACAACACTCCTATGTGAGGGATCTGTCTTGCCACCCATTTCTTAGCATTGCTATTATTGTATTATATGTGTCATTTTCTTAGTATGCTAGCCTGAAGACCAGCTCTGCTGTGACTTAAACAATGAAGAGTTTTCACTGATGTCAGAGGAGTTCTCCTATATGTGAATGTGGAAAAGAAGTTTGAAGAAGCAAAGATTTTCTTTTCTGCAAGATAACCTTCAGTTGGATGCCATCTGAGCTGCATCTACTCCATCATCTCTGGGTAACAGCCGGGACAGCTACCCCCAGCCGGCCAGATGGATGTCCCATACCACAGAATCACAGAATATTAGAGATTGGAAGGGACCTTGAAAGATCATCTAGTCCAATCCCCCTGCCAGAGCAGAAACACCTAAATCATGTCATACAGGAATGTGTCCAGGTGGGTTTTGAAAGTCTACAGAGAAGGAGACTCCACAACCCCCCTGGGCAGCCTGTTCCAGTGCTCTGTCACCCTCACCGTAAAAAAGTTTTGTCTCTTATTTAAGTGTAACCTCCTATGTTCCAGCTTGCACCCATTGCCCCTTATCCTATCATTGGATGTCACTGACGAGAGCCTGGCTCCATCCTCCTGACACTAACCATTTACATATTTATAAACGTTAATAAGGTCACCCCTCGGTCTCTTCTTCTGATGTATTTACCCTTACAAGGGCAAACATGTCCTTTCTCAGTAAGGTGATCCTCAACAGAGACCTTAGCAAGTGAAAATATTCAAACAGCTACTATACAACGTGCCCAGTGCCTTACTGAGTCAGCACCTTATTAAAAGTAAACTGTCAAGGCAATGATCCTGAAACATTTCAATGAGATTTTTTTTTTTTTTTCACTTAAATGGAAAGATTCCTTTCACTTCAGAAGAGATTAGGTCAAGCCTTTGAGACCACCAATTCCTGAGCTACCTTTTTGCTTCCCTGCAGTAGTCAGCATCAGAGTCAACAAATTTGAAACTACGTAATTTTTCCAATTTGTATACTCACACCATTAAATTACCTTCACTTTAGCAGAGGTTGCACTAAAGAACTTCTCCTGAATTGCCTGTAAGAAGTCCACATTCAGGTAAGTGTCCACTGTGGCCTGTGCATCTAAGAACTTCTGGATGATCCCTTCATTATAGTCCTCAAAATCAGACTCAAAGATTAATTTTTTGGCCTGTGCCAATACTTGAAATTTGAACCTAATGTTGACTGGAAAGCCAGTTTTACAACAGACACTTGGCCGCGATTTCATTTGGTGTAAAAGTTTGGGGAGGAATGTTTGCAATTTCTGTTTCAGAAGCAGTGAAGATGCTGGCCGTGTATGCCTTGAAATATCAATTCCTATAGAAAGGTCCATATTGCAATCTGTGAAGAAAGCAGAGGAAGCAGGAAATTATAAACATACAACATTTATGAACTGTGTCTTTCATCAGGATCATGGGAGTGGAACAAAAATCAACATGGTAGATTTAAAACCAGAAGTCGGAGTCAGTGAGATGGTGTTTTATATTTACTGAAAACCTATCGGACCACCAGTTTCAGTGGGGATACATAAACTTGCAGCTACTAAGGCCTGATCCTATATTACCAGACACATGTACACACACAAACTGGAAAACAGTGAAGAAGAGCTTACAGCTCTTCTTCAGCTGCCAAATGGCCTCAAAGGGCTTAATCTTGAAAGTATTTCCATAAGCTTTGCTACCAGCAGAAAATACACAATACATATCCCAATTGCAATGCAAAGCTTGAGGGCTGACTGTGCTTTATCGTTTTGCCACAAGATCTGATACTACATACAAACATAGAACAACAGGCCAAAGAAACAAAAGTGATAGTGGCAGCATCCTCTACAGGCAATATCCGTGAATAACACCGTGAATAACAGCTGCTGTGAGGTGAGGGCTACCTCAGTTGCAGAATTGCTTGCATAGTTCCTGATAATAACAGCAAATATTGTGATGTGGTCTGTTACTCCCCTGCAATCTCTTGCCCCAGTCAAGCAGCCAAACTACTTGGTTTATTTCTTCTGTACCTTGATTCTTCATGTGTCATGCTGGATTTTATTGTGTCCCTAGATGCATCACTATCCATCACTGTATCTCTGCAAGGTAGTCTGAGACTTGCAATTTTATGTGTAAAACAGCACTCGCCCTAATTTTGTTCCTTCTTCACCCACTGGCTCTGAAACACTTGTCAGACACAAGGTTGTTTTCCATGTTTGCTACTTTGGGCTAATTCTTATGGGCAATTATTCCTTAAAAATTTCATTGCAGTGTTGTCATTCATAGCTCTGTTTGCAGGGGGAACAAAGGATATTTAATGAATGAATGCAATTCGGATAGTACACATATGTAGAATAGAAAATAAGAGCAATTGAATTTGGTTTTCCCATTTGTTTTAGTCACTATAGAACCAGGGAGAAAAGCCTTGGGAAAGATGATTGTGTTTCAGCTATTTAACCAAATAAATTCAGAAAATTTCACCTCAGAGTGACAATTGTTATATTCCAGTATTCACGCTTATGGTACAAACTACCCCCAGAGGGTATGATTTGCTGCTAAGGAGCACAAGAATCTTTAAACGTGGAAGGTTGTGGTGAATGAGTTTTTATGGCTACAAAATCCAAATGACATTCAGGCCTTGGAGCAGCATAAGAAATCTACACAGCTTTTCTGTGTAGTTCACAGCAAGTTAATATTTTTCTTAAACAGTTAAATATATCTACACACACATACAAACACAACACAGTCATGCCCCTTAGCCAGAGTTTGTGAGGTTGCCCATCTGATTTCAAGATTCACAGAACACCTGTGATGCAAAGGCCACCATCAGCTCAGGAACAGCATTTTTTCTAATTGTGTATGGATTTTCTGATGAGACATTTCCATGGACGTTAAACTTACAAGATATTTTTTCCAGTATGTGTTCACATCCAGCACACAGAAAATATGTTTTCAAAATGAGATTTTTTTTTTAAACCACATTCTTTGGAGGAAACGCAAAGGGCAGCCATGGACTCACCAGTTTAGCCCTGATCATCCACACTGCTTAGCTCTGAGAAGCATTACCTGCAAACTCCTCATGTACCAGCAATAACAGTACCAGAACAGCAATAAAGCATTCACTTCTGTTTTGTTGCGTTGCATATGAGAATGTGTGAAACAGCTTCCATACTCTGTCAATAGTCTGTTTATTGCAGTACTAAACACTTCTATGTACCTAACCTGTTTTCCTAATCACCTGTTCTCCCACACACATCCACTTCGTTAAACTGGCCTGTCTTCATGCTGCAAAGGTATTTTTTTTTGTCCCCCTGTTGACTTTCCATTACCTGGAATGCAGTTCTTTACATTAAAAATCTGGCAGTTTAGAAGATAGTGACTGGAGAAAGGGGAATTAAGAATTGTTATGGGTAAGAAGATCAGTGAATAAAGGAAAACAGATTCCCAGCCAAGATAACAAAGTCTTCATAGGAAATGCATCATTGGTTTATGAGACAAGTTGATCTAAAACTTAAAAGCATATAAATCAGTAAGATCAGAGCCAACACGCTTTCCTTAATTTTGTTCTCTCTAAACTTAAAAAGTGTGCCTGTAGATATATACATCGAGTTTACTGTTCCATCTTCCATTAAATCTCTCTGTTCTCTGGTCATGAGACACCAGGAGATGCTAGTGCCCCAGTCATGCTATTCCACATCCATGCACTCCACTTTCCCAGCAGCCCTTTTTTTGTTTTCAGGAGCCAGGGGATGCCTTTTCAGGTGGAGGTTTGCTCCGGTTTTGATGGGGAAAAAAGGGGTTAGGGCGCAGAGCTCATACTGATGAAGGCCAGGCTATCCCCTCTGAAAATCACCTGAGCAGACGGCATTAACATAGAGAGCAGCTTCTGGCTTTGGGAGGGAAGATTCAACTCTTTTTTTGGACCCCACCATTCCAGCAAACATCAGCCAGTTTTGCTGTGTTTAAGATCTCCTAAGCCCAGGGTGCAGCAGAGGTAACTTTATTTGTTCAACGATTTTGTGAAGTTATTTCTATTTGTTTAACCATTGTTACAAAAAGCCTTAGACAAGCAGTGTGGTCATCACAGCGTGCCTTCCTCACAGTGAGTTTCTGATCAGTAGGGGAATTAAACCTGGAGCTAGGTACGGAGAGCTAGGTATGATCAGTTTTATGGTATAACAAAGACAATAAACAGCATGTATCTGACTCGTAAAATGTTACCTCTACGGTAAAAATGCAGGGAAGACATGGAGCTTTAAGGACAGTCACAGTCCCTGCAAGAATGGGATCACAGAAAGAGAACTGCTCCAGCACATTTTCTCCCTGCTGTCCCTAATCAATCTCATCCATTTACACCCCAGTAGGTCCCTTCTTTACCTTCAGTGTAAGAAAATTCATCTTTTTGATTTGTCATTTGCCACTTTTTTCTATTGCAATTTAACGAACATCTACAGTATTATCCTTCTGTATAACTGGCATGAGTACATAATTTTAAAGAACAATTTTGTGGGTTTTCTGCCTCCATCTTCCCACGACTAGGTGACTGATACTGCAGCACCATATTAGAATAAACTCAGATACAAAAACAGCATCCAACATCTGATAAAAGTTGCTACATTAATCAAAGGCACAACTGAACCTTCTGTTTTCTTTGGGGCTGAGAGCCTCTCAGGCTGTGCAACATCCCTGGAAGGGCATCCAATCTACCGTTGCCACCAACTAGATGTAGTAGGAAATACCGCCTCCTGTTTCTTATATAGGGAAAGCTTTTGGGTAGCATCTCAGCATCACAGTGAATTTGCTACTCACACCATGCCAATACCTCCCACATAACCAAGGATGGATTTTCCCACACCCCCTTCTCAACAGTGCCGGTGTAGGACTTTTGTCAACAGCTGCTACTGACAGTCCTTTTGGAGCAGGATGGTCATGGTCAGCTGTAGATGACAGTTGTTTTTTTTTGAAACGCTATTTTACAAATACCACCAAATTGCATTTTTCTTTTCTTTTCTTGTGATTAGGATATTGAGGGCATGTCTTCTCTGTCTCCTTTTAGACACTGAGGAACTATGAATGTGAATGCTAGATGTGAAGCACTGTCTCACCTCTGAAGCTATATAGCAAAAAGCATAATGGTTCTTGACTGAAGAAAGTGCAAACGTAGAAAGTTACAAAACCGAGTAACCTGAGCAGAGCTCTTTGGTAAAACAGCTGCATTGCTTCCCAGATAGCTTTGGTACTTTTGCCAGGGACTGCTTGCAGCCACGTAGAAATTTACCGTTATATACCCAACAAAACATTTACATTGCTTACCCTGGGTAGGAATGTCTTTGTATTCACAGAGCTCATTGACAACAGTCCTCTTGATGGTTTTCAGGGCATCAAAGTTCTCCACTGTGAACACTCTCTTTGCATCACCAGCTATTCGAAGCAGATCAAAGGAATTTATAAGCCCTACACCAACTGCAAAGACATGTACCCCATCGCTTCTCAAATCCACTGCTGCATCCTCCACATTGTCATGAGACTGCCCGTCTGTAATCACAATGAGGTTCTGTGAAACTCCTCTCTTCTTGCGGCCTCCGTGGACAGGCTGAAAAAGACTATGAACAAACCTCAGCGCTTTCCCAGTGTATGTAGAGGATTTCAGTTGTTCGATTCTGTCGATGCGTTCCTTTATGATGACGTCATTATAGAACTCATTAAGAGAAAATTCTTTCTGGGGTTCTTCGCTGTATTGGACTACCCCAACATGTACGTTGTTCCTAGAAATAACAAAACTGTCCAAAACTTCCTTCATGAAGGTCTTCATGACAGAAAAGTCATTGTTTGATATGCTTCCTGATCCATCCATCAAGAACATCAGGTCTGCTACTTGTTCACTGCAAACTTAGGGAAAAAGCAGGGAAGGAACACAAAACAACAACAAAAACAGTGAGGAACATAATTTTGGCACTGTTTAACCTTTTCCTTTTTCTCTTCAGTGTAAGCCTTTACTCACAAAAGCTGTTCACAGAGAGGTCATGCAAGGACATCATCTATCCATCATCTAACTTTAACCCTATGAACTTCCATGCATAGATAAAATTCATCTTTTCCCAGCATTAACTTGCAGAAGAAAACACAGTTCTTTACATATCAGCTAAAAGACCGGCTGGGGGAGACATAACAAAATAGAACTTGCAAGCAATGTCAACCCCTTGGCTGAGGAATGACAGAATTTACCTACCAATAAAGTTAAATCAGTATAACTACCTCACTCAAAATATTCATCCTCTCTTGGTACCTGGAAGGCCACTTTGGGGAAAAAGCACTTGAACTGCATGACTTCTATGGAGAAAGTTTCTCCATGAGGTGGAGAAATTTTTTGCCTGTTATTTTCATTGCCTAAGCAGAGTTCCCTTGCATATTTATTGGCAGCTTCTATTCAAGGTGTCAAAGGTGTATTTCACTGGATCTAATTGCTTGGTAGAGAGAACCTGATACTGTTTGTTGTGCAGCAAGAAAAAAGGATGGACAAGAAGCCATCTTTCAAGCCATCATGGACAATTATTGAGCTGGTCTGCCTGATTAGTGGGAAGTTTACCCTTCTAGCATAGTCATGGTGCCTGTCTTTACCCTGGAAGCACTACAATTTGTGTCCTTTACATTTTTTTCCACACAGAATAAAGCAAAAGTTTTATTACAATAGCTTTCCCTTGCTGGGACCTAACAGTGTACCATCTGAATGCTGTATCATATCCATCCTAACACTTGAGGGAATGCAGAAGGCATCATTGCACAGAATCTTACTGATCTGGGTGACTACAAGAAAGAAATCAGAAAAGGGAAATGAGTGGAGAGGAGTGGAAACTCTTTGCCTTTAAGAGTAAATCTATCATCAACCACTTTTCCATGCATAGATCAAAAATAGTTAACTGTGCCCCATAACAGAATATATGCAGGGATAAACACCATCTCACTTTTAAAGAAGCTTTAACAATAAACTAAACACACTGACTGTAAACTACCTATTTCTAGACAGAAAATGAGAGACAGAAGAGTAGAAGGGAACACAGAGAAACAGGGGCCTCAAGAGAGAATGGGCTCAATATATGGGGGAGCCAGGGCACTGCTCAAGTGTAGAGAACTGCTTTATGTTAATGAAAACTAGTTGTTAGAAGAAATCTGCCTCCATTCATCAGTGTAAGCAGCCTCTTGAAAATAGCTGATGGAAGCCCATCAGTAGAAGATAACTTCTGAGATTGCATTTAATATGTGCTGCATTTTAAGCAGAGGGCTGTCACCAGACTTTTCCACTTATCCTCCTATTATGTCCACAAAATATATTTAACACTGATCTTTGCTTTTAACAGTCTGCATCAGTTGTAGAAAAAAGATCTAGTAGATCTATTCATAAGTATCCTTTACCTGGCTTAGATTTCTCACACACGATTTGAGTAAGGTTTTTATGTATGCTTCCCAGTGCATCATAGTTCTGTGCAAAGAATAATTTTTCTTGATCTTCAGAAATTTCTTTAAGTTCTGCTCTGTTTGCTTTGCTTATTCCAACAGCAATTAAGTTGATTTCATCTTCCTTCAAAGCTTTTATGGCCATGGGAAGGTTGGCTTTATCTGATGGTACAGTTGGTTCATCAGTAATAAGAACAAGGATCCTAGTGACAGCAAGAGACGATGGACGTCCGCCATAGTTCACACCAAATCTTTGCCTTGCAAAGTTCAAAGCTCTTGCAGTAAAGGGCTTGCCTGGCAGAGGCTTCAAGTTGAATATTTTTTTTCTAATCCGAGATTTGGAGGCATATGAATTCAACAAGAAATATGCCTCCGGCGTAGAGCTATAGACCACAACACCAAACTGAACTTTGTCCACCCCAACCACTGAGGTATTAACTACTGCTTCTATAAGACGATGCACATTTTTGAACTGCAGGTCTGTAACACCAGATGATCCATGCACTACAAAGATGATATCAGCAACTTCTGCTCTCTTGCACGCTATTAGTGGAAACAGGAAAAAAAAAAAAAAAAGAAACAAGGTTATAATTCTGTCTCTCTCCTTCAGCCCTTTTCTTGCACACTGTTATTGAAAACTGAAGAAACAAAGAAACAAGGTTATAATTCTGTCTCTCTCCCTCACCCCTTTCTCTCCTTCAACCCTTTGCATAGGGATTTTTGTTTCCATATTCCAGCTGTAACCTTAAAGTGCAAAGACACTGCAGAAGCCTGAAAGCAAAAGCTTGGGTGTCTTCCTTAAAGAAGGGGAAATATTTACCTACCTTCTCATAAGAAAAAGAGTGAGATCACACCCTACAAAAAGAACAAGTCTATGTTCTTATACTGCATTTCATTCCACTTCCACTGTGTATCATTATGGAGAACAGAGCTGTAAATCATACCATGAACATGGAAAACAAAATCTTGCCTTACAAAGAATTAACAGGAAAAAAGAAAAAGAAAAAAAAAAAGAAAGAAAATACAGAGGTGGATATCATCACTACTTACAATTCTGTAGATTACAAATTTCAAAGAGAATCTGCTTTTGTATGAAGTTAATGTCATTCTCAAAGAACACTTTGTCTTGACTGCCGGTAATCTCCAAAAGCTGGGAATTGTTCGCATGGAGCATGTCGATAGCAAATATAGTTACGCCTTTCTTCCGTATGGCCCTGGCTGGTTTTTTTACAGAATCGTGGGCTTCCCCATCAGTGACCACTATTAGGTATTGTTTCAATTCAGGACGTCCTCCTCTAGGTTGATCAAAGTAAGGGGCAGCAAGGGTCAGTGCTTTCCCAGTCAGTGTTCCTGATTTAATCTGCTTCATTTTCTGAATGGCTCTCTGCATATCAGCTGTAGTGTTGTATCTGTCAAGCTGGAACTCTTCTCTCATTTTAGAGCTGAACTGAAGCACGCCAATTCGAACATTATCAAGCCCAACATTAATGTTGTTCACAAAGGACTGCATGAAATCCTTCACCTTCTGAAACTCATCTGGACGGACACTTTCTGAGCCATCCACAAGGAAAACAACATCAGCTCTCACGTTTTTACAGACTAAGAAAAAGAAAAAGAAAGAAAGAAAGAAAAAAAAAAAGAATAGGCTAAAACCACAAATCTCTTCTCTCCTGCGCTTTTAACATTTCAGCTGGATCAAAACCCAAAAGACAGTAAATGACAGAATGGGCAGATAGATCTCATCAGTAGATCTGTCAAAAAATAACTGACTGCAGAAGGTGAACTCGAGGCTTAACAGCTAACATGTAAACAAAGGCTGGAGAGTACTAGAGATGCCTTTGTTCATCCCCCAACTTCAAGAGAAAGAATCCTGCTGCTTGATATAACCGCTTTCCTTCAAGCTATTATGTGGTGCAGAAAGAGACATACACAATCCCTGGATAAGAGTAGTTTGCACGTGTCAGAAAAACATCCCCTGACTTGGGTATTGAAAAATCAGAATTTATCTCCTTGTGAAAGCCAAGTGTTCTGCAGTGCTCAGACTGCTTACCTGTTCAGAACCACAAGTACCCGGTGTTAGACTGCAGGCAATTATCACCAGGTTCTTTGTCTCTTCTCACAAAATGTGGTTGGGACAAGACAAAGAACAAGTACTTAGACTTTTACTATAGGGCACTTTCCCAGTTGAAGAAGTTCAATTTCTGCTATTTAGCTTTATTTTATGTTGCTCATCGACTAGTAAAATCTGTACGTTGAAAGAAGGTTACCTAGTCTTGACATGGCTAAGTATGAGATTACCAACACGCAGGTCTTTATTTCTGATATGTAGCAATATCGTTTTCAGTATTAACAAAACATATAAGCACATTCTAACACTAGTTGCTTGGAAATGATCAGGCTTAGGAGATGCTCTTACCATTTGTTGAACAGATATTTTGCACAATTCCATCTTTAATATTTTTCAGGGAATCAAAGTCATTCACAAAATACACTCTATCATTTGTTTCTGCTATTTCCTCCAACTGTTGTTGATCAGCTTCCTTGACACCGATGGCATAGATAGTGATCCCTTGTTGCCTCAGCTCACTTGCTGCTTGCTTCACCTTATCTTCAGATTGACCATCTGTAATCACTACCAGGATCTGTGGAACATTTTCCCTAGATGCCATTTGGAACAGACTTTTCATATATATTAACGCATTTCCAGTTCTGGTACCTCCACCTATTTGATTAATATTCCTAATTGCCTCTACTAACGTCACCATTTGGTTGTACTGGCCAATCACAAATTCTGTCCTTGACTCAGATGCATACTGAACCACACCAATACGAACATTGTTGGCACCAACTTGGAACATTCTGATAGTCTCATTCACAAACGTTTTCATGTCGTCGAAATCACTTGGATGTATGCTGCCAGAGCCGTCAATCAAGAAATAAATGTCAGCTTCCTCTGTGTCCACACAACCTAATTAGCAAGAAAAAAAAAAGGTGGGGGGGGGGGGGGGAGGGGGATGGAAAGGGGGAGTTACAGAATTTTTGACACTTTCAAGAGTGAGAAAAATCACTTGACAACTTTGCAATCCTCACAAATAGGTACCTAAACAACAAAAGTAATTTTATTTGAGAAAAGCCTTTCAGTCCAAAAGCTTGTAAAATCTTGGGTGTTCAATAAATTGGATAAGAGATGACCAAACTCCTCTACACAAATAAAATGTGTCAAGACGATAAAATGGAGTAATGAAACCCATTGTTACTGGCACTGTTACTTGTAAAAGGATAGCTAGCAGGATGGAATAGAAGTCAGGACTGCAACAGTTATTAAAGAGAGAAAAATAGAATAAAAGTACATACGATGAGGTACAGTAACAGTGTGACAGCCTGCAAAGACAAAAGAAGGAAGTGTAGCTAGAAACAAAGCTAATTTGAAAAAGAATGGTAAGAGACTTTACTGGGAGAGACTGGGTAGAATTTAGGTATGAAAATAAAAACATTACTAGGATTTGTATCATTATGAGACTAGCCTCGTGCACTGGTATTAACAGCATGGACTAGCTACTCCTAGAGGTGAGACATGAAAATATGTTTCATCAGTGTCAGAATTCAGAATCACTATAAACTTCACATGATTTTGACAAGTGCAAAAAACATTAAAGGAGAGATGTCATGGAAAAAGTAACCTGGATTCAAGTAACTGAGACATGACTCAGTCTACCTGTAAATGTTGTTAAGCTGTAGGGACCACTACAACTAACCTGAAGAATCCTGAGCAGAATCATGTTCACCTGCATGTGAAGGAGACTTGGAATTTGCTCAAGTGGAAGCAGCAAAGGCTTCCTGACACTTGCTTCCCCAAAAAGGCAGGAATAAATAGGGAAGGGTTCCAAGCAGGGCAAATCTTAGCTGGAGGACATTTGGGTCCATCACTAACAGAATTTTATAAACATCTCTAAAATCTTTCTGAATTTTTATTTCCTCTTGCATTAGGTACAGATGGTGTACACATCAGCAACAAGTCTGGCAGCACTGAAATGGCATTTTCATGTGTGCTTCTTACCTTTTTTCAGATTCTGCGATTGTAATGAGACTACAAACGTCTTTTTCACAATCTCATTACAAAGCTGTTTCTTTATTTTCCATCTGATATTTGACAGCTGTAGAAAATACTTCAGGGTGGTGACATGATTCCCTGGGGGATATGTTGCAATTTTATCAAGCTTTCTGCTCTCTGAGGTATTCTGGATGCCCACAGCATAGACAGTAACACCTTTACGTCTTAGTTTAGATGCTGGTTTAGCATAACCATCCAAGGACTGACCATCAGTGATAACCACAGCAATTTGTTGCACTCCTTGTTTCTTCCTGCTGCCTGCCTCTAGAGTAAAAACCTTATTCCTTAGAAATTCAATGGCTGCTCCAGTGTATGTTTGTCCACCTCGATATGGTAAATTCTTTAGGTAGTTCAGGATTTCCAGTTTATCCTTGAATGTGTTCAGGGTGAACTCTAGTCTTGGTTCATCACTGTACAGCACTAGCCCAACTCTCACATTCCTTGGACCAATATCCAGGGCATCAACAACTTTTAAGAGAAATGCCCTGATCAGCTGGAAGTTTTTTGACCCAACTTTGCTGGATTCATCCACAAGAAACACAATGTCTGCAACAGTTGCACTGGAACACACTAAAAGCAAAATAAACAAAAGGAAGATAAGATTAATGTAGATCACACTGTGGGATAATTGGTGAGACAGTCAGAACACTTTGTTACAAAAGAGACTCAAGGTAATATGCAAGATGCTGCTACAATAACACGTGAAATCCAAATCCTAAATGTGCTGAAGAGCAGATTTATATATTGATTTTCAGTCAAAGAAATCCCTGAAATAAACACGATCTCTTAACTGCCCCCTTTTGCCCACTACAGCAAACTTTGCAAGACAAGTGGCTTTTCTCACTGTACTGGAGAGTGACTGCAAATCAGGAAAACTCAGGATATTAGTGAAGTTATTCTGTGGTTAAATTCAAACTCTCCTATGGCCATTTTTTGGAAACAAAATCCAAGGAAAATTGCTCCCTCAGTCAGAAAATGCAACTCCAGTGCAGCCAACCCTTCAAGACCACCACCCTGTTCCCCTTGGTTAATACAGATTTACAACTAACTACACATAGGCAAGCACTGCAGCCACACAGGCAAAGGTGGTAAATATTTTTTCAAAAGAACGCCTCCATAAAAGCACAGCTGTCAGCCATTTGCACTGTGTTTTTCCCTAACAGCCACCTGAGAAGTTGCCCTGGATTACCAGTGAGTTAGAAGCTACTCAGGCTGTTAGTTTTGCTCTTTTGATACACCATACCTGCTGGCGCCATTTGATCGAGTTCATAAAGATTCTGGAGTGAGGTTTCCACATCAGTAACAATGCTCTGTTGCACAGACTCAAAGCTCTCTGCTTCGTAAACACGGTAAGTCGCATTAAAGGGGTAGCTCACCCTTGTTTCTACCCTGTCAAAGTATCTAACATCAACTGTGACAATTTTCACCCCCAACTCCTCTAACATCCAGGCTGCTTCCATGATATTTTTTCTGGATCCAGAGGACGTGAAGACTACTACAACCTGTGGAGTGCCTTCGTTGATCCGGCTTCCAGCACTATCCGTAAAAAAGGTTTCCTGCAAAAACTTCACGGCAATTCCATCCTGCGATGAGTCTCCAGTGAATGCAATGGTGCGCTGAATGTGGTCAAGGACCTCTTCTTTCTTTTCATGAGTGTTCAGCAAAAACTCCACCTGCCCTACACCATTAAACTGAGCTAGGCCAATCCTATACTTGTTAATCCCAACATCTAGCTGTCTGACTATTTGGGAGATTAAACTTTTTACTCCCTCAGATGCTGAATGCTTCATGGTCTCAGCGGAGTCAATAAGGAAAATAATATCAGCATATTGTTTTGCAAATGCTGCAGAGAGGAAAAAAATGTAATAAATGAGTTGCTGAAATACTGTCAACCTATATCCAGACCTCGCTTTGAATGTAATCTAAACAAGAACCTTTTCACTGATCTTCACAGTTTTAAGTTTGGATTTAAGTCTACATCTACAACATACCATGAAACATGCTTTGCAATTACTGTAGAATTATATTTTTAAAAATTAAACAAATAATTCTAAAGAAAGCAACCCTCTAAAAAATGGCTTTAAAATGTCTTGAGAAACCTTTACACCTGACAGTATTTATATAGATAGAAGTTTCATCTTCATCCAACCGAATCTTCTACTTACTACTTTGGGAGTGAGATTGTATGTTTTATCATTCCATTCCAGTGATATTCCATTAACCAAGGTCCTCTATATCACTGCTGGAATCTAGGTTGTATTTAAGACTTTGACCCTACTGAACACTTCAGAATAAACTCACCTTCCTAACAATCCCATGAGGAATTGTTCCAAAAGGCAGACAGACACTTTGAATATCAGAAGAGGCACCAGAACATTAATAAAATTATTCTAACTTCACTTACAGTCATTGGAAAGAGATACACATTTCAGGAGGGCAAGTCCGGTGCAAGTCAAATGAAACTGGGCCTAAACGCACCCTTCAGTATAACAGTTTTTGATGGAAAAGGGGATAAAAACCAACTGCCTAACTACCAGCACAACCTCTAATCCCTAAATTATTCTCATTGAGAGAACCACATTGACCTCTGCAAAACTAGAAAACAACATAAGGTATTTATAATTTAAATTTTATATTTTAAATACTTATAATTGATATAAACACATATTTTGTTTTGATTTTAGTTTTGCTACCATGCCTCCTTTTATATATATATTATATATACATATATATATATATATAAATTCCTTCAAAATACATTTTCTCTGAATTCTGCTGTTCAGCAAGTATACTGAAAGGATGAGAAAATATGGCTCCCCTTCATTTTTGAACATTCTAGGAGTGACAATCTCTTAACTAGGTTTTTGGAAGAATTAAGATAGTCACCAAAAGCATAGCTTGATTGAGAAGTAATTCAGTGAAATTGTTCAACGTCATCAAAACAAAACATTTTCTATAAAAGTCTCTACCAGCTCTAAAAACATTAAATTGAATCTATTTCATAGAATCTGTGAATCTGACCCTGATATTCTTTGCAATACATTAAGGCTCTGCTTACAGAGAGCACCAAGTATAAGCTTAACTTCCTTTTTTAATAATTAAACCTCAATGACTTCAACACAGGCACTGAAACGTTAAAAAGAACAGGGATGTCCATCCTGAACAGTGACCTAACTAAAATTATCCCCATTATTTTCAAGTGAGTTATATGACAGTAATGCTTGTGTAAAATAACATCAAAACCACATCCACTTTTCTACATCTTTTCTCACAATTACACAGTATGAACAACTGAAATGGTACCACTATAAGGACAACTGCTTACCTTCAATCTGGCTTCCAATTGCAAAGCAGAAGTTTTTCAAAAGCCTTGTGGAGAGATCTGGAAGGTCATCGAAACTATCGATGCTATACAGATATTTATCAAAAGGTTTGCTGGCTATTTGCTGAAGCTCAGATGTATTCTGGACACCAACTCCAACAACATAAATGGAAATGCCTCTGTCTCTCAGTTTCTTGGCAGGCAATTCTACTTCATCACTGGATTCTCCACTTGTGATAAGAATCATTAACTGTGGGACATAAACCTTAGCTCTGCTACCAGCAGATTCATTGAAATACGTTGTGCTGACAAAATCCAGAGCTCTCCCTGTGTAAGTTTCTCCACCCTTATACGGTAAATTCCCAATCTGCTCCAGAACATCAGTTTTCGATAAATACTGATTCAGCAAGAACACTTGGTAAGTTTCATCACTGTATTGTGCCAGCCCAACTTGGATTGCATCATGGCCGATGTCAAGACTTGAGACCAATGAGGAGAGGAATTTAATCACTTTCTGAAAGTTTTCCTGGGCAACACTTATTGAAGTATCCACTAAAAAGACAACATCTGCCAACGTGGCTTTTCTGCAAGCTGCTCAAGGGAGATGACATAAAAGAATGAATTATTATAGTTTCTTTAGCTTTGTTCATGAGCAAGGAAGAACCAAATGTACATTTTATTATTCTTGAAATAAATTCTGTGTTTTGTGTCTCTGTCTTTCCATTCCTCCCCTCAGCTCTCCCCCCCCCCACCCCCCATTATTTTAAATATTTTAAAGGTAGACATGCTCAAAATTCATCAGTTAAGAGTTGGTATTATTGACAGCTAGTTAACAACATATGGAAGACACAGGAAGTTAAAACCTGTATTTTGGCAACACACTGCAACTCTATATGCTTTATCTACAAAAAAAAAAAAAAAAAAAGCTGAAAAAATTGCTCTTTCAGGATATATTATAGGCAACCTGTGGAACTGGTCCGGTTACCTCCTCTACAAAAGTACAAAGCATTTGCCAGAATATGGTGGGAGAGTCACTGCAGATCAGCAAAATCTTCCACTTCATAGACATCAGTTGGTTCACCCGCTATTTCTTGAAGCTCAGGCAAAGCAGAATTTGTAATGCCTACAGCATACACTCTGATGCCTACATCCTCACCTGCTGTGGCTAGGTTGGTTTTGAATATTATCTTCAGCTTGTCCACTTCTCATTTGAGGAACCCCTTCTTTTTTTTCTTTCTTTTTTTGTTACCAGCATTTGCTATGAAGTCATTCCCTAGCATTAATTGAAGGGTGTGCCCAATTTTGTTGCCTCCTTCTTTGTAATGTAATTTCTGTATCTTCTGTAAGGTACCATGTTACAGTAAGTGTTCAACAAGAACTCACTGTCTGGCACATCACTGTATTGAATCATGTCAATACAGATTTTGTCTTCCCTAATATCAAACCCATTGACCATTGTGCACAAAAAGCCTTGCAAAATCTTGGAGTTCTTTGTCCCTATACTCCAAGATCCACTTGCCAGGAAGATAATGTCTGCTATAGAAGCTTTCCTACAGACTGAAGAAACGTTGTTTAATTTCCCTGTTTTCCTACAGAATGTGTAATTGAATAAAATTGCAATTTTGCTTCCTGTTTGCTTTTCAGAATCCAAGACCTATTGGTCTTTTGCAGAAAAATCTTCCATCTATCCTAGTAAATTTTCAGCATTCATTAACTCCTTCTTTTCCCCTGTTCTTCAAACAGGGTGTCTGAGGCTAAAAACAGATTTTAATAAGCTATTGCACATTATTTTTCTGTTTTTCAGACAACTCTCCTAACCTAGTACAAATAAATATATGCTTCATAAAAATATATCATATCACCCCTAGTTAAACAAAGAATAAACTGTCACCAGTTCTTCATCTTTCTCTTCAGAACTAGATACACCTGGGAAAAAGAATTGCTATGAATTTGAAGAGACTTTTCTTTCATGTATTACCAGTCTGCTGTGCATCCATAGAGCAGAAGGTGCATACAAAGAGAAGAACCAGAAGAGGTTTCCAGTTATCCATTTTGAATGTCTCCCTAGAGAAACAAACAGTAAGAAATACAGAGCATTATTTCCTCAGAAAAAGTTTACTAATTGTGGGGAAAATGTAAAAGTACATTTTATTAACATCATGGAAGCTTTCTAGCTGTATACATTCAAAGCAACACTTTAAATTCATGTTTTCTTCCCTCAGGTTGTAACAAACATGTTTTGAACACAGAGCCGTTAGCTTGACACTGATGTCAAGGATAGAACTACAGGATAGAACTGAAATGAACCGTTCACAGACATACTGTGTTCTGATTCATACAGCTGTATTTACCGCAATCCCAAATTCAAGTGAAAGCAAGCTATTCACAAAGCAAGATTAACGGGAATTAAGCTTCCAAGATTCTCTGCTAGCCTCGAAATTCCCCATTCACACATTATTTAAAAGAAAATTTTGGTGGCTGCCTCTATATAAGATAGACATAGATAAGAACAAGCATTCATTTACATATTAAATATGCTAGTTGGCCTGTAATGAAGACACTTGGCATATAATAGAGCCAAAACTCAATGCTAATGGAAATGGGAATGAAAAATCTCAGCAAGAACGTACAAAATTAAGCCATATTAAGCTTAAGCATACTAAACAATGAAGAACACAGTTTTGAAAAGCGTTCAATTGTAAAACACATGTACACTAAATAGTTTAAAGAATAAAATAAAATAAAATAAGCCAGGGCGTAATGGTGGACTCTGTTTCATTTACTATGTCTTTCTTAATAATACCTAGCACTTGCTTGTCTTTTTTAAATGTTACTTAGCTGACATGTTCATGGGAATACCCACCTTAATCTCCAGATTTTCCTTCTGGGAAGAGGTCTTACATCCTATCTGTCAACTGACATAACTCAGATATCATGTTCAAGCATGTGTTTGAAAAAGACATTCCATTATATGACTGAATTGACTGAAAAAGGCATTCCATTGGGGTTACCCTAAGAATCTCATACTTAATATACAGCTTGCACTATAGGCATATTTGAAAAATGCGTGGCTACTTAGCTTTATGTTCTACCATCTGTGTACAACAGAGTTTTATCCCAAGCACTGCTGAACTACCAGAAGTATAGAATGATCCAAACTCTGCTTTGTCTCAGGCTATTGTTTGAACCTGTTGGCTCATCCTGGCAGACACTCAGAACAAAGAGATAGCTTGAGCTACTTATATTTGAGGCTCAGGTTTGACACAGAGTATAACTTCAGTAGACCCTGGATCCTGGCTTTCTTTTTTTTTTTTTCTTAAAAAAAAATAAAAATCAGGACTTCTGGAACTCTGATGAGAGCAATTCAACTATAATCTAAATTCAGAGCTGACCTGAACACAAACTTCCCCAGCATCTGTCTCTCTGACATTGCTTTAAGGCCTAATATCTATGCTGGATTGGATACTGCCTAGACTTATTTGTAGCAGAGAGGAAAATGTATGAGAAGACACACAAAAGCAATCAGACAGCAGGCAAAAACAAGCCAGATCATCCTCCCAGCAGCTGGAGGGATTCCTAGGCACACTTGTTGGAATCCAAAAGCATCTTTCTCAGAAGCAACCCCTCTCAGTCATGGGTAAATTCCTGTAGTGAAATGATGAGGAACTGAATCTATAAAGATGGAGAGGATATTCAAGATATGGCTACAGCATAACAGCTTAATCCACTCATTAGATTTCTCAATATCTTCAGGGTATGTGCTGGGGGCAGGATATGTACATTTCATGCATATTACTTCTCTTTATTTCTGTCACTTTTGTTTGATGAACATCTGCTTGCCACTAGCATCCATAAAAGTAATATCAGAATAAAGATCCATCTTGCCCAATCCCTTATCTTTGACAACGGCTACTAGGTTAAGGAAAGAGTATAAAAAGAAAGTTAAGCAATTCAGGGATATTCTCCCTTCTCCACAGACTGTTTCAAAGGTTTTCAGGTTACGTTTGGGTGAACAACACACTTTCCACAAGTTCTTCTGATTTCTTTTGAAACCAGCTGCAGTTTTATATTACTGAGCCAATTTGATTGTTTATTGTATTCTCAACATCAGTAATGTTCTACTGGAAAAGCAAGTCACGTATCTGTGAAAAGAATATTAATGACCAAATTCTGCTGTTAACACTTCATTACATTGGATTTTAAATTATATCTTGGATCTGCAAGCACAATTCAGTGGAAAAACCGCAGCTGGTCTTACATCATAGCATGAGATTAAGTTCCAAGTTCCTAAATTAATGGCATGCAGTATTACTGTAGGTCTTGTAAATAACAAAAAGCAATGAATAAAAATAATCTGCTTGAGTTTGTATTCTACCCTTAGGCAAGGACAGAACAACATTTCCAGGTATCATGACATTAAGCCACATTCTAGTTCTTGGAGGGTTCTTTGGAATGTCTTGGAGGAGCAAAAATCCACATCTGCTGTATTTCAAGAAAGCTATCACATAGGGACACTTTACCTCTTACTATTGCTGTAGTACTACACAGATATTCCAGATGTAACTGGGGTCCCCATGCACCAGCAGGTGTTCCAGGTATTATACAGTCCTTAAAAAGCACAAGGGGAAAGCAAAACTGGATTTTGCACTTTGTGGAAAACTTCTTCAATGTCTCTGCATATTGCAGTTTTCTTTAATAAGCACTTCTAAGAAAAGGAAAAGCTGTGGTATGTCATATACAAAACCATACCAAATAAAAATGTTTTGCGATCAAAAAGCCATCTTCATATTTAAATTTTACTTAAATTTTCTGTATATATCCCTGATAGTTACAGACCCTCTTGAGTTCTCCCTGATCACTTTGACAGACTTTATTACTGATTATCTATGTTCATTACTCTGCATCATTACATCAGCCTTTTTTACATGTTAATTAGCAAAAAGCTTAAATGGAGACAGGTAAATATTTTAATGACTTCCAAAATAAAAAGAATCAGTACTCATTAGCGTATTGTGTATATCTCCTTTTGCAGCAAAGTAAATGCATCAAAGCAGTAAGCATCTAGAACTATATGATTTTTAGTAAAATGTACACACATCTCTCAACACAGCTAGAAAACACCTATTCAAGGGCAGAAAATTAAAACACTGCCAGTAATTCCAAAGTTTTACTTTCCTGTAACTACAGTGGTGGAAATTTTTAGAGAAAACACTGAGTTTGTGAAAAACTCAAGGGCACTAATATCACTGCGTTTCAGATGCATATGACTGCCTGCAGTCACGTATGCAAAATAGAGTTGCTGTGTTAGCAAGGGGCTAGACTTTCCACAGTAATGTAACCATTCAAATTTTGTACCAAAGTCTAGCCCTTGCTGTTACACAGTAAGATACACAATAATCGCTGGCTATTGAGCTATGCAACTATTTCTACACTTCCTAACAGCTTTAGTCTCTGTTGAAATCTTCCAGCTTCTTCCAACTTTATGACTCACAATCTTCCCTGCTCTTACTGTCAGACACCCTGTGCCTGAAAAACTTCTACTCTCACTAAACAGTGAGAGCAGAAGGGAACCTGTTACCCACTTGCTCTTTATTTTTCCCTTCAGTAGCCCATACTGAGATAAGTCCACTACAGGCGACTTCTTTGAATACACAATTACACTGCAATTTTAGAACACATGCACACTAATTTCCCTACTTGTACCATTTATTTGGCTTTATCTTCATAAAACCACATGAACTTCCAGTCATAGGCTACATGCTGCGTAAACAGAAGTACTTTTTACCTCGTATGTGCATTCTTCAATATTTGCTAAACAAAAATGAAAGTAATGTAATGGAAACCTCAAGTCATACAGCTCAGATACTACAGATCAAACTTTAAATTACTCGGAGACATGCAGTGTCACTGAGCATTACCAATTCTACATATTAAGCTAGCAAAATGTTAAGATGAAAACTTATTTGAACATAACACTGTATATCTTTGGCTACCAAAACACATACATCAGTAGTTAATTATATAAATACATATAGGTATAATCTATGTAAGATGTTAAGACAGCAGTTACCACTTCAGTGCTATTTTATGAAAAGGCAGGGTGACAATTATTAAAAGCCCTGAGAAACCAGTATAAAAGTTGCATATTTTACAGCATATTTTAATGTCAGCATTTTTCCTTCTTGTTTGTTCTCAGAGACTCACCCATACAGATACAATAAATTTCAAAGGAAGAAACAGATCAATAGTACTTCTAAATTCTTTAAATTCTTCATGAAGATTAAAAAAAGAAAAAATATAATTGCAAGTAATCAGCTACTGTCCCAGTTTAATCTTCAGTTGCTTCAATATTTTATGCACTTAAAGCCATTCTCTAGATTATTGCTGCCAGGCAGAAATGCACAGTTAGACGTAAATATACATCTGAAGCGCATTATCATAGATATTTTGAGGCAACATCTGTTTTTCACCTATGATTTATAATAACCATGCTGCATGCAGGATCTTCCTGCACACCCTGGTGTAGGGGTATTTTCCCTCTTCTTTTTGCATATATTAAGAGAAAGAACACAATCTTCCTTGCGACAATTTCAAATCCCATCTCTATCAGTGCAAAGGAATATGATCATGTAGCTTTTTCTTACCTACTGAAGAACCCCTGTTAGATTTCTCCAAATTTTCACTCTGGTTTCATTTCTTCTGAAGTCTTTTGGGAAAAAAAAAAAAAAAAAAAAAAAAGAGTCCTGGAGTAGAGCAGACAGACAGCTTTGCCTCACACACCCCTTGGTTATTCCTTTCTTCCTAACCCTTTTCTCTCACTGAAGAGAATTTAAAGCCTAGATTCCATCTGTATGAGTTTCACCAAACAGCAAAACCAAGAGAAATTCATCCCGCCCCCGCACCTGACTACTCTCCTCATATGTCCACATACTGAACTTTAACCACTGAGACACCGTAATACCAGAAGAAAGATAAATGTGGTCGTAGGAGTTATGCAAAATATTTACAGTGAGCTGACATTTGGAAAACAAAGACATCTTTTTATCAGTTATGTCCTCTCTACACATTTTTTTTTTTCTCCTATGAGTACATTATCTTTTTGTTAGCACTGAAATGTCTCAGGAAAGACGCAGTGTCACCTATTCCAGATTTTTCACAGGAAAGCTGGGTTTTCTAATGATTCCAGCTACAGTCCCATGGCCAGACATTGATTCAAGCATGGAGTCCCAGGGTGACTTACCTGACTTTGGAGGTCAGTGTGATCAGCAAAAAGTTCCAGATGTTCCAAAGGGTGCTTTCATTCAGAAGGGCTTAGAAGCCACAACTGGAAAAGGTGTGGCTATAAGGATTGCACACCTCCCATGTACACACACATAGGGTGCTAATTTACGGTTGTAATCAATAACATCTATATATATATTTATATGTATTTCACAGCAAGGTGGATTTGTCTCCTACTGCGGGCTTTATTAAAAGAGTAAAGGAGGTCACAAGAGCTCCTTAGCATGAGGAGTACTTTTCACAAATCAGGAAGTCCTTAGGGAGCAGGACATGCATTTGTTATCATTTTTCTTCTCTCCTTCCTATCAGCCCTGGCTTTAAATCTACTTTGGATATGACACATAGTAGCATGGCAACACCAAGAATCAAGTTTGTGTATGGAAAAAATACAAAGGTGACCAATAAAAAAGCATTAAAGCAGGAAACTAAAACCATTTGTCAGGTCTTGTAAAATATGCCAGCTAAACTCTGTGGATGATATAAATAATTTGTAATATCCTTGCCAGTTCCTTTGACTGGAAGGTAGACAAAGGTGAACAGCAAAAGGACTAAAAATATCAACTCTTTACCTGCACGTGCTTGACTGACTCCTTTAGTAAAGGATATTAAGCGATTTAAGCACAAACCTTTCATTCATAAAAGCAGCTTCTCAAAGCCAAAAGTGCTTAGGAGACCTAGCAGATGTGACTCTCTTGCTCCAAGGAATACTGAGTGGGAAAGCATCTTATACACAGGACTAAATACTCAAACCCAGTCTCAGCTGGAAAAAATTACTTGTATAAAAAGTCTTGCTTTGGAATAGCAATAACATAAGTCACCTCACATCAAACTACCACAAAGTGGGGAGTTCAAAATCAAGGGCAACACTTGATTTAAGTTCAGAATGCTAGAACACTAGCTCAGTTCACAATGAATGCTACAGAAGTCTTTGAGGCACCAGTACATGACCTACTAACATACGTACGTTTGAAGTAGGACCCTACAACAGCAAGATGCAGATTCTTATTTTAAAAAAGCTTTAAGCAAGGAAACTGTGACCTTGCAAAAGGCATAGATGTAAAACCTACGTATATATCACATGGCTTTTTTTTAAAAAAAAAAAAGTCCTTTCATTTCTAATTATGGAAATCATGTTGTTTTTTACCAGAATCTACCACCTTTGATAGGAGGAAAACCTGTTGTTTTGTAGCTAAAGATGTGAAGCACATCTCTTTCTCGCCAGTTCTAGGCACAGATTTTAAAGTAAATAAAATTTAAGTAAAACTTTCACTGAGGTGCAAAAAATACATACCCTGCAATAGGAAACAAAGTAGGATGCTGTTCATTTTAATATCTCCTCTGAAACTTTGCAGTGTTTTTCTCATAGTAACAACTCTTGGAAAATTGAGAAAGCAACAGCACCTTTTCTTGTCCTATTTTTCCTTAGTGCAAACCACCAAAGCTACCACATGATCCGTAATTAGTTCAAAACTCATGTCTTGACAAATGAAACGTCTTTCTGATAGCAACAAAGCAGAGATTTTAGCTCAAGGATATTACAAAAGCAGTGTCCACCTTTTTTTTTTTTTTTTAGTAATACTGCAAAACCAAGCTTTTAAATGCTGAAATAAGCTCAAAAAAACAAACAAAAATATTTCAAAGAGATAAAAATACATACCAGTGTTCTCAAAAAACATATCAATGTTCTCATTCTCTTTAAAAAATTTAAAAAATGAAGAAAAAATAACCTAATTACTTGAAGCATTTTTATTTAAATGGAAGAAAGCATTCTGACAGCATATAGTTCTGCCATGCTTTCTCCAATCTAGTCTAACTGACATTATCTCAGTACTAGATATCCCTGACATTGTGCAAGCACATCTCTAAGAGTAATATAACAAAGACAACACAATCCTAGGTCACCCTTTTTTAGAGAAAGGTTAGTAAGGTGAGTCAGGGAAACCGAGAAAGCTCATGTGCTTCCAAAGTTATCTGAATGAGGAAGAACTGCTCTTTTACCTAAAAGTGAAAATCCTTGGTCCAAAGTGTACTCCACTTCTACCTGCATGACTTCACACAGCCTCATAGCTGCTAGGTGATTGTTAGAAACCAGAAGAAAGAGCAGACCCTGCCACAGATTTTAAGAGAAAAGATGTGCTCTGTTAAAGTTTGTTCCACTGATACATGCTTGGCAGATTGACTGTAGCATAGGACCTGACTCCAAATGCCTTGTAAACAATTAGGGAAAGTAGAGTAACTCAAAGTCAGGAAGTTGCTGAGAGTAGGAGCCACGGAGGATGGCTTAAAGCAAAGAAGCACACCACAGTTTGTGCTGCTTGGAACGTCCTCCAGCCCCCTTTTTGAAGTCCACAGGAGTTTTAAAATTTGTTTCCAATTGTAAATACAGAAACAATATAGTATAACACTATAGGGTTTGAATTCAAGAACTCAAAATTACTCTAATCATTGAACCTAACATAAGGAACGTGATTCAGGCAAGAAATCCAATAGCCTGCCAGGGCGATTAATGTGTTGTTCTAATCTGTTGTAGTATAAAAGTGCCTGATTACTTGACATGCAAAACTTAGCATCTCCCTGCTGTTTTGTTTAGAATCTAATGACTCTGTACTAAACATTTTCACCAAAATATTTAGACTTCCATATAACACAGCACTTCTTTGCCTGGAACTACCTAAACAGTGTATCTGATAATTCTCCTTAGTTACAGGTTATAAACTACATTCCAGAACTCTGAACAGTCTTCCCTGCACTGTAATTCAGGTACAGCCTGCTCTAAGGTCAAATCCTTTGGAAAGGCAATTGCACGACTACTTTAGAGTTTTGTTACCACCGAGCCACACATCTAAATATTGCTGTTCTTGTCCCATCCAAGAAGGATTCTTCTGCGTGGCTTAGACTTAAAATATATACTGTATAAATTAAAATGTATACCAGCACTAGCCAGCCCATGTTATACTTTTTGCATAGATTTCCAAGGTTATTACACATAATCCTGTACAGGAATTTTCCTAGTTGGAAGATAAAATACAATATTGAAGGACTGATGCAAAATCTTTTCTTGCAAGTACTTTACAGTACCCACCTGAACTACTAACCAAAGACTGCCTCATCTTATGCCCACTGACACCAACTAGAGTTTCAGTCTTGAAATAACAGAAAAGTCCGGAACACTTCTCAAGGAATAAAAGCTTTCTTTATGCCAGCCCCATTTCAACTGCAAAAAGGCCCAATTCCATATTTCCAACTTTATAACACTTTGGCATTGGTGTGAATATGCAATATTACATTAAAGTGTATTTTCTTCTTTCCTTTATAGGAATGGAAAAGTTCTGCAACAGTGCCTTACAAAAGCAGTATCCACAAGTACCCTAGAGACTAAATTCCTAGAGATTTGTTCTAAAGATATAACTAATAGCTGTGAAACATGCTGTTTCTTTTTTCCAAAGAATGATAAAGTGTGCTATGTTTGAGATTTGTGACATTATCCAATTTTAAAAGTTGCAAATATGCACAATTCAAAGCATACTTTTTCATGGCCCTTCCCTTAGATAATATCATTTTAGAGTCTTTTTTTTTTAACCTAATCTTCATATCTATAGTGCTTTTAAAGCATCATTCTGTGAATAAAGGGTAAGCATCCTCTGGAATCACTAATTTGTAATAAAGGGCAATTACTAAATTTCCACCTTCAGTCAGGAACAACAGAGCTGCTGTCAGTGTATTCAACTTTGTTCTAGGAACTCTTCATACTCCTACTTTGTGGTAGAGAATATTTACTCCCAGATTAGAGAAGGACCACGGCTACAGAAGTCCATTCGTGTGAGAACAGATGAAAGTCTATTCCAAAATCTTGATATATCTTAATGTTCAAAAAGAGCTTTGAGTTTTTCACAAGTTCAAGCAGAGATGTATGTGTGCTTAAATGGAATGATGAAAATGATCAAAGGAGGTTGCTTCAGTTGATTTATGGAGATAAAAATAGGTATTTGTTTCTGAAGAACTCGTGTGAAGAGGCAAGTGTTTTCTCTTCAGAGCACTTATTTACCTAAAAAAAGCTTACATAGCTTATGCAGAATTGTCCAGCATGAATTTAAATTTGTGGATCATTTCCATCAATGCCAGTTTTGAAGTTTCCCCGTGCAATGTTTCCAAGAGTCTCTCTTTAAAACAATACTATGTATATGAGGTCATATCTGCTATAAGGATGTCATAGATTCCACTATGATTATTCATAGGAAGCAATATTCTTTTTTGTTAAAGGAAGGCTGGCAGAAGAACAATATACTATGCTAACACAATCAAAAGAACTGCAGCTAGATCACACATTAGTGTCTCCCACCTCCAAAGAGGCCAACTTAACTAATATAAATATTATTCAATAATTATGATATATCAATTATAAATGTGTGTGTGTTTGTATTGCAGGGAATCAAGGGAAGAAGGGAACTGTATTCTACAGTATTCAATAGTCAAAAACCAGTGATAATGGTGTTCTCTCTGCATGTCTTCTTGCAGCCAAATCATTAGTGTTATTAATGAAACTAATAAACTGAGAACATTGTTTTAGTCCTATAGTTTTAATTAGCATTTAATGACAATATAGAAAGTACCTAAAAGTGATCGTGTTTGTGTCCAGTTTCACATGCACCTCTAGAAGGAGTTAAGTGGATTAATCATTCCTGTGGATGAAAAAGAAGTCAGACTAGACTAAACACAAGCCAAGATGAGCTATATTGGAGGAGGAAAAAAAAAAAAAAAAAAAGAAAAAAAAGGAACAGAGACTGGGACATGAAAAAAACTGCTTGTGCACCGCATGAGAAAAGTGTAGGTCTCCAGGATATAGCGGATGGAGTGGATAGCAAGAATTTATGAATAAAGTATAGTGAAAAAGTAGATTAGGGCTAAGTGAACAAGGGAGAAAGACACAGACAAGGAACAAAATCTACTGAAACCAGTGGGACACCTAACTGAGGATTGGAGAGCTGTGATGGCAGGGAGGATATGCTGACAGGGTTTTAACTTGCAGAGTGAGAACTGGAATTGACTGGACAAGGAGAATGACACAGACAAAATGGGAGAAGAAAGAAAACCAGAAGAAACTGCATTTAGGAGCTAATAGTGAAGAAAAATTAAGCTAGGACTAGAAGAATGAGGTGAGAAGGGGAATTTGGACCAGCTGGATAAGAAGGTTGAGATAATCAGAGTGGTGGTGGGGAGACAGGTAAATCTGGTAGCTGCATGGACAACCCAGAACACAGAGATCTCAGTAGGCACAGAACAAGAAAAAAGGGTTTAGAATACAAAACCATAAGAAAAAACTATATCCAGGTGAAGAAAGATAAAGTAGGCTGGTTAGGTAGGTAGAGGCAGGAGAACAACTGAAGAAACACATCTCATTGCATACTTACAAGAAGCAAAGCCTGATTCCTGAGCAGTTGCTTAAAAAATTGTCTCCATTGTTCAATGAGTGATTTTAGGCCTTTTTCACTGAATAATAATTAAATTCTGCCCAGAATACTACATTATTTACACTTCCGGAAGCTTTACTGCAGCAGTGCTTTACAACAGAAATTCATAACCATCACTTTGTCTTGCCACATCACTTGTGAAATGAGGGTGCTTTTTGCTTCATTTTATAGATGGAAGACAAAGAACCAAGTTGTTAAAGACAAAAATACCTGGTATTATGGTGCGCCCAATTTCAGGTGTGACATTTCAGAATACCTAGCACTCAAAGCACAGCTCTTACTGACCTCAGTTACAATCAGATTCCAGGGTACAAAATCAGGCATGCAGAGAAGAATAAACAAGAAACACCTAGAACACACAATTGATGACTACTTGCAAAATCATGTCATATAAGATTTGTCATTATTATACAGGAATGCCTTGGCATATACAACAATATCATTGGAGTCTCTAAAGTAGCACCTAAGATGCTGAACACTCTTTAGAGCCCCGTTTCATTTTTTGCAATAAATGAAACAAGAATTGTGCACATAACCTCATTTTCTACATTTTTTGTGTTAATCTTCAAAGCAAGTTCCTCATGTACACTGAAACTTCTGTACAAAAAACATATTGAGATAACGTACAGTTAAACACTGCATATGTAATTCATACTGCATATGCACATGGAGTCAATCATGGAAATTTGGCCTCTACAACACCACAAACAGAACAAACCGTTGCCTTAGGATCACACAAAATAAAACAACAAATTTAACAAAATTGTTTTTCCTCCCAAGTTTTATTAAGATTTCCCAGCCAAAGTTTCAAATTGTTTACCATATGCCTTTGTTTATTGTCCATGTAAAAATTCTAATCAGTACATTATGTTTCTACATTTTAATTTTGCTTTGGAAGGCTGTAGGGCCAGTTCAGTTGCAAAAGGCCTTCTAAAGAAATACCTCTATTACTTCTTGTGCCAGAAAAGCTTGAAAAAAAACCACTATGTGAAGTCACTCTCTGTATTGCCCCAACACAGTGACATACACTGGCTGCAATCCAGCCCCTTTTCAAAGCATGCTAATTACTTCCAAGCACTGAACGTTGAGATAATGGGATTCTCTGAAAATTGAGCATGAAAGTGGATCCCAGGACTACTTGGTCTCAACAGGTAGTGAATATCCCTTCAACAAAAGACAGAAGCAATCATGTAGCCAAATCTACCTGGAGTTGTTCTGGGTAAGAAAAATGCTTGTACACGCTGTGGAAATGTTCGAGATGTCTCAGAATCATAGAATCATGGAATATCCAAAGTTGAAAGAACCTCACAAAGATCATCAAGTCTAGATCCTGGCTCCATACAGGACCATCTGAAAATTAAACCATACATCTGAAAGTGCTGTCCAAATGTTTGTTGAACTCTGTCAAGCCTGGTGCTGTGATCATTTGCCTGGGGACCACACACAAATTTTTCTCCTACAGTGGTGAATGGCATCTCTGTAGCCCTTCCATGTCACTTGACCTTGCTTCCAGCATCCAGACGCTTTCCTTTTCCACCTAAGCTTTAGGAGATCCCTGTTCAGCCAAGCCGAGTTTCTGCCCCACCTGACTTTGGAATTGCCTACTCCTGCACTCTGAAGAGGTAAGCAGTTTCCCAGGGGACCTTACTAACTAGTTCCCTGAGCAGCCTGAAGTCTGTTGTATCCATAGCCAAGGTCAAAGTTTTGCTGGCAGTTTTTCTTCCATCACCAAACAAACTCAACTACTACATGGTAGCAAAGACAGCCACCAATCACCACTTAACTCGTAAGACCCTCTCTGCTCACATACAACATATATATAGGGGCACCATAACTAATCAGTTCCCTTAGTACCTGTACCAAGAAGTCATCTTCAACGTGCTTTAGGAATTCCCTGGACCTATTTGTATCACATGTATGGTATTCCAAATTAACACCTGGAAGCTCGAGTCACCCATAAGGACAGGACAGCTGACAGAGATATCCTTAATTCTTTATAAAATAACCCATTGGTGTCATTATCCTGTCAGGGTGGCCTATAGAAGTCTCCCACAACATCTGCTTTATTTGTGTGTCCCTTAATCCCTACCCAGAGGCTCTTAGTGTTGTTGCCAACTGAAAGCTCCATACAATGCAACCCCTCCATCACATACATCACCACCCCCACCCTTGCCTGCCCTACATATCCCTTCTGACGAGATTATAACCATCCACCACAGCACAGTCACAGGACTCTTCCCAACAAGTCAGATTTAAATTGGAAGGAAAATGCTGAAAGTTCACTTGCCCAGATCAAAGATACTGACTTAAGACAAAATTCCCTGAGAATAACCAAAGGAGAGAGAGCTAGATCTTAGAGAGGAAAAATACATATAATTTGAAAAAAAAAAATTGCTTCACCTTGTATAGTATCAAAAATAACCTTCTTCCTATGCATCTTATCACTTAGTTGCACAATTCTCCGAACTTGTGTTCATCAGGTATACATAGTAAATAAGACTTCTCTTTCTGATTCTTTAGATAATGGATTGGGGATGGAAAAGAACAACACTTACATTGTTTCCATTGGGGTTTTATTTTCCCTTATCACCTTTTTACAATGTGCTCATAAAATGGAACATTTAAAAGGAAAGAAGTCCTGGATCCCCACTCCCTACTAATTACTCTAGTCCCAGGATACAAAGTGTTTTGAGTGTTTTATGAAGGAATTCAAGGTCCATTTGTTTTTTAAAAAAAAATACTTGGAAAAACTTAAACAGATTGTCCAGCAGAATGGCAGCAGGCAGGGTGTCTATAACTTTATGCACATCCATTACAATAGGTATGACTTAGCAAAGGACAGTCCAACCTCACTGCACTCTTCTCCTTCATACTCCCGGACGGCCCCCTATCATTACATCTAAAAATTTAGCAAGTTTACAGCTTTCATAAAAGCTAAGAGATATCCTTCCAGGATATGTTCTCTGGAACTCCTCTGCTTTTTACAGTTCCAAGAACAACACACAACTAAGAAACAAACCAACTGTGGCAGCTAAGCTATTGACAATTTTTCTGAGCATTTAAGATGCCACTAGCTCAAGATCAGTCATATGCTTGATCATCAGGACCAAAAGAATACAAAGATGTTTCATGCACTGTCCTGAGCCTCACATCACCATATCTTTATCTGCTGGTACCCAGGATTAGGCTCAGTTTTGGAAACTGTTATCATAAATAGAAAGAGTTGGGAGGGAACCTTCAGTCTCAAATCTGCATTTCCTACTGTAATCACTGAGCGGAGTCTAACATGGTCCTATAAATCCATTTAGGGGCTTTTAGTGAATGTAATGCATCTCCTACTCTGCTATGATGCAGTGGTATGTTTATTATAACAACTATGCAAATACTCACACTATTTACTCCTAAGCTAAATCGTAGTCAAAATAGAGTGCAGATGTCCAACATGCAACACTAAAACAATCAAGCCTATCCATATTGTTTTTTCAGTGCAATTCATGTTCAGTTTTTCTCTGGTACCTGTGAAGATCAGCAAGATAAGGGAGAGATTCAGCTTTCACTTCTCTTGTACCAGTATTGACATTCCAAAGGATTACAAATTGTTACAAGAATCTCTCTGAAATCTTAAGCTCAGGTAAGTATCATTTCAAAACTCACAGTCTCTCCAACTCCAGTGATGTTCTTTTCTCAACTACCTAAAAAGAACAAGCTAAGCAAGCTATGACAGGACTGCCTGACCTTAGGCCCACCACGTTCAACTTGAAAGGGTGGGAGTGGTGAGCTGTACTATAGAAGTAGTCTTGCAGTCAAAAATCACTTTTTTTTCTCGTGCAGGTATTTCTCAGTTTGATCACTTCCTTAAGCCAGTTCATCGCTGAGCTGCGAGATGTACCTGTGCCTATTGACACATGATAATGAGACAAAGAAGAGAGGAACTATGGGGACCTGTGAGGAAAGGGAAGCTTTTTTTTTAAATCACAATTATAGCAAAAGTATCCCTCTAAAGTAACATCTTCTGCGACACAAACTATCAAAGCTTTACTTACGTGACACATTCTACACATCCCCATAAGAACAAGGGAGAACATGTCTCTTAAAAAAATACTGTAAAATGTTACAACAGTTTGATAACAAGGTTAATTACACACTGCAGCTCTTCAGAAGGCAGTGGCCCTACCATATGATAGCCTGCCATATTTTCTACTCCCTGAACAAATCCACATCTCAAGCAGCCTGTGGTGAGGGTTCTGGAATCTAACAAAAAGCCTGTTTTCAATCACTAAATGTTTTGAAAGATGTAATTCTTTCTACAGTGAAATATAAAGGTATTGAAACTTCATAAATAAGCTCTAATACTCTAATTTTGAAATTGTGCCAAGAATCAAAGCATGCTGTCTGAATACAGCATTTATACAATATATAGAAGGATGGAAAACCCCTGACTTTCTCTCTTCAGTTTTTCATTTTATTTTCAACTTGCTTTAACCTACAGCTGTGTCATCTTTTTTTCCAGGAAACATCTTCTGTGTATCAGTCTCAAAACCCCCACACATTTTGTTCTCTTTCCTTTTATAGTTATCAGCTGTCAGGGAAGATCATTAGCAATTTTTTTCTTTTTCTCCACAATTTATTTCCGATCCAACATATCCCTGGGGATATGGATCGGCAAAGCTCCACTGACTTTAATGCCACAGTTTACAGTAGATGAGGATCTGGCCTTCAGATGGGGCTTTTATTTCAACTTCTGCAGTAATCTTTCCTTGGAAAGAAAAAGAAAAGCCAACATATTTTGGACTGCCTGACTGCTGACGATGAGTAAGTACTGTACAACAGACTCTACTGTTCACAAGGTACTAGAGAGATCTTTTAGTTCAGTTCCAGTGGAAGAAATATTTAATAGAGAAATCCATCCTTCCTAAATGCAGTTTCTGAAAAAGGTGTAAGAAACAGGGCTAGATGCAGCCATGATGTGGATGAGATGGCAATTCCACTACAACCAATGCTAATGCTGAAAGAAAGATCACATAGTTTAGGTTCCTGGTGAGTCTCTCTTTTCCCATCAAAGAGCTCTCTCTACGCACTGTGGACTACAGCATGCCAAGTACTTGGACGATAGTTCAGTTTCTTTGATAAAACATAGGTGGCTTACCTTTAAAAAACAACAAAAAACACAATCAAACCACTTCTTCTAGTCTGCTGGCAGAAGCATGACAGTCTGAATGATATAAGTAATATGAAGTCTTCTTTTTTTTTCCTAATTGGAAAAAATCCTATAGTGACATTGATTCCAGACCCCAAATTATAGGTCGTCCTTCTTCATAACCCTACTTTTATACTCTGTGTAATTAATCCATCAGTGCTGTAATCAGTGACATGTTAAATTTGGAAAAAAAATGCCACTAAATTTATAATCCTGAGGGCTGGTCACAAGAAAAACTATATGATCTACCTGAAAATTTTAAGAATGCAGCAAAAGAGGACTAAATGACAGCAAATAGACAGTGTCTCTGACTGAAACATCCTCCTCATGGCTGCACATTCGCACAGGTACACTTCTGCAAGTCTAGTATTTTTGTACTCTACTGACACCGTACTGTGGGTTTTTTTCCCCACTAGTCTGAGCAGCTCTTAGATGAAAACTGCTTTCAAGGTAGCTGCACAAACACTTGTACACATACACAAAGAAGTACACTTAAGCAATTTTTTTGTGCATTCCGCAAGTGTTTTACAATGAAAAACAGGTCTCAACAAATGAGGTACAGTACTGCTAAGAAATTAAATATTAGGCTTAGGGACTCTGCAGTTATCCAACAAGATCTGTTCCAGATCTGTGTGAAAAACTTTGTTGCCTTTAAATGCATAAACACTTTCTTTTTTAATTAATGTGCAGGATGAAAACGCATCAACACAAAAGCTGGAAGCAATAAATCACATAAATTTGAAGTTCAACAGAAATTGTCTGATGATCTGATAAAAAGCACAGATGTGAACAGGCTTACAGTAAAACTTCTGTTAACTACTACATTTTCCCCTGGTGGCAGCTTTTGCTTATGCACATAAATACCATGTATTTTGCAAGTGGATGTAAAGACTGCCAAAACTGCTTTGTTTTAGACAGCTCATTTTAATTCATGTTCAGATTATCTCCCAGAACATCCATTTATTAGTCAGACTTGCATCATTAAGCTCACCTAAGAAACTCTGTGTGCCTCAGCTCCCAGTATAGTTTCATGTCATTTCATAAACCCTATTTATGGAAGAAATGAAATCGATGGTAAACTAAATGATAACTGAAAAACTCCCCACCCTTCTCTGTCCCTCTACTCCCCTTTAAAGTAGATACTGGTCTGTCAGTGGTGGGGAAGCAAACCTGTATGCCATTCACTAAATGCCAGTTTCCTACAAAAGAGTAAAATCCCCAAAGATTTGAACTGGCAACACTGCAGCAAGCTACAAAGTTTTCTAAAATAAATTTGACAGGTTTACTGTAAGGCAAGCTTCTCACCTGAAAGGGTAGGGACGTTTAGTTTCATGAGCTTGATGCATCCTTGTTTACAGTCCATTGTCCTAAAAGATAAATAAAGACTCACCTACTATCCTTTTCCTTACAAACATACATCATACCTATCATTGCAAGTAGCAGGTTAAATTCTTACTGCTGGACAACTTCTATTTATTGTGCCTTTCACTGAACAACTGAATTCAGGTATCAAAATACTGTAGTGTTTTGCTAATCCCTTCCATACTGGGGCAGGGTGGAAGGGGCTTACTGCTCAGTGTATGGGACTGACACCGCTGGATGTTTGCACTTTCCAAAGGATCATTCCAGCAGTATCTATCTGCAGCATATCCAACGAAGTTTCTAGAACACCGTGTTCCTGCGGCAGAATCACAGAAACACTTAGGTTGGAAAAGACATTTGAGACCATCAAGTCCAACCATTAACACAGCACTGCCAAGTCACGGCATGACAATACACAGCTTATGCCTTAATCCTACACAGGCAAGAAGTTCTCACTCCTTAGGAAAATAGTATTTGATAAGTCAGCAAAGGAAAGTGAAAATCTTTCAGAAAAACACATCTGTAAGAACTTGTCAGTTTTCTAAAATGCCACTGTCTCAATTTTAAAACCTGCAGTGACATCTCATGTCTCCATGGTACTACCAGCAGTGAACACATGTCAAAAAGCAGGGAGAAAACAGGGGAACATATAGGGATGTAGAACACTGGGTAGCTGGTATTAATGTGATCTAACCTCTTTAGTTAATTACAGCCAACTCATTTATCCTCCCAAATGAAGTTAGTACAATACAAATTTTCTGTTATAAGGCAGATAAGGCTGTTTGTGCACACAGACTCATAACATGTCAAGAAAGCTAGTTTTAAATAACAGGAAAGAATCTGTGGGGAAAATGAAATTAAATTCATGAAACCTTGTCTAGTTTCTTTTAAGGAACAAGGCCAGAGGATTAAAACCATCACATGAACATCACTACAGGAAGCTTTATATCTGCTTTGCAAAAGCCAGCAAGAAGTGAACTAATATTCTATATTAATAAAGTTAACATGTTCTCTCAAAACAACTTGTCTAAATGCTCAGTCAAAACTGAGATCTAGGACTAAAACCATTCCAGTCTAAGAAATCACTGCATCCTTATATTCTCCCACAATTAAATGAAAGATCAGATTTTATTCTTTAATTAACTCAAACCACAATATCCTTTTATAGGTCAGAGGAAAACCACCGTATAATTGATTTTCTGTGATGAACAGCAAAGCTTCTAACTAGGTGTCTTGGGAGTCTGGTTTCTTTCTTGCTTACGTTGCTGCAAACATTAAGGCACCTCATGGATAGAAAGAAACCAGGGAGAAAAACAATAGGCACGTTATTTTGTTGTTGTTGAGATTGGGTTTTGAGCCCAATACAATTCCAGTGTGATTATTTGGGTGATCAAACTCAGGCTCTGGGTGAAAACTCAACTACTCGTACCTGTGTACTACCATGCCACCTCTGAGTCGTTACATTTCACTGTAGCAAATCCTCACTTTGCATCTTTCACGTGTGCACTCTGTAGAAAAAAAAAAGCAACACATTGGAAACACAGTTGATTAGCTCATTTGACTAATTTTGTGTCCAACTACAAATATTGAAAAGTGAGTATGCCAAAGCAGGAAATGTAATAAGTAAAACCTCTAAAGCCTTAATGAGGGGAAAAAATCTAAACTGTAAGACTATACATTGTTTTATCTCTAAACACTTGGCTTTTAGTGAAGTTAATTACTGAAGCCAAATTTCGCAATGGCAATTTTTGGTATTTAGTGAGTATGACAGCGATTTTAACTAGAGGACATAAAGACAATCCTCAGAGAAATGCCCCGTCTTTTGTAGAAATATTTTTTCCTCATTTGGTAATCACTGGTCTTAGCACAAAAGGAAGGAATATAGAATATCTGGAAAAGTGACCTCTGCAATGTTCCTAAGAATAGATGGTTTACTGAGCTCCCTTACATAAACTGCTGATCTTTGCACTTGATTGCCACATGAAGATGAAATTAGATCAAGTTAATATAACTTTCAGAAATGCACATCCTTTTTTTCTTTTTTTTTTTCTTTAACGTTTCATAACCCATATCACCTTCACTTAAAAATTGATTTTGCCTGCTCTTTATGCCTGTTCTTGTGTCATATTGTTGGTTTCGGAGATTTTTGACCTATCCTAAAGAATTTTATCACAGAGTGTCATACAAGAGAAACAGAAGCAGCAATGTTTGCATAACTGCCTCTAATCACAGGAGAACTTGACAGCTCAGACCTGTCAATCCCATGTTTTTTGTTGTTGTTGTTTTTAATATTTTTCCTTCCCATGAGAACAAAACCTCATGTCCCCAATGCAGTAAAGTAGCAGTCATTTCAGAGACCAGGATAATTCAGCAGATTCAGTCAGGCACAGAGCAAGGCAAAAGCGCTAACACAGCTATGGAAAGAGTTCCAAGTGAAAAATAACTGAGGAAAGATATGGCAGATGTTTATAAAGCTGTGGGAAATTTGCAGACAATGTCTCATTAATAAAAGGATAGGATGTCAACTAAATGCAGATGCTGGCAGATTCAGAGTAAGCAAAATGTGCATGTATTATGTACTTAAGTTATAGAACATTTCACACCATGATTTTGTGATTGCTAAGAGTTCAAATCAGCAGACAGTGTGAGCAGTAAAATTGAAAGTAAAGTATATCAGAGGTCATTAAATATAAAGATGCCATCTTTTAGCTTTAGGAGACCCCAGTCCTTGAGCTGTTGGAGAATGGGAAAAATCTGGAAGTATTACTACATTTCTGCTTTGTTTTGTGCTCTTTATACAGCTGCATTTGTGCATTGTCAGACAGGATAGCAGCTTAGAGACACATTGGTCGTATCAACTGTTGCCATCCAGGCTTCTATGGCTAGTTATCCAAATGTCAAAAGTGAAGCGACATGAAAACAAAAGCAAGCAATCAAGCTCTACAGATCAAGTGCAAGCGTATTGCAACATTGTTTAATTTACTGCCTCAGAGAAGCAAAAGATTATGCCTATTAAAGAAAAACTCTGATTTTTAAAGCAGTGTTCATACTTAAGGACTGGTTTAAGGACAAGAGCTCTTGTAGCATCATTTATCCCACACTGACTTTCAGGGACAAGGAAAAATAATTTGAAAAGTTTCTGCTCAGCCAAGGATCTGACAATTTATCATCATACAGAACACAAGGAAAAAAGATTGCTACATAGAGCCTGAAGTTAAGCTCTCTCTAACAGTAGGATGAACTTAATAAAAGGATGTACACAAGTCACTTATTAAACGGAGCAGAAAGACAATTTCCTGTAATGAACACCAGGGATTTTGTCCTGAACAGTTACAATTTCCAGACTGCTCTGCTTCCAGCTCTAAACTGCTCCTTTGTATGTCTCTAGGAAGAAAAACAGGTGAAGAAGTATTTGGCTACCAGTACTGCTGGAGGTTCCACTTCTGACTTCCAGAACACAGTCAATACCGCCTTCCTTGCCTGCAGTACCTAAAAAATAAATTATAGAAATTGTCTTAGTTTAGAAGGACATTTTCAGAACATCCTTTTGTTCACTGTCTTCTGAAGGATACTTATCCTACTGAAAACCAAACAAGTACCCTATTTGTTTCAAACTTTAAAGCATTCAATATACAAAAAGCTGTAAGAACAAGACTGTCATTCGTAAAGCCACCTCCAGGTGGAAATGTAGGGTGATGATAGCCAGGTTGGAAGTGACATTTCCACCTAACGTTTTTCTGCTCTTGACTCCTTTGGATTGTATTCATCCATTGCACATTAAAGAGCCTAAATATCTATACTTCAAGAGTCAGTGTGAACTCATTTTTGGAAGTTTGTAGTAGATATCCTATATTGACGAGGGAGCTAGAGCTCCATACTAGATTCTACTTGGATATTTTATCACACAGTTAACACACTGCACAGTGGTCCCATAGGACTAAAGGGAGATTCCGGTTACTTACAGAGAGGAAAAAATAGCTAGCTTTTCATTTGAAGAACTAAGGGTTGTTTGTTTTTAGTTTTTCCACACTTGTTTTGGTAATAGCTGAAGAATTATGGTTAGATTAAGGGGACTCAAACATAGTGTACATCATTTCTTCTGTTCCAGCTGTGTAAACACTTATGCATGTGACCAAATTTAAGCTTGAAAATGTCACCGGGATAAATTATAAGTTTAGTATATGCAAAAACTGAATCAAGTCTATCAATGCATACATATTTGTGTCACAAACACTGGAGCGTCTTTACCTTTTCTGACACATTCTTACACAGTGCAAGTGGCATTATTTATTTATTTATTTATTTAGTGGCATTGTGAGGTCTGCCTGCTGTCTGTCTGTTTATATGACAACAATACTGCATCTGGCCTCTTACAAAATAATAACAAAAAAAACACATCATTTTCTGATATTTAAAAATAGAGATAATCTATAGGTAAAAATGGCTCGACTGAACACAAACATATTTGTACATAACAGGAAAGACTGGGGAAGTTTAAGATGCAGGCTAAATCTTTACTCGGAATACTATGAAATTGGTTTTCTGCATCAATTGACGAGGACAAACTTTCTCACTAGAGTGACATTTACCACGATCAAGAAAAATAGTCTTGAAGGAGTTCTTCAGTACCCTAGTGTCCTCCCCTTACAGGTATTCTGAGCAGATTTGTTTGTTTTTCCCCTTTTCCTCATTCCCTCACATACATTTGTTCTTCCCACCTAGATCTTATGGCATAAGGACATGAAAACACTTTTACTAAAAAGGTTCCTCCATAATTATTAAAGTCCAATGTCATTAGCATAGTAATGAAGTTCATTTGTGAAAGAAAAATAACTTTGACAATCCAAAAATCTTGCTAGCCCCAAAATACACTAATAAAAATAAAGGTATTTGATAAAATCCTGCAAGAATGTGCTTTATTGAAGAAGCACACTTCTAATTATCAAAGATTTTTCTGCTAACGAGAGTAAGTATATCAAGCACAAAAAAGATGCAGTTTCCAAGGCAAAGTTTATGGATCAACTTTATCATCAGTAGCAACAGGAGGATAAACTACCCGGTTCAAATGTCAAACCAGCTTAAGTGCAATCTAGAGACCACTGCTGTGATCCCAGGCATTTCTCAGGAATATCAGTTTCCCCACAGTTCACTGAGGTAACCTTCTCATTAAATGCAAATGCTGTGAATTTTCTCCAAGCCTTCCATACAGCTGGGTATTTCCATGCTTAAACGTCAGTTGAATTTTAACCCGTTTTGATATGTCTGTAATCTACTGGAAGCATTAAAGATGCTATCAAATCAAAGACACTGATCAAAGCTCAAACGCAAAGTGAGACTGGGTCTCTTCCTAAAGGGACATAATACCAGTCTTGCCACTGGGTGTATACAGGACACACCATTGAATTCCACCTGCCCAGATTCAGCTGCAAGGTTAAGAAGCACTAACCAGTAATCTCACCTTACATGTAGGCGTTTCTAAAGACAGTTACAGATGCAGTTCAGAAATGGATGTTTGATTGAATTTCTTTGTGCCACAGAGTTTACAGGAAGCAGAAGCTCTAAAGCAATCTGCTCCAGACATTTGAGTACATCATGCTGCATGCTTAGCTCCAACCTAGAGCTATGTATTTCAGCCTCAGATGTTGCTCTACAGAAAAGACCATCCTTGCCAAGTGTCTCCAAATGACTTGGAATTGATAAACTGAGATCAACTCTGATGAACCTACCATCTAATTAGACACGTTTCAGAAGAATCAAACAAAAAGGGGTCAAAGCCCTGTCACACATCTGAAGGACTCTCTGTATTGAGACATGCAAATAAAATCACTGTTTGGGAAGATCCAGTGTAAACTATATCAGCAGCTGCCCCAAGCACATGACATTCCTGAATACAGTATGCACAAACTAGTTTCCTTCTCACTGATCTCACACTTACTACTTAGTATTGCAGGGCGAAAGCATTTGCAAGGTAAATTGGCACAGAGCAGCAGATACTCCTCAAGGTCACACCGTGTGGTGAAAACACGTGAACACCCTTACAGTACGAGAAATCAACTCTTAATATCCAAACGTTCACAGGACCAGCAGCTGCAGGAGGGTACAAATCACTGGAGGTGTCAGTGGTTCTAACTTTTGTCCCCTTGATAAACATGTTCCAAGTGGGTCTTCAACAGGGGCTATCCCTGTGTGATTCAGCAACATCAGGTTAGGCAGACCCTGTTGCCTAACTTCCTTCTGCAGCTGCGGATGTAGTTTAATAGAGAAACTTCACTTTGGGGTACACCTGTTACCAATAGCACAAGGTAACCCCAGAATGGGAATCTGAACTACTTGTACCATGGCTCCCCTCCAATGGGTATCTTATCTTCAGTCATGCCTTGCATGCATAAGATCAATTAGCAACTAACCCAGCCCAACTGACTACTGCAGCAGAAGCTTCTCTCATTTTCCATACGAATTTTATCAGCCTGATGCACATGATTGATTATATATATCTATATATGCATAAATAGTATGTGCAGACCTCTTAATGCAATAGTTCATTCAGTGGAAGTCATCAGTACCTTCCACTCTAACATTAATTTCATATAAATCTTTATTTAATAAAACTTCCTTTCATTAATCTCATTTTCCCAGTCAACACAGAAGGAAGGATCTGCAGATGCAATTCCAAAAGGAAGTGTGCTTACTAAGGTGAAGAATAATATTTCTAACAAAATACACTTTTCACTTTTCTTCCTTTATTTCATAGTTAGGATCACAGTTCCTATCACCATGACTGTTTACTTCCAAACAGACACCAAAAGTTACAGCCTCTAAGAAAGCTGAGAGACAGCATTTTAACTGTATAAAGAGGGATTCTTTACTTTCAGTGAATCACAGTACTTTTTCTAAGAAACTAATCTAAAGAAATTTCAGAGGAATTCAATCTCTGGTGAAACAGCTCTATTTAAACAAAAATTATCTACAGAATGACAGTAACATGATTTTATAATTTCAAAATGAACCAAAGCAACTTAAGACACATCTTTAATAAACCAGAGCCAAAATAAACTTCTGCTTTTTTCACCATGCAAAAACTTCTAGAGCTAGTTTTATCTAACAGTAGATGGACATCTAGTGGTGCAATGTAATTGACTCCTTTTATTTAGTAGCTTCATGCATTCAAAGCCCCATCAACAGAACTGCTTCCTAACATACTAATAATTGCAATAGTATATGCCCTCTTAAAGGTTTTATTTGTTCCTTAACTGCCTTTCAATAATCCTCGGGATAGTGTTCTCCAGAACTTTTCCAGGGACTGAAGTTAAACTAACAGGTCTGTAGCTTCCGGGGCCTTTTCTCGTGTCTTTTCTGTAAATGGATGTAACATGGCAGGGGGTTGGAACTCGATGATCTTTAAGGTCCCTTCCAACCCAAGTCGTTCTATGATTCTACGGGCTAACCTCCACCTGGCAGAAACCTCCCCAGATTCCTGAGGCCTTCGGTAAATTGTTGATAGGGAACTAGTTAGCTGTAGCTAGCAAACTGTAACATCTGCTAACTCCCTCAGTACTCTGGGGTGAACCCCATGGGGCCCCATGGACTTACGAACGTTCAACCTATACAACAGGTCCCTTACAATCCCAGTGACCACAGACAGAAAGTCACTGTTCCCTCAATCAGGGTCCTCCAAATCTGAGGACCAGGCAGATGACGAGAAGCAAGTCATCTTTCACATAGAATATTACTGCATTTTATATCACTGCAGTCTATAAAGTTTAAAAAGTATAAGGCAGAAAAGAAGACAGAATGAGAACAGCATCTCTATACATACGAAATTCAGAGATGAAAAATAATAGATTTTAGTATTTCGGTACTTAGTATTCCAACATTTAGCTGCACCTCTTATTAAGTCTATTCAGAATCAAAGAATGGGTTGGGTTAGAAGGGACCTTAAAGATCACCCAGGTCCATCTCCCTGCCATGTGCAGGGACACCTCCCACCAGACCAGGTTGCCCAAAGCCCCATCCAGCCTGGCCTTGAGCACCTCCAGGGATGGGGCATCCACAGCTTCTCTGGGCAGCCTGTGACAGTGCCTCACCACCGTCACAGTAAGGAATTTCTTCCTTATATATAATTTAAATCTGCTCTCTTTTAGTCTAAAACTGTTCCCTGTTGCCCTATCATTATCTGCCTGAGCAAACGGTTGCTCTCCATCTTTTTTATAAGCCCCCTTTAAGTATTGAAAAGCTGCAATAAGGTCTCCCTAGAGCCTTCTCTTCTCTAGGCTGAACATCCCCAACTCTCTCAGACTTTCTGCATAGGAGAGGTGCTCCAAAAAGCCTCCAAATAAATTTCCAGGGCATATTTTCACATCTCCTGAAAACAACATTTTGTGGTAAGTTATGTTTTCAGAGAGAAGTAAAATCTTACATTATCTTGCAGTATCATGTTAGGTAGAAACTCTGAAAGAATAAACATATAGCTGAACTGGTTTTCACACTGACATGCAGTTTATGAATTCACAGAAACAATACTTCCAGGACACAGCCTTGAAAACACTTCTCGCAATGCACACAGACAAGGCCTTCTAGCCTGGAGCTCTCATCAGCTCAACCCTCCCAACTTGCAGGAATTCATCCTGCAACAAAAGCTCGGTGGAAGAGGCAGGCGATAGAGGGCAAACAAGATATCAGATACTAGCAGCAGCCTTTGAATGAGGACAGACTTTTCCTTGATTAGTCCTGAGTTTAAAACAAAAAATAATAATGAAAAAAATACAGATTACAGAACTACCAGCCTGCAGCACACCAAAAGAAATGTGATTTTTTTAAGAGGGGGAATCATAACGAACTTTTTAATAAATGTTTGCTACTTTAGGTTTATAATGACATACAGGCATAAAACTAAAATGCTCCCTTTACAAATATATTAACAGTAAGAGGAAGGCCAAGGAGAATCTCCATCTTTTACTGGATGCAGGGGAGAATATGACTACTGAGGATAAGGAAAAAGCTGAGGTTCTTAATGCTTTCCTAGCCAGATCACTTATCCTCAGGGTACTCAGCCTCCCGGCCTGGAAGTCTGGGACAGGGAGCAGAAGAATCCCTCATGATTCAGATGGAAAGAGTTAGAGACCTGCTGCTCCACCTGGACTGTCACAAGTCCATGGGGCCACATGGGAGCCACTCGAGGGTGCTGAGGGAGTTGGTGGATGTGATTGCTGGGCCGCTTTCTATCATCTACCAGCGGTCATGGTCACCTGGAGAGGTTCTGGATGACTGGAGAATTGCTAATGTGATGTCCATCTATAAGAAGGGCCGTAAGGAGGACCCAGGGAACTACTACAGGCCTGTCAGCCCAACCTTGGTACCACGAAAGGTGATGGAACGGCTCATCGTGAATGGAATCATGCAGCATATGTGGGACAACCGAGGGATCAGGCCCAGTCAGCACAGGTTCATGAAAGGCAAGTCCTGCCTGACCAACCTCATCTCCTTCTATGACCAGGTGGCCTGCCTGGTGGATGAGGGAAAGCCTGTTGACAAAGGCTACCTAGACTTCAGGAAAGCCTTTGACACGATCTCCCACAGTATTCTCCTGGAGAAGCTGGCAGCCCATGGCTTGGACAGGTACACTTTCTGCTGGGTTAAAAACTGATTGGATGGCTTGAAGGCAGGGATAGAAGAATGGGGGCTTGCTTAATCATATTAATGATTTCTAAATAAAACAATCATAATTATTAAAGCCAGGAATGAAAGAATGGGGGCTTGCTTAATCGCTTTAAAATAGATATTGCTGAGTGTCTTTGCTTACTACTGTGCAAATTAACCAAAACAAGGAGTCTCGGGGCCCCTCACAGAAGACGTTTTCTGACAAAAATGGGGAACCTGTCTCAAAAACCAGCTGAGACCGACCTTGTGGTTTGGACAAGAGCCAAGGAGCAGCTGAGTCTGTACAAAGGCAGGGGGTCAACTAGTGGTGATGAAGAGGAGTTATCGGACTTCATCAACACGACCCCCCGATGACCACCACCAGAAGGCACTGCGCAGGCACAGATGGGAGGAGTTTATGGAAATGACTTCTTGGAGATAGGTTATGAATAGGCATATGTATGTATGTATAGGCGTATTGGAAAACTTCATGAATATGTAACTTTTTACTGCATATAACCAAAGCAAGTTGCCGTGTTAAGGTGCGCATGCCTTTGGGAGCTATCTCGCATGTGCCCGGCGCCAAAACAAACCACATACCTACTTTATAACTTATTTGCTTTGAGTTATAGAGTTCTTCCACGAATCAGGCTGGGCTCAGAGAGTGGTGGTGAATGGAGTGAAATCCAGCTGGAGATTGGTCACCAGTGGTGTTCCCCAGGTGTCAGTGTTGGGGCCCATCCTCTTTAATATCTTTATTGATGATGTGGATGAGGGAACTGAGTGCACCCTCAGTTGTCTGCAGACAACACCAAGCTGGGGGGAAGTGTTGATCTGCCGGAGGGTAGGAAGGCCCTGCAGAGGGACCTGGACAGGATGGGTCGATGGGCAGAGGCCAGTGGGATGAGGTTCACCATGGCTAAGTGACGGGTCCTGCACTTTGGTCACAACAACCCCGTGCAGTGCTACAGGCTTGGGGCAGAGTGACTGGAAAGCTGTGCAGAGGAAAGGATCTGGGGGTGCTGGCTGATGCTCGCCTGAACATGAGCCAGAAGTGTGCCCAGGTGGCCAAGAAGGCCAATGGCATCTTGGATTGTATCAGGAATAGTGTAGCCAGCAGGACCAGGGAGGTGATCGTCCCCCTGTACTCTGCTCTGGTGAGGCTGCACGTCGAGTGCTGTGTTCAGCTTTGGGCCCCTTAGTACAAGAATGACATCGAGGTCCTGGAACGGGTCCAGAGAAGGGCTACGAAGCTGGTGAAGGGCCTGGAACACAAGTCCTGTGAGGAGCAGCTGAGGGAACTGGGGTTGTTTAGTCTGGAGAGGAGGAGGCTCAGGGGAGATCTTATTGCTCTCTACAACTACCTGAAAGGAAGGTGTGGGGAGCTGGGGGTCGGCCTCTTCTCGCAGGTGACAGGACTAGAGGGAATGGCCTCAAGTTGTTCCAGGGGAAGTTCAGGTTGGAAATGAGGAGACATTTATTCTCAGAAGAGTAGTCAGGCATTGGAACAAGTTGCCCAAGGAGGTGGTAGTCAGTGTCTCTGGGGCTGTTTAACGTGGTTGGACGTGGTGCTTAGGGACATGGTTTAGTGGGTGACACCGGTGGTAGGGGGTTGGTTGGACCAGACGATCTTGGAGGTCTTTTCCAATGCTAGTGATTCTATGATTCTATGAACTAAAAGAGCCACCTGCACAGCACAGGGCTTTGAAGAAGCTACTGCACTGAGCACCTCCATTAAAAAAGCAAAAAGCACAAAACAAACAAAACCCCTCCCTTTGCCTCAGAGGACAGCAGCAACACCCCCACAACCTCCCCATCGGCAGCCCACACCCCGGCGCTAGGCGGGGGGACGCACCCCACCCGCCACACCGCAGGCGGGCGCCACCTCAAGCGCCCTCCCCCGGGCGCGCATGCGCCGCCCCGCTTCCGTGTCAGGGCGGGGGCGGAGGCCGGGGAAGGGGAGGGGAAGGCGGGGAGGGGAAGGGCCGAGAGGGGCCGGGGAGGGGGCGGCAGGACCCGGCCATGGACGCCAGCGCGCTGGAGCTGGACGCGGTGAAGTTCGCGCAGCTGGCGGTGCAGCGGGACCAGAGCGGGCGCTACCAGGAAGCCGTCTTCTACTACAGGGTATGGGGCGGGGGGGCAGCGCCGGGCGGGGGGCGGCGGGGTCCCTGCCCCGGGGCTGGGGGGCTGCGGGCGGCCCCTGGCGGAGGGGAAGCGGCGCTGTACGCCTCGTCCTGGGGGTGTGAGTGTGGCGGGGTTAGGCTGGAGATCGGGAGGGTTTCCTGGAAGCCGGTGTTTGTTGTTCGTCGCAGCAGCAGCCTCAGATGTTCCATCATCCTTCCGTCAGCTGGGCAAGTGCTTCCTCCGTGGGCGCTGCCTGGCTTTGAAGTGTGTGTGAGCCTGCGGGTGCCAAAGGGTCGGAAAAGGTCTTTAACCTGTTAACGTGGGGTGAGCTAAGTTTGCTTATGGGAAGTGTATGCGTTCCCAAGGTATAATTGCCAATAATAATGCCGGTGAGCCCTGTGCTTATCAGCAGCGGTGTGCGCATGTTAGCTGTGCGCAGAGCTACTTTATTACAGGACATTGCTCAACATATCTATAAGAAATCATCAGGTGCTCCTCAGGAGAAAACTACCCTTCTGTGCAAATAATCACTTTTTCACATTTTCATTCAGCATACAGAAAATCTCTTTCCCTTGCTGCATAGAGGTGGTATTCTCGCTAAAAGCGGAAGCGCGCCCATAGCGGTGTTGGCGCACCTCGTGCTGTGTGTGGCGAAGAGAGTAATGCAGAGAAGGTTTTGTGGTGTGGAGATGCTAGGCCACAGAGCAGCATGAGTATGGACATCGCTTTGTATGAGAAAAGCTTTGAATCGCGACGCCACGCTTAACGATTTTGGTGTTTGTACAGGTGGCTCTTGGCTGTCTGAGGTCAGGTGGTGAATCTGGTGTCAAATTATACATGAAGGTGTTGGTGTTCAAACATGTTGTGATCAGAAAGGGTGAGAGAGCAAATTCAGCAAGTGTTGATAGAGCAGGATTTTTTTAAGTGTGATTTAGCATAGGTAAGTTTGGCTTTCTAGATGTTGCGCAAAAAGTGTCTGTCAAAGTTGGACTAAACGAGTAATTATAAAATATTATCTAGTATTTTGGGGGTACTTACAAACAGACCTGCCTGAATAGAGTTCCTATGGCTGTTTGCTTCCTGCTGTTGTGCAACTTCGTTGGTCATAAATGCCATGTCTGAACTGCGCTTCCATCGTGTCACTGTAAACAGTTGGTGTGCTGGGTCTGCAGGCATTTGGTCAGCTGCTTCAGCCCTTTGGAGGCTTAATACGTAGAAGCCTGTTGTCACTCTGCTTCTTAAGGCCAGGTAGAACAATTGTGCTTGAAACTGCAGGAGCAGCATCAATTATGCACGGTTTTTGACGCACTGGTTTGAAGATCCACATTTGTTTTGTGTGTCGTACACACGCAGCTTACAAGAGGGATATAACATCTGTCTGATCTATACATACTTCTGGTATGCCGCAGACGTGCATACGGTCCTTGAGCAGGTACCTGTAAGAATGTTTTTCTCAAAAATAGCTGTTTGCTAGACCTTAACAGTAGTTAATTGCTACGCATAAAAGGAACAGAACTTCTGTTTTCCTTTGTGATATGGTGATGGATGTTGACCATGAGCATGAAGTTCTTGGTTCTGCGATGCCCATCAGTAAAATACAGCCTGTACTTACGACGATAAATATTTAAGCTTGGGCAAACGAGGCAGGTGCCTATGAGAATAAACTGATCAGCTTGACAACATCATAGCCACAAAGTGAGCAAGAGACGCGCCAGCTGTGACTGTACTTGCCCCGCAAGGAGCAACCTTTCTGGAGACCATCTTTGTGGAGCAGCGCTCAGAGAGTTACTGCTCTGCTTCCTACAAACACAGCCTGCTATGTGACTGCCACCTTCTCTGCTGCTGCTGCTAGGGAGAAAAGCACTGCTGCAGAAGTCTGTCTGTTCTTTGTTTTCCCCCTGTGACAATAATGAGGACAAAGTAAGGTTTTTATCCTCGTTTTTAGGAGTGACAAATTTCAGTTTTCCATATGCCTGTGAGACTGCATCAGCTGTGGCTGTTACATCCCTGCCAAACCTTAAAGTGTTTTTCATAAATTTAGTCAATGGATAGACAGCTTATGCAACTGAAGGCATTTTTTCTACATAGATTTGTGCAGCATAGAAATAGCCTTAACGTGGATAACACACTGTGCATCTGAGCTGGAGACCTATGCTCACTCCTTGAAGTACTTTGAGTAATATCCAGTGTTTTGTGTGCTTACAGACATTTAAAGATCAAAGTTTGAGGAGCTAGGAAACTTTAATTTCATAGAATTTCAAGATTTGATAGCATTATATGAGTAACACTAATAGAAAAGACTTTACAAACCAAAATTCTATGGGTTTGATTTTGAAGAGTTTTTATATTGGTTTTCTTCTCATTATTATCAAATTCAGTGCAAATAAGTTCATTAGCTTTTTTTTTTTTTAACCATAAAGCCGCATTTTTAAAGATAAAAGCTTGTGACCTGTGAGCTTTATTTAAATGATTTTGGTGCATGCTTGTGAAAGCTTATTTAAAGTTTCCGAGTTCATGCATTTAACTATACATGAAGATCTAAGATTAGGCCTTAAAGAACTTCAAAAGGTTTATTATAATTTTACAGGTTGTCCCATGTGTGAGAAATTGAACGTAGGAGATTGGATCTCATTTATAACTTCCTTGCAAAGGATTTTTCCCTCCAGCCACTCTTTATGTAGATGTAGGGTCCTATTTTCATGCAACTTATGGCTGTTATGGGCCCTCTGTTCAATGAAAATAATTTTCCAGGCAGGAAATATTATCTTTGTTTCAAATTATTTTCCTTGCAGGAAGCTGCACAAGCCTTGATTTATGCTGGGATGGCAGGGTCAAGCTTGGAAAATATTCAAGAAAAAATAAATGAGTACTTGGAGAGAGTTCAAGCTCTCCATTCAGCAGGTGGGTGAGGAGCTTTCTAATTAAACCTTTGCTTAAATTGAGTAGAACGCCTTTCAGTGCTGTGAAATATTTATCTGTGATATTTGCTCTGCTTTTCATGTTTCTGATTTTTTTGTACTATGTAACGGACCATGAATACAATAAGCACATCAGTGTTTTGAATTCTGCAGAATACTTCAGAAGTGAAACACGGTGCAGAAGACTTATTTTCTAAGCACTTGGGTGTAGATATTCTTTCCTTTTAAATATTCCTAGGAACCATATCTGCACAGCAAACCTGAGAAAATAATTAAATGTAGCAATAGCAAAAACAAAACAAAAAAACAACAATCAGGAACTAATCAAAACTTCCATCTAAGCCTCAGCAACGTGATGGGTTCGAAGCAGGTGTGTTCTGTTATTTATGTAGAATTATTAACTTCAAGAGGGTGACAGAACACAAGAAGTGTTTGGACATAAATCAAAATCTCCATTTATTGTACACCTGCAATTCTCATTTAGAATCACTCAGCCCAAATGGGATGGTGCGAGGTCTATAGACCAGTCTCCTGCTCAGATCAGGGAAGATTCTGGTTTTTGGACCAGGTTGCTTGGGTGTGGTCAAGTCCAGGAAATCACTACAGACAGAAATTCCCCAGTGTATCTGGGCCGGTGTTCCAGGGTGCAGTTATCTTCCTTGTATTATTATTATTTTGTGTCTAGTTGAACTTCCCATTTCAGTCTGTAGGCAGTTCTCTCACTCCCTTGCTTTGCACCACACTGAAGAGTCTGAATCCATTTTCTTGATAACCTCGCGGTTATTGGCAGGTTGCTGTTAGGTAGCAGGATGAGTTCTGCTCCTGACCGTGATTAGGGCCCCTCATGACTGGACACAGCATTCCAGATACAGCCTACTGGGCCCTGAGTAGGGAATGGGCATTGCTGCCTTTGATTTCCTGGCTGTGCTCTTGCTGGCATAGCCCAGAGTGCTGCTAGCCTTCATTGCTGCTTGGGGTTGGCAACGCAGCTGCTCCCCGGGACCTCCATGCCCTTTTCTGCAGAGTTGTTCCACAGCTGGGCGGTCCCAGTCTGTCTGGTGATGGGTGTTGGTCTGTCCCAGGTGTGGGGCATGGCACCTCTCCTGGTAGAACTTTCTGAGGTACCTGTCACCCTGTTACTTTAGTTTGTCTGTGTCCTTTTGAATAGCAGCTGTGTCCTGGGGTGAATTGGTTTGGTGGGGTCTGCAGTCTTGATGAAGATGCACCACATGTTCTCCAGGTCACTAATAAAAATATTTAATGTGATATCACCTGCTGCAATATACATGTTCCTTAGGTGTCTGTTTTCAGAAATGATGCAATATTTTATATAATGAAACAACCTTGTCTTGAGTGTAATATGAAAGATTTTGTGTATGGTACTTGACATATGAAATATCCTGAGAGCATCTCTGCTCTGGGGGTCGGGAGGTGGGGTGGTTTTTTTCCTATCTTTGCAAAGATGTCTGTAGCAAACTTTGCAAAGCTTTTGTTTCCAGTCAAAAAATAGATAATGTTCATCTGCTAGAAGTGCTAGAGTTTCAGTGCTGTGTTAAGGATACTTTTACATGTCTGCTGCTGTTCAATGCTAAATACTCTTTTTCATTTAGTTCAGTCACAGAAAACAGATCCTCTGAAGTCAAAGCAACAGTTGGACTTGGAGCGTGCTCACTTCCTCGTTACACAGGCTTTTGATGAAGATGACAAAGGCAATGCAGAAGAAGCTATAGAGTTGTACACAGAAGCGGTGGAACTCTGTTTGAAAACAGTATGTTAAGCTACAAGTTAACTTGGTGGAATTATGTGATGGTAAGAAATTCTTCCACTTACACAAGTGACTGACCCCTAAAGACGCTTAAAAATGGAGTACCTGTATTCCTAAAAACTGCTTTTGGATCTTGTTTCCATTGGTTGTTTTTGTAATGTTTCTTACAGTTGCTATGTTGTTCAACGCTAAATTCATGGGGACTGGTGATTTGTGTATTTTTCTCTGAACCAGATTATACTAAAAACTAGAAATATTCTGGAACTTTTTTCTTGTTAATTTCTGCACTAGAGTGAATGCAGTGTTAAAGCAGAAATTACGAACAGTTAAAACTGAAGATGACTTGCCAGTGTGTCAGCTATATTACTTTCTGAGTATATTAAAGGAAGTAATTTATGGGAAATTTTTCATGTGACACTTCCTGAAAACGTAAGTCCCCGATGCCAAAACTAGTAAGAAAAAAAAAGTACCACTTGATTAGTCAGTGCTCAGCATTAAAGCTGCTACGAGTGAATTTGATTCACGTTGAAGTTAATGGTAGTGATAAATTGGCTGTAATACAAGAAAAATATAATTACAGGTACTGCTTTTTTCTCTTAAGTCCAATTGTCATAACTAACTCATTATAGGAAGAGCTCACCATCATAATGTAACTCCACCAAGTCTGTTTTTCTTTTTTCCTCTTCTCTTCCCTTTTTATAGTGTGAATATATATGGGTTGTTGGGAGGGGGACATTATTATTGCTGCATACTACAGTAAAACCTTTGTTCTGATTTTTGCAAACCAGTTTTAGGTAGCCTGAAAAACCTTGGCCATACAGCATAATCAGACCAAGAGCTAGTAGAACTGCTCTGTTTGTTTTGTTGTTTTTTTTTCCATTTGACCTGTTGCATCAGAACTTCCTCAGTCTATTATATAAAACTTACTGCAGCAGCATACTTTTTTTTTTTCCTCTGCTGCATTCCTCCTTCTGTTGTGTCAGTGCATGCAAATATTGCTTACCTATATAGAAGTTACTCCAAAATTATCTCATGTTAACAACTGATGTTACCTGATCTCTTAGTGTGTGCAGATACTACTGAACTTTCTTTTGATCTTGGTTAGCATATTGTTTTATTAAGGTGACTGTAGGCTTTATCCCTCAAGGGGATCAAAAAGTGCCTTCCTGGGATGAAAGAAGATTGAAGGAACTCTGCTATCTTGAAGCAGTAGTATCTCGTTTTCTGCTCGGTGTATTCAGGTGGAGAGTTCTACTTTCTTACCCTTGGAGCAGTCAGAGAGCAGCCATTCCTATTCTTCTGTGGCTGTCTCCTGGATGGGTCTGTAGGAGTACCACATCCGCTGCTTACCTTCATGGATCTTTCAAAGCCTTTTCCAACAAGGAACTCTTAAGAATAATTTATTACCAGATAAAAGTAGATTCTTATAAAGGGTACTTCTAGTTTCGTTTCTTAGGGTGAAAGTAACTTGCTTTTTGTTTCCTCAATTGACCTAGGATCAGTCAAGGTACAAAGCTAGACCCTGAAACCTGCTTGTGTGTGTCACAGAAGGAGCCACACCTCATGCTGTGCCTCTTGCAGATTACCTAGCTCCACTAGTCATGCTTCACTTGGAAGGAAAAAAAGTGTAAACTGGTTGTACGAGTAACCTATTATGGCCTACCTCCCAACTGGGAATAGAAGCTAGCACACTTGATAACTGTTTTGGTGCCGTGATGTGGATAATTTTATGCTTAACATCTGCAGGAACAAGATTTTTAACTTTCAAGTAGACTCTTTCAATGGAAGTGAACATTCAAGTCCATCTTTTCCTAAGTTACTATGATTATTTTTGACTTGGTTGTAGGGAAAAAACAAAAAAGGAGCACATCTAAGTTCATTAGTGTACAAAACATTTGTTTTTTAATATTTTTTCCTGTCCAGAATTTAATATGGTTAATTCTTCTGGCAGTTTTTTGCATATACTATTTCCCACACTGAAGAATTTTAAATAACACTTTCATTCTACAAGCATTTGCTAGGATTTCAAAATGATATTTACTTGCTAAGTATGCTTTTTATGCTGAGATTTTTAAAAAAACACATCTGCTCCTTTCAAAGGAGAATTGGAAAAAATGGATAGTTACTGTTGGCTGTAATTTAGAAGTGTGGAATTTTACCAACTGAGCTTATAAAACCTGTGTTTTCTTTGGATGTATAGCTTTTCTATTTTGTTTTGAATTTAAGGCTAGTGAAACTTCAGAAGCAGGCCTGCAGTCAAAACTGAAACAGCTGGCTCGGCAAGCACTGGATAGGTGAGTATAGTACTTAGCTTGAGGCAGCGATTTAATTGTGTGGGTAAATCTAGTGCACGGGAGTCTATATCTAAAACAAGTTATGTGAGCCTGAGTTCAATGCAAGTCCTTTTAAATCAGCAGTATGATGGAAATGAACTGTGCTGGGCTGTTTCAGTATAAACTGTTTTCCAGCACTATTTCAGTCTGTGTTTAAAAAAAACAACGTATTGATTTGAATGTGTAGCAAGCCAGCAGTTCAATGCAACAACAAAAAATATGTCTCTTGAAAACATAGTCTTCAAGCAGTTGAAATGCTGGGTTGTAGTAGTGGTAGTGGATTTTTCTGCTATGGTAGTTGCTAGACAAATTAAATCCTGAAGTTCTGAGAGAAGGCAAAGCAGTAGGTGGTGCTGAAGGCAACGTTGGTGAGTTATCGCTCTGATCCTACTATGTCCTGTCTGTGAATTACTCTTAAAAGGGATTTTTTTCTCTTAGAGTTTGTGGTCTTTTTCTGAGGTTCCAGATAACGAATGCTTACCCAAATTCTCCTATTAGCATAGTCTTAAAGGTGACAAAATCTGATGAGTTCTGCTGAAAGTAGTTTATATTTGAATTGCAAATGGTATGTTTTCATTGATTCTAGAATAGGAAAATAAAGAAGTACTGGCATCAGTACTGAACTTTTTCTAAAACACCTATCTTCTATCTATATTATTCGTGAATTGATTTTTCTTAGGAAAAGTGGTATTGGTCAACTTGAGTGTTTGTTCATCCCACTTAACAAATGTGGGAGCGTACACAAGGAAATAAATGACTGAAACATAACTTTATTTTTATTAAGATTGTAAATAGAATATGTATATATTTTTTGCTTTAGAGCAGAGGCACTGAAGGCATCGATGTCAAAGTCCTCTCAGAAGGAGAAGTCAAATGCAGCTAAACCAAATCAGCCGGTCAGAACGTTCTTTCCATTGGGACCTGACTTTTCTTTAAATGATAAACCACAGACAATCAGAGCAGTACAAGCTAGTGAATCTCAAGGTCAGAGATACACTGCAGAGGAGATTGAAGTACTCAGGTAAGTTGAGGCCAAGCTTTTCGAAAGTTTTAAAATTTGTGCGTGCATCCTTTGTGTATCTTAGACAGTAAATTATTATACACAAAACAGTCTTGGAAAAACATTACTTATCAACTGCATTGTTGTCATTATATACATGTTAAATTATTGTTTTCTCTGTGGTCATGCAATCAGTAGCTTTTATCCACAGAGCATACTTTCTGGAGTGTATTTAGAAGACGATTTTTTATAATTGACTATCAGAATTATTTTTTGGTAGCTTTATTTTTGTATATATCTGATTGAATTCATGAAAGATCCAACTCTGAGATGCCAAGGTACAAAGTTGTTTTTACAGATGGTACAACTAATATTTGATTGGAAATTGAGGAAGCATAATATATTTCAGGATTATGCCTTCTGTTATATCTAGCTCTTTTTGCATTGATTTTTTTATTGTACGAGGGATAATATACAAACAGTAAGGAATCCATAAAATCTTTAGCCTAAATTGTGAATTTTGAAAAATATCAAATATGTGCAAAAATGCATTGTCTGATAGGTGTTTCAGCATTCTTCTTTCTCCCTCCATGGTAAATAAGATCGTGTTCAGGGTGATGTTCAGCGCTGTCCAGGATTTGATCTTAAAATATTTAGTCTGTTTTTTACTTTCAGGGACTTAAATGGACTAAGGATGTAGTCATAAAGATGGAAGTGTATGTGCATCTGAAAAGTAGCAGACCGTGTAGAATTGCCTTATTAAAATTTCATTTGTTTGTGCAGTGTATATTTCTGTTCTGTGGATTTTTGGGGGGAGTGTTAGGTCTTGCCAGATAACTTAGAGTTGTTTCTTATCTTTCATTTTAATTTGATTTTAAAATATTTCACATACCTTTTTCAGCTAAATTCTTGATTACAACTTAATTGCATTCACATTTACGTATGAATCTCTTTTTAAAAAAAAATGTTCTCTGCACTTCAATCAAAAATGTACTAATTAACACATGCAGTGTGTTTATTGGTTATTGTTTGACAAAGCATTCCAAAATACTCCCCAATTAGATGAAATTTAATGTCCCTAAGTGTTAATTGCTGTCAATTTACCCTAAAATTTTCTTCAACGAGTTGCTGAAGGAACTTGAGAAATCCTATTTAGAATAAGGTATTTTTACATGTTACTTCTAGACCTATGAAGAGGTTTGTGGCTTAGTCATTTCTCTGCTGGCATGGTGACTTGCCCACAGGGTATGTACTTGTAGGATTAGTGACTGAGCCACCAAATGCTGCACATTTCAAAATCAAATGACAGTGCTTGTTGCATTTTCAAGAGGTGGTCATCTTGTCTTCAGAGGCACCGTTGTTTTTTTTGTTTGCTTGTTTGTTTTAAAAATGAATTTGATCGTCACTTTTATGAATTTAGTCTTGAAAAGATGATAGATAAGTTTGTAACTGTATTTTTCTCTTACGATTTACAGAAAGACTTCAAAAATTAATGGTATCGAATATGTCCCTTTCATGAGCGTTGATCTGAGGGAACGTTTTGCCTTCCCTATGCCATTTTCGTAAGTGCTATTCAATTACTGAACATGTTTTTATTTCCAAAGCTTTCCCATATTATTGCTGTGTTCTCTTCTTCAGAATTTAAAACTGCTTAAGTAGGATTTTAAGCATAATTCAGACTGAGTTATTTCAATACTGTGGCCTCCTTTTTCCAGTCTGGTCTTTGAACTTTAATGTAAGCAGATCCCGCTCTCCTGTGCTTTTGCAGTTGTTTCTTTAGGCCTACAAGCAGAACATTTTATTTGGCTTTTTGGAGTATTGGACTAGGATGGAAGCTTGGGTCCACTTCCTGACTGCAGTATATATCACTCCACCTCAGTTATCCCACCTGTAAAATGAAGGTGATAGCTGTTTCTTCTCTAAAGAACGTTTCAGAGGAAGAGTGATACATAAACTGCTAGATGTTTATTCATGGGCCATGATATATGTTCAGATTACATAGTCATAATAGACAAGACATCTGGTTGGTGAGTGGGTTTTTTTCAGTTTTCTAGTGAAGGCTTGACAATTGGATAAACCTCGATATTTTCTGAACTAAAGAAACTTTTTAGTATTTGTTCATTATGTTGAAGTAAAGGAAATAATTTGGGTTTCTGCTAGTATAGATGGCTTTTTTGCAATTCCTTTTTCCTGTTCAGTCTTGTGAAGGAACCTCCTGGGTTTTATTTTACATTTTCAATATTTTTGCTTTTTTCACCCCAAATCATCAACTTTGGAGTACTGTTCTTTTAAGTTGTCTTACACCTGTGTAATTGTTCTATGTATATTTTGCACCATCTACCAGAAGTACAAGATCTGGATATACCATGAAAAGCTTTTCTAAGCTGTTGATTTATTTCTACTTCCTTCCTCTCTTAAATCTAGCGATAAATGTGGGAAGTTACCGTTATCCCCCAAACAGAAAGCGATGTTTGCAAAGTGGGTCCGGCCAGATGACATAACAAATAACCCTACGATGATTTATACCGTATCAAGTTTCAGCATAAAGCAGGTAAGTTGTTCCCAAAGAGAAATATGTGCTGCTAGAGTTGATTGCAGGGAATATGAGACCTTACAAAAGAGAAGAGGAGTACTTTTTCAGAAATGAACGTCTAAATGTGAGAGAGCTTTCCGTAACTCTCTCAAGACTAAATAAACAAATCAAAAAATAATACCACCTCAGATTCCATGCATTTCCTAGCCATGAAAATGAAGAGGTATGTCATCAATGGAAATGAAAACCAGAATTTGAATTCCAGGTGAAAATCCTTTCTTCCAAAAACAGTAGTAAAGTTAGCATGAAAAAAGACAAGGTGTACTGTGGCAAACAGTTCACTTAGTTTATTTCACACAAAAAGTAACGGACAAGATTTTAATTTTTTTTATTTAAAGCAGAAGTGGCCCATTGAGAATAGTGGAAGTGTTTTGTGTAGTGTTAAGTTGCAGATGGCCTAAGCTATTCTGAAATGGGCAACAGATTTTGCCATGTAGTATAGTTACTGTTACAGAGGGTGTTTTGGGCAGAAAAAGAGGTTAAATGTGAGTGAATGATGAGGGAGCTGCACTTGCCTCTCATTGCCTTTATTAAATCTTTTAAATTTGGTTTGCTCAGTATAACAAGCAACATGTTTCCTGCCTTTTTGTAGTAACTCTTGTTTCTCTCGGTTTAATTCCTTTCCCTTTTGAAGGGCGTAACTAACAATAACTTTTTCCACCTCTCCACAGACTCTGTTTTTTTTTCTCAGTGTCTAAGTATTAGCAAATAGCATCATTGTTCTCTTTTCTTTATAGACAATAGTGTCAGACTGTTCTTTTGTGGCATCACTAGCTATCAGTGCTGCATATGAAAGAAGATATAACAAAAAGTTGATTACAAGGTAAATAGCTATTATTTTGTATGATCTTGTCAGACTTAACACTGCTGAGCTTTGGCAGTATGTTCTACAGTGGTGGTATTTACATTGATATCTATTAAGTTGTATAGCTATATGACTAATAGAAAAATATTTGGATTAATATTCTCTACTTTCATCAACTTTAGCTGAGATTCTATATTTGTATGGTTGGACACAGTAAAAGTTAGTGTTTCTTTCACCTTCATCTCCCTGGGACACGTGTGGCTTTAGCATTTCCAAAAATGAAAACAATTTGAGGTAGATGAGTATAAAGACACTGGAGTCTAACTTCAGATGTGCTTTGAGAACAAATAGTTTGGAAAGCTTGCTTTATTTTTAATAGAAATGTTACTTACAGTGTTTTATAGGTTTGTTTTCTTTATTTGCTATACTGAAGGCTGCCAGATGGTCTGTCTTGAATCTCACTGCAGAGTTTATGTTAACAACACTATCTCAGTTCAGTTTAACTAGCATTCTACGATAAATTTAGCATTTTGGCTGTCTGTCAGGAGCCCATTGCCAGACCAGAGTGTGAATGTTGTGCCTGGAATTTTGTTTCAGCCTCTACTTCTTGAAGTGAACGTGCATTCTTTTCATGAACAGTGAGTTCTGTGCCGTTGCAGTCTTCAAACCTTTGACTTTCATTCAGGCAGTTACTGTATTTAAATGGTATTTGCATATCTTCAGTATGTGTAATAGTAAGATAAACCTGTTTGCATTGCTTCTGTTGGAGAAATGATTAGGTTACTTGTGTACTTTTTCTTAGTCTATTAAGGGAGGAACTGCAGCAAGAGTAAGGTATGAAAATAAAACCTACTTAAACACTATTATCACTTTTACTAAATTGGAGTGACTCTTTCATATAAAATTTCACATTTATCCTTAGTGTAAATTCTAGATACAGACGATATTAATCCTTTTTCTCATGTTATCAGTATATCTACAGCCAAGTGCTTTGTCACAATTTCTTATTTTTTTTTTTTAACAGTATCATTTACCCTCAGAATAAGAAAGGGGAACCAGAGTATAATCCATGTGGCAAATACATGGTGAAACTTCATATCAATGGTGTACCTAGAAAGGTAAATGGTTGGGGGGAAACTTAATACTGTTACTGATTAAACTGTATAATTTGAGGGCTTGGTCTGCTTCACTGTGAAGCTGTACTTACAAAGCAAAAACTTTAGGTATGTTTCTTTGGAAAGTGTTTTTTAATTGTTAAACCTTTTGAGATTCATTTTGGTAGTGAAATATGTAACAGTAGAGATCTTATCTGCATACAATCATGAGAATGGCCTTACTCCCATTCAATTCATAAAAAAAAGTTTACATTACATAAAGGAATTATGAAAACAATACAGGAAAAAAAATGCATCCCATATTCATGAATGAGTATTTTTTCAACCTTTCAACCTTTTTTCAACCTCATCTCAGAAAAGAAGTTACAGAACTAGAAAAGTACAGAGAAGAACTTCCAAGGAAGGCTATAGGCCTGGAATGGTCGAAGGACTAAATCAGATGACCAAAGATTTTTAGTAAAAAGAGGAGATGCGTGAAGATAAATAATAGAGCCTTATAATCTCACAAATACAGTTTTCTTAGAGGATTTAAATAGGGACGTAAAATAAAATTGTGTAGCAGTCACTATTGCAGATCATTGTGGATGATGAATGTTTATGGGAGTTCAAAAATCAAGTGGTTCTATTCATAGAGAAGGGGCTGGGGGGTGAGTCCTCAAATGCTATTAAATGCTAAGATATAACCTCTGGGTCAGGAAGTCTGTTGGCAACCCAACAGATACTTCATGGAAGTATCACTTATGTGCTTGACAAGCTCTTCATACTCTTTCCAAAAGATCTCCTAATTGTTGCTTTTTGTTAGGATGAATGTGTTTTGTGAAAAGGATTGTCTGTTCTTAAATGAATAGGATTTGACCAGAAAATGGGCTGTATTGGTAGTAGAGTAATGTCAATTTGAAACTGAAACATCTATACTGGGAAACTGTTTCAGACCATGATAAGTACTGCATTAATGATCTATACTTATGCAAAGTATATTCCACATAATTTAAAGAAGAAATGGTAGTGTTTTCACAAGTGTTACTTTGACATTATTTTACCCTTCTAGTGAGAAAAAATTTAAATCTGGAACTAGAGACTGTGAAAGTGATATGACGTGTTTTGTTTTGCTGTAGATATGTAACTGCTTATTTTTCTGCTGGCTACTGAACACAGTATACGTTCTTTTTCCTAATTGGGTGAGGGATATTAGTGGCTTTATTTTTTTCTTCTACTGCTGGTAATTACTGAGCTTTTCTGTAGCTGTGTTCAACAGATGTTAAACCCTTTACAAGCAAGTACTGTTAACATCTCTATTTTATATAGGGGAAACTGAGGCAGGTGCTTGCTGGTCACCCGGTGGTCCAGTATACGTAAGAACTGGCAATACAATTTTTTGTTCACTAGAGCAAATCACTGCAGGATTGGTATAGGTGTCCACATCTAAAAAAGTGGTCAGGTCTGGCTGTGTCTCAGAAGATATGTATTGCTGAGAGTTTGGTTTTGTTATTGTTCTTGAAGTATTTCCAGAATACTGTATTAGCTTTAGGATGACTTCTTGTTTGTTTATTTTACACAGGTAATCATAGATGACCAGTTACCTGTTGATCATAGTGGGGAACTCCTCTGCTCTTATTCTAACAATAAGAATGAATTATGGGTATCGCTAATAGAAAAGGCCTACATGAAGGTCATGGGAGGATATGATTTTCCTGGATCAAATTCTGTAAGTACTAGGTTATTTCTAACAAGCCAAAAAAATCCAGTTAGATAACCTGTCAAATAGCTTTCCTTCTAGTGAGATCAAAATAAATTATGTGGGGAGGCAAGTCTGTGATTCCTTCTGTTTGTTTTTTCTGTTTCTTCATTCCACAAGTGTACTTAACTATGCTTGATGAGATCTCTGCCCATGAGGGTGTCTTACTCATTCTAGTTTGATGGAGTTAATCTTGGTACTGGGACTGTAGGACTGGAACGTATGGTTGGAAAGTGTATGTGTTCTTATTGAGTCTAGGTGAGAGTTTTGGGCAAAGTTATACCTCCTTTTGCCTGCACCAATAATGCTGATTTTTGTTTCAATTGTTATTCTGTAAATAGGGCAGTGTTCCCTTGTTAGGTCAAAGAGTTGGATAGGAAAGGAACAGACTGACATATTCCGTGTATATGGAGGGAGCAAGTACTTCTGGTCTGTGAAAGTTTACCACATTGACCTGTGCATTTATATAAGTGTGTTTCAGGTTCCTATAGTGTAGCTACTGAAGAAGCGTTAATAATGCTGCAGCTAAGCTGACATGCAAACTATTCTTTCAAAGAGGCTAGTTGACTCAAATGTGTTGCCCAAATAATCTTCATTTATTACTTAAGAAGTATTTCTGATTTTTTTTTTTTCATTCAAACTTCTTAAGAATGTTAATAGTATATTTTTGATTCCATGGTGCTGTTCGTGTTCTACTTGGTGTCTTGATAATTACATTCTTTGTGGATATGACAGGTAATCATCACCTTTGGAAATATACAAAGCCACGTTTGTCTTGATAAGCATAAGGAGTAAATGTAGCATGCTTTTGTATGCTATAAAAACATGTATGTTTATGTCAGTGGTGGGCTGCTTTGTTTTGCAGAGCAAGAAATTATGAGACAATAGCTGTGTTATTCGCATTGTCCTCCTTTAACTTGCTATCTGGAAAAACAGCTTGACTCATGACATTTAATCTCCACCCATCCCACATCTTTTGACTATATTATAGCTTCCTTGTCTGCTCAAGTTTACTTATTGTCTGTGTTGTATTTGTAATTCCTGAAATTTCCACCCACCAGTGCTGTTTGTTGACCCTTCAAGCATTTATATTTCCTGCTTTTCTTTAGAGGAGTACAAAGCAAAAGAAAGGGGAAGGAGCAGTATTTCAAGGAGATGAAATGGGGAGATTAAAGTGTCTTTTAACCGGAAAGCATGACAGAAAACATGAAAGGCCTTACCAAGAAGAATAAAAATCCTAAACCCTGAGCCTTAGAAATAAAAGTTAAATAATTAAAAATGCATATATAATAGCAAGGTTCCAAATAGTTCTTGAGACTGTGCTTTAAAAGTCTATGAATCAAAGAAGTAAATGGAACGCATCATAGAGCTGGTTGATCACTTTTTACTGCTTCTGTAGCTCTGAAATTCTGGTTCTTCATCAGTTCATTTTCCAATTTATATATTCTTAATCTTGAGCCTTTTATGTATGGAACTGTATTGTAGCATGTATACCTGATTTTTTTTCAAGGCATCAATTTATGTACAAGCATCAGAAGGTTATGGATGGGTTATCTGTTACGATTTCTCTCGAATGTTTGTATTTCAGAATATTGATCTCCATGCACTGACTGGTTGGATACCGGAAAGAATTGCTATGCACTCTGACAATCAAGCTTTCGATAAAGATAGCACTTTCAGAATGCTCTATCAGAGGTAGATATTCTCTCTTAACTAATTAAAATGTTTGCTGTGTAGTAGCTGAATTACCAATGTAAAAGGAGTACAGTCACCACAGAGCCCTCAATAGTATATTATAAAATCTCCATATGTTGTTTGGAAGAATAAAAAATGATGGATTGATGAATTTTATAGAAGAGAAGTGTAAAATACTGTGGAATTTTTTCTTTGCATATGGGGCAGGGGGAACAGTAGCCCATTTCTTGATGAAGAAATTAGAATATAGTCAAAGAAGAGCAGCTTGGAACCACGGTAAAAGCTAAGTCTTTAATAAGTAGAAGGAAGTATAGGAAGCATATCTCCTGGAACTTCAGTGGAACCTGGAATCAGTGGAACTTCTGGAATCAGTGGAATTCCTTTCTGGAATCAGTGGAACAAATAGATGCAGTATGGTGTTAATAGTCGTATCACAAGATCTTGGTTATGTTCCACTAGTAAATCTGGAGGAGCAGCAGTAAGCTGGTCAAAACTGCGATACTGATCTTCAGGCTTACTGTAACAATTCTACTTATAGTGAAAGATACAGCTCTCAGCTGTATTAAACGTCAACTAGCAAATACTTGGATTTATTTCAAAACTTCTTTGCAATCAGTTTCTTTCAACCAGATACTCTGTTGACTGAAACAACTCCATTTATGATGAGAGTGTGTGACTATTTCTACAGTGCTTTTTCAGTAGGTTAGGAACTCACGCTTAATTGCTAATAGCTTTTCAGGTATTCTGGCATTGCAGTTTGGAGGTGTGGCTGCAATTAGGATGAGATTATAGCTTCACTGTTGTTGTTGATCTGTGTTAGACTGACAATCTGTAGTCCAGTGACCCTGTAAACCGTGTAGGGACCCTGAGTGCATACTTGCTTTTCAGCATGTGCTGGAAAGCATGCTAGCAGGTCTTCACAGCCGTACTTGCTGTGGAGTTAATGATTGCAATTCAGAACAATTGCAGAACTGAGTTGTTGATGATTCAGACCCTATAGGCCTGTGCTGAATAACACAAAACCTTAGTGTAAACATTTGCAAAAGTCTAGAAGGATTAATTTTTCTCCCATGTTTGGGAAAGCCACCTCAAAATCCTGTGGTCAGTGGAGTTGTTAATTTACTATATGCAGTGATTTAGCTAAGTGTTGATGAAACCACGTTTGTATTCAGCTCAAGATCTGTGAAGAGTATCTTTAAGTGATACTTGAACTTCAGGTTGACAGATGATGATTTTTCGTTTGTAACAGAAGTAATCATTTTTTTTTACTTGCGGCCTGTACTTAAATACTGGAAGAAAATAGTTCCACTTTCTGAATTTTCTTCAGGTGTGATTTCTGACTACAAAAAATGTATTTCTTTTTTTTTTTTTTTAAAGCATGGTCACACAAGTAGTGTACAAACATACCATTGCAGTGTCTGTCAAATGTTAGTTTGCAACTGGTAACATTTTAAGTTATTTTTCACCTGTTTTTGAACAGATTTCACAAGGGAGATGTCCTTATCACAACAGCAACAGGTGTGATGTCTGAAGAGGAAGGAGAAAAATGGGGTTTAGTTCCAACCCATGCCTACGCAGTCTTGGATATAAGAGAATATAAGGTACCGAGTAAAACTGAAAGCTTTTTCAGATACCTGCTTGAAGCTTGTGTCTGAGATAGGTATCTACTGATTTTTGTTCTAATGACTTATATAGTTTATTTTGTCTGAGCTTCATTGGGAAATTCCAGAAGCCTAATGATGATTTATTTCCTTAAGATATTGGTCTGTATTCCATATTCGTATATTTATAACAAGAATCTTGACAAGATGAATCCGAAAATTTTATTTTGTATTTCTTTAGGGACTTAGATTCCTTCAGCTGAAAAATCCCTGGAGCCACTTACGTTGGAAGGGAAGATACAGTGAGAATGACACAAGAAATTGGACCCCAGATTTACAAAAATATTTGAACTTTGATCCAAGAACAGCTCAGAAAATAGACAATGGTAATAAAGCATAAAAAAGTAGCTATATAATGAAATAATGTAGATCTTTGTGGTTTATCCCTGCAGAAAGATAGAAAGAAATATAGAAAAAAAATAGCAGCCCTGTTTTTTCTGATTGTTATGAATGATTAGCTCATTATTTACTTGGTGATTCATTTAGTAAGGAATTGTATATCTGTAGAACGTAGCAGTTAAAGTTATTCATGTAGTTTTGTATAAATTTTAAGGGAGTTAATTTTTCAAACTATCGACATACTGGTTTTGTTGTCTAAGTGTAGCTATTCTCTGTATATTTTTTTTTAGTGCTGCAAGATCTGCAGCTGCCTATATCAGGGACTTGCATTATGATGGTGTCACTTTTTTTGAGAGTTTACTTCATCGGGAATCTGTCAGTTTGCAGGTGGTGTTGGCTGGAGTCATAATTAAGCGAGCTATAGAGAATTAAAATAAATGCACGAGAATTGTAAAGACAGAGCAGATTTGGGGTGCCAAAACAATCCCGTGGCTATTGGATGAAGTACTCTGGAAATACATTTAAACATACTCAAGTTTATTAAATACTTTATCATGCTACTAAACTAGGTTGCTGAAGTAGGGGAACCTATTTGATTATGTAACTTTTTCTCAAAAACTTAGGAAATAGGCAGTTCATAATCAGTTAGTGATGTCATTGGATACAACAAAGATTTTCTCATGCTCCTGATTAGTGCTTGAGAATGAAAAATGTCCTGACAGCTTCAGGTTGAGAATTTGGAGGTGTGCAGTTATTCTTTGTTTTTCTTGTTTCAACTTGTTTGTTTTGGGGATTAAGTTTAAATTTAGGAATGTGGACAATGCAACATTATGACTATTATTACAGAAATGTGGGTTTATATAAGCTCTATTATTTGCCTGGGAAGAGACTCCTGAAAAAAGAGTAAAAGCAAAGTGTCTGGTAAGCAAACAGTAACAGCAGTCCCTTTTTAGGGATTTTCTGGATTGCCTGGGAGGACCTGTGCCAGTACTATGACGTTGTTTATTTGAGTTGGAACCCAAGTCTTTTTAAAGAGTCTACATGTATTCACAGGTTGGTCCAAGAGAAATTTTCTTGTCAATATAGCAGTAAATTTTTTGATGTTTCCTTCCTTCCATTCTTCCCAGTTACAGCTGAAGAAGTTGGACTCTGACCATGCTCTCGAGCCTGACTTGATACTTCTAAATTCAGAACTCAGGCTTGGAGTGTTTCTGTAACGTTGTTCAAACTCCTGTGACCTTTATGATGATGCTGTGGACATAAGGTTGTGTAAGCAGCTTCTGACCTCAGTCCTATATCTCTGTATTGGAACAGAAATCAGATTTTTGTGCATTCCATGTTTGTTTAATCAGTCACTAGGCTATGCTTGAGTAACCTAGCTTTTATTCGGAATTATTTTTCCTGGACAGTTGCAAGTCATTTGTGCATAGAATCGTAGAATATCCCGAGTTGGAAGGGACCCATAAGGATCATCAAGTCCAACTCCTGGCACCGCACAAGTCTGCCCAAAAGTTTAGACCATGTGACTAAGTGCACAGTCCAATCGCTTCTTAAATTCAGACAGGCTTGGTGCACTGACTACTTCACTGGCGAGCTGGTTCCAGTGTGCAACCACCCTCTCAGTGAAGAACCTCTTCCTGATGTCCAGCCTAAACTTCCCCTCCCTCAGCTTAACGCCATTCCCGCAGGTCCTATCACTGGTGTTTATGGAGAAAAGGTTGGCGCCTGCCTCTCCACTCCCCCTTGCGAGGAAGCTGCAGACCGCAATGAGGTCCCCCCTCAGCCTCCTCTTCTCCAGGCTGAACAGGCCAAGTGACCTCAGCTGCTCCTCATCTGTCTTCCCCTCTAGGCCCTTCACCATCTTCGTCGCCCTCCTCTGGACACTCTCCAACAGTTTAATGTCCTTTTTGTACTGTGGTGCCCAGAACTGCACACAGTACTTGAGGTGAGGCCGCACCAGCACAGAGTAGGGCAGGACAATCCCTTCCCTCGACCGACTAGCAATGCCGTGCTTGGTGCACCCCAGGGTACGGCTGGCCCTCCTGGCCACCAGGGCACACTGCTGGCTCATATTCAACTTGCTGTCAACCGCAACCCCCAGATCCCTCTCTGCGGGGCTGCTCTCCAGCGTCTCGTCACCCAGTCTGTACATATAGCCAGGGTTGCCTTGTCCCAGGTGCAGGACCCAGCACTTGCTTTTGTTAAACTTCATGCGGTTGGTGATCGCCCAGCTCTCCAATCTGTCCGGATCTCTCTGCAAGGCCTTTCAACCCTCATCCGAGTCCACAACTCCTCCAAGTTTGGTGTCGTCGGCAAATTTGCTCAAAACACCTTCTAGTCCTACATCCAAATCATTTATAAAAACATTGAAGAGGACTGGCCCTAAAATGGAGCCTTGAGGGACCCCACTAGTGACCATCCGCCAGCCAGATGTGGCCCCATTTACCACAACCCTTTGAGCCCTGCCCGTCAGCCAATTGCTCACCCATTGTATGATGTTTTTGTTATGTTGTATGCTGGACATTTTGTCCAGTAGGATCCTATGGGAAACCGTATCAAAAGCTTTGCTGAAGTCCAAAAAGATCACATCAGCTGGTTTCCCTTGATCGACTAGATCAACTGCAGTGCCTGTTGTCTTTACAAGGTGTGTTCACTCACATCAGAACGGTCAAATTACATTTTTCACCAGTCACAATTGTTTTAACTTAACTTCCTTGGCCATTGATTTTTTTCTTTTTTCTGAACACAATACCTGTCTCCCACCCAGTATCCATCGCATTCAGCCTTTCTGTTACCCAGTTTCTGGTAGTGAGGGTTTCTCTGTCTTCCTACTCCAGTATGCTGTGCTACACCCCTGTGTTCTCCTCAGGGCTGCTGTCAATCCATTCTTTGCCCAGCCTGTATTTGTGCTTGGGATTGCACCGACCCAGATACAGGACCTTGCACTTGGCTTTGAACCTCATGAGGTTCACACAGGCCCACCTCTCAGGCCTGCCCAAGTCCCTCTGGATGGCATCCCTTCCCTCCAGTGTGTTGACTGCAACACACAGCTTGGTGTCATCAGCAAACTTGCTGAGTGCACATAATGTACATGTTAATCTCAAATCTCATCTATTATTTTGTGTTCCCTTTTATTAGTGATTTTCATGCCTCCGTTTAGGGAAATGCCTAGCACAGTGGCAATCGCCATAAAAAGTGGCGTAATGATAGTAATAATTTGAAGCTTAGCTGATAATGCAGCCAGCCATTCACACATGCTGCTCAGTTAAAAAGGGTGGGAGGGTCAATGGGACTTAAGAATAGCTTCATCCATTTTTGTTCCCAGTTTGTCACATTTTGCATTGTCGTCAATACTTCTTGCTTTTCCACACCATATTTTTCGTGTCTAGACAGTTCATGAAGCAGGCTTTGTAATAGGGTACCTCAAGGATTTAAGACTTTATGCAGGCACCTTTCCAAACATGAAAGAGATTAATTCTTATTTTAAAGTTTACCTGAATAAAAAATTATGGGGAAAAAATTGGCAATCATGACAATATTTGGCTAGCCCGGGCTCTTGTTCACCTTTTTCTATGCTTTGTGTGGTTGCAGTCACCATACCAAACAAGCTGTTTGCATTTAGCATTGCTGATAACCATGCTTGTATTGTAGCAAAGTCATTTATAAAAACAAATATAAGATAAAGCTTCTGACACAGCAATTACCTAATATAGTAGTTGTAGATACCAGTAGAAAATTAGCCTTTGGTAATTTTGTTACTGATAATAGATAGCTCTATGCATGTAGTATTTTGAGTTAGTTTTCAAAGTGCAAATTAATATCCTACTGATCTAACGAAGTGTCTGCGTTGCTTCTAGTTCTTGGGATGCAAAACAAGGTCCAGTGAAGGATGCTTACAGCCTGGCTAATAATCCTCAGTACAAACTGGAGGTCCACTGTCCACAAGGTGGTGCTGCAGTCTGGGTTCTGCTTAGCAGACACATCACAGATAAGGTGCCAAGTTCTTTTCCTTATGTTTTGTAGATTAAATTCTCTAATGTCTTCTGTATTTTTTTCTATACTGCTCTCTCTAGTATGAGCATATTACTGCTTATATGTTCATGTTCAGGTGTATCTGCATGTGAATGTGTACAAATTCTAAATTCAGTGGGTATAGATACCTGCATACAAGATTGTTGAAACAGACTCAGAGTAAAAAATTGAGAGAGTACACCATAAGGGTACTGAAGTAATTCTAAATCCTGAGGGTCTGAAGTTTTTTCAGTGAAATTGGTGATATTTTTTTTTCAGACATTTTAAAAGGAATTGGTGAGGTATTTCAGTAAATACAGCTATGAGACCATACCATGTGATGATCAAAGGGTTTGAGAGAATGTTGTACTTGATCTAATGTTAGTTACATTCCACAGAAATATATCTCTCTACTTAATTTGTGTTTTTATAGGATGACTTTGCACACAATCGGGAATTCATTACAATGGTTGTATACAAGACTGATGGCAAAAAAGTTTACTATCCAGGTTAGTATACTGTGATTGTCAAAAAGATGATGCTTAGAAGTGAATGAATACTTGGCAAAGGATTTTGTAGGAAAGAAAGGCACAGTTTGTTTTAAAACTGTATGTCTCATTCTAAGAGATCAATCTTTTGAAATAGTTGTTCAGGCATTTGACCACCTTCAACAGACTACACTGAAGGAATAAACCAAGCTGCAACTGTTAGAAGTGCTTAACCCTGCTTAAAGGTTTACTGTAGTGCTGCTAACACTTGATTTTGCATTTTCTTTATTGACCTGTTTATTTTTGCAGTGGCAGTAGTTAACTCTAAAAGAGACACTGCTTCTGCTTATCAGATAGCATTGGTGAAATGATTTTGGTTTACAGCTTCTCCTAAATGAAAATAATCAGTGTTAACTGTTCTGTGAGCATGGCTTTGCAAAGTATCCAAAGTAAGTTCATGAGATACTCTAAAGTATTTTGAAGTGTTCAGCTGCATTGCGTATGTAATGTTTAAGAAAATATTTAGATGTTTAATTTTATCCAAGCATTGCATTACTCTTGGTCATTATAGGTCAGATTCTGCTTACCCTAAGAAGAAGGGGATTGATTTTTGGAGCTTTGTTGTAGCTGCAGAAAAGCCATGCATGTTTTATTTCAAGACAAATAGCAGATCTGAGACACAGGAAGTAAAGGTAATGGCTAGGTAGACTGCAACCTTGAAGTAGAACTGATTGATAACATCATGATTTTATTTGTTCTCTATGTCACCATAGAGGTCTTGGCATTTAAAAAACAAACAACACCAATAACAACAACAAAAACTCCGTGAATTAATTCAGTGAAAACACGTCCTAGCATAAGCAGGATTTGGTCTGTTGCTTTTACAGATAGGGAACCCCTTCAGAACTAGAGTTGTGTTCAGGTAGCTGCTCACACAACAGGTAATAGCAGGAGTTAATCAGAGAGCAACTCCTAAAGCTCTTCTGAACAAAGAGTGGAATTTGTGCTTCTGTTTTTTTTGTTTGTTTGTTTTTGGTTTTTTGTGTGTGTGTTTTATTTGTTTCTTCTACTGGAATGGCTGATAAGGGTTCTGGTGTTCATCTCTGGTCTTGTTTCACTGAACTATGCCAACCAGTTTGCCTAGAATCCAAATTCTCCACGATCAGAAAACATCCACTGAGACCTTACCAAATAATCACCACTTGTTGCAAGAGCTGATCTTGTTAAAGAACTTGCTTCTCCTTACTGCCCAAGACATGCTTGAGATTTTGTTAGTTCCTGTAGCAGTGCTTATTTTGCATGTGTGTTATACTGAAAACATTCTCAAGTGGGCAAGTGAAACACATTTGTACAGCGGAGGAACTGCTGGGTTGTGCTTGAAACAGACAGTCTTCCAGAAAGACTATTAACAAGAGCTGGATAATTCATCTGTTTTATCTTGCTACCCAAACTCTTTTATAAACTTTTAATCTCACGAGCTCAAACTCATTTAAAACCTTTTACCATGGAAATAGATTTGTCAAGCTGCAGTATTATTTTTACCATCTGTTAAAATGAGATCAGAACAAAACAGGTTAATCCTTTGGCACAGAGGCAGGGCTTTCCCATTCCTAAGCTTCTCATTGTTTTATATTAATCCTTTCCCCTCTCCCATGTTGTTCTGTAGAACAAAGGACCTGATCCTGGGTCTGTTGAAGTAATTGGCTAGGTTTGTTCGTGCTTTGCTAAAATTAAAAGAAGTCTGGAAATAACCAATTAGAGACTGAATAACACATTGTATTGTGTAATTGTAAAAGAAAATGTTTGGGATGTTTATAATAAATACTGCATTTGCATTGCTACGGGGATGCAGCTACGTGTGTAATGATACCAAGGGGGAGGGAAAAAGATGGAGATAGTGGGGTTTTTGTTGCTTTTTTTTTGTCTCCTGAAGACATTAAAATTGTTGCAGTCTTGTTTACCAACTACAGCTGTCCCGTCAACAGAAAAGGGAGCATCTCTAAAAGATACTTCATAGATTTATTTGTACAGAATACTCAAACATTCTTCATTCTTTTCTTTAAACTTCAACATAATCACAGTAGGTCTCCTTTGGTTAGAGCCATTGGTAGGAGATGGGCAAGCATTTCTTGTAAGTCATGGGACCTAAGCCAAACTTTTAAGTGCAGAATTTGTCCTGACATGTGATGTACCTCTCCTGAAAATGACAGTTGCTCTTAATGTTATTTGTCCTCTTTTATGACCAAATCTTGAGGCTTTCTTTTGAGAGCACTCAAGTCTGGTTATAGTCTGACCTTAGTACCAACAGTCTGACTTTCTGGGCAAAATTCACTGATTATAAAATGGCTAAGAAGTTTACCAAGCTGGGGGATTTTTTTGATGTGCAAAAAGTCCTTTTCCTTTTCAGCTGACCCTCCTCCATATATTGATGGTATTCGGATCAACAGCCCTCATTATCTGACCAAGATAAAGCTGACCTCTCCAGGGACCCATACTTTTACCTTAGTGGTGTCCCAGTATGAGAAGCAAAACACTATCCATTACACGATCAGGGTATGTACTGTTGATTTCAAAATGAATGTAAACAATTATACTGTAAAATGTACTTTATTTGTTAATTTGATGAACAAGAATGCTTTTGGGTTGATATTGTTACTTTGAGGGAGGCTATGAGTGATGGAGCAGAACTGCTGGATAACGTGCTTGATAATGTTCTCCCCTGTAGTTAGGACAATGTATTGTGTCTACACAGTATAGTTGGGGGATAGGGACAGGACTCGCCTGCTTTGGCAGTCAGCCACTACTTTTCCCCTGAGATCTCTTCTGATCAAGACATGGACTCCGATGGCCTCCTTCCTTCTTACCCAAGTATTAAAGCTACATTTCCTTTATGGTGATTTTCAAAGCATGTAAAGTGAACAAGTGTCTAAAAACTGTGTATGTAGGCAATTTTGCTTTTTTTTCTTTTCTAATATGTTATGAATTCACGTGAAAAGTGCCAGATGAATGCATAACCAACTTCTGCTTTTACAACACAGGTGTACTCCTTGTGCAAGTTTAGCTTTTCCAAGATTCCCACACCTTACACCATTTCCAAACGGGTAAAGTAGTATTTTCTTTTATGGGTCGCTATATAATAATTTGGTTTTAGCTTTTCCATATTTGAGATATATAAGGCTTCTAAATATACTTTTATGCTAATGTCCAGAAATGCCAGCTTAGGCTATTGTCTCACAAACAAAACTTCTTAGCGAGGTCAACTGAAGCTTAATCTAAGCATACCTAGCATTAACACCAATCCTGTACTTTTGTTGCATATAACATGCCAAAGCTGCTCTTTAGGTATTGTTTGTACCAACATAAAAGCCTTGGGTGGTTGACTCACTCTGTTCACACCACTCTGTAAGAATAGTTGCTTAACTTTTATTGGCATAAAAATCCTATTTGGTGTGTAAACTCCATCTTCATAGTAGTGTTACAGCTGTACCAGTGCAGGTAATACTATAAAACCTTTGTAGAATAGACAGACCTTTGGAGTAACAGCCTGTACCCTAATATGCAATTATTGTGCAGAGATCAGATTGTGCCAGTGCTACTGTAGAGTAAAAACTCAGCCAAGAATGTCACTCATTTTCCTTTGTGAGAAGTGCATGGTTTTCTTGAAAAGTTCTTGGCATGACAGGGCAAAATCAGCAATGGCAAAGTAAAAGCACCAATACCAACACTGTGACAAATGGACTTAGCATGGCAGTATCACGACACTTTACTGGTCTTCAATTTTGCTAAGACATCTCAAAGGTCTGTAATCACTGGGGGAAGCACTTGCACTGCAAAATAGGAAGAAGGTGATATATGGATGGTACATTTCATATAGAAATGCCCCCCAGGAGTAGAAAGAGTAGAGCAGCAGGGGCAAGAGCAAAAAACTTGACTAAAACTAGCGAGAAGCCCAGGCAGTTTGGGGGCCAGCTGCTGTTAGTATTTCAGATGTTAACATGAGCTGCAGTTATGCATTCAGCTGAAGTATAAATAGACAGGAGATCACAGGATGATGTTTATTTTCAGAGCTATACCTGGTATTAGCAATTTCATCGTCAAGGAAGCATAAATTACCAGCTGTTAACTTTCATCTCTCTACTTACTGTGTACATACCCTGGGAAATCCTATTATAGACAGAAGTCTTCTGTCCAAAGAAGCAATGTCTTCAGGAAAAGAGAAATGGGACTACTTTCAGCCACAGTGGAACAGTCCATTTTCTAGGATGCTGGTGCCTGAAGTTGAGGATTATGTTACTTCATGTAGCCAAGGCACCATACCATCTGGCAGCCAGGCTCTTAAGTTTGGGCAGTGTTTCATACTAGCTTTTAGTTCTGGAAGAGCCCCTTGAATCTAGCTTGTTCAGGAGAATGGTAGGTGGCTAGAGAGGTTCCTGGGAACAATGTAAACACTCAATGCAGAAAATTGTCACTTCTAGCTCTTAAAAACTGAGCTGGGAGAATGGTTTAAGAAGGCAAAAACACACTGAAGGTGACACAACTGTTTGAGGCAGGTCATCTGTTTGATGTTGTAACATGTTTAAAGAGAGAATTAAGTATGTGGAAACCTGTTAATTATTTGAAGATGTGTGTCTAGCCTTCAAATAAAAGGCATGTTCTATCTGTATGATTAAATACAAAAAGCAAGTTGCCTTTCTTTAATGCTTATTTGGTATTTGTTTAGTAGTTAGCACATTTAAAAACAAGCAGATAACTAATTCACAGTTTACCAGCAAAAGAAAGCTCTGTTAGCTGTCTCATACTAAAGCTGAGAGGTCAACTTCTGGCACTAGCCTAGCTATAGTGGGGCTCCTGGAGCAAAGTGCAGCTGAGGTGGAAAAGGTCTGGAAAGCTCGCAAAACACAGCAATTCAGGCTCCTGGGTAGTTGCATGGTGGGGGAAGAAATCCCCCTTGCTTCCAAACATGTCACGTTTGAGGCTTTTGGACACTGGGCAGAGAAACTAAATCACAAGAAAAAATCTTGATCCCTGCTGGTTTGACGGAAAGGGGAGGGAAGTAACATACAAGGAATGTATCTCAGCTATAAATTTGTGTGAATGCCTGGCATGTCTTACAAGTCTAAGCTTTCACTTTAATGACTAGCAGGGGGAACTCGCAAACAGATGGCCTGTTTCTTCAAGTCTGAGCAGCATTCTTTTTCTTGTATTTCTTTGTCCCTTTGGAATCTGTCCTTATCCACCGTTCTTGTCCCTCCAATGCTGTTTCTCAGAGTGCATAGATGTGAATGGAGTAGTGGTGGGAGGAGTGATTTCAAAAGCAAAGGCTGTAACACAAGTCATGTTGTAACTCTTATGCTGTTTGTGCTTCTCATTTGGTACAACAGAGAACAAACAAACAAACAAAAAAGTGACAAACTAAACAAACTACAACAAAAAACCTTGAACTAGGCACAGGATAGATGGGAATACAGATTCTTCATTAGATACAATTTCTCATAGTCAGACATGGTCACTCGGTACTCTTACTAAATATAAGCTGAAATAGACTACCTTTATAAGGGATCTAAGGCTTTGAGTGAGGTATGTGGAGGACTGCAATGAAACTTTCTAAATACTAGCACATTCTGCATTTCACTTACACTTTAAAAATTCAGATTCCCTCAATCAGTGACATATGAAGCGAGAGGAGCATCTAGTCTTGTATTGCTTTTCTATACATGCAAATCCTCAGAATATAAAATTTTCTATATTTTTCATTTTTTAGGTTAATGGACAATGGAAAGGTCACAGTGCTGGAGGATGTGGAAATTTCAGAGATAGCTACAAAAATAACCCCATTTATCAATTCCAGATGGACAAGAGTGGGCCATTACTAATTGAACTACGTGGACCAAGGTTTGTAGAATAAGCATGTACCAACACAGTGTGAGTATTGTGTGTTATGGATGAGTGTTGTGAGTATCTTTCAAGGGGAGGGTGGGAAGCGCCCTGAAAACTCAGAAGATGAGATACAGGAGGCAGTTTAGGTAAATAGTACTACTTATGTTTCTAACTTCACCATCAGTAGCAATTTAAACTTCTTTTGTTTTAGGAGTTGTCTTTTGTTTTAGTTCTGGGGTCTGCGCAGAACTAGGTCTTGCAGAGCAGGGAAGAGGGTACAAAGGATTTGTTTCCTCATAAAATTATCTTATGGTCATACTTCCTTTTCTTTTATAGTGGAGCTAATATGTGGGATACTAAACACTAACTTAAGAGGTTGTTAAATAATGGCCTATGCAGTAGCTTGAGCTCTGGAAGTTCATTTACTCTGTGATCAGCAGATTGGGGCAAGAACTGTATGTCAGTGCCCTGTGGAGTATCTTTCACATTGAAAGCTTCTCCCCAGAGTTGCAAGTAATATTTATAAATTCATGGGCACTCAGCTGTTACTCTGGCAGAATATACCTGTATCAACTACTGCATCCCATTCCTGGAAGGGCTTAAGAGGACTGAAATTTGGAGGGGATATTTGAGAAAGCAGAACATAAAATGGGTTTAACTTAAAATGTAGCTCAAAGCTTTTGACCCTCACAGCCCCATTTGCACACAAAGTAGTGTCAGTATGCTTTAAAAAAAAAAAATGTTTTCTCACAACTGGTAGTCTGTCTGACTGCTGAGGTTATGCAGGTCAAATTCCTTCAGCAAAATTCATTCTCTACCTCAAAATACCAGCATATGGAGCTTCTAAATAGCAATGTATCTCTTAAAGTGCAGTCAAGTGTTGTGGTTCTTTTGTGTTTTTCTTTTTTTTTTTTGCAAAGCTGTACACTATAAAATAGTACATCTTTTTCCTCCCCTTTTGAGGAAACGCCTCTTGTGAAATGAAGATGAGTACAGATGTGCTTCAATGAAGGTGTGGCTCTCCTGCTCCACTAATTAAGCATTTCTTCTTCTGCATGCATTTTCTGCATTTTTAGCTCATTCTCAGGCAGTTTGAATGACAGGGCCAGTTGTGCTTGTTGCATGTATTAAGAAGTAGCAGACAAATTGTCCCAAGTTGTAATGCAACATGAGAGTTCTGCTGAGATGACCAACATTCCCATTCCTCTGACAGTGATCAGATCACAGCCCAGAATCTGTGCCACTCAGCACAGAACTATGTCACCACAAGTTTAACCACTTGCAGTCTGTTTTGGTGCAGAGACAAAACTATCAGTAATTTTCCAGAGAGTACAGTTCTGAAATGGATGTGCGTGTCTTCCTCCAAACTGTACATTCATGTTGTGGTAATTTTCATTAGCATTTTTGTCACAAATGTTACAAAACTTTTAAACGTGTTCCAGCTGTACTATATAGTGGGTTTTTTTAAAGTGCTCTCCTTATGATAGTCCTGGTGACCCAAATGACTAAAATAAGTGTGTCACTTTACTTGCAGGCAATACAGCGTTGGCTTTGAACTTGTCACAGTCTCAACAGTAGGAGATCCTGGTTCCTATGGCTTTCAGAAGAAGAGCAGTGGTGACTACAGGTAATAATAGTTCATTTAATGAAGTCTTAGCAGTCTGAAACATTTCAGATCTTACAATGGATCACTTCTTTTATCATAGGTGTGGATTTTGCTACTTAGAAGTGGAAAACATAGTTGCTGGAGTTTACAACATTATCCCCACCACATTCTTGCCTCAACAAGAGGGTCCTTTTTTCTTAGATTTCAACAGTGGTACTCCTCTTAAGGTATCACAGCTTCAGTAAGGAGACAGACTTGTGCACTACTCTTTAAAGAAGTATTTTTGACCTGTCCTACAGTCTGAGAAGAGGTGAATAACTCTTACTACATAAAGAATGCAATTTTATTTTACTCATAAGTCATAGCCAAAAGCATGGAGTCACCCATTTGCTGATTAGTTGTGGTAGACAGTTGTGGTTTTTGCTGCTACAGTATGAGAGTGAGCACTGTTCAATAGGCTTGTGAGCAGGCTAAAATGCTTACGTTCAAATGAACTGGCAGAACATAGTTTACTAGAATCTTTCTACATTTCAAATCAAAATATAGGGGGTTTATAAAAGAGAAAAACTAACACTGAAATTTACTTCTCCTGAAATATAGGGTCTATGGGTTTAGGATTTTATTCTTAAAAGTAAACATCTAAGAAAATAATAATATTGTGTATTCTGCTTATTCAGCCTCAGGACCAAATATGTATTAATTGCTATTTGTACTGAATGTCTTGAATGTTTTCAGCACTGAAGTAGCTCTCACATTTAAACGTGAACTTACTACTGCTGAGCATGTATTCCAGGCTGCCACTAACATGTTCAGCTTATCTAGAGTATGTACATAGAAGTAAAGGATAAGGAAGATGCCAGCTTCAGATATTTCTAAAAGAAGAGCAATGGATTCACCCATATTACATGTACTATAAGAACTTATTTTGTATTGGTATTACTTTAATACATATTATAACACAAGGTACTGTATGGCTTTCTTCCTACTAGCTGCAAAACCTAGCCTGATCACAAGCAGCACTAAAATCAAAGTTAACCAACAGTCGTGCACAGACAGTACAGCACGCCGTTCACTTAGCAGACGTGAAATGTTTTCATCTGAAGGTGCACTGTAAGATTCTCAGTATCTACTGAAGTAGTCTCACTTGCTGGTGCTAGGGGGTAGTTCACTCCTTCCTATCAGCATCCTAACAAAAATAAGGCTAAAACACTTCTTTGCAAGTACTTAGCCTGCATAGGAAGAGTCATTTTTAAATTGAAACTGATGAATAAAGGTAGCACTTAACCCTATTTCGATTGACACCATGGGTTAAAGTTCTTCAGAAAACATTAGAATTACTCCAGGGGAAAAAAAAAAAAGTAAAGTCTACTGTATCTGCTGTATCTCTAGCCTGTAAGATATATATACACAAATATAAATATCTGAAAAGGATTGAAGGTTAACTTTTTTTAAACAAATGACAGAAAAAATTCTGTGACAGGAGGAGAGGGTGCTTTTAAAACAGCCATAGGACATTCTTTGCTATTCAGGTTTACCTGGCAATTTTTTGACCAAAAAGATATTACTTAAATAGTACCTGTGCTCTAAAAAATAAGATTTGTTCATTAGGAAAGTAAGCATGTAGTACAGGAGAATATGAAATATCTGTGGGCTCAAGTCACTCTCCTGGAAGTCTGCTATTTACCTTCTCCATGAAGTAAAAGTCCCTTCTTGTTTCATCTCCTTCATCGGACAGCTTTTTAACAAATGTCTAGCTTTCAAAGGACACTGAAAACATGTCGTCTTAGACTGCACTTTTCTCAAAGACCATCTGGGCTTTGTGACAAGTTTGTCATAGTGTGACTTACCTTCTTTTGCAGGGAAGTGTTTGATGATTACTGCAATAAATCAACATAGGGAATTGTATGGGCACAAGATGAGCAAAAAGCAAGTCCTTTATGGTTATCCTTGGCCTTTGGGAGTAGTCAGTTGTGCCAAGGACTGCTTCCTCTCTACAAAATTAAAATTTCACTTAACACAGATTTATAGAGAAAATATAAATCTTAGCACAGGCTAAACCAGAATATATTGCATCTATTTTTAACACCTAAGAAGTCAGAGGTAGTTATGAAATTTAAACAGTATATTCTTGACTGTATAAGAGGCAGATGCCAGAACTAAGTTTTTGCATGTCCTCTGCTGTTTGAGATCAAGCTGGTACACTTGCCTACACTGAAATCTGTTTCTCTTTTGTAGTCGGTTTCTACTCTGTAGGAAGTTGTCCCCTCCCCTTTTTTGTTTCTCTCTCCAAGCACAAGCTAGTGCCAAAGCTTACATTGGATGAAACAAACATATAAGACTCAGCTTCCATATTGTACTAAAGCAAAAGCAAGGAATGCTAGACAAAGCTGTCTCTACCCAGATACAATAACATTTTGTACATACACAGTACAGTCAGTGGATTGGGTTTATGCCCATAAATGCACAGGATTTAAGTTCGGAATCACTGTCCTTTTTAAGACAAGTCCTATTCAAATACTGTACCTGCACAGTTAGTAAAATACCATTACTATATATTTCCTTTCACAGATAGGACAGAACGTTCATGTGGAGCATCTCAAAAGAAATACACACGCTATTCTCGTAAATTTTGGTCTCTGCCAGTTCTGGTTGTGACAAATTACTTTTACAATATTATTTTATTGCCCTCTTTTATTAGGAAATTAGTCACGATTACTTCTTTCTTCTGATATTTTCTGTCAACTACATACTTACATAATTTTTTTCCACAAATCTAGAAAAATGATTGGAGAGCAAACTGCTCCTTAAGTTTTAGTGCAGCCTCAGCCCAAGATGTAGGTTAAGCTTTTCTTTCCCCCTACATCAGTTGTCATTTTTGATCTATAATGACAATATTAGATTTAGTCAAGCTGGGAAATGCTGTATAGAAAATACTTCTACAAAAGAGTGAGGCCTGTGTGGGGAAAAATTGAAATAGCTGCACAACAGCTTAGATTGTAGTGAGGGTACATCGGTCATGTTACTTTACTCCCAGTCATGCAACTCTTGACTATTAAGCGTTCTCTGCCTGTAAACGTTCAATTAAAGCTTTTAAACATTAAAATATAAAGCCTTACAAAGTTGACCAACAAGCAGACAGTATTCCTAACTGTACAGTTGTGAACTGGCTAAGCTGCAGCTAAATGACAATGAAAGCCAGCTGTAAGGGGCTTTAAGAGGATTTATAATTTTTGATTTACTAAGGCTACTATAAAGAAATGATTTTTAATTCTCTCTATTCATTGGTGCTGAGGGATAACTGGAGATACTCTTTTAAGAAGTTTGGATGTTCTCCTTGCTTATGTGCTGAAACACCTTTTCTTAGGTTTTATTTTTTGCCTTTTTTTTTTTTTAAATCCTACCTTAGAGCTCCATACACACCACCATATGCTGCTGTTTATGGCTCAGGGTGAGATGCCCCCCAGACACACACATCTGTTTGTTTTGTTAGGAAGGAATGGGGTTAGTCCTTCATTAATCTAATCCATCAATTTTCAAAGACTTACCAAGAGTTAGTACTTGGATGAATGATATCAAGTTTCTATCTCATCTGTCCTAAGTCTGAGGTTCAGTCCTAGTTTCCTGATGGAAGTTTCATGCAACTATTTTGTACGGTAATTTTTATGCACTTGACCATGTGAACTATTAGGTGTTTGAACAAGCAGCTGCTTAGAATTAAGTTTGTGTACATACAGAGGTTTTTATCACTTAGTGAAAAAATGACATTTGTGTGATAATACCAAAGAGTAGTATAATTCCTAGATTAAAGTTTGCTTTATACATTCTCACTGATCACATATACTTTGATACACCAGAGGCTTATTTTTATACCCATAAAGGTGGCTACCATCATGTTACACTTCAGAATACATAAAGAATTCCTACAAAAAGTAACTAGAGAAAGCTTGTTCATTTGCCTGTACTCCACAGTCATGTATGTTCATTTAAGTTTGTCATATTTGTAATTATACCTTTTATGGAGTTTAAAATAAAATGAGTTTTCCATTAATTTATTAGACATGCAGTTGCGCCTGTTTGCTTGCACATTTCAAATGTAATTTACCTGCTGAGCACTGGGGTTGCCAAAGGAAGAAGGCTGTAGCAAGATCTTTGAACAAATACTGAAGAAACACAGTGTAACAGTATGGGTTTGTTGGGCTCCATACCCTTCCACACTTCTGATCGATCGTTTTAATCTGCTGGGAACTGAACCCCATCATGACATATGCAAGGCAGCACATGCAACATTCTTGTACCCTGCTGAACATAAAGGTTATTCATTACACCAGTGTAGGGTCTTTGGGTTTCCAGTCAGAACTGACACTAGGAGGAAATTTGATAGCAAGAGGCTTAGAAAAAAAAAAAAAGCAAGTGTATTAGAGATTTGACTGGCAGGTGTACAAAAATAGGTATTCAGCCTCAAGTTCCTCCATTGGTTTCTCTAACTGTATGCAATACAGACAGTAGCTTAGTTATGAAATTTTAAGTAAGACATTTAATAGTGTGACACTGCACTACTGCTTTTCATTTCATATTTAACAGTCAGTCCCAGCTTTTCCCCAAGCAATGACAACATCAAAAGCTGGAATCACAGTCTTCTTTTCCTAAGCATGTATTGGGCTGGGAAATGCTGCCAATGGTCTTTGGAAGATGTAAATGCATATATTCACAGCTACTATAGTTTAACAGCTACAATGTGTTGAATCTAATTTTTATGGAAACATGTTTCTTTACCTGTGGTTCTGCACATCCTTAGAGCAAATTTCAGCAGCATTAAGTACAGAGGTGTTTGTCTAACATACACCTTCCTCTTATTGGTGTACTAAGGGACTTGAAAACTTGACTTCATCTCCAGTCTCTCACAATTCAGAGCAAGAAGTGAATCATGGATACAAGGACTCAGAAAGCTGGCAGGAGGTAACAGTTTCCACGCACTGCAAAGGATTCTAAATAGCAAAGTGAGTCTTCAGCTGGAAGTGGATATTTAAAGACTAAACTTGCTGTGGGAGAAGATTCGGTTGAGATACACTTAGCTTGCACAGACTCGAAATGAAATGTGGAAAACAAAAATGTTTACTGTAGTGTGAAGAATTTTACATTAACTTTGAGAATAGATACACAAGCTGTGGCAAGGACAAAATACAACAGGACTGCAAAAACATAGAATAGAAAATACTTCGGGCAATACTAAAATTCCCATCAAATTAACAATAGAAACTGACATTTTAGATAAAATGGTGCTTTCAGAAATGCTTAGCCACCAAAACTGAAGAGTCCTAGGATTTTTACTACCACTTATTAGCATAATTACCAGACACTACTACTGCCTAACAGCTGCTGGCAAAACATGCCCGTGCCCTTTCTAGTTTTATTGAACACTTTCTCTAGGGCATACTAAAACCTCAAGTCCTTTTAACAGTTATAAAACCCCACACAGTACAACCTACGGAGCAATTTAAGAACACATTGTCAATCTACACTGGCAATTCTTTTTCTTCATGCATATTTTAAGGATGAACCCCTTATCATAACTGTCCCGAAAACATCTATCACTCCCATTTTCGAGCAATAACACTTAAAGTGCTGAAAATAATACTTCACTTCTCAGGGGAGGGGAAGGGCGAGGGGCCAATCAACTCTTTTGGTCACTGGATCACGCTCAGAGTCCAAGCCAGACTCAGGAAGGTGGCTAGAAAGGGCCTATCGCTGCTGAGCATTACCATCCCGTTTCTGTCTTACGCCAGTTTTTATAGGCATGACTAATCTTTATCCTTTCTGTGAGCACCAAGGGAAGAGTGAAGGCTTTTAGACCCACACATGCAGCTTTCCTGTACACAAAATATTTCTACAGCTTCAGCATAATACAGACAAATACAGATGTTTAAAGAATATGCCACTTATACTCAAGAGATCCACTGTATCTAAAGAGCATTTCATTCTACAAAACTGAAGCCAAACTGCTCTCTGCAAATGTCTGGCTTGAATTTCAGACCCCCTACTGGCATGAATTTACACAGGAACATTGCTAGTTATTGCTTCAGCCAGGCTGCTACAAAACAATTTACAAAGTCTGTGAAATAGGGGCACAGCTTACCATTTGATATCTTGTCTGGCCTACAAAGGATTTACTGAATAAAAACTTCAGCCCTCAACATCGATTAGACTTCTTAGTGCAGTTTCAAATTCTTAGAGTAAACGCTTAAGATTTGGCATATATTATTGGCACAATGTTCTTCAAACACTCAGAAGTTCATGTATAAATATTTATACTCCCATTAATCAGGACAGGGCACAAGGAGGACTCAGCCAATCTGGGCAGCTTTTCTGCCTGCGCATATTCCCTCTTTGATTTTCATGCACTGAAGGGAGAGCTGCTTCATTCGGTTATCCAAAGCCAGCCCCTCAGTGGAGCTGCTCCTGTTGTTGCTCCTATTCTTGTTCACTCTGTCGCTTGTCTTGTTCTCAGCCCCTTCTGCCCTATCCCCTGCAAAGAAAGGATTAAACTAGATGTTAAATCCAGATTTCATTCTGCAACTTAAGGCTCAAGCGGGTCGTCCCTCTGCAGCTTCCTTTGCCAAAGCACGCAAAAATATAGGAGCAGGAGCAAGATGCTTTAACAAAACCGAAGTTGGCCTTCCAAGCCACGCTCATCTTGTGCACTGCATCAGTAAGATACAGTGTAAACAGACTTAGGTTGGAGTACACAAGAACAGTGGTAATCCTCTAGTCTGAATATGTCAGCAAGGGCTTGCAAAGCCTGCAAGTGGTTCCTTTTGGCACCTTATTTATTTTTTCCCCTCTGAAAAGCAGGAATTTCAGCAAGCAGGACAGTAATTAAAAATTAAACTCAAATTTTCCTTAAAATAAGTGTACCATCAGAATCCCACTGATCACTGATTTCTGAGGAACCTCGAACCCCTCTGCTGCACTGAGACAAAAATGGGGAACCTGCACAGCCAGCAGAAGAACAGTTAAAGCATTTAGATGTCATCGTTAACTGTGGGACACGCAGGGCCTTCAACAAGTGCCTTCCCCAAGGAAGCGGCCAGAGGGTCAGCGCTCAGTGAGCTTGCGACATGCCTAGGGGAGCTGAGAGGGTTTTCCTGCTCCCTTTATAAAGCTGAAAAGCATTGGCCCAGGGCGTATCCAGCTGTGCGTACCTCTTTCGGCTTCACATTCGGGGGACGATGCACCGCTGCATTCGCTTCGGGGGCCGAGGACAGGGAAGATCATCCCAAACTCGGAGAGGGACACAGGGCTGGGCAGATCCAGGCTTCCAGGTCGTGTTGCGGGAGGAAACTGAGTGGGCACCTCACAGGGGCTCGTAGGACCGGAGCTGAAGCTGGATACCGACTGAGTTTCTGAGTCTTCTTCGGATACAAAGCTGCTGCCATTGTCGTCCTCAAACACTTCAGAAGCCACTGCAATGGTGAAAGAAACATTCCCATTAGCAAACCTACTCCCTAATTAAAAGGCAGACGTAGCTCTAGGGGCAGACTGCTTCCACCTTATCTTCCCACTTTTGCAGTTAAAAATCCAACATAAGCTCTTAATATTTCTTTTTGGATGGAGCACTACACAACAAATAATGGAAACAACAACAAACCTCGCCGGTATCATTCTCCCTGATCACGTTTGCTCCTACCTGAACTCTAACTAAAGTAAACCAAAAACTCCAAACTGACTAGATTAAGCTGCTAGCAACAGGAGGAGAAATTCATTAATGAAAGTTCCATTTTGTACTGGATACAGGGTGTAGATTTTGCTAAAAACCAACATTTTTCAGTCTCAGCTCACTGCGGGATGGGGACCTGTGAACCAGGCTTTCTGCACTCCAGGAGTCTCACTGGGATCAGAAGGTTTCTCACGTGCATCAGCCTCTGCACAACCAAAATGTGTGCTGGAATCACACCAGTCTGAAGAAGTCCCGGAAATAGCACGACATTTATGATGACCTGAGGTTATTTTCAGCTATATTTCCTCGCGATTCCTGCTGTCAGAGAGGCTCAGAACCAACTTGAGAGAAGAGCAGGAGCAAAGCGCCAGTGCTAATGAAATGGCTCAAAGGAAATCTTTCAAAGCAGTCCTCCCGTTATCCCTGCACACCACTTGGACACAAAGGGGGCAAGTGGAGGCAGCTGCCACCATGGTTATTTCAGAGATGTCCAGCCTCTTTCTGCTGCATGTTCAGACTGCAGGACTGTATTTACACATTGCAGAACTGACCGAAAAGGCTTCAAAAGCACAAAGCTGATAACCAGCACTATCCACTTTCCTGAGCCCCCTTCCATGGCATTTCATTCTCAGAGACGGTTTGTTGTGGTTTGGGTTTTGTTGTTTTGCTTTTAGATGTCATATCCAAGACTGCAAAGCGGCCTTTCTTTTCACTTACTGTATTTTATCAACGTGTAGGAAGCAATACAGATAACTGCAGGAGGTGAAGGCGAAGAAGGTAGGGTAAAAGAGATGTTTCCCATTACAGGAGTCCTCTACTTGGCCAGGAGCGCTGACACCAGCTAGTCTACAGGAAGCAAAACTTTAACTGTAGCTTATTTATTACCATCTGAGCTTACCATGCCCCACAGGAGCATCTGCTAGGGCAGAAAACCCTTGCTGATACTGCTTTATTTAACTCCAGTAGACAGAAACCATATATAAAAGATATAAAAGGGCCTTGATGGAAACTTCCCACGTTGCAACATGAGAGCTTAACCTTTCGTGGCTATTTCGGTTATTGTGCCCGGCAGGCTGCTGGCCCTGCCCTGCCGTAACCCAGTTCTACACTGGCACTAGACACAACCTGGAGTCCTTCCACCTGTATCACACTGCCCCTGAACTTCTTCAGCACAAGGAAACCCTCAATTCTGTTACACCTAAGTCTCCTGGGAGGCCTTCTGCACAACAAAGAAGCACCTGTGGGCATCCCAAGAGCCAATCCCGACCTTACTCACGGGGACACAACCTAGGGACTTCAGGGAATTCAAAAGCCATACTGAAACCACATCGTACCAGCTGGCCCAGACGCCAAAATTGTTTGCTGTGACAGGAAGGTCCCAGCTGCAAAGTACATGGTGAGGGGGCTCTAGCACACCATGCAGAAGCTCCCACCACTACAGAAGACTGAAACTAGCCCAGGCCCACAGCCCATGGCCCCTAGCCCATGGCACCACTCAGCTGTGCCACAGGCACGCATGGCCTCAGCATCGGTGTGCACCAGCGCTGACAAAGCACTGCACCTTTTGGGCACTGGGGTCATGAAATTATGAACTCCTGCAGTCCTGACCTAGACTTTTCCCTGCAGAAACAGAGCTGAAACACAAGTTGAACTGGGACTGGTGGGACAGGGCAGCAAAAAAGACTTTTTGCACCAAGAAGGGGAGGAAGTATCCAGGAGGGAAGAAAAAGTGGGGCCACATGCAGTATCAATCTATCCACTTTCACCCAAAGCCAGGACAAAAGCAAACCAAATACCACGGACTGTTCCAGTTTTTGCAACCCAAGCTACCCAGTGCTACCAATAAGCACATTAACCAGGCTTACGGCTTGCTCAGTTGCTGCTGTCACACAAGAAAAACATCTCTTATGCAGAGCCTCAGTACGCTGCATTAGCACAGAGCTGTTTCTTCGCTGCATTTGTTTGAAGCACACATGCTCTACTGAAACAGCATATTGGCAAGAGATCTTGCAGTGTAAAGGAGCTTATCCTTACAGCCCTCCTGTGCAAGCACCACACCTCTCCATGCTACTGCGGCCACAGCATTTGTCCCTCGGCCATAAGCCCAGCACCACAAATATAAGAGCTTTACTTTAAAACCAGAGGGCTTATTTTCAAACCAGTACCGCTGCCTCAGCAAACTGGCTGAATGATCTAGAGCAGCCCATGACCGCCCCAGCCAAGTCACCAAAAAAAACGCTGGCTTAAAAATTAGGAGCATGATTTGAAATGCGTTAATTTTGTTCCTGCCATACAAACTGTACAAAGAACAACAGGGAACAGCTTTTGCACTTCAGCTCGTACATCTTCCCCTTGAAAACTGTCTATCGAAGAATACAAACTCCTGCAATAACTGGTAACGTAAATTAACCAGTCCCACAACAGCCAACTAATTTCAACATTTCTTACAATGCCCACGGGATATTCCCAGACACAGAAGTGCTCTGTACTCACTCGAGACGCTGTCTGACTCCAGTTTACTTGCTGACAGGTCTTCCACAGAGGTATTGCTTCCTTCAGCACCCACACCACATCCCCGGGGCCCCATGGCGGTGGACCGTCTCCTCTCATGAATCTCATCTGAGATCATCTCCAGGTTTTTCAAGGCAGTCTTATACTCTCCCTTTGCCAGGGAGAGTTTTGCCTGCAGGTCATCCACTGTTTTCTTCAGTTGCTACGAAGGAAGACAGGTATTAGACGTGCTTTCACTACGAACGACGTGGACTCACAGCATGCAGTTCCCTGTTACGTGTCCACCTCACAGGCCCCTGCTGGGCTGGCACCCCCTGGAGCCCATCCAGCTACATGTCCCAGGCCATGGGCTTGACATCCCACTTCTTCCAAAACCTGAAGTTCACATCTGAGTAATGTTTGAGTACTATGAGCAGCCCTATGCATAAAACATGGGGCGGGGGAAATCCAGAGACGAGAAGCAAAGACAGTCAAACAGTATTTGTTCAGCTCTGAAAATGAGCAGCAGGGTTCAAACAGAGTTGGAGCGCTTTTACTGCACATGAGGAAACAAAACGTCTTATCTTCAAAATGTGCATAGCAAATTGTTGAAGATAAGAGGTTTGGAATGGAATTAGTCTTGTACAGAAATGCAATACGGTTATTCTTGCAGCACTTAATGTGCAATTTCAGTATTTACCACAAGCAGTAGTCTCAGGTGGATCTGAACTATGCACGTACCTCTAGCTGGACATAGTACTTCGCCTTGAGTTCAAAATAAGGTCTGTGGAAAAACAAAGAACATCTGTTTACAACCACTGGGACAAAACACAGAGTACTAGAGTGGGAGTTGCTCTCCTCACAGCACTAACAGAGCTATGTTGTGTTTCAGTGTAATCCTGAGAGACTACTATGTAGGTGATAGAACACCTACAGGTGCTCTCAGCTTCCCCCTCCCCCCCCCCCCCAACACATCTATTTGTTGTGGGTCTTTCGACCTAAAGACAAATAGCAAAATTCCAGTTTTTAGAGCTGACAATGCAATTCCCTCAGGCCTAGATTCTGCAATATTTAAACACAACGTCCAGCTTCAGGCATAGACATCCTGTCTGTAACCAACAGCAACCTTTTCTGAGCAAATAACACTTCCCCGAGCAAACAGCACTTGCCTCTGCTGTAAATCCTACCGCAGCTGCATTGTGGACTGTGCACCAGAACTCAAGAATGTGAAACTCTGGCTTTGCAATCCTATATGCTTGTTTGGGTTGAATTCAATATACAGTCATACACAAAATAACCTGTTCTCATTTCTCTGTGGTTAGTTTATTTCATAGGTCCTATTTTTTATTCAGCCCCCCTTAACTTCGCTAGCAGCACACAGCCAAGCAAGCGCTATACGATGTTGTCGGTGAGACTGATCCAGCCAAATTGCACCTCTGCCTTCCCTCTGCTGGGACACAGCCCTGCCAAAGGCTGCACAGATGGACCTTCCAGGCGTAGTAAGCTGTCACAGCTGGGAGCCTGGATCCCACAGTTAAAGGGCTCCTACAGCCCCACCTCAAAGCAATGGGGGTGCAGGCATGGACAAAACGGCACCTCCCTTTCTTATCCCGGTGCCAAATGGGAGGGCACAGCCAGGCTTGAATCCTGACCTCCCATCGGCTTCCACAAGCCTTTTGTATCAGCAAACGAGCATGTGTGGGTTTGCGTGGTGTAAACACGTATCTGTGCATGCACATGTATATATACACACCCACACACAGATGTACGAGCAGCCATGCTGGCAGGTAAGACACCCAAGCCAGGACAAGGATGCAGCACCACGACAGGTAGGAGCCCAAACACGAGCACTCTTCCTCACCCATCGCTAACAACCACCCAGGCACCCGACACCGAGCCTGAAGAGCAGAGAGCACTGCACTAGCAGGGCAGGGGCTCACGTCTCCTTGGGTCACTCCTTTCTCTCACATCCGCCATCTTGTAGTTACTGAAACCGGGCCCACAACACAGCAGGGCGAGGGATATGCAGAGGCGATCGGCGTCCTGCATCACCAGTTATCTAAACCCACGAGCCATTCAAAGTGCTTTTTAAAGCAGATGACAAGAAGAGTGAAAGGCACTTTGCCCAAGTCACCAGAGCAGAAAGTGACTTCCAAGAACTGGCTAATACAGACAAGTTCATCGTCCTACAGCTCAGTGGCGCTGAGCCATAAGATCTGGTGAATGTTAAGAACATGCAGCCATTAGCACATTCAGAGCTCGCAAGCAAGGACCCAGAAACAAAATTAAAAGCAAAACCAAACCAAAACAATGCAGTAATCATCCACACATCAATTTTACAGGGCAAATCATCTAAATGACTTTCCTCCAGGCTGTCCTGGTCTTACTTTAGAACAGTAATGCTTTAAGCATCTTAATTCAAACTGAAGCGTGGAGCAAACGCAAATTATTTTTTGCATAGAAAACAGCAATTCTTTCAGCATGTCTGCCCATGGGTTTGGGAGAGAGAGGCTGGACAACGTGATCCCAAAACGCACAGGTGTTGCAGGCAAACCTCCTGTGCCACATGGCCCAGGGAGGAGAGCAGAGCAGTTTGCTGTTATTAACTCCTCCATGAAAAGCAGCTACCTGCCAGTTATGCCCTGCAAGACAAGCAGCTGCAAATTCAACGGCCTCAGTTCCCAGTTTATGTAGCCACTTGACAGCACTAACGTTTTCTGCTCAGTTTCAGTTTTCCTTTGTGTGAAAATTGCAATGCTGCGAGACAGGTCACCTTTCCAACATCCCTAGGTAGTATGTCTTCAATACATCCACAATAATACACCTGCTTACGCCATTCGATATCTTCCATTTTAATACTAGGTTACAATAATTGGTGTTTCTCCTTTTTGGAGAGAAACTCCAAAACATCCTAAGTGGTTTATGCTGTCATCCCTGCTGTGAAACAAAAGGGAATACATTGGGATCCCTCCACGCACCAGTGAAAATCTCCTTATTCTGAAGGAAACAACACAACAACATCCCTACAAGGGTAGTTTCAGCAAGAAAATGAAGACTTAAAAGACAAATCACACAAGAGGCAGTTGATGCATCAGGCTCAGCACTATAATCATTATAAAAAAGGTATAGAAGAGCCCACTGACAACTTACCACAGTCTTTACTTTAAATCTTATTGTAAGAAAGAAACTCCTGGTAGCCAAACCACTTCTCAGATATTGCTCTTATCTACAGGAATCTGTCATTTCGTGATCTGATGATATTTTTGCACGGTCCCTGTGCAGTGCCAGACAAACAGCATGCAACTCATTCTAGGAAGCCACATTGCTATACTGTTTTAGCAAACATGCCTGGATCTTCTTTGAGAAGTGCTAACCCTGTCTTGAATTGAGCAAACACCAATCAAAATAGACTTTTAGTTGACCAATTTCATGAAAAAATCATTTTTAAGATAGAGGGATTAAAAGCTAAACACAGCAAGCAGATTGTTTAGACAAGCTACAGTCTGGAACTATAACGAAAGACTGCGAAATACAAAGAGGATTAAGAATTGGTTGTAAACAGGGCCAAAATTTTAAATGGATTCTGAGCAAAAAGCTGTTTTATTTCTCTGCAACAGAGCAAAACTGCTCATCAAATGCACACACATTTATTCGTGACATTTACTGTTTAGCTATGCTCTCTGAAGTCTGTTTCTTTCTCCAAGAACAATTCTCACACAGCTTTGCTACGGCAGCGTTAGGAAGTAAACAAGTCTGATGTACAGCATGCTACTCTGATGCAGTCTCACACTTTTCAGGTTTCTGTCACTTGCCTTGTTGCCTTCCTAACTAAAAATAAGAACTAAATCGCAAAAAAAAAATCCTAAACTGCAAAACATCCACGCACAGAGCTCTGCAGCTCTGTAGGCAGCATCTACGTGAAATCCCATATGCCTGTTTCTCAAGTCACGCGTCACGAAAGGGTTCAACGCACAAGAACACAACTAAGAACATGCCCAGAAAACTTTTCTTATCTCACTTAGTTCACCAATCTATCAAGTCGGGTGCCTCAAAAAGCCACTTAGGATGACAACAAATGCAAGGACAAATATTCTTCTACCAATCATCTTGTAAAGGGCAACACACTTTCACAAGTTTCAAAAACCCCACAGAATCAGTATCTCCTACAAGCAGACTTGATCATTAAACTCATCTCCAAATGTGAAACCTACTTTGATTTATTGATGGCTCTTTTCAGCTTCTTCTCCAGCTGTTTCATCCTTCCCATGGCGGCGTTGTATTTGGCTGCAGTCTCCTTGTGAACCAATTCGCTTCTCGTTTTGGTTTGTTCCGCCTCCATGACCTTCAAGGGAGAAAAGACAATGTTCAAGTATTTGAGTAGCAAGACTCAGTGATCATTTTGCTTAACAGTATCTTCATAATCTCTCCAGTCAGGAGACGGCTGAAGCCCAACCACAGGGGTGAGAGAATTGAAACGCAGTTCAGGCTGTCCCCTCACCATTACCACCAGTCGCCAGAAAACGGCAGCAGACAGCATGTCCAACGAGACAGCCTGCTTGCAGGAGGATAGAAAACTGACTTTTCTCTTTAAAGAGTTGGCCAGCCTCAAACCATGCCTTCAACATCGAAAACACAGAGGTTTGGGCCACAAGCTGACCCACTATAATGCAGGGGTGGTGATGATACGCTGATGACCAGCCCTGTAACACGCATCCGTCCCAGAGTGTCAGCCACTTTCCATGGTGAGCCTGAGCCTTATCCAGCCATCCAGGCTACTGCGCTACACACAAGCTAGCAAGTTCTTCAAGCAGTCATTTGTTCAAAACTTCATAAACAAACACTTGCTGCCAGGGCATTTTGAAGCAATGAGGAGGATTCTGCAAAATTTCTGCGAAAGCAAGAGGAAATGTCCTTTCATTAGCTGCTCTGCTGGCATCTCAGAGTCATGCCTTCCCAGAAGTTCTATCCATGGTACTTTTATTTTGCAAATTTGAGCTGCCTGCGGTGCAAGTCAGAAAATGCGTTTTCCTTAAATGCACTATCAGAGAGGATCCAGAACTGATTTGTTTAAAGTAATAAAACTGGTGACACCTCTCCACGGGTCTGGCAGTAAGGAGAAAGCACGCGATTTCCACACTCCCCCTCCTTCAACTCTGAAGGCATTTGTACAAAAAAGAAAGACAGGGCCTATTTTCTCCAGTACTAAGTTTTCAAATATTTCAGCCCTAAAACTAACTGCTTCAAGCACATTTGTTCCAGCTGGCTTCCACCACCAGAACATGTCATCTATGCTCCTAGATGCACAGAGAGAAAAAATTCAAAGTATCTTTATCTTGAAAAACCTCACTCACAGCTCTATGTTCTTGAAAGTGTCAGCCCTCAGGCTAAACTAACTAGGGAAAAAGAGCACAGTCAACTTTCACCTGCCTGGTGTGCCAGCCTGCTCGGGAGAACTGGTGCGTTGTCCTTTCTGATACCTAAACAGAAGTGTGAAACTGCCACAGGCCAAAGCTGCACTGCATCAGCAACAACTGGAAGCTCCTGCTGCCACAACTGGAGGCCACAGCTGCTCATCCGCACACACCACTTATTATTAAACAAAAGTTGCTAAAGAACTATGAGGAAGAAAGGTTTCCAAATGCTCTTCTGATTACTTAAAATAATATACTCAACTGTAACACCCTTCAACACATATAAGCCCACTTCAACACCCTGCTGCACATATAAATAAGGCAAAAGCTTTGGAAAAAAAGGTCAAAAAATCCATCAGATTCATAGCACGCTCTCCTGCATCCTGAAAACAAGCTGCAGCCTCATCTTGAAATGTTAGAAAGCTGGGCTGATGTGAAGACTTTCCCTGGTGAAATATGTCAGACAAGGCTGGTTTTAGCATGTAAGTGTCTTAAATGAAAATGCAGTCTCCAAAGGCTGCACAGAAGCTGGTTTGCCTTCTTTGTAGTGTGGTAACGAAACTGCAATTTAAAAGCGCTGGAAGCTACAAAATAATGGAGCGGCTGAAATTTGCCAATTTTTAATTAGATGTCAATCCTTGCCATCCATTCTTGGGGCAAAATTAGCATTGACTTTGATACCTGGGATCAACCACCTAAGTACTACCAGCACCAGGGACTTAAAACAGGTTAGGCGTCGAGCACCATGTTGACTTTGCACATCTTTCATCTCAAACATCACAGAAATGCTTCCCCCTGCAAAACTGGGATTTGAGGATGACAGATTGTAAACACCTCAAACTATCTGACAAAACACGGAACTTGCTGCCAGCCATATACACCCACGCTCATTACCCTTTTGGGAAAGGAAAACAGGTTGTATAGTTCATCCTTTTGAGAAATGGGTGATGTGAGGAATGCCATTCCCCCCGCTCCCTGGTTTTCCTATAGGCGTTCTGCTGTCGTGCTCACCTTACCCATACAATCCTGGGGACAGGGCAGGGACAGTGCGTGCCCTTCCCAAAGGAGAGCTGCTCAAGGTGCCAGGCTGAGGACAAAGACGCAGTTCTGCAATACTTGAAGGCAGTCCCACAGAGGTATCTCCATGGAGATCGCTCTACTGCCGAGATGCTTTTAAGCATTTCATTCAGACAAGAAGGAACCACAAGATGATCCACTCCTCCACCAAAGCCAAGCAGCCTCTAAATACAGAAACTGTCAGGGCACGTGGATGGAAACAGACTTGCAAACCATGCAGCCAGCTTTACATCCAGGAGGTTCAATGTAAGACAAGCCAGGGAAAAGCCTTACCTTTTAAAAAGGTCTTAATAGAAGACAGACAAGGCTCGTGTGGGAAAGAAGGATTTTTTATTACACCCAGCAATACTGCTGGGGGGAAAACACATTCTTACATGGACTCCTAAACAAGTTTTTGGTCACACTTTCTGAATAAGCTGCTTTGTTTAGTAAATGTTATTGTGCTTCCACCAACAAACCTTGCTGAGGCCATCACAGATGCAATAATATCACTTCAAAAAAGCCAGAGATAAGCATGAGGATGACACCTGCTCAAATTAAGACTGCTCATAAGACTTCTCCCCCTGACATTGTACCTGCCATTTATACCCAGCAGGGGGGGAAACGTACTGTTACACAGAAACACCCAGAGCAGATGAGCTTCCAGCATGCCCACGCATTCACTGGACATTTCTGTAGCTCACACCTATCCTTTATCACTAGATCACCAGCTCCAGGCAGGACTCACCCTCCCAGGTAGCCCAGGCAACAGGATGCAACTATTGCAAAACAAAAAGAAAAAAAATACCATGAAGGATATCAATCAATTCCTCTTCCCTCCTCTACCCTCTATTTCCAACCCAGACGTCTGGGAAAGGATGGTCAGTACAGAATATATGTTATTAGTGAATAGGTCTGCACAAGTAGCTTTGTTCCTCCCAGCCAAGAAATCTGCATGAGCTGAAGTCAAAGATGGACTCCAGGAAAATTTCAGTAACAACAACAGCTGCAAAAGAAACATTTATCAGTGAAATTGAGCAAAGCTGACCATCTGAGCCAGAGAATTATTCTGGACATCTGTTTCTTTCTCCAAAATTTAAATTGATGACTTTTCTAGAAGTATTAGAAATAAAAGAGGTAAGCCAATGCAAGATCAGTAAACCAGAAGGGCAGAGTCAACGATACAAGGGATAAAGATATTAGAGGGAAGAATAGAAACCATACTGCATTTGACTTCCAGCGTAAAGGGATGGAGAGATTAGGGCAGGGAAGGTATTTTTGTTGTTTCTTTCATCGCCTTTCCCCCCCTTTTTCTCCAAGTAGTTCTATCTGTAGGAAGTATCTCTTCTCTCCACATCACGAAGTACCCACGCATTTTACACTGACAGATGGTACTGCACGGTGTAATATCAAAGGGAGCTTCACAAGCCAAGTTATACCAAGAGGGAGCATGCCTCCTCCCTCTTCGCTCTCCCTTCACCCCTTCCTTTTAAAAATGTTTCATGATCCAGAGCCAAAACATTTCTTCTCCCTGCCAGAACTTACGAAGTGAACATATCTCAGGAAAGACTGTAAAAGCAGATCATTTTGCAGATTGCATCAGCAATTAGATATTAGCAGTTTCTCTTGAAATTCATGCAGTATCTTCCTTTCTGCTCCAACTTGTCTCAAACTTCAGGTAACGCTCTGTTAATACTTCCCTCTTGTATATATTTATGTACAAGAATGGTTTTCTATGGGAGAATAAATGCCAAGATCTCTGCCCTTCATCCCTCCAAAACCTTCCATCCTTTGGCTCTCACATAGCACGGCGCTCTGCACCACAAACTACAGCATCATGACCACAGGTACTAGCACAAACACATCACTTCCACACCCAAAACATATTCTCCAAATTTTAAAGATAAACTGTAATTGCCTAAAACACCGGTAAGCCGACGTCTAACAGCAAACAGCACTTTTCTTCTCCAGGCAGCTTAAGAGCTCATCAGACCTGCCTACGTGCAAGCCAGGTGACTGCGTTTCCATTATAATCAACAGAGAATTCACCTCAGAGTGCACATCCTCATCTGGTCACGCAGATTGTTCTCCAGACACCATCAGCTTGATGATCAGACTCCCTTTGATCACAAGGGAATTTTAAGCAGCTAACTCAGATGTACAAAGTAAGGTTCTGGACACCTAAAACTGATGAGCTAAATCCCAGCCTAAGTGTCATTACAGCCATATCAGATCTGTTGAGAAATGGACTTTTAGAAAAAAAACACAGGAATTTATCCAAAAACATACACCAGGTTAAGAGCCAAGGAAGGAAAAGAAGCTGCCCGACTTGCAGGATCGTTTCACAGCCCTGCGCTTCTCTGTGATCAGCTCATAGCTCAAGCACAGACACTTGCAGGGATCAGTTGCATCTTCACAGGCAGGCTGGCATCTGTTTAAACACACAGCTTCCTTTGCTTTTTTGGAAACCTAGCTCAAAACACAAGGTAAAAAATTACTAACACCCCATACTCCCTGTACCTACTCATGCTGGATGTCTGCTCTGCAAATAAAAGTATCTTCCACATGTTCTGCTTCCAACCCATCCAGGAGAGGCAACATTTCTGCAACACTTCCATTTCTAATCAGTTTACACAGACGACTTCTCTATTTCAGTGGATACAAAAGGCTTGTTTACCGAATCCTGTTAGACTGCTGAATTAGAAATAGCAGTATTAGCAGCTTTTTAATCCATGAAGAAATCAAAAGGCAGTTACACCGTGCAGCCCTTAGCTCCACTTCCTTCCAGCGAGGGTCTGCAAACAGCATTTCCTGCTCAGTGCCCTGGAATACAAGTCTTTGTCCACAGCCACTAGGTCAAGTGCAAAAGCAACCTGGCAGTATTTCCATAAACATTTATATTTAAAAAAAAAAAAAAAGTGTCTCATTTGTTCTCTTGCCTACCCTTTTCCCTTATGTTCTTGCACCGTTTGTCAGCTACCAAGCTGTTGTAGGGCTCGGATTTGTTCCAAATTTTAGATTAATTTAATAGGACCCGCTACCTCTGCCTTAAAATAGCAAATAAAAACACTTTACTCTTGCCTGACATCTCTACCAATATAAAAAACAAGTGAATTAGTAACCCACTTCTGACATTTGGCCCAGAGATGCTTTTCTACACTTGATTCATTGCTGTACAAAGCACAGCACAGGATTATTCTGTCCAATATATCTGTCACTTACAAGTACAGGCAAAAAACCTCGCAAATCCAAAAAAAGGCTAGTGCAACTAAAGTTGTTTTTAGAACTTTCTCCAAGAGTGATTGTGCTATGTGGAAACAGAGGAATTCTTTTTTAAAGCCCAGCCTTCACCCTTAGTAACATTACTTAGCATTAGTAATTTCTAATGTAATTAACAGCTAATGATCTGAGTATGCAAGAACACCAACAGCCAAGAAGTACCTTTGTTCTATGAGATCTCATCTGCCAACTTGTTTTCATTCATGGCTTGGTAGGGACTGATGATGTTTTCTGCTCCTTGAGCCCCCAGCTATTTTGTTTACCTCACTGAACCCTAAGCACTCCACTAAGTGCATGCACTGAAACCAAGAACACATTCACTCTGATCCTAAAAGAGGATATAAAACTCAGTCAGCGCTCCAAAAAACTAATGCCAGATCTGTTCAGTCAACACTTCCAGCAGTATTTTATTTTTCCCCTTGTTGGCTCTGCCCCTAGCCTTGAGATCCCCAGCATGGCTAATGAAAATCAGGAGACAAACTTCCATGTAATTCTTTTGAAACCTGCTGTATCCTGGAAAGGCACAGATACATGCGTTCTGGGAACTGAGTTTACCCAGACTATTTTAAGCACCAGTAAGAGTAGGATAACACAGTTTCCATCCAAGGAGCACTCAGCTGCTCTATACAATTCAGCCCGTGCCTAGGAGGTTGTACATCTGCTGTGAATAAACATGAGGTTCCTATTTACTGTTCAGCTGCAACCATCAGAGACGTCAGGGTTTGAATCTGCCCTCTAACAAGTAGATGTTTTGCACTCAGTGATGATAAACGTGAACACCACCAGCTCCGCATACCACTGTGAGAAATCACCTTCTGCTCTAAGTCACTGGGTCTGCAAATCTCAGGCGTAGTCCTCTTGGCTGCAGACTGTCAGGGAAGCACTAAGGGTTGTAGAAGGACACTGGGATCCCCAGTGGGAAAGAGAAATCCTTCCCCAGAAGGAAAAGAGGAATCCACTTAAACTCTCAAGATGCCCAGCACTTCTTCCCTCGTGCACCACAACACAGATTTTCATTATGTCAGCTAGAGAGAGGCAGCTGATATGTGGTTGCCACCACTCTCCGCCACATCTCAGCAGTTCAGAAGCCAGAAGCTCTAAGCAACTCCTAAACTCCTTAAATGCTTCCAGACTTATTACCTATCTGCTCTTAGAATCAAAGATTCTGTATGCATTTCTGGACTTTGCTCATATCAAACAAGGATAACAACTAGAGAAAAATGACAGCTGCTGGTGTCTTGGCACGCACACAGAGCACGAAGTTGGGTCTCACTTCAAAAATGCACAGAGGGTACCAGATCTGCAAATGCCTTATGACAACAGGGACAGTAACACAAACAATACCCTGGAATATTTTTGTGTGTTTTATTTATTTATATGCCAGGTTTTCCATTTCTCCCCTACACAGACAACATCCTTTTTGTTCCCTGTTTCGTCTTCTGGCAGCTGGTTTTTACAATTCACTCTGAAATAGAGGCTTTTTTATAACTGAGAAGCTTCTGCAACAGAACAGAGCTAACACATTGAGGACTGCAAGACAATGCGAGCATTGTATGGCACGCTCACTACATTTGGAATAGCAAGCTCAGCTTCACTGGCATATCAGGGGAACTCTGACAGAACAAAGGTTTTTAACTTAAATTTTTGTTTCTTTCATGTTAAAAAAACCTTTCTGCATTTTTTTAAACAGACAAGCAAAAAAAAAGAGGCAAGGCAAATGACAGGGAAGATCTTCTTGACAGCTGCTGAAATGAATACTGCCTTTCATTGTTAGAGCATCTTTTCTGTAGATTCAAAAAGACCTTACGAAGAAGGATAAGATCTTGTCTAAATTTAAAAGATAATTCGTAACAGAATAGTGTGCAAACTTAAAATGCAACACACATTCTTGAGTAATTCCACATGCAGACATACTCCAAAAAAACATTGTCTTGTTGAAATTTATTCCATACTGAGAACAGGTTATACTAAAATTGGAACATATCCCTGGTACTCCACAGTCAGGGTTTCCATAACAAATGCATTCAGGAATATCCAACCCTATGCAACTGTTTTGGCATAGCTCCAAACGCAGATATGCCTGAAGTCATTGTTTATTCCTATTACATAGATGGGGATTTTTTTTTTTCTTTTGAGAGCCACTTCTCTAGCTACCAGTAAAGTCAGGTAGAGAATGACAGAGAACTATAGTTTGTCCCAGTAACAGCCCAAAAGTCTCAGGCTTCATTTGCTATATGTCACACATCTGGACCAACAGAAAAATTTGGTCTTTCACAAACTAGCACCGTGTCCTAAAGGAGAAAAAAAATGTGGAAAAGATAGATGCTGTGGCAAACAACTTTGCATTTATATTACCCTCTGAGTAGCATGGTTGAGCATCTCTTGCCAGGCAGAGTCAAACTGACGTTTGTCATCCTCCAGTAGCCTCTGCTCAGCAAGTGAAATGGTCTCCTTTGCAGCACGCAGCACTTCAGTAGCCCTCTGAAAATCCTGAGTCGCTCTCTGAGCTTCCAGCTGTGCCTGAAGAAGGAGAAACCAGGATTAGAGACAAAGGAACTCAGTCATGTTTAAAGATCTACCACGCTAATCCTAGGACTTTAAAAACACTTACTCCAGTGTTACTGTTTCCCAACCATTTGCTTAGAAGTGACACACATTACCTCACTGCAGTAAATACTGCCAAGACACCAGTTCCCACCCAAACAGGTAATTTGCAAAGAACTGTCTCATAGTGTTTGTAGTCAAAATGCAAAGCTGATGGCCTACAAATAAACACCTAGATGAGTGATTAATAACTTATGATGTATGTTTAATCACTGAGAAACAAGAAAAAAATCCAATAGCAAACTTGTAGCATGTCAAGAATACACTGAGAAAGGCACTCCCTCAGTTTGGTCAGGGTAGATTTTTATCTGGTGGACCATTAATCATGCTGAGGAAATGTTTTGCAAGTATTACATCGCTATAAAGCACAAACAACTTTTCCAAGAAGGTAGCAGTTAGTTCTTTGGATGTTCTTGTACCTTACTATCACTGGGACACAAGTGGTACGGCAAGCCCCCAGTATACAGACACAAGGGTAACCAAGGGAATTTGTAATGCACACAAAATACTGATAAAGGCTCTGCTGTGCCCTTTGGAAACTGCTGTTATTTCAGCAAAATAACAGCACGTTTGAGCTTGAAGGAAATGGTTTTGAGCATAAAAACAGGGGAGAACAGACTCTTCTGGTGAAGAAGAGTTGCCATGAGAGCAAACACTGCTCCACAACAATATAAAACGCACCCAACAAAGCAAACACAGCTTAGCAGCCATCCCATCTATAAGCTGGGATCTCTCTTACTCTGAACCAGAAAGTAAAATAAAACAACATCTACCAGAGATTGCATTTACAGACCACCAGCATCTCTCCTGAAAGCTTTAGAGGAGCTCTCGCAATATCTGGACCCCACTCCAAACAGCCCTCAAGATGCTCACACCTCATCTCCCAGGCTGGAGCCGCTTCTGTTTTCCACAGCCAAGTGTCAGCCCCCCAGAGCCGCTAACACAGCACTAAGCCCTTGCCTATTCAACCCGAAAAGGGAGAGGAGCCAAGAAAGCAGAAATAATGCCAGACACGCTGCAGGCTTCAATAGCATCGCGGTGACAAAAGTTGTAATAGAGACTACAGAGTTCAGCAGCCTGCAGTGTTGCACTCGAGCGCCAGCAACGTGTCCTAAATGTTCAAAATGGGTGACTTTGTGATGAACAGACAAAGAATCTCCACAAACAAATGGCCAGTGCTGAGTGTTTGCTGGTTTTGTTGTTGCTTTTTCTTTTTGTCTGGTTTTAAATAAGATTGAGATGTTCTCTCTTTTTATAGTTATCACTGAATCGTCAGCAATTTTAGCATTCAGGCTTTCAAAAGCGCACATTTCACATTGCTTTCCTTCATCAGGTCTTTTTTTATTCAAAGTTTTGTGGTCATTTGCTATTTTTCAACTCTATCAGAAGTTTACTGCAACTCAGGTCCTTTTAAGGTTGACAAACAAATACCTCATTTAACTGAAAATTAAAATCTTTACCTGAGGTTTTCTACACTATATTTTATATGTTTCATAAATTTATAAGTAGTGGTTTTGAGCTGTTTTGCACTGACATAAAGCCCTCCAAACATAAGCTTCACAATCGATTAACTGAACACTGAGCACAGTGAAGACTGTTTTCATTTACACTTCAATGATTTATTTTTTTTTTAATAGACTGGAAATTACTGAGTTTATACCTATGGGAAATGTCTCTGAGCAGCCATGACTGACAGAACAAAATAATGAATAAACCTTTGCATGTCATGATACACAGAGAAGGAGGCTGAGGCTGCAGCAGAGGAACGGACTCACAGAAAACAAAACTGACAAAGATGAAGTCTTTCACGAATAAAGGAAGAGGCTTCGGTGTAAAGGAATGGTGGTCATTTGGGAAGCAGCCAAAAATCCCTGACACAAAGCGGGAAATAAAAAGAATATCAACACATTTCTCCAGCTAACAGCTGGCTATACATCCTCAACACCATCTGCATCAAATACCTTCCCACTTCAGATGCCATCGTTACTTGTAAAGGTAATGGAAAAAAAACACCCTTCCCTCCCTGCCCCATGGCAGGGTGGAGACGAACACCTAATTTAAACACAAGCCTCGAAAGGAAATAAAGCACACTAAGTCTCCCTTATGATGTCCTGAAATAGCAGCAAGCTCTGCTTACTTCCTTCCCTTACCACACAGAAAGGTATTTCACCCCAAAGTGACTGTGGAAAAATGAGTTCCGTGTCAGAGGTCTTTCAGCTATTAGGAGTCAAGGGGGGGGAAATCAAAGTCGTCACAGTCGGAGCAATGATTTCCTTTCAGCCTTGGTCCTTGATGCAATTCCTTCTGAAGCGGCTGTTGTTTTCCACAGAAGAGAAGTTCATCCAGCTGTGCCCTTTGCTGCTTTCAGTCAGCTTACACATCTCCATCTTATCTGAAGTTTTCATTAAGAGCCAGAACATTAAAGTGTGAATTTCCACGCAGGTCTGCACATCCCAAAGCGGCACTGTTCTTTGGGCCATTTAATATTAGCCTAGTGCAAATCCATGGATATGGTCTTTTAGAAATTCTAACAAAAAAAAAAACACACTGATACATGACATTTCGCTACCACCCCAGTCACCAGTTGCCTGTTTCCAACCTGTTAATGCAATTTACAAATTCAGAATATACCTGTTTAAAGAATATTTTGATTTAGCCACTAATATAAGCCCTGGTAACCACCAAGCATAGAAAAGCTTTCTGAGGATCTTTAAATGAGGCTCAACCTAAGCTTTTAACAAAGGACACAGAAGAGACACAGAAGAAGCCTAAATCGTAGTCCCCAAAATATCCTCTACTGAATACTCTGAAAATTCACAACTCTTTTCTCTTCCAGCAAGCTCAATCCATGCTAGTAAAAGCATCAAATACAAATAAATGTCGAAAGCTTTCCGTAAAAATAGTTTGAGCCAGACTTTTACAAAGCAAAATGAAATGCAAGACTCCAGTAACAGCCTGCACCAACTGCTGAGGACACGGGGAAGAACTGTGCCAGAACAGGACAGATTTTCATGGAAGATCATCCCAGAGGGAGCCAGGTCCCAGCAACGAGGCCGCCAAAGCCCAGTCCCAAAGGAGGCTTCAGCTCCACGGCTCTCCCACTGCAGGCGAGGGCCTGCCCGCGCAAGAAGCTCCTTGCGAATGCAGGAAAACAGATTGGCGACCCATTCCTAGCGCAGGCAGAACTGCACCAGCAAGTCTGTTTTCGAAACTCGAGTAAAACCAGATCCCAGGGGCAAGAGGAGCCCAGGAGAAGTACAGTTTTCTCACCGTAACTGCATCAGCACTTGAAAGTTTCTGTTGGCACAGACACCCGGGTCAGGGATCAACACATCTAAGCCAGCAAAGAGTCTGCAGAGCATTAGGAGCCGAGTTTCCAAATCCCCAAGGAAAACAACGCCTAATGGTAGCTCGCAGTACTAGCAGCTCTTTTGATGAAGCCTCTAAAGCACAGCAAGAAAACGTTCTTTATGATAAGAAGCTAAATCTACAATTCAGCTAGACTTCTAGTTGTTTGGTATCTCTAGCACCTGGACGTGTAGGACATTTAAGAGCCAAAGCTGAAAACAGGCAGGCCCATAATTCTAGCCACATATAGTTTCGTGCCTGTAACAGCATGGGCAAATGGAAAGCTCAAACAGAAACATACCTAAATACTCTCAGCTCTATTTGTTGAATGCTAGTCAACAAGGCCGGTTTGAAAACACTACTCCGGAACACAAAATGTTTTTTTTACTTAAGCAAAAGAGTTAGTCCAAATAATTTCATTTCAACAGTTATCTGAAATCAGTGTGCAGTCTCATTTTAAACAACTTACTGAGAGCCTGGCAAAGAGAAAAGCTAAATGGTAGGGTAAAGAGAGATACATTAGTCATTAGAGAAACGTCAACAGGTCTGTGGTTTTGCCGATCTGAAAAGGGATACTCAAACACTTTTTGGTTAGTACAGTTACTCAATAATTAGCCTTCATTTAAAATTCCCTCCAGCACGTACGAGTTTTTTCTGCACCACTACCAACAGACTGCTCCCACAGTCCCAATCTCAAGCCTACCAGTCACTCAGCTTGATGGAAGAGGTCATAGCCATGCTCCTAGGAAGGCTGGGGACAAGTGGGATGTCAGCTTTCTGCCTGTTACCCTTATCGGTGCTGCCTGATAGAAATTAATCAGCATAAAGGCGAGCATCTCTTTCAAAAGTCAGGAGCTCGAGCAGCGAAACCCCTTACTGAAGAGGACAAAACCTTGACATCTTGGGAACTGGGGAACCTGTGCCCCAGCTCTCAGCCCCACAGTGACCAGAAGCTCATTGTGCCTGATCACCAGAACTTTGTGCCAAGAAATGTAAGTGAATGTTTTGACCACTACAGACCCGTCCCCTATTAGTGTAAAGCATAGGACCCCTTGAGAAATGCAATTAAACAACCACCCAGACCTCAGCTAAGGAAAATCCCACTGTCACAGCAGCCTCCTGCACTCGCCCACACCAGCAACCTCCTCTCACCAGCTCATCTCCCTCGCCTCAGCACGCAGAGCCTCAAACTTCCCGGCCAGCTCCCAAATACTCAGAAGTAACACACGGTAGTAGCAGCATTCACAGAAGCCAGTGGAGCTCTGTGATAAAAAATACATCAGCTTTTAAAATTAATAACAACGTAAAATTAAAGGGATACCAATGGGGGTTTGTAATTACAAGCTATTAATTTATTGCTGTAACGAGGTCCCTTTGGGGAGATATGATGAGCTCTCCTTTTTGGGAGATGCATCCTCATGGGCAATTCCCCTCCGAGTCTACACAGGGCCCTGCAGAGAAGGGAGCCATGCCCAACTGCTGGATTATGCTTTTAGCTAAAGATAGTGATGAAAACAGAAAAGGTAGGCTGTGGCGAGCATGTAGTAGAAAACAGAAACACCACCTTTTTAAACAGGGCCATTCTTCTGGAATTGGCAGCAACACACAGACGTACTTTCAGGCCAGCACAGACACATCAGCTTGTCCATTTTCAAAGCAGAAAACCCTGTACTCTTTAATTATGAAATACAATTTTCTCTTCGGTCCACTTAGCTTTTATTGCCCCAATCCCCATCTGTAGTCAGAGCCCTTGCCCAACTGACCTAAGAGAGGATTTTTTCCACCCTACAACACACAGCTTGAATTTTCTGTTTTAACATCAATCAGGACACATACTCCTCTTCCTCATTTCATCTAACCTCCCAGTTTTTGTTGCTGCCCACATAGTTATACCAGACTGTGCAGTTTCTCTTTCACAATGCTGTTCAACGAAGGTGAGCTTTTTCAAGTATTTGCAAAAATGGCTTTTCATTTTGAATAGGCTCACTTCATCACTCGCTGCCAAGATCATGACAACTGCTTTATTTCAGCATTTCTGTGCTTTACCAATAAAAGACATGACAAATTTCTTCTATGAAATGATTATAAGCTGGAGCATGAAGGGAACATTATCTGCTCAGAACAAGGCAGCAGCAAGCCACGCGCTGGCCTAAAGTCTTTGCTCTATAAGGCTCTGTCTGTAAATGTGAAACCAATGTCTCTCTCATTCATTACTCTTTAAAACAATAGCTTAATTGCCACCAGCAAAACTTACTTGCTTACTACAAAACAGATAATGACTTAACTGGCTTCCAGTCATGCTCTTCAGCAGCAAGTAAGTTTCAGATGTTTCCATTCTGGCTTGCTCTCATTAATTTAATGATATCCCATGGATAATTCGCTGTGTAAAGTACAACATGCTTTAAAACAGGAACTTTCGTCCATCAATTGCCTACCAGAGTTGCCAGACCCTGTTTTAGTAGCACAACCTGCGCCTTCGGGGATCACTCTTACCCTGGTGGCTGTGCTGCCGTGTTCTGCACAAGCTTCTCTCAGGGACGAAGACACCAGGATCACTCCTCCCCTACTTTGGCATCACCTGGCTTGCTCACTACTGCAGTGGGTTCAATAATTCAGAAACCTACAAGGTGAAGGCACAAGCTCTCACTGCAGCAGAGTAAGTAGCCACCGAGTGCTGCTGTTTGGCCCCCATTTTCCTGTAACAAGCAGAGCAGCCCAAACATCAACGTGCTTGGCATCCCAACACCAACCTCAATACCAGCACAGCTGCACCCCCAGCAAATCTGCGCGTGATGAGAAATTGGAGGTGGTGGTGGAAAGGACAAATGGCAGAGCCTGAACCTGGTGGGACCTTGTGAAACTCAACCAGGACAAAACAAACCTCATGAGGCTCAACAAAGAGAAGTGATGAGTCTTGCACCTGGGGCAGAAAAACCCCATGGCTAGCGCAGATAGGAAGTTCAGCCCAGCCAAAAAGGGACCTGCACATTACAGTGGGTGCCAGGCTGAAAAAGCTGACTGTGCTCTCTTTGCAAGTACAGCAAACCATGTCCTCAGCTATGTTACAAGGACTGACAGCTGAAGCTGTCAGATCATGGGAAGTTACGACTGCCCCCTACTCAGTGTGGAGGTTCCACATTGAATAGTGTGGAACATCCAGTTTTGGGGAACATCCAGTTTTGGGGCCCTCTGTTCAAGAGAGATGTCAAGACACTGTTCAGGGTCCAGTGAAGATCTATCAGAACGGTCAGAGGCTGTAACAGCTCCTGCAAGGAGTGCTGAGGGATAGGGGCTGGCCTCTCCCTTGCTAGACTAAACTAAGGAGTGATCAGATTAGCTGCCAGCTAAAATTTGAAGAGGAGCTGCCAAGATTGTTGAGTCGAATGAATGCTTCTCAGCAGCAGCAGCAGTATAACATGAAGCAACAGCCACGGCTTGGAGGTTCAGGTTGCACACTGAAAAAAGTTCTTTTCTACAAGAGGGACAGGGTGACCCTCAGACAGGTTACCCAGAGAGGCTGTAAATCTTTGTCTCTGGAGGTTTTCTAAACTTGGCACAGCCACGGCTGATGTAATCCAGCGACAGTGACAGTACAGCTTTGAGCAGGAGGTTGGATCAGATGACCTCCAGAGGTCCTGTACAACCTGCACTTCTCTCAAATACCACATTTTTTTTTTTTGTCAAGCAGTGGGAAATCAACAACACAAAGAACACAGTTACAAAAAAGACCCTGATGCTGAATGTTTTCCTAGATTCTCAGACCCACGCATACAATTTCTAGAATAATTGGAATAGTGACGGGGCTGGGGCACTTTAAAAAAAAGACCATGACCTTCCTTTCCCCTCTCCCTACAGACTAAAAACCCCAAGCCAAACCAGAACTGTGAGTTTGTCAAAAGACAGAAACCCCTTCTTGCTGTAGGCTATGTACAGATGCTTATAAACAACTTATAGAAATACAAAGCCTCTGGAGTGACCTCATTTTGGCAGATCTGAGGCTTTTTGTGATATATACTAATCTGTGATGATTGTCTGCATTACTGACAGAAAATGCAGTCTCTCAAGAGTCTGAAACACCCTTGTATTCTTTAAGCTGATTATCGAAAAGCTATGAAACCACACGGGTTAGAATTTACTTTTTTAAGAATAGGTTTGAAGATTTTTATTCGTGTGGAGGAAGGGAAGAGGCAAGGGGAGGGGGAAAAATAAGTCTCACTAAAGCTTTTTGAAGCACAAACCATTTCCTTCCTGCTGCATAGCCAATGAAATGCCTGTGGAATACAATGACCAGATGTCTCGTAGTTTCTGCTTTCGATTAGGTGTCTTTTTCTTGTGCTAGGCTTTCTGGTGCTGTTCATGCATCTACCTCTCTTCTTCTAACAGCTTAATTGTTACACAACCTGACTTCTGGTTGAGTCAGTTTGTTTTCCTGGTAAACCTGGACTACAAAAAGGCCCAGGAGATAAGAGCAGACCTACGAGGCATGTTGCTAAAGTTAGGTGATGTGCGTAGCTCCCCTAAGACAGGCTCACAAGCCATATTATTCCAAGAGATAAAAGGCTCAGGGCGTCACCAGCAGCTCACTTCATTAACTGTTCTGTTACCAGCAGGCAGGCAGACGTCCTCAAAGAGGGAATCCTACCTCCCTTCTTTGGGAGCTATGGAAAGAAACAAGAAAGAAAATACCTAAGTATACAATACCAAGCCTTTTGGCCTTCCATCCTTTTTTCAAGAGGTTGTTGCAAGTTGCTGGTGTGTCTGGAGTTACCCAGCCTAATTAACTAGTCTACAGCACCAGAATATGCCAAATTGTTCATGCTAACACCACCAGACACAGCTTTCTTGGGCACTCGTTGCCATCTGCCTGCTAGTTGTACAAAATTACAAAGCTGCTGCCTGCTGGAAGGAGGGATCATAGAACACATCCAGGTTTTTCTCTCCAAGGTATAATCACCTTATTAAGAAAAATATCAAGACAAGCCCTCAGAACGCAGCTGAGTGTTGGGAGGAGGGTTAGGCAGTGACTCAGTGAGTCCAGGGCTTACAGCTGGTTTCTAGGTTTACAGACGCTCTGCATGCTCATCTGCACCTGGCAGCAGCCTTCTCAGCTGAAATTAAATATAGAAGCAAGGAACAAACTCCCACAAATACACGCTGCTAGATTTACACCGCCTGCCCTAATGGATCTTGCTAATTAACCAAGATAATAAATGCTTAGTGGGCACAGCAGAAATATGCAGGAGAAACACTGGATCGTTGTCTCACCTCATTGCCTCCAAAGCAGCAAATGTTTGCTCGCAGAACTTTCCAGAGGGCGGGCAAAAGGTTGGCAGCCTGCTTCTGACTGCACACCTTGTGCATGCACAGACACTAAGTGTGCAGTGAGAAGACACATGGACAGGATTTTCACCTGGGCAATGGGGTGTTCTGGACTTTTTCTCCCGTCCCTAGAAAGCCTCACACCCATCAGCAACAGCCCATCCTCAACAGCAGGGACACTCTCTAGCAGAAAGGCCCCGGCTGACCTTGTGCACCTCTGACAGATGTACAAGATGCTCAGACAACTCCTGAGGAGTCCATGGACTATTCCTAAGGGACCTGTCAAAGATAATTCATCTACTGACCCTCCAGCATTTCTCCTAGTGGAATTACATCTCCATAACAGATGTGATTATCAGGCTTGCTTAGCTTAAAGGAAAAAGTTGTGAATGGTGACCTGGACACACGAAGGGCTAAGATCATTACTTGAAGGAGAAAGTCTAGGTAGTATCAGGGACAGAATTTCATTTCCCCTTCACAGCAATAAAATCCTCCTGTAAGAAGAACAAGCCATCAGCACCCTTTACTAAGTGGAAAAGGAACATCAGAAGCAGACACTGCTAAAGAAGATGGCCATTTCTTCCACACCTTACCAGTGACATTTATCTTCTAACAGAACGACTGCAAGTTTGCCACAATTAAGAGATTTTTCTTACAGAAACTGAGTCAATTCAGAGCCATTCTCACACGTGCTATAGAGAAACTGGACTCTTCCAATAATCTTTTTTTCAGCAAGAACAGACAAAAGTTCATAAATTCTTACTGTTTTACTAGAACTCATAATGAAACACCCCCAGAAGGCAGTAACCAACATCCACATTAGATTTGTTTTGGCAGCAGCCTGTAGCATGAGCGTTTATCATCACACAGTGAACTCCCACCTATTTAGACCACTGTATAGACTAAAGATTGGGGTGGTTGAACAACTTCCCAGAAGTTGCAAGACTCGCGCTGCCTTCCAACACTCATCGCTGAGCTGTTACCAAACAAAACAGGTACATAGTATACTACCCTGACCTCATGTCACCCAGTCTCAAATGTTGGCTACTATTTTTAACAGACGAGCATGTCTGTGGCTTACTAATGGATATTTCAAGAGATTGTAACGGCCAGAAGAGACTGGGAGGGGAAAAGTTGAGAGAGAACAACGCAAGAGAATCATTCCTTTAAATTACCAGTTTTTCAAACGCTGTAGATTTGTGTCCTGGGGATGGCAATGCAAAGGATGTGGCTATGAAAAGGAACCCACTATCTTAAACTCTTCAGGTTTTCTGGACTGAAGAGGATGCAAAATAACGTTAATCAAATCCTCAGACAGCAGCAGAGGAAAAAGGGATACACCTCTGTTTTCACATCCCAGCACCTTTTGAGGAGAGCTACTTACACCTTCCCGCCAGTTCCAGCGTTTGCCATCATGTCTGTGGCTAAGCTTGGAAGTCAGATCGCCTGTATTGCTTCTTCCTGCTGAAAGCAGCAGGTATGTGACAGAGAAACAAATCTTTCCTGCCCTAGCTCCCTCCCTGCTACTCCAAAGAAGGGAGGACATTTCCACGCCAGCTTACACACCCCAGCATTCCAATACCCCAGACCTACTTGCACAATACTTGCAATATTTCACAATGGAAAAATGCAAGAAAAAGCATTCTTAAAGAGCAGGAAAATAATTAGCTCATTGTATCATCAGCAATTACTGAAGAGGAGGTTGAACAGCTAGCTGGCTTTGTATTGCTGCCATCCAGAATAGCTAAGGATTTGGGGGGGGGGGGGGGGGGGTGTTGGAAAAAGTAAATAAATATCTCTTCTGGAGAAGCTCTTCAATATGCTTTGATGATAATCAGCATTTTCTTCTACTTCTGGAAAGAAAAGCAGAAGGAGAAAGAGACTAATTTACAATGCACAACTAACACATTTAAATAATGGAGCCCTCCAAGGCACGTCTTCTATTAATGATGATAAAACCAATCACAGTTTTTGCATCAGCAGCTTATACAAATTAGTCATCTATCAACAGAACAGTATGCTCACATAAAGCAAAGATGTGGGATGTATAAATATCAACCCAGAAAATAACTAGACCTCCTCACTGAGGCATAGAAAGTAAAGACAGATGCAGGAGGTCTAACTTTAGAGGGGACTTGTACGTGCACAGAATTAATCAATGCAGGTATTTCAATGGAGTGGCTAAACATTAGTTCATACTTTCCAAAGGTGGTAAGAACATGTTATTTCAAGATGGGTTTGCTACAGGTGCCATCTAGTCTGTAGGAAATATAAGTAACAGCAATATGAATCAGGTAAGTATTTGTGGAGGGTTTTTTTAGTTGGTTTGTGAAGTAGCAGCTGCTAATGTTCCCAAACACAGGCCAGATTTCCAGCTGCTTGGGATTAAGATGTCAGAAAGCTGCCCGTCCCTGTGACCTACTATCCTGCATTAGCAGGGCTGAAGGGAAGACAAATGCTTTTGGGAACGTTCCTTCACAGACCTGATCTTCGGTATAACCTTCCAAATCCTACCAGGCAGCATCTGCTACTGTCTCAGCAGTTTAAGGGCACTGTTTGAGACATTCGAACACCACAATGCTCAAGCAGCCAACAGAGGCAGAACATAACCGTAAAACTTAAGTCTTAAAGTAAATAAATAATGGCACTAATAAATCAGCTGGGAGAAACCCAGGTGCTTGACCCAGGTTAAGTCCCCCTGATCCCCCTGCTTCCTCGGAGATAATCACAACTTTGACACGAAGGAAAATGCTACAGAACCGTAAATACAGTTTGCAGGTTTTAAGCATTCAGGTGAAGCAAACTGAACACACCAAGCACAAGTGTCACCCAGCAGCAGTGAAAGACTGCGCCATATACACCCAAACACAGGTACTCACAGGGTTTCAATCACAACTGAACAAACAGAAAAAGAGGGCACAAGAGGCATTCCAACCAGTTAGGAGTGTGGCAAAACACTTTATTTACTTAACCTGAAGTGCATCCTGCTTTAGAAATAAAGTTTATGAAATACAGTGGGTTCTCTGGTGGAGGTCCAGGAAGTGACTCCTTGCTCTCAGTAGTAATAATAATAATAATAAATAATATGACAGATGTCAGATTCCCTTGCTTGGCTTACTTCCTCTTCAGATGGGTGCCTGGTCCCACAGCCAGCCACACATCATGCAAGGAGGATGAATATACTGGAAATGCCCCTGGGGCTCACAGCAATGGGAACTCCACATTGCACAAGTGGACTAACGTCACATTGACACAGTTTCCCTAAGTGATGTGTTCGGCAACAAAAATGAAATAACCAGTGGGAAGAAAGGGTTCAGGTCTACAGGGGACAAGGTGAGAAAGGACACATACAACTTCTTAGGCCACCCAGTACAACCCACAGCCTCCACATGTCATCCTTCAAAGCCCTAATTTTCACACATCTCACCTCTACATTTCTTTTCCTTACCATTTCTTTACCACGTTGAGCTCTCTGACTACCCACAAGGCAAGTCCATGTCTCCCTTCCCTCCAGAGCACCCCAGCTATAGCTTTCCAGGCAAGGCTTGTGCTACCTCCCTCCCTCCCATGCTTGGCCTCCCCTAACACTGAGGCCACCACCCAAAGAAAAAAATGATGTTTGAGGAAAAAAAGAAAGATGTTTGAGAAACGTAAGTCCCAGTTCAAGGAGGGAACTGCTGCCCCTCTCTCATTGGCCTCTCCACCACACCAGCCTTACAAAGGAATCCAGAGCACAGCCATTCCTCCATGGGTGATTTAGACACCTGGGGAGCAAGCTGCTTTCACACCATTCACCCGCCTTCCTGCACTAAACCAGAAGCATTACCTCCTCTTTCCTCACACTACTATGAGACACCCAGAAGAGCTACCAAGGCAGCTCCATTGGAACAGCATCTTCATGTAAAAGGACACACAATCAGCATAGGCAGAGCACAAGTAACACAACCTAAAGACATGGACCAGTTAGAGAGAGTACAGTGGAGGGCCACAATGATGATCAGAGGGCTGGAGCACATCTGCTATGAAGACAGGCTCAGGGAGTTGGGGTTTTTCAGTCTGGAGAAGAGAAGGCTCCAGGGAGACCTTACAGTGACCTACCAGTACCTAAGGGCCTACAAGAAAGCTGGAAAAGAGCTCTTTGTCAGGGAGTGTAGTTATAGCACAAACAGGAATGGCTTTAAACTAAAAGAAAGTAGGTTTAGACTAGATATAAGGAAGAAATTCTTCACTCAGAGGGTGGTGAGGCCCTGGTGCAGGTTGCCCAGAGAAGCTGTGGATGCCCCAACCCTGGAGGTGTTCAAGGCCAGGCTGGATGGGGCTTTGGGCAACCTGGTCTGGTGGGAGGTGTCCCTGCCCATGGCAGGGGGTTGGAACAAGGTGATCTTTAAGGCCCCTTCCAACCCAAACTATTCTATTCTGCCAGCTTCTGACTGGTTACTGCAATCAGCCAGAGTAGTAATGTCCAAACAGGATACGTCCTGCAGGCTCCACCGCCAAGAACATGTCTGGAAGTGCTCATAGGAGCCTATGACAATTACTGGCTCTGCGTTGACATGGATCATTCTCTTTGATAAAAGGGACACTTCCACACACATCATTTTCTACTGCTTTCTCCCTGCTCAAGAGACTGTAAGAGAGAGACCAGAATTAACACTGTTAATTATGACACTGCACAGATGATCATTACTTACCAATGACAACGCAGCACTGCAGCTGTAGAAAGCAGTCACATGCTTTAGGTGTTTTTGTTTTTTTTTTCCCCCTAAAGAAATTGGAAGGATTTTCTAAGGATTTGTAGAAGTTTTGTCATAGTCAATTTTCAAGTCTCTATATCCTTGATTTGGAAATGGGAATCCACCAGACAGTTTTTTGGTTTCTAAACAGTTAACCAGAAACACTCCTTCAGCCAGGAAGGGTCAGTTGGCTGTTCCTCTGTAACTGTGCCAATAATTTTGCTTTTTACTAACTCCATGGCACGCTGCCAAGCAGGAATTCAAGTTTGTCACAGTTCTGCTGACATTTAATTTTTGCTTCTCAAATTCCCCTTCCCTCCACCTTTTTTTTTGCCAAGATAAGCTTACTAGATAATACAAATCAATCTTAACTCCTTGTTGTCTTAAATGCAAGCATCAGGACTTCAGCTCACAAAAACAGCCGTGTCATAAGGAGCCTCTTTTCCATCCTACCTCCAATATACCAATGGGCAGCACACCTACGAACCAGAGGGGAAGACCTGGATATCCTGCAGTTGGATCTGGACCCAGGAGCTGTCGCTCACCCTCAGAGCTGCCCCCCTGCCTGCAGCCAAGCCAGCTGGTGCTGTGATCCAATTAGTTATCATTCACCGAGTGGATTTGGATGGGAAACTAGGGTGGCTCTAGGAAGCAACACTGGCAAGACAACACTTCCCAGTTCCTAATTAATTTTTAAGAGTGATTGGCAAGTTATGTTGATGTAAAAAGCCTTCATCTATTGAGCTAAGCAAATTACCATCTGTAGAGCCATACTGCTTTCAGACTTCTCAAGCTGAACACCTAGTATCCGAGATGCAATAGCGATTTTGAAAGTTTCATTCAACTACAGGCACTGCAATCTTCTGCACAGAGTGGTTATCAGCCTCATCAGCTGAGGAAGAGTCTTCCAACTAGGTAAATGTGCTCCTACCTGCTTACACCCTGCCCACCTTCACCATCAAGCGGCTAAGTTACTCCTCAGTTCCTGTTCTGCGAGATTACAACAGCCTACCTTTCACCCTGGCTCACTCTGGATGTTAGATTTGCAGAATCACTTGCTGCAGGATTCACCTGACAACTTTTAAATGGTTAAGCAACCAAAGACTAGATGTCTACACTCATTTAAGGAAGACGGATGCATTTCAGAAGGCTTTTCACATGCACCTGCCTCTCACCACTGACCACAGACATTGATTAAGGGCCTGAACGATTACCTTAGAGTCTAAATCCTTCCATAGATAAAGCTAATCAAGTTAAATCCTGCACTCTCACTCAGTCTACTAGTGTCCACTATAACCTTCTGATCCTACTGGTGAAATCCAACCGAAATCCACATCAGAAAGACAAAATAATTGCTCAGCAGTAACTGGGTTCCCCTAAGTTTTGTGAAGACAGGCAGAATAGAGACCCAGGGTCCAAATATCTGAAAGCTCACCCTTAATTCTTTACCTTGTCAGCTGACTTCTTTAAACAGATGTATCGATCCAATATGAAATATGAGAGAAAGATTATCAGTGAAGTGAGGGGAAGGAGCAGTACTGTAAACAAAGTGGTAGAGAGCACAGTGGCTGTCCCTGCTGAGCACAATCTATTTGTCCATCAACTGCGTTTAATCCCAGGTACACCTAGGCATCAGCAGTGAAGACATTGTTGTACAGTGATGCCAGCATGTTTTTCCAAGCCTTTTGTGACAAAAGAGTGCTTTTCAAGAAAGTATGCCAACAAGATGAAAGGCGGAATTAGTTGTAAAGCTAAATCAGGGAAGGTCACCCAAGAGGAAGGAAGATGAGTACACCCTTTCAATGTATCGCTCTCCGAACACTTGTTACAGATGGGTCCCTCAGTGAGTGACACATATACATATGACCCAGCATAGATCTTTCATCTCTTTTTGCCTCAAGCAAGCTTTTCAATGCTCTTTTGTAAAAGCTAGACAGGGCAGGGGGTGGGGGGGGGGAATACCACAAAGCAAAAACGTGTTCCTCCCAAAACAGGCTCAGTACTAAAGCTGAGCAAAGCATCCGCACCTACTCCCACTCTGAGACAGTACTAGGGACTGAAACATAACTTCTCACTCTGTAAAAAGAGCTCAGTAACAGAAGATAAGCTTCATGAAAAGCAACACTCCCAGGGCTTTTATTATGGTAAGGGTCACTACAGATGCATAGATTTTTGTACTTGTAGGGGTGGGGGAATACATTTTTATCCGACTTTTTTTCCCCCATCAGAAGCAAAGCAGGAAAGTCAAGTTCTCCTCTTCGGTTTGTCCCTGGGTTCCCAAGTGATGACGTACGGATAACAATGTTTTAATGGCACCTTTCACCCTGAAGTGCTTTTACTGCCCTTAATGAACTCAGCTTCACAGCAGTTTGACAGCTCCATTTTATACAGAAAGAGAAAAATGAAGTAATATATTTAAGCCATGCAGCAACACAAGATCAACTCTGAACAGCCCGATGACTTACACAACAGACCACACTTATTTTAGCACAGCATCCTGTCCCAGTGCATGATACCACTGGTGAGGTAACACACTTCTCAAACTCTTACCACATGCTCAGACACTACTGCATAGGAGTTTTCCAGACCCAACCCTGCAAAATGCTAAGTCAACTGTGGCTTAAGACACTCCTAGCCTCAGAGGCTCAAGATGTACACTTGTTTACATTATTAATGTTTTCTGGCAATGTCACCCTTCTTCCCCATTACATTTGGGGAGAAGAGAGGCCAATTTTCAGACTAGTCACATCGGGAAGCAGGACCCTATGGGTCCCTTCCAACTCAGGATATTCTATGATTCCATTGAACATGAGCATTAAAGCTTAAGTCAAAGAACAACCTTAAAAAGAAAATATGCCAAATGCAAAAAAGTCCTTGCAGTAGAACAATAAAATTTGATTAAACAACTAATTTGGATCAAAATGCTCTGAAACAGTAGGGTACCCCTGTAGTCAACACAAAAGACCCAACCCACTGTGATACCAAATGAGGAATCACAACAAAGTTGTCTTTGGAGAAGTTGCATGAAATCTTCAGGGTCGAAAGCATTAACTCGCTCTTGCTTCAGCCTCAGCAAAAGCTGAATATTAATGCTTTTGTGCCAACAGACAGCATCCTGATTCCCTGTGCCTCCGCTTCGGAGGACAAAGCACTCGAATGGTAACACTAAGGGCCCATTGTTCTGTTAGAGCAAAGTTCCACCCCGATACAGACCAAGCTGAAATTCTCTTGGCGTATGTTACACAAACAAGATGCTACAGGACTCTTGCATGGGAGAACTAATTTGTTTTGAATTCCCCATCTCCTGCCAACACAGGATTGCACAAGATGGGGATAAGGGTGAAGAGACGAAAGGACTCACGATCCTGAAGCTTCTCCAGGGAGTACTTGACTCGAGGACTTTTTTTTGCTGACCCCACATCAGTGCCCTTGTACCATTTTAATGTGTTTTATTTTAATAGCTTAAATAATATTTCCAGAAGAGAATCATGTTGGTGCCATGAGAAAGCAACCTCCTTGGTTTCACTAAATACAGCTTTTATCAGATAACTTGCCCTACAACTGGCATCTTAAATGCAAGTAACTCTGGACAACTCCTGCTTTTATGTCAAACTAGGTTTCTTTAATTATGCAGTTCTTTGTTCCCAGAAGACTTCAATTTACAGGCCTTATTTTTACCTCCCTTTACTGAGAACAACAAACAAAAATTTACACTTCCCTTTCTCTTACAAGCACAGCAATGCATTTTATCCCTTATTGTTTAATTAAAGCTCTTCCAGCTACACAGAACCTTTTGTCTGTGCTTTCAGAAGTAGCCTAATGGCTCTGAAATAGCTGTAAAGACAGCAGGTAGAAAAGAAACTTCATAAGCTACGTGTTTTTCTAAACTTGAATGGAATGATATCAAGCTATTCTCATGATTTCTTCACAATTTTAGGAATCAAAGTGTAACAGAAAGACGTCAGGCCTCCATCTAAACATACTAATATTCTGGTACTTTCATTTCATATCCCCACCCAATTTGCTCCCAAATAAACTGAATTTTCCTAGACTAAATGAAGACTACAAAAACTCTTTGGGCAGATGCCTTACTGACAATTACTGTACCAACCTTCCCAATCTCCCCATTTCCAGACAGATGCTCTGTTCACTGTCCTTCAACACTAACACTCCTCTTTGCCCTCATATTTTGTATTTCAAGATTTTATTAGACAAGGAACCAAAGGGAAATCAGAGGTGATCTTTCAGCTCTTTCTCCTGAGCAGATACAAAGAGAGAACTCTGTTCCCTGGCTGGCTCCATAACACAAAATGCAGAAAAGTCAAATGAATGGCAGGAAGGGGGAAAAAAACAAAACAAAACAAAAAAAAACAACACTAATAGGGTAAGCTGTCAAGTATCACAGAATTAAAAATAAATCTGTAGAAAATTAGCAGATCAAGGATAAGTAGCATTTAAACCTAGCTAATGACAAAATGAATTAGGAGAAAAATTGGAGAAAAATATGTTATTCTCTAACAAGCTCAAGGCAAGTGTAGTGATTTTGCAAGTCTCAGGACTTGAAGCTGTTTCAGTTTTTTAATGCTCTCATAAAGCACCTTTGAACTAGTATGACCAAATGGATCTCAGAAGCAGCAAAGATGTAGGAATAAGAAATTTCACTTTTAGGACAATCTCCTGCCAACTTCAGGACAGATGACAAAGTTCACTGCTCTCAGTGACTGATGTTACAAACCCCAAAGTCATCTGATTTTTTGGTACTGCAGACTATGGATTTCTACCATTGACTTTTACAAGTATAACTCCTGAAGTCCTATGCATTCTGTACCTTACATAGCTATTTATGGTTTAAAAAAGTATGAGATCATATGTGAGGCAGGGTCAGTTGTGTTTTTTTTTTAAACATTGTACATACTAATTAACACAATATAAACAATCAGCTCCTTGTTCTTATTTCATTACCAACTTCCTCTCTTTCTCCACCTCACTTCTGCTGGTTTATCCCTACCACAGGCACTAGGCCCTGTGAGCAGGGACTGCTTTCAGAACAGTTACAGATGAGCAGTAGATAGCACGCTTTCTTTGGAAGCGGTTTACTTTTTACTACGCTTTCACTAGCCTCAAGGATTAAGTCCAATAATTCCCCCACATCATCTTCACTGCCTGAGACAACAGCTCCAAATAAATGCTGTGCAATTTAAAGGACAAGCATAGTCCCTATTTTCTTGTGTGACACACCTCATCGGCCCAATTCCTGCTTCATCAGCTTTCAAAGCAACAAAGCCTGCATTCACACCTCACTTTTCTGTGCCCTGCTCTGAGGATGTATTCTTTTCCCTTCCCCTTCTTCTATTACCTGGTGAGTTTACTTTCTGCCTCCTGGTGTACACCAACACTACTTCTCTCACCTCTCAACCTCATCCCCTACTTATTTTTATAAACAAAATCATCCTCCTGTCTTTTTTTTTTTTTTTAAAAAAAACACCTTTCACAAGTTGCCCCACCTCTCTTTCACTCTTCCCACGAACACAATCACATCCTGGTTACCCAGCTACCGATTACAACACACACGTCCTTCCAGCTGAGCACAGAAGCAGCAACCCCAGGCAACACTTCCCCCTACTTCTGCCCTCCCTGACATGGGAGAAAACAGCAGTAGCACTCGAGGGCAGCCTCCCCCTTTAAGAAATAAAACATGAAAAAGCCTCAGACACCAGCAGAACCCATCACAGATGACAAGCAGAAGCACTCCCTAAGCCACCATGTGTTCAACTCTCAGCTACTTCATCCTTCAGGTGAGAAGCTGCCTGACATCTCACAAACTTCCCGTTGAAGCCTTTTAACTGCTCAGCATTTTGTTTTAAGGAAAAGTAGCCACACAGGGTCTACACTATATTTTTCAAACAATTACAACTGTTGATAGGACAGAGCAAGGCTCTGAAAGGCCATTCGTAATGAGGAGAGAACAGAACAAGCTTTCTGCTATTCATAGTTCACGTCTGTTGTAGCTGTCCGTGGACTGAAGAATATATGCAGCTGTGACTGTAAAGAAACACACTTTGCCATCGATTCACATGGCCAACATGCAACTCAAGACATGGACAGTGTCAGCCGAGTACATACACTTGGGACGTTATTAATAGCAGGGAAGCGATGCAATCAATATGTGCTCTCTAGCATAAGCTTATAAGGCAGAAAGTTCTCACCTGCCTGGCCACCCTCCGAGCTTCCCAGTAAGGTTTCGAGTCTTCTACAGCTTTCCCAATCTTCTTTACCAGTTCATCCAGTTTTACCGTTGCTTCGACCAGCACGGAGCGGAACTTCTGGCGTGCATCCTTCAAAACGTTGCAGAGCAGGAGAAAGGAAAGAAAGGACAAAGACAGATTAGAACTTTAAACTTTATTTCTACCCATTTGCCGTACCTCCAGGATGTTCTTCAGACTCACCCATGAGCTGACACATTCAAAACAGTTACTGTCATGTGGGCTAAGCCAGAATTCTTCACTAGAGGTAATAATGGGAACCCCGAACTGCATCTGAAAGCTAGCATCCTGGACATCAAATGTCTGTCTTCCAGAGAGAGACAGCTTCTATACAAAGCCTGCAATAGCCTGTGCTAGTTGTAACCTCTGGCAGGACTTCTCAGAGAGGAATAGCTAGTAAATGACTCGGTGGGGGAGCAAATCACAGCGTTACAACTTCTGAGAGACAGTTAAATGGCAAAGACATCTCATCTACTGCATTGTCTCATAGTTCAGGATTGTTCAGGAGCATGCATAATGTTCACAGAAATTCGAGTCTGTCCTCACACTTTCCAGAGAAACCTTACCAGAAGTCTCCCTGTAACTGCTTTACAAATTTTGAAAGTTAGTATTTACTAAGGATTTTCAACATAATTTCCAGAATCCTTCTCACTGAGCCTCTCCTTTCAGTAAGAGGAACTGGGCTGGCAGGCAGGCCTAATCCCACAGCAAACTGGTACTCGGATGGAACCAGCACCTCTTAATCTCAGCATGTGTCCCACCTCTAGCAGCATCCCCCAGCAGAGACACCATTTCACAGCACAGATGAGGATGGACAGGATTTGCTTTCTGCAGGAGGAAGAACTGGACACATCCCACGTGGCAGTGGGACATTTTCAAGTGGGCTCCTCTTTCTGGTTTACAAATGCACCCTACTTACTTCAAGAGCAGCAAAAGCTTTCAGCTTTTCATTGCAGAAAGATTTTCTAGCATCAAAGCACATCTTTTCAGCTATAGTTTGTATCAATGGATAAGGACTTCTACTTTCCGTTTATTATTTATTACATTTATGAAAAGCAAATTCCAGCTACTTCCAAACTAGATGAGTTGCCCTTTTTATGTAATTACCTTTTCTGCTCTACTGCAACTTCCATACCCTCAAGCAGAGCGATCCTGATTTCCATCTCAGCATCCAGCACAAACTAAATCAATGGAATTGTTGCAGAGGGATGCAAATACAGGCTGGGACCTGGCCCAGAATTTAAGGAGACCAAGATGAAGGGCCATGTGAGCTCTTGACAAGCCTTGTAATTCTAATTAGAGAGCAGGATTTAGGCAGACTGCTGGAGTGACATGTTGATAAATCAGGAAGCAGCTGGCTTGAAGAAGTGCTCTAATTCAGAAGGCTTTTGTCATTACTGCTGAGGATTTCTAGAATGCACAACTGTTTATTCAGTGGAAGAACTAAAATACATTGGAGCCTACTACTTTGCTCACAGAAGCAGAAAAAACTGCAACAATACATTAGTTTTACAGAAAAAGAAACATCCTTCAGTAAAAGCTGCTTTCATTCCATTTTAGTCTTCTCTAAAACCTTAGTCAGCATCAGTAGTATTTTTTTCAGTGTAAATAGCTTTGTTTTCTTAAAGTGCTCCAAATTATTCTAAGAAAATACTTAAATGGGTGGCAGGGCCAAAATGGAGAATTAAATGCACTTTAACTTACTGTTGACTGGATTGGAGTTATTAAACTAAAATAGTTTGAAAGATACGCTTCATACTATCACTAAGAAACAACATCTACCAAGTCAATGAGTTTCTTAATGAGAAAAGTTAGATACCTCCATTAAAGTACTGGATGACACACGGTTCACTGCTCAACATGAATTTCACAAGAAACTGAAACAAGACTGCAAGCATGATGACTATATTGCAAGAAAAATGTTAAGTACTGAAATATATTTAACAAGAAATCATTTTCCTATAAATGCCTAAATAATATTTAAAAATTTATTTCTACACAAATGTACCTAAAACTTAGGTTTTCAGTTTGTGAAAGCTGTGTATTTGGATACCAGTTGTGGAAAGTGAATAATTAGAGAGAAACAGAGATATATGCAGTGATTTACCAAAAAAATCAGTTTCCATGTCTGCAAGATAAGCACTTGGAACAAAGAGACCTGTCAACAGCAACAGTGTGTTATCACTAACAAATCTGAGCTTAGAGACCTACCCCAAAATTATTCATGTAATTACATCTACACTTAACCAACGTGAAAAAGACTTATCCAAAAGAAAAACAGCAAATAAAACCCCAAAAATACCCAGTAGAGAGCAGTCTCACAGGAACATCCGGATCCATGAATCTCCCACCAACTGAGTGGAAGCGCATACAAATTACTAAACTGTAATTAATCCTCTAACAGGCACCTGAGGCACAGGTCTTGTAAACGCTTAAGCACGTGTTAATCCATGGACACAGCCCCACCTAACAGGATGCCTAGTTACACACAACGGGGAGTTTCAGCTGAAGAACACACTGGAGCAAACCTACAGTTCTTATTTCCTCCCCAGAGGTGCCAGTTTCCTATTTTGGAGCTTCACACAGGGTCTACCACCCTCATTTTTTCCCATGGAGAAGAATAATGAGTAACAAAATGCCCCAGGAACTTTACATCCATGTCATCCACTACACGACGTATTTAAAATGACATCTTTATTCCCAGGCTCCCGACTGCCACGAATACAAGTCTGCAGGCTCCGCCACCTTCTGCACAAGAGAAAAAGCAGATGCTGACGCTCTGCCTGGATCAGCCCCGCAGCCAAAGGCTTCCAGCCATCTCCTTCAGACACAGCGACCACGAGCAGAGGTCTCTGAGAAGTGGTGACACCAAACCCATGCCCTCTCCTCTCCTGCACTTCACGTGCTGCCCTTAAGCCCTAGCTACACCACAAGCGCAAACGGTTCCCACATCACAAACCCACACAGCGCGCCAGCCCTGCCACGTGTCACCAGAACACCTGTAAGAGTCGTCCCCCTTGGGACAGCACAAAACTCCCCTGGTGGACACCACCAGGGAGGTTTAAATAAGAAATACAGTTGCAGCAGCTATTTTTACTCTTGGTGTGAAACCAGGGGGGGGTCAGAAGTACCAAGGCTTCTGCACCACATGCAGCAGGAGCGTTGGGCTTGGTGCACCTACCACTGACGTGGCGGTCTGACTAACACAGGTGTTTGTCATGCACACAACTCCGGCAGGCACAGCACTTGGTGCATCATGTGAACAACTGCAATCTACTTCTCAACATCTTTTTCTAGTGGCTGCAAGAGCTCCACTTCCTTCCTGGAAATCCTTCACATTTTTCTCCCATGTGATTGATTTTACAAGTGCAGTTTTAGGGAGCATGCCAGACCTCTGTCCCTTAAATGCTTTTCCTGCAAGAAGGTGGAAAGAAACAAAAATTAATTTTTGCACTTAACACGCACCTGTTGAAGGATAAAGCATGCTTGTTTTTCCTTTCTGATTAGTGATGGTGTTGAGCTGGTGTTAGATGCCAGATGACAAGCAAATCACCATCTCTGCCCATCAAAGGAAATACATATTCTCAAACAATTTTCTTTTTAAAATGAACTTACTACATCAACTGTGTATGAAGCATCTTAGCACCAAGTGCATCTTAATTTCATTTACAATGGTTGTCCTCTGATCTTCCTGACGATCTGGTGTGCAGAATCTCTGACAAACCGTTCAATCAGCTTGGGAGGTGCCTGGGAAATGAGATTGCTGCCTGAAAGACAGGCTTCATCTGTTCCCAAGAGGGAGGCAGCATTCACCCCTGCCTTCCTCCGCCACAGAGGCCTACCAGCTGCGAAACCTCTCTTCCAGGTTACAGCTGCGTCAGGATCAACAACCTGCAGGTGCGAGGAGCAGGTAGGCTGCCCAGCTACACACAGAGCAGGTGCAGGTGTGCATGTGCTCAGAGAGCTACCCCAGAGCATTGAATACTGACATTTTGAACATCCATTTGGCACTCAAGCAGTTCAGATAAAGCAGATGGACAACCAAGCCTTAATAACAAAGTGCAAGGAAAGGGCTATGTAACATAGCACTTAATTCTGAAGCATGGGGGGGGGGGGGGGGGGGGGAACTATTTCTTTCTATGCATCTATTAATCTGCCGTTTACGAACAATATAAATCAGTATATGGAAGTTGTTTTAACCTCCTGCTTGCAGACAGTTAGAGACTACAAATACAATCTGATTTTTTTGCCTTTTAGTCCTCTTAGAAAAAGGCCAAGGGAGGCAAGCAGGGAGAGGAACTGGGTGCTCCTTCCAACGCACATTTCTCTGCTGAACTCCTCCTTCCTTCAGCCAGAAACCCATTTCTGCTTCAAGGCTGTGAATCAAGTAAAGCCCTTTGACTCAGGTGACAAAATCTTTCCAGAGTCAGAGTGGAGGAAGAAGCCTTTCCTTACTCATCCACAGACGAAAGCAAAAGGCAAAACAACAAAAGCAATGCACAGTCCACGTGCAGGAGCCATTTCCTAAGGAAACAAGGGAATTATAGACATGGAAAGAGCGGCTATTGCCGGACAAATCCATCACGCATGTATATCACACTGCAAAAGACAGCAAGAAAAACAGCTATGGAGCTGCTCCTCCCTTTTCTGTGCACTCTTCTCTGGGACACTGGAAAATGCTGCACGGGGCTGCTGATAAGGCAGCGGATGTTTCTACAGATAAGTTTCCCCAGCCTGAGCAGGCGTGGTCAGAAGGAGATTCCTGTCACTGACAGGCCATTCTTCTAGAACTTGGAAGGCTGAGGATTTTTTTTAAAAAATACTTAAAATTCATATGTGGAACATGGTCAAAATCTCGAGCTTTACCATGAGAAAACAAGTACATTGAGGAGGAAATCAATAAAAAGACCCTTTCCCTTTTGAGAGGAGTTCAAATGCTGACAAGGCTCACAAGGGAAGGAGCACCACAGCAGATACAACCCTGTCCTGTGACTCTATTCAACACCAACCCAGAGTAACCTTTAGGGTAAACCCAGGCCTAAAATTAGCACTAAGCCCTGGAGATCAGGGCCAGAGGATCTAGGCAAGCATACAAGAAGGATCCTAACCAAACCCTACTTCCAACAAGCGTGGCTGAATCTAGTTTTCATGTGCAATCGCCACCTCTCAACAAACATTGGCAAGCTTGCAGCTCCAGCAGCACAAAAGCTCTCTCTAACATAAACCACACTTCGAGATTGCTGGGATTCCAGTGGTAGTTTTAATGGTATGTGCAGTATTTTTCTCCCCACGATGCTGCCAGAGGGTCCCTCGATGAATCTGCTACATCTGAATTGCACTTTCAAGAGGTGGTCAAAGGCACGGATGAGTTAACAAATGTGCATGACTCACCCACCCAGCTAAGTACATTTGCAACTTCTGATGGAGACACGCTTCCAGTACACAAGAAAAAAGCCCCAATAGTAAAGCACAGCTCTAACGTGCATTTAGTCAAAACGTACTCACATCTCCACTGCAAGATGTTTCCCGCATCTCTTCCCAGAGGCTTGAAACAAACAGGGACGTTAGGAAAGCCAAGTGTTAAAGCCCCTGGAGGACCTTTATCATCGTTTTGCTGTGTCAGTAATGCTCAGAGTTGCACTTAGTATGAGCAGTGTTAAGGATTTTAAATGAAGCCTAATCAAAGATCCATTAACAGGCAATACATTAATGCAACATATAACTACCAGCCGCTCAGTGCCCTTTATCAGGGCCACGTGTCCTGAAGAGGCTGTGAGCATCGTCAGGGCAGGATAATTCTCCAGGGTTTAGTGGGATAGGTCAAAAGAGCAAAGAACGAGTAATTATATCAACTAAAGAACAGATACAGCCAACTTCAGCATATCTACTCAACACATTCCACACATGTAAAACCACACCTTTCGCATGGTGGTTTGGGTGCAAAATTTCTTTTTTTTTTTTTTTTTTTTTAAAAAAAGGCAGACTGGTCAACTTAAAAGAGGATTCCTCATTTTATCACCTCTGTGATCAAGCCAACTTCAATACATCATCAAAACCCTGACATGCCCGCAGCTACACTAGGAGAACACAATATCAAAATCCTAGAAGGATCTACTGATTTTAGCACCTTAACATTTCTAGTGGGTAAACATTACCATTCTGCAAGTGTAGAACTGAGGCACAGGCTTTAAAAACATTTAATACCTACAGCTTTTTTGCAGTTAATGGAAACCAGAGAGAGTGGACACATGCAGCAGCCCAGTTCAGAGCAACTCGTGCAAGGCTACAGAAGTCCAAAACAGTCCCACAGAAAGAAGATGCCACAAGGCTTCTCTTCCTGCTGATCAGGGAGTACACCAAATCACAAAAACCATCATAGTTCATTGTTTTTTTCCCCTAAACTTCCTTCAAAGACATGAACCTTCCACTCAAATGCTCCAGTTGCTTTTTCAGATTATTCAGGAAATATTCCGCAGTGGGAATGAATGGACCACAAAGTAATACCACAAGACGTTGTATGCCGGCTTCCTGTAATATAAATAGCCTAATGATATTGTGTTCCCATTAAAGTCAACTATGATCAGGTATTATTTGCTTCATATTTTCAATAATGGAATGGAATAAGATAGATATATCTCCATTGTTTGGTAGAAGAAAAATAAGCAGAACTTCTAACGAAACATCTTGCAATAGCAACACCACCACAAACTAGGAATGGGCAACAAGAGGGTCACAAAGCTGCTAGTAGCAGTCAAAACAACAAATCTTCAAAGCCAAACTTGGTGTGGCTCTCCCAAAAGACCATGTTCTCAAGCAGCATTCAAGGACTTAAGTCTTTGAAACAGAGCAATCCCGATTCTGAATGCCCCCTTCCAAGCTCTGGATTTATCCTATAAAGCTGCTTGGCAGAGCTCTCTTTTTTTGTCTGGAATGAACATGTGGGATTTTTTATTGTTATATCATAGGGGGAGGGATAAAAAAATATTTCCTCTAGAAATGTTCTGAGTCTATTTAAAATGCATTTATCAGGATGTATATAAATTTAGACCTTACATCACCCAACTGCATTTGTCCTCGAAATTAAAGCAGATCAAAAGCAACGCAAATCTTCCTGGATTAAAAATTATGCAGTTGCATGATGCTACAAACTGGCTTCAATCCAGTAAGATTTTGGATGAAAAGTGAAAGGGAAACTTTCATGGAAACATACTGTTAATGGGATCTTAAATTTAATCCATCAAACATTGCTTACAGTAAGTACAATTCAGATCTGCAGTAAACATTTAATAACACAGAGGTAGAAAGCATCATGTAATTGTTCTCTGTGCTGACACCTAGTATTTCTTAGACTAAGTAAGGTAAACAATAACATAAAATCAAGCTGATGTGGAAACACTGCTATTTCATTTACAATGGCATATCCAAGGGCCTTTCAGCCTTTAGAGCTCAGCATGCGTCTCTCGCATAGTAGCTACAAATCTCCAGACTCTACAAACACTTGAACACATGAATAATTTCAATCAAGCAGTAAAATCCCATCTTCAAGTCACTGGGATTTACTTCATGAGTATGCATTTGCATTATTATTACTACCCTATCTGCTTCATAATATGTCCTCAGCGCAAGGTTATGACAAGATTAATGAAATCCAGGCAACTATCCATAGCACCATCTTTCAATTTCAGTACCTCAGCATGAAATAAGGAGATTGAAAAGACTTATCTATATTTAGATATATAGATATAAATATAGCTAGCACTGCTCCCGAGGAGACTCGGAGCCCATTTAATTGGGACTGTTTTGACTAAACAGATCCACTAGCATACTGTTTTTTTAAAGTTCACTCATAAAATTTAAATCAACGTAGTAACACAGAACGGTTTTCACAGCTGAAATATAGTTTAATTTTGCATAACAAATAGTCCTCCATTCCACTAAGCTTATTTGCCAATAAATTCATGATCTACATGCCAGAAAGCAGAGAAAATGGAAACAAGTAAAGAGAAGAAAACAGCCACGTGACGAGTTCAGGGAATGCTGCATCCTGCCCAATGGAACAGAACAGTTCAGTTGGAAGGGACCTTCAAAGATCATCGAGTCCAACCGCCTGACCACTTCAGGGCTAACCAAGAGTTAAAGCATGTTGTTGAGGACATTGTCCAAATGCCTCTTGAACACAGACAGGCTTGGGACACCAACCACCTGGCTAGGCAGCCTGTTCCAGCGTTTGACCAGCCTCACAGTAAAGAAATTTTTTCTCATGTCTAGTCTGAACCTCCCCTGGCACAGCTTTGTGCCATTCCTTCACGTCCTGATCTCAGTGACCAGGGAGCAGAGACCAGCACCCACCTCTGCTTCATCTCCTCAGGGAAGCCACGGAGAGCCATGAGGTTTCCTCTTGGCCTCCTCTTCTCCAGACTGGAGAACTCAAGTGTCCACAGGACATGCCTTCCAGCCCATTTACCAGCTTTGTTGTCTTCCTCCGGATACTTTCAAGTACCTTGACATCCTTTTTATACTGTGAAGCCCAGAACTGCATACAATATTCAAGGTGAGGCCAAGCCAGTGAACTGTCACACCACCAGCTTCCTAACTATTACCTATTCGCTGCTCTGCTTGGTGTGTACAGTGGCGTTACTCCAATAACTTCAAAATGTTCCAGGTACCCATCCCATGCTTCCCATCTCATGAAAATACACATATAAAGAAAGGAAAAAAAAAAAAAAGAAAAAAACCAAGACCTTGACATTTTTAGATAGAGAATAGATATATATAAAAGTGTACTTTTAGAGTATGTGCAATCTTGGCATGCTTTGATACAGCATTCAAAATATTATGTTATCAAAATTATTTAGGATCTAAAGTAGCATTTTATGCCAGTTCTCCTTTAACAACATATTCACCTTACACTTCCACAGGTTTTATCTTTTGTTTTGCAGTTAACAAAAGAAAACTTAGATGCTCAAGTATGCCAGTTAGTTCTGAGTTGGTATTAGATCAACAACACCAAGCCTTCCAGAATAATGACCAAGTGGCTCAAGAACTTACTATTGGATTTTTAAATGTCAAAAAAAAAAAAAAAAATACTTTTTCCCCTCCAAGTAGGAAATCTTTCCTTCAACATCTGAAGAAAAAAAAAAGGCAAAACCGACAAGCTTAAACAAAAAAAAGCACTCACACACAAAAGTGAGGAGATCCTGGCAGGTACTTGTATGCCAAAGATCTTTCAAACAAACTTTCACTGTCCATAATCACAAGAACACAAATCTAAAACAGTTACTTGTAAAAACAGAACTTGTCTAAGTTTAGTTTCAGAACCTAAAAATAGGGTTTGGCCGTGGGGGAGGTTGGGTGCTCCACTCACTGTCAGCATCCCTCTACCTTTCTCTTTCTGTTCCAGCTGTTATCTCAGTTTACAGCTTTGAAAATTACCAACAGTTCCTTGTAGCCAAATAACCAATCCAGATGACACAATTCAGGAGGGAACGTGCATAAAAATATTGTTCTATTGCTCACAAAACCCAACGTGCAGAGAAGGAAAATGCAAGGATGAATTCTCTACCTCCAGTTCCGTCTCTCTCCGATTGATATCATCTGTAGATTGATTCAATTTTTCAAGCTCGCCCTGGAAAGAAAGAAAGAAAATGTTAAACGTGTATTAAGAAACCTGGGGGGAAAAAAATGTTTCTGAGAATGGTCATTCAGCATCCCAACAGAAAGTTCACAAGGGCTGTGGCTTACATGCTTAATGAAAACAGGAAAACTTGAGACACTTAGAATAACTTTGCCGCTGGTCTTTTACTCTGCAGCTTACAAGAAAAATAATCAGAGAAGTTCTACAGTTTTATTTTAAGGTAGTACGTTTCCTGTTCTGGGCTATTCCTCACTAGAAAAAAATAAACATAAGGTACAATAACGTCTGTCCTGTCGATCAACATAGTGAGCATCTGCTAGTTTCCAGTGAGATACAACTCTCCCCCCCCCCCCCCCCAAAAAAATAAAAATAAAAATAGCATAACCTTAGTACTATCACAGTAGCTCCAGCAAAAGCACAGCATTCATGAGAAGAAACACATGAAAAGCATTTTACTCTGGATTTTGGCAAACCTTTCTATAATAAAACCAGTCAATGGGACGTATGATTGTGTTTACTTAGTCTGCCTTCGTGCCAACATTTTGATCTCTAACAGCAAAACCAAAGGTGTTAAATCCTTTGAATAAATATTTACTAGAGGTGGCGTTGGCATGAATGAAGTTACCGTAAAAACAAAGCTCGCAGTTAATGACTTTCTTACCACAGAAAGCAACCCTGGGGAGCGGATTCCAATAGCCTGAATTATTTCAGCAACACGTTGCTCCGTGCGAGATCCTACCCGCTTCGGCAGGGGTGTCTCACTAAAGAATTACCCGCTTTTCAACCAGGGAAGCGCTGAACCACGCAAACCCAACACCATAAAACCTGACGGGCGCCCGAGCTAGCGATCCCCCGCTCGGTCACAGCGACGTCCCCGGCTACGACCAGAGGGGGATTAACCCAACAGCGCAGCTTGCCTGTCCTCGGAGGTCGGATCTCGCCCCCAGCTCCCAGGATTTGGAAGGCACATTTGGAAGACACATCCCTGCACACCCACGTTTGCTGAGCCAGAAACGACCTGAGCTGCCTCCCGCTGCCAGGCGAGGAAAGCTCCCGTACTCGGAGGCAGGCACGGCACCCTATTTATTTTTTTATTTTTTTTTTAGCCAAACGCCAAAACCGGCGACCGGAGGGGTGCAGACGTAGGGCAGGTGGACACGGGCTGCCAGCGGAGGAACCTGGGGCCAAATTTAGGCCGGCAGAAGCTGAGGCGGCTCGGCCGCGGGCCTGGCTCCTCCGCCGAGCAGCCTCTGGTGAATCCTGCAAGCAGCGCTGGGGCAGAAAGGCTGACGGTGGAGGGAAGGAAAACGGGGTGGCTGTCTGTCCGTCTGTCTGTCCGTCCGTTCGTCCGTCAGCAACGGGTGCTTGCTTCGGGGATTGGGATTTGGGGTTCGGCCGTTCTGGAAGCGGGGCTGAGCAAAAAGGCGTTCGGGAAGGCACGCGCGGAGGGGAACCGCCGTCTGCCATTAAAGCCGCCTCTTAAAAAATAACAGAGAGGCCCGCAGCGTGCTCGCTCGCCTCCCCGCGCGGAGAGGGGACGAGCCCCCCTCCCTCACCTGGATGCGGGGGTCCACCTCTTCTTCCTCCTCCTCCTCCTCCTCCTCTTCCTCCTCCTCGGGCCGCGGGCCCTCCTCGGCGGCGCCGCGACCGCGCCTGGACCCCGGCTCCATGGCGGCGGCAACCGGCGGCGACAGCGACACCGACAGCGACGACACGGACAGCGACACGGCCACCGCCGCCGGGGCCACCTCGGCCCGGCCCCGCCTCCGGGAAACCCCTCCCCGGCCGCAGCCCCCGGCTCTTTGTGCGCTCGCCCCGCGAGGAGGAACTGCGGGCTGGCTTCCTTCCTTCTTCCCTTCCCTCCTCCCTCCCTCCCTCCTTCCTTCCCCCTCCTTCCTTCCTTCCTTCCCCCTCCTCTCCTCTTCTCCTCCTTTATTATTTTTTCCCCCTCTCCCCGCCCGGCACCCCCCAAACCCTCACAAGCCAAAGTGTTGGAACCGCAGGTGTGAGGGAACACCGCCTGCGCCTTGCAGATCCTTTCTCTTCTTAATTATTATTTTACTTTCAAAATAAGGGGCTTTCGGCAACCTTGAAAATAGGAATGAAAGCCAGGTTTGCCATTGTGTGGCAGCTGAGCAAGCAGCTGTTGCACTGACGCTGGATGCGGCAGAAAAAGGCATCCCGAAGCCATGTCCTTGTCGTGTGGGTGTAAAGGAACTTGGTTCCTTTTTAGCTCCAGCCTTCCTCGCTTTCTTCACCTCACTTTCCTCAGGCACAGCCGAAAACCCTTCTGTGGGCAGCAGCAAAGAAATACAAATTTTAAACAATGGTTTTTCTCTTCCCCTCTCACAGCAACCCCAAAGAAAGATTCACACCGTGTTCCTTCCTCATTCCAAAGGAAAACCACCTTATTTCTTCTTTTCCCTCCCAGCAGAGGGCATGGGCCATGCTACCCATATGGGAAAAATCAGGCAAGAAGCGGCAACTGGCTCAGCTGAGGCCCTTCCTCAAATCACACCAGCTGTGCTGAACCACTTCCTCACTGCCTTTGGGTGGGCAGCAGGTCATTTCCAACAGGTGAGGAACACATCTCCGCCTTAAAAGTGTCACTTTTTAATGTAACCCCATTTTTGTTAGAAGATTCTGCAAAGAATACCAAAAAATTAAAAATAAGCGGATATTTCTTATACTTGGAGAAAAAGCTTCCTCTGAGAGACTGAAGATCAAAAAAAGATTTCAGCAAAACGTAAGAAGATAAAAATTCACATTCCTAGCGTGAAAAAGGGGGGAAACAGAAGTATTCAAGCTCTTCCAAACAATATAAAGCAACTGGGAAGAAAAAAAAAATAAAAAGAAAAAGAAAAAAGGAAAAAGAGTGGCACAAACATTTGAAAATAGTATAAACATGGAAAGTGACACCAACAAACTAAAAAAAATCAAGGAACAGAGGAGGTGTTGCAAAAATGCAGATGGGTTGTTTGCAACATCTTCATTTCTCACAGCAAAAGAAATCATGTAAAGAAAAGGAAAACATCACCAACCCCAAGTGGTTTATTCTTACTCATTTCCAGCAAGGGAATTAACCTTGTGCAAACAGCCCAGAGCTTCCAGGGCCTTGGGGTGTCTCATCCCCACTGTGCTGTGGCTCACGCCAAGATGGTGATGGTCCGACATCCTAAAAGGGGCAGAGAAAACACAAAGCAGCACATGGACGAGTTAATGCTGGCAATCCCACCGTCACCGCTTACGTTTCTAGAAAACATGGCTGTGCAGAACAGCTACGGTAGCTTCACCACTTTTCTCCAAAACCCACACGGTCTGACCCACAGCAGTGACACACAAAGCACTTCCTGCTGCTTGGGGTACCCAAATGCTCCCATACAGACCGTGCTCTCCCCACAGGTTTTGTAACGTTTGAGCGAGGACCCTGTTGTTCCATTGCCACCATAACAGTCCCAGTGATTGTCACAGCTCAAATAAAACTAAGCCAAATTCATCAATCTGCCACCATCGTGTCAGAGCAAGCTGTTTCTTTCCACGTTCGTACTTGGAACGAGCGTGGTGGGAGAGCTGCCTGCGCAGCTCAGCCCTGTGCGAGAGACGGTATGAATACACAGCCCCCTTTCCCCACGGCTCCGAAAGCTCACACGCAGGCCCCAGGCTGCTGAGATCATTTTATATCAAACCAACACATCAGGAAGGTTTATTTTTAAGGAACTGCTGAAGAACACACAGATTGTGAGTTTGCCATCACGAAGGTGTAAACAGAAAAGCAGCCTTGAGGGAGAGGTTTGAAGGAAACAAGAAAGAGAGACCACTCGGTACACGTGAATATCAATAAAAGACTCAAGAATATTATTTGCATGGTCAGTTTTCTCTCTTCCCCATGAAAGAGCTCTGGCTGAAACCGCTGTCACATGCAAAGGGCAGCATAGCCCCAGGAGCTGTGAGCAGCCACCCCGCACAGCATGCAGGTGGGCTCCATGCTCTGCTTAAGCCAACGCAGCACAAGAAGTAAACGGCAGATGGTGGTGTTAGGGTATTACTTTCACCAAGTCATGAGTAATCTCATCCCAGCAAATGTCCTACGCAATGTGTTAAAAGTCAGAAGCCTCCCCCCAAAAAAAGAAAGCCAGTCATACTGACCTTTTCACTTCCACCCCAGGTCCAATATGCACAAAGGCAGCTGAGTCAAGCCTGCACAAGGATGGACCGAGACAATCTGTGTGCTTTCTCTTGCATCAATATTTCAAAACCTCGGTCCGAAGCAATGTTTGCATATCAACCGCTGTGCCGTTGAGGCAGGGAGAAACAGCACTCTCTTTCACTAAGGAGATTCCAGGGTGGTCACAGAGGAGAATTAGCGCCGACTCACTGGGTCGGGCTGCAGCTCGACAAAAGTTAGGCCGGAGATGGTACAGCTCATCTAAAAAGCACGGGGAGATGTACCGATGCAGGGAGAGTCGTGATCGAAGCCACTTCAATGACCTTTTTAATCACACCAGGCAATGCGTGGCTGCATTGCACGACACGAGAGCAGCCATTTGGGCTGCAGTCCTTGTCATCAGTGCCAGATCCCAGAGCACAGAAACCTCTGGGCAGGGTGATGCTCAGGCCAAACAGCAATCATACTTTCAGGGGAAGCTGCTAGATGACCCCGTTTTCTGGTCCCACAGAAATCTTCTGTGTACAGGCAGCACTTGGCAGGAAAAAGAGGGAAGCTTCTATAAGGGAGGAGTACAGAGAGGAATTTTCTCCCTTGTTCTGGAGGATGTTTTGTAAATTAGGTATTACATCTTCTGAATAGACATTGGGGAAATACAAGTTACATTTTAAATAAAATCAGCCGGGAAGCAGTATGTATCAGTGAAGGACTGCCTAGGGAAACATACTAATGACTGTTAATAATTTAGGGGGGGGAAATCAAAGCGAATGGTTAGCATAATTTAATGTATACTTGATGATGGTGGATTTTGAATGATTTTTAAGGAAGGGGTTTTTTGTTGTTTTTTTTCAAGTCTAGTCTTACATTCAAATTTCTGCTCATACATGCCCTCAAAGCTTGCTTCTGCCCAAGCACTAGAGGCAAGAACATAAAATACAAATCAATGCTACATCTCCTTCCTCAGAAACAAGACCTACTATCTCCTCTTTTTGAACGTTGATGGCATTTAAGTACAGTTTGGGATTAATTAACACACATTCGCTTACTGAAGACACATTTGCAGTTCATGGGAAACTTTGTGGAGAAAACTGATTGAGACTGCCTTGCTTCCATAATCCCACCTCTCTTTCCTTGAAGGGACTGGAAAAAAAGTTTTGCCCTGAAAAATTCTGCTTTTGTTGATTATGGGGCTAGAGGCTAATTTCCAACTCGCCTCAAATATTGAAGCACTATTGCAATTTGTTTTAAATAATTTACCATCAAATAAACATGGTAGTATAAACAGTCCAATTCTAAGCAAAAAAAAAGTGTATAAAACATGGCTCCCAAAACACGTTTATGGGCATAAAGTCACCTAAGTAATTGCTATAACTGAAGTAATCCTGAAAACCAGTTTACCATACTAACTTTGGCAATATTACACCAGAAATTAGTTTAGCCTGGGGAAATTCTCAGTTAAAACCAAAGTCACCATCTCTCTCTTCCAAACTGCTGCAAAGATATTGCTCTATCAACATTTAAACCCCATATGCTTAGCTGCTTTTCAGAAGTATATTGCACATGTTCGAAACACTTTTAAACACTAAGCAGGATCTCGCCCACAATCCCAGTACATTCAAAGATCTGGTTCTCCAAGTCTTAATCTCACTGATAGGAGGCTAAACTTTTTTTTTTTTTTTTTTTAACATACAGACTGCATTTACAGAACATTTTAAGTTCCCTGGATACACACGCAGGGGGTTAAACACTTCAGAAGTGGTCAGAATCAAAACTTCTGGCTTATTTCTCAGTCAAATTTTCACACTTCCTTACTCACAATGGTTGCAGCATGATTGCACTCTGTATTTTAGGACATGTTAAGAATCAGTTATTCTTTTTTACACCTTTTGTTAAGATGCAATCACCTTTTGAACTTGGATACAAATGAAGCACACAAAGATGCATTAATGGGGCCTGAGCATCTATGGTACAAACATAGATTTCCCCACACACAAGGAACGTATTTAAAGAAAATGCTACATCCCAAAATACCCTTTAGTTTCACTTCTTTTTTAACAAGAACCATTTAAGGATGATTAAAAAAATACCCTCTGGGCTTCACAAGGCTACAACAAAAGTAGGTTCATTTAAAGAGATACAATCTATTTTCTAGCCACACTGATCTTACTATATTTCAGGAAAAAAAAATATAAGAATTATTAGCAAAATTAGTAGTTTGGCTGATTTCTACTGGATATACATTTGTTCCCCATGAGCTACTTTTCTTATTATTCTGAAACCTGATCTTCTTGAAGATGCTTTATACAGATAGTGTGAGTGCAATATATATATTTTACATAAAATTTGCAAAAATGATACTATATATAGTACATGACTAACAGCTTTATGGGCCCCTCTGCTTGTTGCTGTTTCACTGGGAGAGAACCACCACCACCACAGGACTTTCTCCTCCTCCAGGCTGTCCAGGCCAGGGTGGGCAGCATGGAATTTCCCACTAGAAGTCATAGGTACAAAGACACTGTCTACAGAGGAGCAGAGCAGGCCCACTGCCCACCTGCCCAAAATACAAAGTCTGCTGCTTTTGCAGATTTAGGAAATACCACAGTAACATGAGAGAGTCTTCCTTGTATCTGCTGCTGAGCGGTAAGGAAGATCGCCTTTACAGTGCCTGATACTTGAACAGGGAAAACCCTATACTGCATCCTTTTAAGTTGAACATATTCATGGAGGCTCGCCATCCTGACATCTGCTTTCCTCGATAAGTAGTCTCCCATCAGTTTCGATGGGAGCAGGATGAGGTGCAAAGGTGCTGGTCTGTACTCAGAATAAAGCCTTAGACAAGAAGTGTTGCCTTATGAGAGCCAAAATGAGATGCAAGATCCACTCTCCTCTACCCAGCCTGATAATTCAGTAATGCTTCTGCAGTGATCCAGATACATCATTGCTATTCAGTACAAAAACACCCACCTTCATCTTTTATTCTTTATTCTTACGCAAACCACTTTTAAAACATTTATTTAAAGAACAACCTATACTGTCCAAATAACATAAGCCATGTGCAAGAACGTATCTCATTTTCCAGTCCTTTGTTTGTTTAATGTTCAGACAGATTACATATTTGTGCCTATTTAACTATATTAGCAGGTATCTCACTGGTAGATTTAAAGGGTAAAATCCCCTCACTGGTCCCTTGCCACGAGGCCACACTGCTCACAACACTGAGTGCAACACTGACAGATGAATACAGAAATCCCTGCAACACAGCACTACAAAAATGTGATGGTAAACACGAAACCCCAGCTAGCGAAGCTCAGATGGGCCCAGTTCAGAGTATTACCTTGACTGATATAGTCCAGTGGGAGTCACAGTTGCTCAAAGCTGGCAGATTTGTCAGCCCTTCCCTCACACGGGATCCCCACTTGTACATTCGGCACAGAGTTTCCCAGCTCAGGAGGAAGGGGCTCTCACACCTCCCCGCTGCATGCAATGCTCCTCCTGAGAAGTGCTTTGGGGCACTGCCCCATGGTTCTCCCTGTGACCAAGGAGGCACCTCCTGTGGAGCGAGGATGCCTCGTGTGTGCAGGATGGAAGCACAGCTCTGCACAAGAGCGACCTCATGGCTGCTAAAAGCTCCCTGACCACAGACTTTGCTTCTCAGTAATCTTGCCACCAGACGGGAAATTCACTGATCTCCCATTTTAAGCTCATGAGCATATAGCGTTAACAACGTGAGCCTCCAGAGCACTTTTCATCAGAGGACCTCAAAGCACTCCAGCACCAGCTATTCGGGGAAGCTTTCCCTTTGTTTTCCTGCACAAATCCCACATCATAGAGGTACTAATTGATTAAATAGAGGGAAGCAGCAGAGATATTTCAAGTACAAGATGGCCCAGAGAACCACAGAAACAGGCTGAAAATAAATTTTCAAACAGGAGGCTGAGTAGCCCAGATAGCTATAGAAAGGCAGGGGGATTTGGGATCTCATTATCATCATGGCCAATTAATGTGCAAAGAGAAAAGGCAGAAACCAGTGTGTATCTAGAGAAATAAAAGACAGGGGCTGGCAACCACTCAGGGAACTCCTGCCTCGGAGCTGTGGAGAAAAAACAGCAGCCAAGGGGGAAGCCCAGAGATGGGGACAGGCCCTTCCACAGCCAAGCCCAATTAGCAAGGTATTCACCAAGGTCTTTGCACAGTCTCTGTGCTTCCTAACCGTGTCTGGCTGAGCTGTAAGTCATGATAGGAGAAATGGGAAGTATTTCTCTACCCTCCTCTTTAGTATCCTTCTGAGGCTCGTTATAGCCTAATTTACCTTGTGCCAGAAAATATGAGTTTATGCAGCATCTAGACACAGAAACACGTGTCAGTGTAACTAATCTGAGTTTCATGCCTGCATGATGGGTCCACGCTTTGAGTGTCTCCTAAGTAAGGAAACACAAAGGCCATTCAAATACTCAGATGTAAAAATCCGTATCAGCTCCATAGAGGTGAGATGCTTCCTGTGTACCAAGAACCTTTGCCCCCTCTCCCACCATTAATAGCAAGGTTTTCTGCCCCCCCCCCCCCCCCCCCCCACCTGGCAGAATCGCAGTCTTCAGTGCTTCCCGTTACATAAAAACCAGGCGACTGAGCACATTGTGTGTGGGAGTGAAGCAGGGTCTGCTTTAGCACTCAACTTCGTACTTCAGGAGGAGAAGCAGTGCCTGTCTGTGCTCCCTCTCCTGCCCGCCCCGCATGCCACAGGCTCCGGGCACCGCTGCAGAGCGGCCTAGGTGCCCTCCCGCTGGGGTCACCGACAGCAGCCCGGCCCCGGCAGCTCAGAGCTAGCTCCAGGGCTGTGAGACCCGCCCGGGTACAAAGTCGGTAACACAGGGAAGGTTCTGAAGCCTCACTGACAAAGCTGTGCTGCCAGCAGCATCCGAACAATGGCCTCACATCTCCTAAAGCTGAATGAACACTTTGGGATTGTGATGTAGATATAGGATCTCTCCCTGTCATCTCTGCTCCTTCCTCAGCTCTGCCATCTCTACTTCTACCTCACCGCTCAGGCTCAGTCTCGTCTTTTCCACAGTCTTATCACCTTCCCCTTCTTTCTTCCACCTCAAGTATCATTAACTCCTTTCTTTCATTTGCCCTTGTCCTTCCTTTCTCTTTTTCCCTTCTCCTGACCTGCCAGCTTTACATCCTGGAAATCCTTCTCTTAGAGGCAGCATTTGCTGTTCACTCTCCCTGGCTGAGATTTTTCCTCTCATATCCCTCTTTCACCCCATCTCCCACCCACTTCATCACACCCCAACTTTCCACCACCACAACACAGTCTCAGCGGCGCTCTCTGAGCCTTGCAACCCAGACCACATGCCAACCTGTGGGCTGCCCTTCGTCCGTCCCGCTCCTCCTCAGCCCTTCGCCACAGGTCCCACAGCCACCCAACACTTTGCTGCTGCTGCCTCCATAAACCAGAGGCTGGGGGTCGGTCTGAGCCACCCAGCAAGGAACGGAGGCAGCAGCACCAAGACATGGTGTAGGCTCTGCAAAAATGAAAGCAAAGTTGCCCACTGCTCTGGGGACTTCTGAGGATGAGGGAATATCCCTACCGCCTCTGCAACTTGACATTAGGTTTGGAAAGTACAGCACAGATATGGAAAAAGGGGTCTGCAGAGTTTTGTGACAGTGAGCGGTTCAGATCTCCGTCAGCTGAGGAGTGCTATAGGCACAATGTCAGATCTTTAAAGTTACCAGATCACAGGCACCTGATTCTGGTCTCAGTATAAACTGAACTATTTTTTTGAACATATTTTTTTCTTTTACTAGTTCTAGACCTAGGGTTAAGAATATTAACTCAACACCACTAAAGGTCTCTTTCCAAGGCCAGGCTAGCTCTGGTCTCTCCCAGATGGCAAAAACAAGCGCTATAACAGAGGATGCTAACAGAAGTGGCTTTGGGTAAGAGACCAAGAGAAAACCTCTTCTAGTATTATTGTTATATCTACTTTCCAAACAAACCTGTGAAAATACGAGGAGGCTAAATGACTGCAAAAAGGCCACACATAAGAATCTCATGGCAAAATTAAAAATCAGACTTCTAGTCACTTACTTTAATTCTAGCTTCACCTCTCCTCTAAACTTTCCTTTTTAGCATGCTTCACCCTTGCTCCATTTCCCTAGGTCTGCAAAAGATCTTCTCTTGTTTTGAACTAGAATTGCATTTTTAGCACCCATGCCTAACTGCATAGTTCTTGAAAAACTTACTAAAATTTCCATAGCAGAAGTTACACAGTAAAACAAATTCCCCAAAAAGTAAGCCTTGGTATGGCGATAAATTAATTCAAAAACAGGTTTGCTTGTTTACATATGAACTATAGCATCACTCTTACTGTTAGCCATGGTTCAGCACAAGTGTTTGTGCGAACGATGTAGCTACAGCATTTTGACTCTCACTTTGGGGATGTGTCTCCTTGCCTGTTGCAGATACTGGAGAATTCTCGCAGTACAGTCTGGAGTACACTTATCCTCATCAGATCAGTCTCTTTTATCACAAAAAAACCCACACTTAACCCTAGGACAAAATAAAGTATGATGTTGCAACTTCATCTCTACCAAAATCTCTCTGATATGAGGGCAGTTTTATAAACCTGCTTGATAAGAGTTTGTAGGGTCAAAAGAGAAGCATTTCACCTTGGGTGTCCCTGCAGCCCACCCATTGGTCAGAAAACTCATTTTCCCTCTCGTTTTTTTGTTTTTTGTTTTGTTTTTGTTTTTTTTCTTGAGACACCTTCTAGACTTCTAGAGGTGGAGATACACAGGGTTGCTACGTGCCAGGCAACAATTGCTTCAAACAGCTGGATTCTAAAACTGCTCCCTTCCCTGTCCCAAAAGGCCATTCATTGTTTTGTTTCCCTTGCTCCATTGGCACAAGGAGGAAAGGTGGCATTTCCCTCATTCTCAGCCACTGACTGCGTCAGAACAGCACTTTTCCAGCTCATATGTGCAGACAGGCCATGTCCTGGCTGTAATAGGCGGTGTATATCTCAGGAGCAAGCTCCACAACAGCAGGAAGAGATAAGGGAGCATGCTTCAGCCCTCCGGAAAATCCTGCCCAAGAGGACCGTGAGGAGCCAGACAGAATGTCCTTCATTAACGTGCAGATGAACACAGATCATATTCGTGAGGACCATGTTTCTCTGATCTAAAATGTGACCCCTGAGCTTCCCTTTTAGCTCCTTTGGCCTTTCCTCCAGTTTGCTTCCAACTTTCATTTCCTCCAGTCCCACAGGGTAACTCCTTGCAAGTGAGCTGCTGGCAAAAGATGCTGTGCACCTCTGCACCCACATTTCCAACAAGCTGCCGAGGCACAAGCAACTCTCACATGATGAAAAGTATCTGAATGCCCTGCATATGGTAGGCGTGATAAATATGTGGGGCAGGTTCTGGTAGGATGGTGGGATTTGACATGTCCAAAAATTGATCTGAAAGGGTGCCTTCATTTCTCTAAGCTTTTCACATTGCTTTTTGTAAAAAGGAGTATTCAGGCACTGTGTCTAGTAAACGAGAGCATGTGTGGGTGCTTTGCTGCCAGGACCGTTTCAGCAAACGGACTGAGCGGCTCAGGAAATCAGCATGGTCACCAGCCAAAAATGCAGATAAGGAGGAAAGTAGTTGAAAGTCTTTGCATTTGGCAGGTGTGTGAGGATCATCCAGCCCTTGTTTGGAGAGGGATACACATATCTCAAAATATTCTGAGATGCATTTGACATGCAGGTCTTCTCAGGAGCAAGCCAACCAGAAAGAAAATGGATCTTCCTCCTTGGTCATGATCACAGGAGAGGGTTCAGTGTACTCAACTCCCTGAAGACCCAGAAGGTTTGTCTCTCAGATCTCCCAAGCAAAACTGCTGCCAAGATTGTAAATGCAGTCCTGATGCAAGGGGATGAAAATTGCTCTAACTCAGTCTGGCATCCGTGCTGCTCCCCAGTCCCAGCAAGCAGAACTGAGTAGCCCCAGTCTGACAGCAGCTGCGGCGGTGCAAACAGCCCTCCAGCTGCCACTGCAGAGTGCCGGAGATCTGCAGTGGGATGCAAGGACAGGAACCCCCTCCAAACAGCAGGAAATACCATTGATTTTCAGATGCAGGCATTTTGCAGAGAGAGCAAAAGGAACAAAGCAGATGTTGGGCAGCCTGCAGCACAGCTCTCCCCTCGCAGGCACCCCTTTGGAGCAATAAATCCTTCAAGGGGGGCAAGGGAGAAAAAAACCAACCACGCAGCAGCGTACTGATCTTCACAGACTGAGCAGCTTTAATGCTGTGTAATCCTCCAGAGGGAGGAAACAGCATTTCCTTTGTGCTAAAGACATCAAAATGGTTGAAAGTGGCAATCCCCACTGACATTACCTTTATTAAAGGAGGGATATTTCCACAAGCCCTGAGAAGGCTCGGTCAAGAGCCAGCATCTACTTGTAATGATAGAAAATACCAGGCAGTTGGGACTTCTTGAAAGAATATATAGGCAAATGTGCACACCGACTAGAGGCTGCATATCACAGCAGCACACACCAATTATACAGCTATCAAACAATAGCGTAGCGGCAGCGATACGAGTGATGTGAGCAGCTCAATAATTGCCTTTTATTCTTCTTGAATTTGGCACCTGTGTTATTTTGCAGCAGGTATATAATTAACTTGTATTCTGAAGGGGGAAGTGGTGCCCTAGGGTTGTTGTTACATGAGTGCCAAGCCTTCTTGAGCCACTTCCTCAGCAGAGAAACATTTTTCCATGTAAATTGGATAGAGAAGTGAAAGAAGGGAGATAGGCATTCCCAGTAAAAATCTGAGTACTAGGAGCCTACTTTTAATTAAACCTTACTTTGAATAACAGTAGGATTCGTGTTCTTCTCACAGACACTCTCCTGCATCTAAATATCAAACAACTGTCAATTCACAGTGTCACTGAATATAAAATCAGTCCCTGAGCACCTTAAGGCAACATGCAGGAAACATCGTGTAGAGTTCACATTGATATGTCAGTACATCTCACCCGGCCTTGTCTGAAACACCTTAGAAATAGCAGCTTGAGCTGTATGGCACTGCCCAGACATTCAGAGTCGTGTAGAGTTTGTCAGAGTCCCAAGCTACTTTTTAGGCTCAGATACTTTTGTTGCTTATATTTGTATGCATACATATGGTCCCACAGAATTTCTGGAGTGTTTGATGCAGTTGCAAGCCTTGCCTCCTTCTTGCTCAAAACGGGAAGTAAAAATTCTGAATAGAGGATCTGAATTACAAAGTTATATTATAACAGGAGCAAAAAATGCCAATGCATTCACCTCCCCTTCCTTGCGAACTGTTCAGTTATAATCATGTCCCCAAGCACATTCCGTACTGAATCACTGCGACATCTGTTAGGGAAATGAACACAAATCTATATCTGCATGCAGCAAATATATTGGCAAGGTTGCAGCAGGGGGAAGGGAGATTAGGTGTCGCTTTTCACACAAACTAGAAAATGACAGCTTGTCACTTCCATGAGTGAATACCAGGAGAAGCGAGAGTAGGCAAGATACTTCTTCACCTTTTTACCCCACCGTAACATTACAGAGATGCAGATTAAGGACAAAACTGTGGCTTCGTGTCCCCTGCCTGCAGCAATAGCATCTGGATGTGGATCACCCCCCCAGGAACACTAACTATAATGGATTGTATCCGCCACTCACATATGTCGGCAGAGCTCCTCTGAGTGGAAGGGAGCTGTGCCCCTTCTCCAGCTGAAGAGCCAGACCAACACGCCAGCGATGGGGACAGGCTGGCGATGAAGGCAACGTAACAGAGCATGCTGGAGACACATATTGCTCTTTCATCTACAAGAAATGCGTTGCATTAACAATTAGCAGTATATCATAGCTGGTGCAGAGCAGCACAGCACCCTTTCGTTGATTATGGCTTGTTTTTAAGTGCATCTTCCCCACACCCAAAAGCCTGTGTTCAAGGCATTGTGTATTCTGTGATTCATGTAATGAGACTAACATGACTGTAGAAATGATATTATTTCAGTTCCTTTCTAAAGGGATGCACAACCTCCCACCCACTCTTCCTTGTGCTTTTACAGTGAGAATTTGTTCCTAATTGGTATCCAGGCGTGCATAGTCAAATCGATTCCTCTTCAGAAAAGAGTGCTGCTTTTTATCCTGAAGAGAACACATAATACTGACTTCACTTAGAGGATCTGATTTTTAAAATCACTATGAACAGATTTTGATGGAACCATTCTTGATAACAGATGTGTAGTTAAAATATTTCCTGATTTTATGATAATTTGACTACAACAAAGTAAATAATTGACTTGAAAATAAGCAAACCTTTAGGAACTTCGACATCAGAGATGAATGCAAAATTCAGAGCTTAGAATTCTCCTTAGGACTGTTATTAGTCCGTAACCTCCTGCCCTTCCATAATCTTAACCTGAAACTTTAAAGATAAATGTACATAGAGAAAACTTTGACATTTGGACTCCTGACGTGCATTTGTTTTCTCGTGCAAGAGATAAATTTTAAGCCTTCAGGAGTTACATATTTACAGTGTGATTTCACAACAAAGAACATGGATTCTTCCATTTGGTAGAAAAATAGTAACACTTTCTCTGAGAAAGCTGTGCTTTATAGTTTACAGTGAGAAACTGCTTGGAAAAAAAGTAGAACAGAAACAGGAAGGGTTTTTTTTAAGCTCTCTGAAGGACAGTTATTCTTACAACTGTAAGAATTCTTCACATTGAAATAATTTAGTCAGCACACTGAAATAGTTTTCTACTAACTCATACTTTTCCACCAAGCTTTTTAAATTTGTGTTTTCACAAATCCACACTGTCTGATGGGAGGGCTGTTGGCTACAGCCGTCCCACTGCCATTTCAAAGCAGCGGTGTAGGAGAAATACATGAGCTGCCAGGCGCCTGCTCCTGTGCTTGCCACAGCCCGACCGAGAGCCACGCTGCCTCTGCTGCTGCCACCCCCGCCTCCAGCACTGGAGTGGGAGATTGCAGTATGAACGTGCACAGAGACTGCAAAGAAACACCTGTGCGCCCTGAAGGGGAAAAGTAAATGCAGAGAAAGAAAAAAAAATTTCGTTTCAAAATTTAAAATTTAATTCTAAAACTACTTTTCCTTCAAATATGTAGCAAAAACGTCTCATCACTGTTTTACACATAGACCAACAAGCAATCAAAAGTCCAAAAGAAGTTCAAAAGACTCTTTTATCTGTCACACAATTTGCTTTTGAGTCTGCAGTCCTGTGTGGTTTCTCAGATGAGCAGATCTCTCTTCGAGGTGTTTCTAACACACCTACTGACTTAGATCCCTATCCTGCAAACACTAATGTGCACATTCTCATCTGCAGTACCCAGGACATATTTTATGTTCTAGGACACCTTCAAATACTATGAGCACCAAAGACGGACATTACACATGGCACAGTTTGGTGAAACGTTACTATTAAAATAAAATTAAAAGGCTCAGCAGTTTTTAAATCAAGGAATCTTATCCAGCCTTAAGTTAGTCAGGAGTTAATAGAGCACAGCCAGCTGTAGCACTGAAGTTGTCTTGCACTGCTGTTGACTTTTGTCCATATTCATGTTGTAGTAGGGATCCTGACCTGAAGCAACTCTCCAGACAATCATTAGCTCTACCCTCACTTTTCTGGTGGTCACAAGATCTCAGAACTTTTGTTATTTGGAACCAAAGCAGAAGCCCTTCAGCTTGTGTGCCTCTTCTCAGATACGCAGGAGCCACTCATTCACACATGCTGCTCCTCTGTTTCCCCTCCCAGATGGAGATCATCCTAGTGATGAGGCAGATCTCTCTTCCTCTCACCCTTGCTTTCAGAAGGGAACATGACCCAGAACTGGGAAATGGGCACTGGTCCTGGCTCTACAGAGAACCACGCTGCCTTTGCAGAGATGTCCGCAAGCAGCCTTTGGATGAAAAAAATTAGAACATGAACTTATAATGAATTTTTTTTTCTCTTTTTGTGCAACCTTGCAAGCCAGGCTGCATTACATGCAGGCTCACAGATCAATTAATGCAATATAGGGTCTTTAGTAGCCTAAAAGTTTTCTGAGATGGGAACAAACTGATGAAGGGAAGAGGTTGGATGACAGAGTCTGTGTATCTGCACATGAGGAATGATGTACAACTGTTTGAACTCACTAGTCAGAGCAACAATGGGCCAGAGAAGGCTGTTACTGCCCATATAAGAAAAAATAATAATAAACTGGATTGTCAATATTTAGCTTGTGCTTAATAGAAAAAGGAGTAATTAAAAGAAAATTCAAAAAGAAGTTGAATAAGGATATAATAAGGAGTAATTAACCCCATTTTGGGTGTAAAGCAATTTCCTCCAGCACATCTTCTTTGCAAATGAGGAACAGCTAGAATTTGGACCAACAGAGGCAGCACTTTTGCCACAACACATACCAATAGAGCCTGTTTTTCACAAATTATGAGGAAGAACAGGGGTGACTAAATCATAGTAAATTCATCCCAAATTTGCATTCCACTGTTTTAAGTACCACTTAAAAATACAGGAACTCAAACCTGTCCCCAAACAATTGCAGTCTAAAGACAATAAAACCAGAGAAGGAAGGAAATGTTTAGCACATACAAATAGTAAATGCTAGTTATCTGATAGCTTATATGGCTGAAGGAAAGAATGAAGTCAGGCATGTCATGCTACTGGAAGGAAGGAGAATTAGAAAGAAGGACATTATGGAAAAGGGGGAAAAGGGCTGGGTAGAAGGTGATGTACTTATGGGCTCAGTTTCCTGGTTCAGAAATCACTCAGAGCCAAGCAGGCACAGCGGTGTGCCTCGTGCAGTCTGTGCTATGACCTGAGAAAGCAGTGCCCCAGGAATGCAGGAGGTTTAAATACATGCAGGCACTGTTTTTAGGCTAGGAGTGTCTTACAGAACTTTGCTGGTGCAACAAAGTAAAAAAAATATTTGACATCTTCAAACATTTTTCTTCTAGGGCATAGAAAAATGCTCCCTTTTAAATTCTTATTAATTCTTTTTGGGTTCAGGTATGAAGTGGATGATTTGGGATTCTCTCTTCTCCCACAATAATGAGCAAGTGGGTATCTGTTCTTTTAGATCCCCTATTGATTTTGTGATTCCCAAGTGTAATGAATCTGCCTGTCCCTCCCCAGACATCAACCCTAGGGTAAGGAGATCTTTACTAAGGGTGTAAATTCAGTAACAGACTGGCTCTGATTGGTGCAGTGTTGCAAATATTTCTGATCTGTGAACACATTCCCAAATTCTTTTACCACTCTTTTTTTTTTTCTCCCCATCTCTCCAGCGAGTATGGAGGACCTCCACATGAGGAGGTCACCATCTCGGTAAGTCCCACACTCCAATAACTATTACTGCCCTGCTCCATCCCACCCCCCAGCAAACTGTCATAGACTTAACAGTTTACCAAGATGTTCAGTTCACAGTTCACATGTCTTACCATTATCACTTAGGCTTTATCCATTTCTCTTCAGACTTATCAACACCGTTTTATGTTGATATTCCTGTTTCTGATGTAATGTTGGTAGCTTGCTCCACAGGCTACCTCACTGCTAACATGTGCTAGTTGCTTTAGGGAGATTAGTCTATACAGCTTTGGCTGCAGCATTATCCACTTTTCCTTCCTTCCTGAAGGTCACCATACATGCTACACACACTGCTGGCACTAGCAAACAATACAACCCACAGGTGTTCTTGTATCCTTCTTTCAGAGCCACATTGTCTCAGCTCACAATGTTCACCAGCCTGTGCATTGCCACGTTTTGTTCCTTGAGAATCCAGCTTTGAGATCTGGCATGTCCTTCTGTACTTGTGGTATTTTAGTTTTCATTCTCTACTACATCCACAGAGTTGCAGGCTTGTTCAGCCTTCATAAATTTCATAAACTGCTCTGGGCGTTCTTCTCCACTTTGCAAAGTACAATTGATCTACATAACTGGTCAGTTGTGTGTTCTCCAGTAACCTTTGGCTGACTGCTTCGTCTCATATCCCAATCAGCGTAAGGCAATTCATCAGGGCCTGTGTTAACTCCCCCAGTTGGAAAAACTGGTTCCTCAGTTTCCATCTTCATTTTGCGTTCCCATATTGAAACCACAAATCTCCCTCCCTCTTATCTTTATTTGGTTCCTATCATGGAGGGTGAAGCATGCCTCAAAATTCTGGGACACATCAACTGATTTAGAACATCCTATTGCCAGAAAAATAAATAAATAAAAAATAAAAGTATCTCATGAGTGTCCGTTTTTCCTGGTACCCACTGCCTGCATAAAAGGCTTTTTCAGTTGGCCTCTGCTTTTCCAGAGAAGGTCGGCGGTGGTGGCATTTTCAACTGTGACATTTTCCCCACTCAGAACATTTTCCTAGTCCATTATACTCCGGGTACCATCTGCTGTACAAGCCATACACAGCCAAGAAGGCTGGCCACAGTCCCCTTTATTCGGTGGATAAGCCCTAATTGCTTAGCCTGGAACAACGCGAGCCGCTGCGCCGCACAGCGTCCCGCTCCAGTCGCTTGTGCCACGGCTTCTCAGGGGTACAATGCCCCAGCCCCGTTTCAGAGGCAGCTGTGACCAGCGATTAGTTCCAACACGGAACAGTCGTGCCTCCATTCAACTTCTGTGAAGAGAGGAGGGAGCAACCGCTCTGTAGGCCTGCAGAAAGCTTTTGTTCCCAGTTTCATGCTAGGAATGAAGCCATGAGGCTGGGAGCCGAGCAAGGCACTGACTGTCAGAAAAGGACATCTGGGATACAAATTGTCAGTCATCCCACCACCCTGCCTGGTGCTAGGGAGGGCTGGAGGGGCATACAGCAGGAAGGCTGGGGTTATGGTGTTGTCCCGAGCTGTGTTTTGGATGCAGACCCAATGAGTACGTGCCAAGATGGTCAAACCTGTTGAACAAAGGGCAGATGACAGCTTTAGTACCCCTCTTGCAGGCTGTATGGCTGCTGGCTCTTAGTATCTGGCTTGGTGCAAGCACTGTGGAAAGAAGGCTTCCAGGCTCATCCTTATCCCATGTGGGTTGCCCATGCTCTGAGCTGCAGGCAGTGACAAAGATCAACTTGCCAACAGGAACACCGCGGTCCAAGGTACTGCTCACCCCACTCACTTGTGCAAAAAGCAAAGACAGGTTAGTCCTAAACAAAGAGAAAAGGAAATGAAAGACAGGCACACAGCAGAGCTGCCTTTTTTTTTTTTTTTCTTAAACAGATAGGTTTCTGCAGTGACAGATGATTAGCATTTACAATAATTCAAATACTAAATATCCAAAAGAATTACTGCCACATAAAATGTGATTGAGGCAGTCTTACATCGTGGCTTATTCGTAATCGGTTACCAGGCAGCATACTAAACACACAGTGTTTGAAATGAGATATAAAGCCAGCAAGAGGTAAATGTAATTTTGTTCTGTTCTTCCTCTTTCCCTTTAAGCAAGGAGGGCATGCTGGAGACAAAATGGGGATTACTACAGTAGAAAAAAATGCAAAACGGCAAAATAAACTACAGCTGAGTTCAACACTGTAATTAATTAAAAAGATACAGCCTCTCTGGTCGTGTGCATCTCATGCAGTTCTGATGCTGCTCTACTGGAGAGCAGCTCACATACGAAACAAAAGAAGTAGGAAGAAAATGGGTATGGTCCATATAAACAGAGATTTGTCTAGTATTTTTGAGGAGTTAAGAAAATACTGTATTAAGGAAGTGTGCATTTCAAAGCTTTGAAAACTGTCTTAAATCACTGCAGTTTTTAGGGTACCAGTTTAGGGGGAATCCAATTACACAGAAACAACCCGCAAGTCATCAATGCAGCCAATTATTACCTCAGGGGTAGAGGATCCCAGCTGCCATTGCCAGTTAATGGTATTTCACCTTAGTCTCCTTCACATTGTTCCAACAACATTGTGTCTAAATAACAAGTACCTCTGCAATACGACTGTATTTTCTTTAAATACTTTTTGTGGCCCGTCTTCAAGATCCAAGAGCTATTTAAGTAGACCAAAAAAGGACTTAACTGCTTATAAAAAAAGACTGTAGCTGTCTTGTCCATGGATAACCATTACCAGCTCTTCCTACCACCGCGTTAAAGGTTGAGTCTACAGCTCAGGCTAGGGTTAAAAGGAAGGCAGCGCTGTGGTTAGCAGCTGCTGCCACCTTGTGAACAAAATTCTAAACACCTTTTCTCCACCCTTTTTAGTCGATCTAACGCAGCAGGGTACAAAGGGGAAAAAAAATCCAACTTTTGCACAAATAAGTAACTTCGTGATAACATCTCCATATTTACACAAAACATAAGACAGCTTCTGACCAGGCCTTAACAAAACAGAGACAGCCTGCAGAGAAAGAAGTTATTTTATACTGGTGGTAAAAGAAGCTATTCCTTTTCCACTGAATTGCAAACAATACCTAATGTTACCCGTACTCAAAAGATACACATCATACCAGCTGCATACTTTGCTAACCAGTACTGACAGGCAAACTTCCCCCCCCTTCTTAAGTCAGTTTCTTTTTTAAAACCTGTGTTCCTTCTGTGCCTGGACTTCAAACAGCAGTACAAGAAAATGTTGCTCTAAAACTATAAAATATAAATGAGTTTAAAGCTATAAATCCAGCAGGCCTCCAAGCACAGGGATCAACAGCTCTTCATCCTCCTTATAGGCACTGTAAGGTTGGATTTGCTGTAGTTCTGACCAGGAGCAGACTGGGAAGACCAGGATTGATCAGGTGAAGAACAAAATATGTCAATTTTCAATCTGGGAAGTACTTTCCAGTGTTGCCCTTTTACCCAATCATTTCCTTTTCAAGGTAACTTTGTAGGGTTACCTCTTTAAGTCCTAGACTCTGAAAAAATTGATGTAGTAGTAGGAAAAATAGGAAGACAGAACTGAGACCAAAAAACAGCTACTGGTTTCCTATGCGCCATTTTTTCACTCCTAGATCATTCTCTTCTCCCTAAAGGGCAAGAAGCGAGAGGCAAAGCTTAGTGACCCATGAAACCAACAGGATCATGAATGGTTCGGGTTGGAAGGGACCTTGAAGATCGCCTCATTCCAAATCCCCTGCTATGGGCAGGGACACCTCCCACCCAACCAGGTTGCCTGAAGCCCCATCCAGTCTGGCTAGGGGTGGGGCTAACATTTCTAGGGATGGGGCATCCACAGCTTCTCTCACCCTAATAGTGAAGAATTTCTTTTTGATACCTAAGCTAAACCTACTTTCTTTTAGTTTAAAGCCATCACCACTTGCCCAATCATTACACTCCCTAAGTCCCTCCCCAGCTTTCCTGCAGGCCTCCTTCAGGTCCTGCAAGGCCACTGTGAGGTCTCTCCACAGCCTTCTCTTCTCCAGGCTGAACATCCCCACCTCTCTCAGCCTTTCTTCACAGGAGAGGAGGTCCAGCCCTCTGAGCATCCTTGTGGCCTCCTCTGGACTTGTTCTAATACATCCGTGTCCTTCTCATGCTGGGGGCCCCAGAGCTGAATGCAGAGCTGAATGCAGTAAACATTTCACATTGTGAACTTGTTCACAAGAATCTTCTTTGGAAGAAGCCTTATGTTAAACTTAATATTTGGGCTCCATTCACCCTGGTTCCAGGGACTCTCCTGTAGCCCTGTACAACCTACCTTTTCAACACTTTATATTTCTTTCTACCTCCTGTAATATTCAGCACATTCACCATAAAAATCAATGGCAATAAAAGTGTAGCTAAACTAAGGATATACAATGTTAAAGGCTCCAGGAAATGTCAAGGCAAGCCACAAAAGCGAATTTCACCGTGAGACTCACACTTTATTCATATTTATGAATGTAGTCAACAGCAGCAGATTTCCAACCATCTACAAGACTTTATGAAACAAAACTGTATCGTCACAGTAACAGACAGTTATACTGCTGCTGCCTGTGCTGCAAAACCATTTATTTGGATGTCCCTGGAGCAAAGTCTGGCGCTGCACATCTTCAGCTTTATTTGGTATGTAAACATGAGTAATGCCACTGTTGCAGCTACGGTTTCACTTGCAAGCTTTTCAAGCTTGCCAGACACATTCTAGCTCTTTTTCATTAAATTTTTGAAAGTTACTTTTTTTTTTTTTTTTTTTAAGATATTAATCTTTGGACTTTTATTGCAGTACTAAATAATGCTGCCTGACATTGCATTTACTGCCAACAGATAGGCAGCCCTGGCATGAGAATAAATCATATTGCTGCTAGCACAGACAAAGAAGTCTTGTTCCTTCAATTTGTCAGTGAAATTGCAGGAATACATATTCAGTCATTCACAAGACACCTTTCTTTTAAAAAAGTACTCACACATCTCAAGATCTGTTGTAACTAGCGGTCATTCTCTCTCACTCATCTATTACAGCTGGCCAAATTAGCCAAAGATCTCACATACATAAGTTTGTATAGATGAAGTACAAAGCGTGCATTATGGAATCAAGGTAATAACTCTCAGTATTAATTAAGAAGCTCACCCTGTCTTCAGTGGGCTTTTGAGAACAATACTGCTCTGTTTTAAGGAATACATGACATTTCTGTTGTAAACTCTGCTTGTGATATTTTCTTTTCCTTTAAGGTTATGTTTTTTGTTTTTTTTTGTTTGGTTGGTTTTTAACCCTTTCATTAGCGGCTTGGAAGGGTCCCTCAAGTAAAAGGAAAGGCTAATATTTGTGTATAGAGGAAAGTTTGTTTGGAAGAGGAAGATTTTTCGGTATTTCTAAAATACACTCTGGCTCTATATCAGCTTGATTGTTTCAGTTTACTTTAAAGAAGGTTCTTCTCTCTTCTGAGTTTTACTCTTATTTTAATAGGCATTCTCTTGGCCATTGTGTCCCGGACAAATACAGATCAAGAATATCCTGATGGGTGCTGGTCCTCTCTTTATTAGCTGCTTTCAAAACAGAAAATCAAAGCCTGAAACTGTTACTGGAAGCTGCCCCAAAGCCAGGAAAAGACTCGTAGTGGTGGGGCAAAGAGGTACGCTGCTGTAACAGGTCAAGACTCTAGAACATCTTCATGTTCAGCTTACAACTAGTAATTCACATTTATCCAGACAAAAGGTGACAAATTTCATGTTCCCTGGGGCCAGGTCCTAATGGATATGACAGAGCACTCCAGAATGCAAATCAAGTGTTTAGATACTGAAGCCAGCTGGTCACTGCTAAGCGTTTCAAAACAATCTTCCTGAAAGTAGTTCAGAAAAGGATAGTTGTAGTGGTTTTGTGGCTTCTTCACGGTATTTTACATTCCTATGAAGTTGGTTTCACTAATAAAACAAGTGGAATAGAGCATTTATTGTATTCATGCAGAAAACAACTCTCTTTTCCTCCCAACCACCCCCCCCCTTCCTCTCTCCTTTGAACACTAGGGTTTTAGCATAACAGCAACAGGTCTGGTATGTTTAAAAGGCTTCTGTTTGATGATAAAAAATCTAATTAAGTATCACCTTTCACATAAAAGCTTGAAGCCAAATCTAGGGAAAAAAAAATAAAGAAGGATAATGAGTGAAAAGTAGCATCAAAATCCTTAAATGTCAGATGTATAACAATCCCATATGTGTGAAGATATTACCTCACTGAAGAGCATCTTTTCAGGTATTTAAAGTCTACTACAGGGAGTAAGGGTCCGGAGAAGCTGACTATAGACAAATACTCGGTGGAGCCCAGGCAATAGGCAGGCTGTGGCTTGTCTGCTCTCTGAATTTTCCTATATTCCCTCAGTTATTCCAGTTGCAGGCTCAGTGAATACTACAGATGTTGCAAATGCGAGCTGGAGTTGATAGGATCTTCAAAATCAATCAAAGTTTTCCTAGGATGAGTTTTGAGAGTTGTTGGAAAAGAGGGTAAGTGTTCCTAACCTAGGATCTTTAAGTAGAGGTACACAAAATCACTTGTCTTTTGGAAAAATCACACAGGCTTTTCTTTTTGCCATTGTCTTCCCCAATTTCACAGCAGCAGTATTTTCTCTCCAATGCAAACACAATGAATGGTGCACATCAGCTTGGGAAGAAGGAATGAAAAACAGTTCTCTAATGAAACATTTTACCTGGCTAATAGCTTTTATTTTTGCAAGCAATGCCTCTGTGTGCCTCCCCACAGTAAAGACTCACCATCTGCCTTTGTTCTAATAAACGAACTCATATTACAGAGTACAAACATACTCATATCCTGAATCAACTGCACCCAGGAGTCATATCTTTTTGCACAATGTATAACTGGTAAATGTTTGCTCCCAAATGTTCAAAATGGCTCACAATCTTTCCTAATAGTAACAAGCATAACCAGCGAAAAATTCATTATTGCTACACTATGGAAGATAAAAATCCGTAAACAAGGACTTACCTATTTTCAATAGCCATATCTGCACACACATCTTTCTGGTATAAATTTCTGCTTCCCAGAATATCCTGCGTGTATTACTAATATTGTACACAATTAGATGTTGCCCTTCTGTCTGTATGTAATTTTTGTCTAGTATTGGAAGCTGAAGGCTTTCATTCCCAAAATTTTACCTTTTAGGTGAGCAACTCATTTAATTGTATGTCACTGCTGGCCTATAAGGCTCAGAAAACTTCTTTTTCCTCCTAGAACCTTAAACGTAATCTTACCTTTTTCCTCCTCCACATACTGGTTTTCACCACTGACTTCTTCAAATATATATCTTTCACACAACTCTTCTAGAAAAACACTCCCTAGTTGGTAATTTGTATCCCTCAATGTTCAATATGTTCAGATACATAACCACACAAGAAAACTAAAAACAACACAAAACAAACAAACAAAACCCAGGAACATCAGCTAGGCCTGTACACGACCTTTCAGATTCCATATACCAATTTTTTCCTCATGTGACCAAGGCTGTATGTTTTACAGTTGGCTGCTTATACTTACAGATGCTACAGCTTTCGGGTCCTGATTTTATATCATTTTGCTACATAGGAATGATGCACATTCGACCATGGGGATAATGCTGTATTACCTGCTTAAACATCATGCCTTTGGAACCCCATAAACATTCAGATACATTAAAGATGGACATAAATACTGTTTTAACTTTCAGGTGAACCACACAAAGCTTGCTGTAGCAGTACTACTTAAAGTTCAAGTGAATTTTTCTCAGCTGCCCATGTTCCTAAGGAAACAAAGCTTACCCATGCGTACAATACGCAATGCATGTGTGGATTTCTGTCTAGTCTTAGCCTGTCTTCAAACACATTGGCCAATATCAACCAAATTTGACAGAATAGTAAAGGTCACAGAATGACAGAAGACACAAAGATGTTATATTTCTGTAAATTTGATGAAAATAGCCAAAAGGATCGTGTCCTTACTGAGAATGGCACATTAACATTCTCTTAATATACGCTGTCCAATTCCAGTAGAAGACAGTGGAGAATCCCACAGAAGAGAGAGACTTTAGGATTCCCTGACTGCAGGAAAAGCTTTAACCAGAGTTCACAATTTATTAAACATCAGATAATGTCATCACAGCACACCAAATCTTAAACACACATACACACACAAAATCAGGTTTTCTTAGTCTCGCTCTTTAGATAATTATTTCTAAGCATTGCTCAGAACAGGGTGGTAGCATGAAGTAACTTACTGATTATGCTTGCCAGACCAGCTGCTAGCTCAGCTTATGAACATTTTCTGCAGACAATTCAGTCTCAGCAGCCCCTACTGATTGAAGACAAATCAAAGAACGATCAATACTTTCATTACAGCGATGGCATAGTAGCTTGTTCGTGCAAGGTGAGCACAATTCAGTGCACGGTGTTTTTTTTTCCAAGTCCTTTTGAGACTATTAACCCTGATTACCTTGCCTCCCTAAGGAGAGTTCTTCAGGTGAGGATTCCAGGTAGAGCTGTCCTTAGCATGTTCTGCCTCTGGTGAGCTTAACATGGGCTTGCAAAGGTTGAAGGGGTGGGGGTGAGTACGGACGCTATTCATCACCACAACAGCCACATGCATCCCTTCAGTTATCACATCTCACAGGATGATGCAAGGACTTCTTCAAGATCCCTCAACTTCCTCCAACTTTACCACAGCTGAAAAAGCTTACCATGATTTGGGGTTCACAGAAGCAGAGGTATAAAGACTTAATAAAGCTTTCCGAGCACTCACCTCAAACTAACCTCTGCTTTATGACAACTACAGCTGGCAGACTTTCTTCTGAGTAGCTGGGTACTTCATTTTCCAGGTCTGACTGGAAATGAGATTGAATGAGAAGAAAAACAAATTCTGCTACTGCTTTCCTTTGAGTGTGTCCTACACAAAAAGTGACGGCAGTTCCTTCAGCAGAACCATAAAGAAACACTCAAGCTACAGCCACTGAAAAGTGTATTATTGTTCAAAAAAACATTTAGTCCAGTGTAAAAAAGGAAGTCAATTGCATTCTGCAATTAAGTCTATTGGGTTGACTCAAACCGTCTTCTTCTTTTTTTTTTTTTTTTTTTTAAAGACTTGCCTACTTTTCAGTTCCTTTTTGGCATGTTCACTTCAGTGCACTTGCCATTGCAAATGCTGACAGTCACATGCCAAAGTGATGAAGAGGGCAATCCTTTGGTCTCATTTACATGCTGTGTGCTCTAAATGAGCAAGCATCCAGCCCTGTAGGACACTTGATGTTGCAGGGTCCAGACTGCACTAAAATCAAGAGATCTCAGGCTACCTCCAGTCATTGCAGAACTGCTGTACTAAAGATGAACATTTGCTAAGGGAAGCTACAAAATGATGATTGCTCAGATTATAATAAAGCTATCACTGTTATACCCCCTTCTTAATATATTTTTCCATTTACTATAAATGTTACTAGACACTTATTACTCATATGGCAGAAAGTGCTAATGGGTTGCACAGTAGGGGTCAGTAATACATAAATCCCCAGGATGATACTCTCCATAAACTAAGGAGATGTCATGTAATAACCATCCTCAAAGAGTCATTAGGAGAATTGCGTGGCTTAATCGCTTTTTCCTCTGAGGCCCAAGTTTTATGACACAATAAATCCAGCTTTGGGGCTCATGGTATCAGTTTAAAAAAAATAATTATTTGCTGCAAATTTATTTACAAACATCTAAACTGTGTAAGACCTCTGGCAGCTTCCATTTGTTAAAAAAAAAAAAAAAAATCTGACTGGTTAACTTTGTAACAGTAGGCTTTATGCTGGAAAATTGTTACTTCTTTCTCTCCCTACACAGAGCCAGTGTAAGTGCTGAAAAAAATACAGTATCACCTTACAGCTAGCTTGTCACAAGCATAGGCAAACACCTCTGATCCGTATCAGAGGAGTATGACTAGGTCATCTAGCAACACACAAGCCCAGTGGAACAACAGCCTGAGTCATACGATCACACAGCAATTTATAGTGCAAGAAATCAGCTCCCTGCTCAGAACAGAGCCACTCTCAAACAGGTTGTTCAAGGCCTTGCCCACTCAGCTTCTCAGTATTTCCCAGGACAGAGGTTCCACAACCTCTCTGGCCCTGTCCCAGTGCCTGCCCTCCCCCTCCCCCCCAAATCCTAGTATTTCACTGAAATCTCCCTTGTTGCAACTTGTGTGCATTACACAAGACCAGCACTGCCCATTGCACAAGCCACCAGATACTTCTGAGCTTTCTCTGCTGCAGAGCAGCTGTTCAAAATGCAGGTGAAAGATCCAGATGTGTTTGTGAGATTTTATCATCCAAGAACAAACAAGAGGTTCTGCAGTGCAAACAGATGGGGATGTCACAGGGAAAGGATGAATTTTCTTCATGCAGTCAAGTCTGTGAGAGCCTGAGGCAGAGCATCAGTACAACGCCTTTTAGTAGTAGGAACAGCAAAGACCAACACCTTGCCTGATAGTGAGAGAAAAGAGTTAAGACCTCTGCTCAGGAAAGGAGAAGCAGAATACAATTCATATAAAATAAAGTACTTCTCACTTACAAATTTCAGTTTCAAATGGGAAACTGACTTGGAAAACCTCGACTGTTTCTGTTCAGCAAATGAAGAACATCTGAAATTAATTAGGGATAAAGACAAACTGATCTTTTAACAACTTCCTCCAAGCATGAAATCAGATAAATTAGGAACATATTTAAAATAAATTCAAAATCGATATTTTGATATGTAAATATATCAAAATGCTGAGAACATTAAGAAGATTATTATTAAAATACTGAAGCAGCTTTTTAAAAAAATACCAGTGACTGAGCCTGTTTCATTCCTGTATCTGAGAAGTTACACTCAAAAGTCCTATGAGTGCTGAAAGCAGATGAAATACCGGAACACTAACAAGTCAACAACAAAAAGAAGTTATAGGAAACAAAAGATATTTATTTTAAAATAATTTTTAATAAAAATGGAAATAACAATTATACCAGTAAATAATAAAAACTAGAGCTTAAAGTTAAAAAATATTTAGTCTGTTCTACCTGATCCTCCAACAATGCTGCATAGGATTTACTTTAAAAACAAGATACTCAGCAGGTTTCCTGATTTGCAAAAACTCTGAAATTTTAATTAGAATTAACATTCGTATTTCATATCTGAGGGCAAAATCCACCAAGAGTTCCTGGATACAGTCATTTCTGGTTTACCAAACAGATGAGCATGCACAAGGAAAAACTACATGCTATTGGCAACACTATTGCTAATCAGCAAGAACTTCTGTCTTACTGAAAGGCTTTTGAAATTTGCTTTGAAGAAAAACTCTTGGAACACGCAAGTCTTCTTTCCTGTTCACAGTTTCTCGGTGCACGTATTCATTGACCACTTGCTCATATCCCTCAGCCTTGAAGAGCTGAGACAAGAACTCTAAAAGAAAAAAAAATAGATTAAAAACCCTGATGAAGCAATTTTTAAAACACTATTCAGCATTTATATAAGCATATGTTCTCATGTGTTAGAGCATGAAAAATCACACGTGCTTTCAGATTTCAAGCTGTTCTATGCAAGCAGACTGCTGCACTTGTACTGAATAAAATCAATACAGGACTCCTCTGGAAACATCAACTTAAGCAAAACAGCTTGCGAAAGTGGGATTTAAGCTCAGGAAAGGAACTAAACCCAGTTTAGTTTCCAAAACTTGTCACATCTGTTATATTTTATTATGCCTCCTCATTCTCCCTGTGACCGACAGTAGTATATTTTCGCTTTGTGCAGCTGGCCTTCACTAGCTGAATACATCACCTACTCCAAATACACCAGGGGTGATCCAGCCTTACAAATGCATCTCTGCTCGAGAAAGAATATCACCCAAGGTTACCAGACCTTCACACGCCATTGCTCAATAGAAAAAGGAACAAAATGGCAAGGTGGGTATGGTGGTACCAAGCCTCCACTAGGTTGAACTGAAAGTATTTCTCATAAACAAAAGAATTTCACTCGAAGCACATCTTCTTTCAGGAAGGCAGAAGTGCCTCACAAACAAGGTGACCTAAGCAGCAGAGAGGGCCGCCCATACCATTGACTTGTCATGTTAACTGCAATTCATCACCCTTCCTTTCCCACAGCTTGTTTCGTTTATTTCAGGCATAATTCCAAAGAAATTGAAGTCACACTAAACTTGTGCTACTTCGTAGAAAATAAAAGCACACCCGTTTTTTCAGTACACAGGTGGAGGAGTGTGATGAAATGGCTGGTCAGGTAGGCATAGGCAGCCCAGCGCTAGAAGACGTGGTGTGTTGAGGGGGAAAAGGAGACCACCCACTTTGGCAGTAATGCAGGCTTTTATCAACTTAAACCCATCACCAAAGAACGTGGACTGGCTGTAAACAGTGTGCGTTTAAAATGGGAGATCCACATCAACGAAATAAAAATAAACAGCTCTCAACTGTGCATCAACTGAAATCTCATTATGAGGAAATTGAACATGTCCTATAAAACAGAATTACAATCACGCACTTCTCCACAAATTTAAGATTATTTAAAACAGTGGAAAAATGGATTCATTGCCATGGAAGATCAGTGGTGTTATCTGACGCCAGATATGTTGCAAATGGGCATCATTCAAATCATCCCATGCAGTACTTAGCCAGTGTACCAGCATAGCATCTCTGCTAAATACAAGAAAAAAAGCACTGGTTCCAAACTGCAAGAATGACAGTCACATTTCTTGTGACTAAAGAATTCTCAGGCATTAAGCAAAATGTTTATGAAAATCAGTGAGATGAATGAGATCATAAAGGATTAGAAGCGGGAGCAGAGGTGGTCCAGGAGAGAGTCACAGACCAGCCCAAGGCAAAACAATTGCTAACACACAGAATATAAGATCAGTTTTCTTTCTTCTCCCTTCCTTCCTCTTCTCCCCTCCCTACCATAATTCTTCCCCCAAAGCACACATTCACACTAGCAAAGAATTTCTCATTCAGAAACAAATTCTAACACATAATAAGAATGGGTTTTAAAATTCCACTGATAGGTTGTTTTTTTTTTTTAATTTGGTCCCTTTAGCATCCATTCTCTTTCAAGAGCTAATTGTTTAAGTAGAACTAAAAATCACTCAGTAAATAATAGTTCTAGAAATGCCTCAATGAAGCTGGAGAACAGCCTGCATTATCTTAGATTTCATCGTTGTCCCATAAAGAATAGAAAGAGCTCAGACATGATTAATGTTTTTTATATATCAGAAGCAATTAGGTAATACATTATGTCATAAAATATGAACATTTACTTGGCTTCAAATCGGTCTCTTCAGTGGCTGTATTTAGCTTTAGACTAAAAGAACAAAGAGCCCACAGAAATAAACACACAGCTCTTAGGACACAATGCCCTATATTTGATAGAGGGAAGTAATGGTTCACTGAAGTTTAGCATGAGGAATTGTGAGTTAGGAGGCGAGCTATAATCTCAGTTCATTTTGAGAGACTAAGCAAATTCCGTCATGTCTCTGTGCTTCAGTTTACCCACCAGTAAACTGCAACAATTACTGCCCTTCCTAAAACATTCAGAGCAATGACAGAATGAAAGACTGTTTAAATACTGTATCAAGTGGAAACACTTTTTGCATCATTTTTATGAAGAAACAGAGGGCAGAATGACTACAGCTATCTCATCAGGATCTCTGCACAAACTTCCCAGTGTTCTAGTCATGTTTCTGCTTTCAAGGTCATCAGTAGGTCCCATCTTCGACATCAGGAATAATCTCACAAAAAGAATGATGGCAAGATAACTGCTTACTTGCTTCAAAAAGATGATTTTTTGGTCTTTCTCCCTTAGGTAACAGTTCTGAATGAAATCCGACAAATTCAGAAACTGCTGCTTGTCACATTACAGCACGTATATACGACACAACAAAAAAGATGGCAAATGAAGTACACCACTATTTAACAGCTCGTCTGTGTAAAACAAAACTTCTATGGGCATGTCAGGAATTCTCTGAAGCACGCTGAAACAGAAGATTCAGAGAAAAGAAAACACTCTACAGTATGTCTTACCTTCAGTAAAAAAATATGCTCTTGTCCCATCTTGTCTAACGTAGAAGTTTTCTCCAAGTTTGCTGCCAGATTTAAACCTGAGCATTGCATGATCATACAGTCCGTAGTCTCTGAACAAGACACACTTGCCTGGTTTTAATACCTGTCATGTAATAATACATCCATGCTTTAATAAGGCAGATTGATTTAGCCATATATATATAACATATACATATATATATATGTATATAACATACATATGTATATTTACACCCTATAGACACACACATAACTAAGTCAAGGTATCCTAACACGTTCAATACACAAGCAATATATGTTTTGAATTAATTCCCTGTGCAACAAAACTGTTGTATAAAAAATGGATTGTTAGCTCTTACAAAAATATTTTTTCCCCATGAGCACTAGGGTATGAAGTGTTCTAAGATATCTGTTTAGATGCTGATCAGCTAAATAAGCTTTTTGCAAAGCTCTTCAGAAACAAAGAAATAAACGTACACTTCAACAATAACAATGAAGTCATAACAGGGCATTTTCTCTGCTGGCTAGCATACAGTCTAGCACACGATTTTGCCAAATAAAATTTAGAATACAATAACATTTTTTTAATGTGAGAAGGAAAAAAAAGTTGCAACATGATAAGAAATAAAAAAGGGACAATTTCAGGAAAATGGTATTGCAATATAATAAGAAATAAAAAAGGAACAATTTCAGGAAAACGGTTTGCAGGTGAGGTTGATTTTGTTTTGTTTTGTTTTAATAGAAATCAAGCTATAAAGAGTTCAGTATTCAGAAATATACAGCCATTAGCCATTCTGACTTTAGACTTTAGATGCATGCAACTTTCCTACCTCAACAAATTCCAGCTGTGTTTGTTGGAAGAGAAAAGGAATATTTACCCCTTGCAAATTTGTACAGAAATCTACAAATGAGCCAGATATCTCCACAAAGAAACAATAATAAGCCTTTTCATGTACATGAGCTATGAACCAATTCCACCTTTAGAAAAAAAAAATCTAACCTGCACCTGCATGAAAAAATCCACCTGCATGAAAAAAAAAATAATCTAACATTCCTTTTTCAAACCACTGACAATAAAATGAACAGGACATCTGATAATATAAAAAAAAAATACACACATATAAAAATAAGTTGGCTATGTCCCTCTGCAGTCAATATATGACTCAGGCTCACCTCAGAGAAATTAAACCATTTGAATGGTGATTGTTCTGAAACTGCCCTCTGTGATGGCCTTTCCTAGCCTATCAACCAACAAAGGCAGTCCAGGGAGCTGAGTCTCTCTAGATTAACGTTAATCTCTGAGCATGCCATTTCTGAATGACCACAGGTCAAGCGTGTTTAATAATAACAATAATGTTCCAACTGCAAGTCACTGTATCTTGTGGAAGTCAATTATGGTTCGCTGTCATCCGTACCTTATCAACACAGACATTTCAGCAATTCATAAACATTATTTGTATCATACAACCTTGAAGCCCAAGTCACAGGATCAAGATAGCATTTTCTTGTGTTCATAACACACATTAGATTAGAATTCAAACCACCTCACAGTACCACGAGAAGAAAAAACACTGCAAAACCTAGTTTAGCCCTTACACTAGGCGAAATAAATACATTCAATGAATACAATGTTAATTACAAATCACCATTACAAGTGGGGCTATTTTCACAGAATAAAATTGTACTTTCAAGCTAAAAAGAATGTAAGTGCTTTAAAGGCTGTGAAATAAGATGTTAAAATACTTGCTTTGTAAATGTTCTTCAAGACAAGATGCATTTTGTCAGGATGAACTGCAGAAAGAACAAATATAAGAGTGACAACATCCACGGAATCTGCTGGTATATTTTCTAGAAGATCATCTTTGGTAAGATCACACTGGAACACTTTGCATCTTTCAGTGCTGTATAAGGAATTTTTCTGGGAGAATGAAAAGAGCGTACTTTCAATTATAATTAGCAGCGTTTGTTACTTCAAAAAAGTAAAAAAATAATTAGTAGAGCAACACAAAAGATGGTGGCAAAAGAACATAAACTTCCACTAAGTGACTAATACAATATGAAATTCATTGCTGGATACTGCAAGTGAAACTACAGCTTCTGGAAGAGACTGTTCTCAGGAAGTCGAGAAGGAATGTGTGTTATGACAATTCAGAAAACATACCATTTCTCTTTTACTGCTGCTTCTATTTTTTTTTAATGTAGAAAAACTGTTAAAAGAAGGATTTCATGACACCCCTACTGATAGCTGATGGCATTTGTGCTCACTAGGGGGCTGTGGTGCCCAGGTACAGGGGCACTCTGCAGGGCCGTGCGGGTCAGGCTGGGGGACAGAGGCAGCTGATGGGGGCCCTGCCACTGACTGCCTCCCACAGCGGCTCTTCTGTGGCCATGGAGTGCTCAGAGGTGCCTGGCCTTATTTCCAGTGCTGTGAGATGGGTTTGGGTGCTACACTGAATCCATTTGGGGAAGTTTAACTAAGGGTCAACATCGCTCACCAGACTCTTCCCCCACCCCTGGGGATGTAGAGCCTTCATTTACTTGTTCACACCAGAATTAGGACTTTATTACCGGTCATTCGGGGTAGGTTCAGGTTGGAAATTAGTGGACATTTCTTCTCAGATAGAGTGGTTAAGATTGGAACAGGTTGCCCAGGGAGGTGGTGGACTCACCATCCCTGGGGGTGTTTAAAGAAAGTTTGGTCTTAGGGATGTGGCTTAGTGGGTAATATTGGTGGTAAGGGATGGTTGGACCAGATGATTTTGGAGGTCTTTTCCAACCTTAGTCGTTCTACGATTCTATGAAATGGATCAGTCTAAATTTTTTGGCAAATCTAGTCTACTCTTCATGCATAAAGGAAGGCAAGAGAAGTCTGTCACTCCAGTCATTTGTAATTTCATAAGCTTCTAAGGACACTCTACAAGAGGTTCCAAATACTACACCAACCTTCACATACTCCACAGCTCTGGGAGAAAAATCACAGGCATACACAAAAATATTCCGATCTTCTTCTAAGAGCGGAAACAAGCAGTTCCCAACCCCACAGCCAGCTTCCAGAATGGTCAGTTTCTGATCTGCAAACTGGGGAGGAAGAAATCCAAAACAAAGCACACCATTTTTGTTTTCCTCATAATACCAGCAGAGTCACTGTTCAATCAGCATATTAAAAGCTATAATCAAGTTTAATTACCATTGATTCAGAAACTGAAGTAGCCATCCATTGGATAATCTTGACACTACAGAAGAAGAATCCTGATTTTTGCAAAATTACAAATCCTTTTAGAATGTGTTAATGTTTCTTAATTACTTACTTAAGGGGTAGATGACTAAACAGATTGCTGTACCATTTCTGTCTTGTCTCATTCAGATATAAAGAACAACAGATGCATCTGACTATTCCCCTTAATGATGTTTTGCAATTAGCCTGTAATTCTGGGTGCTTTTCTTTAAAGCTGTGTTCTGAAGTGCTCCAACTTGCATCTTTAAACATCACATCACTAAATAGACATGTGCCCTAAATAGACAACTTGGCTCTGTGTTCTAGATTCCATTCTTAGTATCCATATGGGTCAATTTTAAACTGAACTGATGCACCTGATTCTGAAGAGGTATCTTTGATATTAAGAGAGACTACGCAGGTCACTGCATGCTTAATGTGTGAGAGCTCCTACCTTAAGGGCTTAATTAGAAGTTTTATTAAATCATTTGAAAACAATCGATCTGTCTCTTACAGAAAAATTGTACAGGGCTCACCTCCCGACATGCTTTTAACTCTTCAAACTCTCTGGTTGTCCAATGTCTGTCTTTAAAGAAGTTGGTGCTGTTTCTTTTGTAAAACAGATCCCAATTCTTCTGTGCCTCTTTTTCCAGTTTCAGTTGCTTGAACTCAGACACCAAAACCTGATCTTTTGCCAGTCTCTCAACCTCTTCTGGGCTAAGGATTCTTGTACTATGGCCTTTTCTTTGGAAAGCCCCATCTTCAGTACCTGTTGTTACTGTGTCTAAGCAATCAGCCGATGTGTTTTCATGGAGCATCCTTGAATCCTTCACACAGATATGAATAGCAAAGACCCAAGGGTGATTTTCTTTTCTTTAACATACATTTCCATCACTTAACTTGGGTAAAATAACCAAGGATCTAGAAGCAGAAGAAAAAAAAACGAGGAAGAGTTACAGCGTGCACTTATTAGGGCTTTATGGTGCTCTCTCCAACATGACAGACTGCAAAACCATCTGACTTCTTGTAATTTCAATCTTCCACCCAAACTAACAGTTGCATATGAAATCACACTGATTTCAAAGTTAAAGAAGATACTTAAAAGAGTCTGCTGGTCTACTTTCTGAATTAAAAAAAAAAAACCAAAAAAAAAAACACCAAGAGAAATATGTGGCAACTCTAAACTTTCTTCACTAAAGTGACTTTAAAAGGACAGGAAGGGCTTTGTTTCTTGTGAACTCCAGTTAGCAACACCTCAGAAAAACTGTAATCGAAAACCAGACGACATGGAGTGCCACTAAGATTGGTAAAACAAGCTGTACTCATGTTAGCATTTCTCCTTCCTGTTCTCACCTCAGTGAGAAAACACTGGTGAAACCATCAGCACTCATAACACTGCGTCACTTGGGCAACAGAGCAAAACCTGCACGGTGGCAAGAAGGCCTGTGGCCAGCCCATGTCAGCGCTCCTTCCCCTGCCTCTTCCTGAGGATCCGCACCCGTTTGAACAGTCGCAGGTATTTTTTTTTCTACAGGTTATGAAAAACGGAGCAATGAAAGAGCTCTTCATAGGCTGGGATCCAAATCTTCTTCCTGATGTTAAACTAGTCCTGACCTCTGCCTTGCCACAGACATCCAGACCCTGGAAGGCAGCACATGCGAATTAAATCCTGCGTGGCCCAGTAACTCCCAGGCAACCAAAGCATGCCATTCGTGCCCACCAGCACCCAGACCCGGGAATTCACATCGATTTACCAAAATGGAAATCAGCGAAAAACAACTAAACTTAGAGAAAAAAAATAGTACTTCAATTTACCAATGGAAAATTGGAAATGGGAAAAAAATGGAAATGAGGAAAAAACGGAAATGAGAAAAAAATGGAAATAAGAAAAAAAAACAGAACTTAAAGAAAAAAAAATTAGTACTTCATTTAGATGTATTACCATAAACGATACAAACATAATACTGCAAACAAAGCCATAAAATACAAATGTGCTAATGAGATAAAGAACTGTCAAAATGTTGTCTGGATTCACTGGTGTCAGACCACGTCCCCTTCTTCTTCCAAAAAGGATGGAGAAGGTTACAGAGAGGGGCTCTCTTGAAAGAAAGCCTCCCCGTGGGTATACCCTCAAAAATAACCTTAACCAGCAAAAGTCCCACTATTCGCCCGGCATGCTAAAAGGGCGCAACATCCACACCTCACAGATCGAGCTCGAAATAAAGCCAAGCCAGTCCCTGCTGGCCGTGCCACGCTAGAATAAGCCAGCACGATGTCAAAGAGAGCTTTTAGAGCCTGCTTCGAGGCCAAAGCGCACCCCAAGCCGCTCGACCCGTCCCCACGACCCCCACGACCCCCAGGACCCCCAGGACCCCCAGGACCCCCAGGACCCCCAGCAGCCAGCCCTGCGCGCATCCCCCGGGGGGGGGGGGGGCCCGATCCCCACGCACCCCGGGCGGGGAAGGCCGCAGCCGCCCTCGCCGTCCCTCCTCGTCCCTCGCCGTCCCTCCCTCCCTGCCTGCCGAGGGCGGGGAGCTCCGGGGGCCGCCCCTGCAGGCCCCGCGCCCCCTCGGCCGCCGCCGCCGCCGCCCCGGAGCGCTTTCCCGGCTGCACCGGGCGCCCGGAAGGGCGCGGGGCGGCGGCGCACGCAGCGGGGCGGAGGAGAGGAAGGGAGGGAGCGGCGGGGCCATGAACGGCTCGGCGAACCCGCTGCTGGACAAGGAGGAGCACCCGCTGCAGCTGGGAGAGAGCTTCGAGCGGCGGCCCAAGGCCTCCTTCCACACCATCCGCTGTGAGCGCCGCCCCGCTCTCCGCCCGCCGCGCCGGGCGAGCCCCGTCCTTCCCTTCCCTTCCCTTCCCTTCCCTTCCCTTCCCTTCCCTTCCCTTCCCTTCCCTTCCCTTCCCTTCCCTTCCCTTCCCTTCCCTTCCCTTCCCTTCCCTTCCCTTCCCTTCCCTTCCCTTCCCTTCCCTTCCCTTCCCTTCCCTTCCCTTCCCTTCCCTTCCCTTCCCTTCCCTTCCCTTCCCTTCCCTTCCCTTCCCTTCCCTTCCCTTCCCTTCCCTTCCCTTCCCTTCCCTTCCCTTCCCTTCCCTTCCCTTCCCTTCCCTTCCCCCTTCCCTTCCCTTCCCTTCCCTTCCCTTCCCTTCCCTTCCCTTCCCTTCCCTTCCCTTCCCTTCCCTTCCCTTCCCTTCCCTTCCCTTCCCTTCCCTTCCCTTCCCTTCCCTTCCCTTCCCCCCTACCATGGCTTCTGGAGCCACCCCTGCTTCACCTCTCCCTGCTCACCTTGTCAGCTTCGCCTCCCCTCTCTCCCTTCCCCTCTCTCCCCCATGCCACCTTCCCCTTGCCCCCCATTCGTGTTTCCCCCCGAGGTCCCCCTGTCCCCGAGGGAAGCACCCAGCAGCACCCATAAACTTTGTCTGAGGGAGGCTGGGGAAGGCCCGCTGAAGTTTTCCATACCTCCTCCGTGAGGGGCTGGCTGGCTTGCTTTTTTATTATTATTTATTGGTTATTTTTTTTAATGGCAGTTGTAGGACAGGTCACTGCGGGCCTCCGCCTGGCTCGTCCTGCGTGGCAGGAGCGCCTGAAGAGGAGCCCGGCTTGTCAGCAGCCAGAGCATCCGCAGTTTGAAATTCAGTGGTTGTGCTTGTGACGAGGCGACGCGTAACCCTGCAACCTCCTCCCCGGCTGCGCTAGCTCTAGCGATCTAGATACTAAGTCACTTTCCAGGAAAGCGAGGAGAAATGACTCAGGCTCATACGGTATTGCCACATGCATGGTAATTCTGAAGAGCAGAGACGAAGCGTGAGGCAAGGTCTTAAGCAGTAAGAGAGTTTTGGAATAATAATCAGTTTTTGTTGGTGTTCTCTTTTAAGACACCAGATATCATTCTAACTGCTCGTTCCCAGCAATGGGTGCATTTTATTTCATATTAGGAAATGGTTCTGAAGGGGAGCTCACTATGTTTCTGTACTTGAATTCTGTGGGGAAGGAAATCACTATTTCATCCCCTAAATGAGTTCAGCTTTTAAAATAAGTAGTTAATCACCAATAGTAAGTGAAAGCAATACTGAAGTCATATTTCAGTAGCCGTGTGTTAAAGTGGGAAACTTGTACAGTCAGTAATAGGATATTTTGTTATATGATGCATGATCCTAGGCACAGTGTCATGGCCTGTTGTCATGCACTGTGAGTACCTAGTTTCAGTGAGATCATTCATCCGAGCGAGACTTGGAAAGAGCAACTTTCTAGATTGAGCTTTTACTCAAGAAGATGATCAATGATTGAAGCAAAGCTATTTCCCTAACCAGTGAGCCTCCGTCTAATGCATCGACACTTAAATTTGTGTGGTTCACCCCTCTGATATGCATAATTACACCATGTTAAGGAATACCATCCTATATGTACGGTATATTTAGCTGCTTATGCATAATACTGAAGGCTTCTAGCCAGCACCAACACACTAGCAAATCTCCATTTATAAATTTAAGTTTTCAAATAGCCCGACCATCAGATGATTGAGGTTGCTGTCTGGTACTGTATGAATTAAACCCAAGCTGTATCCAGATAGAAATCCAGTGTATTTCTAGTATTGACAGTGCTTTCGAGTTCTGATCATGTTCTTAAGGGGTTGCAAAGCCAAAGTACTCCAGACTACAACTGAAAGAGTGCAGTTCTATTTCCAAAGAGTTTTTTATGAGCTGTATTTTCAGTCAGTGACACTCAAGTGGGTTCTCTCTTGATTTTTCTGGTTAAAACTTTTTTTCTAGACATTGATCGTGAATGATTTATCTGGGATCTAAGTGCAATATTATTCCTGTAATCCTCTTCACGCAAACTACAGTAAGAGGATTTTGCAGGCTAAATTTGTCTGTGCCTTCTTAAAATACTTTATTATTTTCATGTAATGTTTATGAAATTCTATGCTGAAAAACTGGGTTATCATTGGAAAACATCTAAAAACATTTGACTTTTGGAAAAAAGAGTTGTGGTTACATTTGGATAGACATATGTGCACTCCATTTCAACAAAATTATCCATGCACACCTAATAAGCTTTCTAAATGAAAGCAATTAGTTGCTCTTAGCAAATATGCAACATTGTTTTACTGATACCTAAGAAAGAAGCATGATATGATGAGCTTTTTCATTTAGTGACTGTACTGTTGAAACTCTAGATCCCTTTTTGGCAACGACACTTACTCTTCTACAGCTGGTTTGTTTTGTTTAGCAAGCTTGCACATAAAATAGGTGGGTGACAATAGCTAGAAATAGACTGTGCAGATGAAAATGAAGGATGTGATTTGGTCTGGCAGTTAAGGCATGAAGATTAAGTCAAGTGTGGCCAATTCTGCTTGTTGTGCTGTCAAAGTAAAACTCAATTAGACATTAACGTCCCCTTAATGAGAATTTTTTACAAGCTGTTTTTTTTCCCTGCAAATATGCTTTTCATAGTGGAATTACTTTTTTTTTTCTTTTTTTCCTGAGATATTAGTGTCTTAACTAATGCAGTAATTAAATGTCTTGGTTGTGAATATAGTTGCACCTCTTCATATCCAGAAATGCTAGAATTGAATGGAAGGTTGTTTAAAATACAAAAAAAAAAAAAAGTAAAACCAAAACAAAGAAAACCTAAAAATGTATCCGATCTTATTTCAGTTTGTCTAAATCCTCTGTCAAAACGTTGCATGTTTTTTATGGCTCATCAGCATGACAAGATTACTGAGGGGAACATACTTAAGTTAAAATGTTCTTAGTTTAAATAAATATACTAAACAGAAGTGCATTATTCGGGGGAAACAGCATTCTCTACAGTGCAGCAAAATTTTTTAGACTAGGGCTACTTTAGAGCTTTAACTGTCTCACCTTAGTCATATTCTCCATCCACAGTGGCTTTGGCCTTGTGTGGAGCTCCTCCAAGGTCTCCTCTAACCTTAAGGAGGTGTTATGAAGGCAAGATGTCTGTTAGTAGTCAGGAATAAGAGTTAGGCTAAATGAGCAGATCTCACTAAATTAGTCTTTGCCACAGATGCAGTCCTCAGGTTTGAAACTGGCGTACTCCTTTGGGATGCTTGGCACAGTTTTACACCTGTGTGCAACATCAGATATCACCAAAAGTCTGGGCTTTGGAGAAGCCTTCTTTTGGTCTTTCAAACACTGTCCAGAAACCGGTTCCTTTTAAAAAGCAAATTTAGAGTCTGGTATCATCACGTGGCTGGGGCTCTGAGCACAGACGCTTTGTACCGGTGCATTATTATACCCCTGCTGTACACTACCATGTATTTTAGCATTCCCTGTAATCACAGTGAATGTGCAGTGACTTTTTACGGGGCAGCATTCTGAGGGCTCAAGACTCTTGGAAACATAATCACCATTATTTTTCTCTTTAGATGATTTTAAGCCGGCCTCGATCGATACATCTTGTGAAGGGGAGCTCCAAGTTGGTAAAGGAGACGATGTAACCATTACTTTGCCACATATTCCAGTAAGTGTGCTACATGTGGTATTGTATGTTTCCCTGTTTACTCTAAGAACTTTGCAACATAGATTGTCTACTGTATATGTTCTTTTTCATCCTTGTAAAAACGGGTGGACTCAATATTTGAGCAGCCAGGCTCGCAGCATGGTACGTGAGGGAAGGACTATACCATTGAATCTTTGTTTAGGGTTTTATTTGTAAGGTTCCAGTTTGTTCATTTGTTTTGATTCCTTCCTTCCTGTTATTACTTGATTAACAAGAAGACTTTTCCTACTAGCTGAAGCTCTAGGGTGGTTTCCATCCGTTTTAGTGCTACAGCTTAAAGAATAAAGGCAGAGTAACTTCGGGTTTAGTCAAGGTGTGGTGTTCAGAAGCCACAGGTAGGCCCGTGAGCTTGTTGATTACAATAACATGTACAGATAGCACAGACCATTCCCTGCCTTGAGTTTTATCAATGGAAGCGAGAGGGAATTTTCTACTGAGTGACAATGAAGTGGTTTCCCATTCACTTCCTCCTCAAATTATGCCATAAAAAGATACTGTGCGAGGATGATGGTCAAACAGCAATAAAACAAGTGCTCAAACTGTTTATAGATGCAGTTGTGTTGTAATTGAAGGCTCGGTGGCTGCCTTCCCAAAACAAAAGAAAGTGCTTACGTGCTGGAACCGGATTTGTTTATTAGCTGAAGCTAATGCTACGTGTCAAGCCAATAAACCAGAATGCACAGATGCAGATAGGTTTGGTGGTTGCAGGGGAGCGGTTGGCAGTTTAGAAGCCATGTGTCAGATCCTCGTGGTGGTGTCTTTTCTAGCATGTTGGTGTTTTTAATTGGTAGGTGAAGGTTCTGTGGTAATTCCCACTGAATGAGGCTTTAACCTGCTTCCCCCACTCCTATTTTTTATATGGCTTTGGTCACGTTTAGTGCTGCATAAGGTTGTGTGCTTTTATTTGTCTATAAAAGTGAAGAGCTCAGTAGTGCTATTAGGGAGCAGGCAACAATGTTTAATAGCAATGGCGTTCATCTTTGACTGGGAACTGTGTTGTTCATTCATCTTTTGTGTTGAACAACATCGCTTGTAACGTCCCTTTCCAAATCTCTGTACTGACAAGTTTAATTTGTTTGTCTTCCCCTGAGTATGAGTGGCTTTCGGCTTGTACTGTGCTCCAGAGGGGTAAGAGCTAACTGCACTAAGTGCAGCCCCTGGGTGTATGCTGTTCCATGGAAGCGGTGTGTATGTTCAGCAGAAAGAGCTGGGAAACGCTGGGTTATGGTAAAGAAGCGTGAAAAGTTTTGAGATCGTTTTATCCTTACAAGGTTTACTGAATTTCTTGGATCCTGCTTTGCTTCTGAGCCGTCTAACAACTGGACAGAATTCAGATTCTGTCTTGTTTTTTGAAATTGCCTGATCCCTGAGGAGATCTCTGTTTGATGATTTATTCAGTGGACATGTTTTTGTGTCCCTTGCCACTTGGGCAACTTAAACACTATTTCTACTTGTGGCTTTTACATATGATAAACAGTCTTAGTTAGGGAAAGGAATTGTTTGTTTTAAAAAACTCTATACTTGAAGGGTTAAATCTGCTTTAACAAACTTGGTTAAATGTCACCTGTTCCATCTGCCTTCTTCTATCCTGTAATCATCAGAATCTGTAAGCCAGTGTTGTTTAGGCAATAACATAAAACCTAAAGATTTAATTTTAAGTAATAGGGTGGGACTGTTAGTTTGCTTAGGTAGGGCTTCCATTTCTGCTTATTTTTTAGCCAAAATTGCAGTCTTTTCTGAGTTAGGTCTCTAGGTAGCAGAATGATGGCCAACAAACTTTGATCATTTTTCATTAAATTTGTGTTTTATGTTTCCTGACTTACTTGTCAACAGGGAGCTGGCTTTGACTTTCAGCTTGCTTTTTATTCTCTTAAATGTTATTTTCCTCTCTCAAATGTAGGAATGATAAAAATGTAAAATGCCTTTGAAGACTAGACTTTCATGAGACCGATGTTTTCTGAATCACATCTGTATATCTTACGCTTTCTTTGCTGGGAATTCAGATATTTTGCCCTTACTATTCTGAAACTGTTTCAGATTCAAACATACTGTATTTATTAGCAGTATTGAGAACAGGAATTTAATTCTGAGTGGATAAAATTTGATTGTTATTCTGCTCAGAATAAAACGTACTCCTCTTGTCCCTGATTTTGGTTGCCTTCCTGCTGCATGTGTGAAGAAGCATATGAATAAACTTTTTTTTTTAATTTCTTTTGTAGAATAGCATTACGTTACAGAGAAATCTGAGAAAGTTCTCAGCTTTGAGTCTTATTTCTGTGTTTTTTGTAGAGTAACATATCCTATTTGATATGGTCAGATGTGTGTCCATGCTGCTGTGTGCAGGTAGACCATAACTGATTCTGCCTCCTGTAACCCCAAAGCCAGGTGTACGGGCTGGCTTTGTGTGAATAAACTGCAGTGTAGCTTAATCTCAGAAATATCTGTTAGCCAGTGCAGAAGACCACATGAATTTCTCTTTATTGCTTCTCAGTCTAAGCCATTGGATTTATATGGCTCTATGCAGTGTTGTATGGACTTGAGGACTTTCTGGAAGGAGTGAAATACCCCATTTGCTTTTGAAAAAACATTTCGGTGTAATTGCTCAGCTTCTACGTGCTAATCTGAGTTTGAAGAAGGCAGCTGCTCTTACATAGTTTGTGACAGTTGCTTGTAAAACTATGAAAATACTGCCTTCTTTTTTTAATTTGATAGAATAAATACAAAGCATTTTAAATTATTTTTCAGTTGACCACATATTTCTTTAGGCAGTAGTTCTGCTACATGAGTAGTTAGAATTTTATTTCTTATCCAAACCCAAGATTTCTTGAGCAGAAATTTCTGACGTTCGTCAGAATCAGCTATGCAAATTCAGTTCTGTTACCGTTTTGGGAAGGAGAACTGTAAGTAATGGCAACTAAGATGATGATGTTTTGTCACTGCAGAGACACTTAAAATGATGAAAGGCACCAATATTGCTGTGAGGAAATATCTGATTCTACTGCGTTAACTGTATTTTTCCCTTTTCATGAATGAATATTTTCTGAAAGAACTAATTATTAGCTACTTAGCCTCCTAGTCAGAAGAATACATACATACGTTTGTTTTAGTGTTTATAAACTTGTGGTTAGGGGAATGTAACCAAATAAATATGTGCTCTTTCTTTGATACCAGGGTTCAACTCCTCCAATGACTGTGTTTAAAGGAAATAAAAGGCCGTATCAGAAGGACTGTGTGCTTATTATCAATCATGACACTGGGGAATATGTACTGGAAAAACTTAGTAGCAGCATTCAAGTCAAGAAAACAAGGTAAAGCTGGTGACAGGGCTAAGTTAAGAGGACAAATTTTTGCTGGTTTCCTGCTCAGACCATCTTTCAAACCTGAACCCTGTTTTCTTTTATTTTGTAGTAATGTTTGCTTACTAAACTTTATCGGCTCTACGTGGCCATTATCTTGCCAAAAATGCAAATAGCTGTTGGGAGTGTGAATCCAAGAGTAAAGAATTTGTAAATTCTCAGCTGCTGAAAGGACATAATTATAGTTTGCAATGAAACACCTCTGATGATTTGAAGGTTTGGAAGCTGGCTGAAAGATGGGATGTGTTTCAGGAATCTCTGGTTAGTTGAAATAGAAGATGGAAATACTAGGCTGTCAAAAGGATTGTTGGACTTTATAGGCTTGTTCCCTACAGCTTCCTGTGGGAGTCATAGTGCTTTAATAATATGCTATTAAGGTGTAAGAAACACTCCTCATCGTTGTGGATCAATGCTATACTGAGCAGAGAAAAAGTCCAAAGCCTCCAGTTAAAGAGAGGAAAAGAAACCGGAGGGAATAGTGGTTGTGAGGATTTGCCTGGAATTGCTGAGGCCAGAAATCCTTTCTGACCCAATATTCTGACTTCACTGCACAAATGCTACAAAGTGAGCGGTCGAAACATTTTTAGTAATCTTGCTGCACTGCAAGTGCCTGAAGCTTCTGCACAGTGTTCTTTCAGCACCATTGAGCCACAGGTTTTTGAGATCTAAAGAGAAAGCAGTTATTCAAATGTCTCATGAAGAAGCAGCTCTTAAACAATTTTACAAGTATGATGTGTTTAAAAAAAAAAAAACAGTTTACTGCAGTGTTGAGCTTTTAGCTGCTAAAGCTAATAGAAACGTGGGTTGCAGGTTGTCAAGAGTTGGCTGGAAGTTTGCCCAAAACCACCTTGAATTAAAGGTAAATGGATTGTAACACTCTGAGTCATTGATGTGAAAACTCATCCATGTGGCATTCAGAGGCAAGGCATTTTGTCCAGTGGATATGAGCGCATTGTAAATGAGATGTGGAATGCCAACAATTTAAGTTCTGCTGACTTTGTCTGGGTGAAGCTTAGATCAGAAAGAAGCACGGAAATGCAAGGAGAACTTGGGTTCAGTGGGGTGTTTAGGATCCATTGAGTTTTGGCTTTCTCAAGGCTTAAAGTATTTCAACTTTTCTTAAGCAGAGGAAGGGTAGAAAAAAATTGGAGACTCATGTTTTGAGGAATGGTGATTTTTTTAAAAGCTATTCAGTATTCTAGCTCAGAAGCGGCATTTTTTTCATGGCTACTTTGATCTTTAACGACCTGTGGACACTCTGTGGGAGCAGAGTTATTAGTGTTAACATCCTGATTACATTCCCAGGGAAGTAATTGCACTTTTTCTACATAAAGGCTTCTGTAGTTCCAAGAGCATGATTAATACTGGAAACAATCTTTTGCTTTTATATTTTTATCTTTCACAGGAGACAGTGAGTATATCCCCAAATCCCTGCTTCTACTGTAAATGACTATGTAAAGTGTATTAACGTGGTATCTAAAGGCAGCATTTCAACGATGAGTGAAGAGGTGGCTCTGTGTTTGGTTTTTGGGGTTGCATCTGTCATTCAGTGTGGCACGGAGAAAAAATCATAGAATCCTGAGAGATGCTTGAGTTAGCACTAACTGTACTAGCTCAGGTACCAGAAGTGGTTTAGGTGAAGTCCAAGAAGTTCTACATGGGCTAGTTTAACTTTTTTCTTGGTGGGATTAGCTCACAGGCACAAAATGTCGTATTACTGATCTGGGACCATCCTAGAAGCAAAACTGAGCTCTTAATGTCCATGTGAGCTGGTTGTGCGCTATGCCACATACAGACATATTCCCAAAGGCTTTGTGACAAATACACTACATACTTTAACCTCATTATGGTGTATCATAGAGGGACCTGAATACATTTTGCTTTGTTTTTCTTCCAAGGATAATTGACTGTTCTACAATCTGAATCACATCATTGATTCAGAAAAATGAAGAAGCACTTGAGCTGGATCGAACAGCTAGGCTTGACATTATTCTGTGGAGGATTTTCCACTAAGGAAATATCTTTAACTGTTTTTTATCACTTTTATTTGCTTGCAAGTGAATGAAAAATAGGGGGTAAATGCTTGCATGCTGTATTTATCACTAAAACTGATTGCTCCAGTCAGGTTGACCTCTAAGAGAGTTCAGTTTGAGACTGTACAATTGCAAGTGAGAAAATAGTTTCTTTTGCTAGGATAGTTTTAAGCAGGATTTTGTTATGAGTGGATTTCTTTGATATAGGTTGCTAATTGTTTTTTAACAATACAACTATTAATGGCTAAATTAAAGCCTTCATTGTTCTTCAGCTAGTGAGTTTGGCAACGCTGAAAAACGTCTGGGTTTGAAAATACATTTTGTAAGGATGCAGTATGCAGATTTGCTGTTGAAAGCATGCTTTGCATACAGAAACCTGCCATTCACTGTTCAGCTTTATAAAGCAATGTAGAGTGATGTTCAAAAGGAAGTCTCACATCATGCATTAGCACAAGGATATTGAAAAAGCTGAACACAGTTGCACAGTCCTGCTGAATGTCTCTGGTTCTTGTTTCAGAGCAGAGGGCAGCAGTAAGATCCAAGCCCGAATAGAACAACAATCTGCCCGAGCCTCTCAACCTCCTTCACAGTTCAGAGCCCCAACCAAGCCAGCAACTGGACCTAAAACTTCTCCTTTGAAAGATAACCCTTCACCTGAGCCTCAACTGGATGACATTAAGAGAGGTAAAGAAGGGTTTGTAGTTTCCTGGGCTTTGGTCAGCTTTCTTTCTTGTATAAAAATTATAACTTACAATTTATACAAACACGTTAGAACGCTCAGGGATTCAAAGCTGATACTTGGCAGCTGGTTTGTTGGCTTTATATCTCATTCTAAAGTATCTTAATGAATTATTTATTCTCTTCTGCCAGCATAGGTATTTACACTGCAGTCTTCTCTGGTGTGAGAGCGCTTCTTCCTTCCAGGTTATTTTCTCTCTTCTAAACTATTTATCTGTTCTGAGAAGAAGATAATAGGTGTGGATTCAAAAGGTAGAAGCTAGGGCAGCTGAATACTAGACGTGCTGAAAGGGTGTCTTAGGTAACAACAACAACAAATGCTGATCCAAGATCTTGTTATGCAATCAAGTAACTTGGTTTAAAAAAAAAAACAAACTGTTCCTGTATGGAGTGAGGTTGGAGCCGTTTGCTAGGGGGATGTAAGGGCTCCGTGGCTGAGACCCCATCAGGAGACCTGGAGCCTGTGTCATGCCAAGCAGTGCTAATAGGGGAGGGATGAGAGAGAAAACAACTGCACAGCTTCCTTTACCACAACCACTCCTCTTTGGCTTTTATCACACCTGCCATTTAATTGCTGTACTTACCCTTCAAGAGCCCTTCAAGAGTCTTGAAGAACTTCAAGGGATTATTGGCCCAACTCTGTCTCCTGCTCAAGCAATGCTTTGCTTCAGTGTTGCGCTGTGGGCAGGGCTCACTTTCTTTGCCCAAGTCCTTCCTTTCATGCTGGTGTGATACCTGATTTTGCTGTGGTTAATGCAGTCAGAATGGGGATAATTTTAAATTTAAATTTTTGTTTGGTTCTCTTGGATTTCTTGTCTGGCATCAGACACAATTGGTGTATTTTAAGATTGTTCTTTCTGTCTAGTATTTTCTTTCTGGGTCTCTTTCCTTGTCCCATATAGCTATTTTTGCCTGCAGACTTAACCTATATTAATTTCCCAGCCTATGTTAAGAGCTTAGCAGGTTTTGATGTTGTGTTTTTGTTTTGTTTTCAGTTCTTGGTAATCACTGGGTGACACTTTTACAGCTAAGCTGTCTGTGTGTCTGTATAGGTGCTGACTGGTCTCACGCTTTCACAGCAGTAGTATTTGCAATACCTGGATGCTGGTCAGCAGACAGAATCGAAGCCTGAGACTTTGTTAGCTACAGTTCCCTTAGCTGCATTGCCATTTTTATTTTCCATGCAATAGGTAAGGAGAAAGATATCAGGTTATATGTCAACTTAAAAATTCAGTCAGTTGTAAAGTTTAAATGTCTTTACTCGTGATGTATAATAAGCTACTTAACCATGTGGGCACTCTTTTACATGCTTACAGCAATTTATAGAGGTCATGTTGTCACAACAGAATTTTTATATTTGTCTAGTGAAACATCTGTTCTGCAATGACCATTTTCTAGTGGTCTGAAATTATAAGTCACATCATTTAAAACTGTTGTAGTGATTTTTTTTTCCACGATTGTTTTTTATTGGGAAGTACTTCCAAACAAATAACCTGTAGAGTTTGGTTTCCAAAATCAAGCCAAACAACACCTGACTCATACTAAAAATAGGATGTTGAGTTGGCATTTCACAGAGAGTTCTTCAAGGTCCAAAAAGCAAGAAAGCAAAAATACCCAGGCAGTTTTCTTTCTGCTTATGGTATATATTATTTTTAACTTTTTAAGCATTTCTTAATTCTAAGCAATCCTCAAGCTTTTGGTACCCTTGAAAATAATCATTGATTATCTACAGTGTCAGCATTACTAAATAATTTATGTCATGAGAAACTACTTGGAAAAGGTAGAACTAAAATGGCACCATCGTACAATGAAAATAATAAAACTTAAATGTAAAAGCTGTGAGACAGTCTCTTCAGAACTTAAAAGTCTTTGGCCATAAAGATGCAAGTTAAAGGAATTAGTGGCACTGGAGACTTTGTTCTTTCCAGTCAAGCAATGGTTTTCCTTTTGGTTGAATTAGCTCCTTTCTATTAAAAGAAAAATAAACATAAAGCTGAAATTCTGTGTTGTTTCTTCAATGGACACAGCACAGAATTTACAGTCCTCAGAGGAGGTGGTTGAAAACATCTCTGTGGCACTATGGCACTCTTTTTGTTCCCAGTATGCCCTACTCAAGGGTGTGGGAAGACGCATAGCCCGTGTGATGTTTAACGATGGTTTTAAGCAAACCTCAGTGCAGGCTTTTGCTTACCTCCACTACCCTCAGCTGTGTGTTCCCACAGCTCCCCTTATAGATGAGCTGGGAAATGAACTTCCAGGTAAGTCAGTCCTCTCATCCATCCCATTACACAGCTGTCCAAACAGCAGTGCTTGAGGACAGAAGCAGAGCACGTGGGAGTTGAGCCTGTACTCTCCTCCATTCAGGAGACCTTTGGGAGGCTGTCTCTAGGGTCCCACACTAGAAGAGTCTTTTCCTGTGCGAGCTTTTATATTGTCTTCCTGCTTGAAGGGAACAACAGAGAGGGTAAGAGCTTGTTTGTTCAAAGACTTGGCTGCATATGATCACGTTTCATTAAGCAGTGAATATTTGGACACATACACCACAATACAGTCATTTATGTTCATGAAACTACTGGCATTTATCAGATGTATTTGACCTCAACAGAAATGTTTTTAATAACATTGGCGTAATTTGATTGTGCGGTACCTGAAACAACACCAAAATGTATTTCTGGTTTGGAAACTATAAATTCAGTGCTTAAAAATCTGAGCAGGTCTTGTTTATTTAAAATGCAGCTGTAGTCTTGCAAGTATTATTCCATAGAACAGTATTTGTCTCTCAAGGACTTCTCAATCAAATTTGCACTTCACTGTAAAATACTGCATCTTCTAGCTGCCATCTCTGCATACTCAAAATGCCAGTATCAAGTTGATTTCTATCCACCCTGCATACCATTATTAACAGTGATTATTCTGCTATGAGCATACGGCCTTATTCTTCATAAAGCTGAATGACTTTATTTCCAAAAGCCCTTGGTATTCTTGCAGCCCAAGGTTAGGGCTCTAGTTAAAAATCCTGCATAGCCTTTTGGAGTTGAGAGAAGAGGCAAGAACACTTAGCCATGATTACTGAAAGAGATTAGGACATTTGATACAAAATACATAGAAAAAAGAGCCCTGTTGAGAAAGGCTGTTCTGTATTTCTATGATGATTTCTGACCTTAAATTTTTTTCTTACTCTAAAACTGCACGGACTGCCAGTATAAGACAGTAAGCTGTTTTGTTTTCCTGAAAGAAAGCCTACAGTGGTATCATGAAATATGCAGAAGTTAAGGTTCCCGTGGCAATGTCAGGCTTTTCAGATTATGTAGACTCATTTAAAGTAAATGTACAAAAACATACTGTATGAAAAGCTTTCTTAAAACTAACTATGGCACATCCTGGCTCTTGTCATCTTTTAAGCCTTAAAGGTTCGTCAACAAGGTGTTTGATCTTGTGGAGCAGAAAGTGATCTGACTTTTTCATTGTTCAGCTGAGGGTATATGTACACACACATACACGCATAACTATTTTAATTGGAGGCACCGCAAGGAAGCATTTAGCCAAGGCTTCGATACTTGTAACTGCACTAAGCATAACAGACAAATTGGAAATGCAAAATTTGACAGTTTTAAAGCAGATGTGTTCTTCCTGTGAGGCTTTGGTGTCACTGTTGGTTTAACCACTGTCTTTGGCACATTGACACGAGGGCTCTGAACAAACTTTCTTAGTGGTCTTGCTGGAGTTGTGCTTGAGACTTTTAATGATGCAGCAGCCACCATAACACTTGTGAAAACAATTACGTTTTTTCTCATCTGCCCATAGTTTAGACATTCACAGTTCTAGACTCAAGGATTTAAGAGGCAAGACACCTGAAAGGAAGTGAAGGAACAGCCTCTGTGAGGCAAAAGTTGATTAGAAAATGGCGTCAGAACTGAGTTTTCATCCCTAACCACTGTCCTGGACAACACCATTTGCTTCCTACTCCTTGAAGCTCATGATGGTGCTGTTTTCCTTTCCCTATGCACTTACAGCATGGTAGGCCTTACCACTTCTTCCAAGACATTGTCCTTTTACTCCTCATAATCCCAACTCTAATCTTGCTTTCTCACCCATCGGCCTGCATCACTTCCTTCAGTTACCTCCTCACCTACTGTACGCAGTTCAAACTTGTTCAGACTTTTTTTTTTCCCTCTAGTTCTCTGGAGTGTGTTTCCTGTTGCATCTTTTCCCTTTCACCACCATTTTAACAAAAAATATATATATATATAAAAAGGGAAAGAGCTTTTTTTCCCCATTTGCTTTTCCCCTATGACTTTCTTAGTCCTGAACTCAGAGAATGTTTATAATTTTAAATCTTAGATATGGTTAGGCTGAGAGCAGTGACTTGCAAGTGCTCATTTGTATGTGTATCAGATTCTAGCCATGAAATGGATTTTTTAAGGCCTGCAAGGCTGTGTTGGGAGGGACAGAGGGAGAAAGGCATTACAGTACAAAATCGTATCTTCTGTTGGCCTAATCATATATTCTTCCTCCCTCTTCTAGTAGTCTCTCATGTTATGTCTTAAAGATGAAAGGGTAAACTTTGCCTGGCATACTAATAAAGCATAAAAAACACAGGTGGTCTAGTCAGGGATCTACCTTCAGGAAGTAAGTTGGATGAACAGCCCCACTATCCCTACATACCCAGCCAGAGTTAGTCACATAGTTGTTCCTTTTCAATATGCCTCTCATTCAATATAACTATAACATTTGAAATTGAGCTCTGAACTTTGAAATTGAAAAGTTGGAGTTTTAAAATTGGCAAAAGAAAACTTCATTTCTCAAACCAATACATGCTAAGCTAGAGGAACTCTCTCCAATGTGGAAACTGAAAACTCTCTTGTTACTCCCAAGTGTTAAGCAGCCCAGGGAAAACAGATCTTTTTTAAAAAGAGAAAAGTTCCAGTTGCTCAGACTTGCTCCTGGACAAACTGAAGATAATAAGAATGAAATTGGTGCCATTTTTATATAAAGGAAGGATTTGTTTTGTAGGGATCTGGTTATGCCATATCAAGAAGGATATCCCCAGTTGAGAAGCTGGGGTTCATCTCACTCTGAATAACTCGCAAGCCTGATCTAAGGTGAATTTTGCCTGGTGTCAGTTCCCCATTTGCTGGGTAGAGACGATAGTACACGTGTTGTCTCTCACTTCTTTCATTCTTGTCTCTTTGGCCTGTGGGTTCTCCAGGGCAAGCACTGAGTTCTTGCCATGTGGGTTTAGAGCTACTGCCACAATGATGGGCTACGTTTTGAGTGTTTCTCATACTTTGTATGGCATGCGTGTGGATATGGTTCCCTCTTGAAAACCTTCCCATGTAAACTGAGTCATTAGATACCTGACTTTTTGGGTGGATACAAAAAATGTCCTCTAATAGTGTCTGGGACACTTGTAATTATGACAAATTTAACAATGTGGATTGATTTGGGGTGACTTACCTTAATGGCTGTTTGGTAACCGGTTGTTCAGCCAGCATCAACGGTTGCTGATGAGGCTGTCATGGTATTCCACTATTTCTTTGCACTGGCAACCCTAAAGTGAGGTGTGGCTGACTTGAATGACTTCCCAGTTTCAGAATAGTCTGTTTTTCCTGGCTACTTGTAAGCTCTGTAACAGGTTATGGTATTGTTACGAGTCCAACATGTGAATATTCTCATGTATTCTCATCTGCTCCACTGCAAAGTGTATCTGATGTTTATCTGTTTCTCAAGTTTGCTTAGAATGAGTTGTGTGACTTTGTGCTGGAGCAGTTTCATACATTATCTTAAGGCAGTTTCTGTTGTGGCCTCTCTCTCTCATTGCATTTTCCAAAAGCCTAAATGTCAGTGATGTCTAACAGAATTTAGATTCCTGCATGTTTAAAAGTTTTTTGTTCTTTTTTTTTAAAAAGAAGGGGCTTGCTGTTGGCCTATAAAACTCAATCAGAAAATTTATTTACTTTGTATTTAGAGCATATAACTTGTGGAAAATAATGAGGCAGGAAGTGCTTTCATGAGCGTAAAGTGTATAGATAGTAAGTGAAGGTTTTACAATACTAACCTTTGCTGCTCTTTAAATGTGCTCTTTCATGTGAGGTATTTTGATGTGATAAATTATGCTCAAGAAAACTCTTCCATTTTCACATTCTTTGCCCAAATTCCGTGGGGCCCTATTCATGGTTTCAACCAGATGAATGTCCTTTTCTTTCAGAGCTGAGAGCAGAGGTTGAAATTATCGAGCAGATGAGCAGCAGCAGTGGAAGCAGCTCATCGGATTCAGAAAGCTCATCGGGGAGCGAAGATGAAAGCTCCAGCAGTGAGGGGGAAGAGCCAGCACATGTTTCCCCTTCCCAGCCACCGCACCAGCAGTATAACAACAGGAATGCTGTTGCTAACGGCACCAGCAGGCCACAAGGAAGCAATCAGCTCATGAACACGCTCCGTAAGTAAAGGCTTGCGTCCTATCGCTGCCGAAGCTGCTTGAGAGCACTCATTTTCTTAGCACGTTAAGCTAACTCCGTGAAGTGCAGCTGGCCGAACAGTAGTCCCAGGGAGGTGCGCTGGCTGAAATATGTGGACAGATTTTTTGAACAGAAGGCTGAGACCTATCTGAAGGTGTGGAGATTGCTGCAGTCTGGTCTAGAGCCTGTGGGCATCAGTGTGATGGCCCCCATCGACCATGCTGAGCCTTGATTCAGGCCTCCAGCTGGAAAGAGTGGGTAGCAGAGCATCAGTGCAGGGGATATGGGGCACTGGAGGATGGGAATTACTTTAGTGTGAAAACACAGATTAGGTATAAATAGTGGGATTGACACGTGTCAGTGAAAGGCCTGTGGAGAATTGTGAATGACACAAGGCTGTCCTGTGATCACAAATGCACAGTCTCTCTGGCTTTGCTATTAGCAGTGTTGCTTTGTCAGAGTATTTGCTCTATAATGTGCTGGTTTCAGTTGTGTTTTCACGAATACCATGTTTTGAATATTTTGAATGTTTGCCAAATACTCACTTAAAAACATCACAGCTCTAATGTTTGAAGGCACTGAATCACTACAAACTCACTCCATCGTTTAAAAAGTATTTGTCATTTTGGACTCTCTCTGGGCAGACGGTATACATCTGTGTTGCTCTTCCCTTTTGCTAGATCAGGTTCAGTGCATTTACATGAAACTAGAACTTAGTTATCATAAATTGTTCTTAATTCCTCCTGAGGCGTTTTTGAGTACATCTCTTGGCATCCACGCTCAGTGAACTGGTGGAGTTTAAATGCAGATAAATACAGGGTTTCCAGCTTCCAGAGGACAAGTTCAGATGTTATATGGACAATTCTGAAAAGGCTCGCTGGAAAACTGGAGGGGCCAGTCAGTGTTTCTGTCAGTAATGTATGCTAGAGGAGGCCCTTGGGTGAATTCCAAAGTTCAGCAGCGTCAGTGGGACTCTTTTCATGTCCCTGTTTCTGAGTGTGAGCTGCGCCTACCCTGCTTCTTTTGGCCATGACTGCAATACTGCATAGGTCACTAAATTTCAAGAAACCTTTGACCCCAGGAGGATTTGGGAGCTGTTGAGGTAGCTCCTGAGGTAGCTACTTTTCTTTTTAGGCAGTGATTTCTGCCTGACCTTGAGTATTCAAGTCACTGGTGACCCTAACCCAAATTTCCCCAGGAGGGGAGAGGAGATTAAGAAATCCAGGGCGTAGCTGTTGCATACCTGCTCTGCCAAGGACCTGTGTTTGAGGCAGGGTCAGGGGAGAGCACTCAAGGGGCTAGGTTCAGTTACCAACACACAAACATGATTATTGCACCCTTTTACATCCTCTTTGTCCCCAAATCACAAATGCTCTGCAGGATGGGCTCTGAGACTGGAGGTTTGGTCCACATCCAGTCCTCTCTGCACTTTGGAGGGGTGCCCTTGGCCTTTCTTTACCTTCTCACCCTGTGCCAACTCAGTTCAGCCAGCAGCCTTGAGTTGCAATAGCTTTAACATTCCTGCTGCCTTATTGACACGTGGAGGCCTTGCCTTGGCTACCCAATCCTCCTTAAAACAACAACAACAACAGAAATCTATTTTAATAGGGTCAAGAAAGCCAGGGAATTCCCCAGTGCCTCATCCTGGAGCCATGCACAGGAGCTTGGCCGGGTGGAGGCTGTGAACTCCTCCTGCAGCTGTTAGCAAGGGGAGTGTTGCCCTCCCACAGGCAGCAGCCTCAGTGACTGTGGAGCCAAGGAGGCTCCGTCTGGCCTGGATCAGGCCAGCTCTTGGTGCTCTTGGGCATGGAGAGCAATTCCATTAGACTGAGGTGACGCATTCAGTTCTTGTGTTCTTCTTAAATCTTCCAGCGTACATGCGACTGTTCTTTGGTTTCATTGCAGTGAAATGTGAATTAACGCCTACCTGCTTCTTGTGTTTTGTTGTTTTTTTGTTTTCCAAAGGAAACGACTTGCAGTTAAGTGAGTCTGGGAGCGACAGTGATGACTAGGGGCTGAACTTTTGCTGTTTTATACATGGAAGAACTAATTTACCTTGAAGTGATCAAATTGCTTACAAAGAGGATCTGGCACAGGAATAGTTCCACGCGTGGAATTTTAGTAGAAGGAATGTATAACGCTGCAAAATATGGGATGTCGAGGTCTGTTTTACTTTGTGAATCAAGTGTATATTTTGTCCATATTCTTATTCTTTAAAAGCTTTAAATAGGTATGTACAGTAGGTAAGCCAATACATGGCGCTATGTTCCAGTCTGTTCATTATCTGTAAGCTTTAATGTGTAACTTCATCATGTCATCTAAAAATTTCTTGTTTGTAGAAGATATTCAGAAGATAATCAGCCCAGTGTGTCTTCAGGGAGGGGGGAGGGGGGCGAGGGGGTTGTATATAGGGTGAGCATGAGCCAACAGTGAGATTTAAAAAAATAATAATAATAATGCAGGAGCTAGAGTGTGCACTGAAGTGGGACTGTTATAAATTAAGTTTCAACACTAAGTTGATTTATTTGATTTGGGACTTTTCTAATGTGTTTTTATTGCTATTTATGATTGATTTAATGGACATGCTTTTAAACAGTTGGAAAGGAAAAATCATAAAACCATGTTTGTCACAAACCTTGCTGCACCAGTGCCTTATAAGCAGTTTTTTGAAACAGAGCTTCAATTCCTGCCATCTTTTGTAAGGGGAGCAATACTGAAACCCCTTCAGATTGCTTTCTCAGAGAAGAGCTATATTTCAGTTACGGCGAAACAGTTATACGGGCGAACTGTACTCTGAGGGCAGTTACTCCAGTAAGATAAAGGATCTACATCAGTCACCTGAACACACCGAACAGGAACCAGATCGGCATTTTCTTATGCAACTGAAGCATCTCATTTAATCCAGACCTTCAGACCTAGATCTTCAGAAATCTTAGGAGCCTGATTGCCAGTGAAATTGCAAGGTCACAAATACAGGATATTGGACTTAATGAAATTGTAGGACCAGAGCCTTGTTTGCAGTTTCCTAAAGGATGCAGAAAGAAGAGATGACTAAGCAACTGTGTAACAGCAGAAGTCTCTCTCCCACCACAGTTGTCCAGGTAGACTTTAGTCCGTATCGTTTGTTGGATGTGATCTCCGTGCTTGGCAGGATGACACAGAACAAGAAATATTTGCCTACGATGAAATTCACCCCTGTTTAAGGGGGTTTAAAGGGTGCTTAGCTGGATTATCGTTAACTTATTTTTTTTGCTCCAATGGAAAATGAGTGCCACAGGCAGCCTCTTAAGGTTGAACACAAGGCTGACTTTTTAAACCCCAAATTAAGTGACATAGGCCAAGTGACACCACAGTTGTGGTGTAATCCGGGGGGACATGAAGCTGAATTGGATGCCTCTCCATTCTTAAGTGTCTGCTTTGCACTGCTTTTGTCCGTCTGATCATTTGTGTTTTAGCTCCTGTTTCTTTAATGAGGAAAAGAAACAGGAAACTTTCATTTTTTTAAGGTATTGAAGAGCAGGGGGACATTGGAAGGGAGATTTTATTAAATGGTTTATTTTTTTTGCATTCGATACATATTTAGGCATATTTTTGCATTATTGTACATACATTTAAAAATACTTCTTTTTTTAAAGTGTTTTATGATGTGGGTACATATTTTAACATACAATTATGAAATATACTTGATGTAAAGCCACAATTGATCTCTTTTTGTGTTTTTGTTGTTGTTTGCGTTGTTTTTTTTCCCCATTCCTTCTCTGAGAGTGAAAGTGCTGTGCTCTAACAAGCTTGTACCACTCTGGGATTTTACACTTCAGTGCAGGAGATGTGCATGGTAGTTGGCAGTCTAATTAATGCTACTACTGCTCCTGGCTTCCCAGTTTAAGATTTGAATGAGTAGGGAGGCATTTCTGTTACCATTTCCCCATTACTGAAGCTTATTGCTGAGTTCTGCTGACATTATTACTTGAGCTTAAATGGAAAAGCAGCAGTGTAATGTTTTCATTGCTTCCTTCACTGGCTTCACATGCATTCTGAATGCCAGGACAAGTCATAGGAAGTTTACTAATTCTGCGTAAATAAAATATACGGAATATTCTTAAGAGGATAAGACAACACCAGGCTACGTTCATTCGAATCACCATGTGAATTATGGTTTAAATCAGCAAGTGGGCAAGCTTTGTTCACACAGTAAGTTTCTGCCTTGTTTGTACTGAGGTCATGTTTTCCCTGCTATCCCCCCCTAAAAGATTTCTTCCCTTCCACATCTGTTGGTGACCAAATGAACCAACTTTCATGGGATTGCATATCGCTTCTGAAGGACATTTGGTCATCCTTTGTGCCCCCTGGAGAGGCGTCGTGTCAGGGTTGGCCAACCTCTGGTTTGTGAGCTCTTCAGCCACGTGTTGCTCACCCAGGCTCTGGCATGGGGCTGGTGAGTAACGTGGTGTCCTGCAGCCTGCTCGTGGGCATAAGCAAGCCAGTCCCTGTGTGTGAACAGCCCGTCCCCTCCTTGCCGCTGTGGCACGAGTGGCTCTTGGCATCCTCCCTGAGAAGCTTTCTGGGATCTCTGCCCTTCTCGCAGGTACGTGGTGCATGTTTGGTGAAGGTCAGCCACGTGGAGACCAGTAGGCAACTCGCAGAGTCACAAAGTCTGGCTGCCTCTCCATTCTGTTTTTTTTTTAACAAATGTATGTGTGTGGTAAAGCCATTGCCAGCCTGAAGTTTTGACTGGGGGCTCCTGAAATTCGATGTTTTGTATGCTGAGAAATTATAAATATTACTTCTTTGTTGTTCATGATTTGCAGCAAGTTCTATTCAGATGGAAATGGGAATTGAAATAACTTGCAGAAAAGCAGTTATTTAGAATTCTTTTAATTAGTTGACTGGCAGTATCTTTAATGTGCTGGAGAAATAAGTTGACTAAAATATGTTTTGATAAAACCTCTTAATGAAATTAAGTGTTCCTGAGTTTCTGGTACCTTCTACTCCTGCAGGATTTTAGTGCTAGCTGATCTTAACCACCTTAGGCTAATTTTTTTACACACAAAGTAGGAACACTTTTTATATGCCAATTAGTTTAAATGGGAATAAACAGTGCATATGGAATGCAATTATCAGAATGAACTGGAACTAAGTAAATATTTCACATTCAAGGGAAAGCTGCCTGCTGGCTGCGGTGAGGTTAGTGGTTCAGGACAGCTTCGGTTTGTGATGGTTTCTTCTTCAGTGACTTCATCCAGTGCAGTGGTTTGACTTGCCTTAAAGCTCCACCAGCAAACACGGCCTGCTTATGATTTCTCCCATAATTACAATTGCTTTTGTATTAATAGTCAATAATGACTTAAAGTGGTTCAATTAGATTGTCATAATTTACAACATAGTTACTATTTTTTTTTAATATAAAAGTTGAGCTTACAAGGGGACAACTTCACTCATCTCATCCATCTCAGGTGCCCTAAAATATGATTGCACCAGCATCCAACCTCATGTTTGAAGCCTGAGTCATGGACAGAAAGGCTTCCACCTGCCCTTGTCCCCCTGAGGGCCAAGCTGCCCAGCCCAGCAGGCACAGCTGCTGTCCCTGCAGCTGAACTCTGGGCAAAACGTGTCCCAGGCCCCAGCTGAGAGCCATGAATTTGATAGGACATGCAACATCACTCTTGCTTGTTCCACCAGAGCATCCCCCTGCCATCACAAGTCTCGGCTGTGCCAATTTTGTTGAGGAGGCAGGCTGATGGGAGAAGGTCAGTTTTGTTGAGCGTTGCTCGGAATAGCTCCAAGCTTCACTAATGAGTGATATACCTATTCTGAAGGTATTTTGCCCGGGTTGATTTGCGCAGTTTGCTTTATCACAGACTGACCATATGCCTGTTTGTAGTTATGTATAAAATTAGTTTGCTCTGCAAAGCTTTATAAACTTTTTTTTTCCCCTCTCCTTCAAAGTCCACTTATCTGAATAAAAATGAAGTTCAACAATCCGTGTGTGCTTTTATTTTCTTATTTTTTTTAATTTGGAAGCTAAGAGAAATGTAGCCTGGAATTACTTGTAATGGAGAACGCTTATTTTCAGTAATTGCCTGTGCTTCATTGTTCAGTGTGTTATGCATTTCCTGCTAGCAGCTGAGTCATGGAGTTTGCATGGATAACGCAGCTGCCGAGTTGCCATCTTGATGGGATGAAGGCTTGTGCTAGCAACTTGAAGGGTCTCGTGTTCAGCTGGTAATGATGAATGATTAACATTAAATCTACCTGGTTATTCACTTTTTTTTTTTACACACACAAATGCATAAATAGGAAAGGAAAAATGAAAGTGGTGTTGTTTGCCTTAAAAACGGAAGCTGTTGGGGAACCATTGGGACAGGCATATAAAAGTACACGAGCTGAACGTCAGTGCACATTGTACACCCAGATCCTGTTCTCAAGATAAGCTGACTGAATCCTAGCTCTGGTTTACGTGAGAAGGGTGGGCATATAAATTGGAAGTCATCTGTTTAGCTATTTCTTCCTATTCCAGCTGCTTACACTCCCTTTCCTGGTTTTGTAATTCCATTATTTCTAGCACACATGTGCTTTCTGCAGCCAAAGTCCAGCAGGAATTTTGCAGGAAAAGGGGTGGATGTTGAAGTGTTACCAATGCATTAGCTGTATTTACCCTTGCTCTAAATTAAATGTGTATGACCAAGACCTCATGAATAGACCCATCTTCCTCCCCCTTGTTGGCTTTGCCTTCATGAGGACTAAACAGTGTTAAGCTGGACAACCAACAAAAAAAGTGGCAAGGTGTGAGGGGGAAATACCTCAAGCTGCTGTTGCTTGTATTGAGTGTGCTCTCTCACCAAGCATCACTGTTGTAAATAAAAGTCGTTACTAATACTGTGCTGTGGCTGGGAGGAGAGAAGTGAAGTCTGGAGAAAGTCATTAAAAATGTCTTGCTAAAGGGGTGTGGCATTTGCGCTTCGTAGCAGCTTTGAGGTTAGTACTCAGGAGCCTGTATCTTCTGGCCTCATGGCCTCACGAACAAAGCCTGGGTACCGTTTGGAAACAGCAAGTTAAGAGCATAATGACACTCGGAGAAGCGTGGGCTTCCAATTCATTTGGGCACTCTTGACCATCTCACTCTGTGTCTCTTGAGAAGCGTTTCCATTCAGAAAATTAATTTGGATGTATTTCCTCTATGATTTAATTCTCCTGAACTTCTGTAAAAACAGGGCTTTCCGAACGTTGGAGAGTAGAAATGCACTAAATATAACGTTGATTCATGCATGAACCTTGCATGAAAATTTTGACCTGAATTTCTTTCCAGACCAGCTAGCTTTGTGGTCGGTCCCAACATGAAAACCTTTGAGGCACTGTTGTACAGGGCCTGGGCTGAAGAAAAGCTTTCCCTGCACACTGCAAATATAACATCCACTTCTGTGCAGCCCTAGCCAGCCTCTGAACTCTGCCATCACCCCTTCATAACTTGGGGCTTGGCTTTTTCCTCCACAGCTGCGATACTTCCTTAGCATTTTCCTACCGCCACACCTCATAATCATTAACAAAAACAACCAAGCATACGCTCAGGAAAACAGCTACCAAATACCATCGTCAGCAGCACGTTCGGGTCAGTCTGGGGACTGTCATGGTCTGCTGGGAACAAACAGCGTGTCCTGGCTTCTGTCAGGCTCTGGCCATACAAGACCTGGGCACTCATCACACCTAACAAAGGTGGCCAAAATTTTGTAAGCATAGAGGTAAAGCATCTTTGTCTTTTGCATAAATCTGAAAGAATTAATCTGTGCAGTAAACCAGGGTTACCATAGAGCTGTTTTTTGGAAGGGACTGTTCTGAGAGTCAGGTTCAATCGGTATCTTTTCCCCCAGCAGGAACTGGTGCTCTGCCTTGCCTTAACACAAGAGACAGATTCAGCCTGACCTGCTACTGAGGCTGGAGGCAGGATCATACACAAACTGGTGTCAACAAGAAAATAAAGCCTCTAACTAAACATTAGCCAGTCAAGATACCAGGTTTGGTGGTTAATTAATCCAGCCGGTCCACTCACTCCCCAGATGCCACAAGAGATTTGGAGGTGCAGTAAATATGCTGTAGCTGCGCCTATGTTAGCAAGTAGCACAGCCCAGGAGTGGAACCATAATGCAGAAGGGTGCTGAGTTTGCACTGCTCACACCGTGTGCATTTCACCTGAGAGAAATCCACTTCGTGTGCCCTTTCCGTGATGCAAACCAAAGCACGGTAAGTGGGGATGTTTGGGGCATTCATGGGGTAAGTGCTCTGCTGACCTGAGCTGAACACTAATGTGTAGGCACCCTCTGTGAACTGGCCCCCTTCCAGCTTCTCTGCAAAAATACCAGGATAAGAAGCACGTTAAGAAATATGGCTTAATCCCATGAGCATAACGTTAAGCTTTATAGCTATGGCATTAATATATGAATCATGCTGAATAATAGCACACCATCAACGAGCTGAGAAGCTCATATTTCCACAAATGTTAAGGCATGAACAGCGTTCCTATGTAGTACACACAAATAAATCTCCATCTGATGGTTAAGTAAGACACGAAGTGACTGTGGCAAATCAAAAGGCAGAGCTAGGACCAGGCTGCAGGTTTTCTCATCCTAATGCCAGCCTCGTGCCCTTGACATCAGCGCAGGGCTGGCCCACGCAGGACGGTTTCCAAACAGAGTTGAGTTACCAAACCTGTCTGACTTCCAGGGAAGAGCTTCCAATTACAGATAAATGATGGATGGTTTTTGCTTTCAGCAGCTGAGGCTATGTTGTGGGGGGACGCAACCCCCTTTTTCATGGGGTGCCCTGTCTTCACCTGGCCAAATTTAATGGCAGTCACTGCTGGTGCTCGGTTTTCCATTGCTCTTCCTCTAAGGCAAATGACCGTGCCCCTGATGTTATTTCTAGCATCACTGTGGCCCTGCTGGCAGAGCAACAGCAACCCAAGTTTGGCCAAGGTCTGGGCCAGCATCTGTGCTTGGGAGGAGACCCTCGGGGTACAACGTGCCAGATCCTGCTGTATCTGTGTCAGTTCACACCAGTGCTCACATCGGTATCTTTTTTTTTTTTTTCCCTCTGTAGACAATGCAGCCAGTTTTCCTCTGCTTCTGCCAGCCTTTAGAAGGAAAATAAATCTCTGTAGTTAAAATCACAAGTCCTCGTAAAAACCTGCTTGTGCCCAGAAAGCTAAGCGTCGGAGCTTGCCTGAAGCTTCGGAAGAAGTGGCATCTTTTTCAATAAATTTACATCTCTAAATAGATGATAAGTGTTGAATCAATTTCCATATGTTTAAAATAGCAGAGCATTAAGTATTCTGGCACTTCAAGCAATCAACTAATTTGGGACTGTTATGAGAATATCTTTTATACTAGTGGAGCAACTCATCTGAAAAACAGGGACAGTGCGCATCTCTGTGCCCTTTCAATATCATAAAGGACAGCAAATCGACAAGAAATCCTATTTGTTTGCCTGAGGAGGTTACGGTGTCTTATGACATTCAGGTCTTAACAAAATCAACTTCCAGCTCTTAACAAAGCAATAATAATATAACCCTGTTTGGCTTGCCTGGCCACACGACCTACACATAGCCACACAGGTCCAACAGTAAGAGAGAGCAAGACAAGATGCAAGGGCAGAGGCTGTCCAGTGCTCTCGGCCTGGTTTCCCCCGTCCCTGCCTCCAGGCTGGGATGGATCTCTGGCCACATCCAGCTGGCTGCCTGCTGACCCTCAGACTGAAACAAAAGTCAGCACTTCGTTCCTACTGTCACGTTCATATTTGAGATGACAGTCATATTGTCATGAGCATTAAATGCGTGAAGCCTGTGCTCTGGAAAGTTTCAAGGAAAATGAATGCCTTTAAAATCAGCTGGTGTTTTTTACCATGGTACTGCTGGTCCGGATGTCAAGTGCAGCAGAGCCTTGAAAACTGCCTGCCTGCAGGGCCAGGAAGATAACAATGCATCACATCGCATTCTCCCTCACATTTAGCACACGATCTTCCTAGTCTTGAAAAACAGGGACTTGGACGAAGATTTGGGGGTTGTTTGATGATTTTTTTTTTAATTTAAGTTTTTGTCCTGGAAAAGGCAATACCACTGGGGAGAGCTTCTAATTAGCAAGTGGATTGTTCATAGCCCAGACCTTCTTCACTATTTACATGTTGATTTCTTAATGTCAAAGCAATAAGAAGTTCAGCCACTGACTTCAAAAGGAGGATGTCAGGACTCATGGGAGTGTCAGGATCTTTATTCCATACAGCTTTTTAACTAACATTTTTGGGTCGTTTAAAACTTAATTGAGAAACCATGCATTTCTAATTCACTTTCCCTCCACAACAGCTTCTTGGCTCGGATCACTCTTCACAGTTTTCTTGCTCTTTCCTCAACTCCATTTACCATGGCGATGGGATAAGGAAAGAAAATCACAAACCACTGTCTAGATGCTCTGGAAAGCTGGGTGTCCTCAGGAGCAGGGAAATCAGGTGGGTAACAATCCGCAAGACACCAGCCAGGGATTTTTCACTTTTTACCTCGATGTTGGCTGTCGCTGCTAGATGCTTACCAGCTAAAAAGCAATCTGTTGGGCAATACTCAGCTTGAGCCCCTGGAAGACCCACTGCATTGCTGCAGTAAGACGTTTAATGCTCTTACAGACTTGATGCAAATGTGTTTGTGATGGTGAATGAGACTCTGGACATAGGAAAACCATGTTGAGAATGAGTTTGTAGCAGCAACAGTAAGGAACTTCTTGTTTTTCAAGGTCCGTGGCGTGAACAAGGTCTGTGAGGGGTTAGCCATGAGCCATAATGGGACCAGCCTCCCTTACCAACTTTTTTCCCCATGGGATTTTCTCTTTTGGAGCAAGGGTAGCAGTCTTTCCTTAAGAGACCAATCTGCAGAGGCAGCGTAAAGATGTATGAGAAGGATCTGACACAGCACAGCAATTACGGGTCCCATCTCTAATAATTTACTGGAGCTCACCCTACTGCCTTTTCTGCATTTAGATCAGCAGAAGGGTGCATAATGAGGGCCACAGGAGGACAATCGGGTTCTTAGAGCTGGTCAAGCGAATTAAAGTGAATTACTTGGCAGTTCACCAAAAGCAGACCAAAGAGGGTTCTTCAGGAGAAAAAAAAAAAATAGAAAGAGAGAGAGAGAAAAAGAAAGAAAAATAATCTTGAAGGTGGCCAGTCTGCAGGCTAAATTTGTCAGATTTCAGACCTGTTGTAAAGGAGAACAGTGGCTCAGTGTTTTGTAGAGACACCAAACCTGTGCATTACCAAAATTCACCTGTAAAATGCAAGTATTTATATTTCTGATCCAACCGGCATGGCTATAGCAGTCCCGTGCTCTTCCTTCCTAATACTGTCCACACGCTGTTGAAGGGTGAAATGCCGTTTCCAGCAGGAGATAGTGACTGGTGAGCAGCATCCTTTTAGGATGACCTCAGAGCATTGCCCTGACCTCACGATGGCCTGGCTTGGGGTAATGGAAAGCCCGGGGGCTGCTGCATCCCGGAGGGAGGTGGAAGTGGCCGTGCGTCCCTGTAGTGTAGGGGAAAATACTTTCCACCATAATTTTGCCACCTCTCCGCAGCCCAGCACCTTCGCAGGCCTCCTCCTAGCATCACCAGCGTCATTATTTGTACAGCCTGCTGCTGGGGTACAGGTGGGAAGGGCAGCGAGAGCTGTCACACGTACATAAATAAATAAGCAAGGCCGCTGGATTCGAGTGCCTATGCTGCCAGACGTGACAAAGGCTTCTGCAGCGTCTGCTGCAATAAGATACTTAAAGCCTCATTCGAAACCTGCCAGCTTCCCTACCCCACAGAAGGGAGATAACGCACAATGCATTCTTCAAAGTGGCATTTTAAGGGCTAAAAAGACATTCACGTGGGGCTTTGAAAATGCACATAAATCACAGGTGCTAACACCGTGCAGGGGCAAGGCCAAGCGTTGCTCGCACCCTGCATCCTCCACAACCTTTGGGGGGGACCCAAAACGAGGTCTGCAGTGGTGGCACCCTGCCCACAGGTTGCAGGCAAGCTGACACCCAGGCCAGGAGTTTGGGAAGATTTAGTGCTTTCACCACACTTTGGAGGCCCGGAGCACAGCTCCAGGTGGATGAGAAGCACTTGGCGCCTTCTACCCAGGGAGGGACATCCATAGTGCCCCAGAGCATCCTCACGAAAGCGCCGGTGCTGGGTTTTGCTGCCCTGCTTGGCCTCGTCAGTTGATTTTGCAGTGGTTGTATGATGCATTTGTCACCTAACCGATGCGTGTGGTGCGTGACACCGACCCCGTTGGCTCGGCGTTGGGTACCCACTATGAAAAGCACTTAAACACCACTCCAGGGACAAACAGCAGCCGCTGGGCGGTATTTAGAAGGTGGCATTGCCTTCGCTGGTGCAGACACGTCTACCTGCTGCCGGGTCCGGGCTCCGTGCTGCCAGGTCACCTCCCCGAGCCAAAAACCCACCCAGTGCCGCGGGGATTCGTTCTTCCTCGCGGCGCAGTCGGCTGCGATGCAAACCGAAGGCCGCTCGCCGACACGCAGCTCAGCTCTCGCGCCTCGTGCGCCTCGCCAGACGTGCAGACGGCCACCTGGGACCGGCTAGGGGTCGGCGAGGGGAACCCAACCTCATCGCCAAGGCACCGAGGCTTCCCCACGTCACGGGACGGACGGCGTGTCGCGCTCGGGTGGCTTCCCAGCAACTCGCAGCCAGGAGCGCAGATCTGCTGGGCGCACGGGGGGACCGCTCCACTGGCTTTCTCTTTAAAACACAGAAAGGGGAAGGAAAAAAAAAAAATCTGGAACGACAGAAAGAAAAAAAAAAAAAGGAAAAGAGCAAGGAAGCGGCTTTCCGGGCGTTCTCCTTCTCCGCCCAGGGCTGTTTTTGGGGGTGCCCCCCCCCCCCCCCAGCTGCTCGTTGCCTCCGGGGGCCACCCCGGTCCCCTCGGCCGGGGCGGGGGCGCGGCGGGGGCGGGGGCGCGGGGCGGGGGCGCGGATCTCGTCCGCGGATCTGCTCCGCGGGTCTCGGGTCGCTGGCGATGGCTTTCGAGGCGCTGGCGGAGGCTGCGGAGCGGTGGTGCGCCCGCACGCCCTTCCAGCTCATCGCCGCCGAGGAGACGGAGCGGCGCATGGACTTCTACGCCGAGCCCGGGGTCTCCTTCTACGTCCTCTGCCCGGAGGCCGCCTGCGGCGACAATTTCGTGAGTGACCCGCGGGGGCGTGGGGAGGGTGCTTGGGGAGCGGGGGGGGTGTCACGGAGGGGAGCGGGGATCCCCCCGCTGGAAGTCCTGCCGGCTTCGGGACGGGGCTCCGGGGGGGCTGGGGGCGGCCCCGCAGGCTGCGGGGCCCGGAGCCTCCCCTGCGCGCAGGGAGAGCCGCAAAATGGAGTCCGCGGCCGGTGCGGGGCGGCCCCGCGGGCAGGAGCCGGCGATGGACCCCCCCCTCCCATCCCCGGACCCCCCTTTTCCTCTGCCCCCCATCACCCGGCCCGGTGAGGCCGGGGGGAGGAGGGCGCGATGCTCCCCGCCTCGCCGCTCCTGCTGCCTCCCCCCGGCCTCCCCCCGGGGGCTGGGGGCTTGCGGGGCTGTCACGGCAAATGGAGAATGGGCAGGGATAAAATGGAGTCGGGATGACAGCAGGGCCCCCCCCCCCCCCCCCGCAGCACCACACAGGGCCAGGGAGGGGGGGACCCGGCCGGCGGCCCCCCCTGTGGCAGGGGGGAGCGGGCAGGTGCCGGTGCCCTCCCCGCTGGGCTCCTGGAGGAGTTGAGCAGCAAGTTTGTGCAGAAGGAAGCAAGGGGGGGGGGTCTCTCCCCTTGCCCCCGTGGGCAGCAGGAGGGCAGCGAGTCCAAAAGTGGCCCCTCGCCATGGGGGCTGCAGGAGCAAAGCGCTGGTGAAGTGCTGGTGAAGGCTTTTCTTCATCGGTGATGGCTGGGGCGTCGCGGCTCGCGCCCTTCCTGCAGCAACTTCCATCCCTGGACCCGCTCGAAATGTGCCTCGTAATTCCCGTCGTGGCAGGTGAGCGGAGGGCGATTTGACAGCTGGGCTAACGGGAACAAAGAGCAGCAAAGGGACAACCCGAAAGACCGTGAATCCCAGCGAGCGGGACGTTCGTTTGTTGTGTCAGGCTGAGTTATGAAGGAAGGGATCCGCAGCTGGCTGACACACATGCCCAGGGACACACAAGACCTTCAACCACAGGCCTGGATGTGCCAGGGGGACACCTCGGGGCAAGGGGGACAGCCCAGCACCCGCATCCCTGCACCAAACCCCACGCTCGTTCCCTTCTGGAGATGCCCCTGCCCAGACAGGGCTGTGCCCGCTGGACCCTTGGGCAGGGATGCGCGTGAAGCCAGCTGCAGGACTAGGCTGAAGTTGTTGTTGGGTGCTAATGGTGTTGGAAATTGCAAAGCAAGCTCGTTATTTTTCTTAGACATGCCTTGTTTCATTCTATACTGCTTGGTAATCGAGAGAACCCTCTCAAAACAAAACCTAGTCAGCTAAAAAAAAACCAAAAGCTCAAGCAGTTTCAGACCCTGCACCCATGCTTCCATCACAGGCCAATTTCTGTGGGTTTGCAACCATGTTTTCCTTTTTTTTTTGGCAAATACTTTCATTCCAGGGTTGCTGCAGGAAGGACTCCCCACCCAAAGCCACCAGTAATAAAACTGAGTAGAAGGGTCAACTTCTGTCCTCTGGGGCATTATTATTTGAGGCACTTTTCTCTAGTGATAAGACTTTGAAGATAGGCAGGTAGGTGTCGTTCTTAATTCTTTTCTTGTTGATGGTGTCTCTAATGTGATTAAGAACCACTAATGAACTGGTACGCCAGCATCATCTTTTCTGCTCCTAGTGCACTGTGAGGCTTCATGTATGGTCCCAGCTTGGCTATCTTGTTTTATGCAGTCATTTTCTTTTTCCCTTTTTTTTTTTTTTTAATTTCCTTAGAAGATAAGTTTACTTTCTACATGCAATTACAGGCTAAAGTTTATTTTAAGGAGACTTAATGCAAGCCAAGGGACCGATTCTCCTTTGCACTTGAGCCTTGTTGTGTGGCCCTGTTAACATGGAGGAGAGTGAAGGTAAAAGGAAATGTAACTAGAATTCAGAGTGGCACACTTTACGGTCTTTTTGCACCCTGTAAGTCTTATAAAGGAGCCTCACATTTAATAAGCATCTGGTGCCTGGTACCCTGTTCTCTTTCTTTATGTCCTATTTCATAATAATGTGACTTAAAAAAACTATGTAGGAGGTGCCAGAGTAGTCCATGATAACTCCCTCGTAAGGAGGAAATGATGAGCATGGTGAGTTTAAAAGGGAGGAGGAGAAAGACCGAGAAAGGTTGCCAAGAAGTAATCTGGGAGATAACAAATGAATTTTGTATAATACCAGAGATTCCAGATCACAACAATCATATAATATTAATTTCCTGAGAAGGTGTCTTTGGGCCAGGTCTTTTAACATGTAGAAGACCCGTCTAGATGCCTACTGCCATTTTCAGCACCACCTGGACACTAAAACTCTTTGAATCAGCATTTTGGATAGCTGAATTATGCATAGGTTAGATCCTGAGGTTCATGGAGGTTCATAATCCCAAAGGATTAATTGGATTTGTATAGCCATAGCCAGTGAGGGTTGGGTGCTATTCTTTACAGCCTGTCGTTTGTTTTGTCACCTCGTTATTGCTGGTATTCAAAGTAATCAATAAGGCAAATAAAAATACTATGACACCTTGTTGCAAGATTTCCTGCAAAATATTTTATACCAGAGGTAGTGAATCTGAATACTTTCCATTAAAAACAAAAAAAAAAGAAAGAAAAAAGAAAGCTTTGCTGGCATGTTCCACAGGCTAGAACAAGGTGGTCCAGCAAGTGGCTGTGTCATCCAGCATCACCGAATCATCCAAGGACACGAGGGGAAACAAGCCCCTCGAGGTGCAGCCCCGTGGATAGCCTCAGCTCTGTGCTGTGCACGGATGCTGAACGAAGTAACTCAGCCACGACCCTGGGTCAGCCGAGGTGGATGCTGGTGGCTGCATGGGCTTTTGTAGTGACACAAAGCAACCGTGAGCAAAACTGGGCAAGCTTGGAAAACATACTCTAGTGATGAGGTTAATATGTTTTTTTTTAATTGCACAGCCACGGATGAGTGCTGTGGTCCACCAGAGTGCCAGCAGCCTGCTGCAAAGAGGTTCTCAGGCGCCAGGGTTTTTCCAGGAAAAGCATCTCCGTACGTGCAGTCTCACTGCCTGATCTGGCTTTCTAAGCAGGAGCTGAACCCTCAAATTGTTTTTCTTGTTTGATTTCGAGAAGCCAAAATTCCTTTTGCAGCTCCTGTGCTGCCTCAGGGCAGCACCGAACGTCCACAGTGATCTGAAGATGCAGCTGAATTTATAGGTGTTATAACTCCGGCCATTATTACGGGTGAGGTGTTTCCTTGGGGGGAGGAGATGTTGTCAAGCCATTCAGAGGCTGATTTTCATTTGTAAGGAAGCCCCTGTGTATAGCTCTGGTAGTCGAAAGAGGCCACAATTTAAACAAGAATCAGGATGTTAACACTCATAGTCATTTCATACATATAAACAATTAAGGCAGGATTAGCATGAGTCATGAACTGCCAATCTGTAACATCCAGCCCTTAAATTTGGCACAAAGATTAGAACTAATAAAAAGGTTATTGCTAACTCCGCTTATTAAGAGATCATGGGCCAGACCTCCAAAATCTTGAGGCTGTTCTTACAACGCTGCAATTTTGAAGAGAGTTCATCTGGTATTTTAAAGAGGGTTCATTTGAGTCCATTTGATGTACCTTCTGCCTTTTTAGGCCATAAAAATCATGAAGCCAGATTTATTTATTTTTTTTAAGAGAAGCTCAGATTTGGTTGTATATTTATAGGATTACAAGGGCCATGGCTGTAAGATGGCTTGAAATACCATGAGACGTGTGGTATGTGTCTTTCAGAGTTGGCAAGGCTGTAAAGAACCCATTTTTATTGCCAGACTGGTAAGAGATTACTCTGGGTACATGGAAAGAGCAGAACCTACTCATTAAGACAGAGCTTTTTCTGAGCAAAACATTTTGGTATGGTTATGCTTGTAAATGCAACAAGCAGCAAAGAAAATGCAGATTGAGGTTAGTAGCGCATCAGTGACAGTTTTTGTCTTAAAGACACAACTTAGGTGGTATTAAGTCGTGTTTCCTTTAGCCAGATGTAAAACTGCATCCCTGGCAGGTGTTCGCCACTGAGCAGGCAGGCAACGTGGAAGCCTTATGTTGGGAATGGAAATGTCTGTTATTCTTGCTCTTTTCCTGAATGTTAGTTAAGCTTCAGGGTAACCCTCCCCTGTCCCTGTTGAAGCATAACTTGCTGTTTATAGCACAGTAAAAAGCTGCACAGCACTTTGGGGAAAAGAATTGCTGTGCAAAAATAGAGGTATAAGAGTCTCTAACCGTTCTTGCAGCATTAGGCTTTTCTGTTTAGCAGGCTAAGACAGTCCTGTGCACCATGTCTCCAAAAAGAAGGTCTTTAAAAGCGCATGTTAAATTGTGCTGTGTGCTGCCCTTCTGTGCAAGAAGCAGTGTTATCTGAGTTATCTGTTATCTTCCCCCGTTGCTCACCAGCTCCCTGTTTCAAACAACATCATACCAGCAGAAGAAGCATCACTTTGGGGAGAGGCTTCCCAGAGCCAGGCTGGGGTAATGGCCTCTCTCAAGTAAGACCAAGATGAGAGGAAATATCCCAAATGGGTTTACTTGTGGCTGCCAAGGTCTAGGAGGAGCAAACCTCAAAACAAAGAGAGGAAGGGAGGGAAGTGTGAAGTGTCCGGATGTTGTGGGTGCCCAAATGTCTCTCCTTGGCTCTGTGTCCAGTCCACGGTTATATTTTCCGTCTTGTTTTCTCCTGCATCATCAGCAGAGTTAGACACCAAATTCCACCTTCAGGGTCACATAGCACTTGCACCAACACCGGGAGGACAAAGCGATGCTTTAGCTCTTCCTGAGGGCTTTATGGCAGCAGATGATGCAGAAAGAAAGAAAACCCAACGTGACTTCCAGGTCTAAGCAGGGCCAGTATCAAACAAAAACACCTCTACTTGTAAAACGTGCATGTGATTTCCCTCCCTGCCTTCCGTTTCGTGGTGTCAGTAACATCAAAGTTCCTCCTCAGAAGCGTGGCCTCTGAAACAGCCCACAGTGCAAGTCCGAACCAAAGGGGGCCCAGTGTACTTTGGCAGATGTTTACAACCTGTCACCTTATAAAACCATGTGGAGAGGTCAGCGTGGGTTCCTGTTAACACCTTCTCTTTCTTGTGTTGCTGTTGGCTTTCAGCACGTGTGGAGTGAAAGCGAGGACTGCTTACCTTTCCTGCAGCTCGCGCAGGACTACATCTCCTCCTGTGGGAAAAAGACGCTCCATGAAATACTGGAAAAAGTCTTCAAGTCCTTCAGACCCGTAAGTGCTTCTTTTTCACTTCTAAATGCTGTCAGTTGTCTGTGACTGTCAGTACAGTAGCACTGGATGGGGCAAAGCAGTTCTTCTCCTTACTTCTGCAATCAGTTGCCCATGTGCAGGGGTGTTAACACATCAGTCTCTATCAGGCATTTGCAGACTGCTTCTTAGAGGCCAGCTGCCTTCTTATTTCCAGCTATGCATGTGAGAGGATGAGATGCCTGCCTGGGGTGGGAAGCCAACTGGTGCTGCAGCCGGTGGCACACAGTCTCTGCATGGGGATGGCATCGCTGCCTCCCAGGAATGGGGCACGAGTCAGGACTTCGCACCAGAGTGATTTCCCGGTGCTGTAAGTTGGGAATTTTGCAAGGACCCCTGTGGTGGTTCAGCTTTTGCTCTTAGGATGGCTGCCGCCTGATACTTGCTAACACCATTTTAGTTAAAGCTTGGGAAGAGGACAGAGCCAAAGCTGGGTTTGGTGGGGAGGGGAGCTTATATTCTTGCCTTTCACTGTTCTGTGGCTGCTCAGCTTTCTCTGTCCTTGTTTTACACTAAGATTTGGGTGGAAGCCTGTTTTTTGTCAGGGTGAGGTGACTTTGTTGGGCTGGCCGTTGTGCTCCATCTGGTTTGCCAAAGCCTCCTCTTGCACAGCCTCTCCTTTGGAAAGGACTACTACAATGCAATAATTACAGTAAATGCAATAGTCAAATACAATAAGTGAAGCTTGACTGCTCATAATTCATTAATTTTTTGACGTGACCCGGGCTGGACGGACAGGCTGGTGCAGAGGAGAGCGGAGCTTCATCACTAGGCCCGTGCTTCTTCCCTGCATCTCCCTTGATGCCTGTGGCAAAGCTGACCAAAAACTTAAGTGAACATGCAGACAGCTTCCCCTCCTGTGTTTTTCTGGCTGACTAATCACGAAGGCTGAAAATTTATCCCAAGTATTTGGAGCGAAAGGGAGTGGTGATATGAAAACACCGGGCCTCCCCACGTTGCACCCTTGCGTTGCCGCGGAAAGCCGCAGCTGGTCGACATGAAAGAACATAATTTTAAAAAATCCTCTGAGAGACTGGAAATAAATAGAACAGATGCACACTTTTCTTAGAAAAGTCTGGAAATCTGATCCTTCAGAACAGCTGCTTGTAATTGTGAAAACATACAAAAATATAAATATGCTTCCCAGAACAATATTCGGCTCATGGATCTTCATAGCTGTTTTCTCCCACTCAGAAAAGCTGTGTCTTTGAGGAGAGACTTCCATTGGTCTAAGTAAAGAGGACTTCAAAAAGACTTAATTAAATTGGTACAGATCACTTACTTCATTTTAAACCGCATTTATTTCAGTGTAGCTTACGTTGCTGAGAAATTGGCTTCAGTCAAACCAAGTTAAGCTACTTCAGGATAAAAAGGTTCAAAGCCAGGGGAACCATTATGCTAATTCAGTCTGGGCGCTTCGTTAACATGTCAGATTCCACCCAATGATTCCTGTAACCAAGCACACAAGCTGTGGTTGAGCTGGAACATATCTTTACCAAAGACATCCAGTCTGGATGCGAAGGCCTCAGATGACTTAAAGGGTACAACACTACTGGGCAGTTTTTCTTCAAATCATTAGTTACACTCCTCTGGAAAACTCTTTTATTTATAACTTTATTTATATTTTTTCTCATTTTGCTTCTAATCTGTTGAACTTCATTGTGCTTTTGTCTGCTCAAGAATAGCATCCTCAATTATCAGAGCCCACCTGCAGACCACAAAGTCCCTCTTCATTTTCTCTTAGAGGTACCACAAAGATAGCTTATGAGAGTCTCCTTTGACTTAGTACCGAGGGGTTTGCATTGGTTGTAATGAAGCTGGTTTTATCGTTCAGTGTATGGTTGTGTGTTGACAAGTCTAATGAGAAATGTATTGACATTTTTCCTGTATTGTAATTATTAAAAACAGCTCACACATGGTAGGATAGATTTTAAGAAGTGAAGAGTGGTACAGTAGATGTGTAGAAACTGTTATTTTACACCATCATGCCTTTATCAGAACAAAACCACTCTTGATCGGTATTGGGAAATTATTTCCTTAGAACTCCATTGCACTGTCCTTTCTGTGCTAGACTTGTTTTGTTAATGAAATAACCTTGCTGTGAGCGTGGAGGTAACAGTGCAATTGCAGGACATTTCTTCCCCACTATCCAAACAAACCTACTGTGAGAGAAAAGTCTAGACAAGACTTTCAAAAAGCATTGGTTTACCCATGACAGCTAAACTACACCTCTAAACCCTGCTCTAGACAAAGTCAAGCTGTTTTTTTTTGCTGGAGGCAGCAGAGAAAATGTTGGTTTCCACCGAGATGTGCCATTTGCCTTGTCATCTGTTTATTCGGGGATTTCCAAAACTACCAGACACCAAAGGGGTAAATGCAAGCGATGTTGATTTTGAGGCTGCCCCTCACCTGGATGCACAGCCCAGCCAGCTTTTGAACCTGGCTGTGGTGAACACTCCCCATCTTCCATCCAAACTAACTCCTTTAATGGCTTTTGGTGCCTCTTGAAGAATTAACACTGTTTTCCTCAGAGCATCCCAGCTCCTCCAGTGCCCTTGTCTCAGTGGTGCCATGTCTGTGCCTGGAAGCAGGCAGAGGTGTCCATGCTTCTAAGCATATCTGCTTGGAGACAAATCCTGTCACACCGAGGTATGACAGCATATCACCTCTCATATGGTATCTCATCAGCTGCTGAAGCTCTGTCTTGGACTTGGTTTATTTTTCAGTGTGTTTGTATGTCAGCTTTTGGTAGGAGGCATTGCCACACTGGTTTCACGAGTCTGTGACCTTAAAAGTACTAGGTTATTTGTATCAGGGCACTTTGAAAGAGTTAAGAAAGACATAAAAATAAAAAATGCCTGAGGGAAATGGCACTAACCTTAAGAGTTTGCAGAGAACCAGAAAGTGAGTCATAAAACTTAGCAGGATTCCTGCACTGAGTTTACCTCTGGTCTAAAAGCCTGTGTCCAAAGTGGGGAGTCTGCAGTGTAAAAGCCATTTACCCCAAGTTCATTGGATTCATATATGTCCCATTGGCCTCCCTTTCCTTCTAACAATACCTAGCAGATGGGTAGTTTGGCCAGCAGGAATAAGGAGATGTAGTTCACGCTGTGCAGCTGCTGGCTGTCCTTCTTCCCTCCCCACCACCCTCCTGTTGTCCTTCTCACCACATCCCCACCTGCCAGTTTTGCTCCCTTTGCCTATTTGGCTAACGGATCAGCTCTCTGTTTTCTTTCCATTAAAGTCCTTTCCAGTCTGCCACAGAGATGATACTTTAGTGTACAAAGTAGATATGGACTAGAAGTAGACATGAGAGCTGGTCTGGGGTCAGCTCACACCTTCATCATTTTATTGTGTCCCCAGCTTTCATCTTACCTCCTCCTGTTTTGACCCAAATGTTTGTAGAGCTCTCTCTGCACCTGATCCTTCCACCCTGGGGTCAAGATCTTGGCTGATTTGCCACTGCAGTGCAGAGACCAGTAAGTATTTAAGGGTGGTGAGGGATGGCAGAGGTGCCGAGTGTCTTGGAAAATCCTACCTTGAAAGCATCCACGAGAGAGCAAAACTGTGCCTCCCTTGGAGGAGCATCCCACCCTGTCCCCATCCGTCCTACTCTCCGTAAAACTTACCTGAAGCGGGCTGTTGGCTTTGATCCTGATGTTCGCCATGCCAGGGAGAGGAGAGCTGGGTGTCCTGAGAGTGAAAGTAAGGGGGATGTGTGAAAAACAGAGACCTGTAGGCTTGAGAGTCTTTTTGGTTTTTGTGGTGTATGTTGTGGATTTTTTTTTTTTGTGCTAGTTTTGCACATAAAAGGCTTCCAGCATCCCATAAAATGAAAATGGGGCTCTCAATCCTGTGGCTCATTTCCCTGCAAATCAGGGAGGAATTATTAGTAGAGCTGGGCAAAAAAAAATGTGATCAAAGCTCTTTCTGCCGGTTGATGTAAACGGAGCAGTACGACACACAAATCTAATTTGAATACACCAAATCAGTTGAGCGAAAATAATACTGAGGGAAAAAGAGAGAAGTCTAGAGGCCTTGCTTTTACATTTTAAAAACTGTTTTAATTTTAGCTTAAAAATGAAAGAAAGCCCCCACATCCTGAAAATGAACTGTGTCATTTCACATTCACATTATGCAGTTCAACATAAGATTTGAAAAATACGTATGCATGGGAGTATTTTTTTCTGTTTGTTCTGCTCAGAAGACAAGAACACTTCAGCTGGGGTCTCTCTGTAAGTATTTTTAAAATGCGAAGGAGGGATGTAGTCAGCAAATTCTCCTTCCATTTTGCTGCTGAGAAACCCTGCAACTAAAAAACTGTTTTTCCTACAGTGATGGTGAAGAATACATGGACCTGGAAGCTAATTCTCTGTAATTGTCTACCAAATAATTTTGAATGTTAATCATGGACTAAATTAGTTTAGATCCCTAAAAATCTGCCTCGTCACAACCTTTTTCATACTACCACCGAGCAAGCATCACTCTTGTGATTTTTCTGGTTTTGTCTCCTTTGAGAGATAGCAGCTGTGTCGCACTCCAAACAGGGTGTTGCACACACGTGTCTGTGCTGCTCTTCCAGCCCTGGCAAGCTAAATACATAGTATTCCCAGTAATGACTGGCATGTGGTTTTGCTTGTGGATATTAGCAGCTGGTAGTATAAGATTCTAATATGAGATTTCCAGAACAGATAGGTTATTTTGGTTATTATTTGGTTTGTCTGTCTTCTTAACTTCTGTTGGCTTGCCAACCTTTTGGAGGAGATGGGAGAAGTTCAAGCACTGTTATTTGCTCCTTTTCCTGTGGCAAACAAATGCCATGGCAGTGATCTGAGACGTCAGATGGAGGCATCCAAACATGGTCCAAGGAAGATGAACTGGCAGTTCTTCAGAAGCCCAAATCTAATTTGCAGAAATTTAAAGGGATTTGGGCAACTTTCATTTGAACACACAGTATTTGTTACAGAGATTGCTTCACCCAGCATGCAAGACTTCATCTGATGTGGTGGAGTGAAGAGTTCAGGAAAAAGCAATTAACATGGTGAGATCCTTAGGGTTTTAGGGACACTGCCTACTCCCCACTAGCCAGTTCTGCATGAGGACGCTTTATTTTTTGGACTAAGGATGGTTATTCAACACAATCTTAAATCAAGTTAACTACTGCTACAGTATAATTATGGTTTGTTCTGAAGTTAAACCACTGCCAGGTCTAAACACTCGAAAAATTGTGATATGACCTCAGGGACAAAGGCAGAGCTTTTCGAAAGTGCTTTGCTTTGGTTTTATTTATCTTCTGGTCTCTGAGCACTTAATTTGGTGTGAGGATGCATTTTCAAACCTTTCTCTATCACATGGGGGAGAGAAAGAGAGCTGAGATTGTTATGTAATGCTGTTATTCTAGGATTTGAGGTTTCCAAGAAGTGACATCTAGGTATTGTGGGAAGATTTAAAGCGAAACTGCATGAGTGGGTAACTCGCTATTACACGGTATTTTCTCTTCTTTGTAGCTACTTGGGCTTCCAGATGTTGATGATGATGCATTTGAAGAATATAACGCAGATGTGGAAGAAGAGGAACCAGAAGCCGATCACCAACAAATGGGTGTCAGTCAGCAGTAATTTTCAGAGAAGCTGAAAAATGGGGAATCTTTTGGTACCAGGTGGGATCAGGTGGTCCCACGCTAGCCTGTTCGATTTAGCACATTACATGGGGATATCTGGCTCCCAGGATAAAAGTTTTACTTTTTTTTTTTTTTAAGAAATAATAATAATCTGTGATGAGCTTTGCTAAGAAGCAACCTGAATTTTGCTCCTGCTTCAGTGGGGTTTCTATGGAGTTGTCTTGGTAGCATTCTGCCATTGCCAGTCTAGAAGTAGTTTTGTTGCTGACTGTCTCCTTGATTTGTGTTCGAGAGTAACATTCACTGACACGAATGTAGGGTACTTTGAATGTAGGAACCATGGGACTGGGGTGCTGAGTACTCACACGTAACCTCTCGGGGGAAATCGGTGCAGAGAGTAGGTGCAAGCCGCACTTTGCTTTTTAGTTTAACAGCTATGATTTTTGACTCTCTACTACCAGACAGAGCACCAAACTTTGGGAGGTTTCTCCTGAAAAAAAAATTTAGTTTAATAGTGGTCAGTAGTGCAGAAGTGCACATGAAGGCTCAACAAAAACGATGAGAAGTGGGAAATCCAAGGGGGTATTTGTGTCAGACGTGTTAATGTCATTTTACTGACACCTGAGTTTACAAGTGATTGGATTAATAACTGGGAGTAATTAGAGCTCTGGTATCAACAGTACGCATCATAATGAACCTGGGTAGTCTCATATCGTATAACCCAAAGCCAAATACTGTTTTTATACAAATTCAATCAATTAAATCAGCCATTGCATATCCCACTTCTGCATGAAAACCAACTTTAAGCTTCATTGTTTTTAAAACACCAGTAAATTATTACATAAATCTTGCAGCATTGCCAATTGAAGTGCAACTTAACTTGGAAGCCATAAGGGTATAAACCAGCATCTGGCTCTTAACGTTATGCTGGACTTTTTCCTCACACTGGGCCTTTGAGCTGATCTGGGCATTTCCACCTCTGTGGAGAGGAGCTAAAATGCTACCCAAGCAGGAAGGCCCCTAGTATTTTGTACCTACTTTGCATGGGTTTAAGTGGCTCCAATGAGTGCCAGACTGTGAAGATGCAGGGTCTCTTATTTACATGTCTTTTGTACTGAAAATATAAGAAGCAAAGCAATTCTGTTGTAAGACAGCTATTTTCCATAATAGATCAAAATGTTTCTAAATTAATTCCTTTTTTTTTTTCCATTTTTTAATGGCAAAATGAAGGCCACATGGTTCAAAAGCCCTTTTATACAGAATTAGCTTTATAAAAAACAAAAATTGAGTGAAGAGAAAATGCTTGGACAACTCCCAGAAACACCTCATGCCATTTTGAAAACCCTGTTGGTAGCAACATCTCCTTGTCCATAGACTTTTTAAAGACTTTTTTTTTTTCAAAGTTACTCAAGAGAGTAAGTTTTCTTGGGGGTTTACATTTCTGATGATGGGTTAAGAGATGCGTAGCATTTGATTTTTCCAATCTGGGGCAACGAACTTCCATAGCCAGGATGGTGTGCGGTACCTGATTACACACAGAAGTGTCTGCAATGCTTTAAAAGTCCAAGTTTAAAAATATATAAAAAAAAAAAAAAGTGGAAGAAAAAAAGAGCTTAATGAAACTTTGTACATTCTTTCGGCATGCAGGCATAAACATGATAGTTGCAACACGTTTTCTATGGACTAGTGACGTGAGAACTGTGGCAGTTCATTGTATAACACTGTACAGCAGCAATAGGCTTTTCGCTTATGGAAATGAAGTGCAAGAACAGTGGTTTCCATCCCTGCTTTAAGTCCTTAAGTTTCTGTTCCTCTCCATCTCAAAAAGATGCCATAACCTTAAAAAGAACCTTGCTTTGGGAGAAGCTTTCTCTTTGTAGCATCCAGTCCTCCAGCTGTGGCTCGTGCAAATGGAAGCAAATGGGGCTGGCTTTCCTCTGCTGCAATGCCAAGCAAGAAATAATTTACAGTAGCACAAGCTATCGATTGAATTGTTAATGAGCAGTTGAGCATTAATATGGTTGTATGCAAACATAAAGCTGTAAATTATGTAGATACGTTATTTTCTGCATTCACTAACTCACTTTTTTTGTTGGAATGCCATATGCCGTTGGAGTGACCTCTGCACCAGAAAGCAAGTGCGTGGTAGCTGGGGACCCTTCTGCAGCTCCCACCCCTGCAAAATCCCCACTGCAGCCAGCAAGATTTTGTTGAAGCAAAACTCCAGAGGGTGCACGAGGCTCGGCCCTGCAGAGAGCTGCACGCTCGTGTCCCCTGTCACGCTGCTGGGAGCCGAATGCGTGGACCCCCACTGCCGAACTGAAGCACTACCAGGCAGCACTAACAATAAACTGGAATTTTATACATAGAAAACGTAATTGACGTGTGTATTAAATGTGAATGAGCATTAATATAGAATGTATTTTATCAAAAAATATTGATTGCTTACTTTGACCAAATACATTTCTGTATTATCATGTTACCTGTTCCATACTTAACCGAACGATGCAGGAGATGCAGAACTGGCTTCATTGTATCGCAAAGTATTTATATTTTTTATTTGTATTTTATTTTTTCCTCACTCCCCCCCCCCTCATATTTTGAGGTTAGTAGCCTTTGGATAATTAACCAGGGGCAGCATGACCCCTGGCTGGGCTGCCAGACCGAGATACTGGGTTTGTGAACACATGCGTGAATGCTCTTGCGTCTGGGGGCTTGGTGAGAAAATGTGAGCAGCTCTGCCACTGCCTTGCTCCGAGCTTCGGGCACATCTCAGCAGCTGGTCCACCATGAAATTCGGTGGGAGCAGAGGAGCTTCTTTGAAAGTCCCACAGGCAGGGCAGCCCCCTGTAAAAGGGTCTGTTAGTATTATTTGCCCACCAGTGTTTATGGCGCTTTTAGATCTGTGGGTGAGAAGAGGTATGCTGAGCACAGCCAGCACAGTGCGGCCTGGGGGCTCAGAAACACCAGGAATGCCAGGGGGGAGAACAGATCTCCGGGATGTGACAGCTGGCCTGGGTAGCAGGGGAAGGCATGGAAAAGCACACTTTCACGGAGGTGCCGGGATTTCTGAGACCGCCCCGACCACCCTGACAAGTATCCACTTATTGAACCTCTGCAGTGTGCAAGAAAGCTGCTCTGGACGTTACAAGTCGTGTTTTTATGTTGGCATCCTGCCTGAGGAATGCATTGGGATGGTGATGGAGGAAGGGGTGGAGAAAAGGCAAATTGAAAAGCCTCCTCCTCTCTTCCCTAGCGTTATTATTTATGAAACCGTGTGGGTAGGTGGGAGCAACAGGCAGGGAGCAGAAAGCTGCCTCATAAAACGCACAGTAAAAAAAAAACTCTTAGAAGGACTTGCTCATGGTGCAGGCAGCCAGTTTAAGAGAAAACATTGGCAAACTGTCTCCTCACAGAGATGCGATGAATAACACACTCCTGAGCACGATGGCCTGAACCTGACTGGGCTTCTCCAGCCCCAACTCCTGCTGTGGGCCATTTCCCTCTGCACAGTGCCTGCCTTTGGAAGGTGCATGCCTGTGGAAATGCCACTTGGGATGGGAACGGGCAGAGTTAGTTTTCTTGCATCAGTGACCCGACCACGCTACCTGCTGCATTTCGGCGCTGTGCCACACGTAAGGTGTGCTGAGCGAGACTTGGTTGCATGGATGGTATCTGATGTGGAAGGAAAGCTGTTCACCTTCCTACAGTCACCCCTTCAGTGTGCCGAGTGATCATTTACAGGCTCTAGGTTAGGATTTTTTTCTCATTGCTAGGTTGTTTTACGGAAGGAAATACCTAAAGGTGCATCTGTGTTATTACAGAGCCCAGTTTCCACAGAGCCACGCAACACTGCTCAGTCTGTACGAGCCTGGTCAGAAAAGCACAGATCAACAAAGAGGGAGTTCATGTGTCTGAAGAAAAAACCTTCTTTGAATAAGTTAACTGCCAACAACAATAAAGCTCTCTGGTTTCATGTAAAATACATTGAACTTTGAAATTCCCTTTCTGTGCTGACCTGCTGCTGCTTATGTGGGCAAAGATCTGTGGTAGCACTGCATGTACAGGATGTCTGCTTGTGTTTTCGGGGGTGGCGGTGGAAACACCAGCTCTGGATTTCAGTCAATACCATTTTTTTCTATTGTCAAGTTTTCCTTTACTGATGCCGGGATCAGTCAGAGCTCAGCACGTCGAGCAGAAATGGTGTTGTGCCACGCCAGGCAAAGACTGCCCTTCGTGTGCTTTCCACCATTTGTTTTCTGGCTGGAAGATCTCTGTCTCTTTGGGACTACAAAGCTGTGAAACGGGTTGCCAAAGGATGTTGCCCTTTTGTTCAATGCTTTAAAAGGTGTAAGCCTCCAGTGGAGCCCTGCATATTTTTCTGTTCCTCCTTCCGCTCCCACCACCGAGGCACCAAAGCCAACAGTGTAGTTACACCATAAGCTTGCCATTAAAGAGCTTACCAAATGCTGATGACTGATGGAGTCTTTTCTCTGTGAGAAAAATCAATTAAACAGGGGTTCTGGCAGGATAAAGTGTAGCTAAAGTATCTGTGGTGAAGAGAACAAGAGGCTTATATTTCCCGAGCAGTGTCAGCAGGGTGGGATAAACCTGGTGTTTGCAGGTGTAAGGAGGAGGAAATTATTCCATCTGAGCTTTGGGTACGGCAGAGTAATCCATGCTTTGTAGGGCAGGATCCAGAAGTGCCAGATCTTTCCATTCGGCGCAGTCTGAGGCAGTAGATTTGCTGTTGGAACATGGGAATTAGTGGTAATATTTGTGGATAAGCAAGTGTTTCAGACCTCCCAGGTCCTGTTTCTGTTTTGCACAGATTAGGGAGACATCTGTTCTAATTAAGAGACATGTAACAATGTTGAAATGAAAATCGGTGGTTCTGTTCAATTCATTTGTCTCTTTTGCTTAAACACCACACTTTTAATTGTCACTGTGACATCTCCTCACTCTGATTTAGTTGAAGGAACACTGCCAGTCGTTGCCTTTTGTCATGAGCCTCTGTCAGTGGGTTGAAGAACATTTTCCAACCCGTGGAAGAGCAAATTCTTTAACTTAGCACTTCACATTTCATTTTTTTTGGCACTTTCCATGACATGAGCACTCTGTAGGAGGACCATGGCAGCGATGTGCCCTGTGGTGCATCCAGAGCCCTCAGTGGCAGCTCTGAAGCCATTCCTGATGGGGTGTGTGAGAAAAATCTCAATAATTTTCTTCAGACAGGATCTTCCAGGGCTAACCCCCTTCTGTTGGTAGACAGTCCGAGCAGCACAAGCCCTATGACCTTTTGAGGGACACGTGGGTACAGTGGAAGCCACTGTGGCAATTGGGCTCTGACTACTGCCCTCTTGCAGATAGAGCTGCTCTCGTGGAAGAGGTCATGGAGCCAGCCTGTCTTCAGCTACGTGGAGCCCACTGCCCGCTCAGGTCTGCTGAATGGACTTCTCCCTGCTCCAGAAGTTCAAGTGAACTTAGCAGTTTGGACAGCTGATCTCTGCTGAAATAGGCCTCAGCTGCCCTGCTCTGGGGATGGGGAGGCCCACACAAGATGGTGGCTGCAACTGGGGGCACTCTGCTCCATGCCACAGTCCAGGACTGTCCGCACTCCACCTCTCCAGAGTTGCATCACTCGTTCCCCAATTTGAGAAATCGGGCTGTCCCAGGGTTTGATGGATTTTGGCTTTGTACCAAGGAAAATAGAGCCACCGGAGGTCTGCACTTTGTGTTGTCTCTGTGAGTTCCTGCCTACTACAGCTTCTCCCCCCAGAGCTGTCACCGAGCAGAATCAATTGGGAAATTGAGAGTTACACCCCCCCCTTAGCAGGTCCATGTGCTGCTTTAGGGAGCACATCAGAATCAATGCTTTCTTTCTCCAAATCTTCATGTTCCTTCTCCTCTGCACAAAGATTCATGCTCCCACCACTTGCTTAGTGAGTGATGAAAGGCAATATGAGTATGTTTAACTTCATTTCCAGTGCCTAGGTGTATGTGTCTGTGCTTTTCACTGAGTAGTGCTGTTGTTGTGCAGATAAAACTGAGGCAAGATTTATGGAAAATAGTATAGTACCTTTTATTACCCAAACTAATGCAGTGGGGGGAGAAAGCAAACAAGTGTTGAAGCTCCCAGGCACTTCTGCAAGCTGAAATAAAAGTAGAAATGATGTGGGGCACTCTGCTAGCAGGTAATCTCCCTCTATAACGACCTTACCTTGCTTGTACACTTTTCTCAAGACACTGCAGCTGTAATGGTGTGGTGGAGGAGGGAGTGTTTGGGCCAGGTTTTATTTACAGCCTGTAGCAGTGCTGAAGTGCCCAGAAGTGGATGTCAGCTATGCTACACCCACCGCAGGGCTCCTTGACAGAGCGTGAAAGTGCTGTAGTATACGACCAGCTTTCAAGGCTTTATGCTTTGGGATTTTATGGTAGTCCCCTAGAGGTCAGCAGAGCCTAAATTTTCAATCGACTTGAGCGCTGAAGGGATGATAAAAACAACTTCACTGCTAGCCTGCAAGACTCTGCTTTTGCTTTCCTGCGACCTCAATTCGTGCTGGAGAAGAAGTCAGCACCTGGGATGGAAAGCCCTGCTTTGGAGATGGATGGCCTGAGAGCTTGACATGGAGAAAGACCATGCGGAGGAGGCTGGAGCAGCCTGAAGATGGGTGCTGGTGTTGTAAAAGTTGCACAGTGGGAGATGGTGCCCCCCATCCTGCCTGGGACTGCAGCTGGAGCACACCCTGGACACCTCTGGGAAGAAGATCTGTCTCGTACCATGAGCAGGGCTGGTGCTCCATGCAAGGCACCCAGGAAGGCAGGAGAGCTTGCTCTTACACACTTTGAAAAAGCATTGAGCCAAAATGTTTCACTGGTGTTTAAATGGAGAACAATAAAAGCCCCCTTGCTGTTCATTAGGATATCATCACCTCAGCACAGGAGAGAAATGTGCTTTAAAAACAAGCCTCATCCACCAAAAGGTGTGAGCAAAAAGCTTAAGCTGATGCTTAAAGGCCAGTGCTTGGTGAACTGGGGCCCCTGCAGATTAAAGCCTTGCCTGACTTAGTCCCCCCATGTACACACGGCGAGGTCTCCAAGCTGTGCGGTTGGGTGGCTTTGGGTTGAAGTGGCCATGGAAGGGAGCCAGGGGTGCCACATTCATTGCCAGCGTGAGGCTGACAAGCCAGTCACAAACACGTCCTACCTTATCCCAGTCACCTTTCCGTGGTGCCAGGAGAGGCACACGGTCTTGGCACAAGGCACCCAGGCTAGAGGGCACTGAGGAGACCATGAGTGATGAGTCCCAACCCTGCGTGTGCCAGAAATACCAGAGCTGGGACAGGCCCCAGACCAAACCCTCAACCAGCCCCTGGAAACATTTGGCCTTGCAGCCAGCAGCCTTGGAGGAGAGACCAGACATCAGCTCTATATTCACCTGCAGGACACTGTCCTTGCACGCATGGTTTTGGTGCTGGCACTACATTTCTCAGCAATCAGTGACATTATCTCGAGTGCATGTGAGCTTGCATTCACCCTTTGTACTGCTCGCCCCCTCCCAGCTCCAGCTGCACGCTAGCTAATTGTGAGTGCAGTTAGCAAAAATGGCCTCTTTCTCCCCAGTTTTTCTCCTGGTCAATGTGCCCAGGACTGTGACTGCCTTTTTCCCCAGTGTTTTGCTGGCCACCCTCCAAGCGTGGGGCTCCATTTTTCTCTGCCTCCTTACAGACAATATGCTCAGCTCCAGCAAAGGCGTTTGTTGAGAACTGAGCCTCGTGTGCTTCGTTAGGGAGGACATATTGTGCTTGAAACGCAGAGGACTCACACAGAAAGTCAGTGCCAGCTTTTATGCCATCACACCGTCTCTTCAGGTTAATAAAAGTCAGGAAATTTTTATATTGGCTCTTTGTGAAGGTTTTTATTGTTCTATCGCTTCTTGTTTGCTGTCTTCCTTTCTGTCTTTGCAAAGCCTTTATCGGGGAAGGTTTCGAGCTGGCTGTGAGTCATGCAGCAGCAATGGGGAGTGGCAGCACCGAGCTGTGCGTGCCAAGCCTGCCAGTCTGGGCCCTGCTCAGGGCTCACGACAAAGGATGCTGGCAGGTCATCCTGCTCCAAATGGGCTTCCCAGCTGCACAGCCTGAGGTGGACACATCTCTCCTCCTGAAGCATTGTGTTGTCACTGTAGCAGACCGTGCCAGAATAATTGATATGAAGGATGAATTGCAAAGCACAGACCCCTGGGCCCTTTCTCACCTCCATGAAATGTCTGAACCTGAGTGCAAGGCAGCTTCATGGGTGAGCTGGAGATGTACAGGGGGATAGTGAAGTGTTTGCTGGGGCCTCTCCAGGACCTGCTGCAGCAGGACGTCCTTCTTCTGGTCCCGGAGCAGAGGTGCATGTTTTTCCAGCTCTGCCAGATAGCAGAGGGCACCTTCTGGGAACTACTGCGGTATGGCTCTTGCTAAATTCCTTTAGGCTTTGTAAATGTGTAGTTTCTTGGTTGCGTCATCCAAAAAAAAGGGAGGGAAGGCACTACCTGCAGAACCAGTAATGCAATCACCAGCCAGGATTCATCAGCACTCGCTGAACCAACCCCAGCACATGTGAGCAGTTAATTAGATAACTGGCCCCATGCAGCACCCCTTGGAATAGGTTGCAGATCGGCAAAGGCACGTGCCATGAGCCTAGTTTTGTGCATCAGTGCACAAAAGAGCGCAAGAGGGCAAGTAGGGATAGACTGACCATCCCCAGGGGCTTCAGAAACTCCTATGAGTTGATGGAGCTAGCATCTCAAAACTGGGAGGGGGGTGTTTTTGAAAAAGGTGCCCTCTCTGTTACTGTTGGAACCAAGCAGGGAAACACTTTTATTCCTTCTCTTGCTTCACAGGGGTGGCTCTGGAGGAGCATCCACATTGACCTCTGGCCCACAGACTGCAGCTTGAGGTGGAGGGAAGGAGCCAAGGAGGAGGCATTTGGGAGATCAGAGCCCACCTCAGTGTAAACTGTGGTTCAGGAGCTGGCGGTGCAGCTGAGGCGAAGGGAATGGAATGGGAAAGAGGAGAAATGGAGGGAGTGACACACCATCGTGTCACAGGACTGATGGAGAAGGGCCCTGAAATGGGACTGAAGAAAGCTTTGTGGCCTTGTGAAGAAGGCTTGGCCAGAAGAGGACACAGAAACAGAACAGTCACTGATGGAGACACATGCAGGCAAACAAGGCTGTAACAAGTTCCTCTGAGCAGCGGGCACTCTCCTGCACCTCTTCTTCCTCTTCACCTCCCCAGCATGGTGCTCCATGCCTGGTCCTGCACAGGCATTGCTGCAGCCCCGTGGCTGAAGTTCCCCGTACCTTCATGCACATTCTCACCTCATCCATTTGCATGGTTCATGAATTTACGCGTGGCTTTCACCACCAGCTGTTCTTTCTGAACAAGAAAATCATGTTTTCCTTCCTATTAAAGTTTCTTTCCTGCCACTGGCCCTGTGGTGTGGCTGTTTGTACGATGTATGGCAAGCCTTGCCTATAGATGTGGGACCTGCCCAGGCCTGCAGCTCCTGGTGCTCACCCAGGCTGAGACCTGGGAATTAGTAGGACAACAATGCTGAGAGTTATTGCAATCAAGGCAAAAGTAACGAATGCTGCCGTTCAGTCACCTGCAGTGACTTGACACATGCTGTTGTATTGAACGTTTAGACAAGCAAGGGAATTCCACAAGAAGTATTACAACCTCAAGTCCCCAGTCGCCATGTAGAAATGTTTTTCTTATCATAAAAGTGGAAGGCCTACTGGATAACACATTTCTGAGCACTGCCACTGAAGCCAGAATGTCCAACGGGTGGCTCGTACAGACTTTTGTGTCCTTGAAGCTCTGCCTCAATAAGCTGCTCTCTGTTGCCTTTGCAACTGAACAATTTCAAGCAGCCTGGGCATGCCTTGTCAAACTTGGGCTAGTGCCTGATGAACGCACTGCTCAGGTTAGCACCCAGGGACTGTGGGATGCAGGGAGGGGGCAAGGAGACTCCCTGTTGTGCTTCTACATGGCCCTAGCCATCAGTAGGCAGTACCTCTGATGGCCACCAAGCCTTGCAGCGTGTGGTAGCAGCAGCGTACACAGCCATCACAGGTCAGACATCAGCAGGAGCCACCGCCTGCATCCAGAGAGCAGCAACGTTGCCTGTGGGGCCACAGCATCCCATTAGGACTTTGTGAGATGAGGCAGCCCCTGAGAAGCAGAAGATCACGGGAAGCCAAACAGGGCTTGCAGAGCTTGGCCTGCTGGAAGTGCAAAGTGGGCCCTTCTGGCTATTTTCTCTTTCGTTTCTTTTTGGTACCATATGAGAGGCTCCATGTGAATCAGGTCTGACTCACCCGTGGAGGAAAACCCTGCACGGGGAGGAAACAACAATCCACTGACTGTTTCTGTGTGGAAGCAGCAAAAGCCTCACATAATATCCCTCCTGTGCTGTGACTGCATTCCTTCAGCACCACGTGAAGTGCTCTTGCGTGAGGGTTGCCTCGGGAATGGAAGTGCTTTCTTTGCTTCCCAAGTGAAGAAATTCATGCTTTGTGGAGGAGTGCAGGGAGTGGAAGCACCCCAGGCTGGGCTGTTCCTGGGGAAGCCCACTGACACGCTGGGTTGGTATCAGCTGGGAGTGTACTGAGCACAACAAGCTCAGCTCCTCTGTGGTGTCCCCTTGGCAAGCTAGTGCTCAGGATATTAAGTATGCCACTGCTTTTATTTATTGATAAACATGCTGAAATGTGAAATCTGTGTGAGAAGAGAGCACGTGGTTAAAGCTGATTCTGTTGACATAGCTCAGCAGGCTCAAGAGCCTCATAGAACTGTAGAGAGCAAAACCTCAGCCTCCTCTTCAGCTTAACCAGTGAATCTAAGAGCTCATTTTCCGCCAGTTCCTGCTCTTTTTGGCTGCCTAACCAACCTGTGCTGCTGCATGCAAAACTCCTAAAGGTGTTCTGGTGAAACATTTTCCTCTGCCTGCAGGAGCTGGGGGTTCATGGGGTCCCCTGCCCTGGCCTTCTCTGCAAGCACATGGATGGGACATGTATGTGTAGGAGCCAGGGATGCTCCTACGTGAGCCATGGAGGCACTGCAAAGAGGTGGCACATCTATGCCACCTTCGAAAGGCTGTTTTAACCCTCGATGGTTTCAGGAGCTCATTTACCAATGGGACACTTCACCGTGGGGAGCAGGGGACTGCAGCCCAAGGGGCCAGGGATAGGGTGTCCATAGGTGGGAGCGTCTTTGGTGGGCTTTGCTGCCAAAGCTGGCAGAGCAAAGCTCATCCCTGCAGCTCATCCCTGCCAGGAGCTCTCCCCTCTTCTCAGGCTCCCATAGCTTTGCTGTCAGATTCCTACATTGCTTGAAGGAGTCGCATTTCCCTTTAGGGAGTGAGCGGTTCACGTAGTTTGGTATTTATTCTGTCACGGCATATGTGGGACTATCATTAACATTAAAAGGAATGACACATCCATCCAGCAGAGAATAATCTGCTTAATGGCTAGATGGGAAAGCTGTATGTGTAAAATGGCAGGCAGCTAGTCAGCTCCACGGGGCAATTTTGCCTTTGATAAAATTGAAAATCATTTCAAAACAGGAAATGAACTTTCCCTCTTTTTATTCAATGAGTCCCATAAACACAAACACGCCCCCTGACATCCATAGAAGTTTCCACTGTAAATGATGTATTTATAGGAACGGACGTGCCATGGATGCCTTAATGTAACTCCAGCTTCTAGCTTTGTTAGAGACAGATCCTGAAGTGACAGATAGACTGGGACAAAATTTATCTCTGCTCACATCCTGTGCCAAACCATGAACAGAACAGCTTCACAGGCTAAACTTCAGCATTCAAACTTTCAATACTGGAAAGAAGGACAGCAAGGCGATTTGAAAGGATGAAAAAATTCAGGTGGATGATAGCTACTCGATTTGTAGAAGTATATGTTACTGCCAAATATTTAGTGATTCTCCAGAAGAGATTGAAATCTGGGTGCATTTCATCAGAAAAATTCAGATCAGTTATTCTTAAACCCATGCTACTCTTTCAATAATTAAAGTTGGGGCTACATACTTGCATGGATAAAGTAGAAGTTCTTTGTTATGTGGTTTAATAAGTGAAATGGAAGTAAAGCGAGAGAAAACTGGAACTAGGGAAAAGAATCACTGGGTTATTTCTAACCCAGGCTGGTCTCCAGGCTGGTTCCCCCTTTGGCCCCAAATCAGGAGCTGGTGGAACAACAGGGGATGTTTCTAAGGGGCAATGCATAGAAAGGGAGGGAGCCACTGCTGAAAGAAATGCAAGCCAAATCACTGCCTGCAATGATGGTCTGTCAGGTCTCCTGTACCTGCTTCACTGGTGTCTGTCTATGGTCTCAAGGTCACAGAAGGACCTGGAGAAAATAGGACAAAGTGTGTTTCTTTGCCTCTCCGTTCAACTTCCCACATTGCCATCCCCATCACTCACACCAGTGAGCTTTTCTCTCACTGCCAGCCATCAAGCAGCTCTTGGATGCTAAAAGAAACCATCCAGGCCAAATGTGTGGGACCTAGGTCTGAGTTAGAACAAGCCCCTCAGCCTGAGCAGCTCACCTGGAGCCCGGGGATGGAGAAAACCAGCTCCCCTTATCCCCACTAAAGCCCCAGCAGCCCTGGGGTCCAGGCTTCTCCCCAGCAGCCACAGCTTGGCTTCAGATGACTGGCAGAGTACCAGGCTCATGCTAACATCCAGGCAAACTGCAAGCCAAGGGAATATCATCCCTGATGTTTTGTTTAAATAACAGTTTCCCATATAAGCCACGTAAGCTACAGCTGTATATGTTACAGCCTGATAATTAACAGCCTGTTGATTATGGCTGGGATATATAATAAATACATTGTGGCATGCCTTCTCCTCTCCCTGTCCCAAATAAGGACTTACTGTGAACATCTTCCAGGGGAGTAAGGGATGATGCTAACTCCTGACATGGGCTATCTCCAGCACAGGTTACCACAGAAACTGGATAACTGGATAACTGGATAACAAATCCCCACCAGCACGTCCTGCCCCTAGCTCTTGCCTCCACCCACCTTTGCAGTTTCTGACCTCCCATGGGGAAAGGAGAAGTTGTGTAACCCTCCCCTCTTCCCACAGCCTGGCTGTTTGGGGGGAAGCCAGAGCCCATGTGGTCCCCCTGGCCTCTCCTCACCCTGCTGCGTGCAGGGGCAAAGCTGGGGAGAGGGGAAATCGGTGCACTGCAACAGTTTGTGTTAGTATGCAACCTGGCTTCTGTGGTTTCCTGAAAATGTCATCTCAAACAGTAACTCCTCTTTCATCCCCTTTGGAAAGCAGATAATTCTCCTGGAAAGCACTTTCCTGTCTGGTGTCAGGACAGCAAAGCTCATCCACAAAATGGAGGCTCATTCGAGCTGCACGTTACGAGCAGTGGCTGTTCTTCACTTAAGCGAAATGTTCATGAAAAATCTTAGCATGGGACAAGGGTCAAAAAAAAACAAAAAAAAACCACAAATATTCTGCTGTTGCAGGAGTGCCAGCCTGGTGCAGACTATTCCTAGCTTTTATGCCTGCCCAATGTTATCTGAAGAGATAAAGGGGGAAGGTCTGGTGAGGAAGACTGGCTGGTGGAGACTGGGGATGCAAGAAGGCTTTGCAAATGTTGCTCCTTGTTTTAGAGGAGAAGGAGCCCAGGGCTGTGGCTGGCTTTGGGCAGTTTGCAAATGTGGGGGATCATATTTTATTTTTCGCTCATGGCCAAGCCAGCTGCTGCATTAAAAAATGACCATGGGCAAAATCAGCGCCGGACGCAGCCATGACACAGGGAGAAGGAACCATGCAGCAGTGCATCTGTGTCCCTGGCACGCAGCCCAGCACACTCGCTGGCAGCACAGCGAAAGGGGGGGGAAGAGCTTCAGCCTCCAGAGCCTCCCACACTCTGGTGGTCATTCCTTCTTGGGCTAAATCTTCCTGAGCAGCGACCTCTCATTGCCATGGCGAAGCAGATCCGAGCAGGCTGCCTCTGCTCTCCGGGCTCCACATCATCCCACTTGCCCTGCCAACTGCTTGTGGTGGCAGACAGGGCAATCCCAAAAGCAGCAATTTTGCTGCCCCAGCCCCTTGCTCTAGCTGTGCCAGCTCCCCCAGATGTGAGCAGTTCCCAGGGGACATTAACTCCAGGGTGGATCGGGGTCTTGCAATGTCAGTGCTCTGGGAGCTGTTCCTCTGCCTGGCTTTCACTGCTGCTGCCACAGAGGGGCACAGACCTCTGCTGAGAGCTCTGTGTGCACTCACTGTGTCAATATTTAATAATGGTAATTAGTAACAGGCTGGGTGGCTCAGGAATTCACAGCTCAGCATTTACCCCATTCACCTCTCCCATCTTTCGGGTGCGTAAGGGATATGTCTGCAGCAAAGAGAAGCAGAGGCTCACGTAACTGCCACTGCCTCTTTTTTTTTTTTTTCTTTTGGTAAATGTTTTATTTATAGACCTTCACAAACATACGTTCCTTTTGCTCTGGTGGCTCATGACACTGTAAACCTAGTACCATAAGAGCTGTATCCTGGGTCAAAAAAATGTATTTTTGTAGCTAACACATGGGAAGCTCTCCTTTGTTACCAGCCTGACTTAAGTCTTTTAAGCTCCGTGAGCCAGTAGCAGTGCAGAAAACGTGCTCTGTCCCCTGAGATGTGTAGCAACCTAAGGCCCTGCACGCATCACAGTGGCATGGTGCAGTGCAGGTGGCTCTAACCCTGCTCTACAGCAAAGCTGAACAGAGGTGAGGGAGCACAGGCACGGGTTGCCCAGGGTGTCTGAGGAGTCTCCCTCCCTGGAGATCTTCAGAAGCCACCTGGATGCGGTCCAGGAGCGAGTCCTCTCCATCTTAGGGTTAAAGGCTCAGTCCTCAGCCAGGGTTTGGCTTCTTCTGACATCCTCAGGAGTTCCTGCTGAGGAGAGTTATGGGTTGAGCTCTCCTTGGGGACATTGTCAAATGGGTCCCAGGCCTCCTGCTTTGAAGTGGCTTGACAACAGAAAACGCTCTCACTTGCCATGTATGTGAGCTAAGTTTCTGATTCTTCAGCTCTGAAGGTTCACGTTAACAGCTGCAGTAAAGTGAAAGCCAAATGCAAAGAGTTGCAGAGGGAATGGGCAATAAAACGGCAGCTAAAACTTAATGCTGATAAATGTTTCTGGGACTCTTTTTCTCTCTGCAAAAGAGAAAACACATGGGGGGATACTGAAGGTCCATAAAGTCATGATGATATTAAGGAGGTGAATGGGAAAAGGTTTTCATTTTCTCCTCCAGTAAAGGATATACAGGCCATTAAATGAAACCAGCAAGAGGCAGATTCAAATAAATTTCACTTTATTTTAATAAAAAATTTATTTTAATAAAATACAATCAAGTGGTGGAATACCTTACCTAACACATGTGGATGATTTTGCCCACAGTGTAACTCAATTAGCCAAATTTGTAGAAGAACAGATTTATCAAGGGACCAGAAATGGCTGCAGTGCCCTTGTTAGTTCTCATTTTAGTGAGAGAGGAGAAGCTGTGTGCAGCCATCAGAACAGGAGCTGCTTCGAACCCTAACCTGGGGAGACTATAGTCCCAGGGAGCAATATTCACTGTTCATATAACAAAACAGTGGTGGATTCACAATACACCTCTCCATCACATGTTGAAGCCTCTGCTGTCAGCACTTACTGCACAACAGAAGGTAATTACTGAGTCCATGCCCCTTCCTCGTTCAAAATGCTGTGCCATGTCTAGCAGGGCAGTGGCTACACTACTTCATGCATCTGGGATATTGGGGTGTTAGGATGTAAAGGTTTGGGTTGGACACACCTCTCACCAGTCCCAGCTCCCCCCCAGAGGGCAAAGTACTGGTAGCAGTGCTCCAAGACCCAGGGTGAACAGAGTGAGCTCTTCCCTGTGTCCTCTCTGCAGAGAAGCCTACAGCTCCTGCTTTTTTAGAACATGAACAAGGCGGGCTGCCTGCGCTCTCTCCTGTGCCCTGCCCAAAAGTGCTGGCACCTGGGAGCGGATGGGGATCACTGCTGGGATTTTTCCCCAGAGGAAGCAATTAGGTGGTCTACCTATTTTAACAAGGGTGGAGTCCCATCCTCCTGGTGTGCAGGGAGAGCTATGTGCCACAACGGCCACGTGGTACAGGAGGCAAGCATTTGGCTTCATCATTTTTCAGTGCAACCTGGTCTCTGTGGCACGTTCATAAATAATTACCCTGCTGGGGCTTTGGGAGTCGGCTCGCTGCTGCAGATGGGCCTTCCGGGGATGAAAAGTAATGGGAAGACAAAACCCAAACCAAGACCCAAAGCTCGTCTAATTAGTGCTGGGAAGCTTCCTACTGAACCCAGCTCAAAGCAGAGCTCCGTGTTCATGTGAGGGAGCAATTTGCCGGAGATGACAGGGTACGGCATTAGCATTCCCAGCGGCTCCCCAGCGACAAGCAGAGGGAGGGGAATATATCTCGATCCCTGATGAGAGCGGATGGCAGGAGGTGCGTGAGCAGGGAGCATCACTGCGAGCCTGACAGCTGCAGGGCTCCACGTCCCCTCCGCTCCTGACAGCGGTGCCTCCCGCTGCTTTGTGTCCCCGCCGCCGGGATGACAGCTCGGCGCTGCTGCTCGCCCGGGGTACGCCTTCCTCCCAGACGTGGATGCTGCGCACGTGGGAGCAGGCGTTGTTAGAGCCTGGCAAACAATAGGACACTCAAATAAAAATATATATATATAAAAAGAAAGGAGGTGGTTTTCTTCAAACCCAGACATTCTCACTTGGAACTGATTTGGCTTTCAAGGAGATGGTGAGAGCAGCTTGCCTAACCAGACCACTCCTTGGAGAGGGAAACAGATGGGGAATATGCCCCGTGTTGGAAGAGATTAGAAAAAAAGAGAACTGCCTTCTCAATAGAAGTGGAAATAGGTAACAAAGGAGCATTATGCTCAGAGCTTTCAGGGCCCTGAATGCTCATCCCCCTTCTGCCACCCTCTCCTGGACACTGCTCCAGCACAGGCTGGATAAAACCACTCATGGAGGACTCCAGGGGTGCCTCCAAGTGATGTCCTGGTTTAGTGTGGTGCTGTATAGCCTTCATCACCTAGTGGGCTTCTGAAGGATGTAAAAGCTTGAGCGTTTTGCTTTGGTTTTGTAAGGAGCAGACAATGAAAGCTCCTGGTTGGGATGGGATGCTGGGAGATGGTTTGGAAACTGGCTGCAGCTCTGACACTGAGAAACCCTACAGTTAGCCCACAGGCTTTTCTCTTCATCCCCATTGCTTGCATCCTTGCCTCTTTTCCCTGCTTTTGACACAAAAAAGGAAAATGGGCGACTGAGATAAATTAGGATGGCAGCCTTCAGCCACACTTCTGTGGAGCAGTGACCTTCACTTGCCGCAAACGAGGCTTAGACCAGAAAGTAGGGGAAGTTTGCTAACTCCAGGCACTGTGGGACACTGGATGGGACTGCCCGGGGTGCTTATTGAATCCCTGTCACTGGGGGTTTCCAGAAGCAGACAAGGCAGACATCTGTTACAAATGGTTTACATCTAATTGATACTGCCTTGGAGCAGGAGGACAGACTAGATGGCTACTAAAGGCCCGAGGCAGTCCGATTTCCTGAGGTGCTTTTAGATGTACTAATGATCTAAGCCGTTCATAAAAGCTAGATATTTGCTTTTAGTACCAAATTGGCACATTTGGCATGCTCTTAACCAAGCAGCATATTCATCAGGTTCCCAGCCAGCCAGCTCCAGGACACGCAGCACGTGAAATCCCCGGCTCGTGTTTGTGTGAAACCTGCATGCCCATGTCCTTGCTCAGACAGCAAAGACACATGATTTCTGACAATAAGCAGCCTTCAGCTGACTTGACCAGGGCAGGGAGTACTCACAGGAGAAGACAAGCTGTCAGGCAGAGGGTTCATGTGCTTCCAGCACAAGGCAGGAGTAAACAGACAGGGACATCTTGCTCTGTGGATCCCCATTTGCTTGCTGGGAGAGCAGGAGCTGGCCTGGCTTGGCCTACGGTGCTCACCACAAACACATCCAGATGAGGCAGCGTGCCAAAACCCACTGCTAACCTGACATCCATGGAAAAATGGAGAACAAAAGGATACCTGCACCTGAGGATACAGCATGTCACAAGCTGAGATGGCGTCCCCACTTGTGGGTGACAGGCGAGCACCCGTACAGAGTGGTTTTGCAGCAACTATCAACCAGTTCTTGATGTAATCAGGAAAAAAACATGTTTATATTATCCCTTGCATTGTTAAACTTACAGTCTCCGCAGAGGAAAACCTTATCACTACATAAGTTACAATCTCCTGTAACACACATCCTTCCCAGTTCTGGGTAATGCCTGTTTCACATTTCTTCCCTGGACTTTCAACTCCAGCACTGTTTACAAGAGGTGGAGAGCCAGGTAGGAAGTGAGGGGGAAAGCCAAGGAGCAGAGTGGTTTGCTGCAGATGACTTCTTGCTGTGAAAGGGATTGGAGGGGCGAACCTGTGGGTGATGTGTGTCTGTGCCAGATGGACTACTCTCATCCGAGGAGGAGATGGGCAGGCCTTCTCCTGAGCAGCAGGCATGGACATCCCCATAGCAGGCTCAAGCACAGTGCAGACAGTCTATACTCCTCGTCCCAGCCATGGACCTCACTCCCAGAGCCCCTTCAGAGGGCTGCAAGGGAAATAATTACGCGTTGAGTACTGCAAAGCCAAACATCTGCTTTTGGGGCCAGCCTGCTCCCCCAGAGTGCACAGATCCCACAGAAATGGGAGGAAGAGAAGCAAACACAACTGTAGTGGAAATTACTTCCCATGCTTCTGAAGAAAGCCTGTCTCTAAAGCCATGGGATAAGAAGGTGCTAAGCTCTGCCCTAAGTCTCCTTTTGTCTGGAGCACCCTGACAGGATCAAGATCAGGAGTTCTATGGGAATCCAATTTAAATATGAAAACCTACAGAATCAGTATGAAAATTATTACAAAATTCAAAGCCCTCATTCCTGGTCTAAGGCTCGCTTCTGACAAGCTTACACTAAGAAGCAATTAACTTTGAAAACAACCCTATTGGACCAAGAAAGCAAGGCAAAATTTTCTGTCTGACAGCCATTTCAATTCTATTACACTTTCAATGTATTCTGTGTTTTATCTGCTATTACTGTGTTTTTCCCCCAAACTGAGCACAACCTTGAAGTCTCCAGGCTTTGGGGATTTTTGTGGCTTGGGAGGACTTAGGTTAAGATGGAAAGACAACCTCATTAGCTGGAGATTTATAGCCAAATGATCACTGAAGGAGATAATTTTCATAGGCATTGAAATGGCTAAATTTCGGGTTGCAGAGCTCTTCTTCCACTAAAAGGAGGAGAAATACCATTTCCTTTTGAAACTCATTTCTGGAGCTGCCTCACATGCCCGCAGACCACTTGCTGTCAATTTGCACTGAGTTTCCTTCACATGGTGATGTCTAGTTAAAAAAAAAAAAAAGTAAAACTTTTCAAAGTGCCCAGTTCCCATCCACATACTCCTGAAATTCCCTCTTACTGAAAGCTTTAGGATCTTAGTTTCCACACCCCATGGCTTTGAATAGCCTCTTGGACCCTTATCTCAGTAATAAAACTGAACAGGTGTATAGAATATTTCAAGTGGACAGAACAATGCACGATATCTGTACCTATGATTAAAAACATATTTGATACATGTACATTAGAGTCATAGTATCACAGAATGGCTTGGGTTGGAAGGGGCCTTACAGATGACGTCGTTCCAATCCCCCTGCCGTGGGCAGGGACACCTCCCACCAGCCCAGGTTGCCCAAAGCCCCATCCAGCCTGGCCTTGAACACCTCCAGGGATGGGGCATCCACAGCTTCTCTGGGCAGCCTGTGCCAGTGCCTCACCACCCTCTGAGTGAAGAATTTCTTCCTAATATCTAATCTAAATCTACCCTTTTTTGTTTAAAACCATTACTCCTTGTCCTATTGATCATTATGCGCATTATGTGCACTTTAATTATACCATTAAATATATAGCATTTTATAGGATATTATGCTCAGGGTTAGAATTAGATGATCTCTAGGGTCCCTTCCGACCCAAACCATTCTATGAACCAATCTATGGATCACATCCACCTTAATTAAATGGCAGTCTCACGGTACCTGTGACATGGAGGCATACCCCTGGGCAGGCACAGCGCTGCACCGTCGCTGGCTGGCCACAGGTTACGCAGCCTGCACCTGCACACATGTGAGGGCACGAAGTGTGTGGGATGCTCCTCATGATACAACTGTACCCCTCCTGAAATGACTCCTGGCTCCCCCACTACACACAGAAATAGCTAAGCAAGTGGTCATTTCTCTATACGAGATGGAAAGGCGTTAAGGAAAAATAAAAATACAGCGGTGGCACTTGTAAAACTTCACACGCTCAAGGACGCGGGTGTCAGGCAGCGCTGGCAGCTCTGCTGAACCGAAGGGCTTTCTTGCCACTTAATGTGTACGTGTGAGCTGCACCCCCACGGGTTGCTCACTTGTGCTTCATGAGTGCGTTAGACGAATAAGATCATAAAATGAGAGCTGGTGCTCCTTTGAAGCGCTGCCTTGCTTTTGTGCTTCTCTGTCTCTTACGTTATCACAACGTCTTTTGTGAAGCTTTATTATCACTGGTAATAAAGAACTAAGAGGAAAAATTTTCTATTCAAGTATTGAGTAGTCAAAAAAAATAAAAAAAGAATACTTCCCAGGATACTGGAAAATCAAATAGAAGACTCCAGGGCAGAAGGGCTAATTAAAAAAAAAAAAAAAGGAAAAAAACAACCACAAAAGCCTGCCTTACTATGAAAACCCTTGAGGGGAGATAAAAGCTGAAGGGAGGTGCATGCTTGAATAATAAGGCCTTAATGGGTTTGGGTCCGTGTCTAATACAAAGCATTGATTTTGGCTGCTTGATGAAGTTAGTTATTCGATTAGAAAAATCTAATTTAAAGGAACACTGCCCACTAAAGATCACTCTGTTAGAGAAATATGCATTGAAGTCATAATTAACTATTAATTTTTATGAAAAATAAAAGAGAGAAGATTTAAAAAAAAATCTTTGGGTACTCAGTTTATTTATTTCATACAGCTGGCAGAATTTGTGTTGTGTCTTAGCTTTTCTCTTTGCTGTGTCCAGTCCTTTGGTCTCCCATTGGCTCTTTGACAGTACAAGGAAGGAGAAACATATTTTTTTTAAAAATAGTGAGACGTGAGTCCATAAACACAACAAAAGAAGATAAAAGCCAGGGTCAGAAGGCATTTCCATAAGGTATTTTTAAAACTTTATTTGAAACTGGCCTATTTCCAGTTTGATAGTGCTCAGTTAAGTAGGTGGCAAAGATAGAAGATGGTGAGTGCTGCAGAAAGGGTTCACACCAGCAGATGCTGCCATCGCAGCTGGCCTGAGAAAGCTGCAAGGCTGCAGCAGTGGGATTAGCAAGAGATAAGGACTGAGGTGTTTGGAAGGAGCCCAGGTTATGCAGGGAAGAGAAAGAATAGAGGGAAAGGGGAGTTTGGCCCCCAAAATGTCATGCTTTGACCCTGCTTCTCAAATGCAAGCTCAAGCCCTGTCCCTACAGCTGCTGCTTTCTAGGAGCCCAGCAGCAGCAGCAAGAGATTTGCCTACATGGAATAAAACCAACACTGGAGTCCCACTCTTCTTACCCAGTCTCAAGTCTGGACTTGTGAAGCGGTGTCCTCTCATTTATGCCACATCCCCATGCTGACCCCAGAGAACTCATTCCAGATCTCCGTATTCACAGGGGCGGAAGCAGGTGGGAATTAGACGTGTCATTCTCCGGGCACATGTATTGTTTTATTTAGAAATGACAGATCAGGGGTGAGACAGGGCCAGTGACACACCTCAAATTATTAAGAAAAGTACTCATCTAACCTTAGACATGACAGTATAAATGTCTTTACAGAAGCTTGCCAGTTGGATTCCCTTTGTACTCATTGTGAAGCATATGAGTCATCTCACCCCGATGCAGACATCCAAAAGAGGGCAGATGACTCACATCTTACAAGTACCTACTTCTCTTCTCTGATTATAAAGGCCAGCTCAGACGGAGACATCTGATGCCGGGTGAGATGACTCCCATCTTGACTGGCTAGACCACTGTAAGGTGCAAAACATGAACATAGACAAAGAACAACACACGCGGGCTGCTCAGCACCCATCCGATGTACTACTGGTGACTTGATGAGAAATATTGTGTCTGATTGCTTTGTTGCATCGATGTAGACCAGCTGGAGAAGAAAGCCACCAGGAGAAGAAAGTAGCCAGCTGGAGAAGAAAGTCACAAATGGTGACATGGCTCAACCGTAACTGGTGTGATCAAACTACAAGGGTCACTGAAGAGCTCACCCAGAAACTCCTGTTGGTGACTTGGAGCACTGTTGCATGCTCAGGAGACAATCTTTGTAGCATCACCAGGAGCTCAGCCTAACTGCTAATATTGAAAAAGCGGGTTATCCCCCCTGGCAGTGGTACAGTCTTCCTGAGAGGACATCTAACTAGCAGTTGGCAAGTTTATTGATCCTGGTACCCTTCCTTCAAATCAGCAGTAATTTCCACATTTCAGAAGCAAACTTGTCATTTAGTCATCTACAGAGTTGTCTTTGGAATGAATGAAGGATTCGGGACTCAAACAAGATGACTGCATGTCTGACTCTTGCAATCTCTGTTCTCCTCCCAGGATGTTAATCCTGGACTCTGTGTAGCTGCCTAACCCAGCTCCTGCAAATGCTGCCAGGACTGGATTCTGGGTATGTGCTGCATGGACTTGTCATTAACACTGAGACAGTCTTGCAACAGTTTCTTCAGTGTCACAACCTGATTATTAAGATCTCAGCAGCACTGGGACATGCATTCAGCAACAATGGACAACCCTGGGATTCCTGAGCTGTAATTTTACAGCTAGTTAATTAGGGGCAAAGAACAGCTAGTGTCCAATATCGTGCTTTCAGGTTACTCTGAAATCATGCTGTAGAGCTAGCCAGTCAAAATTAACAACTGTAAGTGGAAAACTTTGGGCACAGACATTTAGAGACAAATCTGTGACCATAGCTTTTGAGGTAGAGGGTGCAGCCAACCTGAAGAGAGAAGATGATGCTTAAAGAGAAGCAGTTAGCCACTTTTTCAGAAATTTAAAATTCTCTTCTACAAGTTCAGCACATTGCTTACACGCAGGTGTATTTTCATGTGAATGCACAAAGAGTTGGTGTATTGGTTAAAATTAGCTACAATACATTTAGGAAATGGGCATTATGACAACACCCATTAATAATAATAATACTTGTCATACTTCTTTGGAACAAAAAACACTTACCCATTGAAATGTCGTAAAAAACATTCAGCTGTTACCTCTCTCCATCACTACTAGGTAGAACCTGGCGCTGAAGCTCATTACAAGTGTCGTCCCAAGTAATTACATTGCTCTATGAGCAGCAAAACAAATGAGTATTGAGTTCCTACAGATTTGTGTCCTATTTCCCCTCATCTGCCTCCAGCTATGCCCTCTGCTGTACTCCCAGCTTCCATGTAGGTCACCTGATAAAATACCAATGTCTTCGATGCTGTTCCTTCTGTCTCCTGCACTGAAGGAAATAGGGTTACAGATGCCTGATCTCTACATCACTGTTTATCCTTACAGGTTGAAATTTCACCAGCTGTGGAAAGGCAGGACAAAGTGAAGGGAAATGACATGGGATTTTGCTCTACAGAAAAATCTGATATGGTGATATATGACTGTAGATACAAAGGCTTCGCCTCGGAGACCAGAGGGGCAGTAGTCGGTCAAGCTGTCATTCTTGATGTCACTAGCAAGTGTTTTGAGTTCCTCTCTTTTCAAACCAACTTGCCGTATTTGTTTTTTCTCTCTCAGTTTTGTCAGGGATGTTCAGTTTTGAACCCAATTCTGTTTCCTGTGTCCCTGGCAACTACCGAGTCCCACCTGTGTTCCATCTTCTGCACCTGCTATGGGCAAAAGGCTTAGAGACCGACCTCACCAAGTCCTACATTGCTTCAGTTCAGGGGCTATAAATTTTTACGAGCGCTCACAGCCAGATTGTTTGGATCGGTTTTCTTGACTACGCAAGTTCCCAAACAGTGATATTATTATTTATATCTGTCAAGTCTCTCATTAATCCTAATCATAAATCCTGCCCTCTAACAAAAAACATATTATGCCTCCTAAGGGAGGAGGTTCCTTCTGAGTCACTGGCAGAACAGCGTGTTCTCTGGTCTCATGGGCTCTCCAGCATGTCTGGCTTTTATTTCTCCCTCTTTCTAGTTTTACGAGTCCTCTCTTGGATTGCAATCATCCATCAGAGCCCTGCAAGGTGGCAAGAAATGAACAGGAATGTCTGGGCGTTTCTCCTACTGCTGCCAATCAGTATCAGTGTTGACTAAATGACTTGGCATTCGTTCACACAGCCAAGTAGCATTGAACATGAGTTTTGGGTATGTTTTGGCAAAGAAAATTAAAGATGTGTGATCTGTCCTTACTTTGGTAATTGGCTATTGGTCAGAACTGATTAGGCATTGATGTTTGCATATTATCACATGGCATGACAACTTGGCTAGCAATTCAAAGGCCTAGTTAATGAGGAAAGATGATCTCAGTCTGCTTACAGGAAACAAAGTCCTTCCAGCAGTGTCCAAATGGCAAAACAAGCAAGTGTGTTGGAGCATTTCACTTCCGCATGTCCAGACCTGTGTGGGAACCATCAATGTTGGGCCTGGGTCCTGGAAACCATCCCAAATGTGCTACACTATCAGCACAGGGGCAGTGCTGTTGGAGCCAAGAGCATTGCTCTGGCTGCTCCTTCAAATGTAGTAGCCAAGCTCATGATTGTCTACAATGGCAAGCTGTATTCCAGTTGTACTTGCTGCTGGAAGAGGACTATCGTGGGTCATTGCTGTTGTGGTGTGAAGGCCTGCCATTCTCCTGTGACTGTGATGAATGTCTGTAATGAACATTAGAGCTGCTCCCTCCCCTTCAGATGAAGGCAAAGAGCACGCCTGACCAGAAACGTTAGCATCACTGCTCGCTTTCTGGCGAGCAGGCCATTAACTCATTGTGACAATGAGAAAAAAAGACTGGGCTTGTGTTTGTTGCTTGTTTGTTTTATTGTTTAAGTTGAGAGAACTGTAACAAGATAAAGCACCCTCTGGAAAAGTTAATTGGATTTGAATAGCTTAATTGATGGAGATAGGCACCTATGTGAAACCATTTTTTCCTTCCTTTTTTCTTTCAGTCTACGGATTTGTTGCTTCTGTTTCTCACAATCTGTGCAAAATGTGAGCATGAAGTTACTCTTCGCTGCTGAACTAAGGTTTTGTACTAATTTGGGAAGGTGTAAATTATAATCTGCAATACTAGAAAGAGTCAAACAGCATGTGTTCTGTGATACAGCGCTCAGATATTGGTTAACTCTACAGTTATTAATGGTTGATCAGGAACTGGGCATAGTTCCTCTGTTAAGGCTGTTATTGTTCAGTTAGACTGTAAGTACATTCAACATTCAAATGTCGTAAGCCATATAGCAAAACATTTACCACTAAGACCAGGGGAACTACTTTTCTAGTGCATTTTTTTTTCTTCAAAAATTATAACTTGGTTATAAAAAGAATTAAATTATGAAAAAATAATGAACAATCAACTGATATCAACATTTACAGTTTACTGTCATCTGAAGCAAAACCATTTCTTAATGAACCTATGGAAATTATTCTTGCAATTACTGTTAACATCGATTGAGCCGATGAATTTACAGTTGTAGTGTTCTTGGCCTCAGTTTAGAAACACAACACAAACAGCGCAAGAACATTTGTGTCACATTCCTGCTGCCTGTTAGAGCAGGAAAAAGATCTAGTCTCATGGGAGTAGAGACATGGCTGCTCTCTAAACTCCCACCTCCCATAGCCTCCAGGAATTACCCGAACTGCGTAATGCTTAGCCAAGAGTAAATTTGATAAAAGTCTTTCTCAGAATATCTCGGGAGTTCACAAAGCAGTAGCAGAATTTGCCCTCCCTGGGACTCCACAGGAGAAGGGTATCGGAGGAGAAAGATGACTGCTTTGGAGGGTTGGGTCAGGCTGGTTGGGACGGACTTGAGAGATGCAGAGAGAAATGCCACAAGACATGTCTTAATGGAAGCTGTAGGCCTTCCAGGATTTCCTTTCAGGCAGTTTCTTATCTTTAAATGTGCACTGCCAGGCTGGCACTGGGACAGAAAAAGGGGCAGAATTAAGGTTACAACGCTGATATTTCTAGAGCTCGGTCACGATGCTCTGTAACATTTTCTTAATGTTAGGTGGGACCTTCCTTTGAAATGCAGCTGTTCCATTAAGTTTCAATAGGGTTTCCTTAAAAAGGAGGCCCATGCTCCTAATTTTAACATCTCAATGGACCTGTTCCTTCAGCACCTTCTGAACTCCTTGCTGGAATCAAGGGAGCTTCAGGCTGCTGAGCCAGCTGTAAAGCTCCTGAGAAGTTTCTGACTAGGTCTGAAACCTCCTGAGAAGTTTCTGACCATGTCTGTGGTGAGGGGTTGCTCAGCAGAATGGAAACAGACTCTTGTTTTGGCACTTACATATTGATAGTGGTGGTGCTGACAGACTAGCTCTGTCATAATGTTGTGAAATTAGACATCATCTTAATTGTCTTGCAGGGTTTAGATTTTTTAAGTGCTCAGGGCTTATCTCCTCTGTGTTGGTCTCTTTGGGGATCAGGTTTATCCTGAAGATCAAGATCTCCTCTTTCAAGTGAGAAGTACAAAAACAAGCTACTGTGCAGCAATAACAGGGCATCTCCTCCCATTCTTTCCACTTTGACCAGGAGCCAAAGAATCAATGTCTGAATTTCTGCCACTTGTTAATTGTCTTTTTAGCTATTCTGGTTAGCCACACAGGACACTGTACTTTGATTTTCTTCTTCTTTTTCCAGTCATCATGGGCTAGTAGCACTTGATTCTGGTTGTTCAGGAGATTTGCAGACAACATAAAAAATGCTTTGTGAAAAGTGACATTGAACTGATGAGGTGTAATCAAGGTGTTTTAATGTCACTCTAATGGTTCAGACCTCTGCAAGTCTGTTGAAATTTTATCCTCCTTCAGACAAGCTCAGAATCTTTTTAACCAACTTTACAGCTGTTTGAGACAACAGACATGGCTTCTTACATACGTGTAATCTAACCGTGACTCTTAATTCTTTTATTTCTTTTTTCAAATATCCTTCTTCATTTTTACCAGCACCACCTAAACATTTAATGCATTGATCCCGAATATCCTTATCAGAGAAAATATGTTAAATGTGTTGTGCTCTTGAAGAACCTATCACAAAGAGATTTTCCTTGAAATATAAATGATACCTTCAAATTTGTCTTCTTTCCATAAATAAATCTATTCTAATGAGGTCGTTCGTGCCAAGAGCATTTTCTGTTCTCCAGTGTTAATCCCCTGGCAAGTCTCTTCAGGCCTTCAGAGTAATCAGTCACATCATTCTCAGTAATCAGTCACAGCTCTCCTGAACAAACACAGGCTGTGGTGGCACACGGTCCCACACACCAGTGCCAGGCTAATGAGGCAGCATGAGCAGGCCTCGTTTGATTGAACTCCAGGAATGTGAATTCCCTTCTCGCCATCCTTGAGCGATTTGGGTTTTGACGGAGATGGCAGAGAACCTCTGTCCCAGAGGTACAGCTCAGTATGAAACAGAACCTGTACTTAAACTGCTGTATCATGATCACTTGCCTGTCAGGACGTCCAGTTTTCTATTGTATTATGGAAGTATAAAAATGGACAATGCATGATGGGGCAAGAATCCTGATTGTATTGTATACAGAAAGGCACTCAAGCACCCTGTTAATTATAGATGAATTGCCAAGAGGTAAGTGTATCGTAACTCATGATCTAGATAGGAATAAATGCAAATTATCTGGGGCTGAGTGTGCTTTTCCTGTTAAAAATATGTATTTTATAAAGGATTTTGTTTCCTGTGCCCTTTGGGAAAAGAACAAAAGTTGCCACAAATGCTAACTATTTCTGGCTACCTTATTCTGACCTAACCTATTATATAGTATAAAAAAAAAAAAAAGGTACTGAGCTGCCATGAGTTGTGGTTGATGGATTACTTAAGCCTAGTGTTGCTGTTGCTAGATGTGAAAACAAAGAGAAATAATAAACTTCACCCATATGAATGATGCCACTAGCCTTAATAATTAGAATTGCATTGTGCAGAAGATTTTTGTTAATGGTGGATCAGAGAAGACAATTTCATGGAGCTTCTTAAACCTTGCACATGATGTCTAATGAACTACAGCTCCATGGCACCAAAATGCAGAATCCGGTTTCTCTTTCTTTCCTTTTATTTCATTAACACAAGGTTCTCCTGCAATGAGTGGCTGAAGACATCATTATCACACCTGGCAATCACACTGGCAATGGGGATAAAGGGATTTAAGAGATAAATAGAGCCTGAAGGGGACAGACAGCTAACCAGGAATTGTGGAGAGCATTCCCAGCAGATGTCTGCTTCCCAGAGTAAACAGAAAACCTTGGAAAGCAGAAGATAGCAGACTTGAAGCTCCTCTGTCTTGCCCTAGAGGGCTGGAAAGTGCTAAAGTAGAGCTTTTCCCTCAGCCTCAGGCCTGGGAGCGGATTCAATAAGAACAGAGCCCAGTTTTTACTTCTGTTAAGCCTGATCAATGAATGCATATATATTATTTTTGCAAAATTTATAGTCACAGAAACGAACACGACCCAAATGGTGACAGAATTACGCAAATCAAACTCTTCCTCAGCAAACATAAAAGCTACTGCTTTTCAAATGAGAGATGTAGGAGTATATACTTGACTATGTTTAAGTATATACAAAAATAGGTGCCGTGTCTGCAAAATGCGCATTTGCATAAAAGCCAGCTCCTCTTCTGAAGACTGTTATAACAGGAAACTACTAAAATAAAACACAAAGTAAATGAATAATTTAGAGATCTCATTTGTATGACTCCTCTTCAAAAATACATGTATGTGTGAAGGGGGAGCCAAGTGACCATTAGATAAAGTACAAAGCCATGAGCTCACTGTGGAAGGAAAGCTATTTTTAGTCAAAATTAAAAAAAAAAAAAGTTTTCTATTCATGGCTTCATATCATACTGTATTAAATTATAAGAGTGAAAACTGGTTCTGATTTAAGAAGAGATGGCATAGCAAGATGTGATTTGTCAGAAATGTAATTGTATGTTGCACTCTGGTGCTCTGCTTGTCTTCTGTTTGTTGGAGGCTGACCAAATTGGGAAGCTCGTCTTAGCCAGAAGAATCTTAACCCTCAAGAGTCCAACCTGCAGCTCTCACACGCAGCAGTAATATTTTTCCCTTGTGTCATCAATAAGACAATTAATGTTAAGAATTTACAGGGAGTAAATCCCCAAAGTATAGTTATAGCCACTGGGGCTGGAGGAGAGAGCCCTCTCTCTGAAAACTAGGCCATAAAGATCAAACCTGCAAATAATATGGGCTGATGTAGTCTTTAGGATGGATAAAAATCATCTATTGAGGGTCCTCCCCACTGTGAAGGGTCTCTCTCAATGGCAAACGGAGCCTGAGTGTTTTGCGGCTAAGCACTCCTTGCAAATCTGGCTCTGACGCTGGTAACATCCTTTCCCAATTCACCGTATCCATGTTCCATCAGAATTACTGACCCTGGTCCGTTAAAGCTCTTTCCTACCTCTGAGGAACTTGATTTGTCCCTAACATGCTCCTGACTTCTCGTGTGAGACATCAGCCTCTTCCACTCCCAGTCCCACCAGCTTCTTTTGTGCCTTGGTGGCCAAAACCTGCTCTTCAGGCTACCGAGGCAAAGAAATGTATGTAAAAATAAGAAGTGAAAGCTGTTCAGCAAATCAATTTAAATGCTATCCCAGACATAAAGTTTGACAGCTCTTGTGTTTGAAGGGAGGAAAGACAGGCAGGTTTTGACTGCGGTGATCCAGAACTTCCAGCTTCTGGCAGTCCATTGCCACTGAAAAATGCAGTACCTGAGAAGCAGAGGCTGAGACACCAAAGGGGAGGTTACAGTGACCAAGCTGGATGTAGACTCTGGTGATTATGTGTAAAGTTCTAAGAAAATTGAGTCATGTAGGAGGGCATTCATTTTACCTGAATTTGGACGTGTTTGCATGCACAAGCTGTACTGCTTTAACCGTTCCAGCATGAACACAAACCGGTATCGTCAGGATGGAGAGGACACCCAGGATAGGCACCTATGCTGCACTAAAGAGCACAGAAAAAAAAAACCTCCACAGCTTTATAGGTTATCCCTGCGTCTCTTTTCATTGTCAAGTTAGAAAAACAACTCATTAGTGCCCTTCCTACAGCAACAAGTGACTTATGATTGGAGAACAGATGCCTGGTGAGCTCATATCTTAAAGGTCTGAGGGAGCTGCAGAAAAATTTTGAGAAACTAGCAGGTCCTTCGTATTCGTGATCCTAAACCCAGAGAGAGGAGGACCTGAGAGAGATTCCCACTATGCCAAAAAACCTAGCAACTATCTACATTGTTCAGAAATTAGGATATCTTCTATCTAGAGAGGAGCTATATAATGGGCTCAAAGCTTTAATTCTCAATGCCTTGCTACTGAATTTCAGTGCTCAGGGAACTGTTCAGGAAGTCACCAAGGAAGCCAGTAGTTGGTTCCAAAGTAGTCCTATTTACTGAAAGAGGAACAAACGGCTATTCTGAATAGGTGACAAATCCAAAGGCAACATGTCACTCAGCAAACATCTCAGGAGGCATACCTGAGACCAGCTGATGAATAGATGAGCTGTTTGGTGCTGTACTTACTTCAACCCCTACCTTTTCCTCCAGGCTCTTCCTCTTAACCCATAATTTGACTGTCAGATTTATGTGGTGTTGTCTACCAGGCTAAAGGGCATTTGATGGTGGATAAAAAGTTGAGAGAAATACTTGAGAGATGCCAGATGCAATCTGAGAGGAGAAATAACAGAGTGACTGCCTTTGAGAACAGTGAACTTTCAAAGCTGCTACAAGATGCCCTCTGTCCATTTACCTGGAGGTCTCATGTAGCTGGTCATGGCTACTAAACCTCGACTGTGAAGGTTTTCTGACTTGCAGAGATCCAGGACAATGATTTGGAGGGAAAAGTAAATCAGGTGGTGTACTCTTCTCCTGAATTCCTGCTGCCAAAGGAAAATATGAAAGAAACATGCAAAACCTCATAGGAGTCCTATGGTTCCCTACAAATGGCTTTGTGCTTTGCAGTGGTGTTATTCTGCAAGTCATGTGTTTTATGTGTATATTGGTCCATACATTATGTATGCTACAGAACACAATTTTTAGATCCCTTCAATTTCTCTCCTGTAAAAGGCTTCACAATTCCATTGAAATTGCACACAGGCTGTGAATGCACACAGTGCCCTGCACTGCTGCATTGGACATAGGGCAGTCCTAGGGATATAATGGGACTGTAATGGGACAGCAGATTAGCCAGAATGTGCACAGATTCACAATTGCTCATTCCTGCCTCCTCTGGAAACAACGGAGGAACAGAAGCAGCTGGTACACAGAGGAGATGAGGAGCAATATCTGGCTACGAGTGCCAACTGCCCAGGCACCTCTGGTGCTGCCAGGCCTCGGGTGTGTGCTGGGGAGCGCAGGCGAGCCCCGATGGCTCTTTTCAAGGCTGCAGTCTATTGACGACTGTTTGCCCTTTGTTAGCGTTGCCCAGCAGAGGCAGCTTGTCTCAGCCCATGGTGTGCTGTTGGCTGCTCACTGCAGTGCTTCCCCACGTGTCAGCTCGGAGCGTGACGGCAAGGATGCTGAAATGGGAGGCATTAGAAACGGGTTGGCAACTGTGGCCCTTAGACAGCGTGTTATGGGCGGAAAACAAACAGCGTGGAAAGCACCAAAGTGCTGCTTCCACAGACAGGCTTCATAAAGAAGCATCTTCTTCCAAGTCCTTAGCTGGACTTGCTGGCCTCATTGACTTTATGGTGGAGTTATCCCAGCCTACACCAGCTGAGAATACAGCCCACTAGGCTGCACATGGCCGTGTGAAGTTCCTGTGAGTGGTACAGTTTATTTTCTCATTTGTTGGCGCTGCCATCTGGCACAGCCTTCTTATATCGTTCTCCATTCGCTGTCCTCTGAAAACATCTTTTGTGTTGTCTATAGACATTTCGCTTTTCCCTTGCCAAATATTAGCTTTATGACTGAATACATCCTTTGATTCCTTTTGAAATATCTTCAACACATTACCTCTTTCCTCATATATCGCCCTCGGGTTTCTATTATGCAGTGTTGTACTGTGCTTGCAGGTGCAGTATGGGTTAAAAGAATACAAGTCTAGCTTAGCAAACATTTGTGCAGCTTCACAGCTTTAATGGGTTCCAGTGGTTATAAATAATAAAGGAAAACTAAATAATACACTCCTTCCTGTGAGTCACATGTAGGCTGGCTACACTTCTGAATTCACCTCCTGAAAAAAAAGGACTTTGTCTCTGTTATAAGACAAACACATAACATCCTATGATGGCACCTCAGGATCAGACCATAGCCTGTAAAAAATCATGGATGTACCAGAACAAGGTGTTCAAACTGAAACTCTTGTGACTGATACAGACAGCAGCCTCCCAGCGATGCTTGTAGACCAGTCCATCCCACCAAGGCCTGTGCTGCTCTAACGAGGGATGAAATTAGCTCATTTGACTGGGTAGCTACAGGAGGTTGTTCCTGAAGACCAAGATGCAGAACTCCAGGAAACCTCCTGGGCTTGCTCTCCACCCTCACTTCTCTCTGACTTAGGGCTGCCCACCCCTTTCAAGACTCAGTGGCTTTGGCCTGTGGACTTTCAGGCTTTGGACTTCGGGGTTAATAAAATGCTAGGTTATAGCCTTCCACCCCCAGAATGAATGGCAACCTGCTCCACAAGTGGTCCCACTGATGTCCATGGGAGTACCTAAGAATTAATATTTGCCGTGATAGAGGGCGTTAGATTCTGATGGGAAATTACGTCAGACTACCTTCCTTCCCTTCTGATAGTAACAACTAGCTCCTCCTTCTCACTTGTGCTCTGTGGTCTAAGGAACATGACAAAGCTTTTCTAACATATAAAAACCATCTACCTCAACCAGTTAAGCATAGGGCACCCATCCCACTCAAACTACATCCAAACTTTTAACAAGCCTGCACTAGTTGGCCTTCATGGCATTGTTCTTATGGCCCCTGGGATGCTGCACACAACTCTGGAAAGACAGGACAGAAGGAAAGATGCAACTAGGACCTGGTTCTGGCTTCTTCAAGCACTGAGTTTAGACAGAGCTTGGCTTTCATCAGAGATAAAATATCCGCTGAGGAAAAACTTGTCAACTAATGATTTCCAAAGTGAGAGGAAGGTGATCTAAGACAGGACCCTGAGAGCTGACCTCTTCTGCCAGAGACCATTTGTTGTTCCTGCAACATAGAGCCATATCGGTGCGGCTATGCCATGTTCCACCTCAGGTACAGCAGCTTTTTGGAAAGAGGTCAGTTACTGATAATTTCAATCCGCACTGTTTGCAGCTCCCTGACTGACCTTGCCCTTTTTGGCTAACTCTTGACCCCTGTGAAGAGGATGGAAACAATCACAGCTCCCTCTCCAGGCCCAGAGTGCCACCGTACAGAGCAGTGAATTGGCAGACAATATTTAAAAGGCTCCCACATCACGTAGCACTGCAGGAACAGGTTTGCTTTTTCCTATAGATACTGCCGAGTGAACAGAGAATGTATTAACAAGTGCTACGTATCAAAAACTACTGCTGAACATTTGTCTCTTTGAGACATCTGAAGAAATGTATTGCTCTGGTGTGTATCTATAACCTGATGGTTAGCAAACAGGAATGGCGAGAAGCAGACGCATCAGGGTAAAGCTTCTCGGTGCTGCTCTGACCAGAGAAGTTAGGGCACTGCACAGGGAGTCACTTCGAAATAAATCAAAAATACTCAAAAATAAATCATGAATGTGATGTGCAGGGCAGGTGACCTCTAACAGCAAACAAAGCAGAACTTTTGATCTTAAGACAAGTTGTTTCTCCCCTGGAGGGTGTCATTTGACTCAGTCTGTGCTTGTACAACTGTTAGAGATAGTGTGATATATTGCAAAAGATCAGGAGCTACAAGAGCCAAGCACAAAAGAAAACATTTAAACACAAAAGCAGGGGTGGCAGTGGGAGAGAGCTCTCATACAGAGAGAACTCTTCTCCATTTTGCTCCTGCTTCTCTCTTGCTTGTAAATACACTGTTTGTAGATTAACTGAATGAGGGGAAAACAAGGGTGTGATGCAGAAAGAGCTGTGATTGATTTCGGTGACTCCCTAGTAACTGACTGGCAAGCTGGCATAGCTGGTCACTAGATGCCATGAATCATTCGCAGACCAAGATCAGAGAGTAAAGAGGACATAGTTCACCTATCTCAGCATATGTGCAGGGCTTTGAATGCCTGAAGTCTTCAGAAAACCATTGTTTTTTCCTCTTTTCACCTCTGTTTCCTTCCAGACTCTGCCACTTACTTACTACTCTATCATCTTGTGTAGTTCTCACTTACTTCATAATGTTAGTAAAGGAGTAGAATTTCAGCTAGTTCCTTTTCTTTTTCTTTTTTTTTTGTTCTTTTTTTTTCCTTTTTTTTTTCTTTTTTTTTACCTAGAGAAAATAAATTCTAAGGATTTCTGATACTCTTTGTTCCCTTCCTTCCAAGTGCTGAACCTTGTACTGGGTGAAATAGGAAAAATGTGCCTTTGGGAAAAATAAGTATTGGCTGGTCCTGTGCCTTGATCCTATTCCATATTTTGCCTCCATCTGAATATAGTGTCTTGTAATTGGAAGACCTGTGAAACTGGCAATCAAATTATTCTAGTGTATATGTAGTTCAGATCCAAATAGCCAGCTATGGGCATCCCATAAAAATAAATCAAATAAATCTGTACAGTGGGAGAAATTCATCTTACTCTGAAGATATCCAGAGCTGACAAAATATGTCTGAGACCTCTACTAAAATTAATGTATGGTGCACAGCAAAGAGCTTGGAGAAACAGCAGCAAGCAATACATTGAAGACAAGAAATCCAAAACAGAGCTGTAAATTTAAGCGTCCCTAATGCCACAATACTTCTGAAGGAAGTTTGACAGACTTATGGTGCTTTTATGGATACGTCAAAGTCATGCCTGAGATTCTCAAAATCTCAAAAGCTGCAGTTTGGTAAGAGTTTAAGCTGATCTCAGTTGCTGCTACCTCTGGACTACCTGTCCCACTCCACTGCTGGCTGGACTTTCCTGTTCTCCCTCACATTGGTGTTCCTTTTAATCCTGCAGTGAGTTGGTTCAGAGAGCAAAATTGGAAGGAAACGCTTCCTTATTTTTCCATAAAATTAGTTGCTAAGTTTCTCTCCCTTAACTGGCTTATTGTAAGATCAGGTAAATGTCAGTGAAGGTAAGAATGGGAGAGTGCATCTAAGGAAAGGAGGACAGCACCCTTACATTAGATCATATTAAATTTGCTGTGGACTTGCAGCTTTAAGCACACAGCCCCACTCCCAGTCGTGCACGTGGATGTTTCAAAAGACCTACACTTTAACTGCACCACAGTTGCATATGTTTACTTTGATGCATAATCCTTGAAACACTGGGTCCACTTGTTTTATGAGTTAACTACATGGATCCACCATACTCTTTGGAATTTATATTTCTGATTAAAAAATAAAAAAAAAAAAGAAAAAAAAAAGGCACCTATCCATCATGGTTGTTCAGAAAATCGTTCCAGTAGGACCCAACTGTGTGGTGCTTCCTTACTTGTGTCTGAAAACAGCCTTAAACGATACTGGTGAGAGAGGTAAGCTGTTCAAACTGCTTGTTTCCATTCAGGTTTTGACTGAAAACCCTATTGACACCATTATAAATGTCAACATTTGATACATAATACATGAATACATTTTAGCAGATGGAGTTGAATAGAAATGAAGCCAATATGCAGTTGAGGCTGAGTTTTGAATTGCTGGAAGGAGGAGAATGGAGAGAGGAAAGATGCCAAGGAGGAAGTGGAGCAGAAACAGAGATAGGAAGATGGGGAGGGAAGTGAAATCACTCCCACTGAGTTCTGTTGAATTGAGCACTAACAGAGTGAAAGAATAACAAACAACGTATTACCTGCTGCAGCAAAAGCTGATATTTTGCCTTTTCTCATTGTATAAAGCTCCCTTGGAGACTAGCAGGAGTTGTGGTATGGACAGAAGGCAATATGTTTGCTTAGATCCATGCCACAGCCCATCCTCCATAGCCAGGCATGGAGATTGCTCTCTCCACAGGATGCACAGGATACCCCTAATATCAGAGACAGTTTAACTAAAACAGCCTATTAACCAGCTGCTTTGGATTAACAAGAGCAACCCACAACATAAACCCAGTAGCTGTATCAGAGCTACAAAATTGCACTAAACTTCTGAAAGGGTTTTGTCGTAACTAAAAGTTATGATTCTTATAGACTAAATAGTTATGGAATGCTACCACACATCACTCTGTAAATAAATGAGTACCTTTATAAAAAAACTCATAATTACACAGAAGAAACACATATAGTAGGGATGAGGTGTTAGCAAAATAACCCTTCCAACCTGCAAATGATAACTATATTTCTAGAGTCTAATAAAAAGATGCCAGAAGACAGAGAAGAGAATAAACATATAAACAAAAGGTAAACTTAAGATTTTGCACTCGAATGACCAGGTTACCAAAAACTGTTATAGTTTACCATGTATCAAACAGGCCCAGAAAATGATTTTCACAAACTCCTTTACATTTCCTAAGGAGAAGCTTGTATGAATTTTTTCCTTTCCCTATGTTGTTTATGCACTGAATACTTGCACTTCTTTTCTTAGAGACAGAGGCGATTAGTCACAAAGTCTCTGCATTTAAAAGATCACTGTATTAATTCATGATATTTGCTTTTCTTGTGCTTTTCTTTCTCAAAATATAAAAGAAGAACCAAAATTCAATGCTCAAATTTCTCTAGGAAAGCATGGGATCTTTTCTGTACCAGAGCTCCATTTTTATAGAGCATATCAGTTTATCTGCTTTTGGTCTCAGATTTGCTTATTTAGCCTTCAGCAAGTGCTATGCACAAGCATAAGTCTGACAAACTTAATTTATGTTAAGAAATAATTTTTCTGTTGTCATAGAAACTGCTGCAAGACGATCCAGGCATGAGTGAAAAGTAACAAAGGTAAGCCAGCTGGTGTTTCTGCTAGTGAAATTCCCCTCATTGTTTATGTCCCATCAGTAATTTCCTTGCACCCTAAGGCATAAAGGGCCAAAAGATCGCATCTGGCAGGATTGCTAAGAGGAAAAATTTGCCTAGGGGGTGACTGCGGTGTCATAAGGCAGCCACATTTCTCCGTCCTAAAGAAGGTGCACAGCCGGCACAACTGCTCCTGCAAGGTAGCACTGTGGGGATCAAAGAATATGTTTTCTTTCAAATAAGGAGCAAAAATGGACTAGAAATCCCCAAAGCCAGTTATAGAGACCTCCCTGACACCATAGGGAGAGGGAATAACTTCCTTCCATTACGCCAGGGGTTTGCTTCCATGCGCAGGAATGAATCATTCCCACATTTTAGTGTTTGCGCAGCTCTCGTCATACATTAACAATTTCTGCTTCAGACAGAGGGAACTTCCACTTGTGCAGAACATTACTAGGAGAATAATCAATGAACACTGGTCATCGTGGCGTGTTTGTTTCCAGCTGCCTTCACCCACCCCCAGCACGCCCTGCCCAGGAGCTCCGTGCCACAGCGTAGGCAGTGACACCCTGCCCAATGTAGATGATCACTCAGTGACATTTTTATGCGATGAGAGCATGGGAACACAGCCTGTGCTACAACACTCACACTCTTCTCAACCTCAGCCATAAGTCAGTGACGTCTTAGGGACATTTATACCCAAGACTTGCAGTGGCAATGAACATCACTCATCCTTGCCACTGCTGCTGTTGGGCTGCCTTGATGTTCTCTCCCAAGGGAAATCTCTCCGTGCATCTGCTACCAGTGGTTCAGCTAGCAACAGGCTTTCAGCTAAAGGGTCATTGCTGTGGATCCATGGCCTTACAAAAGTCAAAAGGCCAAAATATTACTGCAAAAAGTCAGAAAACCTGTAATGCTTTGTGCACACTCGGAGTTCCTCTAAGCAATAACTGGAAAAGGAGGAGAATTCCCACCCGGAACCCTTCTCTGGTGCAATTAGTATTGGAAACGCTCCAAAAAGACAAGGACATTACAGCTTCTTCTTGCCTCTCATGCTGATTAGTTGCAATATGTCAATAAGTAGAAGAGAGTGTAGTAAACAAATATTGCCTCTTTTCCTGCTGGTGCACTGTCCATAGAATTTTATTTTTCCTCTATTATTTATCATTTGGAAATATTTGCCAAACAATGTCTCCAAATCCTTTCTGATCTGAAGCATGCTTATATTCATTTTGTAAGTGTTGTAAATAGATGCAGGTCTGGCATTGCTTCTGATTCCTGATAAGGTGAATGCAGTTTTCAGTACTAGGTGTGCCAGTGAATTCCAAATTGGTAATTTCCAAAATTCTCTGTAAAATGCACTCTTGTAGGCTTTCCATGCCGCTTTGTCTTTGCTAATAAAGAAAAAAAGGCAGAACACAAGGGGCAGGAAGTCAGTTAAAGTATACTTGTCTAATGATTTATGTGGATCTTAATAGACATTTTTGACAGAGCTTACCAGAGTCTAGTTATAAGAAGCTGAATAGAAAGTTTACCTTTTTCTTACACATTTATAGTATTGTGTATTTCTCAACATACATAGAGCTGAGCAGGGGATGGAAAATGAAAACAAAACTTAATTATTATCATGATTATTGTTGCTAGATTAGAAGAAAATGTCTATCTGCCACTTTTTCCCTGTGAGCACATGTACACTTCTCTTTTTATGTTCACTGCCTGTCCACAGCTTGTCTCATACATGCATCTCGTTATGTCTCATTATCACATCTCATTCCCATGATCTTTATAGTGCAAAACAAGGTGTGTATTTGGTTATGAAAATGCTGGAGGGGGTGAGTGCATTTTGCATGGGAGATGCTGTATTACCATGTCAATCATTGCTCCTTCTTTTTTCTTAGTCTTTGCAGATTAATCCTGGATGAGCCCCAGCTGGAATGCTTCTGGCACTTGGGAAGCTTAGATTCAGACACCAAATTCTCAGCCCAGGTCCACTGGCATGTGAATCACATCCTGTTATCAAACTTGCACCAAGGGGCCTGAAGCTTTCCTCCCACCGTGCTGAAAATCTGGTTTAGAGCGAAGCATATCTTATGGGTTGCTGGGGGAAGATTGTCTTTGCCAGTAGAACTTTTACTCTGAGATTCTTTTTATTATTATTATTATTATTTATTTATTTTCCATAAGAAAGGCTGCTGTCTATCAGTCTAGCTACTGAAAGAGGAGCAGAGGAGGAAGACCACAGGGGTCTAGTCCATTGCACCCACTGACACAGGCTGGGCATGCTGTTTCTACATATTTCCCAGGCTCCCGCAGCAGCTTGTCCTCTGTGAGCATGAATGCCAACGAACTTTACTGCTGTTGTAGCCTGCTGCTGAGATGCTTCTCTGTTTCTTTTATGAGGTGAGCTGAGAGTTTTGACATACCTTCAGCTAAACACGGGGACCTGAAGGCTACCAGGGTCTCCTGGAGGAAGCAGGGCATTTCAACAGTGCAACCTACACTGCCATAAAGGCAGTGATCCCTGAAAACAAGCACTTAGGTCACCTACATGCTCAGAAAACACTGCCTGGACTGTTGCTTCCCAGGGCAATTGCAGATCCAGCCTACTTACCTGCTGGTGGAGGCTCTGTGGTGGATTAAAGAGGGAGAGGTGGAACAGGGGCATGGCTGTGGGATTACGAGGGAGGAGGAGAAGAGTCACAGAGGCAGCAGGTCTGTGGGAGAGAAGGGATGTTGTACTGCCTTAGATATGAATATAAACTCTGTCTTGCTGCCAAATGAAGCGGTTCCATGTGTTTGTTTCATTTCTTTCCTTTCCTATTTTTTTTTTAACAGATAACACTGACTTAAAGACAGAAAAATATAACAGTGTGCCCTCGTTCATATTCTATAGCTTGGCCCTTCTCCCTGCTGCTTGGCGCCTTGCCCATCTCCAGCAGGCACTTTCAGATGCAGATTTCTCCCTGAATAGGTATGGAGGGTCTCTTTGTCCTCATCCTCCCTCTGCTCTCCAGGGGCTGTGGGCCTTCCTCGGCCACCCCAAGGAGCAGGACTGGGTTGGGAGCTGGCAGAAAGGGCCCCCCGGTTGGGGTGCATTACCATAAGATGAAGGAACACCCCAAACATGCAGCTCCAGGCAGAGGCTGTATCTTTAAAAAACACTCGTAAATACCACGCAGAACAATGACTGCAGGTTGCTTACACACCAGTTAAAATTCATACTGGACAGGCTGGATAACGCATATCCCCGTACTCTAAAATGGATTCATTCAGTATCTGCAAATGGTTTATAGATTTCGCCCAAGATTGGGGCATTGCCTGGGGCATGACAGACATATTTGCAGGGTAGGATATCAGCAAGCAGCTCGGTTGTGACAAGAAGACAGATTACAACAGGGGACTGAAGATGACCCCCCATTTGTCTGCCTACGTGTGACTCAAAGGGCAGCCTTCCCTGAGGATTCGCTCATGCTCTTAACTGGGTGCTATGCCCCAATCTCTGCTCTGTCTACAAATTTGAACCACCTCATCTGAGCATTTCCTTCATGCTGGAGTGGGCTGGGTTATAACCTGAAATCCTTGTGCTATCTGCAGTCCCAGTGGTAAACTATGGAGAACTATTTTGCAGGGCAACCACTTAGAGTGGTGGGCCCTCCTAGTTATGGGCCTGTGGCTTATTGGAAAGGGATCACAGAGCAGATTGGATTAGTATAATGGTGAAGTTTGTGGGATATAAATATATATATATATATATATAGGGTTGGCAGCTCTACAAAAAACAACACAAACTTCTACTTCCATTCATCACTGCTCTCTCATGGGGAAGGGACTGGGATGGAGATGGATGGTGACACCAGGATGCAGCTCCGCAGCATGACTGCGGCTGCTTGGGCAGGGAAGATACATCCTGAGGGGCAAACACAAAGAGTGGCTGTCTTTGGCCTTGTAAAACTTGGTTAGTAATTTCCCACTCGTTTCTTGCCACCATGGGGAAGTTTTCTGGAAGCATTATGCAACGTCTGCCTACACAAATAGCCACATAACATGTTGGGTTTACTGCTGTATAATTACACCTTCTAAAATATGTAATGTAACCCTCTAAACGCCTGAAGAGGTAGCTAACAGATACTTTGATGACAAGGACTCTAGGAGGACTTCAGAAATGCTGCCTGCTGTGGAGAAGAAGAGGAGCTAACCACCCCTTCTCAATCCTCTTTGGTTCGTGGCAACAAAAACCTTCACTTTTCTTCAAAAACCAGTATAAGGCAATATTGTTTACCAAAGTCTGTTGTCTGTTTTTTCAGGTTCTCACTTCTGAGATATATCCATTTGCTGGTATGTAAAACATATCTAAGTCTCGCAACATCAGCTGTGCTTTCAGACCTTTACTAACCAGTAGAACTGGGAGGTTAGTATATCCCAGATCTGGAAGAGGAGGATGAGGAAAAGATTTTATATGCTCTGTAATAATCAAAATTTGGGATATAATTCAGCAAACGTTGACCAATTGACCTGCCCATTGGACATGTGCTAGGCTGGAGCCTCATTAACAGATTCTGGATTAATCATAGGCCTCCTAGAAAGGTGTCTCAGTGAGTACTTTTCTGCAAAGACTATTGATGTGCTTCCAGTTATGTTGGACTCTGGTAAATATGGCAGGATTTTTAGCATGTGTGTTACAAAAGAGGTGAATAGGTAACTCAGGCTTTTTTAAACACAATTTCAGCACCAGTCTGACTAAATCTGTTTCTCCATCAATCTGGTTCTGCTGTTTCCATGATCAAACCATGCATAGAAAGGCCTTAAGAACAGAAATAATAAAACCCCAAGGAAGAGCAGTTTATAATGAAAACAACAGGGCTGATAATTAAACTTCCACCAACAGTCTGAGCTGGCAATCAACTCAGTTAACAAAGAGAGAGAGAGAGAGAGAAAATTCTTTGCTGTCTGCCTTTGGGACTGATCAACCTTAACAATATCTCACCCTACCTCTTAAAAATGGGGTGAAAGGCTCTATTCTGGCAGCAGGCAAAGATGTTTCCATTTGGCATACTTCTCCTTTCTTGTGAGTTTCCGTCAATTGATTTTTAAGAAGCTGTTCTATATAAAAGCCCCCAGTTTGCCTCTGGGCTCCCGGCTTATCCCTGTCTCATTACCTCAGTTTTGATGCCTGCAAGACATTTTAATAAGAATTAATTCCCTACCTGAGAAAGCCCTAATATGCACCGCGCAGTGATGTTAATGAAAAACAGTAGGTGCTGTAGTATCTGATTCCTGAGATCTTGTGATTAATTGTGACAGCAGCATTAACAGTCAAACATATTTACTTTATGTCAGCTGCTGATTGACAAAATATTTATCTATTGTACTCAAGTATAGGTCATAACTATAAATCCCCAGGTGAACTCAAAAGAGGCTTCCTTAGCCACTACAATCCCTACATAATAAAGTATTTTTGGGACTCGTTTTTTATGATATATCCTGCTGTATGTGAACTTACGGGGTATTTTTGCAGCAATGCTTATTGCATGCTGTGGGATTCATGGTTCTGCTTAGCAGCCTAGCATCAGTAACGTTTGTGTGTGTGTGTGTGTTTGTTCGTGTGTAAATGGCATTTGTTTGGATAACTTCTGTAAGAGTTCTGTATTTCCAAAGCTCTTCTTATCATCGGGATCCAGTATAAAATGTATTGACCTTCCATGCTTATTAAGGTTCTTTTAACTTGCCCTTTGAGCTTCTTACAATTCATAATGTGTTTTAACCTGACAAGATGATAAAGAGGTAGGAGGTGGAAAGGGAGGAACTGAATCAACAAGAAACAAAGTGACTTATAAGTTGCCCAAACAATCAAACCAGATAGCTGAAAACCAAGGACAAGCTTCTTCATGATCTATGTTGTTTCTCTCCAAGCACTGCACCCTCTTTCCAGCTTCTTCCACTGGGAAAGAATTCTTGATGTGAATATTTTTGGATTCAACAACACACTTTTTTTTTTAGTTTTTAGCAAAAAAAGCTGGGCTGCTCACGGCTCTCCACTGCACCCTGTCTCCTGGGGGACTGGGTTACGGGACAGGCAGCAACTCCTGCAGCACCACTGCTCACGACTGGCCTCCTCTTTGCTTCAGTCACATTTTTTGAGCTTTCCATATCCCTCTGGCAGCTCCAGGCAAGGGTGCCAGCTCCTAGGACAAGGGCAGCATGACCCGGCAGGGCTGGTGGCTGTGTCAGCCACCTCGGCTTAAGCTGCTACCGCAGGAGGCCATACGCTGCCAAAATCCTGTCACACCCTGCTCACGGGTAGCAACTGTTTGTAAAACAGCCTACTAGAGCAGCGACTCCTTTACAAGAGCTGTTCCTGCACCCCAGCCGGGGGATTTGTAAGAGCCCTGAGCCACTGAGTAAATAAGAGGACAGGCTGTGCCTCGGCGGTGGTCCCACAGGCCTCCCTGAGCGGCAGCCGGCGCTCACACCACTGGTGTGAATTTAATATTAATTACATGACACCAAATTATTGCCACTCAGCCTAACCCACTGCTCCCCAAAACGTAACTCAGATTTCGTACAAGTAGTCCAAAGCAAGTCAGTGCTCCTAGCTGGGATTATATCCATTACTGCCCGGTTTCATACCCAAAAAGGCATTGCTTTTGTTACATGCTGCAACGTTCCCAAAAGCTTAGGATGGCAGCTGAATGTACTTATTCTGGATGTTCCATCGCTGCACCAAATATAATCTGCAACCTGGTCACCTTTAATCTGTTAATGTCCTTTTGGCCATCCTGAACGTTGCAAGGGAAAGGGTGGACAAGACATGATACGATGACACCAATGTTGAAGTGTTTTAATTCAATGTTACTACTATAGATCTAAATTTTTGTGCATGTTTTTAAATTTCAACAGAGAATTTTCTTAAGTTCCTACATTTTTTTTCTTTCCCTTTCCCCTTCCCTTTCTCTCTTTCCTTCTCCTCGTTCTTTTCCTTCTTCTCCATCCCCTTCCCCTTCTCCTTCTTTACCTCCTTCTCTCTCTCCCTCTGGTATTACTTTTTGTTACAAGAAGATACTCAACATGTGATGCAGTTTTGCTTGCTTTTGCTTCTAATAATAAATATGGGCCAAGTTTTGCACCCTATAAATTTGGGTGTATAAATTTGGCCTGATTCCACTGATATTAATGGAATTTAAACTGACACCAGACTCTAACCCTACTTTTTTAATGCTTGATTTGCATGGTCTCAGCTGTGAGACAATTCATCTATAGACTACTCTAAGCCCCCATTAAATCAGAAAAAAGAATGTTTCTGACTGAACATGCCAATCATTACAGCTTATCTAGTGAGAGATGCCACATGCTTTCTCCTGCTCTATCCTTATTTTTGACAGCTACTTATGCTACTCATTGTCTAATTGGGCCTGCCAATCCTCCCTGCTCATCCCAATCTGTCCATCCCAGACACAAGAATCTGAAATGTTTTTTAAAATCCGCATATGGTTGTTGATTACAAGAGATGGGAAAAAAAATGCAGCCTAGATGTGGCAATATGCTTATTTCTTTGTGATTATCATTCAAGAAAAAATAAAGAACTTCAAAATTAAAAGAGGAAATTGCACCTTAATACTTGGGCTTTCTGACTCTAAGGATGGGAAGGGTACTACTGACAGGATAAAAGCCATATTTCTTCCTGAGGCTTGCACACTCACAAAGCACTCAGGGCTAAATCCTGCCTTTTGCTGCTTGCTGTGCTGTGAGGGAAGAGGAGGTAATAGGTATTCTCAGGTGGCACCAAACGGCAGGAGATAGCTTGCCAGTGTGCCACAGAGCCCAGCACAGGGCTTCTGGAGGACAGGGATGTCATCATGAGCAGCAGGGCCTGGTAGGTCAGGACCCACTTCGCCTCCACGCAGAGAAACAAGAAGCGCACTGTGCTGGGTCCCGCTGGGAAATTCAGTTTATGAACAAGAGGATTCCCTCTGTGGAGCACGCATCTGCCAGCCGCTGCTGAACCTTGCTGCTGGGGCTTGCCAAGCAGCACGCCGGCGTTTGGACGGCAGCGTCTCAGTGGGGCTGGCAGAGCTCTGACATTCCCCTGGGACCTGATCCAAAGCTCATGGGATTCAATGGAGGACAAAAAAAAAAAAAAAAAAAAAAAAAAAAAAAAAAAAAGTCCATTGATCTCAGCGGTTTTGGATCTGTCCTTTTTGCTCTTCTCCTTTGATGATTTATCCAACGCTGACATGCATATATCACTTCTGAAGCACACAGAGCACTTGGTTTTAATCTCACAATTTCCCTGGTGACAGGAAAAGAAGTATGCTGGCAGCTGACATTGAAAAATACTCATTATTCTGTACATTATTATTGCTTGTTACCTCCCCACGGTAGATAGAAATCACAATGAAAAATCACAAATATTTTGTTTTTCAGTCTCTGCCTGCCCTTAAAGCAAAATATTACAAAGGGCAATTTTGTATGCATGTGGGAAAGCAACAAGAATGCTTCGTACTGAAATGGGAGGTAAGAGAACATTAACGACTAAAAGCCACTGTTAAGCAAATGATCCCTTTCTCTAGAAAAAGCTTAGAGAGGGAGATACGCTTTCTGATTTACCAGGGAATTGAATTCTCTTCTTGGATTGGAAAGTAAGAACATTTTATACCTGTGAAGGCTTCATTTGAAAAAATCGAGATTACTGGGCCGTTGGCAGCACTGCTCTGCTAAATCCCACAGTGCCAGTGGCTGCAAAACGGACTCGTGATTCCTCGTGTCCTGAAGGGAGGTTTGCAGGGACACCAAGGGGTTGCCACATGGAGCATCTGGCTGTGGGCTTCTCCAAGGGATGCTTCTCCAAGGGGTGCCTCCACAGCACCCAGGTTCATGGAGCCAGGACACCTCCTTCCCACTGGGAGGGCCACCCACTGGCAGTCACTTTCATAAAGCAGAAGCGATGCTTTGCTATATTTTAAAAATTTTCATTCCAGTCCAACACCTTTTTGCCTCTTTGCTTCCCCACTGGCTAGTGCAATTTTTTCAGCACTAGATGTCAGTGTGGACATACGATACCAGATTGCTCTGCATTTTTTCCATTCACAAGAGAGGAAGAATTGCTATTCAGAGTGAAACCGAGTCTCTCCCCAGCCTCGTGATGTGCTTCCAACCAAGCAGGTCTTTCCTTTCCTGTTTGACCTTCACAAGAAATGTGTAGAGCTGTCTGTCCTTGGTATGGGTTCATATGGCTGTAAAGGGGGCCTCTTCATTTTGTGATCATGTTGCATGCGAGTTAAAGAGGAGCTACCATGACTCTGGAGAAAAAGCTTTGCTTAGGAAGTAATGGGGACAAAGAAAAGGTTCTGAATTCTCTTGATAAATTGTGACCCTGCTAAGGGTGTACAGGTGCTCTACACAGGTGGCTAATCCTGTAACTAGCAGTACTCATCTCAATGAGAACCTCCTGATGAGACTGAGTCCATGCAGTCCCATTGCCTAGAACATTTCATCATCTAGAAATGTTTTGCTACAACAAACTGTTACAAGCACTGTTTGAACTTGAACCTGATTTATTATTTGCCTGGCATTTTCTCAATACAGAAACGAAACCAGCTACGAGCAGAGCAACCAACCAGGAAGTGTATGCTTGGTTCCCAAAGTGGTAAAATGACTCTTGTTTTTTTTTCACTCTTTAGAAAACATTTTGCTTCTTTAAGAAATGTAAACCTCCAAATCCAAACCATGAATGGCCCCTGTGCTGTTACCACAGGGCTGAGCAAGATGCATGAAGCACCCCAACTCCCCTAATTTTTTTTTTAAGCAATCAAGAGCAAGGACACTGCTCCTCCTGCTCCTAGAGAAGAACATACCAGGGACAGATAGAGTGGGGAGAGGAGGAAGTGGGTTCACAATTCCCTTTTCTCATCTCTTATTTTCATGGGTTCTGTCTTCTGCCAAGTGGATTGGAGCCAGCACAACAGATGGAGCCTTTTACACCACCCTCGTGCCTGGTTTACACCAGGCATGATGCACAGAAGCCTAGGCAGAAAACGCTTCTGGCACATAATGGGAAGTGGAGCGCTTTGACATTCCTCCCAAGTCAGTATGGCCTTCAGAAAAATCCAGTTATGTGCTTTTATATTCTTCACTGTGCACTCATTAATGAAGCATTACCTTGATACATATACTAGTGCACCTTGCTTTTATTATACTTAGAAGTTGCTACTGTCCCTTTGACTTGTTGCAAGAAGTCACTGCAGCGCAAGCATGACTGCCCAAGCAGCTGTGCTTAAAAGCATTTTGAATAGCTACCTGGTATGTTTTTGTTTCTTGTTATTAGGCTTATCAGTAGCAGACTGTAAGTAGGAAGATATAATATATTAAAAGAACAATACTTAAAACTATCAATTGAAAATATTACCACATGCCGTGCAAAAATGAACACAAAAGTATTTTTTTCTCCTGGATTCTGAGAATTTAAGGTAATATTTGGCAGAAAATACAGAACCTGAGAGAATACAAATTGTACTTGGCAAATCTAATGTCACATGGCTCTACCACCTGCTGTCATTCCTACATATGTCATTTTGTTATTGTTTCTGTAACTCTGTTTTCCTTTTACTCATCTCTTTCGGTAGATGTCTAGCATTCAAGCAATTAGTACCACTAATGAAAGATGTATCCTGTGAAAGAACTTGTCTGCAATCAGCTTCTGAAGACTGATTTACCTGTGTAATATTCAGTGTGTCAGGACTCGAAGTGCTTTCTTTATTAACTGTCATGAATTGTTCAGATAGAGCTTTTTGTAAAGACAAATGCCTCTCTAGGTGCAGAAGGGATTCATGGTCTAGCACTCCGAACTGCAAGACAAAACAATGTCATTGAGGAATAAACTTTGAAAGACTCATATTATTTCCCTCTGCAGAAATAAAGAGGGCTGAAGCCATCAACACTCCTCCCCCCCAAATCCACATTCAGCTGGCATCGCTGGGCACTGATATACGAGATCTGAAAACAAGAGAGAGTAAACATACTTCCCATCTGTTAGTTTGTCCTCCACCCCCTCTTCTTAGAAATCACAGAAACAGAAAAATCAGCTGGATGGGACCTTTATAGGTCAACTAATCCACCCCCATACTCCCATACCCACAGATCTGTGTATTAACGCCTTGCCCAAATAAACACAGATTGATGTCACTTCATTTATGAATTGGTGCAAATGCCTTTAGTGTAGGCATGGGCATGGTCTAAGCCACTATTTGTCTTTAGTTATTCCTTGAGCACATAATAAAAGAGGTCTGTGCTGTAGCTTTTGAAGAAAGATAGCACTGGGGGGGCTCTAGATGTATGAAAGGTCAGGAAGTATATAGAATGGGATACTGTGTGCAAAGATGGTAACAAAAAAAACCAACAAACTAACACATAGAACTAATGCAGTTTATTAGAGAACGAGTTACTGCCTGATTATGCACTCAAATGGCAAATTCATGTGAATGGCATTTGGCCTTGGTGAATACTGTGGTACTCACTGGCTACAATAATCCAACTCTGAATGTAGAACAGCTTAGAAATTATTATGGTGAATACACTTACCCATTAGAACTGTTAGACTAAAGTGTATTTCTTATCGTACTGCTTCATAGCAGATGTAGTGGAATGCACAGCACAAATTGCCATTTCTTCAGGTAAATTATTTCCACGTATTTCTTCCTGTACAAAATGGTCAATCTGTAAGTTAAGGAAAAATGTTAATTTATTTTTAAGACTAGGTTATCCTTTTTTGTGAACATTATCTTTCCGCATGGGTGACTCCAGTGTACAAAATACAGCATATTGTTTATGGTGTAACATAAACTTCAGAAAAGCATAAACTTCAAACAAAAAGCAGAAGGTTCTAAGCAGAATCTCTATAAAACAAGGATAAACTTCCTCACATTAAAACCATAAGTAACCACACATTTCCAGAATAATTTTAGGACCCAAACCTGGAAAGACTTTCAGAGCTGCTCATTTTTTTTATTATTATTTTGCGAAGACCGATGACAGCGTAGTGCAGGACTGTTTTTACTGCACCAGTGTAAGCATGTGCATAAATTTTGCAGGATTAAAACCAACATGAACAAAGTGTTATTCAGTGCAAATAAAAATCTAAGATATTGAATAGTAAGGTCTGCTACATATCTCAGGATACCAGCTACCAGCTGGAGACACACTGATATCAAAATGCATCATAAAAAGATGCCTACAATAGACTTATGTGTAATTCATAGTTGTACTGCCAGGGACAATACAGGGCCTTTTTCCTTTAGCATAGAGGTGTGAACATACCTGAGGACAGTTTGGTCAGCCAGATGGCTTAAACAACCTGCAGGTGCAAGGCATGTGAATTTTACAAAATTCGTATTTGAGAGGGATGAAACAGTTCTGTTTTGCTTTCTGTGTGAGCAACTGAACATTACTTTCAGTATCTGTGGAGAGGTGTTGTGCAGTGCGATTTATTTTAAACACCTGAAACGTACAGTAATATAAAAACCTCACTGATCTTTTCCAACCACAGCATGCACCCCTAGTTCAGTACCTGAACAGCAAATCTAGTTTCCCCATGCCCTACTAGGAGTGAATCTTAGTTACTAGAAAATTAAACTCTATGTTACGAGTATTTGCTATTGTTTTTTCAGCCACTGTCCTTCAAAAAGGACTACCTGATTAACTCTGAGCACAGTTTGAACTTCTGGCTGACTTTTTCAGTCCAGGGTCAGATGCTTTTGCCAGAGACGAAACTTTGCTTGAAAAGCTATTGTAGTCACCCTGTAAAAGCCACCGAAGAAGTGAGCAGGAGGGGAGAGGGAGGATGATCCATCAGCACAGCTCAGCGTTAACCAAAATTCAGACCTTGTTCCATTTATCAGCACAGTTTCCAAGATGTGCAATGTTATGAGCTTATAGCCAATTTTGTGTTCTTAGGGCACACCTGCCACTTGGTATTTTTAAGGAAACTGGTGAAGAAACAAGCTTATTATTTTCACTTGCTGATAGACAAGGTAATGTAACCAGAACTAAAATGGAGGTATACAGCTTACAACAAAGAACAGCAAGTGTATTTGCCTGTCTAAACCAGTATTTTTTCCAGTATCCTGGACAAGGAACAAGGTTAGTTCCTATTTCATGCTTATTTAATTATGAATAAGATTCCCTAGATATGTTTCTACAGGAATAATAACAGCATTCATCCACGTAGGCCCGTGGAAGTTAATTTTCATACAACTATGTACTTTCTGCTGAGTCCCAGAGATCTATGGAAATTTGGTCAGCAGCAATATGTTCTGCTTTCTCTTTGCACTGTTTCCTCTTGCCAATGATTATTTTCTGTGCTGGGTAGGAAATTGAAAATTTTATGCAAACTACTTCTGGAGCATATTAATGAACAAATGTGTGGAAGCTACAGTGCCAGGTACTTGCCTCTACAGGACTTAGTGCTTGTAGAGTCATTTGTTAGAAGAAACATTAGTTTGAAAACCTAACTGTACTATTGGCTATAGAGAGCAACTTTCCATAGGCAGAAGAAATTCTATTCAATCATTTATAAGAGGGACCAGGAAGGATGGAGGGGAGAAAGCTGGCTCAGAAGCATGCCACATCGCTTTTCTAAAGATGTAGGCATTCTCTGAGGTAAGTATCCTGTTTAGATTCACACTTGATAGTGAGAGATCTGCAAATGTTAAACTTAAATGCCTGAAATGCATGGAAGCCAATGGAAGAAAAGAAAGAAAATCACATCTGAGTGGGAATATCCCTGCTCTCTGAGAAGGAGACAGAGCTGTCCTGCTGTTGTGACTTGCTTTCTGCAGCTGACTTCTCTTCTATGAAATATTCTGTGCTGTTAAAGGTAATTTGCTGACTGTAACACTGAATAACTCTTTGGATGTCTTGAGGGCTTTTTTTCCCCCCATAGGCTTTACTATTTAATTCTAAACTGAATAAAAGGTTAGTCATAGCCAAATAAAATCTGTATTTAATACCTGCTCAACTCTTAGAATCACTGTAAGGAAATTACAGACGGTACTGTGGTACTGTCTAGCAATGCAGTATTTTCAAAATGCTGTTTATCCTACCAGCCAGCTTCACTACTACTCACTAGTGGGAATTTTAAGAACTCCATGAATCTATTAGCACATTGTCCTCTAAACCTTCTCCAATAGGGCTAAACATGCAATGAGCATTCTGTGAGTGGCAGAAATTATCAGTCACAGCGGCAACATCCTTTCCCCATCTGGATTCTTGGGATCAAGCAACTACTCCTATTGTAGCTTTTCCTTCTGTGGGAACATTAATAGGACCTCTGTCATGTAGAAGGTAGTTCTGAATGACTGGTTGCTTCCTATATCGTTGGCATCTCTGAGAGATTTGGCTCAAGCTGTCCAAGGGTTTCAAAAGGAGCTAGCGGTATAGCAGATAGAACGACCACACTTTCTTTTTTTTCTTTAGGAAACTGAGCTAGAAAGTGTCCATGCTTGGTCTACCTTGGGGTATCTGCCCCTGCTAGCAGAGACTGCAGCTCATCATTCACAAGCAGGGATGGCATAGCATGGGACAGCACATTATCGACCCCAGCTCTGTCGGGGAACAATCTGTTCATGAGACAGCTGTGGAATTGCTGCCTTGTACTGAAACCAGCAACAGTTTACAGCAGGATCTTCTAAACAGGGTTCGGATTACTCACAAAGTGGCTCAGCCATCCAGGAAACTGGTGCGGGAATGAGTAGTTAGTGTTGGTAACCTCCTCCTCCATCCCAAGCGGTGGTACCTCTTGCAAACTGAACTGTGAGCTGCAGTAATGTCAAAATAAATAAATAAATCATAGAACCATAGAATCATTAAGGTTTGAAAAGACCTCCAAGATCAGCTGGTCCAACCACCACCCTACTACCAGTGTCACCCACTAAACCATGTCCCTAAGCACCAGGTCCTGCTGCACGCAGCTGTAATGGAGATGGGGAAAGGAGGGGGAAAAGGGAGGCCTCTGCGCCTATTCGCGTCTGAGAGCGAGCGTTCTCAGAAGCAGCAGAGTAATGCTTTGTATATGAATTAAGGTGCTGATCTCTTTTGCTGTGTTAATTGTAAAATACCATGGGTGCCGTGCCGTGGTGATCTCGGCGTGAACGCAGCTGGAAACGCTACCGAGACTGCGGGGCCGAGTCCCGGGGTGGTGTGTAGCACTGCTCCGCGGCGACATACCGCACCTGACGGCAGGCAGCAACCCGTAAAAACAAGCAGCTCACCCCGGACGACTGGTGGCAGGAATCACGCTTGTACACATTCAAGGCACACGACGCTCAGCATCACGTACCGGTGAAGAACAAAGCAACATTTTGCCTCGAATTGTTCCGCGGTGAGCAAACGGAGCCTGTTACCCCCAGGGGAACAATTCACAGGGCCAGCCCTTGGGGTCAGTCCCTGCCCGGGCACAGCTCTTGGGGATAACAAGGGGAGTTTTCCTCAGCCGGCCGCGGCCCCTTGGGGGGGGGGGGGGGGGCTTCGGGGTGCGTGAGGCGGCGGCTGCTGAGGGGAGCAGAGTCCCGGCGCGTGGAGCCGGCCCCCACGCTCCCTCCCCGTCGCCGTGCCCGTCCCGCCGCCCGGTGCCGCCCCCAGCATGGCGACACACGGCGGAGGAGCGGCTGCGCCGCCGTGCCCGCCCCGTCCCGCCTCCCTCGCCACAGGCACACGGCGCTGGGCGGGCGGCCTCGGGGCCGGCGCTGCTGCCGCCGGTGCCCCCCTCAGAGCTCGGCGGCGGAGGATGGCGGCGGTAGCGGCAGCGGGGACGGCAGCGACAGCAGCAGCAGCAGCAGCAGCAGCGGCGGCGGGTCCGTGCCGCCGCTCTGGGGGAGCCAGCGCCGTGCCGAGCAGCTCATGGTGGCGCCGCGGAGCCGCGAGCAGCGGCCGCGCCGGGGCCGCCCGCTGAGCCGGATCGCGGCGGGCGGCTCTCCCCTCTCCGCGCCGAGCCGCCGAGCTCGCCCTCTCCCCTCCCCGCGCCTCGCAGCGCCCCCGCCGGGGCCGGACTCCCAGCGCCCCCGGGAAGGCGGCGGCGGCGGCGAAGGGCAGCGGCGGGACCATGGGGGCGAAGCAGAGCAGCCCGACCGCCGCCAACGGCCGCACCCGGGCGTACTCGGGCGGGGACCTGCCCTCCTCCTCCTCCTCCAGCAGCGGCGGCGGCGGCGCTAACGGCACCGGCGGGCGGGCGGCGGGCGGCGGCGGGCGGTCCGCGCACCTGGCGGCGCCGGCGGCTCCTCACGCCGCTCCCGGCGGCTCGGCGGCGGCAGCGGCGGCCTCGGGGGGAGCCGCGGGGTCGGCGCCCCGCAGCCGGTCCCTGGGAGGCGCCGCCACCGCCGCGGGGGCCCGCGCCGCGCAGTCCGCCTTCAGCATCCCTCACAGCAGCGGCCCCTACGGCTCGCAGGACTCGGTCAGCAGCACCCCGGAGGAGGGCGGCCGGGAGCGGGCCCCCGGGGGTGGTGGTGGTGGCGGCGGCGGAGGAGGCTCCGGTGGTGGCTCCGGTGGTGGCTCCGGGGGGCCCCGGCTCGTCATCGGCTCGCTGCCCGCGCACCTCTCGCCGCACCTGTTCGGAGGTAAGGGCACGGGGCGGGGGGAAGCGCAGCCTGCCTGGCCGGCGGCTCGGGGCTTTAATCGGTGCCTGTGTAAATACTCTTGCCTGCTACTTACATAATTAGAGTTTAATTGGATCATGTGCCTCCGCCGTTTATTCTCAAACCGGCCCCGAACACTCTCTAGGCACCGGTTGGTATCAGCTCGTTCCTCTTTTGGAGTTCTCGGCCCTGAGGAAGGCGAGGGAAAAGAGAAGTTCAAAAAGTTTCTGCATTTATTTCCCCCCCTCTAAAAGAGGAGAGCGGCTGGGCAGCAGAGCTGTCCGCGGCTCCGAAGAGCCGCCTGCAGAGACGGGACCGCGTGGTGTCGAGGCAGGAGGCGAAGCCGCTCTGAATTCACCAAAAAGCAGGGGCCCTCTAAAGACTCACACTAAACCCAGAGCGAGTTGTAGCGGTCTTTTTGTCTTTCCTGCGATGTTTAGATGAATAGCGCTGGTGGAAGGCTTGCGTTTCACCACCTGGGTTCTTTACCTTGAAGTTAAAAACCTGCACGGAAGTTGCTGACTGCTTTCGGTACTGCTTATTTAAAGGTTATTGTTCATACAAGTCAAACATTAAGGTCCAAGGTGACCTCTTTTTAATGGATTCACTCTTTCCATAAATCTAATGCATATCAGAGAAGATATGCGTTATAACCTGTCTAAATACCAACCAGCCTCAAAAAAAAAAAAGCTTTATTTTTGGAAGGTGGGGGGTTAATGTGTAATTCCCCCATTGTTGTATTCCAATTAATGGATTTGTCAATACTGTCTGTAGCGGACTGGGTTTTCGTCTCTGCTGTAACACGACCTGTTGGTAGCCAAGGCTAGAGTGCCTTCGGTCTGAGCCTTGCGGGGAGCGCAGGGCTGCTGTCACGTGCCTGCCACCATCCATCGCTGGTGTGCTGACCTGGAGACATCAGAGCTGTTATTTCCTAGGTCTGAAACTGTCTCCTCCCAGTGCACTGCTTGGACATAACAGAGAGCTGTCAAGCCCTATCATAATAAAGGAGTATTTGCCCTTAAGAGAGAAAACAACTGTTCTCATAGTACCAAGCTGCCGAATAGTAGTGCTTTGTTGCAGGGGTACTCGCTATACCATCGCCATAGCTTGCGGGAAGAAGGTACACGCGTTTCTTTCAGTGATGAAAGGATGCCCTATCACTGACTTGTGCAATTTGTACTAAGCACAAGGGAATCATTAAAACGTGTAGGCAGTTGTTGCTCAGAGGAAAAACTTCATTTTTTCTCCCTGCTTAACTGTTGTCTCACAACCCAACTTGCTGCAAGGAGGGACTGGATTAAATGTGAGTGCACACACAAGGAGCAGCAATCTAGGAAACTGTTCAGAAGCAGGAGGGTCTCTTCAGGGTAACTCTGAACTTGATTATGCTTTTCTATGACAGGTCATAATGTGTTAATTGCTGTACGTACAGCATATGTACGTACAGCACAGTTTGTATGTACAGCATATTTTGTCTTTCACAAATCTCTGAAATTGGAATGTTAAAAAGGATATGGGCTGAGATGATGCAGAGCTTGTTGCTTCTGTTGGTGCAGGAAAAGCACCAGGAGAGGCGCATGCTCTTCATCTACTCACTAATAAATAAGGAATGCCATATGTTGGGGTTTTGGATAGCAAGTGTTAAAATGCATTGTCCTTTGGTGGTCATGAGATGATCGTAAATCATCTAGTTTTGTGTTCTAAAAATCTTAGTATTTCCTATCAGGATGAGTAGCTGTTTAATCATAATACTGCAATACTTGTGGAAAAAAACCTCACTTGAAACACTATTTTTCCTTCAATTTAAATGTTCTGTAATATCAGTGATACAACTCCACATCACGTTGAATGTAGGCATCCTGATATAGTTGCATGCTTTGTGTCTTCTAGATTCCTCATAACAACTAGTGCTTGGAATGAGTAGCCCCACTGAAGATCATAAATTGGTAGCATCAGCATGATGAAAAATAACTTCAAGGATTGTTTTTGTCCTGATGGTAACTAGCTCAAGCTTGTCTAGGTGTGGTATCTGGCATTTAACTTGTGTATTAAATGCATGCTTGAAGTTCCCTCCCTTGTGTTGTAACTTGCAAATTGACTGAATTGTTCCTTTTTGTCTTGAAAACTACCTCAATTAGTTTTGAGAATTAGCACAACAATTCTATTCAAATTAAAGAAGAGCAAGAGTAACCTTAATAAGTTGAACTGAATCTTTGGCTCTTTGTGTTTTTAGGCATACTGCTTGGCTTCATCAATCAGTGATGCGTGGGCGTTACATTAGTTAGATTACTGTAATTAATTTGCCATTAGTGAATTACATTCTATTGTCACTTTTACTGAGCAGCTTTGCATACAGAAGTAATGTATAAATATTAATTCTGTAATGTAGCACACTGAAGCCTATACTATGCTTATTAATGTGCCATTAATGTACTACAAGGTATTATGATGCGGTACGTTAACGTATCAGAAAATAGGATGAGTTAGCTGCTCTGTTCCTTCCGTAGGAGCCTACCTACTCATAGTAGTCTATCTAGTTGTAGTTAGGGCAGCCTCTCCTGGCTCTAAGGGCCTAGGGGTCCTGGCAGGCCTCAGGCTTGTCATCCTTAGGATCAAAGTGTAACGGAGGAAATACGGCCATGCACCTTATGTGTTAACTCCGAGTTCAGTTTGCTGACAAATTGAGGCCTTGGCATCGCAGAATAAAAACAAAAGAAACCCATGTAACATAGCTAACTGTGTGGCGAGCACTCCTGGGGGAGGCTGAGGGCAGTAAACAGAGTGAGGGCCAAGTTCGTTAAGACCGTACGGTGCTCCCAGACATAGGGGCCAGGCCTGCGCGTGATGTCCAAGCACTGTCTTGGGACACGGCGCCGAGTTCCAGCTTCCTTTAGGGTGATAACTGTAGAGTTGTGACCAGTAGCTTCCTGCTCTGGTCCTCCGTGGATGGGACTTCCCCTCTCTCCCTGCCCCAAAGTAAACATGCTGACTTCTCTAAGAACAGCCTGTAAAAGAGTTGGCCTTGGGATCCATAGTTAATTTCGTTTTTCCACTCTGTTTTTAGGCAGTATTTCTTCATAGACTGTCACTACTACAGCAAAGCTACTGCCGTAGTTGTAATGTAGCCTCTTTTTGTCAACAATATGTGCCATGATTGGCGCAAACTGGACCATCTTTCAGAATTCTCTTTGTTTTGAGTAACCGCTGGTGTGTTACTTCTGTCACTTGAAATACTGGCAGCTCCTTAGAGCCCCCTTTATGTTCGTGATCCTATTTCTGGGTGGTCACAACAGGGAGAATTGTTGGTGAAATCACCTGCTGGAAATATACTTACAGTGTTCAAATTTAAATTGCTTCTTGAGGACATTGCGAGAAGGCAAGAATAAAGACCTGCTTCTTTGTGATTTCTCTTAGAAACAAATATGTAAGAATCCAACTGTAGCAGAAATGTTGCATACCGTGTTTTTAAAATTCACCACATCAGTTCTTCATTAAGGTTGATTGAGCAGAGAAGTCTTATACAAAATCTCATATTGTCTTACATACAATCATATCCAATTTTGTGTGATGTATATAGAGACAGATTTTAAATACATAGTGTTGTCAGATACAACTGTTGACATCTTTCAGGCCTGCTTCAAGACTTGGAGTAATAATTCAGACATTAGGTTGCTTCTCTACAACTTTATTAGGGGAAAGAAGTTTGTTGCATTCTTCTCAAGCCAACTAATGATCAGGCTATTTCATGAAGTATCTTACAGTGCAGGATTCATTGCTAGCCACTGAATGTATGTAATGCTGTATGGGTAGTATCTTGTATGTGTTTTACAGTAGCGTTTGACTGCAACAATAGCCGGTGGAGGCGATGAATGAATTCTCCTTGCTATGGAAGAAGGTTCCTTTCATCTTTCTCACACCTTTTTTGGGGAATCAAATATCTTCTGGTCACTTCCTTGCCCTTCTCTCCCAGTGTCTCGCAAGTACTGTTGTTTTGCGAAACCACGAGTGTGAAACTCTTAAACACTTCAGATTTCAGTGCCGTTCCTGTTTTGCTAGCCAAAGTTGTAGCTCTGACATCTTTGCCCCCCTGACTTGGGAAAAGTGTTGGGAAGCATGCTTTACTATGAGACTATTGGGGATATCCTCCTCCATCTGTGTGTGTGTGTATCATGTTAGAAGCAGTGACACTTGCTGTTTCAGTTTCACCCTGTTTTTTAATGTTTGAGGAAGGCCAGCAGATATTCAGTACACGATACACTTCTTTAAATTACTTCCCAACCATTCAGAATGAGGAAAGATTGTAAGGTTTTAGTCTAGTAGAAGTTACTGCTTTTCCATATAAACTCTACCTTTTTTTAGAGGTATGGTAACGCTGCTGTTTGCAGTTGTAAACACAAAAAAAATCCCATGTGCATTTTCAGATAGTTTTGCTGTTGCTGTTCATAGGTCTTCCAAGATGCAGTACAGTGAAAACTAAGAGGCTGTTTTGATTTCTTTCTGTTCACTTGGCTGCAGCAGTGAAACAGAATCACATCCACGTTTGTCCACTTCGGGAAATGAGAGCAATAACAATGAGAGGCTGGCTGAATTCTGCTGATTGTAGAAGAAGGCTAAAACTGAGACCGGTTTGCAAGTTGGGAGAAATAGAAACATGTCTGTACAGATGCATGCACCTTCACAACAACCACAGATTGTGAGATAGATGTGTGCCTCATTTTCTTTTCAGTTATACCTATGAGCTGACTCCAAAGTGAAAGAGAAGAGTCTTGTTAGCAGTTGTTGAAGGTGTTTCAATCAGATGAAGGGTTCTGGAAATGTATTAGCATCCCATTATCTACAGTGCAGGTTAAAAAAATAATAGTAATAATTCAGTGTGCTAGGAAAGCAGTCCAAGGATAAATCTAATGATAAGGAGTTCCAGAAGAATTCTTCTGACAGATGGGTTTGGGGAGTCTGATCCCTTTTCAGGGTCTCACTGTTCCGTATGTCGTGGGCTCTGCTGTTGTTCCTGCTTATATATAGTGAGCAGCAGAGGCACAAACGCTCCTAAGGAGCAGATGGGGGACAAGAAAAAAGAAGTAGAAGGTCTGCCACCACTTGCCCCAGCTCAGAGAGTGGTTTTAGTCTCAAATGTTACGTGTCCAGACAAATGAGCTAAAAAAAATAAAGGAGCACTGTCTGGATCTGCCAGCAGCTCTAGTGAAGCCCCTGGGACCTGTTTCGGTTTCCTTCAGAGGAAGATGGAGCCAGGTCTCTGCGATGATGAGAGATCTCCTGCCTGGTAAACAAAAGGTGTTAGGAGATGCCAAATAATAAGAATGGCAGTTCTGCGTTTAGGGAAGAAACTTAAATAGTTAATGATCTGAAGAAAGGGAAACTGGCTTAATTGTAATGCCATATATAAATATTTCTTTTGGCTATCAAGACGGCGATAACACCTGACTGAGCCTTTGGAGTGCCAGTTCAAACAAGGCCTTCCTCTTTAATTTCTTCTAATCCAACCGTGATATCCTGACAGCGTGTCTCTCCTTGTGCTCTCTCACGTAATTGCAGACTCCACTCCAACAACCTTCCAAGTCATTTCTTTGTCTTGTAAAGAAAGCCTTTTGTCACTGCTAAAAATTCAAACCTATTTTTAAAACACATTGCCTACCCGTCTGCTTGAGTACATTCTCTCCTGTTCTTGCTAGCTGTTCACGGAAAAGTTCATCATGTAAATGTTCTTGATTTGCTGTTTTAGTCTTGCTCAAAACTTTCAGGTTTGGAACAATATCACCAAGGGTTTTGGGTAGGTTTGCCCTGCTATTTGCAGATGCGTGAACCAAATATATATTATTTTCAAGATTTTTCTGCAATGTGTCTAATGCTCATTAATGGCTTGATTAGTTTCAGGAGAGACCTGTGTTCATTTCTACAGATTGTTTGTTTACTGTGGTAATGGAATGTGTTGTCCTTGAACCTGTGAAAAGGAGGAGAGAGAAACCTCTGATTGCTAAGGGTTTTTATTTTGGAATATCTTTAAAGGCATGCACCTCAGAAATCAAAAACAAATGATTTGTACTTAAAAAATAAAAATTAAAAAAATTACCTGAGTAAAATCAGAGCAGTATTTTATATGCATACAAGAAATTATTTTTGCTTTCTACTCTCTGCTTAGTTATCTCCTAACCAAATGCCTGAGTTCCCAAGGCCACCTTTCTTTGTAAATGATCGTCATCGTGACTTTCACAAGGATGTCTCGGTGTGCATCCAGAGCTCTCTGGTGCCTGTTATTTGATAGGCTTCAAATTCCTGACACCTGCAAAAATGGGAGGCTAAGCCACAGTAGGAATGGGGCTTGTTCAGCCTCGGTGTGTGCTTCTGTTCCCTGCATGTAAATTACATCGTATTGACCTGGAGAGATCAGGAAGCACGCAGGGAAGTCTTGTAGGGCTTGGGATGTTTGACTGCCTGCCAAACAGAATTAATAGTGTTGTATGTGAATCGCCTCCGCTACTCGTATGCTTCTCCAGGAATTGACCTACCTGGGTGTTTTCTTCGTCCTTGTGTGCTCTGTCTGAAAATCAGACCACCGCAGACTGAGCAGTCCCCAAAGAGCGGGTGTGCTGCATACCATTGTGGATATTTTTAGGAGATTCTGTTTGCTGACTGACTTAGTGTGCTATAAATACAGAGGTCTCATCTGGCATGCACTTTGCATGTCTTCTAGTAACTTATAATAAATTCACCTAAGAATAATGGCAAGAAAAAATGAGCTGTTACAATTTATTTGGCTTTCCATACAAAGTGTCACTTACATAAAGCAATTATTTAGCAACACCAGCTCTAAATGGGTTTTGAAACTAGTGGTGTTCCAGAACACTTCCTAGTCGGGCTGCCGTAATTAGTCCCTATGTCAGGTTGGTTTATACTGTGATTTCATTACTGTTTTAAGAACTGAAGGTGGAGATTTTAGATGTGAGAGGTTAGCTGAGCATCTGGAGCATTATCAGTGCTAGGTGATTACATTCTTTGCTATGTCAGTGCTAGCGCGTTGCCTGAACATGCCTAATGGCTATTCTCTGGAGAAAAATGAAGCTTTAGTTATGATTCTCTTGGATTTTTTGTCCTGAAGTATAGGTGTATATACATTTGCTTGAGTTGAAACATAGCTAAGGCATTTCCAACATTTTTGGAAACTATTAGAACTCAGTGTAAGACGAGGGTGAGAGCTGTGGTTCATTAAAATACAGATGCATCTGTCTTAGGATATTGAATTTGACACAAAATTGAAGGATGGATTTGTGCTGAATTTTGCCGAGCGTAACCTAAATGCAGTTCTTCTGTACTCCTAAAATAAAAACTGTGTCATAGTGCACACTAATAGCTGTGGCCTTCGTGAAAGGAATTTAAAACTGGTAAAGTTTTCCATGTGCAGCAAAAGAGAAGTCAGCCCTGACGTGCTTTGTGCACGCTCCTAGAACACACAGTATTTTGAGAATCTTAAAATAGTTTATTTTTTGATGAAAACTGGACCAATCTGGTGATAGTCTTTCAGAAAACTTACAAAATAAACTGTCACCCTGCCAAGAATCTCTGCAGGGCACTGTACAGTGCTCTGAAAATCATGCCACCTTTGAATCCTGATTTCTGCAGCTATCATGACTTTTACTTCTTGTGGACTGAAACAATATCACTCCTACTTGAGTCCTGAGTATGGGCATGGAAGGGAATTCTGCCTGGCTTGAGAAGATCCTATGGTCCTACCAGACAGGGCAGTGCATTGTCAGTTAAGTAAATTTCAGAGGTAGTGGTGGAGGATCTCCAGAGTATAAAGACTGGCGGCAGTAACAAAATGCAGCGCTCTCGTCATTTAACTGCTTTCACCAAGGGGCCGTCTTCTTTCTTCTCAGTCTTAATTGCACCATCAAGGATGACTGAAGTAGCATAAGATACCATACTTGAGGATTTGCTGGCTGTTTTCTTGGGAGTTTTGCTATTCTTTGCCAAGAATGAGTGTAAAAATCACACATCTGCATTCTGGATGTTGGATATGAAGCATGTGCAGCAAGTGACTCAGGGCTCCTGCAGTCTCTTACTCTGGATAACCATGATTCATCTTCGGAGGTGATTTTGAAGAAGAGTGCTGAAAACAGTATTACTGAGTTTAGGTGTGAACTGTCCAAATATAGGGTTGTGCATTACACCTTTCCTTTCGTTTCTCAGTGTTGTGATTTTGCAACCTCAGTGGTTGATTAGGGTTAGCTTTCTTATCCCTGTTATTTGCATATGGGTATAGTTGTTAGAGGCCGTCAGATCAGTGTGGATAGATACTTGTTTTCTTTCGATATTCAGGTTAGTATTAAATGTATGCCAAGTAGATTGTTTGTCTGACTTTAAAAACAAACCAAAAAACAACAAAAACCCTAACGCTTTTGTTAAAGCTCTATGAATTTATTATTGAATTACAGTTCCAAAACAATAAAATGCAGTTGTAAAACTACTTCTATATTTTTAATGCGTCATGTAAAAAAGCATGTACTCCACCATCGCAATAAAACCATAAGGCTGTTGCTGGTTGATGAGAAATGATTCCTGGACTCACATGGCAATGAAAACAGCATGAAATTCACGTATGTAAAAGGACTGCATGCTATCAAAGAAATTCCCTTTGAATATTTAATTCAGCTGTCCTAACATTTAGATACTAGATGACAAGTGTACAGGAATTGCTTGGCTTTTTAAGTACCAAACTGTATTACTCTTCAGTGAGATTTAATTGTGTTTCTCCTTCAGTTCAGCCTTGGATTAGTTTATATCCAAATGTCTCATATCCATGAATTTGTCTGTTTTGTAACTGATAATATTTCAAAGACAGATGAAACTGGGCTTCTTTGTAATCATGGATGTGAAAAGCCAAAGTGTTTAAAATGCTTTTGAAGGAAACTATAATGCTGAAATAGCTTTCAGTTTAGAGGAAATACAGATTATATTGCTAGCATAATAAAGTGCGTGCTAAAATAAACTGGCTTTTGTGCGCTCGGTAAGTCCAAGATCCAGTGACTGCGTGCAGCGAGGGAGTGGAGGAAATGTTCATTGCAAATGTGGGGCTAGTTCTGCTGCAAACAAAGAAATAAGATGGCTAAAGCAAATACTGGGGTTTGTGTTACGCAAGTGCGGGAGATGACGTGTTCGGCTCTCCTTTGTCTCCCCGCTGTGCCTCTCCACTTGTAAGGCATGCAGTTGCATTCAGCTGATGGAGTCAAAAGGAAATGATCAACACATTTGGAGCCAGAGGGCAAGCGTTCTCATTTTGGCTTTCTAGTGGGCTTGGTGGCTATATTATGACTTTTCATCTACAGGTGTCTGTCGTGCTAGCAGTCAACTTTTTAAATGTGTTTAATGATTGAACATTTTGCTTTCAGAAATGTTCAAAAGAGTTTTAAGCTTGCGTTACACCATTTCTTGTCATTAAACAGTTTAATGTGTTCATGAAAGCTGTTGATCTGTGAAGAGTGGACTAGGAACTAGGCTTTATGAAGACCACTTGGGCTGACAGCACTGTTGAGATTGATCCTATCCACACGGATAAGGCAAGCTTATGCTGTCATGAAACCTAAGGTCTTGGAGTGGTTGTCTGTCAAAAGCATTCTAGTTTTTAAATTCTGCCCCCTATCGATTCTCTTTAAGGAACTGGCCATCTTTAATCTTTGGTCAAGGTAACTTTGGCTACTGGCTGAATTGTTTATAAAGCTCATCAAGTATTTGACTGTTTTTTCTATTAAGTGACAGAACAAAACATTTCCAGTGGCTCTGCTGCAGTCCTCACGTTTAGTAGCACTAGAAGAGTCAGTAGGAATGAATTTCTCTAAGTTCTTTCCTACAGATTCTTCTCAACACTTGGAAAAAATTATACTCTGACCAGTCTTCATAAGCGTTCAGTATGGCTTGCCTTGTGTTTGTTGTCACAGACGTGGCAGTCTTTCTCTGCAAAATACTTGCTTATGTCTTGTTGTTGCTTGATTTTTAATAGTGGTTTGATGATATTGACCTCCATTTTGGCTGAATTTTAACATACTGATGAAAATATCGGCATACAAATTTTATACTTTATCATGATGTTTTGTTGGTGCAGAACATGCACCCCACAGCAAAGCTAGGAGTAGCCAACAGTATGCAAAAAGTGTATTAGAGAGGTGGCATTTGCATTTTACTATCCACAGATAATTTTATTTTTCCCATCTCCTCAATTGTGACAATAGTTCATTAGTTAACTAATGAAAATGGCAGGTGTAAGCATGGTTTTGAATGACAGCATAGCATGTGGCATTGAATGTTGTTGGCTTTTCAAGTCTGAAAAGCTTCGTGGCCATGTTGTTGGTTTGGTGGTGCTTCTGACTTCCTAGCTATGCTGAGAAGCAGGGTGCTGGGCTAATGTAGCTGCCTTTTAATACTGGAAATTACTCTAGCTGCAGCTCTGATATAAAAAGCTGGGAATGGGAAACCTGAAGGTATTCTGGTCCACATGAGATGGTATAAATTTAGGGATATTCGGGTTCTTCCCTTTGCTTGCAGGTTAGACAAGCAAAAGTGATACATAATTTGTCAACATGAGGAAGGCTTTTAAATGCCTGCAAGTAGTAAAATGTCTCTACTTGGTTTAACTGTGATGTTTGTAAAATGTTCTGAGAGTAAGTGCTGCAAAGCTATACTAATTCTAAAAGATGCATCGCTAAGGTCTCTTATTTTTCTTCATTGTCCCCTCATGGATTTGGACTTTCTCAGCTGTTTAACAGCTGTGTCCTGTAGTAGCCTGTTCTTAATTCTAAAACTTTGTTAGCCGTAGCATGCAAACAGTCTTTGAATTATGTTAACATCAAATGTTTGTATCAAATGCGGCTGGCCTGACTAAATCTACAAAGATTCAGAATGAAATTGAGTGAAAAACATAAGCCCCCCAGAAAACGTTAGCTTCAAAGGAAATCCTGTAAAAGTACACCAAATCTGTAAGCAAGAGAGAAGAGGAGGAAGAAGCCTGTGTGGAACGGTGGTGTTCATTATATTACTGTTTTTTAGGGGGAATCAGGGTGCACAGCTGTAAGCATGCTAATACAGTTGTTTTCCAATTTCTTAAACTGTGGTCCTTAACACACTAAAGCCATGTGTGTATAGCTTATTGAGAGCCTCCCCTTTTTCATTTCCTTTTTTCTGCCCAATTGCAGTTTTCTGTGCGGATGAGTCGTCTACCTTAAACACCAATACGGAAGTGCTGTTGGGAACAAAAAAATAAATCTGCAGAAATACTAATTTAGCCAGACTTTAAAATGTTCCTCTGTTTAAAAGAAAAAGAAAAGAAAAAAAGGAAAGAAGAAAGTGTATTAGTTCAGAACTTTTTTTTCCCCTGTAGAAAGAAATAATTTGGGGTATTTTATGTATACATGTTTTCTTTTAATCTGTACCCCTAGTTTTAATGGGGGAGAAACGCTGAAGAGAAATATACTAAAATCCTTAATTTTTACGTCAAGAAGAAGAGAGGTCATTTTGATGAAATTCTTTATTTTAGGGTATCAATTTTTTGGTATTTTCTTATCTTCAGTTTTTCTAACTTGCATTCCCCCTAACTTAAAAATTGCCATGTAACATTTCCTTTTTGTTAGCAATATTTTGAAGTGCACACAATTAAAAATTATTTGATTAAACTTGCTTCATCAGAGATCAAACTGGGTACGTGTGTGTACATACAGTACAAGTCATTAAGGCTTGGAATTCAAATGTCAACATATGAAATCTTAGTCCTATCAGTTTTCTGTTTATGCTTTCCAAATGTACAAATTTACTAAATGACACAGTTGTAAGTCAATTTCAGTCATGTTTTTAATTTGATGCAGAATTAGGAGGGAAAGGAAAGCATCAAGTCAGTACCTTGTTTTTCTCACATTTTCCCTGTTGTTGTATTTTCTCTCTAAAATATTTAGCTTTGTTTTCTTTCAGTCAGTGATGATAAATATACTAGGCATAATGCTTTTAAGATACTTGAACATCTAAAACACTGTGAGGACAGCTGTAATTAAGTCTGTGAGTCTTGCACGTGCAAAATTTTGGGTGTACTCACAAATCTGCCTTGAAGAGCGTAATCCCATTTGTCAGGAATTGTCATATGTAACTGACAAGAATTCTTCCTTCTGCTTACGTGAAAGGAAATATTTTGTAATCTCAGTGTTCACCCCTTTAAATTAAGACATTTCTAGTCCCTTTCTATAAACTTCTAAATTGTAAGCTAATTTTAGTGTTGCCTTTCTAACTCTGAAAGCCAATGAACTGTATAAAAAATGGACCCTCCAAGTGAGGTTTAGGAATATCCCCATAAGTACTCGTCAATGGAGGGATAAGAATAGAGGAAAGATATTTTGTCAGCTGTACAGTCTGTTCCTGTTTTATACAGTACTTAAACACCGCGTTTTCCTTTTTCATGGTGTACTGGAAAACAACAGGCCTTTCAATGTCGTAGATGAATTTTCATGATTGTTTTTAGGTTAGTAGACATATAATGTCTTTTTCCCTAAAACTTTACATGAAAGGGGTTACAGGAATAGATTGAAGTGATGATAATGTGTGGATGAAGGTCTCTTTGTTGATGATCATAGCACTTGAAGACACCTTGAGGTTAACAGTTGCTTCCCAGTACTGCAATTCAGGATTGGCTAGGTTTAGTCCATTCTGAGCAGATAATGTTCATCTATTGTTTGCTCATTTCTTAATGGAAAGCCACCTCATTACTTGCGTGTTTCAGTTTGACAGTTAATGTTACCGTTGGAAAACTTTCCATAATAAGCAAGTTCCTCCTACCGTTTCACTACCGGTTCCCAATTTTGAATGCATCAATTGCAAATTGGTGCATTTTTATTAGCATAGTTCTCTTAATTACAAATGTCAAGGGCTCTTTTTTTCCTGTGTAATTATACTTGACTCTTTCTAGCTATTAGATATAATTTCAAGTGTATAGAGTCTTGAAATGTAACTGAAAGCTGGTAGATATCTCATTTTAGTATCTCATTTTTATTTTTAAATTAAATTTCTTTGTACTAGGCTTGTAGAAGCTCTCATTTGCTAGATGTCTGACAAAGAAGGACCAGGATGGTAATGAGGCAGACAATTAACAACCAAGTAACTGTGTTGAAACACTTAAGTTGCAGTTTCTGTCACTGACTGATTGTCTGCCTAGCCAGATTCAGGAGGATTGATGGGTAACAGAATTTGTTAAAAATAAACATGCTTAGAGAGTTGTGTGGCATTACTGTTTGTGCTAGCTGGTAAACTCAAAGCCGTTTCTTCCTGTACGAACATGGGAGCTAGCTGTGGTTGTGTTGTAAAACTCAAAGCATCTGATGGGTCTGTGAGGACTTCCCACAGAAGTACAGCCGTGACTGCGTGTGCAAGTTGACCCTGTAAATGGAGGCGGTTTGCAGTGGCTTTATGCCCCTATACGTCTCATCATCCTTTGTGCAAACGGAAAGTAATGTCTTTGCTTCTTTAAGTGATGAACGTTGCCTAAAGACCAAGCGTAAAGCCCACTGAAAGGGCTTGGTTCTGAAAGGGCCTGCAGAAGATGTACTTCAGTGTCCATCCAGCCCTTGGTGTCCTCGCTGTGGGGCCGCACTTAGTGGCGGGGGGCTGGCACGGAGAGCTCATCCATGGCCTTGGGCCCTCAAGGGCCTTGGGGCAGGGCCGGAGCCGGCAGCCGTTCAGCACCCATACCCGGACAGCTCAGCGGGACCCCACCAGCGGGAGGCTGCTGGGGGGCCCTCACCTCAGCAGCAGCCATTTGCTGAGCGCAGGCGCAGCCGGAGGGGTTCTGAGGACCGCCAACCGCATACGTTGGGAGTTAGGGTTAGGAAGAAGGCTCGAGCAGCAGGAGGCTCGCCAAAGGTTAGCCTTTTGAAATAACGTTAGTTTTTCTTGACGAGAAGTGAAAACCTACAAGCTGGGGTTCTGAAATATTTACTTGTGAAAAAAAAAAAAAAAAAAAAGATAGTTTTGCGTCCGGCGGTGCTGAGGTAACAAGATAAGATCCATCTTTTGCGTAGGGGGAAAAGAACAAAACATGTAAATATTTAATTTCACTTAATAGCTTTCAAGGCAGAGACGGAAAACACAGTAATACTCTGATTCATGTGTGAAAACAGGGTTTGTAAATACTTCAGTGACCTTTTTCCTTTCTCTTTATGACCCTGCCTGCAGAGAGCTATGTGGATTGAACATTTTTTGCCCTATTGTTAAGTGCAGTTTATTTAAGATAATACATGCTTTTTTTCCCCCACTTACTGTTATCTTTTTACAAACGTGTTGCTGGATTTTCCTTAGGGGTGGGAATCCTAAAGTAAATATTATTTCCTTTTTATGCTGCGGAGCTTTCGGTATATTACCAAACCATTCCACTAGCTTCTGTAAGAGCATTGGCACCTTTACTCAGTTTACTAGTAAACAAATAAATAAGGAAGCCACGTGCATTTCTTACTCACTCTTTTCCCATGAGAAAAAACAGAGTGAATTTCAGGGGGAGAAGAAAGAACCTTGTTTTTGCTATTTCGATCATTGGAATGCATGCATTTCAACTTCTAAATGAAACGTGGAAATACCATCATTAAACAAAATTAGTATTAGAGTTTCCTCATTGTCCTGGAAAAGCTGTGTTTCCAAATCAGTTGTCTTTAACTTATGGCTAACTCTGCTTTATTTAGGTTGGGCCGCTGCCATGTGTCTGGGAACTGAGGCAAGCTATTGTACAGTTGCTGGAGGTGCCTTCCACTTGTGGGATTATTATTTTTTTCCCTTAAACTAACTTCATTGGAGGGATCATATATAACTTGATTTTATTTATGAGTTCAAGGTTTTTAATGAAGTCACATTCTAAAATTTATTTCTCTGGTATTGTGATTCCTTAGGTTTGGTAAAAGAAACTCAGTTTGTTCCCTGAGTAGCTAAAGAAATGTATGAAGATTGAACAGGGAATGAAACACTGCTAATATTTGCTTGGATGGGGAGGGAGAACGACACATATGGAACCCACCATCTACATTTACATTTCAATAAATTTAAAACTTGCTTTAACAGACTAGCCAGTGCAAGACAAAGACTAGTAGTTTTATAGGAGGCTGTTTTCCTGGCTTTGTTTTTCATGTTCTTTCTGTAAAACTGTCCCCGAGGGAACAGAGATTGATAATAAATGTTATCATAATTGGTACTTTTATAAATTGCTTGTGTACGAACAGTTTGTCTATTAAAAAAAAAAGCTTTGTAGCTTCATATTAATACATTTTAGATCAGAATTTTTGTGTAAATTGGTCTTAAAGAGTCAGACTTGTGTGTACATGCTCTTGCCAGAATATTAATAGATTAGAAGACTGTATTGTTCTTTTAGTACTTTGAATTTATTCCAAAAGGCTTGCTATCTTATTTTGTTGGATTGTACTACCCTCAGCTTTATGAGATACCAAGCTGGGTCAAGAGCAACAAAAACATACTTCAGGATTTATGATCCCACCTATGTTGTAGGTAGAGTAATGTGCTGAATTGACATAAACACATCTGAAACGTTTGATTTTTTTTTTTCTGAAGGGCTTAAATGAACTTTTTTTACCCTTGAAATGTTGCCATTGTATGTTTCTAGAGTAACTAAATGATAGTCTACCAGGATTAGTCTGTTTCAAGATATATATAGTGCAACTTGTATGAGTTTTGTTGCATGTAGAAACTGGATGAATGAGTTGAAGTTTTTATTTTTCTTTCTGAAGGTCACTGTATAGATGTTAAGTGCTGTGAACTCCCTTCCTTAACTTGACTTCTACCCAAAAACATATGCTTGTGTGTAAATATTTATATTCCCATGTGTGTGATACAGCCCTTCCAACTGCATCTGGTTTTTTGTGGGCAGCATTCATACACTTTTAGCGAAGGACTGGTTTTACACCAAGAGCAGAATTTCAATCTGTCCTACCATGTTCTGTGGAAAGTACCAGACAGACAGCATGTCGGACTAAGGCCTTTTGTTAACAGAACAAGTCTAGCATTCACTTACTCTTCAGCCTTGAGCTGGAGGATCTCCCTGAAAGATTAGGCAGCTGTTAGTCTTCTGTAGCCTGCATACTGCCCTGGGGAGATGTCTTCCAAAACAGAAACTGCTGTTGTAGATTATAGGATTAATAGAATGAATGGTACAATGTCTACACAGTTCTAGAAAGCAAAAAAATAAGTTTAAAGGGTATTCTTACCACACAGTGCCAGGAATTGTACTCAATATTGCTTCTTCTCAAGAAAAAAAAATAAAGAAAGAAAGAAAAAAGAACAGAAGTAGGTTTCTTTAATTGGCAGATCTCCTGGTTTACTGATTTTTGATTTGATACAACTGCTGTAAAGGACAGGTACAGCAAGACCTCTGCTAGAGACAGTGTGTGCTTTTGTAATGATTGACAGGAATGTTAGGCTTCCTGCTGGAGCTTTTGGTAGGTGTTCCTGAAAATGCTAGTTAAAGGCAAAATAAATTAAAAACAACAAACAAGTTTCTTTATAAAACAACAGCAACAACAACAAAAACCAACCTGGAGGCACCAACTGTTCTTTACATGCCTGTGCCTAAACACAGATAGAGTTTACTATGGAAGAACTGGAACAAGTCTGTTTTGTTACCAGAGTTAAATAGCTGATGGTTGGCTAAATTTGTTGGTGGCCATGCTGTGAAATTTCTCAAAGTTGCTGTTATTGTACTCACCTATGTACAGTGGGCTTGCCTTACGAGGGCTTCTGCAAGGTAAGGAGTGGATTCAGGCAGATGTTCATGTGGGAAAACAGTTACTTTGACCTCTCCTCTTAAAGCCCAGAATAAGAACCCCTTTTGGAAAACTGGTAATAAGGTTTAAGAGTGAGATAGTTATCCATCAAGGGCATCATGGAGGTTTTTGTTTTATAAGATGTTGAAAGTGCGTCTTCTGTCTGCTGAACGAGAAGTCTCTCTAAGAGACTAATGCACCCCTTAGTTGAAGGAGGCAATCTAATCTGAAATGGAAAAATGCCTATAAGTAATGTTAATTCTTCGCAGTTCTCAAAACCTGGTTTGTAGCCAAATATTTAAGGGTACAAATTCTTTTTGGCTTGGAGGATGGCTTTTTTTACTGAAAACATTTTTGAGAACTGCTGTTTGTTTCACAGAAGATTTTGGGAAGTTATATATTTTTTTTTCAACCTAGAGTGAAAGGCTACAATGAGAAAATGGAAGTAAATCTGTCTCTCTAATCATTTTGGCATTAGGTTATTAGTAGTGTTTCTTACCTCCAGACTTTAGATGTCTAAGTAGTGATGAAAGATTCATAAATTATTTTTAATGAGTGCCTTACCCTTTAGAAAAGCAGGAATTGGAAGGAAATGAAATTCTAGTTGTTTGAGCAGGAGTATATACTGGGTTAGTTAGCATGCATTATGGAAGATTTTTTCTTTAAAGTTGTTTGCTGCTGAAGTATGTATATACCACACATTTAGTGTGCTTTCTTCATCCTCCTGTCTTTTCTGCTAGAAGCCCCCAGTCTTTTTCTTTTGGTTGGTTGTTTTGTTCTTGTTGCCATTTTGGTTTTGCTCTGTGTAATGTAAGTGTTTATTTTACCTTAATGGTCTTTGCCCACTAGCTGCTGTTTCGGCCCTATCCATCTCCACTTTGCTTTGGGTGCTGTTGGCAGCCCAGTGAATGCAGCGGCATGCAGCAGGCTGCCCCAGGGTCCCTGGGGAGGTGTGCAGAGCCACGCGAGGTGACGTCCACGGGCAGGAGGGGACGGCAAGAGCAGAGGAGATGATGCTGCCAAGAGACAAAAGTGAGGTGAAGGGCTGAACGCCTCAAAGAGCTGAGAGGCAGGCAAACTCAGACTGCCATTCTGTCTGCTGGCCTAAAGAGCTCTTTTCTTCTTTCAAAACCAGATTTTTTGGAGCATTTTGATCTAGCTGCTTCGTCTCTGGTTTTAGGGATCTCTGGTAGAGCCTTGCTACCTCATTAGGTAAGGCTCCGGTTAAGAAGGTAATCTGATGTGGTGAGGCAGTGCTGATTTATGTCATGAGTTACTCTTTCTGCTACCCTTGTCTCAATGTCATTGTGGGCAGCTAGGCATTTTTATATAAGGTAATGCCTAGAGACTTACGAGAATTGCCTGGCCTGCTGTGTAAGCTCAGGCAAGTTTTACTGCCTTTCTGGAGTGTATAATGAAGACATCGCTCCCTTTGTACCACTGCTTTTCCTCCTCTTTTTAGAGTGTAGGCCCTTCAGAGGAGGGACTAATGCACATATGCAAACAAACATACTTGCAGCACTTGGCACGCTATGACCCTGCTCTTATAAGGGCTTTCCAGGAACATGAATACTAACTATGATTGGTCTTTATTCCGTTGTTTTAAAATAGAAGAAAAATACCTTTTTACATAAAAATATAACTTATTGACATCTTGTAGTTTCCTGTCATCTCAGTATTCAAACTCAAGACAGTGTCTTTTTTTAATGTATAATGCTTATATGTATCAGTTGATAGATTGTGATTTTATATGAACGGTGAAGACCAAGCCATACTCGTTAGTTACAGCTTCTCTTACCTTCAGTGGTGTTACGGATAAATAAAGCACTGAAAGCATATACTGTAATAAACAGAAGCCATAATTGGATAAATAAAAGCATTATAGTTAATATGTCGTTATTTAAACTGCTGAAAAGTCAAAACATCTGTCATTTGAATTAATTTGTTCCAATTACAGTCTATTGTGTGTGTGTGTGCATGCATGAATATGTGCACCTCCTCAGCATGATCTGGTTAATGTAAACGAGATGTTTCTGCTCTAAGGGTAGCTGTTTGGAGTAAGTATCTGTGAGCGAATTTCTGAACAGATGATTTTGACTGATAGACCAATGCAGCAGTTATAACTCAAGAAAAACAGAAAATGATCAGTAGCATTCTCTACAATGATCATTTGAAGTTCAAGTAATGCGCAAAATATTTCCTAAGAGTTTGTTCAAACAGCGGTATCTTTCACGTGAAAAGAGTGAGAATTACATTGCTGACTTGGTTGCTGAGGTAGGAGTGATGTGACATGGGATTTTACGGTTGGCTTGCGATTCATGGATGTTCCGTGAGTAAGATTTTGCAGAATATTGCAGTTATGTACTCTCTTGAAGGTAAAAATCTGGAAATGTAGGCAGATCTGTCATGACTGACATGTTTACAGCATGCAAGTCACCAGCTTGATTTTCCTTAGCTTTCACAGACAGCAGTTGAGAAAACTTGGTTAGGGGAGTTATTTGTTTATGGGTTCAGTTCTGTCTTTTTCTGAAGCAGTTATGTATCCTCTCTACTGTTGCTCCTATTAGTCATTTTGCATGCTTTCTTCATTTTGCTGTTTCCCCAGATATTATTAAACGGTTCTGTCTTAGAAATAAGAGCTTTTACAGAATTAGTAATTATAAAACTTAAATAAAATATCATTCCAACTTAAGAACCTGCTCTCATTTTATTAAAATTTGTTCAGAATTCATGTTTAACAGTTAAATGATGTTAATCCTGAGAGATTTAACAATCTAATTCCAATATACACCTTTCTGAAATTATGGCTTTTCCTAACCCTTGGTCTTCTCCCTGTTTTGAAAGATTCTTTTTAATGATTCTGTTAAAAAGCTGTCTCCTTATAAACCTACATTCTAGTTTCTGTAATTGTTTGTATACTAAGGTACATATTTTCCAAGTTGGAAGACAAAAGCAGTCAATGAAGAGTGAACTTCTCCAAGCTGAATTTTCCATTTAGAACCCAGAAGGCAACTTTATGATAAGTGAACACATCAACACTTTTAGTAAGCTATTCCTAAAGCAAAATTCCTTTGTGCTGAAGGTGAATGATTTTTTTCAGCCCAGGCCTTTCTACTAAGTTCAGTCCTCATTAGTAAATCATACCTTTATTCTGTTTGGAAAAAACAAAAGCAAACATGCTTGACTTTCACTGGTTTCAAGTCAATGAATATCCATAGGTTAGTTTCCCTGCAGATTTAAGAAAATGGCACCTTTTGTGGAGGATTGCGATTTTGAGAGCTCAAAAGGGAAAGTAAAGAATATAATAATGTAGAAAAGTCTGCTGTTGTGCTAGTTAATAAAAATTTTTGTATGTATGATTAAAAAATGGGATGAAAAAAATGAGAAAACAAGTGTGCTGTGAAATGATTATCCTTGACTCTCTTGAAACTGAGCTTTTATTACGTTTAACTCTGATACATTGAATGATAAATGCAACCGTAACTACTTTTGATATATAATTTAATGATGCTGTTAAAATAAGACATCTTTTAAAAAGTTAATATTGAAACTCCTGAGAACATCCCATATAATAATTTAACTTTTTATTTACATATATTCTTCCCAGTTGTACTCTTTAATACTTTGTACTGACTTTTTTGTCATTGATTGGTTTTCCCCTTTTTTCTTTGTCACTGCTACCTCTATTTCTGCAGGAACAAGTAGGTTACTGGTAAGTATTTCAACTAAACCAGACCTTACAAAGTTTTGCCTTAGTGAGGACGTTTTTTTTTTCCTTTTACCCTCACTTACTTTGGTAAAAACTTTGTAGACAGCAGACCAGTTGTCTGTAAATGCTGTGCTTTCTCAGGTCTCCATTATCGCCTTGTTTGTGTAGTAGAATTCTAGTTTTCAGATTCTCCAAGAGACTTTGTCTTCTGCATGCTGTCAAGCAGCATCCATATCTGTGCTGTCTTCTAAGATGCTGCCTTCTCCTGGGGCTTGCTCCCTTGTTCCCGTCTGCTGCGTTTCAAGTGCAGTGTTTACTTTGTCTCTCCCATTTCTTTTTTTCATAAGACCTTATATGCATTTTGGCTAGTTTGCTCAGAAGACTTCTCTGCGTCTGACAAGGTGCTCTGTCTTCACGTGTTCGGTTTAGTCATCCTTGTCAACCATTATTCAGCCATTTTCTCATCACACCTCTTTCCTTTTAGCTCGCATTAAATATACTCTCAGCATGATACAGCCACCCTCCCCTCTCTTACTATCATGCTTCATGTAATTTTAATCAGATTTGTTGCATTGTACAGTGCGAGTTTTCAAGATATTTATGTCTGTGCATTTTCAAAAAGTAGGACTTCATTCTTTCTTCTGATCTTGGAGCAGCTCTTCCTATACTTCCTTTTAAGTTATGTGATTTCTGTTGAAAGCATTTTCTTTAATTCTGCTGGATTTGTCAAAGTACTGACTTTATGGACACTGTGGAGAAAGGTGGTGGTGGTGTAAACAAACTGGTTCCTTCTACATAAGAATAAGTAGCTGTCTTGCCAAATTACTCAGTCACTCCAGAAGAGCCTACTTCAGTAGAACAGTGGGACACTGTTATCCTGCCTGTCTTCTCCACCTCCCATTGTGAAGTGATGAATGGGAAGAGACCTTTTTTGGGTGTTTGAGAAAAATATGGCTCCACAGAACGAGAGAAAAGTGAGGGTGTAGGAAAATGAAGGAAGAAAACAAACAAAAACCCCAAGACCTAGGTTTAGGAGAGAATAGGAATGAGAAAAAAAGAATACTCTGCACTTAAACTGTGGTAGGTGAGGTAGGAAAAAATTATAGGAATATGTTAATATCTACCAAGTAAGCGTTTGAAGTTATTTCATTTGCATGAAGTTTTCAGACCTCCAAGCTGACTTGCAGTGAGTTATTTGGCATCATTTGGTAATGGAAAAACTAAGCTTTTTTGCCAAGTTAATCCTGCCTACAATGTGCAAATTAAATACATTTGTGCCCAAAATCATTGACCATGCTTTCTGGCATGATTTCTATGATTTCTAGCATTCATCATACACAGGAGGCTAAATTTTTTGAAATCATTTGGATCTAGAGTCTATGTGGAGCCTTTTTTCTTTTTTTTTTTTTTTTCCCCAAGACAGCTGAGGCTTGCTCTTACCTTTAGATCTACTGAAAGCAACTTCCAACACAAGTTTATGTTCACGCTTGTATTTCTTAAGCTGCTTCTATTCCACTGAGAAACTTGTGGTATGGATCTGTGGTAGGGAAATTGACAGGTCTGAAAAGCAATTAATAATAAGTTAAATAGACAACTGATACTGTAAAAGTCACTTTAAAAATTGGTCATGTCACTGTGCTTGTAAATTTGAAAATGCATAGACTCAGGAGGAGTTCAGATGAAGGAGGTTTGAGCAGTCTGTCGTCTACATTGACTACAGATCCCTACAGATGGTGGGCTGGGAGGATAACACCCGACCACACACCCCCTACACACAAGTGGAGCTAAGAAGGTCTTTTCTACTTGTGCTTCGTGCTAGCTTTGATCTAAAATATCGCTCCTGAAAAGCTGTTACTCTAGTAACAGCTGTTCTTATTTTTGTATTAAGAGAGAAAATCACCCTTTCTACAAGTCTCTCCCACCTACAATCTTATCTTCTGGTTTTCAAGGTATTTTAGCACGGGGCTTTCCCCCCACCTCTACTTTCATGGCTGTATTTATTGCTCTTCAGTTTCTAAAAGTGCACAGCTGTCAATTATAGTCATTATCATGTGCTTTACATTGGTATTAGACACCTGAAGTTGTGCAGTTGATAAAGGCTTTACTCGTGAATAAGAAAATGTCTTGTTCAATTCCTGCTCTTCGTTCTGTACTGCGTTATTTTTCAGTGATTGCTATTGAAGATCTCACCCAGTTAACAAGATGAAGGGAGTTAAAGAAGTTACGTAGTGAGATTGTCTTTCTTCAGCTTTTGCTTAGGAGGTGAAGGAAGTATTATCCAAACACATCTTCTCAAATTATTCTACGGTCTCCTGTGAGTTTATCCTTAACTGAAATAAATTTCAGTCTTATTTTTTTTTCTCCATTTCATTTATTCTTCTCTTTCCTGTGAGTGCTGTGTGAGCTTTAAATAAAAAAAATAATATATATATATATATATATAAGAGAAGATCCCTTGTTCTCATCAAGGAATTCACAAGTGTATTTATTTCAGTTTTATGGCACAAAAGGGGTGAAGAAACCACTATAGTTTAGGAGCGCAAAATCAAGTACTGAGAAGAAGAAACTATTTATGCTTAATCTGGTCAAGTTTTGTAAAATGACAGAGTTTGGTATTTTTATGTTTTTGTCTTTGTTAGTATATGATTTCCTATTCCCTCTCAAATTGAAGGAGGTACATCTTTCTTTATTTTCATCTCCAGAGGTCTTTCCAGATGGTGCTGGGTTTTCTCAGCTCAGGCCACTGACAGTGTAAGGAAGGATGAAAGCCAAACAACTAGATGTATCTTTTCTCCCATAATAAAAACAAGTCTCTACATAAAACGAAAAACTGTCTCCAAGTAGCCACTTCTATTTGGAGCTACAGCATTTAGAAATTTTCATTTAGAGGGTTCCTTGGGAACTGGTAATACTTTTTCTTTCTTCTTCTCTTTATTTTATAAACATTCTAACTTCTTGAAGACAGTTAAAAAATGCCAATTCTCTGTTCTTAAATTAGTATGAATTAATCTTATTCCCTTTGATGGTAAGGGTAAAGTTGCCAGGTAAGATGTTAGCTTTGGTAAAGCAATGTGCTTTCATGTACAAAGCTTCATGGTTTTTGTTTAAGGAATTACTCATTCTGTCTTTCCATTTCAGCTGGCTGAGGAGAAGAGAAGAGGGAATTCTGTGGCCAAATAACTCTGACATGTGGTCTTGACTGGAGCTCTTTTTTTTTTTTTCTTTAAGCGTTACAAATTAGATTACAGAAGAAGAGTGTGACAAAAATTTAACTTGACCAGGACTGTTACTTCAGCAAGAATCTGAATTCTTTCCATCTATTTTTCTGCTGTTCTTACAATCTCGCTTCATAGTCCTTTACAGAGTTGAATATAAAAGGAAGAAGTTGAAGAAGCCGATGCATTGTACATAAACATAAAACATTGGTGCTATTTGTTTGATATTTGCATCAGCAGACTTAGAGAATATAGTCTAGATTGAAAAAAAAAAAAAGTAGGTGAATGCAGAAATAGTTTAGAAAAATCCCGTTCCTGTTCTAAGAGAGCAATCCAAGTGGAGTATCGCAGTGGTCTACGTTGGGTTCATTTTTAATCCTCTTGGGAGACACTTTAAAAATGGAATCTAGTGCCAGACTTGTAAGATCTGGAAGCAAAACTGGCATTCATCATTAGTTTTGACATATTAGAAAAATGTTCAAAATGGGTTAAAAAGGACAAATGAGAGGTACTAAACGTGAGGGGAAATGAAACGCACCACTGCAAAATGGGACGTGGCTAGTAACGGTTCTGCTGAGGGTGTAGGGGTTGTTGTGAGTGGAATGGGACAGCAGTCTGGTGGTTTGTTTACAGGGTGAGTGTGTGTACGCCTATAAAGGATATATTCTCCTCTCAACGCCTGGTGTAACAGAACAATATGATAGGTAACCATGCATTTCTGCTTAGGACTTCTGAAGGTTTGGCCTGAAAGCTCTGCCCAATTTTTGTCAATCCAATACTTAAATGTTGGACAGAGTCCAGAAGACAGCTATAGGAATAAAAGTTTTAGATACCAGAGCCTGTAAGGAAAGATTAGAGTAACTGGTTTTGTGCAGTCTAGTGGAAAAAGACGAAGGGTGCATTTTCTAGTGTGAGCATGCTTTTTTTTTTTTTTTTTTTTACGCAAATGACAGTTACCAACTGTTTTCAATGTCCACTGAACACATAAGAAGTAATAAACCTTTTTGTGAAAGTGAAAGCTGCCGAATTAGAGAGAAGGGAAGATTTTCTCTCTAGGACTGGCTGATCAGCATTGCAGGTTGGCTAGGATAGTTGTAAAGTGTTTCACTAGTTGATTTTTAAGGGCAGATTAAATCCTCTAAGTACATTTACCCAGTTGCCCTGTGTGGGATGAACTCAGTTACCTCTTGACATCCTTTCTAACCATGTTTCTCAGTAAAGTCTTTCCTGTTTATTGGGGAAGGGCATTTTGTTTGATAGGTCTGTTTTAGCATCATTACGCAGGCATTATTTGTGACAATACTCTTGCATACCACCCTGCATACCGTCATATTTACTGGATGCTGTGCTTCCAGATTGTCTATACTTATTTCTCTGAACGCTGAAGAACAAGTGCAAGTATGTAAGTAACATTTGTCAGGCTTCTTAATTGCCAAATACATTTTGCAAAAGTGTGTGTATGTAAAGCTTTCTCTTTGCTTACAACTTGCTTAAACGTAAACGGAGATGGATTTATTTGTCTTAATTGAAAACACAAGCATACAAAAACTTGACCGCATTCAATATTTATTTTTAAAGGACAGTTAGTTTCATTATACTTTTAGTTTGGTTTTGGTGATGTTCTTGTCATTAGTACTACTGACATTAACATTGACCAAAAGGACCACCCCAAAGGTATTCCAGAATAATACCAAAATGTTTTTGCAAAAAATTGTAGCGGTCCAGGAGTTTGTATTATTTATTGGATGGATTTGAGATTTTGTTTGCTTTGCTAAGTAGTCTGTTTGCAAAGGAAGGCAACCACAATAAAATACCAATAAAAGGTTGAAGCTGGTATGGATAATGTGAGTGGCCACTCACCAGCCTGTCCCTGTGGATGGTTTCCAAACCTGCCAGAGATTAAAGTTGCAAATTCTGTACGTGGATATGGGAAACAATAGGATTTCTTGGGTAACTGTAGGCTTGTTTGCAAAAGATGGCAGTCGGAACAAAGTGATACATTCAAGAGAGAATGAGAGAGAGAATTCACTTCTGAATAGTGAATTCCTGCTACTTTTACAGGTTTCGTTATTTCAAACTTTCTCTGCCATCTTGGAATTTTTAAGTTGCTTCACTGTAACTTTCTGTTTCTTTCTGTTCTGTCTCTTTTCTTGTAACTGCACTTCTTTCCAGGATTGTGGGTTTGGTTTAAGTAATATGTTACTTTCGGTATTGTACTCAGGATTGTGAAACTAGATGATGGGAGTCTGTAAGAATTTGTTTCTGGTTTCTCTTAAGCCTGCACTTGCAGAAGTCAGCTAGATGTCTGTGCTTGCTCAGATCTGGTGCTCAATTCCTTCCTGCTCTACAGATTGGGATTGAGAGGTGATTGAGGTTGGGATGAGAGGTGGCTCATGCTTTTTTATCACAGGCAATGTCCTCTCTGCAATGTGAGAAGGAAGGACAGCTTTGCAACTGTGTGGTGACCCTAATACAGAAGTGATAGTTGCTTATCTTGGATGAGGATAAGGGATGCTGAGAAATCAGCAACTTCATAAGAGTTGCATTTTTGTCTAGAACTGTAGGTCATCTGTTGTGCTATCTTTTTGTAGATAGCATTTGGAAGTTTTTACAGGACACTTAACCTGATGCCACCTCATCCGATGACTACTTCTATTTTGTCATCCGGATGACTGTGAATACAGTGTTTATCCACGAAACCCAGTGAAACAAGTCAAGTAGAGAACAAGTTATTTTTGACCTGTTGCTGATTGTTGAAGTCATGTGAAACTTTCTTAAAGTTTATCAGAATTGTTCCTTGAAACTGGTGGTAAAAACAAACATGGGCTATAGACGTTGTTAGCCTACTGGACAGTGGTACAATAGAGTCTTTGTTCTTGCAGAGCGCTTAATTGTAAACTGGGTCATGAAACTATTGCCTTCTGATTTGAGGTAAGGAAAACACCAAATTGTTGACAGTGTTGGAATTTCACTTATCTTTTAAAATACACCTGAAAATAGCGTCTACATTCAAAATAATTTGTTCCTTGGGGTTGCTAAAGGAGTTGGAAATGTTAACATCCTTCACACAAAACATGCACGGTGCATCTGTTGAGGAAGATGGGGAAATCCAGGAGCTGGTTATTGCAGCACAACACTGGGAAGAAATGAGAAGCGGGATTTCACTTGCCTTTGAAAAATGTTTCAGGTGTAGAGAGTTCAAGGCACTTTTTCTGCTGTAATGCTAGTCTCTGACACTCAGCTGATGCTGGTCAGTGGAAAAACATCTTTTTCCACAAAGAAACCTTTACCACTGGCTGCTAAATTGGTCCATAAGTCTTAGTTAAGTGTTAGGTGTAAGTGAGGTATTGTTCTGCATGTTGAATACAGCTATAGCAGTCATCTTCCAGACTTGCTGTGTCAGGAGGATATTTGTATTTGCTTACCTGTTACCTTCAGCTCCTCCTTGACATTGGATAAGTCACAAGGTACTATATTGTCAAAATCTGGGCAGTTTATAAGACTTAAGGACAGGCACATGGTAATATAAGCACATTCAGCTGAGTACTCCGGTGGGATAACCAATAAAGATTTTTCATAGCTGTCTATCCTTGGGCATGGTTTTAAGGAAAAGCCTTTTGTTGCTTGCACTGATGAGGGCTGCTGCTATTATTATTACTATATACAGAATTTCTCCCTACTGTTTCATTTGGATTCAAGTCTTCCCTCCCTGCATTCTTGGGATAGGTCCCCTTTTAATACCACTGTTAACTTTAGAAGTGGTTCTAAAAACTAGTGGTGTTTTATTCCCTGCCCCCTGTCACTGCCAATTAGATGCGTTGGTGACCCTGCGGAATAGCTTGAAGAGTTCTGTCCAGAAAGCAGAGGCAACTTGTTAATGACTGTCCCAGTGCTTAACTAGCCATGAACATAATTGCTAACTTGCTGTAATGCAAACACTCCCTTCTGGCATGGCAGGACTGGTCTGCAGCATATAAGGAAGTTACGTGCCTTTTTACATCAGAATATGTTGTCAGTTGTGCCTAGCAGGAGCATATAAATGAGAATAAGGCATGGATATTAGTAGGCTTTTTGACTGTGACTAGACTTAAGAGTAATCAGCTGCATTTGGCTGATAATGGCTGAGAGAGAACTTACCCTTAGGTCAGTTTTTGAAGAAAACCATAACGAAACAGCTTCGGGTGGTTTGGGGTGTTTGGAGGACTAAGATACTAATTTAGATTTTAGATTTTAGTCATGTTGAGATGCAGCCTGGGGGAAAGAGAGCAGTGGCTGAAGGGTCACTGACAGAGCCTTCTCCAAGTAAATTAATCCTCCCAACCTGTTTTTCAAAATACATGTTTGGTTGTTTTGTGCTTATTAACCTGTGGGTGTAACTGTTACTTGTAAATATGTGGGTTTGGGGAGGGATAGCAAAAAAAGAGAGAGGAGCAATATTTAAAATAAAGTGCAACACTGAAACAAGAACAAGCAGATATGAAGCACTTGTAGCTAAAACGGGAAGAATCAGAGCTGTACTTTATCTCAGGAAGTGGTTTCCAGCGTACATGTTCGGTTGCTGCTCCGAGTTCCCCATGTGTGCTACCAGTTGCCTGGTTTGACTTGCTTCCTATTAGCTGCACCAAAAAAAAACAACAACTCTTGCCTTGATAAATTCAGTGCATTTCTTCAAGTGCTAATGCTTCGGGTTGGTTGCTTGATCTACATCTGGATAATAATTACCAGAAAAGATCAAAATTCTCAGGCATCAGTAACTTGAAAGTGCAACATCGAATCACTCGATATCCTCGGCTGACTCAGTTCATCGTGGGCTCCTGAGGCTGGAGGTACAAAAGCAAGGGGCAACAAAGTAAAGACTATGGGAGCAGGCTGGGATGTTCATACTAGAGATGCAATGTCCACTTATACACGCCTGTGTCATTACTTTCCTGCAGTGCCAACTAAGGAGTTGGCATTGAGCACAGATTTTGAATATTTTTATGTAGATATTTTTGCTCTGTGTTGTCCTGTAGGCATACTTCTTAACAGCTCTTCTACATCAAGATCCCTGTTGGGTGGCTTTTTGTCTCTCACTTGCACGTTAATTACTCAGCAGATCAAAATCAGTCTACCACTCAGACTTTTCTGTGGATCTTAAAACTTGTCCGGCCAATCTTGTCTTCTTAACTGGAAGACATGGTAATGACATAAATTAAAGTATTAAGTAGTTTTGTCATGGACTATTATGCAGTTGCATCACAATCCAGACTGTCTTAATTATTCCTTATCCCGCGTTGCCTCAGGCTGTGACCTCACTAGCTAAACAAGGTCATGCTTGGCTAGGATGAGAAAAGTCAAACAAATTCGGTGCTACAGGAAATATTAGTGATTCAGTAGGTGAGGTGACACCCTTGAGTTAATGTTGTCCCGGTGCCCCAGACTGGTGAAGGATGCTGCAGCTTGCCTGATGAGGTGTAAAACTGAGATCCTTTGTTAAATTTTCAACGCTATTCCTGGTAAAAGTGATGCTGTTAATTCAGAGTTCCTGCCCAGGTTCAGATTTTAATGATTACATGCTCCCTACATTTCTAATTTCTGTTTTGGTAGAGTCATGTTATCCTCTTTCTCCTGTCTTAAACTGCTCTTGAAGTTGTTGTGAAACTTTACATTCCAGAGGTGGTGACACGTTTACACTTGGCAACAGATCCATCTGCAGAAACAATGGTTCATTCTGAGGTCTTTTGAAATCAAGAGAATTATATTCATGTAAGAAAAGTCAGGTCAAAACTGAAAAGCTGCCAGATTTTTTTTTATTTTTTTTTGCTTTGAATGTGTGGAGAATAGTGTTTTGGCTTAAATGTGAATATTTGCTACATGGTCAAGTGTACTCACGCTTACATGTTTTTGTTTTTCATAGGATTCAAGTGCCCTGTATGTTCAAAATTTGTATCTTCTGATGAAATGGATTTACATCTTGTGATGTGTTTGACGAAACCAAGGATAACCTACAATGGTAAGAAAGAAGTAAGCTGATAATTTCTTCATTTTAAACATTAGAGTGATAATAATTATTTATTTAGTAAGCTATTCAGGTAACTAATCCAGTGGACTCAGAAGTGGCGTGGGTTTTTTTGGCTTGTAGTAAATTTTTTCAAAATAATTTTTAAGAACTTGGTCTTTTTTTTTTTTTTAACACCGTATGCCAGTATAATTTATGCTGTTGACTTATACCGCAAGTGTAAAATTATCCTTATCTGAGTATGCTTTATTCTGTTTCTGATCACAAGGTCATATGCTAGTCCTTGTCCAGTTAGTGTCCACTTGAGATATGTGTAGCTTAAACAACCTCTTACCTATGGCACTGAGTGATCAGAAAGATCATTCAAGTCTCCTTCTGGGAACATTTTAAGAACTGTTATTGCTGCACCATGTACTTATAACTTAGTCAAAAAAGTGGCCCTTTCTTGAAGGAGCTGAGGAACTGCCTATTGCTTACGTGATATGCATAAGGACTGGTAGATATATAGGTCTTCAAACCTTCAGTTTTTGTGGGTTTACTTATACTTTTCCCAATGTCAAATGGGACCTGTGGTAGCTTTGTGTTCCCATGCCACTAAGCTCTCCTTGTAAGCAGCCTATGATGCAAGACAAACAGAACTTTTGCCACTTTGGGGATCAAACCTTTCTACCACTGTGGCTTAGGCTAACACTCAGCTCTATGTGAGAGCAGAACATGGTTAGAAGGAAATTGAGAGGGAGCCATACTCATTTTGGAGGTGCACAGCAAAAAGCTGAGACGCAATGGTCACAAGTTGCAGCAAGGATAATTCAGATTCAGTGTAAGGTAGAAAGTCCTCATAATGAGGATGGTCCAACACAGTAGCAAGTGCCCAGAGAGGCTGTGCAATCTCATCAGAAACTGACTAGGCAAGGCCCTGAGCAACTTAGTCTAAGTTGGTCCAGCTTTGAATGAGGGGCTGGACCAGAAGACCTCCAGAGGTCCCTTCCAACTTAATTTAATGTCTAAATAACTGATAGTGTTATGGAGTCTTTGACCTCCGTCTCCCTTCTGTTATGGTATTCTATGCTGGATTTTGTCTTGGGAGAGGTCTTGAAGGATGATAGGGCCCATCTTATTCTTTGTCTGGATAGCAATAAGGCATCAGGGTTACAGGAACAGCATTAATTGCGAAAATAATTTGAAATCATATACTTGCAGTTGTGAAATCCATTTCAAAGCACAGTACTCAGGTAAAATAAATATTTTTTTTTCTCCTGGTGTTGCACCGTATATTTGAGAAAGTTGACTTTATCTAGCAGAGGGGTTTTGTTTCTTTTTATTCTGGTAATTTTGTTTTATTTTTGTCTTTTAAATTAGGACTGAGCAGTTTCCAAGGTAGGTTTTTAGGGTTCTGTGTACTGTGAGCTGTTGAGCATAAGAGAGAAGCGGGCTAGTCAGCCGAGTCAGGGAGAAGTGAAGCACTTGGGATCAGTTTGGGTGGAGCAGAAGGTGGCAAGCTGGCAGAGAGCAAGCTCTGGCTGTAATCCAGCTGATGGGATGTGCACAAATTACAAGCTGACAGACTGAGATCCTTTGCTCCTGCTGCTTCCTATATGTATGTACGAGCATATTCAGCTGACTTACTTTTTTTCAAGGAAAAAGCAATCACATAACCTCTCGGTGGTGTTTGTGATGTTCATTTGTATCACAGCGGTGCCATATTCAAACTTTTTTTCCCTGCATTGTCTCTCCCAGCTGGTACGTTGTTAATTGGAGCTCTTTTGGGCCATCTCATTAGTTTTGCACAGTCCCTTAAGCAAAAAAAAACAACACAAAACTTCCCTGTAAATGAGCACAAATAAAAACCTCTGTGTGGCCCATGAAGCCACTCTCTTGATAATTTGCAGCACGACAAAAGCAGTTGCGGACAATGCAATATAAGGTATTACCTGAATCATGTAATTTGTCAAATTAGGAGCGTGTCTACAGCATACAGAGCCTCAGATGCTTGTTCTAGGAAGTGGTTATATAAGCTTGAAAGGAGAAAACTACTAAATTGCAGAAATTGGTTTGAGAGACACACTTACCTGGAATTATGGTCTCATTCTCATAAAACCTTAATAGAAGTGTGCATTAATCCTTCTGACTGCAGTTGGTTAGCTCCTGGAGTTGTGGACTAAATCTTAAATTAGAGAATATAGTTGGTTACTTAAGTTACTGCAGCACGAAGAAATTGAGGATATGGCTTTAGCGTTGTGTACCACTTAATAGTTACTTTGTAGTATGATTGTGATGCATTTAATGAGGCTAATGAACAAGGATTAACTAGCAGATCGATAACTTGACTAAATGCTGCTGTAATTACAGGCCCAGAATTGCACACAGATGTCTAGATGCATACATTTTTCCTGTATTTTTGCTGTTTGCAAAATAACGAGAAGATCAGTAAGCTATAAGAAGGGCATCTCAAGTTTTGTTTTAGAGAAAAAAAAGATGCTGCTGTCAACTCTTGATACCTCTTGAACTCCTGATATTCTTTTACCTGCTTTTTCTCTATATATATTTATGTTGCAAGTAGTTGAAGGGAACTTTCGACTTGCAAGCGGTGAGATGTTTAAAAGTTAGGTGGTTGGACTGAACTGTGTATATATCTAATTCTGTTTTGGATATGTTTCCTTGTGATACTGTAAATGTTTGAAGATTAGATCTTTCTAGGAAATGTCAGGGAGCAAACTGTACATATTGTGTGATTCTGAGAAGACAAGCATTCTTTCTTTTCAATGCGAGTCTAAGGCATACAGACTTCCCCAGAAAAATGGTGTAAGACTGAGTTGTGATTAGAAAGTTTTGTTTGTTTGTTTACAGAAGTCCTCACAGGCAATGTCTAATTGCTTTCTGAACTGTGTTTGGGCAGAAGGAAGGACCAGTGAACTGCAGTCTGTGGCAGCTGTCTGATTTACACGTGTTTTCTGAAAGGGACTGGTCACCAATTTGTCCCAGTTCTATGCTGCAAGTTGTGCTGATTTTCATAGAAATAAATCAGTACGTTTTATTAGCCTTATTCTTTATAAAATCATGTGACTTGCCTCCAACAGAGATCTCATTGCTTACTCAGTTGGGCCTGTAAAAAGAGCTCTTTCTTTTTTCTGTGGAACTTTGTTCCAAGTATCTCTTGAACTACTTGTGGTGCTCAGCCATGAACCAGTATATAGTCATTTTGATACAATAGCTGTTTAAATGAACTGAATTGCGCAAAAACATCGTGGTGTTTACTGTTACTGTCTTACATAGTCTTGCTTTTTTTAGCCATTAAGGACACCCTTCATACTGTTACTTGCTGAGTTGCCAAGAAGCCCAAATAGGTCCTGTGCACTTGCTAGCCACAGGTTGCTGAAAGCCAGTTTTGTGGAGAAAGCGTGTTTCTTGGTAGTCGACCGGGTTTTCGGTTGTTTTTTGAAAACCACTTATAAAATATTCTATAGCCATGCCAATCCCATTCATTATCTTCAGCGTGTTCGGTGAGGCCCCTGGCACCAGGTCTTTCCAATTTGCAGTGGTGAGCTGCACACAGGGCCCACTGGGAGCTGACTCCGCCAGTGATGCTGCTCACAGAGCCGCGGTGTGTTTTGGCCAGGCAGAGCCCTTCTCTCAAGCAAGGCTCGGTGCTTTGGAAGCAACTTGCCTTGGCCTCTTTGCTGTTGGGTTGGTCTACATAAATACCAACTGCTGAACAGCAGGTGATCAGGCTTACCTGGCGAAATTTAGGCTTTGAATGCAATTATTGTTCAGTTTGTGTTTTTACAGTATTGATGCATTTTTTTCATTGGAAGATGTTTAAAAAGACCTGAGAAGACACGGGTGAGAGGGCTGCTTGGGACTTAAGGCAAACTAGTTTTAGAGGGCTTGCAACTAATGCCACCAGTTCCTTTTGAAGAAACCTTGCAGCTGGTTGTGTCTGAAGTAATTCTGTTTGTCTTCTCGAAATGCCTTTGTTTGCCTCTCGGAACACTTTGTAAGACTTTATTATTATTATTGAAGGGCCTCTCTGACAGCAGGGCCCAGCAGCCTGGCGGCCAGCCAGCTGGGGAAGCCAGTGACCCCGTGGAGCTGGGGAGAGCCAGTCGGCTCACTGCACTGCTTGGCTGGCTCCGCGAGCCGGCCTCTCCTCTCTCAAAAGTTTTGATTGAAGTAGCACATTCCTGCGGAATATTTTGGGTTTCAGCAAGTCAGCACTTCGCGTCGGAGCGTCGTCCTGCTGGAAACTTTCTGAACGGGCCTCCTGGAAGCTGTGCGCTCAGGGGTAGCGCTGCTTTGACATCAGGGCTGCTCTCGCTCAGGCCGCCCTGCCTCTAATTCAAATACAGCAGTGGGTCTGGTTAGCGGCCAACATATTTACCGAGGTTCGTTTCCTGGAGAAAAACTTTTGCTAGTCTAATTTCAGAGAGAGAATAATATATCTTGCAGCCAGCGTGTGAACTGTTAGAGGATTTTTCCTTCCTCAAGGTAACCACTTCGCAAATTTTTTTTAATTACCATAAGTGAAATTTTGAGCCCTCACACCAAAAAAGAGCAGGGGGTCAGGCATCATATACAGCACTGATTACATGTACGGTTTTACTTTTAAAGTTTATTCAGCTCTGTTTTGAGTGGAAGATCAGTACGTGGCAAAACTGTTACAGACAGAACATTGAAAATGAAGGTAGGTGTACTGGAAGGAAGACAAGAGTGAAACTCGACGTGCTTTTCTTGTTCAACAACATACTTTGTCTTTAAGGGTGTTTGAATCCAGTACCAGGCACAGCCAGCCAAATATTTTGGTGCCGTCTAACCGAACTCAAGGTGACTTGAACCGCAGCAGTGCTCAAGCTCCAGCAGTGCTCTGATTTAGATTAGCAAGGAAGCAAAGCAGGGTTTTGTCACGAGGGTATAAATACTCTGTTAATTCTAAATCAGTTCAAAAAGAGAAGTGGTCGTACTGCGTGTTTGGTGAAACTGAGGCCTGTGTGCGAGTTTCAGAATCATGAAATGGCATCTGTCTGAGCAATGATCCTGCTGTAGAAGTTCTCAAAATCTAAATGACAACTATAGTATATGCATTTTGATGCATAAAGGACCTAAAGGACTAAACAAAAATATTTTTGAAACGTTCTTTGTGAATGGGACTGACCTGTTCTTTTTCCAGCACAAGTTGTAAGCTTAGTTGATTTGTGGCTGTTTTGAAATCTTTGGGTCAAGTTACTTTTGTCAGAACTTAGTTTATATTGCTCAGTGGAGGGGAAGCGCACCACAGCCTGGCATCTGGACCACTGAGATCTGTGATGCTGGTAGTTCTCCCCACTGCAGTGACTTAATTTCCTTGGTCACTTCTGTGCATGAAAAAGGGGAGGGTGGTGTTTTACTCAGCAGGGCCGATGCCGTCACCTGTCTTGACTCAAAACTTCAGTCTGAAGAAAATGAAGAGAATTATTAATTTCAAGTTCACGTCTCTGCCAGGATTCCTGAGACCATACCCTAAAAGACCTTGCAAAAGGGCATCTTGCCAGTCTGCCAGGAAAAGCTTAAGCCTTCCTCCTTGTCCTCATCCTTTAATAGGACTAGACTTTCAGCAAAGCAGTACAAAATAATACCAAGGCAAAGCAGTTCTTTCATTCCACTTCATATGAGATACAGAATTCTTCTTAGAAATTTTCAGTTCTCCCATTTTGGAGTCTAACAAGATTCTCGACCAAGAGATTCTAGCTTCTTGCTCTGCCCTAGGTGGTTCTGCAGTCTGTCCTCAGGGGTGCTGTGTGACAGGGGAAGAGCATACTCTGCAGGATAATTTAACATGTAAACAGACACTTAGCATGGGCCTGCAGCTAAAATAGTGACATTTCCTCCTATTTTGATCTTGTGTACCCATGAAAACCCTCCAGATTATGTAGGAGGTTCATTCAGTTTCCTTAATGCTTTAAAACTGTTTTCTAATGTATTTCTTAAAAATAACTTGAACTGATGAACATCTGTTGAACTTGGAGATTTTGTTTAATGTGCCAGTAGAGGAACATTGCTACTGTAAATAAAAGTTTAATCTCAGACATTTGCACAGCTGTTATTCTGTGAATTGGTACGACGTCAACTCAGACTTTTCATGGTCTGTCTTGCAAATCATTGTCACAGTTTCAGGGAGGGAAACTGCGTTTGAAGAACTTGATTAAAGTATATTGACTAGTTCGCTCTTCCTCCCTTTAGGAATTCTTTAACGTTTCTGCAAGGAGAGAACTTCCACTGATTTTCACCAGTGTAGGCCATGGGTAGCTACTCATTCAAACCAGACTGACAAGAAGAATAGGCAACTCTAGCTCTTCCTCCCTTGTATTCAGGAAAGCTGTATTTCCTTCCAACCGTACCAAATCTCTTTCAGCAGTTTTTGGTGTCTCATGGAAAAGTAGCACTCCAAAACCAGCCTGTTACAGCTAAGTTTTGTTGGGGAGAAGGTTGTTCGTTTTGAGGAGTAGTGGTGAGAAATGTCACTAAGTAAAGCCACACTCAATCTGCAATGTGGGCCTACCTCCTAAAGGAGGTGGGACTTGCTTCTGTGACCCCATTTGAGCCTCAGTCAGTGGATGAATTGGGTCAGTCCATGATAGTGTGGAGTTGGAGCATTTTCAGAGGCTGCAGTCTCTAATCTTTCCTCCACACCCACAAACTGTCAACCCTTTGCTACCAGGAAAAAAAGTAAGTTGTATATCTCTAATGGTGTGGCTGTGAAGAAAGCTTGTGAAATGGGAACATAGTGTAACTGAGAGAAAAGGGCCCCAAATGTCTGGAACACTTCTCAGAGCTGCAAACTGGCCCCATTTATCTTGGTAAGATACAATCTTGGAGGCTTAGTGGTGTCGGCAGCTTAAGATACCAACGTTGCTCATTACCTTACTCTTCATGTAAGAGAAAGGGAAGCATTGGTTTGTAAAGCAGCTATGACAGCTAATTTTCATGGTGCGGTTTGGGGATGCTCAACAGATTATGCTAAATTTTCTTGCTGTGATGGAATTCGAGTTAACGTGTTTGCATCTTACCTAGGAGTATAAAACTTTGGGACATCGGACATCACATCCATTCATCTTTTAAACTTTTCCCTGATTTGTTGTGAATAGGACTGGCTCTTTTTAATGAACCTTTGGAGAGAAGGCTGTTTTGGTAGGTGATTCTCTGCATACTTGCCCTTGAGCCAGGCCTAAAGCCACCAGACAGTACTTCCTGCGACAGCCATCATAAATCACTCTTGGCCAACCTAGCTATAATGTCACCTCATGCTTACTTCAGCTCCTGAGGGTGAGACAACACTTTTTTTCTCAGTACGTTGGAATCGCCCTTACATAAATGCATACATGTGCCATGGGAATATTTTCTGTGCAGCACTGGATAAATACAGTAAAGCTTTTGACAACTGTCGAACAAGCCTGATTGTTTCTGAAAGAAGTAGAGAAAATAGAATCATTCATGTGCTGAATAGCTCAAGTTGTTTCTTTTCCTTACAAGCTACTTCTAATCTCAGATGCTGCTGTTGTCTTGCTTTGGTACTGACAGTGCTGCTGAAGTCAAATGACAGTTCTTGTCCTAGAAAATTACAGATACACCTGTGAACTGGTGCTGCAAAGAACAGGTGCAGGTGAAGAAAGGAGCGATTCGGATCAGGTTAGGACTCGCTATGTTCTGTATGTCATTGTGCTTCTGTTACATAATGGCAGTGCGGTGCGGCATGCAGCAGAAAGCCGAGGAGCAGTTTTGTTAGCTCAATAGCAAATGCTCACGGTGCTGTGACTCTGCATCATGTGATCCGGGCAGATAGGAGCTACCTTCCGTGTCTTACACTTAATCAGTCTTTAGCTTTGAGAGGTCATTCGGAGGATGTCATAAATCGTGTCTGCAACTGCTGCAGTCTTGTGACTGCTGGGAATTTAGCTTCAGGGAAAATAATGTTCCTAGTTTTGAATAGTAATTCTGCAGCCTTTAAGTCTGATGCCTCTAAAACCTTGAGATTTTACTTGTTTGTTAGTAGCAAACTGACATATTTTCTGTAGCTGCTCTGCAGAAACCATACACTTGAAAACACACATCTTTTCCTAACCTTAGAGAGTATGTTTCATTGGCTGAAATTTGAAATAAAATGTACTTGACTTGAAATCTTAGTTTTTTTAAAAATAAATGCCAAACAGCATCTCACTGAGTGATCTTTGCTGGAATTTCATGGTGTTTCCTTCCCAAATTTCCATTCTGTTTTGCGGGAACTAGGACAGATGACTTGCAGATTTGGATTTTTTTTTCCTAAGGAAATACAAAGCAATAAGCAGCATTCCCTCTTGCTCAGAAACTGCCCCAAGGGCAGATCAATTGAAAATATAGCCTGAAATACCACTTGTAAGGTTTCTTTGGTTTTGGGTTTGTTTGGTTGGTTGGTTTGGTTTGTTTTGTCGTTGTTATTGTTATTTTTGTTTTTCCTTCAGATTAAAATCTTGCTTTAAAACTTGCTACCCTTTAATTATTTAAATAGTGTTGCACTTCTGACTTGCAGACTCAAGACCTTAATAATAAAGGAAGTTCGTACAATTTTTGCAGGGGAGTTCAGTGGTAGAGCAAGCCTAGCTCTTTCAAAATAAGCTGAATGAAAACACAGTGTGGTAGAGTATTCTCACGTCTAAGTTGGGGATGATTGTCACTGCTTACTTAACAGAGAAAAATTTACCAGAGTTAGGTATTTGTAGCAAAATCCAGTGATTCTAGACCAGCTTGTAAATTGTCTATTGACAATGACTGATTGGTTGTATACTGACAGAGCTACCAAGCTGCAAAGGCTAGCACATGGTAGGCTACAGCACGTCCTCCCTGGAGGAACCTCCTTGCTCTCTGAAGTCTGTGTAACCGTCTCTTCTGTGGCCACAGATTTTTGCAGCTGCAAAGTAACCCTGAATTCTACCGCACAGGAAAAACTTCACTTAGGTTTAGTGGTGAGCTACATTAACAGTTATGAAACCTTGTTAAAGTTTCCTCATAAACACCTTAGATGGCTTCCATTTTAACCCTACCCCAATGACTGTCTGAAATTCAAAGCCATATCAAACTTCAATCAATTCTACCACTTTCCTCATCCCCTGTTTTCTTGTGCAAAGTCTAGGTAGCCTTTGTGTATAGTGTTGGGTAATGGATAACCTTCATGTGACTAAGCAGTAATGTAGGATTCAGTGATAATTTTTTAGACCATAAACAATGTTTGGGGGAGGGGAGATGGGGGGGAAGGAATCGTTTGATTAACGTTTTTATCTTTTTCCCTCCTGTTCTAAGCAAGTCTGTTTTGATCTATGGCTTTATTAGCTGAAACACCGTGTTGTCGTAACGGTGTCCAATAGCTTTGATAGCCTGTAGATTTAAAAAGGGGGAGAGAAATAAAACTTTAATACGGTTGTAGAAGTACACTGCCAGATTGTGTGTGTAAAGCTGAACAAATGTTGGAGAATTGTCTTTGGGGACTTCTTTTTTTAAATCCATCTCCTGGGTTAATCGTCTTGTGTTATTATTAGGAATGATCATGATTGATGAACACTGAAATTGTTTCTTTTATTTGACTTAATTACTAGGATCTAGAAGTTGATGCTGTTCGCTTTGGAAAAGTAAAGGAAGGTTGTTGGAACTAAACGCCCACATACTCTGTAACTTACTGGGATAGTAAAATCCTGTGGGTATTTGTTAGCACCAGAAACACCATATTCTCTATGCTTGCTGGAATAAATTGTTATACTGGATTATGGGTTAGTGTAGAGCAGAAAAATTGAGATAACTTTGAAAACTGACTCAATATTTGATGTTATCAGAACTTCTTGCATTCAGATGTGTTCTGGGATCCATCTTTGTAGCAAAGCTAATTACATTTAAAATAGGAATAGCTCGTAAAAAGCAGTCTGTCTGCTGTGAACAGGGAAGGAAAACAAGTGAAAATTATGCAGTGATTACATCCCTGTCCTGTGTGCGCACTGACACCAGACATGCAATTTTTGCTTGGAGGAGACTGATCTAGGTCCTGCTGGGCACAGCACCCTGTTGATGTAGCACCTGGCACTAGGGTTAATAAACCAGAATTTATGCATGCTGAGTTTTGGCACCAGCATTTTCATCGTGTGGTGCTCAGTAACGCATCGTATCCTCCCTAAGAATAGCATCTTAGTCAGACATGCCTGTTTTTTCTCCCCTCTTCTTGTTTTGATCTTTGGCTTACGGTTTCATCCTTCATGCCATCTTCCTTAGTGCTCCCTGTGCATTCATTTTGCATCAGATCAAACCAAACGCCATTCCAAGCTTGCAAAGAAATGAGTCAGTTATTTGGCCACTGTTAAAGGACTGGAGAAAAGAGCTGGGAAAATTCAGTGTGATCAGGGCATCTGTAGGAAGACTGGAATAAGAACCCGAAAAAGAACAAAGTGAACAAAACACTGAATCAAATCCTACAGTCAACTTCAAAACAAGTCACCATTAAAGTAACCCATGTTGCCCAGAGTAAAAGGACAGCTAACTACAACTGGGCTCCATTCTCTCTGCTCTTCAGAGAAACTATTCTCATACCCTTTCCTTCTATAAAGGTTTCTAATCTGCCTGCTTTACCTATGTTGTGGTAAATGAGAATTCTCATAGATACCTTTCATTAAGCCAGCAGGTCCCCATCAACGCTCTCATTTTCTTGCAGATCATTACTAGAATGAAACTTCCAAATTGCTTTGTAATGATTTTCTTTTTTCTTTCTTTTTTTTTTTTTTTTTTTTTTTATCTGGCTTCTGACCATAGTTTCAGTGACAATGAATGGTTGGAACCTCACTGTTTGGAAAAACTCACTTCTGTAGTCATTTTAGTCTCCTTTATGCTGGGGAAAAATAAGCTTAAAGTCTTTTTAAAGTCACTTTTAAAAGCTGCCAAAGGTCTTTTTAAAGTCACTTTTAAAAGCTGCCAAAGCAAGAGGGATTTCCTAGCCTTGGTGGGGATCCTTTTGTACAGTCACATCAACATCTTGCATTTGCCAGATCTTTGCCATTTCAGACCTTTCCTTCAGTTTGATGAGAGACAGTCAACTTCTGTAGTACCTATTTTGCTATATCCATGCTCTGTTTCCCTCTCCCAGTCTATGTGAGCCTTCTTGGCAATAATGTCCATTCTTGATTTGGCAAAGTTGTTTGCTTTAACAGACTCCAGCATCATAGTTAAGTCTTCCTTCTGACCATAAAACTATTTGCAGGGAACTGTCTCTGCATGAAAGGAATTATTCCCCCTCCTGACCACAGTGGTATCTTTTCCTCATTGTATCTAATTTCCACATGACTTTCTACAAGAAGATGCTTCTGTAGATGCTTCCCTACTGCTCTGGGTTTTATGCCTGGTTGGTTGTGGTGGTTTTTTGTTTGTTTTTTATTAACTTTGCTAAATAAGTTATCTTTGCACAAAGCAAACTACACTACCGAATTTTCTCGCATTTCTTGCCTCTTGCTCCAGCTGGAACCATACGGTTCAGGCCTTTTTGGACTTGACCTCTGGATTGCAATCCCTAGTTCTCAACAGACCTAAATTCATTTTGCCCCTGTCAGCAGTTACTTAGTGCTGGTACAAAATAGTCAAGGATGTATAAGTAGCCCTTAAATATTTTTCTTTGATTTATTCCTCAAAGATAAGAAGCATTGTGTACCAAAGAATAAAAATGATAAAAGATCTGCATGTGTGGATTTCGCGGTGATGCTCTTTCTTGCCCACATCTGTAAGTTTAATTCATCCCAAGTAACTCCCAGCTATATAAGAATCCTTTCTAACTGCTGCAGACTCTTTGTCTGTCAGCAGTACGTGCTGGTTGCCTCTGGCCACTTACTCAACCACTCCTTTTTGTAGCTTGTTTGTGGTATATGATCCTCTTTGATGGTAAACTCAGCCCTGAGAAGTGTAAATCATTCTTATGCAGTGGAGCGAAGGAGGAGGTATACTCCAGTGATAGTTCTTCACGCTGTTTCCTGAGGAGTCCTATTCTGCTTCTTTTTCATTTCTTGTGGGTTTGCCCCTTTACATGCTACTTTTGATTTAACTCCTGACAAGACCTATACAAGATTAATAACTTCTAGTTGGAGAGGTCATGTGGTTTAAAATTAAAAAAAAAAAAAAAAAAAAAAAAAAGAAAACAGCCTAAAGGCAGCTTCTTTGTTCCATGAGCTGCCATAAAGAAGTTTTTGTTTCAAACCGGTGAGTGCTTGGGTACAGCATTCATGATGTAGTTGTACTGTGGGGCACTAGTTTGTTACTGCTATGTTCAAGACTTTTTTACTCAATCCCCTACTGGTGAGAAATATTTAGAATTATTTTTATCTCTCAAGAATAGTGTTTCTGAAAGGAGGGGGAAGCCCTGGGACAGACACAGCACCCCAAGGAACACTGTTCAAGAAGTTACCCCTTCAGTCACTCAAAACATAAGTATGCACCAGTTCATTTGTAATGGAGATGGTATAGGATGGGTAAGTTTGGCACAAAGTCTCTTCACATCACACTCTGGAAGACAACACTGTTTGTGGTTCTACTGTGAATAGGTACCTGTATCTAGACAAAAATTTGAAAGCGTAAAGACACAGTACTTACAAATGTGGTGAACAGAACTTGTCATTAGAAATCTGCACAAGAGGAGAAGGTTGTTTAGCTATCCTGAGATGATTTAATGTTCAAGGACATCAAACTGCAAGCAGACTGATTAAATAGAAGTTGGAAAGACTATAGATTAAGCAGATCTTTCAGAGTCAATCAGATAATTGTCTCCACTGTCTCCAGAGCAAATCTTGAATCACTGTGGAAACGCAGAGTCACTCTGGCAATAAATCTCAAGACAGGAGCACAAGGCATTTCATGTCCAATCAGGCTAATAAAATTTAACTTGTGTGATTATCTATTTCACCCCAATACTCTGTACCAAAAGCATGAATGTGGTTTGAGAAAGTTGGTACACTGATCATCATAGCTTAGGAGTGAGTGGCTATGATGTAGTTGTTTGGAGTTGAGGAGCTTTATTTCCCAGACTGCTTGGCCTTTTTTCAAAGCCTAGCTCTGCATCATGAGTCCTGGGATGCAAACATATGTTAATTCGATGTTGTATGAAAGCCATATTACTTGTGACTTGAAGGGTTTTTGTGCGGTACGGTAGTTTGTATTGAGACCACATCTCTTGAAGTTGTAGATAGATTTCCATTGTGGCCACTGAGGTAAACTACTTCACCAAAGAACTGCTTTTCTCAGTGCACAAATACCTCTCCTCTTTTTTTTTCTTTAGTTTACCTGCTTAGAATTGTATCAAGGTAGCCAGAACTATAGACTTTTCTGGGGAGTGAGTTGAATAGAAAGGATGTCTATCACTACTATTCCTGTTTTCATCTTTATTCGATACAAAGTGAATATTTTTTCACTACCAGACACACCCGATCCTTATCTGACTGAACAGGAAACATCTAGTTATTTCTGAGAACTGGCTTCTGAAGGTTGAGACTGTTGCACAAAAATCTAAATTCAGTTCTTAAAATTTGGGCTTTAGCTGAGAAGCAATGAAACTTCTACAGCCACTTCTCTCTAGGTGTTTGTGATGCAGGTATTGCAAATTAGGCCATATTCCATTGCAAATATTTTTCTTATGACTTTCACTTTCTTCATTTTGTCTGCTCCCTTGGTGCTGTGCTTGTGTTTAAGGAGAGAGGAGAGCCAAAGACTGTAGGCAGTATTTGTGCAGGAAGCCTTTCATGACGGGTATCTATTCGTGTACAGATATCTCAGTCTTGGACCAGCACTGAGAACATGAGAGGGAAAGAGAGAACAAGGATAATATTTGGACTTTGAATAGGAAATTATAACAGGCTGCCACGTTGCAAGCAAAGAAGAGGAAGATGCCAATCATCTCCCCCCAACACACACACACAATTCACCAAATGCTTTGTTGGTATTTGAGGAAGTGTCACATTTTCTGTAGCTGGTTGGTTTTAGGAGAGGTTTTGTTTTTGTACATTGTCGTGGGGAAGGTGTTTTCAGATTGGTTAAGTTCAGAGTATTACAGTGCAAGTTGTGCAATTGTGTTTGAAGCTGTGTTTGTTGGAAATGCATGGAAAGTGGCAATGTGTACATGGTTGAGTAGCACTTGGATATTAGTGGGTTTTTTTTTCAGCAGAATAAGAAGGAACTTGAATTAAAGTTACTCAATAAAGCTGAATTCTGAACTACCGTGCACTCAGCTTTCTGCTGTTGTAAATGTTGAAAATCACTTAGCTGAGGCTCTAGTAAAAGCACTAGACTTCAAAAATCATACCTTTTATTATTTGAGCTACAGAGACAAATAAGAATTGTTTCTGGTCAAGAACCCACTGTTTCTTCAGAAGGTTCGTTCCTTGCTGAGGGCAGGGCAAAGCGTAATTTCTAGCTGCAGAGAACAGCTTCATCGGTGAGCCAAGCCAACATATTCAGCTGTGCCTCACTAAGTCTGCTCTCAGAACCTATAGCTTGGGAAGCTTGGAGGGAGAAAATCAGCATCTTTTGCAGTGACAACTGAATGATCTTCCCCCTGCTACTTAGGGCCCACTGAGCAGTAAAGAATCAGCTGTCCTTCAGAGTCTTTCTGCCTCCGTTTTTGAGCTCTGCAGCAGAGGGCTGACCTGGTCATTCAAGAATGATCCCCAGCTGGAGAATGCTGAACCAAAGATGTTCCTCTTGTCCAGCCCCAGTACCGAAGCAAGGGCAGCATTTCAAAGAAGCTGCTTTCTTTCCTAATGCTGAGGATGGACCAGGAGAGAAGGCTTTTGCCTGCAGTCAGTATGATGTTGTAAGGATAGTTCCTGAGCTCTCTGAGAGAAGCATGCCCTGCATAATGGCCCCTTTCCCTTCAATTCCTGTGTTCACTTCTCACAAGGATATTAACCCTGAATAAGAAGGCTGTCCATCGTGTTTGTAACTGATGGTGGCTAATTATGTTAATCTTCATCTCCTTTCTCCAGTGTCTGCATTGTAACTATAAATGAAATGAGATGATGTGGGGGGGTAAGGCAGGAAAGTAGAAAAAGTAGGCCTAGAAAGAATGATGTTTTGGGGAAATGGGTGTGCAGAGGAGAAAAACGTAGTAGTAAATAGAATCACAGAATATCCTGAGTTGGAAGGGACCCACAAGGATCGTCAAGTCCAACTCCTGGCTCCACGCGGGACCACCTAAAAACCAAACCCTAGGTCTCAGAGCGTTGTCCTTCTTCTTGAACTCTGACAGGCTCAGTACTGTGACCAGTGCCATGAGGAGCCTGTTGCAGTGCCCGACCACCCTCTGGGTGCAGAACCTTTCCCTCACACCCAGCCTGACCCTCCCCTGTCCCAGCTCCATGCCGTTCCCTCGGGTCCTGTCGCTGTCCCCAGAGAGCAGAGCTCAGCGCCTGCCCCTCCGCTCCCCTCGTGAGGCAGCTGCAGGCCGCCATGAGGCCTCCCCTCAGCCTGCTCTGCTCTGGGCTGAGCAAACCAAGGGACCTCAGCCACTCCTCATACATCTTGTCCTCTAGACCCTCCACCATCTTTATAGCCCTCCTTTGGACACTCTCTAATAGTTTTATGTCCTTCTTATATCGTGGTGCCCCACACTGCACACAGTGCCGTGCCTGACACACCCCAGGACATGGCGGGCCCTCTTGGCTGCCAGTGCAGCTGGAAAGAGTGTGTGTGTGGGGGGGAAATAGATGCAGGTGGGAGTCAATAAAATAAATAAAAATAAAAATGAAGTCAATAACATGTTCTATCAGTGTGTTAATCCCATACACCTACTTGCTGGCTACCAAATAGTTACCTGTGGAAAGCGTAGGTTCAGTTGGTCTGCTTGTTTTTGTAACTGTATAAGGAAATACTTTGGATCTTCCCAGAAGGCAACGTTAGTAAAAGTGTAGAATAAATTCTGCAATGTGAAAGAATTAATGAAATTTGTGCAAATAAATGTTGGATTCTAGATGTCTAGAGCTTGATGTATTATTTACCATTTTTTTTAAAAAAAAGTCTCTAGTACTTAACTGAAAGAGTTTTAGTGATCAGTAACAAAAAATGAACGAATGTGTAACATATATGGTAATATGCTGTTTAATGAAGTTTCATCAAGGTTTTTAAACCCCTTAAGGCTCTTATTTTGCCAGTTTTAATGCTGCTAAGATCCTGTTCAGAAGGTGTATTCCAAACAGTTTCAGTCATATTCATGATAGGGTGTGCTTTAGTGTTCTCTTCACTGTTAAGCTACCTGTGGTGGCAACTTCTACAGAAATTTAAGCTTATAAGTGTTTGGAAAAAACTGTTGATATTTAAAAAATAAAAAATAAAATCACACTTAGATCGAAGGTCTTTCTAATTTGTGTTCCACTGAATGTCTAGAGAAAAAAAATACTGCAGCTGCAAGGTTATATCTCCCCAAGCGCAGCCTTCATGATTTGACTCAGGGTTTCCTGAGTCTAGGGCTACTTCTATCTGCATTTTAAAAAGAGAAACAGAAAGCGGTAGCACACATTTAAATGATTTCATGCATGGGGTATGTATTGCATGTGCTTTTGCAGTCCTCAGTTTAAAGACAGACTATTTCATCATGGGCATTGCCTATAATTTTAACCATGGCTGAGCTGGTGGCTTTTTAGATTTTAATTTTTAGATATATTTTTCAAAAGTTCTAGAAAATGTTTTTAATCAAATTTATGTACAGAGTTGCCAGGATGATTGTATTTTAGATTACTGCGTATCTAGCTACAAATGCTCAAGTGGAATAGAAATTATCTGTCAGTAAAGATAAAAGTAGGATTCTGGAAGGAAAAATTACTGACAACCAAAAGTTAAAATACTAGTCCTATTAAGCAGGGATAGTGGAGAAAGAAGTATTTGAGCAGACACAGGAGGGAAATACTCTGCTCTTTTGCCAGATTTCATCTTTGACACCGGTCTTGGGCTAGTGAGTGCTTGTTGCAATAGCTGGGAAGGTGGAGGAGTGTTTACCTCCTGTTTGGTGTGAGGCAGATGGATGTGGGGGTGTGGTGAGTGTTTGTGTATGTATGCATGTGTGGGCGAAATGGAAAAATGTGGCTTCTGCTCATTTCCTCTTCCCACTTCCATTTAGGTAATACACTGATATGAACGTTTTAACCATAACATTGGTGAGATCTCAAACTGTTCTTTTTTCACCTTTCTCTTTTTTTCTCCTTTCTCTTTTTTTCTCCTTTCTCTTTTTTCTCCTTTCTCTTTTTTTCTCCTAAAAAAAAAAAAAAAGGTAAAATGAATAATATGCATCTGATGAATCACTGCACTACAAGAAATTATGAAAACAAAAAAGTTGTTCAGACTGCAGTGGGTCTATGTGAAATCATTTACACATTTTTCCATAACAGATGCATTTAAAAGTCAGTGGTAAATGGCCCCCAAAGTGACTTCAATCTGGTGTAAGCCAGTGTTTGTACAGGACAGGGCTGTATGAAACAAGTACAGAAGAAAGCCTGACTGGGTCCAGGTCAAACAGTTTATTTTTCCCCTCCTGTTTATCTGGGACTGGTGATCTGAATCACATCAAATTGTGAAAATGGAGTCAGTCTAAAAGTGTGGCATGTCCTTGAACAATTCGGTATTGGTGTTGCCACTCTCCATGTGTGGCCAGTTGTAGAGTAGTTGCATCGGTTGGACTCTGTTGGCGGGCAGTGCCAAGTTGCACTCGGGCATTCATAACAGTTGGGTATTTTGTGCCTATTTCTTCAGTACTTACTTTTCCTCTTGTGTGAGAGCCTGACAGGATCCACAAGGTGACACAAGAAGTGCACAGTGCTAACTCGGTGGTGTTTAAGAGGAAGAAGGCCATTGAAACCTATTAACAAAACCTTTCCCACCTACTCCAGCTGTGACAGAACCATGCTGGGTTTCCAAAGCCACATTCAGCGTTTACACCAGCTCCTCCTGGCATGACTGTGTCAAGCGTGGTGTGCACCCAACAGCAGCATCCCAGCGGGAAAGTCAGGGCTGAAGCCAGGGAGGGGGGGCAAGGTGTTTGCCTGGGGCTTGCTCAGTAGGGCCAGTACTGGCAAGAGGGAGACTAATGGCATCTGGGGAGAGTATGGGAGGACTGGAGGAAAGAAAAGGAGTCTGAGACACTTAGGCCAGGGATGGTGGGAGATAAAAATGTTTAAATTGGCATCTCATCCTGGTGCTAGCCAAAAGGTGCAGAATCTTCTCAAAATGCTCAGCAGGAGGTCTGACCCAAACATTGTGAAGTCTGGGGAGCACATGTTAAGCCAGACACGTACAATAGAGAGTGATGTAAAAGCAGTTCACAGGAATGTTTTCTGTTATAAATTTTATTATTACTGGACAGCATTTTAATTTTTGTCATCAAAGCTTGTCTAAATGCCTCCCTCTTGAGAGCGCTGAGGAAAGGAGCCTGAGGTTTAATTCACTGGAGGTGTCTTAGTGCCGTTTTGTTTTGGGCACCAATTGCTGATAAAGTAACTCTGGAAAAAATGATTTTTATTAAGTGAGCTCTGCGTATATGGTAAGTGCTTGAATTATTTATGGCACTTCTTCCTGTAACCCAGCTGTAGGAAGAGTAGATGTGCTTATAGGACTTTTGGCAAAGTATTTGAACAAACAGGCAGTCTAAGAGGGTAGTGTCTGAGAGCCTCGGGCAAAGATTAATATCTCTGTACCAGGACAATACTGTCTGTACAGTCTTTGTCTCCTGGTGTCAGATGTTTTCGTATCTTTTCATACAAAAAAAAAAAAATAGACAAGAAAGTATTTATCCATAGTACCTTCTTCAGGGCAGGTTCTTAGCGTCAGGATTTTGTAAGAACAGATGAGTTTTTAAGAGCTTTTGCATTGTTTTAAATTGCTTTTCTTCTTTGGTTCATGGATGCTTACAACTTCTGATAGAAAAAAAAGAAGCGATTTCTTAAAACAATGCCTACAAATAATATTACCATGTGTAAAATACATTTTTTAATTTTCTTCACTGTGGTGTGTGTATTATGTTTTGAGGGGGTATTTTTTCTTTATAACATTTCGTCTCACGTTAGATATTCTTCACATATCCCCATGAAGATGCCACACACATGGCATTATACTGCATTTTTAGCATAACCAATGAATATAGCAGAGACTGAAACAAGTACCCTTTTAGAAACCCAAGCACCTGCAAGACAGTGCGCTACAGTTCCTGGAGAAACAAGGTAGACACGATTTCATGCATCTTCATTTCACTTGTTGTGGCAGCGATGGCTCTTTAGCTGTATGTTCGTCATTTTCTGTCTGCTTGGAAAGTCACAGTGACAAGTATTGGAGACACTGGAGAGCATACGTTAAAGATGATGGTTTCTTGGTCATACCAGGGAATCACAGTCTCCACAAACAGTCCCTTTAGACTCCTTTTGGTTACAAAGGGGAAACTTTTCCCCAGAAGCTGCAGAAATTCAAACACACGGTCCTTACTTTGCCAAGTGTGCACTGTTCTGATCTGCCAGAGATTGCTTGGTTGCTGCATGGTCCCCTTTTGGTAACAGTGCGCTGCGTGAGGTCGCTTCTAACCAATGCTCTTAACCTGCTTCTGGCAAACTGGGCCTTGTGTGACCTCCTGGTCTGTGTTGTGCTAAGGCTGAATTGTGCATCCCGCCTTCTGGCTGAGAGCAGTGTCCAAGAGAGAAGGTTTTTATTAAAAATATTTTCCCAGAAACTTCTGTTTGAAAGCCAACTCTTATGCATTCCTAGTAACTTACTTTTTCCTCATTTCTTTTGGGACTTGGTAATGCTGCAAGAAATGAATATCGCCTGGAATTTAGGGTCTTCAGCACTGATCTTTCCCTGATGGAAAACTTTCATTCCTATTGCCAACAGTCAGATAATTACATTGAGGAAAAGGTAGATGGGATGTAGTAGAACATGCTGATGCGATGTGAGAAGGGGAGGAGGAAGACGTGAAATAAGAGTACTGGAGAGGCTGGTAAAAGTTAGAGAAAGCCAGATATATAGAAGAGAGAATAGTGGGATAGTAGAAGAAAGCAAATGACAGGCTGTGTTTAGAGGGAGGAAATTAATAAAATCTGTACCCAGTAAATTAACGTCAGTGTCTCGCCCAGAGAAACGTTATTTTTGAGCTTGGACTTAACTTCTGTAGTGACAACTGAACATGGAGAGGAGGGGACAGCTGAGCAAAACCCACCCAGAATGAATCCTCAGAGCCCTGGAGGCACTAGGTGCCGTCTGGATGATGGCACCATCTGGATGATGGTACCAACTTCTTCCAGGGCTTGGCTCTTGGGGTCAGCAGCACAGCTTGTGTATGCAGCAGCTGTGTGGTTCGGAGCTCAGGTTTCCCAGTTCAGATCAGAGCAATCTGTGTGGTGGGATGTGCATCTGCTGAGAGAGTATAAACAACAAAGGATTACCGGCTGTTGATGATAGCTACCCCTCTTCTCCATGTGGTTGTCTTCCTACAGGACTTCATTTTGAGCTACAGCAGTGTTTAGGCAAGAAACTGAATCATAACTATACTTTAATTTGAGCTGTTAAGATGTCTCCCGTTAGGAATCTTCTGTCACCTGGCATGTGTGAATGAACCTCACCTTGAGAGGGCTTTCTGCAGGTTAAGAAGTATCTTCTGTAGCTGTCCTTGATGTTATGAATAGAGAATACTTTCCTTGTTGTAGTCTGCTTTTTAACTGTTCAATCTTGTGCTCTTTTTTCAGAGGATGTGCTGAGTAAAGATACTGGGGAGTGTGCAATATGCCTGGAAGAGCTGCAGCAAGGAGATACTATAGCACGGCTGCCTTGCCTCTGCATATATCATAAAGGGCAAGTATTCCTCACGATGTAGACAGAATTCCAGAAGGTTGCATTTATGGGGTAACTTCACTAAAACCTAATTGCCTTTTACACTTCAAACAAACAAAAAATGAACAGTAACAACCCTAAAGATGAATTTTAAATACCATCTTTCTGCATTTCCCCTAGTGTAATTTCCACCAGTGTATTTGAAGTCATCTTCTCCTACTGTAGTCTTCTGTCACTTTCATGAAAAGTCCACAGGAAAAAAGAAATAAGGTGAAATCACCTGTGTGAGGAAGGAGTGCACATCATAGCTGTTTAGCTTAGGTTGTGTGTGTTTATGTTATAACAGTTTTGTTAAATGCTAGAAGGCGGGAGAGGGAGCACATTTTAAGCCTGTTTCGTACTTATTTTCACAAATGTCTGTAACTACAGCAAGTAAGATGTCAATGAATGATGTAAGACAATATCCTTAGAATCATTAAGGTTGGAAAAGACCTACAAGATCACCTGGTCCAACCATCCCCCTACCACCAGTGTCACCTACTAAACGATGTCCCTAAGCACCACGTCCAGCCTTTCCTTTAACACCCCCAGGGATGGTGTCTCCACCACCTCCCTGGGCAACCCATCCCGATGTCTGACTGATGGAAGCCCACAAGCCATCATCTGAGCCATGTATGTGTTTCAGAAAGAAGCAAGAGGTTGAGGCTGGATATCCATTTCCAGATAGTCCCACGGGACACGTCAGTGACTCACTGTGATCCCAGACACTCTTCTGCTCCCCATGGTTTTCTGTGGGTTTCAGGCAAGGAAGTACCTGCAGTGGTCTGTCCAGCTGGATCCCTGACCATCTGCCAGCTCCTGAAGCTGGCCTCAGAAAGCAGCCTGGTCACAGCTTTACCAGTTGTGGCATGCAACATTCACTTTGGGCTTCCCCTCATCTCTGCGTGCACCACCTGACACACAAAGCTGGCAGCGACCCCAGGGAAGGTGCAGCAGGAGGTCTGACACCTCCTGCCCTGCTGACCTTCACCCACTTGCCATGGGAACACACGAACTCCCTACTGCACACAGGGTGGTTTGGCTGCTGGGCCAACACAAACAGCCCAGCAGCATTGCCCTGTCTGTTCCGGGGAGAAGAGAACCAGCCACCCGTGGCACCGTTAGCCTGGGCTGAGCGTGAACAGTGCGACCCATTCTGGGCCCAGAGGAGTCCTGCCATGAGGTGGGCACCTCGCCAGAGACCTTCTAGCCATAGGCATCCTCTGCAGGATAAGTCACAAATGCTTGCTCAAATGTTTTGTCAATGCAATTCTGGACATCAAATTCATAATTTCAAAAGGAAATGTACGTTTCCCCAAAAATAAATAATTAGATAGATAAAAGAAAGTTGGGTTTGCAGTTAAATCTAAAGAGTTTCTTATTTTAGTTGCCAAATCCAAAATGTTTGGGAAATTTGGAGAATTGAAAAATAAAGTTTTGGACAGCTGGCTAAGTAGTTGGTAAAATACTTCCCTAGCAGATTTTAACACTTAAGATATTTAGCTGTTCAGCAGTGTTTAATATCCAAATACAGCTGTGGTTTTGGGTTATTATGTTTTCAAGGAATGTTGAAATATATTCTTTGTTTGTGAATATATGAAGATGTTGAATGTGTACGTGGATTTGTGTAGATACATGTAATTCTTTGTTAATATAAAATCCAACTATTTGTGGAAATTATGAAATACCTATTTATATGCATTTCTTACTGCTGTTACTGGGATTTTCATGTCAATCGTTTTCATTTTTGTCTTGCATCCAACAGCTGCATAGATGAATGGTTTGAAGTAAATAGATCTTGCCCTGAGCATCCATCAGATTAAGAGAAGATTCATGTTTTTAGGTAATATTTCTTTTCAGACATGTACATTTCAACAACAAATATTTTGATTATCTGAAATAACTCTCGATGCTATTTTCTTAATTTGTGAATTTGCTACTGTGTCTCAGAACAGCAAGGTTAATCAGTAAGTAATGACGTATATTACAATATGTAAAAGGTTTCTGCATCCTTATGTGGTGTAGTCTGAAATGGTGTATTTCGTTTTTAGTACTGGAAAGTGGCAAGTCAGTGCCAGTGAAGTTTTAGCATTAACTTTTAAAGAGTACTTTTTCTGTGGAAAAGAAACAAGATCAAAATAATACAATCATTTAATTTTGGATTGTTCCACAAGTACTGGCATTTATTTCTGACAGAAAGCTTTTGGAATCATAAAAGAAAAAAAAAGTTGAAATTAGGTATTTTCAAAACCACTTTCATTTTAATGCATTCCAGAATGTTTTTTTTGTTGTTTTTTTAAAGTTAACATGTTCCCATCTATCCCATCCCACAGAGGTTCACATTTTTCCAGCTTATGTTTGGTGTTAATCATTTCAGATCTGTAATCAGTGTCAAAGGTTTAAAGGATAGGTTTATTCTTTCAGTTGACTAGTTCTAAATCTTTATCTTGCATTAAACTATTGCCCCCAAGCATTGCAAAACACCGACACACATCACAATTCTTAAAGGAATGGATATCTGAAATTCTGGTCGGCAAGTTAAGGTTTGTTTTTGTTGTTCTGCTAGAGATTTAGGGGAAAAAAAAGTCTGAAGACCTCATTGCTGGCATTTATCTGTTCACTTGTTTCACCTTGCTTCACGAGTCTGTGTTGCAGGTCACATTGCAGTGGTATGATTGTTGAAGGGCTGGCAGAGAAAACATGAGGGAAGATATCCTGCTACAGGGATGATTACTTTAACCTCAGGACCTATGTTAGCTGAAATTGATAAACACATTTCCTGCGCTGCACCCAACAAATGAATGGTGAAAGAAGCCCACATGCCGCTTATGAGCACGTTTGTCTCTTCAAATGTTCATGGATGTGTAGTCTCCTGTTAAACCCTTGTTTTTTCACAGCAGAGATGGTGATAATTGGGGGTTTTAGGAAAAAGGGGAAGGAAAACGCAGTGTTTGTGTTCATGCTGTTTCTGTGTATTATATATTGAAGTAGCTGAAATGCTGACACTTTGTCTTCTGCTTTTTCAACAGCTGCTTCCACTGATCAGAAAACATAGGAGATCTGCGGTTCCCTTGCTGAACACAGCGTGCCTGGCTTGAGACTTAACTGTTCTTTGTGGCTGAAAAAGGCAGAGATGGACAGTGACATGGAAAAAGCATTGCGGACACCAGTAGTGCTCAGTATACCAAACACTCATGCAAAGGACACACAGGGATTTTGAAAATGCTGCACATTCTGTAACAATCTACTCCCCACAGACATTATTGACACTCTTTTGTATCGAAGGCCAAAGTTCCTAATTTCAGCCTAACTTCTGGTTCTGTGAAGAAGCGGGTTATTGGACACGTTTCCTGCTGCCTCAAGTGGAAGCCGAGACGTTCGATACGTGCTATCTGAGACCCTTGCAGGAGGGTGGCCCCATTTTTAAATGGGGACGTTTTCACCTTCTCGTTGGCTGAAGAAGAGTAAATGGCAAATTAAATGTAATCTAACAGTGTGACCTTATTTACTGAATTCACACCCTGTTTTATGTTCTTCACTTTTACAAGAACAGAAAACAAACTTCTCTGCATAGGAATACTATATTTCAAAATTTTGTAACTAAACCTTTGTCACAATGCAGTCCAAAGAGTAAAACTGGGACAGGTAACTAATTTATATTGATCAAGCTATAGGGATTGTTGAAATCTGCACATTGTATTGCTATTTAAGTAACTAAAACTTCTCTTTTACTGCTTGTGAGTAAAAACAAAACAAAAAAAAATGCAGCAAAGCAAAATCTTACAGCTATGCAACTTTTTTTTTAAATAGGAAAAAAGAAGAATTACCAATTTTAAGTGCTGCCAGTTAAGGTAATTTGTTTAACGGGTATTTTTTTAAAAATGTTTCAGGTAATTATTTTATTGTACTACTCTCATCTCCAGGCTGCCTCCTGAGGTGGAAATGAATAACTACAAATGTGGGCACAGCAAGAGTGTTTTTTTTTTTTTAATAGGCATGGGTGAGATAACATCAAGGTGGGAATTGTGTTTAATTTTTAAAACACGTATGTGCAAGTTTTTCTTTGTTTCCTTGTTTGAATGTTTTATCTGATGGCAGGATTTGTAGTACTTTGCATCTAAATCATTGGTCTCTTCATGTGGAGGCTAGCATTTGACAGTGTGGTTTTTCGTTCTTTTTTTAAAGGCACCTGCATTTGTTTAATTTATTATTATTTTACTGTATTATATTAGTATAACCAGGGCTCCATGAAACACCGGTTGTCTCTGGGGGGTACACCAAGTAAAACTGTGGTTAAGTATTAGTTCCCATAAGGTATTACAGTTCAAAAAAAGAAAAAAAAAAAAAAGACAAAAAACTGGAACAGATATCAGGGCTTAGAAGAGTACTTTTTATATCAAGAATTAATCCTAGTAGTATCTGAATTTCACAGTACAGGGAAGAGTTTATGAATATTTATTCCTGACAGCAGTTTTAGTGGGTTTCAGTAGCGAAAATAAATTTGCACACTTCAAACATTTTTCTTGTACATACATAATTCTGCTGTTCTTCTTTTGTTTAAATACATATTTCTCTCTGTTGCTACTGTGATTCATATCAAAAGGGGCAAAGAGCAGGAGCAACTGCTGCTATCCAGGAGAACAAGTGCAGTGCATGTTACTAGACTCTCCTGTCTTGCTTGCAGAGCAGTTCTTTCCTGGGTAACAGTTTTCCCCAAATGTTGCACTGTAAAATGCCATTGTTATGCTGCAAATCTAAAGGAGTCCAAACTAGATAATTTTCGTAATTGACGGTGCAGTTTCTACATTTTTGGGCTTGCATCACTGGTTTCAGCTGAACCTGTAGCTGTGGGGCCCTGCTGTATTCTCTTTTTCAGTGGGAGCAGAACCATTTTGTCACACTTTCAATTCTGTAGTCACATCACGTGTACAGTAGTTCCCTGTACAGATTCCTTTTTAGCCGAGAACCATTTGTGTTGCCTTGTATTGTCATAGGGGCTGGGGGGTAGGAGGGATTACAGCACCTGTAGTACTCGAGCAGTGGTGTTGCCTGCAGGCCCACTTTTCCAATGTTTTAAATTCCCGCTGTCTTCTGAAAGGAAGGCTTTCGCATTCACGTTGATTCGATGTTTGCTGTTGGCTTCACGCCTACAGAAACTCACCTGTAATATGTAAAGCGGGTAGGTTAGCGTGTTGGTGTCCTGTGCTCCAAGGTCATAGATAGTCTTTGGCTGGGGGATTAAGTAGATAAATATTATAAATCTGTTTACAACTTAAGCTTGGTTTTGGTAGTTCATATTTCTAGTTCATTTACTGCTGTTTTGGGCACCTGGGTTTCCTGTGTTCAGATGCAAGTAGGTGGTGTAAAGATCCAGCAGCTCTCACTGCTGTCCTGCACGTAGGGCCGGTGTTTGAACAGCATGCCAGTAGCTGTCGCGTCGATGCGTGGTTTTGCAGGCAGCAGTCTGCTCCTGCTTCCATCAGAGCTGCACTACTTTGGTTTGTTTGAGGAACTGATACGAGGCCGGCCCTAGATGCTGGTTTTGCATTCTTGGTATTTATAAATTTCTTCTGAAAGGCTAAGGTAGGTTTTCTTCTATCAAAACTTGTAATATAGACCAAGCCAGGAATGACCCTGGAAGCATGAGACTGATGCTTGGGTTTGAAAATGCCTGTGGATATTCACCTCCATAAGCTTTGTCACCAGCTGCGTTGGCCAGCTGGAGACAACCATGCTGTAGACGTAGCTGAAATAACAGGCAACACCTTCGTTTTAAAAACATCCTCGCAGTGGTCCTGAGTCATTGTGCTTCAGAAGGGGGAAATAAACACCAAACAAGTCCTGTGTCTCAGTCAAGGAATCCCACACTTGTCCACGAGAAGCAATAACTAAAATTACGGTGCGATATGCTTCTTTGCCTGTAAATATATTGAGATTGCCAATTCTGTGCTGTTTCGGAGTATTTTCTGTCATCTGGCCTATATCTTCCCCAAGTACGTAAGGGTGTGAAACGATTCCCATACTCAGGTCTGCCATAAACATGCTGCTTGCCGGAAGGGGAAGAGTAGACTCAACACTGTCTTGAAATGTGAGGTTTTTCTGAGCTCGTCACATACCCGTGTATCTTGAGTGGCAACTTGTGTTCGGAAGTTCGTAGTGGAGGTGGCTGTGATTTGGTTTGTACATAACTGCCCTCCATACAATGCCAAGAGAGCCGTGCTACTGTCAGCGCAGGGCACTGATTGCCCTGTCTCTTATAAATCGCTGTCTCTAATATTGTTTTCCTTTGGAAGTAGTTAGCTAGTTTTCTTTCGACATGTTTGTTAGGTGGTGAGTTCAGTGGGAAAAGGAAAAAATATGAAGCACACTGCAAATTTGTGGTATTTTATTTTTGGGAAGAATAAAGTGTAAAACAGATGGTCTTATTTGTAATCAATTTAATTTTCATATTCCAGGGTAAGTGTACTGCAGTATATTGAAATGGAAAATGTGTAAGTAATGTACAAAGATGTGGGTGGGTACTTGTGACCTTTATTTTCTCTCCCTGCTCCCCCCGTTTATGATGTAAAGGGGTTTTTATGACTTAAACAATCTCCAAGTTTATATATCTGTCCTAGTTCCTAATGCTAGGAGCACTGGCTTTTTAATTAAGTCTTTGCTGAAAGACTGGAGAGCTGGTAAAACTGACTCCCAGCAAAAGCGAGAAAGATCATTTTTATTCAGAAATGTGGATCTTTGTGCTGGTGCTTATAGACGTGTAATGCCTAATACATGAGATGTGTTTATGGCTGCTTTTGGTGCACCACCTTTTCCATTCGAGGGCTTCAGAAACTTACTGCGTGTCTTCTGTGTTCCACCAAAACAAGGGAACGTGGCACTCGAATGCTACTAACATCTCTAAGGAGACAGCAACAAAGCGTATGTTGGTTTTGATGCAGGCCATGACATCTCCGAGTTTGTGAATTTTAGCTGCTTTGTCACATTGAAAGAGAACACTTGTGCACAAGTTTGGTATTGTAGTTTTGTATCTGCTAATTCTGTATGTACGGTTGGGAGTTTCCTGCTGAGAGACTCCCATACACCAGGGAATGCAGAAATGCCACCATGGGATCTTCCAGCTCACTTTGCCAGTGGAGGACTGTCTTAGTTCTTGATGAGCGTTGCATTTTCTAATTCACTTTCCACCCCGCCAAGCTTAAAAGCCATTTTAGTATAAATTTCTTCCCTTGTTTGTAGCTGAAGGCGTGCTACATTTTACGGCCATATCCCCATTGGAAATCCTTTCAATTGGCACCAGCAAAATTAAAGTAAGAGACTGTGGTTGAAAGAGGAGGGCTTGTTATGAGTTTTGCTACAAACCAGCCAAACATTTTTTTTTCCTTTAGCAGCATCATCAGCTTGTACCACTTAACCTTGTGTCACTCAAAATAATCTGTGAGAGAAACAGAACTGTGTCCAGTGTTTGTTTCCTAAATGTAAAACTAATGTGATGTTTCTCCAATATTAATTAACTTGTTTCTAAAATCAAACTGAAGATCTTTTAGCCTACTGGGTGGGAACAAAAAACAAAAAAACAGTCTTGACTCTCTCAAGTTGCATTTGGTTATCTTCTGAGTGCTGCCCTACCCAGTCTGCTTGGCTGCCCAGCCCACTGTATAGTGTTCTGGAACGTAATTTCTTACTTAAATGCGTCAGAGCTGATGATGGGGCAAACCATAAAATGACCTCGTTGTACAGCGTTACCAGTTGCTGAAGACTTGCTCAGATAAAGCGTTGCGGGAATATCCTGCACCTGGAAAAGGTTGGACGTGGCTCTGGCATTGATCTAATAGGTTGCCAGAGTACAATAACTGGAAGGCAGCAAGCCAGCTAGCTGCCGATCCTTCTGGCAGCTTTTAATCTATTTATGTTTGTTTGAGAGACTTTTGCCCTTGAGTGTGCTTTGGCAAAGATTTTGCAATGATAAGTAGGATTTGCTCGATACTGGCAGAGTTTCAAATGTAAGTAACCCAATGTTGCAAGTACATAATCTGTTGCTGAATCCTGTTCCTCTTGTTTTTCCCTCGAATCTGCCCTTTTCTTTGCTAATTTGTTACACGTAATAGTAAACACTTCTCCACATAACTGGTCACGAGCTCCCAAGGTGTGAAATGCTAACAGGAAGAGACCTAGAGATTCTGTGATCTTCCTGTATGTATTAAGATGAAGCTGAAGTATTCATTGCTGCACAGTCAGAATTTCTCTTCCAGCTGATATTGCCAAAGTACTCCAACTTTCAAGGAAGAAAGGAGGTGGCTCAGCTGCCGGGGGGTTGCTTTAAGGAACTGCTTAATTTTAAAAGCTGCGGTGATCCAGCATTCACCTTCTTACTTGACTGAGAGTCTCATTCTAGCTCTCCCTTACCATTTGGCAGGCGTACCTGCTGCTAGAGAGTGCAGTCTGTGTTCCCCCTTCCCTACGCCTCTCCCCACAGAGCTAACCCTGCCCACAGAGCGCGGTGCTAGCTCCTGGGATGCCACACGTACGTGCAGTGGTAATGGACAAGATGTCTTCCTTCATTACCCTGAGCAGAAATCGGAATGTAATTTGCAATGTCTAATGTAAAACGTGTTTGTATTTTTTTTTTTTTAATTGAGCAGTATGATTGCAAGTTGACTTAAGTTGTTCTGAGGTACTCTTTTCAATGGTCTGCCAGTACATAATCATGAATGAAAATATTTTTTTATTGATTTTTAGGTTGTATGTTAACATTCCATTCATGTAAAATATGTACAAATATATGTAATAAATCTTTTGAAGCACAGTTTTCTTCACACTTTCAGGTGATTTTGGTTGTAAAGTATTGGATGAGGCACTGCCGTGGTGGAGCAGAGCTGCCATGTGTCTGTGCTACAGGCCAAACCGAAAATGGAGGAAGAGAAACGTGTAGACCCAGCTCGAAGGGCAGCGGGCCCTCCTGTCTGTCTGAGGCCCTGCAGGTGGGGATCTCGACCCCCGGGGCCAGCCTTAAGGCTGTCAGAGCCCCTCTGCCCCTCGTGGGGCCTGCTGCACGGCAGGCCCTCATCCTGCTAGCTCAGAGCTGGCGGCCTGCCGGTTGATGTCTCCTGCAGCAATTCTTCGCAGACATGGAGGCCTTCAAGACCAGCCAGGTCTGGAGATGGAAAATTCATGTGGGCAGCTTAAAAAACAACACAACTCAAAACCAACACAAAGCACACACGAAACTGCTCCCCCTCTTTTTTTTCATTGCCTCCAAAGGGGACCGCAGCTACCCAACTCGTCGGCGTTGCCTCCGGCGCTGCGTGCAGTGGGGTGGGCAGCTGTGGGCGCTGAAGGCCCGACCCCGTCATTACTCCACGTCTCCGGGGACCCGTGGCCCCCGCTGGAAAGCAGCGAGCCCGAGGCAGAGGAGCTGCTGGGGGAGGCGTTGGATTCCCCCCCAGTCCCAGTCAGGGAACGAGCTGTGGGTGCTCTGAGCAGAACCGGAGCGCGTTACATGCGTGGGTGGTGAAAACGAAAGGAGTTTGCCCTGCAGGCAGGAAGCACCTTCATATGGCCGCGTGTCAGCTCAACCCAGCGGGTGCTGCTCCCAGCCGGGCCATCAGCATGGTGGCAAGATGTTTCCGAGGCTGGCTGTCCTTCCTCGCTTTGCTCTGCCTGTGAGAGCATCCTTCTGGAGCGGCTGGGGTCGCTCAGCCCCTTGTTAAAGCCTGGCAAGAGTTTACAACGCTTGCAGCTCTCTCCTTGGGAGATGAGGGGTTTAATGCGTGAATTGAGTCCGCAGCAAGACAGTTGGATGTAGTTACTAAGGAACATGTTCCTATCTCTTCCTAGTGTAACTTTCTTTTTTTTTTTTCTCCTGATTGCCTTCTGGGAAGCCTGAATTCTCCTTCACTGCCAGTAATTCATACGTTTTCCTCCTCTGTCTTGGGCATGTGAAATGGGAGCTGTATTATGGGAGCAGTCGCTAATTAGTTAGCGCCGGGCTTGGCCTCGCGTCAGGAAAATCCGCTGGAAATGAGTCCGTTTCAGTAGGTGCGGGATTTGGAGTGTGAAACATAGATCTGTGGAGCCAGTTGGTATCGCGTTCACCTCACGGCTCTGCTGTGAGCCACTGTGTGTGTGCGGGGCCTGACACGGGCATGGCCAGCATTTGCTTCTGGATGTGGTGTCCCTTGAAGCAGCAAGGGGAGCAAAACTCGTGGCCAAGGAGCAAGGAGGGAGCAGGGAGGGTCTCCTTCAGCAGCTGCAGCTAAACAGGGATGTTTTCTCTCCCCTGGGGTTCTCAGTGCCCTGAGCTGAAGGGCCTCGTGCTCCTTCCAGCACTACCCGTGAGGAGCCATGTCCGTGCCCAAGCGGGTGCAGGCTGGAGCCCCGCGTGCTCCTCCAGCAGCTCGGTCACGGACCTGGCCCTGTGCCCCCTTGGGGGGAGAGGTGCCCACGTCCAGAAAGGTGCCCACGTCCGCAGCAGGACCCTGCTCACGCCCGGACAACGGGCAGCCCTCGCAGAAGCTGAGCGGGACAGGGTTTTCCAGGCCTCGCTTAATAAAGCGTCTGTTTTCTGAGGGGGATGAGATCAGGGACGCGTGGGGGCAGGGAGGAGGGTTTGACATAAATAAATAATTGTATGAAGCCCATCGTCGGTTGACGCAAGATGACTCACTCCTCGTAAAGGCGAGAGAATAGGGGAGGCAGACGTTAAAAGCCCGGGGAAGGGCCCTCAGCTGAGCGCGGTGGGAGCTGCAGGTGCTTGGTGCCTCTCCGGGCTCAGCCCCCTGCATTTTGAGTCACGCTCTGTGTCAGGCTCCTGCCCTGCTTTTCCTTTTCACCCTGGCTACAGATTTCTTTGTCTGAACATGCGTTTAAATTTTAACCAAGACATTTGTCTCCTCCCCTCCCTTCCTCGCTGATTCTTTAAGCAGGCTTCAAATGCTAGGAAAAGGAAAGGAACAAAGTCTCTGTCTGCCCCGGACTGGCTCCGTCGCCGACCAGAAAGTCCCACCACGGGGCCATGCTGCAGTGGGGTCTCCTCCTCTGCCCCAGCGGACCGGTGGCTTGTTAGAAGGAAAGCTCAAGTCACCCGTGCCAGGATTCACATCTGCTAAATTCAGGATTAAAGAGGCTGGCAGGTAGCGGGGGCATGAACACTTGACGGCTTCATTTGTGCCAGTCCACGAGCTCCAAGTCTGCGGCTCACGAGGCTTTCGCAGCTGATTAAGTTGCTGCCTCCTGTGTGCAGGCTGAAGCCCAGGACGCAAGCGGCGGGGCGTAATTTAGTTGTTTGCAAAGGGTTTGCTAGGGCTTGAGCTCTGGTGCTCTTCTCCACAAGAGCCAGCCCGCAGAGAGGGACAGGCTCTGTGCAAGGGCTGGTTTGGTCCCGGCTGCGGTCACTCCTCTGCGCTGATGGAAGTGGCCACATTGTGGGCACCGTTCTCCATGAAGATGCCTGACTCCAGGCTCATCTGCACTGCACACAGCTGGCCGGTGGTGCTCAGCTCGCACAAAAACCATCCCTCTGTTCGCCTTCAGGCCCCTAGGGGCTGGCAGGAAGGGCTGTGTGTGAGGGCTCTGCTGTGTGGCACATCTGAGTCCCGGAGTGCACAAGGCAGCTCCCAGCCTGGCCTCCGTTTTCTTCCAGCTCGGTCCTGGTATTCTGTTTCTACCTTCTGAAGCAAGACTCAACTCTTTCATGCGCAGCTGCCGCTTTTTGCTTCTAAGAACTGTTTTTATCAGTTGAGAAGTCCGTGGCTCCACGCATGGCCGAGCAAGCGAGCAGCTCTGCTGGGCTGCCAGGGCCCCCCCCACACGCTCTGCAGCCCTGTGCTGCCAGCACACAGCAAACCCTCGTGTGTGCTCAGGGACCAGCCACCACAACACCTGGCGTGCAAGCACAGTGCCAGGGCGATGGGAGCCATCTCAGCATGGCTTCTGATGGCTGGAGACACAGTTCTAGCACCCAGCTAGCACACGAAACTCTCAGCGACTCATCCTTTCCCAAAGCGCTGGCGGTGTGTGACCAGAGTGTGAAACCACGGCGTTGCAACGGATCTCTCAAGGGCTGCTGTGTTATCCCATCACTGCCAGTGCTTGCACGCCGCTCGCACCGGCCAAACACGCGTGGTGCACGCTCCCACCAGCAGGAGTTCACCCCAGCAGTGCGTGGAGCACAGCGTGCTCCTGCAGCAGGCCTGGCAGCAGAGCTGCTGTACGTACCCCTGAGTCGCTCGAGGTTTCCTTCAGTGCTGTGACCGGGCTGCACTCGCTGCCTCAGCGGTCCCTTGTGAGCACCCTTCTCCAGCTGTGACAGCTCTTCGCTGGCTTCGGCAGCCAGAATTAGGCTGTCACGTTTCTGTCTTGAGCTAGCCAAGTGTCTGCTTGACACTGCTTCAGCAAAGCCAAAGAACTTGCAGGCAGCCTGTTGGAGTTCTTTAAAAAGCTGTTTATTATCACAGCAGACAAGTAGAAAAAACATAATGCTGCATACAGAGAACGTCTTCACAAATTACAAGCAAGTCTTAAAAAAGTTACAGTTGTGTCTGTGTTCCAGTAAACATGGCTCTCGCTGCAAACCGCAAAGGTGTTGATCAGAAGCTCCCTGCAAGTAGTCTGGTAAGACTACAAAGAAAGAAATGCAGACCCAAGTGCTGTGCCAACAAAGGAGGACACTCAAGCAGCCCCCGAGCAGTTTCGCCAGCCCCAGCATCCCAGAGCTGTGATGCGACTTGGGAGCAGGGTGGTGGGAAACCTCTCAGTTGTCAGAGCCAGACTCAGCTGGACCCAGACCTTTGGGCCAGCCCAGAAGAACTCTTGCAACCTGAAATCTTCCCTGAAACCAAGGGGGTGTGACTGGCACGGGAAACAAGCAAATAATTCAATGATTAGAGCAAACTGGGAGCACTCTGCCAACACAGGCAAGTGACAGCTCTGGGGAAGGCCCTTCTCGCCCCGGTGTCTCCTCCCTTCGTAAGATAAACCATGAACAAGATTTTGACGAGGCGCACAGGTGTCTGATTTGTTGAAGTGACCGAGAAGGCTTTAAAGGCCTTGTTTTGGCAGATGTTTTTGCAACTGAAATCCAGCTCATATGTAACTGTGCCCTTTTGCTTCAGTAAACAAATGGCTCAGGTGCGGAAATCATTCACTGACTTTCCTCTGGCAGAGTCTGAAAGCTTCATCTGCCTGCCTCCCTCTAAAAAAAAATCAGTGCTGATAGCATGGGCAGGGAGGAAAAGTCACTGAAAAATAATTACTAGGTTGTTTTTAATCTTTTTTTTTTCTTTAAACTGCTTATTTTGTGAAAAGCTTTATGAGTATTGTAAAATGTTAGGGAGCTGGAAAGAGCAGACAGAACTGAGGACTGGTAAAGGTCTGCTACCAAGCAGGAAAAGGAGAAAACCTACAGAGAAAGCCTATTTTTGGTTAGTCAAGAAGTTTTGTGGCTTAGTCAGCAACTGCAGAATCATTTCTCAAAGTTTTAGGGGGACAACAGCATGGCAGAAGGAAGGAAGCTGGATTGTGCTTTTCCATTTTCGGCTCTTTGTAAGCAGTGTAAGGTAGAATTTGAGATTTCCCCTTATGAAGAATGCCTAATATGCACCAAAAAATAAATATCAAGCACCCTGCTCCTCTGTAAACTGGTTTCTTTTAAGGCTTTCTAAAGTAACATTCTCTAAATGATAATTACTTTGGAAGGGGATAGTGTTTTCTTGCTGGTCCTTATCATTGCTATGTGCACCTTGCCTTGTGCTTAGCACTAGTTGACGCATAGGATAAAAGGTTTCCAAGCAAATCTCAGTGCTTTTTTGTGCTTACATGTTGCTGGGAGAAGGGATTTCCACTTGACGCAATTGATTTTCAATTGTCCTTTCTCCCCCCCTGAAGCTAGGCAACTTCATATTGGTGTATTGCCACCAGCACAGTGTCTAGGCCAAGAGCCAAGGCAATGAACAGCCTGCTAATTAATTTTTCACATTTATCTCCAGACCCTCTCCCCAGAACAAATACTGTGAAAGCAGGAGGCGGCAGTTTCTATGCAGCCCTCAGGAAATTTTAAGCAAAAGTGTTTCACTGCCAGTGTTATGATTCTACAGTGATGGTAGTAAGGTTTTCTGCTTGTGTAAAAGAACATGTATTGGTTTCAATAGGGAAAAAAAAAAGATTATTGAAGGTAATCTGAATCTCACGTATCCATTTATCAAAAAAAAAAAAAAGAAAATATGGTGCCTACAACTACTGTTTTCCAGTGGGAAAATGAAGGCCTCATTTCTAGGCAGGAGAAAAGGATTCACGCTGATAGCATCGGTTCCATGCAACTGTTACAGCCAGTTTCTGTTTCCAGTAAGACCATCGTTTTCAGTTATGAAGCAGATAATACTGTGAGCTTGTGGAGTCCGGGCATCTTGCACCCCTTCTCGTGTACGCGTGTGTATAAATAAGTTAGAGATTATTTACATCAGTGTACAGAATAAATCTAAACTCAGTTACCCAAATCCATATACCTGCTCCTGGATTTGGTCTGTTAGCACTTTGCGTTTCATCTTCAAAGCACCATACAGACATGAATTATTTACCAAGGCAACTTCCCACTCACCGAAAGGATTAAGAATAGCGAGCAGGGTAAGGGATGGAGCCGAGGGAGGGCAGCTTGCTCATAAAAACACAGCTAATCACGTCTCTCTCTCCTGCCACGAGTACTGCTGGTTTATGCCTTTATAAACTCTGTAGTCTGAGTTTAGGAGCAGTCTTTGTAACACGAACCTTGTCAAAATGGCAAAGTCCTCACTCAGAAGCAAATGATCCGCTCTTCATTTTCAAAAGCTTTGGCTTCTTCTTGGCTTATCAGGTTCCCGTTCAAACTGTTGGAGAGGGAAAATAAAAGGGATGTGAAAGAGAGGCAGTGATTGTGCCCATCTTCTGTTTTTCCAAGGTTTTGGAGCAGAAATCAAAACTCGGCGATGCTGTGTGAGCTGTGAGCTTCCCAAGGGTGCGCGCTTGGGAACAGCCTCAAACGGGCAGGCTGCAGCACTGCTGCTCCCACTGCACACACAGGGAGCAAGGCTACTTCTTCAGAAAGAAAAACAGAACACCTAAATTTCATTAAATTGATTGCTCCCGCATGCTGGATACCCATCTGCTTGCATTTCTGCATTGCTTCTGAAGGCTGACAGAACTGGGGGTCGATTTCTGTGTGTTCATTTTGAGAAGTCTTGGCCATAAGCATCAGGGTACAAGAACCCTACGCTGCTCGGAGCAGAATGTCAGGTTGACAGGACTGTTATGAAAAGCAGCACAGAGCTGACAAAGGTTCTTAACATTCAGCGGGCTAAAGAAATTTATATTGTCTTCACAGCCTTTTGTGTCTTCCATGACAACAAAGGAAGAAAACCTGTAAGTACTCAGACATTATTAATCTGAAATGACTTAGGGCAACATTTTTGAATCTAGCTACGCTGATATTTATGCCCCTGAAAATAAGCAGCCTGCTAAGTGCAGCTTTCAGAAATGATGAATACCATTAAACCACCGAGATTTATGAAAATATTAGGGTTAACAAACACCTCTCAAAATCCAGGCAAGAATCAAAAGACAGACTTCGGTTTGAAAATTCAGAATGACTCAAGTGGGAATTGAGGCCTCCTTTGTAGATGACAGCTGACGCTGGCCTTTGAAAAAAAAGCATCTTTTCCACATCTCCAGGGAAGCCACTAGTCAGATAGTGAGTCATTGTCTTTCCAAGCAAGAATCCAGTGTCCTTTCACTAAAACAAATATGTATTTTTAAAAATAAATTTCAGGTTCAATAATATAGGAGCAGCAGTGCTAAAACCAGCACCACTCTATTGACTCCCGAGCTCCCTGAGGTGAGGGAAGGAATGTGGTATTTGGCTTTATGCCTTATAATGCGCACGCGTGACTGGGTGATGCCTACCTAATCTAAAACAAGCAAATCTTACAAAAAAGTTAATCTCCTTGTAGCTTAGCACTTTTCAGGTGTCTGGAGCACTGCCCGAAGAAAAATCCTAGCACAAATTATATGAACCAAATTAGTAATGCTAATTAAATGTAACCATCTCCTGCTTGTTGGGATTTAACTCCTGAGAAGCATGAACACATTAAGAAGTTTGAAAAAAAAATCATGAAAAGCAAACTTGTCTAGAAATTTAGCCCCTAATTCTGCAAACACATGCATTCAGTGAGTCGGTGATACAGACAGATGGGAACTCACAAAACTTTTTGACATTCATAACACGCAGGGAAGTGTTTCAATGACAGGGGCTTTTTACCTCTTTGAAACCTGCCGCTGGATCTACAGCCCCTGCCTCACATAAACTTGCTTGATTTTTAATTTTTTTTTAAGGCTGGAAAGTTAATGCCAGATGTGTTTTTGAAGGGAAAGAAAGTTTACAAAGTGAGCCTTTGAGGAGAGGATCTTTACCAGACTTCTTTAATAGCCGTGTTCTCCTTGAGAGCTTCGCTGAGGTACTTCACCCCTTTGGCTGTAATTTGATTCTGGATAAGCCTGAAAAGAAAGCACTTCATATCAAACTTGCATGCAAACTATTTCACACCACCTGCACAACCTAAGCTCAGCTTGACATCACGGAGCAAAGCTGTCAGTTTTGCCACAGGAAGGCAGTTGTGATTTCCATCCAGGAGGACGGTACCCAGCATTGGTCAAATGCCCCACAGATGCACTTTCAGAACCAGAGCCCGGAGCATCAATCACTTCCTTTTAAGCCTGCATGTGGCTGCACTCTGTAGGTACTGAGCTGACAGAGCTGACAGACTGCTGCTGAGAATTCTGGCACTGGTAAAGGATTGTGAGATTTGGACTCTAACTTCTTACTTAGCTCTGTGTTCTTATTAAGAACACTGTGAGCAGCATTTTTAAGTTATGTACAGAAGATTCTGAGTACAAAATCTGTGTAGGCCCAGTGTTTTAGCAGCTATGATCCAGAGCTTGCCAAATCCTCCTGTCTTGTTTATCAGACCAGCAAGATCCTTACGCATTGCATTATGCTCTGGTATGAACAGGTGAAGTCTTCTTAGCAGATATGAAGTATGCTAAATCTGAAATTAAGGGAAAAAGTACAAAAGATCTTCGAGCAGCACAGATGAAGAAGCAGTAGGTAATCCTTACTAACTACCAACAGGTCATAACCCTAACTAAAAATGAACAAAGCCGCCTCACCTACACGAGTATAAAACTACTCATCATCCTGTCCTAATTCACTACTCACCTTTCAGTCTATCGTGGTGTGCCCCATAGCTGTACTACTTCATGTGGCTACCTGAATGAATCCCCCAGATTCATGAGGCTGAAAATCAGAAGGAACTGAATGATCTCTTAGGGATGGAGGGAAGGACGGAAGCAGGGAGATGTTCCCATTAAAGGGCTTCCTGCACTTTGTAAATGAATCAAAACACAAAGGGACCCACTAGGTTCTTTCAGCTGCTGGAAAAACACTTAATCCTGCCTCAAGTGCAACCATCTATATAGGTCACCACCTTTTGGAGGTATTCATTGATATAACCAATAAGGTAGGAGATAAATTTGCCTACAAGCAGAAACCCTTTGACAACACTGAGCCACTGTACTACACTACTGTGTCTGCTTTGGAAAATTTTATCATGACTCAAACCGAACTGTCCAGTGAAGCGTATCTGCAGCTGTGCGCAAAGAAATCCAGCCCTTCCCGCCCCCCCCTTTTATTTTCAGGGTGATGGGCAGCAGGACTTCTACTGCTTTCACAACAGACTTCAAGCACTCAGCCCCTCTGACAATCAGCACGCTTCCTAAGGGGCATGAACTATGATTAATATAAGGAATGCTAAAGGGTGGCTAGCAAAGATTTTATATAAGCTGTAAAGGGACTCTGTTTATTACATTTTCTTGGCCACTTGGGATGAATAGATGGCTGTTTGTTTCACAGCCCACATCTGCCCAACCCCATTCATGGACAAATTCCTGTGAACCTCTGGATTAGGACAGCCAATGCTGTGTTTTCTTAGAAGTTTAACAAGTCTCTTTGCGATTGCTAGAAACCATAACCTCTGCTTTCCTGGAAGTTTGTGTCTCATGGTTGAGTGTCTTCCCTCAGTGAAAGCGTCTACAAGAAAACATCAGGCAAATGGGGGATGTAAGTGTCTGTCATGTAGCTTCTTGGTGGAGGAGTAAGAGTTGAGCTGGCTACTTTGACAGCGATGACAAAATAGCAAGAATTATAATAATGTTATTTTATTCTAGTTATCTGCTTGTAGATTTCTGAAACTTATGTTGGAGGCCAGTAATGTTCTGCTAAAGATAAATGAAATCAGCTGGTAGTTCGAAAGTTACCAGGACACACAGATAGCTTAAACTTTTCCCTGTAGGAAAGCAGTTTCTAGATGCTAGACACAGCTTTATTAACTTTCTATTAAAACTGTCTACAACCAGTCAGCTGCATCCAGACCATGCACAGAAAGCTTACTGTGACCTACATAGACTTGGAAGGTGAAGCTTTAATGCAGTGACTGCCAAAGAGCCTGTGCCTCTGTGGAATGTAACTCACCATAAGTGCACCAGTTTCTTGTTGACCTTCAGCATCTCTGCAAAACTCATTGCTGCCTCATCATCCAGCTCATTTTTTGTCAACCTAAGTGGGAGAGAAAACGTTCACTTAAGATGTTATCATTATTTTTCATCCCCCTTCTTTTCCAGCTCATCTGAGACTTAGCTTTAGACAGCCAAAGGGGTGTGTGCTGTTCCTGCCCTGAGCAATTTCTGAAGTCTGGACACACAGACATGCTAAAGAGAAGCCCTGGGGTAAAAGGGACAAGAATATCACATCACTTCTTGGAGCAAAGATCTATCTAATGATATTTTCTCATGATGTTAAGGTGACTAAAAAGTACGTGAGCTGTGGTGGAAAAAGGTGGAGAGGTAGCGACAGCACTGAAGAGGTACAAAACCTGTGAGGATGAAGAATTGAGAGAAGATGGGGAAAGGAAGGTGGAGAGAGTAGAAATAAGCACAGACCAGAACTGCAGGTAGCCACAAGGGGAACTGAGAAGCCCAAACTCAATACTGGACATGACAAAACCAGAGGCAGATGGGTTAAATCACTGCTTTCAGGCAGCAGTCTGCAGAGACACTAACAAGAGGCTCCTGCTCCCATAACTCAAAACTCAACCAATCTTTCTAAAGTTACCCGGTGACACACAGAACCCAGCGTGCACAGTTTCAGTTGCCAGAGGAAGTTGGCTGGACAAGACTCTGTCAAAGGGTCTGTGAACGGCATTGAGTAATGCAAGCGATTGTCAGGAAACTCAAACCTCCCCATAGCCCTCTGCACTCTCACTGGACATGGGCTTGAGGTCTGCAGCTGTAAAAAGTTCCTAAGCCACTGTGTGAAACGTACGGTCTGCTCCCCTGTCAACACAGGACTGCAGCAAAGCTACGACTGGCTTCACCTGAGCACATTCGATGCAAATAGTGGGGTATCCCAAACCACTACACCAAGACCTACGGGAATGTAAGGAGTCCACATCACACACCGAGCTTCCCACAGAAACACTCTAAGTGTAGCAATGCTCCTCCAGGCGGGAAAGCTGATCTGCTACTCATATCCACGTTCTTCCAAAGGGTAGTGAGATACAGGGGATGGGAGAAGGGAGAGGAGGAGGAGCAGATGGGATCAGAGGAAGTAAAACTAGGCTGCAGCTTTCTCTGGAGAAGGAAGAGGAGAAGCAGAGCACACCACTGATTACCAGAATATTTTCACGGAGTTGTTGTGCTGCATGGCTTCAGCAATACTTTTGCCTCCCTCTGACGTGATGCCATTGAATGCGAGACTGTGAAGTGAACAGACACAAAGGCTTAAGAGACAGCCAGCATTACTTGACCCTGTCACTGGCAAACACTAATGAGTATCCTGGACGATCTGTGTCTCAGTGGTCCAGTTCAGTATTTGGCTGCTCCAAAGCTCACACACTTTGCAAACCAGCAGGTCTTTGTCAATTTTACACGGGAGAACAGATCACAGGCTGCTGCCTGATCGCAGGTCTGTCATACAGGCCACAAGGTTTGCTGTCGGTGACTGCAAACTCACTCTAGGGACTGACAGCAGAGATGCAGCCGATGATTTTGAGAGCTGTGGCTTTTAGCAAGGAGAGAGTTGTGCTCAGCAGCACACAGGTTTGTACATGCATTTGTCATCCCAACCCCCTGTACAAACTGGGCACTTTTTCCTTTAAGTGGTGTGTTTTGACTCTTAAACACAATACCTTCTGTTGTGCAGGGAGAGATGAGCTTGTAAATGCATGCTTTCCATTACAAACCACAAACATTTCTTAGTCTGCCCTTCGTTCTTTGAATAGACATTGGCAAAATCATCCAGTTAAAACTTATGCTTCAGGCTTTGTGAGTTCAAAAAGCATTTCCATCCTCAGAAGCTAGGCCAGAGCTTGAAAACAGTGCAAGGCCTCGAAAAAAAAAAAGGCAGAAAGGAGATGAAGCGGGGCAATGGCAAGAATATGTGCTAGCATGAGCCCCTGCTAACTTCCGCTGAGACTGTATACTCTCAGTCCCTCATGACTGAGCCTAAAAATGGCAAATATGCTGAAGTAAGCTGATGTAGCAGGAACTATCTTCTCTTAACCTTTGCATAAAGCTACCATATTGAGCTGGTGCTAGCTGTGCATTTAAATCATGAACCAAGATTAACCGGTGGAATATAAGAAGTGAGCCCCAGTGCAAGTACACTGCAGAGCTGAAGATTCGCCCTGCGCAGGTGCCAGCAAAATGTGGCTGTAGCTTGCAGTTACCCCTCCTTATTTTTGCAAGCACATTCATCAGCATATTTGTTCCCGTCCGAGAATCCCAGGTGTAAGCCAGCTCTGATTCAGGTTCAAACTGTTTGCTTTCAAGTCTGATGCATCTGGATGGATTCTGCAATTAGGGGGAGATGGCTATTTCAGATAGCTTTTAAGTTTAAATATATCTAGGTCACTGCACCTGCTCAGCTTTTAATTTTTTAAGCCCAGCTATAAGCTGACAGAAAGGAGGACAAGCCACCAGCTCTGAAATCCCTGGATCTGAAGTGGCAGCAATAAGCTCCCAAGAGATCCCCAAACTCCCCGAGCGCTGTATTTGTGAAGAAACTGGTGCCATGTGCCACCTTGTGGGGAAACAAAGAAACCTCATCTGTTCCCTCACCAGAGAGGCCAGTGGAACTGGGAGACAAATTGAAAGGATCACCACGATCCCAGTGCTCCAGCTGTGTGGAGGGACTCCAAAACAGCAGCAGCAGCCACAATATGCACCTTGAAATCCCCAGTTGGGATCTGAAAGACAGGCAGGGGAGGGGCTGTCTGTACACTGCTGGCTTCTCCCTGCTGTGCTGCCAACTTCACCCACACTAGGGCTTCCAGAAGGCTAGTTTGAGATTAATTACTGAACCCCAGTGAGATCCACATCTCATTGCCACTGACTTTGTGGTGTTGCAGCTCCACTGGAAGCTTAATTCAGGCTGAACCTGAATTAAAAACACCACAGTCCCTACCCAAACAGTGGATTGTCTAAGACTTACTTTGGTAAGAACTGCTGTATCCTCACCACAGCAACTGTTAACACCGAGCTCCCTTGGAGCCTGGTTCTGCAACAGCTTGTGAATCCTTCTGCTAACGCTCCCAGATCAAAATGGCACCCACTGACCATGTGCCTTCACAAATGCCAGTAACTCTGCGGCATGAGGAGAGGAGGTGCAGAGAGAGGAAAGGATGCCAGCCCTGCAACATTTTTAACTTGCTTTATGGCTGCACGGGGCTTTTCGATTCAAACAACCTGGCCTCTTGCTTGCACCCGGCACCTGTTAGGTACGAAGTGAAGACCACGATACCAGATGGCGTCCCAAGCTAACGAGTGGTGGAAAGAGTCACTGCTTCGAAGCGCGGTGGGAAAGTCAGCGCTATGTCGAGCTGCCAGGCTCGGCTGGGGTTTTACCTCACGTTCGTTAACGTGGGGTGGTTCCTCAGGGCCTCTGCGAACGCCTTTGCGCCTTCGTCTCCAACTTGATTACCCCACATCCTAGTGAAGACAGGAAAGCAGGAGATATCAGGTGTGTTGCCCTGCTGCCCCTCAGCATCGCATTCTCTCTTTTTCTCTCCCTTTCCCTCCCCCCACCAATACTTCCCAGGCTTTGAGGCTTGCAAGAAACCTGGCACGAACCATCCCCACCGAGCCAGGCATGTTCCACTCCCTGCACACCACGCCATCAGCCTCTCTGACTCACCAGTACCCTAAGGCCACAGCACAGAAGCAGCTCTAGGAGACAGCCTGCTGCAGTGCGAATGCTTTTGGGATTGTCTTGCTGTGCTGGGCAAACCCTCAGCAGCCCTCTACCCTTGTGGGGTGAAGGAGTCTTGTGATCTGTACAGTGAGCTGCTGTGACAAATACACAAAGTCCTAAATCCACCTGCTCAGCATTTGCTGTAGGTACCCCTGCTGCAGTTTTCCTGTTACCTGTTGGGCACGGACTGGTTGTTACACAGCTCGAAGTACGGGCCTTGGGAAAGATTCCCTGCACGCACAGCTGCACAGTGACCCGTACCCAAAGGGATGACTTTGGATGAGCTCGATAAGCTCCCCCTTTCCTTCAGAGCAATATGGTAAAATGGTTACAGTTCCTTCAGTGTTATACCCAAGTGGTATCTCCTCTCTCATCAGCTGCCAAGAGAGGGATCAGAATCTCACAGGCACTGTATGACCCTGGGACTCTCCCACATACTTCTAAGGAACGGTATTTCTGATGGAAAAGCAACCCTTGATAACATGAAAGTGCTAAGAGAAGGTAATATGGTAAAAGCTGCACAGGTCTGATCGACATTAAGTAGCAATATCTGGTCAAATCCTTTCCACGCAGACCAACGGCTTTGACAATTCACCATGTATTCTAAGGCTTGAAAGAGTCTCTGCTGAGTTACAATTTTTTCTACAGAGCTCATGCCTTGATGACTCAGAGCTACACTCAGCTTGATGGGTAATTGGTTGGCAGCTCTTAAAATCAATTGAGTTTTGTGGTATCTAAACACAGCCACTTCCAGTAAGTTCCCTAGAATTTCCTTGTCCTTCAGACCCAATGCAGTTTGTCACATAAATGCTGAATATACCTGCTTAAACATGGCTATTCAAGCTATCATAAATCCTTGTGGAGTGACTATTTCCTCCAAAGGAGAAAACAGAAGTCTTTCATTGAAATTACAGCAAGCACAAAGGCACAGCAGACCCATCTGCATGACAACAGCAGTGTGCTTGCTGTTAACTATTCTTGTGAAATGTTGTAGAACAACAAAAATAAAGGCCAAAATCTGATTGTTCAAACCTGATTTTCATATTCGTTACTGTGGTATTCATGATGGCCAAACAAAAGTTTTAATTCCATGTATTTGAGTATTAGACTCTAAGAAGAACATTTTCCTGCAGAGTGAAAAGAAAAACTGGGATTTGCCAGAGGGAAAAAATCAACCCGTCAAGTCTAGCATCTCTTCTAAGAAAGAGGACAGGGATCAAAGCTTTGGAGTACATTGAGATCTCCTTCCAATAACAGGAGGCTCTCAAGTCCAGCACAGAAGGATGATGAGGAGTTCCTTTTTATTCTCAGAGCTCACAAATTTATCAGGACTTGACACAGAATGTTTGACAATCTTAACCTTGACACTCAATAACTAGGTACATCGCCAATAGTCATAAAACCATTCTTTCTTTTGTTTTGTTTTTTAATGACTAAATATTTCTACAACAGCTACAGTGCTGCAAAGGAAATAGCTATCATTACATTCTGTCTTCTTAGTTTGTCTCTCCTTTAAGGTTTCAACAGAACAGGAAGAAAATCATTGTGTGAACTGGAGAACAATAAAGCAGCCCCTGTTTGCCCCGAGTAGAAAATGTGGCTGTGCTTCTTCACCAGTTTGGTCTACAGCTGGAGGGGGAGAAGAAATGGGAGAAGGAGGGAAGGTAAGAATGAAAGAAGAAATCCTAAGGGATTTACAAATGCCTTGCCAAGACCAAGCCCTGAGCATTCCTCCTAAGCACTGAACTTACCCAATTTCAAACATTGTCTTGCTCTTCTGGATGGCCTGGGCGAGGCACTTCCCTCCTTCGCTAGTTATTTTGTTTGCTCCTATTCTGCACAAAACACATGAATTGATGAGGTACATCGCTTACAACAGTACAGCTATTAGAACACCAGCTCATGAAGCAATACAAGCATTTAAGGCTAATTAACTCTGGAGGCTAGTTACAGTTATCAAAGATTAACCTGGAGTAAAAAATACTGCAGGCATTTGACCTTCGATTAAACGAAGACATATTTTGTGTGTTGGCCCTCCTAGTAAGATGCATTACTGGGTAGGGTCTTGATTTTGGTGTTCCGTGTGTCAGAAATGAGGCTTAGGAACTGATCCCCAAGACAAGGCTCCCTGCCTGGTTTTTAATCTAACTCATAATATCAGTTGTTGCTGCAGAGTACATGAATTACACGCAGCATGATGCCAGAGGGAGCAGAGCATTTCTTGGTAGTGTAGCTCGAGAGGAGACTGCAGCAGATAAGCACAGACTAATAATTTCAGGTCTTTCTGTTCCGAGCACAGGCTACAGGTGGTGGCACAGGCCAATGCAGCACTGGTCAGTGGCTGGTGCTCTTGGAACACCTTTCCTTTTCTTGGCCTGTGTGGGAGTATCACATGGCTGCAGTCCAAGAAAGAGGCAAGTCTCGATTGCATATACATTACTGTAAAGAACAAACCAACCCTCCAAACCCCTCAAGCCACTGAATTTACATAAATTAAAACTGGTTTGTTTGACTGACTTCAGGCACACGAATATGTATTCTATCCCAAAACAATCTCTGGGCTTACGAGGTAGCCTGACAGAAACTGTCTTCCAACAGGTTTTTTGGTGGAAGTTAGAAGATTAAATAAACAAATCACTCTGTTAAAGCAGTGAGAGAACTGGAGAGCTCTTGGGCTTCAGAATTCTGCAAATATTTTGAGTGGGAAGTATGTGGCCTGTGTGGGGTTTCACAGCAAGTTAGTGGCAGAACAACGCCTAGAACCCAACAATCCCTGGCTGTGGGTTGCTACCTTCATACCAGCAGCTGGCATTGCTGTAGTTACCTTCATTTTCTGCTGTGGTCATAATTAAACCATCGGTTAATGATTTACCTTTATGTCAAATCAGTGTTGTGCATGGCCAGACAGTTATGTGGAGAAGTTCCAGGAATTAAAGGAAACAACTTACCGAGTGAATTTGGGTAATTCCAGTGTTGAGGTATGACACTAGCACAGCGTGACCCCAACGGCCCATAAAAGGCTGGATATAAAGAAGCCTGGTGCTAAATGCAAGTGAATTCACCCACTGCAAGGGCCAGCAAGGTTCGTGCACCACTTAAGCCTCACTCGAGTGTTCAAACTGGATTTAAGTAAAGAGTAGGTCTCGTGCTCTCCCCTTTTGCCTACCACCATATTCCACTGATAATGCAATGCAATCTTTACTAAAGACTGTGAATTCAAGAGTTTCACCTGCTGCCATTCACTGCTAGACTACTGTAAAAAAATACATAAATGCAATCGAAGTTATATGTTAGTTGAAACAAAATTTTTGCCTTTTTTCACTCTACCTCCCTTTTCAAGTTGCTTTACCTTAATTATGATACTGTATAAGTATAAAGGAAAAAAAAAGCCCAACTTACTTAACATATTCAAGGCTTGAGCATTCTTCAATGAGTTTCGCAACATATTTGGCTCCAACATCAGTGATTTGATTGTTGTATAAGCTTAAAGAAAAATCACATTGTCAAAAATAGGTTATTCCTGCTGTTACTTTAATATTTACAACCTGGATGTTTTATAAAGCACACAGAGCATCTATCTTTTTTGTACGGCTCTGTACACATGCACAATTGCTTGTATTTCTATTTTGATATGCAGTTAATATTGTGAAGGTCTAGATATAAAATACAAGAGACCAGGCTGTAAATCATGGGAAAATATTTGTACAATTTTTTTAATGCATGGTCTCCTCAAGCAAACAAATCTTCCCTTTATTCCTGTGTCAGTACAGAAATAACACCGCATAAGTCTGAAGAAAAAGAAAACACCAGAAGAATGTATTTTCATTTTTTAAAATGTCATAAAATCCCCTTGCAAATATTAGTGAAGATCAGATACCTGAGCAGATGTACTTACAGTAAGGCACTGGAAGAAGGAGGTCATTCTTGGTATTCACGCTCACTTCTCTAAAAGTCATTTTTATGTAGCCTCTTAACCAAGAGTGGGAAGCCAGAGCTAACATGCCTACCAGCTTTAACTTGATTATGAACTAAAGTTTTTAAAAAAATGTTACTTTATATGTTAAAAAAGGAGGTGTCTTTGGTTCCCACCCCACCTATGCTGTGTCAGCACTATCAGCACTGCAGTTTTATTTTCCAGTATCAATACCTAGTGCTTTGCTCCCAGTTGGTACGTACCCCAAGAAAGTCACAATTTTGTACTTGGAGAGTTCTTCATATAATATCCTTACTCCATGATCTGTGATTTGATTTACACTGAGCCTGGGATGAAAGGAAAGAAAAGAGAGTTAGAATCAATAGAGATTACAAGTGTTCATCCCCCATGAGTTAAGGAATGACTGGAGGTCTGTGCAGTTCCCTCTGACATTTCAATAGGTTCTTATACCACGTATTAAAAGCAATTAAGGGAAATGTGAGCTCATTTTTATATGGTTCACTTCAAAAACAAAAGAAAACAAAAAGCCCCCAAACACCAAGGCAGTGTTCTGGAAGCTGTCCATAGGCCTGAAAACCATAAAATGTGGTAAGTCAGAAACCAGAGACAAACACCTCATCTTCTTCCCGTGCTTAGTGATTGCAGAAATTCCACTTGATGCTAGCAAAAACAAACTTTCCAGAGCACTCTTGCAACCTTCTCTCTGGGTACCTAGTTAAAGCCAGACGTCTTGAAAGGCACAACACTTTCAGGCTCCACTGAATAAAGGTTGTGAAAAGCTCTGGCCAGGAAATGGAACTGCAGTCCCATAGGTATGCTAGATGTTTCCAATTTATTGTCCCAATTACACTCAAAACAAATCAATGTCAGTCACTCACGGAATGAAAATACTTTTTTTTTTTTTTAAACAAAACAAAACAAAACAAAAACAACTGAAGCTTTTTCACTGTGGCTAACTGGACAGGTTCCTGTGAAACATTCCAATTCTGACAAATCACATTTTCTAAGGAGAACTGTCCCAGTGAAAACATTTTGACCAGCTTTAGTTTCTACACAAACTCTGAAGCTGAGAGCTCCTATCGCCAGCAGCCTCCTGGGCTCTTGCTGGTTGGTAACGTGGTCACTTTGAAACACACTCGCACAAAGGAGAAATCAGGATGGCATTTCCCCACATCAGAGCAGACTGATTCTTTGAAAGGGATCATTAAGCTCTTGGAAACCTTTCACTTCTAATGACCAAGTTCTGTAGGACAGGAAAAGTCCTAACATGAGAAAAATCCACAAAGACAAGGTGGGTGCCTAACAGTCTGGTGAGGTGCTGCAGACAGCGTTAAGCTCCCACTGTGCAGGGCATGATTGTGTGATACGGACAAAGAACAAAAGACTGTCCTTTTCTTCTTTGTTTTGTTTTGCAGACTTACGCTTTTTTTCCCTAAGTTTCCCTATTGCTTTCTTTTGGGAGGTCAGCTGATTCGTAGCCTACTGGAGACACCGAGCATCAATTGCTTTGATCTAGTTCTAGAAGACTTATAGAAGGGGAAAAAAAAGGCAGAGCAAAGCCAATCAAGAGTAATAAATCCATTCATTAAAAAAATATAAAAATCTCATGAGGCTGAAGGAACTTCAAAAAATAAATACTTGAAGTTCCTGTTTTTCTGCACCTGAATATTTGGCCAAATAAGGCATGGCTACATTATACAACCTCAGCAGGTGGAACAATGTGGCCTGTGATGTTAGAGGTGGAATTAGTTTGCCCCGATCACACCAGCTCATGTCCTCCCTCCACATCACCTCAGGGAAATACCACAACTAACACTTGAGCTACATCCTTTCATGAAGTACTACATGTCAGCTTTTATTCTGTGAAAGCCAGACATCTTGGCAGGACGTAAAAGCAAGACATTCACAGCATTTGATCATGGGTTACTGTGAATGGCAGATTCTCTCTCACCCTGTATGTCCAAGGGCAGAGACAGGCTCAGACAATCTTCAGATATAGGAGGAAGAATTTCTGTTTCCTTTCTTCTCCCCTAAGCACTTTCTCCCATAAAAATCCACTTTTGAGAAAAAAAGTTTGTGATAGAGCTAACTAACAGGCTTAAACAGTCCTGGCTTCTAAGGACTTCTTACCACCTTTTCTGTTCGAGTTTCCAAATTCACTTGCCCCTGCTCCTGTGGCTGACTGAACAAATATTTCATAAGACCTGAAAGTGGCAGAGTTGGGGGTAGTCAAACCTCTAATCCAAATCATGCTGCATGAGGCTATTTCCAGGGTTTGATTTCTGCTTTCAAGGCCAACTGCACTTTAATTTCCAGCAGCAGTGAGAATTTTCATGTTTCTCCGCTTTCAAGATCACCTCCTCTAGCCCCGCTGTTAGTGGAATAAACCAAGGCTAAGCAGGAACCAGCTCATACAAACTCCTACCTGATCACGGCAAGTTTGCTGAAACAGGGCAGCAGCTGTTTTATTCCATAGTCATTGATGTTGTTGTTGTCCAAATCCAGAGCCAGGCGCTTCTGGAAGTGGTGCACGACAAAGGAAATGGCACTGCAGTCAGCAGAGTAGGCATTGCAGTATGTCAGCTTGATGTAATTGGCGTGCATGCGTTTGGCAGCCAGCTTCCCCACTTTCTCGCTTTGAGTCTCATAAAGGCACCTCAGCATCCAAACAAAATTTGGCTGGACCTGAATCTGATTGTAGTTGAGGAGCCTGGACCGAGTGAGGCCCTTCAGGTGGGATTTCATGCTCTCCCCAAGGTATGTGATGAGTGTCTTTCTCTTCCTCTTAATGACTGCAGGCAAAACTAAGTGCCTGAAGAGCTTCTGCTTGGATCTGGAAAGCAGGCCACAAAGGAAAAGGTTGGTAAAATGGAAGTGTTCGTTGTTTCGGAAAGGATCCTCCCCTGCCAGGTGTTTCTTCAACCAAGGGATGTGAAGGCAAGAAGGCTGGGCAGTCTCAGTGGAAGAGCATTCATTGAAAAACTGAAGTAACTCCTTGGTGCCTACTCTCTCTTCAATAACCACGAACAAAGCTGTGAAAAAAGACTGAAGGGTTAAGTGCAAGAACTCATAAGTGGACTGACTGTCAAAGCCAGTATAACCTTTAACTGTCCTGAGAAAACCCAATTGCAAATCTTCTTCAGAGATGTTTGCTGCTGTGACCTCCTCCTGCTCGAAGATAAAGAAGGAGTTCCCCATCCCTCTGTATGCAATTTTACCCAAGGCTAGAAGGGTTTCCTTTCTTGCTTTGAACATCTCTGCTTGACTCCTGGTGTTGTTCTTCAGCAAACTTGTTTTCAGAGACCGGTTCAGATGGACTTCAACCATTAGCAGAAACACATCTGTCAACGTAACAGAACAGTCTGGAAGTTCGTGGCTGTCATACATGGAATGGAAGTGTTCGTAGCATTTAAAGATAATCCAACAAAATAAAGGCACTGAGCACAAACTGCAGAGATTGGGGTTAGCTTCCAGCTGGTTCAATACCAGTGTTCGTTGCCCCTCATCTTTGAAAAACATGGCAGTGTATTCCTTCAGGTTACTGCTGGAGAAACCACGGAGCAACACCTTCTTTCTAATGATGTTTCTTTGGATCTCAGTTCCCGTCCGTGCTGTAAGAATTTTCTTGGATCCCTTAAGAAGCTTTCCTCTGAGTAGGCTTACCAGCAGCACCAGGGGGTGGATGGGTTCATCGGGTGAACACATCTCAGGAACACTACTGAGATCAAAGTTGGAATAGATCTCATCAAAGCCATCAAACGTGAAAAGAACTGTATGAGGGAATTGCAAGATGTGATGGAACACCTCTGCGGGGTCCTGGTCTGGGTAGCAATTATATTTGAAGAGCAAGTCTTTCAAACATACGGCTTCATCTTCCTTAAAGCAACTAAACATTCTACATCGGAAACGGAAGAAAAATTTGGCCCCTATATCCAACTGTTTTCTGGCCCACAGGCTTTGTATCTTCTGCAGTAAGATAGATTTTCCAATTCCCGCATCGCCGAAGACATAAATAGTCTCTCCATCCTCATTAATTAGCCCAACTGCATCATCAAAAAGGGCTTCTAATTGACACACTTCACCTAGGCTCTCATTGGTGAAACTGACCATCTCCATAATACTGTTAGAGTAAGTTTCTTCAAGCAGCATCTCTTCCCTCTGAGCATACGACATAACAAACTTGGAGTCTCGTCCCAGCTCATGTCTGAGTTTCTGGCAATACCTGCTAACTAAAAAGACAGTGAAGTGTTATTAAAAAGCCTGTTGCATATGATGGCTCACCTCCGTGGGAACTGTGAGGGGCAATAAGTTAAAATAATTCTTCTGTAAAATCAGTTCTTTGGCAGATTACTTCTATGGCTTTGGGCCGCCATCATTAGTCTCTTGGAAAAATCAGAGATTTGCTAATGAAATTGCTGATGAAAGAGGTAACGTGTAAGTCACCGTCTCCTGAAAACCAGTACTGGCTCCAAGACACTGCAATGCATTAGGAGGCTTCCAACTTTAGCTGAGACTCTAAGTCAAGCCCTTGAACCTTTGTTAAAGATTTGTCTCTGCGAAGACAGGGGGTTTTGGTCACAGATTAGTTTTGGCATCTGCCTTTTTACTCTATTTATATTCTACCTGTTACTTCTATCAGGCAGGTGGTCATTCTTTCCTAACTTGTTTGGTAACTTTTATTATTGCAAATAGAAAGCATGTCCTTTAGAAAGCAGGCATCTCAAAAGATCTTTTTTAGGCTGACACAGAAAATGAAAGTCCTAGTTATTGTGCAATGTTGCATTGGGTTTTTATTGCAACAGAAGCTTTACTTCTGATGGAGGCAAAGTAATGCTTGTATATTTATATAGTACGAAAAGACCTCTCAAGAGCAAAACAGGTATTCCTGCTATACTTTAAGTCTGACTTTAAGTCTAAGGCATCATTTAGGATCATAGAATAATTCAGGTTGGAAGGGACTCTGGGATGTCTTAAGTCCAACCTCCTGCTCAGAAGAGGACCTTCTAGGAGATGAGATAAGGTTATTCATGGCTTTATCTAATGGGATCTTGAAAACCCCAAGGACAGACACTCCACAGCCTCTCTGGGCAGCCTGCCTCATTGCTGACTGCCCTCACCATGGCACACTGGCTATTCCATTGCCAAAACAAGACAGTGGTGCTAATAAACCATAGGTGGCACAAGGTGGATATGCCATCATGCTATATATCCACAAACAAATAGAGAAAGAGCTTGACTTTACCAAAACATGGCATTAAATCAACATGACTGTTGCATTATATGGTGTGCCTTTTAATTCTTTGGCTACCACTAGTAGCAAACACAGCATGTTCACATGTATTTTCTCTGGCTATGCCTTCCTAGACTCTCTTATTCTCCCATCACCTGGTTAGAGCTTCCTACACAGTGGGGCAGGTCTAACGAAAGGGATATAGATGCATGGCCTTACCTGGATCTGTGTTTACCACAGGTCTGCTACAAATATTCTCTGAAGGCTCGTAACCTATTTCATCCAGCCAAGGCTGAAGTTCATAGTAAGCATCAGTGACTTTCTGTAGGACACGGATGAAATATTCTGAAACTTCTTCTCCCTTGCTTTGAACCAAGTCTAGGATTTTGCGAACCTGAAGAAACAACACGTGAAATATCATTGATGCATAGTGATAACTGTTACATTGCTGGACTGTTTTAGGATCCCTTTTGGACTGGAACAGGATACTAAAATCAAAACTGGTGCTTAAAGAACTTGAATTCAAAATCTAGCTCTGAATTTCAACCATCAAAAACCTCACTTACTGCTTGTATTTGGATGTTGCAAGAAAGTCAGCTCTGCAGATTAAGGTCCTGACTTGTAGCTAAATCATATGCTAAAAAAACCAACGTGGATAAATACTTCTCCTCAATAGGGAATCTGAAGGATTAGCTCAGCCTGGCTGAGTATATTTTAAATCCCAGGCTGGTTAAAACAAAAAAGATGGAGGGGTTTTCTCAGTGACCTAAATTCATTCCTCTGATTTGTATATATTCCACTCACATTTAGATTTACCTCTGGATCCTGCTAGATCCACAGTAGGGCAGGCAGAAACTCTCTCTGGATCTTAATGCAGATCCAAAAAACCTACAATTCTTTCTTTTAACACAGCAAGCCAATACAGCAAGCTATCTCTGTACAATTTACTTGTTGCCTGCAACTATTATTGAAACTAATGGCTACCAAACAGTGTCTGGAGCAGCTCAAGGCGAATCCTTCCAAAGGCAAACCAGAGCCTGATCTCTGTGCAACCAGTACAAGGCAACCCCAGTACCGAATCCTCCTCAGGACAGAGCAATCATTTTGGGGCCCAATTTGAATGTTTGGATCCTCTTCTTGCTGAGAATGAATCAAGAATTCAGTTCTAAAGCAAAGGGTTTCTAGAGACTATGGCCTCCTGTGAGCATAAAGCAGGGTGAGTTACAGGGACACAGCAAAAGCACGGCATTTTTTTGACAATTTGTATGCTCTAAAAAACAATTTTAACCCTTCCAGACAGGCTCCCACAGAGTCCAGTTCACTTACTATTGTGGCCTGCTCCCTGTCTCTGCTTAGAGTCCTGATGCACGGCCTCCCCCTCAGCTTTGTTACAACAATCATGTATATTATGCTGAACAAAAAGAAATGGAGATGATCGTACAGTGTGCATTTATTCAGCTTTGACCTTACACACAGTGAGCACTGTGTTAGCGTTTCAGCTCGCCAGCAAGAATGATTATTTTATGAAAATCTGCACTGTTAGTTAAGTCCAAGGTCTCTGAATTCTTTATGGTTTGCCTGCCCCTAGTTGTGATACTATTCTGAAGCTGCATGACTGGTCAGGGAATGAAGAGCTTGTTTTGGGTCACGATGCAAAGTTCAACTGTGCACATCTGATGATCTTCTCCTATCAAAAGAACAGAAATTAATTTTTGCTACTGATGCCCACAGATGAATTCCAAACCCCAACGTGCCAGGATGTATCAATTTTACAGACAAATGTTTACAATGTCCGTAAGTCTTTAAAGAGAAGGGAGGGTGTGCACGTGGACAACACGCAATGATGAGCTTCTAAAATAATATTTAATTTCCATCTCCTCCTGTAGAGCAGGCTGATCTGTCCCATGGCGTCCTGAAGTAGATTTTTCTTGCAATACTCTACATTATAATGAAGGCTTGTGTGCAGCAAGCTACACTCTGACGGCCACTGTGGTCACCTCCGTATCTGAGGACAAAGCTGCAGCTGGGGACACAGAGCAGCAATTATCAACCTGCTTGCTTTTGCAGCTGCCATCAGGCTTACAAGCAGTGCCAGCAGTGCTGGAAAGAGATGTGGTAGATATGCTTGTCCAGAAGGAATGGGGTGGGGAGTCTCCAAAATAACAAAGACTGGGAAAGACATCAAGCCCATAAAACCCAACAGTAAAGTTGAAAGTAACAGAACGTTCAAGTTGGCTAGTGAAATAAAAATAATACCTTATCTGCTTGAGTTGGAAATTGAACAACAATCTCGGCGTCCTCGGTGGAGAAGTACTCATTGTTAATCAAGTTGTCAATCAAACACTGCGTGTTTCGGATTTTACTGACCAGAAGCTCTCGGTATATCTTCAGCAAAGCAATGAAGGACGGAGGGCTTGTTCCTGGAGGTTTTTCCACAGAAATCTCCAAGTTAGCACAGAGTTGGCCTTCCATAGTTGAGACAGCAAGAAGCTGCTCCCTCTAGCCTCATCTTTGACAAACTGTTTGTCTGTAGTGAAGTGTCAGCTTGAGGTTAGCTTCAAGGAAACAGGCGATCTCTCCTTCACGTTACTGAGCCTGTAAAAGTAATTGCAAAGAGCCTCAATTTAAACGTTATCCTGGGCAGATACATCCCTCAAGTAGCCATCAAAGAATAACTACATCTTCTGCAAAACACCACTGACAATTTTATCCAAAAAACCCAACCTAATATCTTCCTCACGTACTTCCAATCATTTGTTCAGTTTTTGGAAAAAAAAAATTAACTACTGCAGGCAATCTCCCCTGTAATATAAATACTTCACTGCAGCTTGCCTCAAACAACAACACTTGCATCTGCTTTGTTAACTGCCTGTTCTTCGTGCATAATTGAATATTTTTATTAGCTTTTCGTGTTTCAATAGACAAAGCAGGGCATCTGTCCAAACACAGCTCGACAAGGAAATAAAGGGAATAAAATTATATTTCATAGCAATTAATTCTGTAGGAAGAATTAATTTATAGTAGCAACTCCCTTTGTTTTCGGTTACAACAAAAGTCTCTGTGTAAAATTTTGCCAGTAGGGGAACTGTCCTCCTAAGTGAGGCCTTGTGAACTCTCTGACAGTCCTAGCTAAAGGAAGGAGAAGCGTTCAGCTTCAGGGCAGGTTTGAGAGGCAGTCCATTTAGCTACTGTTTAGCCATGGACCTTGTACACACAATTTCCCTTGCAAAAAGGAGATACTTTGCAAGATCACGACCAAATGATCTCCACACAGACAATGAGAATTTGCACGATTGACAGGAATTTCTAGGAATTTCAGTAACAGAGGAAAAAGTACTGCTGCTTCAGCAGGTCAAGGGATATTTGGAAGAATGTTCTTAGATGCTGATTATAGACATATCGACAAAAACAAAGCACAAAGTCCTTCCTCGACAACTCTGTAAAGGTGCCAGCTTCGCGGTTTCAGAATTCCCATGATTTCCCAGGATGGCGCTGGCAAACTTTCCGAATGGTCCCCAGCACCCCCCTGACAAGGAACAGCCGAGGCCTTCTTCCAGGTCCCAGATCCGTCCAGGTGAGCTGCTACTGGCACGACCTCACTTCTGTGGGGTTCCATACCAGAAGCTGCAGTCTGCATCAGCGTAGCTTCTCCTCCTTGGTGCTGGGGAAAGATGCGGTGTAAAACACCACGTTTCAGCACCAAACAGCCTAGCTCCTCCGATTTCAAGAGGTTGTAACGCGTGGTTGCTGACCTGCACAGATGAGCCCCCCAGAGGCTGAGAGCAGGCAAATCCCCGGCACAACCGTTCGGGATCGCAGCCAACTCCAGAACTGCAGAACTCTTTCAACCAAACGCGATGTGACCAAGTGAGCTGGCTTTCTTACCACGAGTGAGTGACTGCATCTATTCAGACAAATCAACCTTTCATTGCACCATGCACATGACCCACCAGATCGAGTGGCTGACTTCTGAGTCACTCAGCTTCCTAGAAGCCATGCTGGCACATCCCTTTGTTTAAGAAAACACATTTCAGAAATGAACTCTATCATGAAGACCAAACAATGTTGAAAACATCATTTCCTCTAAAGCTTTTGCAAGCTTTCAGTTAAAGAGATAGAGTCACCTTTAAAACACAGGCAACAGAAACACTAACACTTTTCTCTCAGGACACTGCACCTACCCAACATTTCCTGCTGGCTTTGGTTGCTCTAGGACCACGTTATCCTAATGCCCGTTTTCTTCCTAGTTTGTGAGGACTGAGGCAAACATCCAGGAACCTGTAACACTGAACCAAGTGCTGCCACGGGTACAAAATAAACAGAAATATTTTCTTTACTCTTTCAGACCCATCTACAAAGAAAGTAAGGAAAAAAAAAAAAACACAGCAAAAAGACAAGAACATGGAAAATATGGAAAGATCAGACGGTCTCAAATATGCCTGCCCCTCATTTGAGTGAGTCTACGTCAGTAAAGAACATGGTTGCTATTAGAAGGGGTTGGCATTGGTATGCTGCATGAGAGAGCACATTCCCTTTCACATAGAGTGAATTGCAAGACAGTAGAGAGGAATCAGAAAAGTATTTACGGTGAAGGCAAGCATCAGGGGAGAAAGGGAGAAAAAGCACAAAGGCAGAACAGGGAAGCTAGAGCTGGCAATATTAAATCCGCGCATGATGACGTACTCACTGATATTTTCTGTAGGAATATTAAGTTCAAGATTAAAAAAAAAAAAAAAAAGACAGTATTGGAGAAAACAGTAACTTTCACCAGTATCTTTCAGTAAAGAAAATGGAAAATTTCCACCATCCCCAGACAAAGAAAATGTCACGCCAGATGAAGAGCTGAGCGCCTGAAGTGGTGTTGGAACAGACCTATCTCCTGGCACATGCAGTTAACAGCAAGGCAGGTACCTGCATGTTTGTAACAAAGTGCTACATGAGGAAACTTCAGGTCCTACCCAGACTAAAGCAAACACAAAAATGTTTTACAGTAGCACTTTTAGGTGCAGCAGCACCTACAAGTCCTTGCCAGTGTGGGAATGTGCTTATTCTTTCAGAAAAACTGTCCATAGGATTCGGACATACACAATTCTGCTTTGCTAGCTTCAGGTTTTTTGAAGCAGGAGACCAACGTGTTGACATTATGAGGTATCAGACTTATCTGCAAGTCTGTCATCTCTTTCTGGAAAGAGTCCCAGCTTCCACGGTGCTTTACAATGGCCTCTTTGAGTGATGGATCACAGGGTTACAACATACTGAGTCTCCTCTTACAAGGTTCTGTTAGTTTTATAATGCTAGCTTACACAGCTAGCATGTTTAAAGGGAAACGCTTATGTGGCTTAGAAATGTATGTTGAAAACAATCACTTGTTAGTCCATGGAGCGTGTATAGTGTTTTCTTTCTTATCTCAGGCACTCCAGCTGCTGGGTCCAATTCCTGTGCATCAGTCATAGGGATGCTGGAAGAAAAGGCTGAGGCGTACATTAATATGGGGACACCTCCGTGCACCGACCAACGTCTGAAAACATCCTCTGTTGAGAACCACTGCCTCATTTAACAGCCATTCCATTTCTGAAAGGCCTAATGAATAAAATCATTCCTAAAAGCCACCCTGAGCTTCTTACAATCCTTTTTAGGGTATCACTAAGTTACAGTAAAGAGAGATCTAACACAGATTCTAACAGCAACAGCTGAACATGAGCACTGAGGTTTGTACAAAGGGCATATACATGGGGAGAAATTGAAAGATTTGCCAGCTCTAACAAGTACCTGAATCAGCAGACCACCTAAGGAGGAAGGGAGAGAGGCAAGGACAGTGATACCAGGGCAAAGCAGGAGCCTGGTATGGGGAGACAAGGAGACAGACACACATGGGGCAAAGCTTCGTATCTGGGAACAGAATGGCCTTCTTGTTCCTGATGGGAAAAAGAAAAAATAAAGGTTTACTCAAGAGGCTGCCAACGATGCCATAGTGGAAATTAAGTTAGTCTCTTTGAGGAGAACAGCTTCAGCCAAGCGAAGAGGACAGAAAACAGACTATCAGGAATTAAAAGGAGCCAGAGAGCAGAGTGATCAACCCATCAACTGCAAAGGCAAATGAGACAGAAGACAGTCTTGGCCAAATGAAGCATCAGTGGGGACTGAAGGGATGTTAGAAGCAATAGCAACACTAGCAAGGGATCCTTATCACAAGCCTGCAAAACTGAGAGTAACAAAGAGGAAGCAAGATGGGGATCAGGCCAGGAATAAAGAAGGAAATGAAAAAGGGAAATGAAATTCGTCATAGTAAGAGGTACAGCAAAAGTATCAGTGCTTACAGCAAAGTTTTATGTAATCTATGTCAATAACCTGCAGCAGTGCTGATAGCTTCCGAGAGAAGGTATTGGCACTTTATTTACTGGCTCTTCTGACTTCCCTCTATTTAAACTCTCGGCATTGCACAAGCATATATAGTTATATTTCCTGGCCCTGCCCTTCTCATATCCTCTTTTCACTAAGATTGCCTGCTTTCCTTCTAACAAAACTGCTGTGCCTGTTCAATTTCCAATGCCGCAAGTCCTCTGGCAGCAAAGAGTATTCTGTTTTACTGGTAGCACCAACATTTATCACAAAAAGGTCTTACTCAATGTAAACACTGTAGATAAAGGGGCTGAAGGGTCATAAAGAATAGCGAAAAAGAATTCCACATCTGGGTAAACTAAAGAATTAACTCCTCATCGAGCTCATTGCTCCCAAGGAGATTGTGTAGGAAGAAGCAGCAAAGCCAACACAAGAAACTAATTAAAAGCTGTCCTTCGAGGCAGCAAATTTAAGACCAGACAAGTATATTTCTGAAGAGCTGAAAACTCAGTCAACAGCAAGTTTCTTCTGTAGTTATCAAAATGACTATTTTGTAGTATTCAAAGCGCAATTACTCTTAGGAGGTGGCTCTATGAAAATAGTGCCCCCTTTCACAAGAAAATCTGAGCCCTTTGTGTCTTCAGGTCAGATTTGCCTCCTGAGAAAAGCTATCTTACAAGTGCTCACCATCCTACCGCTGGGTCATTAAAGCTAAGGGAGAACTGGAGATCCTGACATGCTTTTTCATTAATAACAGTAATCTTGGCTCAGTCAGGCCAGTCCAAACTCAAGTATTTGCTACCACTGGGAGAAACAGAAAACAGACTGCTTATCCACATCTTATTTCATGTGTGCTACAACTTTTTCGAACACAGCAACTAACCAAGAACTTATTTCCACACAGCATTAATTTCAGAGTTGTTTCTGATTGTCACCTCGCCTTTAAAAGAACTTAACAATTTTACGCAGTACAAGAACAGTAAAAATGTGCAGATGTTAGAAGCAAATGGGCACGTATACTACATGAAAAGTCTGCATGTTTTGATTAGAAGTGATGCAATTTATTTATTTCCCAGAGGTAAGAAAAACTACCCTTTATTTTTATAGCACAAATGGTGCGTTTCTAGAGGTTGCAGAGTCCCTGTACTGATCCTAAAATGATATTCTGTATCTATGAGTTAAAACACGTTAATCATACTCCCATTTATAATCTCTGTGTAACTATCATAACCAATGCTACAGAATATCAATAAATGTCCTGGGAGCCATACATCAACATCACAGTGGTGTAAATCCATTATAATTCTTGTGGTTTTGCACTGCTCTGGGGTCACTGAGATCAGCACCTTTCAGTGATTTTCCCCCCCTCTTTACCCTTTGACTATTAGTGGAAGCTTTTGTTGCCATCTCCAGCTGTTTGAAGAGCAACAGGTAATAAAGAACACGTAAGAAATAATTTCTACCTCCATCTAGTAACCTGACAAGCTTTTGCTTAAAAGGCAGAACCTTTTAAAGAATATTCATATCCTTCACAGGTTTTGCTGCTGTATTTCCCAATAGCACACTTTTAAACAAATGGAGCTTTACCTACCAGGCTTGGAGTCCCTGTTACCAAGTCCTTGTCAAAAAGATTTTATGTGGTTTTTTAAAAAGATTTTATCTGATAACTGCTTTATGGTATGCTTCAGGAAAACATTTAATAAATAAGAAGGAGCCACGATTAAAAGGCAAAGGAATAGCCTTCACTCAGAAAAATCTTGGAGATATATATATATTTTTTTTTCAGTGGAGGAGAAGGGGAACAATTTACTAATATATTTAAAAACCTGAACTGCTTTTCTACTATTATTTGCTGTTTTCGCGTTCAACTTGCAGTGAGGTCTATAACAGAAGGTGTAACTGGCTGAACCTCACGACTCTCCTACTTCTACTCCCCAAGACTTGTTGCAGTTGTCAGCAGCAAGCCGGGCTGGTTACGGGCACTGCACCCACTGAAGATCTCTGCTCCGTCGTGCCTGTACATCCATCACTCCGGCAGGACGGGATCTTGTGTGTGGGCTGCTCAGAGGTCGTGGTCAGGCACTGTTCAGTGCTCCGACAGCAAGGTGCGGGCGTGGAAGACCACCACCACCCTCCCGCCATGCCCTCGCCACAGCCACGAAGCGCCAGCCCCGCGTGCTGCGGTGAACAGCTCCCACCTCTCCCGCTCGTTTTTGGCTATTTTTTGCGTCAATTGGCAAAATTAGGCACCGAGGCCTAAATGACTCCTGCGTGAGTCAGCGCACACAAACGGCTCTTCGGGCAGCTTTGCGACAAATAAACGTTTTTCTACTTATTTCCCCCCTCGCTCAAGGACCAGTCGAGGCGGGGCCGTGCCCCGCCGAGGCGAGCGACGCCGTGAAGGCATCCTCCCGCCGCGCTGCCCTCAGGACGAGGGCTCGCAGCCCGTTCCCCCCAGGAAAGCCACAACACGGCCCTGGGACGCCTCACAGTCTTGCAGCAGTAACTCCGATTTCTGCCCTTAAACCCCCTCCCGGCTGCGACCCCTGCCCCGCCGCCCACCCCTCCCGCCGCGACATGGCGGCCGCCCCCACAGGGGGCGCGGGGAGGGAGCGATGCCGCCGGCGGCGCGGCGCCCCCTTCGCGATCCGTCCCGGCCGCCCCGTCCCCTGCACTCACCGCGGCGAGACGGGACGGAGGGCAGGCAGGGAGGAGCGGTGCTTCCCCCGCCCCCGGCCCGCTCCCGCCCCGCACACGGTGCCCCCTCCCCGGCCAGAAGCGGCTCCTCCCCGCACAGCCATGGCCGGAGGCTGCTTCTCCCTCACAGCCACTGCCATGCCTTCCTCCCTCCGGTACCTCAGAGAGGGAGGAGGCCTTCACCGCCCCTCCGGGCTTCCCCTCTTTTCCTCAGCATCAGGCATAAAGTATCCCTCATCAGCTCCCTCCAGGTGTTTACTTTCCCTTTGCTTCTTGCAACAGTAAAATACCCCCTCAAAAGCGCCCAAGGAGCCTGGTAAGGACAAAGCAAAATAAGCAGTTGTGGCATCGAGGAGCTGAGCCGCTTGTGTTCACGCACTTTTACCCCGTATACTGCAATTTCACTCATTAAAAGTGCAAAGAGAATGAAATTGTCAGTTACAGTTCCACATCGTCAGCTCCAGCTTATATAAGTGACACGTATTATTGAATCATGCATTGAGTAGGCACGGGAGAGGTTTGGTAATTGCAATTTTATTTACCCCAATCTCAGACCAGACAGTGTTAATACAGAAAGTATCATGTTTTTCTCTGGAGTTGTGGTGCGCAACTCCAGCAACAGTCATACGACATCAGGACAGCAACTATACACCCCTGGCAGAAGTTTACAGAAAACAAAATAAGCAGAGAAGACATGGTAAGTTTACTATTTTTTCATTTCTCCATCTAAGCAGTCACACAGTGACACTGAGTATATCTTACAGTACAGAAAATACGACAAGGTTCAGTTGTTTCACATCTTCCAGGTTGTGTTTTTCCCTGTCCCCTAAGACTAACTATAGGGGTTGCCAAGTACCGTAAAGATTGGTTAAGTACTGTAAACCTTACAAGTGCTTCCAGTTTTGTAGGAAATTGTCACAGCTGTGGAAAAAAAGGCAAAGTCTGTTAATCTGTGATTTAACAGACAAAACCATGACACGTGCTAAGATGGATTCACATAAGTCTTGCTGATTTCTCTGGACTTTAGACCAAGTCCTAGATAAGTAACAAGACAGTTAAAGTAATTTTTAAAACCTCAAATATCTAAAATGATTTATTTAAAATCTGTTGGTTGTACTTAACTAGTTCACCTATGTTGATTATTAGACATAGAAAGAGGGAGGCTGTTCCACTTTGAATAAAATTCTTTACTGAATGCAATCTTCAGGCGTGAGCTGCCTTTCAGGCTAACGCTTCAAAACATGGAGATAGTTAATAGAAGAGGAATATTTTTAACCATGTAAATGTGAACCCCACAGCTTCAGACAGGTTGGGCTTTAAGACCATTATAAGCAGCAGCAAAGAAAAAAGTTTAGTATTGCTTTAGAGTTGAGTCTACCTTACACTCTAGTAAGTCTTTGAAATTCTTGGTAACTTAAGAACAAAGGGCCTGATCCTGCAGCCCTTATTCCTTAGAAGATAACAGATGCCAAAACCTATGAAGATGGCCTTTTTCTTTTAAAAAAGTCTGTAGACAGGACACGTAGCATAAGTTTTTGTGCAGAGCTCCATGAGAGTTACAGAAAGATAAGTACATGCTGAAGCTTTTGCATATTTGTAAATTAAGCTATACTAATACAAAGTGAAGATGTTATCAATGTCAGTTTGTCTTCAGATGGCAAATTATGTCTAACAGCTTACTGTAGATGCACAGCAAACTCATCTTTTCTTGAAAAATAAAGAAGCCGCTGATCAGCACAGTGAAGAGAAGGATCTAAATCAAGGTGAATGGCCAAGCAAGTGCAGAGGTATTCTATGCAAAATTTGTTTTACTTGCTTTAACAGCAGCTTCAATTTCTTCAAAGATTGGCACTGGTCCTGCATAGTTATTAGTTTCAATAGCTTCTAATTTCTTTTGATACTCAGTTGGCAAGCCGTTCTGTTTTGCACCCATGCAGATAACCTATAGTCAAAAGGGGAAAAAAAAGTCAATAATGTTAGGAGGGAGAGATCCCTCCAAACATTTAGTCATACAGAAAGGACCAAGAAAAAAACAGGTACCACCAAGGGAGACCCCTAAGATTTTGAAATGCTACCAAAGTGCCCAAGACATGATTAACCTGTTAATTCAGTCATTCAGATCAAATCCAAAGCACAACAGTGAATACCTAAAGAGGTTATAGGAGTAATAGAAACAGATACTTAGCTTAGGGAAAACAGATTCCTTGGAGTTTGTTACTGCAGCTTTCCTTCTACATACCAAAAACCCTCAAGTTTTAGTGCAAGAGAACCTAAGTGACAGGGGGAGGAAAAGAGGAGGCTGTAGGAGCCAAGGCTTGAAAGAGGCACTAGCAAGTTGCCAAATAGAAATGAAGAAAGATAAATACAGAGACTTTAAAAGCTGACACCAGTGTTAAGTATTCTTTCACACATTCAACAACCAGGAAATCCAAGGATGTGGTGTCTGGAAGGGATAAACTTTGCCACAAAAAGTACCTTGCAGTAGATGGATGTAGCTCGCTGTGTGCAGATGCAGTCACCTGTACTAAATTTTTAGACCTCTTGTCTGGTTAACTTCGGTTAAACAAATAAGCCAGGGCAGGGTGGGGGGAGAAAAAGAGAACTACAAACCAACCCTGGCAACAGCAGGAGAGAATGTTTAACTAGATAAAGTTGCCAATATTGGAAGCCTGCTCTCACAGCATACTAGTGAGAGCTCACATACAGCAGCAGATTCCACGTATTAATTCCTTGAAAAGCCCTAAAGATCTGTTTTGACAGGAAGCAGGAAAGGAAGGGGGAGGCTTGTAAAGCAGCAACACCTGCTTTCTAATCAAGCTTTCTCTTAAGAAATCCTGCAGCAGCAGGCCTTCGCTGTGCTCCTGGAAGCTGATTTGTGGGAGTTGAGAGAGGAACACGGGATTTCATAGGCTCGAGCCCTGTTTCTTTGCTTTTGGTAGGAAAAGTCTACGTGTTACAGCGATGTCTGTCTGCAGTTGCTAGCAAGTGCAGACAATTCACAATTCCAGACATGCAGTCATGCCACCTGAGGCTAGTCCCGCATCAGATCTCACAGGCTAAGCAGGTCAGGCCTGCTCTGTGACTGGGTACTGTGTCTCTGTAGAGTCAGTGAGTCGCAGTGTTGAAACACTTCTGCCTCACCAGCCACAAAGTGAGGACCCTGCAGTGCCCTACAGCGGTGCTAGAAATCCTGTGATCTACTGATGATGCATCTGGTAAAAAGAGGCAGATGGACTTGTGCATTAGAAGATAGTAAGATAACTTATAAGGCAATAGGAATAATCCGCGTCCTTGGGACTACAAGCCAGGTGCTGTATTCTCCCCACAGAAGCTTCCCTCTGTACTTTGTGTGGAGTGCATTAATTTTTCATTCCCAAACAGAGAGTTGCTGCGTATATGGAAAGGAGCTGACATCCTTCAGAAATTCTGGTGTCAGTCATAACTAATTCATGAGTTAAATAGAGGCTTCATGTAAAGCAGAACTAAAGCAGAAAATAAAACTGATTTAGTCGATCTTTAAGAGCTAGCAGTCCTCAGTAAGCATCGTCACACTAGTAGATTGCACAAGGATTATGTTACACCTTGACATTAGAATTACTCATGCCTTTTATCTACTGTAAATAAGGTACTTATTAAACAGGACAGAAGTACTGCATTATGTATTTCTGTTCTTTCTCTCCAGAAGCAACGCCTACCTTTTTATACTGAGGAGAAGGGGGACCACGGACATAGTCCTTCATCTGGTAGCTTCGACAGGTCAGAACCTTTCCTGCTTGAGTGTGGACGTTAACTTCTATTGGGACATAAATTCCATCTTCAACTCCTTCTTGCCTACAAAGGACATAGATTCCTTTCATGGCCAGTAACTGATGCATGGGTAACAGGCATCTTACATCTTTCAAGCAAACTGTGCAATTAAACCTATACATTTAACATGACAGAATTCAGGACACAACACTGATCTTCATGGTTAAATGACTTATAGAAAAATAATTAAAGCAAAACATATTCCAGTACTTTTTGTGCTGCTTTCATACCCAAAAATAAGTTTCTAAAAGCAAGTGCTACTCCTTATTCATCGATTGAGCAATGGAAGAAAGATGACTAAGAAAGGGCAGCTAGCTTGCAAGACTAGAGAGTATTGCTTGAGAATTAGGTACTGTGCAAGTCTTGTAATCTACAAGAGAAACCCAACCAAGATTATCAGAATTAATAAGTAGTCCTGTGTGGAGCCAGGAGTTGGACTCGATGATCCTTGTGGATTCCTTCCAACTTGGGATAGCCTATGATTCTGCTATCATTACAAAAGGCAAAAAAAAGAAACCACTAAATTAGCTTTTGCTTGAAAACAAGGCAATTTTAAACTCAAATATTTTAGAAGCCAATAAATGTACTATAGAGGGGAATTCACATATTAAAATCCAAAGTGTCGTCTTGATCCCAGCAAAAGCTTCCACACTGCCTTTTACAAAAAGCAAACAAACAAACAACACTACTACTTTTGAATTGCTCTCTAAAGTAACAGAAGACAGCAAAGTTAAGTCACCTACTTATCCAGTGAACTTAAATTGCTAGTGTTCATTTTCCACACTAGTCCCCATACTTCGTCTCCAGGGCTCTGAACAATGGTAGCTGTACCTCCATGCCAGACGGGACTTGTCCTGCCTTGATGATGGCCAAAATCGAGCTTAAAATCCTGCAAATGAAACCAATGCAGAAAAATCAATTTCCACTTACAATAAGGGCTGTTGGCTATTCTTGACAAGAAGGGGGCACCTAAAGCAGAGCCTACAAAAAGTCAGCTGGAGCCATGGAAGGAAGAACTCACACTCACGTAGGCTGGATCTGATCCAGCTTCAGCTCATGCGGGGCTGATGTCAGCCTCTTCCGCCCCCCCAAGAGAAACTGTAGCCTTGGGACAAAGGGAAGAGAGGTCTGGCAGAGCCGTGTTGGTAGAAGTCTTGGTCTGCAGAGGCCTGCATCCACCTAAAGGTTAGCTAACACCGTCTGAGGTGTGCCATGAAGGAGGGGACTGACTACTGCCTTCTTCTCGTTCCTCAAAAGACATGCCTACCTGGTGCCCATTCCTTCACAACTTTTGGTGCTGTTATAAGACATAAATGCTACCGTGCTGGGTCCAGGAAAATAGTAATGATAAGCCTCCAAAACAGTAATTTTTTTCCTCACGTGCTAACAGAAGTGCCCAGGCATATGATACCATCCTGTGTATTTTCCAGTGTTACATGGCATCTCAACACTCAACCGGAACAGTTTTGGGTATTTTTAAGTCAGGGTATATGCCTCTTTGAGTAAGCTTATTCAAGTGCTGCAAGTCAAAACATTGCTTTAAAAATCAAGTATTTCTTTTTCCTGTAAGCAATACCAAATATTATCATATAGGCAAAATACAATAACTCGTTCTTGCATTTTTTCCAGTATAATTTCATATCCGACTTCATAGAGGCCCAGTTTCCCTTCCAATTTGTACACCTTTCACTAGCCATAGAGAAGGGGAAGAAAAAAGCCTTAAGGAAGACTACCTGATCGATAACAACAACAAACCAAAAAACTGGCAAAGGCAGAAGTTATTATAAAAAACAAAAACAAACAAAAAAAAACAACAAAAACAACTAGACAAGCTCACGGCTTTGCTTACTTCTGTTCACCCCCTTTTTAAGCTGTAAGAAAACTTTGATTTGAAATACATGCCTGTATATATTAATATATTTGCTTTCAGAGATGTTACCTTCTTGTAACGTGCCCTAACACATATGGGAAAAGGCTGCAGAAATTGAGCAACTGGAGGCTTACAAAAAACGGAGGCTTTGCAGCCTCTTTTCATGTTATTAAGACAACATGCTCCTAGAGCAGCTTAGAAATCAATCTGACCCTTTGCACACATCCTCAGTGCCAACTACCAGCAATTTTCCAGCTTGAAGCAGCCGACCGGAGCCCCCTGGCATCGGCAGGCACGTCACAAACCGCCAGACGTCTGACAGAAAAGCCAGCGGCTGACCGAGAGCTCTCCAGCAGCTTCCTTGTGAGAACCCCAAAAGTCATGTGAAACCCAGCAGGAAAGCTGAAGCACTGGGTTGGGTTTTTTCCTCCATTTGAGGCCAAGCGCTTTCCACATCTTTTGTGTCCGATCCTGCTGGGCACGCGGTGCATTTGATGTGCCAGCAGTGTCTGAAAGTGCCTTGGGCTTGACAGGATCAGGCCTCAGCTGCCAGCCAGGACAGAGAATAGCTGGCTCTAGGGGGCTTACTGATCTGTCTGGGAGATGGTAAGAAGCTTATTCATTACACGTTTTTGGAACTTGCTCATATGCTGTCTAACACAGATCATTTCTTGCCAGGAGAATCACAGAATCACCTAGGTTGGAAGAGACCTCCAAGATCACCAAGTCCAACCTCTGACCTAACACTGACAAGACCTCCACTAAACCATATCACTAAGCCCTACATCTAAACGTCTTTTAAAGACCTCCAGGGATGGTGACTCCACCACCTCCCTGGGCAGCCTATTCCAGTGCCTAACAACCCTTTCGGTAAAGAAGTTCTTCCTAACATCCAACCTAAACCTCCCCTGGCACAACTTTAGCCCATTCCCCCTGGTCCTGTCACCAGGCACGTGGGAGAATAGACCAACCCCCACCTCGCTACAGCCTCCTATAAGGTACCTGTAGAGTGCGATGAGGTCTCCCCTGAGCCTCCTCTTCTCCAGGCTGAACAACCCCAGCTCCCTCCCACAACCCCCAAGAAGTCCTCGAGGGGCATCCTAAGGGTGACGCTCCCCCAGGGGCCGTTCCAGCCGTTCACCAACACCCTGACGGCCACACGCTCGGGGTTCCGGGCCCTTATCAAACCCAGACCACGGGCAGGTACTGCTGCCCGTCAAAGCCAGGCTGACATTCACAGATTTCTCTAGGTTGGAAGAGACCTCAAGATCATCGAGTCCAACCTCCGACCTAACACTAAGTACTCCACTAAACCATATCCCTAAGCTCTACATCTAAACGTCTTTTAAAGACCTCCAGGGATGGTGACTCCACCACCTCCCTGGGCAGCCCGTTCCAATGCTTAATAACCCTTTCGGTAAAGAAGTACTTCCTAACATCCAACCTAAAACTCCCCTGTCGCAACTTTAGCCCATTCCCCCTCGTCCTGTCACTAGGCACGTGGGAGAATAGACCAACCCCAACCTCTCTACAGCCTCCTTTCAGGTAACTGTAGAGAGCGATGAGGTCGCCCCTGAGCCTCCTCTTCTCCAGGCTGAACAAGCCCAGCTCCCTCAGCCGCTCCTCGTAAGACTTGTTCTCCAGACCCCTCACAAGCTTGGTCGCCCTTCTCTGGACTCGCTCGAGCACGTCCATGTCCTTCCTGTAGCGAGGGGCCCAAAACTGAACACAGTACTCGAGGTGCAGCCTCACCAGAGCCGAGTACAGGGGCACAATCACTTCCCTCGACCTGCTGGCCACCCTGCTTCTTATACAGGCCAGGATGCCGTTGGCCTTCTTGGCCACCTGAGCACACTGCTGGCTCATATTCAGCCGACTATCCACCAATACTCCCAGGTCCTTCTCGGCCAGGCAGCTTTCCAGCCACTCATCTCCCAGCCTGTAGCTCTGCTTGGGGTTGTTGCAGCCCAGGTGCAGGACCCGGCACTTGGCCTTGTTGAACTTCATGCAGTTGACCCCAGCCCATCGCTCCAGCCTATCCAGATCCTCCTGCAGAGCCTTCCTGCCCTCGAGCAGATCGACACACGCACTTAGCTTGGTGTCGTCTGCAAACTTACTGAGGGTGCACTGGACGCCCTCATCCAGATCATCAATAAAGATATTAAAGAGGACCGGCCCCAGTACCGAGCCCTGGGGGACTCCACTAGTGACCGGCCTCCAACCAGATTTGACTCCATTCACCACAACTCTCTGGGCCCGGCCATCCAGCCAGTTTCTAACCCAGCGAAGCGTACGCCAGTCCAAGCCCCGAGCAGCCAGTTTCTCGAGGAGAATGTTGTGGGGAACGGTGTCAAAAGCCTTACTGAGGTCAAGGTAGACCACGTCCACAGCCTTTCCCTCATCCACCAAGCGCGTCACTTGGTCATAGAAGGAGATCAGGTTCGTCAAGCAGGACCTGCCTTTCATAAACCCATGCTGACTGGGCCTGATCGCCTGCTTGCCCTGCAAGTGCCGCGTGATGACCCTCAAGATAATCTGCTCCATGAGCTTCCCCGGCACTGAGGTCAAACTGACAGGCCTATAGTTCCCCGGGTCTGCCCTCCGGCCCTTCTTATAGATGGGCGTCACATTGGCTAGCCGCCAGTCAACCGGGACCTCCCCCGATAGCCAGGACTGCCGATAAATGATGGAAAGCGGCTCGGCCAGCTCCTCCGTCAGTTCTCTCAGTACCCTTGGGTGGATCCCAACCGGCCCCATCGACTTGCGCACATCCAAGCTCCGTAGCAGGTCGCCAACCATTTCCTCATGGATAGCGAAGGCCACATCCTGCTCCCCATCCCCTTCCACCAGCTCAGGGCACTGGGTGTCCGGAGAACAACCGGTATTGCCGCTAAAGACTGAGGCAAAGGCGGCATTAAGCACCTCAGCCTTTTCCTCATCCTTAGTAACTAGGTTTCCCCTCGCATCCAGTAAAGGATGGAGATTCTCCCTAGTCCTCCGTTTCGCGTTGATGTATTTGTAAAAGGATTTTTTGTTGTCTTTAACGGCAGTAGCCAGATTGAGCTCCAGATGAGCTTTGGCCTTTCTAATTTTCTCCCTGCACAGCCTCGCTACATCCTTGTAGTCCTCCTCAGTGGCCCGCCCTTTTTTCCAAAGATTATAAACCCTCTTTTTTCTGCTAAGCTCCAGCCGCAACTCTCTGTTGAGCCAGGCCGGTCTTCTTCCACGCCGGCTCATCTTTGGGCACGTGGGGACGGACTGCCCCTGTGCCATCACGATTTCCTTCTTGAGGAGCGCCCAGCCTTCCTGGACTCCTCTGCCCTTCAGAACCGCCTCCCAAGGGACTCGGCCAACCAGCGTCCTGAGCAGCTCAAAGTCAGCCCTCCGGAAGTCCAAGACAGCAGTTTTACTGGTCCCCTTCCTGGCCTCACCAAGAATAGAGAACTCTACCATTTCGTGGTCACTCTGCCCCAGACAGCTTCCGACCACCACATCTCCCACCAGTCCTTCTCTGTTTGTGAAGAGAAGGTCTAGCGGGGCACCACCCCTGGTAGGTTCACTGACCAGCTGCGTCAGGAAGCTATCTCCCACGCTCTCCAGAAACCTCCTAGACTGCTTTCTCTGTGCCGTGTTGTGTTTCCAGGATATGTCCGGGAAGTTGAAGTCCCCCACGAGGACAAGCGCCGACGATTTTGCAACTTCTGTCAGTTGCCTATAAAACTCCTCATCCGTCTCCTCATCCTGGTTCGGCGGTCTATAACAGACCCCCACCAGGATGCTAGCCTTGCCGGCCTTCCCGCGGATCCTAACCCACAGGGATTCAACCTTATCATTCCCAGCCTGGAGTTCCACAACATCAAAAGATTCTCTAATGTAGAGAGCCACGCCACCACCCCTTCTGTGCTGCCTGTCCCTCCTGAAGAGCCGATAGCCAGGCATAAACATACTGATGTTAGATAGCTGGCAGGAGGGAAGCGGCACAGCCAGGGCGCAGGAAGGCTCCGGCTCCAACTAAAACCCCCGAAACAACCCCGAAACCCCATGACGACCCCACCCACCCCCCCCGGGCACCCGGACGGGCCCTTCTCCTCCTCCTCCCCCGCGCCGTTCCGAGGCCCGGGGTCCGGGTCCGGGTCCCCTCCCGCACCTGCAGCCGCGCGGTGCCGCAGGGCGCGGCGGCGGTGCCGAGCAGCAGGCGCTCCCGCAGCAGGTTGCTGCCGTACGCGAAGTACAGCGCCTCCATCGCGCCGCGGGACGCGCCCCCCGCGCCTCGACCACGCCCGTTTTCGCCGTAGCCACGCCCACTTTCCCTTAACCACGCCTACTTTTCGCGGTAGCCACGCCCACTTCAGGGCAGCCCGGCCCCGCTATTGGCTGCCCGCCCGCGCGCCGTGCTGGCGTCGCGGCGGCCGTCGGCCGGCGGGGAGGGGTGGCGCGGGGGTGACGTCGCGGTGGGCTGGCAGGGGAGGGGGCGCCGCCATCTTGGGGCGGTGCTTGCGGGGGGGGGGGGGGCTGCAGGAGTAACCTGTGGGAGGTGTCGGGAAATTATAATTCGTCATTAAATGCGTTGAATTAAAAGTGAGGTTCTGATCCTTCCTGTCCGTCAGTTTTCCATTTATTTTTTTTCCCCTAAGTAGGATTAAATAGGGATAAGTACACTTGGAGCCCTGCGTTCAGCTCTGGGGCCCCAGCACAAGAAGGACACGGACTTGATAGAACAAGTCCAGAGGAGGGCACAAGGATGATCAGAGCTGGAGCTTCTCTCCTATATGGGCAGGCTGAGTGGGTTGGGGTTGTTCAGCCAGGAGAAGAGGAGGCTCCAGGGAGATCTTATAGTGGTCTTCCAGTACCTAAAGGGGGCTACAGGACAGCTGAGGAGGGACTTATCCCAGGGAGTGTAGTGATGTGACAAGGAATAATGAACTAAAAGAGGGTAGATTTGGATTAGATATCAGAAAGAAAAAAAATATCTTTACTCAGAGGGTGGTGAGGAACTGGCACAGGTTGCCCAGAGAAGCTGTGGATGCCCCGTCCCTGAAGGTGTGCAAGGCCAGGCTGGATGGGGCTTTGGGCAACCTGGTCTGGTGGGAGGTGTCCCTGCCCATGGCAGGGGGTTGGAACTGGGTGATCTTCAAGGTCCCTTCCAACCCAAACCATACTGTGATTATGATTCTGTGAAGTATTTTAGGGCCAGAGAGAGCCATAGTGTTCATTTGTGACCTAGGTTGTAGGATGGCAAAGCAAGGCTTCTTCAGTCTCGGTCCTTAGGACAGCTGGTAGCTGAACGTGTCTTTTGGAAATATGTTTTGGAATCTCCTTTTAGTCCACTATCCCCAGGGAAATGCTTACACAACTCTGAACTCTGCATGGAGAAGCCTGCCTCTTTTCTGCCAGTAGCATCAGCAATGCTGATTTCAACCAGAGATGACAGAATGCAAAGGGGTTTCAAATTTACTCATTTTCTACTAGATTCAAGAAAATAGGCAGAGATGGCTGTGATGCCCATCCTTCAGAAAAGGCTGCCATGTGAGTGCAGCAGTGGGACAGCATGCGTCCCGCTGGAGGAGCTTGCTGTGAGCCTCCTGGCTTCATCCATCCCATGGTCCTTCTGCCTCGGGGAATGCCCCTGGAGGATGGCAGGTTCCCCACACGCCAGTGCTTGCTGAACAACCCCTTCGGTTTTGCTCTGAGCTGTTGCTTGTGAGCCAGCATTGGCATCATTTTCTAAACTGAAAATCTGGCGTAGGAATTGTAGTGATGCATGTAGCAATTTACACTTTTTAATCTCAAAATGATCTTCCAAAAAAATTAAAAAAAAAAAAAACAACACAACAAACCACCAGCTTTTCATAACACTTTTAAAGTTATTGAAACTTCTGAAATTCTGTACAAAAATTCTATTTTCCCAACACCTAGTTTCAACAACGATTTCTATGATTTTTTTTATTCAAGTAGCATATATATTTTGAACGAGGAGAAACTGTTTTATCCTAAATCTTGCATGCTTTTTAATGCTATTCAAATCTAAGCGCGAATGTTACAAAGTGAGATGACTGACAAATGAGGAGGCTGTCCCTGAGCTTATGGCTGGATTTATGCACGGTTAGCAAAATTACAGTCAAACATACAGAGGGAAAATCAATTTAAAACACTGCCACTTGCAATTCTAAGTATTTAATCACTCAAGAATGCATTTTCAAATGAGGCCTATTGAGGTTTCCATTTTTTATAGTATGTAATGAATATTGAGCCTGCTCTAGAGTGAAGGAGCAGTGGCAGGAGTAGATTTTTGTTGTGCATGGTATAAGTTGATCTTGCCTATTCCAGATATAACATACTGCTAATTCTAATGCTATTGAAGTAAACCCCAGATTTATAGTGTTTAATTTTTAATTAATTGAATGAGTCGATCAATTTGCACTTCTGAAACCCATTTCTTCCCCAGCACAGCCCACAGCAGCTTGGAAACATCATGTTTAGCCTGTCCGCTATTCATAAGGGTGATGGATGGCAGAGCTGAACTGGAAGGGCCAACACTGAGGGTGTGGGACAATGTTTTTTCCCCATGAGAGTAACAGTAAGCTTTAGTTTTAAACTAGCTGGAAAATATAAACCTCATCTCCCAACAGAGCGTTAAAGACACCCCAAACATTTAAACAAATTTAAGCTTTTAATAATTTTTATTAAAACTTTCTTTTTCTTAAAAGCTTTCTTAAAATTATTATTGATAGAGCACCCAAATGTGCATTGTCTGCTCTGAGATCATCAACATCTAATGCAGAGCACTGAGCAGCTCATAGAAATTAGGCCTCCCTAGCATGCAAAACACTTTAAAGAGGGAATGTTAACTCTGAAGCCTACCATCACAACAACTAAGTTTTCCTGGCTGATCCAAGCATATAAATACAGAGCTCATGCTCACTAGGAATTAGCCTCTGAATTTTCTGTATCTTCTCACCACAGCACCAGGAGGTGGTGCAGCGTAGGTTGTGACTGGGTGCAACTCATTAGCAGTGTGGCTGCGCTGATGGCGAGGCAGCACAGGAGAAAAGGGAGCTAGGCCTGGAGAGAAAGCTTTGCAAGCCTATGATAGAATCATGAAGGTTGGAGAAGACCTCCAAGATCATCTGGTCCAACCATCATTCTACCAATGTCGCCCACTAAACCATGTCCCTAAGCTCCAGGTCTAACCTTTCCAACAACACCCCCAGAGACGGTGACTCCACCACCTCCCTGGGCAACCCGTCCCAATGCCTGGCTGCTCTTTCTGAGAAGAAATGTCGCCTGACTTCCAACTTGAACCTCCTCTTATGCAACTTGAGGCCATCCACTCTAGTCCTATCACTGGTTATCTGCAAGAAGAGGCCGACCCCCAGCTCCCCACACCTTCCTTTCAGGTAGTTGTAGACAGCAATAAGGTCTCCCCTGAGCCTTCTCTTCTCCAGACTAAACAACCCCAGTTCCCTCAGCCGCTCCTCACAGGACTTGTGCTCCAGGCCCTTCACCAGCTTCGTAGCCCTACTCTGGACATGCTCCAGGGCCTTGATGTCCTTCTTGTAGTGAGGGGCCCAAAGCTGAACACAGTACTCGAGGTGCGGCCTCATAACTGCACCTTTCCCACTGAGGTACATCCATGAGGTACATACATGGCAGTGCATACATAGAATGCTTGGGCACTGCGGGCAGACCTTGGCTTGAAACCATGTTCCCAACTGACAAAAAATAAAAAACACAAAAAATGGAGGTGGGTGGAAGGATTTTTCCTGTCAGAATTTGAGAGAGGCCTTCAGGGCTCTGATGGTTGTGCTACATTTTACGCTTCTGCTGGTTCAAGACCTCACAGAGAGCAGGGTGTTAAAAAAAACCCTGCTTTTTGAAGGTAAACCAGTGCCAGGGCTGTCAGAGCAGCTGATGCGAGCCCCGTGTTAACCTGTCAGAAGCCCCAAACAATTGGGAGCCATTGTTTCCCTTTGCTGCAGACACAAAACCTGCGCACAGTAGGCAGTCAGCAGCACGCCTCGTATTTGGGAGGCTCCCAAGGGCTGGGTGCAGGGGAAAGCTCTGGATGCACGCTGCGGTTTGTGCATTGTCCCACGGGGAGATCAGCGGGGTTATTTGTACAACGAAAACATGTTTTTTTCTCCCATCATATTTTTATCCCTAGACACAGTTTATTCCTCAGCATTCTCATATCCTACATAGGATTTAGGGATCTGGAAAAAAGGTTTTGTAGTGGGATGAGTTAAACCTGCCGAAGCATGTGGCAGTCATTCAGTGTGCCTCCCTCCCTGTCACTGCATGAGCTTTAATTAATACCCAAGAAAAAGAAAGAACTTGGAGGAATAATAAGGGCAACTGATGCAAATGAGCCACTTGTGCAGTCCTCCCCACGGCTTTTCTCTCCTCCTCCCCACGGAGCCCTAGCAGGATGTGCTCTGCAATTAGTATTTTGTGGAAATGGTACCGAGAGAGTTGCAGCTGATGGTAGCTTCTTGATGCAGTGTGCAAGGTCTGGGGGGGGGTCCGCAGAGATTTCACGTTCATGCAAATGAATGCAAACACTTTTACAATGTGCTGTGGTGTTGCTGCGCTGCTTCTTTCCCTACAAAGCAGGGGCCATGAAATCCTGTGCAAACCTGGCCTCCCACCCTGCCCTCTCCGACAGAACAGCCACTGGCCCACAGCGTTCTGACCAGGGGAATATCCATCATTCATTTTGCAGTTCTGTTTTCACATGTTTCTGCAAATAGCACGTGCAGTCATTTAGGAGCGATGAGCTGTTAAAGTGCCTGTGTCTGTGCATGTATCCACCTGCCTTGTTTTTGAGCTCGGGCCAGTGCCAAAGTGAGTTTGGGGCCCTTCCTGAGGCAGCCTGGAGCTCTCCCTGGCTGCTTCACCCTCAGTGTAGTCCTGCGATGTCTCTGCCATTTGGTCTGTGCCATTTGGGGTGGAGGAAGGTGTACAGGGAAAGGAGAGCCGTGCAGCTCCCCCCTCTTGATCATACACTGGGAAGAGGAGGATGTGAATCTCTGCCTTGGCTTTAGCATGGACCTCCTGGGACCCAGGTTTGTGCAGACGGACCGTGATGAGCTTCTCGAGTCCCATCTAACTCTTGTAGGGGCAAAACATATGGGATCTATTTAAAAATAAAAATGCTAACAATTTGACATGCATGAAATCTGGAGATGTGAAAAGGGGGAGAGAGCTTTTGCAAACAGATGCCAGTGGGCACAGTCACGGCATGCAGCTGGCTGTAGTCGGTTTGGCTTGTGAGTGCATCTGCTCCGCTCACAGTACTGCAGGCACTTGCAGGTGTGACTTCAGCAACCAGTTTGAAAATCTTGCCAAACATTACATCAGATTTCAAAGGAAAAATGCTGGGTTTTACTGTGCAGGCTGTACCTGGAGCCTAATTTTTATCCCTTGTATACAAGTGTACAGTGGGAACCGCCTGAAGTTGAATTTCTGCTCATCTTTGGGCAAATAAATTCAAAATCTGGCTTTTCTCCTGTTACCGATTGTTTTACTTCTCTCATTGTAAAGCTGCTTTGAATGAAAACAATTCTCTTGTGAGACAAAGCAAATGATTGCAGGAGATTTTGTCAAGATAGTTTCCCTTCTTACTGAAGTCCTGTGGTTTTGCTGCATCAAGGAGGATTTTGTTAGCATGGCATTTCTGTGGTGCTGGGCATCTCCCACCGCAGACGTGGCTATCCCTTCAGAGGACCAGTTTGCATTGGTGTCCTTCTCCAGCTGAGACTTCTGTCTCACCAAACACCCAGCAGGTTGTCTCTGCAGCCTGTTGAGTACTATTTTTTTTTTCCATGAGTGAGATGACTGTTGAATGCAGAGTGGTGAATGAAAGGGCTCTGTTCTGCTGTCTTTAGGCAGCCCTGCTATTTAATGTCCATTTCATTTTTATTATAGTTACTATTTATTATTATTTACAGTGCAGTGTATGTTTGCTTTTTTCTCATCCTTTTAGCTTCTGTAGGTTAGAAGCACTCTTGTGCTTTTTTTTCCCCACTGTTTTTAAACTTGATTCAGCACGACATAAACTAAAACAGAAAAATCCCTGTGTCAGAGAAAGAGGTTGAGCCCCAGCGTTGCAGTGGCATGGCGACAGCAGTGTGAGTTCAGGCTGTGGCTTGCCATCGCTTTCCACAAACGTGTAAGCAGATCTCTGAACCAGCAGCTAGACCTGTTCCAGCTCAGTTGCATTTACCCTCTTTCCCTCTTTCTTTACCTCTTTACTTTACCCTCACTTACCTCTTTCTTCCACTGCATCAGGGATGCAAGCCTTTGAGCAGGGCAGGAGAGCAAGCAAGCCTGCTGGAGGGAAGGGTGCTAACGCTCTGCTTCCTTCACCAGACGAGCCTTCCGGGATAACATCAGAGATGCATCATGAAGTATCACATTTCTGATCCCTCAAGGGCCTCTTGGGTAAAAAAGGCAGAGAAGCCATCCACGAGCTGCACCCACAGATCTCACTCTTCATTAAAATCGATTGTGGTGTTCACATAATGCCACCTTTTCTTCACTTTCTGCCTGTGCTGGCGCATGCCCAACAGGTGGATTTCCCTCTCCAAGTGCAGTTTGGTGCCCAGGAATCTGAGCATGGCCCACAGGAAAGCCAACCGGCAAGAGTTTTGCGCTGGCAGTCACTGTAGAATCGCTTTGTCTGTGTTCTCATCATTTTATTCCAGTACAGCAGCTATGGAAAGCCAATGTTTCATACAGCCCGAGTTTGTAGCCTGTTTTCCTGTGGAAGTGCAGCTCGTGCTATCCCATCATGTGCCAATGTCCATCCCAGTGACTTCTGGGCAATTCCTACCAGACCTGCAGATAGGTACCAATCAATCTCTTCGACACCATGTTTTGATGAGTTTTAGGAAAGGGGACAGCTAGGCAAAAAATAGGTTTCAAACAGGGAAAGGCACCAGTTTGAGGACACTCTTAGACAGCAAAGGAGAGAGACCATGGCCCAGCTGCAGAAAAACTTCCAGTACGAGTTTACATTTATCAGAGCTAAGGGGACAACCCCTCAGTCTGTGTTCTCTAATGAGCCATGAAAAAATCACTCACCTGCAAGATATGAATCCAAAACCAGGCTGTCTTATGTTGAGTGCTTTGCGTGGGCTTGTTTTCCTATTCATCTCTTAGACAGAGCCCTTCTGCACCAAAACTTTTGCTTGCCAGACACGTCAGTGACGTGAGGAGCACCCTTGGCAGAAATTCAGCCTCTGAGCACACCCATTATTCACAGGGTTTGCAAAGTGCAGGGACTTACAGAAGTCATGTCCTGCCAAAGCAGAGAATATCTGATAAACAGGCAGAAGGAGAATAACAACATTTTCTTCCAAGAAACACGTGGCCCTAAGCATCTCTGGGGATGCACATTTGGTAGCTGATTGGAAACAAGCTTATTTTATCTCTACCCTCATAGGAAGCCCTGCTGCTGATTATTATTTTTTCTAAGCAGTTGGGAAAAATAAAATAAAATATGTCTTCAGCAAGATAGAACAGGTCCTTGTTCCTCCCTTCCCACTTGCAGAAGCATAACAATGTAGTTACTATGTACATATAGTGTATATATCACAAATATATAATATATATATGAGTGTATAACTCATCCGTTTGTGATGAGTGCTAGGAGGATCTGACCACCAGATGCCACTCGTGCTCCACAGGGAATACAGGGCAGCTGTGAGGCTAAGCGTAGTTTGTAGGAAAAAGCCAGAACAGCCAGACATCGCTTGTTTTGTCCATAGCTGGATTGGACTGAACAGAGATTTTGCAGCTGCTGCAAGCACAGTAGTTACCCTTCAGTTTTGGCTATGGTATTCAAGCCATGGTATTCAAGTTTCTGCTCCGTAACCCATCTGGTTTGGCTCATGTTCGGCACACAGTTTTGTGTGTACAAAAGGGACTGTCCTAGGGAACGGGGTTCTCAGTTCATTTGTGAGTGAAACCAGCACCTTCTGGAGCCACAGCCACCACCAGGCTCTCTGGGGCTCTGAGCACACTTTGGTTTTCACAGAGAAAAGCAGGATTTCCTCCCCACTCGTCACCACCAGAGCTGCCCTGAAGGGTGGCTGCCCTTACCGGTAGCCCCAGGGGAAGACTCGTGCCAGGGTGCTGTAACCACCCTCATTTTTTTCAGGGGAAAAGGGGTAGAAAGGCACAATTTGCACCTCTGCCCTTGTTTTTCCAGTCTTGGCTGATGCTTGGGTGCAGTGGTATTTGAGAAGCAAAGGACTTCTGGACCTGGTAGGTTCAGAGGTTTTTGAGGCACCGTGTGGACTTCCGATGTAACCCTACATTACATCAATAAAGTCCATTTTTCCTCTGATTCTGCTGGCCCTTGCTGCCCTTCCTTTAACCGAAGATGACTCAGTAGACCTGGTTTTTAAGACAGACTGCAACATCTTGCTTGAGGTGTCTGATCAGACCTCTTTCCGTCTGAGTTCCCCATGGACTTAACAAGCCTGACATTGCCAGCGTCTACTTCAGCTGGGGGCCCTTTTGTTTCATCCTCCATGCTATTTACTTTTTCTTTTCTCAGATCATGAATAAAGATGTTAAATGTTGTATTCCAAACCCCAGAGCCACTGATATTTCACAAACAATTCCATTATGTGATTATGTTATGGTCCCTTACTGGGTTTTCTCAGGGACACCAATCACCGTGGAACAGCAGGGCTCAGCTTCCTGCAACCCTCTTAAATCAATCCCATGGTATCGCAGAAGCCTTATTTTAATGTCTTCCGTTGTAATTGTTTAATTGTTTGCTTGAAGAGGTCTTCCTGATGTCTTTAGTACCAATCAGGTTTTTCAACAGATTACCATTTTAAAACACAAGAGCTAAAGAAAAAACCCAAAAACCACCTATGAATCCAGGTATCTTCGAAAAATGATGGACTGAAAAATGTGTTGAAAAATATCAGCCTCACATTGATGCTGTCTTGCTCTTTGGGGATCTTCAAGTGGTCAGTGAGGTACCTCACTCAGACAGGCTTGCCCTGTTTTTTGGGGGGTGAGGAATGCAACATCCTTACTTGCATGCGGGGTGGTTTCCCCCACAGAGACTTTTGCAAGGATGTTTTCATGTCCCTCTTCTAATGGGCTGCTGGAGGAAAGCAGATCAGCAGTCTCCAGAACCAAGCTGAATCTGCTGTCTCTCTTGCATGCACCTCTTGCTGAGCCTGTGCTCCTGTTAGGACAGACTGATATGTATTTTAAGCTCAAAAGGGTATTTCCTAGGAAAAAAAGAGGCAGTTTCAACAAGTCCAAGTCACTGGCGTTGGGCTCGGCTTCACAACTGACGTGAGGGATGCATGCCAGTGCAAGGGAGAAGCAAGTAAGTTGTGGCCTTGCAAACAATGTCCAACTGCAGCTCTTCGTACGAGGATGAAAAGTTGCTGCCATTGCTACAATAGCTGTCTGTGGAGGGTTTGGAAGCAGCTGTTATTTGCACATCTGTGCCAATGATAAGGACTCTATCCTGGCTCCGGCAATTTTGCTTAGCTGGAGTGTTTCACTCCTCAGCAACCACTTTTGATTTGTACCTAGAGTGTCAAAATCCTTCCACAGGCCAGTCTGCTGACATGTTTCAGTACCTGCAGATTTGTCTGCTCCTGCAGATGGCCCTGCCTGGTTTGCAGAACAAGTTCTTCCTGCAGCGATAAGCACATTGGGGAGTTTAAAAGGTAAAGCCGTTGTTAGAATAATTGCAATTGCTGATCAAAATTTGCATCTTACTTTCCCCATTTCCCTCCTTTGTTGACAAAAGTGTGCTAGTGCAAATGAGAAAGAAAATATGTCCAGCTTGCCTCCTTCATAAGGCTCCTTGCCAATTTGCGAATCTGGAACCAGATGTTTTTCCATAGCACCTGCCTTGGATCTCCTGCTTCCGGCCTCATCTTCTACCTGTGCTCCATGCGCGAGCAAGTTGGGTGAGCCAACCTTGGCAGGTGCCATCCGTGTGGTGCAAGAAGGGCAGTAATGGAAATAACCACTCATGCCCCTGTCTCAGAGCTAGGGAAAATGCAATATGCCTTCACTGGAAAGACATAGGCGGGGCGCACTTTATAGCTCTGATTGCATTAAGCAAACTGAGTTTTCAGAAGTACCTTTTCTGTCCAGGCAAAAATCCAGCTTGGATCACATCATAGAGAAAAAATTGTGACTGTAACTCCAGAAAGGACCAATGGGCGCTTTCTGAAAAACAACAGCAACAACAAAAGCCCAAACCAAAAAAACAAAACAAAACAAAAAACCCAACCAAACACACACACTCACACGAAACAACAATGACAACAAACCCCGATGCATGTAGGTGACTAGCTGCACGTCCAACCTTGCCTCGGTCTGCCTGCTTGAATGTCTTTCCTAAAGCAGAGCTTCTCCTCACTCTGTTCTGAATGAACTACAATAATTATCCTTTGCTCTCTTGAGGACTGCACCTGCTCCTAGAGCTAATTTAAATGAGCTGTCCCTACTAATTAAGGCATCCTAATTCATGGAAAAATACTGAGCCTTTATCAGGCACTCCCTGGCTGGAATACAGACTAAGATACCAGAGCCGAGCAGGAGAGTTGTTTTCTCTTACGCTTTAAATACCTTGCTAATGTGAAAATGTGGTTATAACCAAACTCTCCTGAGGATGAAGTTAGAGCCCAAATCTGCAGTGTTTCTCCATTTCCACTCAAACTCCCATGACACACAAAGTGGTGTTATCCGAGGAAAGGCTGGAGGGACATCTGGCTCCCAGCAGAAGGGGGTCTGAGCAGCGGTGGCTGTGAACATCGGAGCCCCTAGGAGATCTCTCTGGCCACCACGAGCAAAAGGAGAAGTGTCTGAAAAGCAGTCACCAGCCTGATGACTATGAGGAAACATAATTTTTAGAGGGCACATCTACGTAAGCAAACTACTTTCCAGTTTAATTAGCTTGGAATTTAATCACTCTTGCAGTCAAGGAAAAGGACTGGAGTCTGTTCCTAACTTAAGCAGTACAAAATTCTCGGTGCTTGTCCTGGCACACCGTGTAGGTGAGTCTATGTACCTTTCCTCTCTCAAACAAGTGGCCCTACCAGCCTTTCAGTTTCCCATTCCACCAGGGAATGTGGTGATCCAATGGATCTTTTAAAACAAGCAGTATTAAACAAGAGGGTTTGTGAAGCCCCTAAGTTGCAGTTTGTGCGATACTTTCCCCAGCACTCAGTTCTTCTGCTGCCACGGATTAAATGCTCGTGACTGATCAGGACAGGAGAACCTTACTTTTGTTCCTGTGGTGTTTGCAGGACAGTGCCCCAGAGGACAAGAAATGTTCCCCTTGTGAACACTTTGCTGTGCAAACACTGTTCAAGATTAATAATCTTTTGATAATTAAATCAAGAAAACCGATAATTTCTTCCATTCTTCTTGAAGCCACCATGAGCTTCTTTGTGCCTTAAGCAGAGCAGATCCCTCTCTTCTAGTTTGCCTTCGTTTTTCTCTCCTGTCCTAGTTTTTGCTAGGATTGGAAAATTATCTGATAGCCACCTGGTGCCCCACTAGTCCTCAGGTATGTTTGGAGAGTGAGGAATTTTTGGAATGGGTGAACGCTGTGTGTTTTGCAATATTAGGGACAAGGTCCTAGAGGATAGGAGTACCACTGCACTAAGGTTTCCTAGGTCCAGCTACCCCTATATATTGCTTTGTGAGAGGCATAGGCTGAATGAAGTCAAGGGACATAATTAAGTTAGGATGCAAATATACAAAGTATAATGGGGGTAGCAGCTGTGAATTAAACAAACAAGCAAAACAGAACAAAACAAAACAAAACAAAATAATCAACTGGTGGGGGATGTTAATGTAAAGGTCAGAAAACTATATGTAGAAGCAGAGTACACCTTAGCAAAATGTTAAGAAAAATGAGCACAGTGAAAAAAGAAATCAAGTTGAGGATGATTTAATCCAAGAGAGCTGGCTGTGATATGATGCTGGCTAGTTTGGGTACTGGCCATTATTCGAGGTGTCTTGACATGTGCTTCTTGTCATTTGTCCTTTTCGAGGGAATAGACATAAAGGAGGAAGGAGGCCCTCAAATAACACCACCACAACACATGGACTGTACATGTCATTTACTCTTACACCATATATTATAAGGTCAAGCATGTGCCTTGGGAGGACTCCCCAGCAGGGATGATAAGAGACTTTCCTCCAAATCCCAGTAAATATGGGATGGCCATTGCTAGCAGCAGGCCAAGGGATTTTGTGGGTAGATATGAATGTGTTTTGCTGTAACTGCAAGACATTGCTCAAGAATCAGGAAAACATCAGGAGGCTTTCGCCTAAACTCTGCTGTGGCTCAGTGCTGGTTCTGCAATGGTGTGGCTTGGCCATTTGTTATAAGAGCCTAATGAAACCAAGTGAAAGTTTAACGCACTGAGTAGTCATTGTAACTAGCTTGTGAGCCAGTAAGGAAAGAATGAATGACCACAAAAACCCAAAGTGTTTGAGAGCACAGAAGAATAATTATTAGTGGACACAAAACTGAACAGGAACAGATGGCCCGCCCCAGCCCCCACCAAATCAAGTAGACAGTCGTCTCATAGCAATATATCTAGCTACATGAAGAATATATATATAAATATATTTATATGTATGTATGCCTATGTACGTATGAGATGTACATGAGCTATTCTCTCATGATTGTTCCAAGATCAGAGGTTGCCTGAAGGTCAAAGGGAATGTGGAGAATTAAAGGCAACAAAGCAGTGAACTCCATCAGATCTCCCACCCCAAACTGTGCAGCACTGGCACACACACAGAGAAGTGTTGAGAGTTGTCTTGTATCAAGACCAAGTCAAAGAGGCCCCACCAAAGAGACCCTGTCAATCTGGGCGAAGGAGAGAGGATGGAGCACCTCCTAATCAGATTATGATGATAAAACCAGAATTTTAAACATAAGGCCAATCCATTCTCCTTAAGTCCTTGGAACAGGTAATCGTCCCTGGATGAACTATTAGGAGCTCCTTTGACTATGCTGGATTATTTAAAACCTGTTCAATTTTGCAGAAAATTCCCTGGAATTAATATTTTAAGTGCTCCTGCAGTGAGCACAACAAAATTCAGCAGAGGTCATTTCTGCCTTGTTTGATATTGATTTCTGCCCTATGAAGAAGCATTTTAACTGAGTTACAAAGTGTTCTTCCCTAAGATGCTTAAAATAGGACCGAGGAACCATTACGATATAAACTAATCAGCTGGACATCAAATTCAGAGATGATCCTGAAATTGCTTAAACATTGATTCTTTGTTATCTTTTCCTGTGGAGCCACATTGCTCTCAATTCTCTTATCATTGAACTGGTGCCAGAAGAAGGAAATTTCAGAGAGCACCAGCAATATAGGAAACTAAGGTGCTTTATTTTTATTTTTTATTTTTATTTTATTTATTTATTTATTTATTTTATTTATTTGTTTTTATTTGTTTTATTTTTTTATTTTTTATTTTATTTTTTTACTACAGAAGATTTTGGTCTTCTCAGAATTTTAACAGTAAGTGTATGTGGTCGGAGGAATTGTAGCTTTTGTACGTTTTTACTGCTTCTTGGTGGAACGATGTTATTACTCATGATTACAAAGTCAGTCAGGTGGGAGAAAACTGGTGTTGCAAGTACAGCATGATAATCCTCTCAATATTGTAAAAAAAAAAAAAAAAAGAAAAAAGACATCAAATTAAAAGACTGTTGACTTACCCCCTGAAAGTCCCATTGAAATTGTCCCTGTAAAAAGAGAGCAAAATTGGGCTTTCTTCTCTCTTTTAAGTTCATCCCTATTTGTTTTGTGCATTTAAGACCCTAGGATGAAAGGAGTAATCCACAGCATGTGCAGTGTGGGCTTTAGCCAAACCCAGTAGAAATCAATTGGAAAATGTCTTTCCTGGGAGCTGGACTAAGCTTGATAACAATCAGAAGCTGCCAAACCTCAAGGAGTTGTTTCTGCACTAATGCAGCACTGTCTCCCATCGCAGCCCAAGTTCTGATTTATATCTTTTTTTTCTTCCTGGAAGGGGTAGGTTTCTTTTATATTTTTAAGTGCCATTGACATGAGGGAAGCAGAGGAGGCTCCCAAGAGCTTGGGGGAAAATGCTTTGGGAAGCTTTTTGTATCTACGTATGGTCAGGTGCTAGGAGGAGGTCACGGCACTGATACGAGCACACAAGCACAATTCTGCACAGTTGGGATGCTGCAAAAATAAACATACACAAAGAAGGATGAGCCACCAAACCTTGTTCTTTGCTGGAGCTTAATGTTGCTGCTGTGTGGAGCAGGGAGCTCCCCTGAGATCCAGGGAGCGTGGTGCCAGGTGGAACACTGACGATGCAAGGGAAAATTGCCTTTTTCTTGGTCAAACGTGGGATTTTGCAAATTTAATTTGTGATAATCCACTTTGGGGCAGATCCTGTGCTGGTCTACAGTGGCTGAGAGCTCTGTTACTTAATACCAGTCGGGAGTTTTACCTACAAGCCTGATACAGATTTTGCTTCCAGGGGGAATTGTTAGATCTACAGTAGCTAATGGCTGCAATTCTCTATTGAGCCCTCTCATTGCACAGGGGTTTACTTATTTTTGTTACTTCTTTCTGTCTTCCAATTTTGTTTGCTAACTTTTCCTCTTTGCCTTCTGTGGCTGCCTTTTTGCTGCTCTTCCAGCAGATTAAAACAACAACAACAACAAAAAACACATGTAAGGAGAACTAGACTGGGGAATAAAACATGGGATTCTTCTCCTTTCCCATCTTCTGAAAGTAAAAGGGAAATGCAGAGAGGTGCACATGGAGCAGGACGGGTCATACCCTCCCTTAAAATTCTGCCCTAAAAGTGAATGTTGTTTTCCCCCGCGCTTCTCAGTGCATCTGAGAGCATGTTTCGCCAGGAGAATCAGAGGCCACCAGTGGTTCAGTGCAAGACATGAAAAATCATAAAATCGTAAAATCACAGAATCATTAGGGTTGGAAATCCTTCATATCGGGAGCGTATCAAGGACATGTATTTTTCAAACTGACCCTGACACCTTGGCCTAAACAATATTCCAAAGTGTCCACAGAAAGTCCTTGGAAAGAGGCAAAATCTCCATGTTTCTTAGCTTGGCTTGCCCTGCTGTCTGTGTTTGCCTTGAACACCTTACACTTTTTTCCAGCCCCATTTTAATCCTTAGCCTGGATTGTCACAATGTAGGCCGTGTTGTGGATAGCTTGGCTGTGTTTTAAGCACAGGAAGAGATGGAGTTATCATTTTAAGTTGCTTCTGCTGCTCTCCAAAGACTATGAAATAACTGCTCTACAGGGAAAAGGGTGCTCACAGGCACAGCTCTGTCCTGGCTGCACGTAGTCTCCTACTGAAGATCTAGACATAAGGACTAATGCACTTACAAAAGGCCTCTGGGAATACATGCTTGCAAGGCAAGTATTTGTTAAGAGACAAAATCTTGCTCGTTTATTTAAAAATAGGTGGGTTTAGGCAGGGAAGTGTCCTCTGGAAGTCCTCCAGGCAGGACTCCTGGCAGCCTCTCAGCGAGGTCAGCCACAGATAACGGAGGGCAAAATACCAAGCAGTGACTCTTAGCCCCTGTTTGTCTTGGGGACAGAAGTGCCTTATGGCCCCAGGGGCCCCAGAGGAGCATCTTGTTCCTCTCGGGATGAGTGCCTTGTCCTTCTTCCCTGGAAGTGGGTGTCAGGGTCTTCTTTGGAAACTGGCAGAGGAAAATCAGCCTTTAAAGCTCAGCCGATGGCAGATATTTTATCCTTTTTTGCCAATAATAAGCTTTGTTAAAAGATTTCAAAAAAAAATCGTTCCTTCTTCTCTGGGGGGTTCACATGCACACTTTCCATTTCACACAAAAGTGTTTGGACCAACAGGCTATAAACTACTGTGAGGGGTGGGCCAGGGGGGTATTTTCAGTCCCTCCTGTTGAACTGCTCCAATTTCTGCAAGCTCACTGTTGTCTTTGTGGAGTGATTTAATGTCATCCAGTGCTGAAATAAGCTGAAATTGAATGTTTTGGAATGAAAATTTTGATCAAAAAAATCCATTCCTGTGCCAAATTTTCATCTTCTAGCAGCAGATTGATTTTTGAAAACACTTCTAGGTGGTGAGGTTTTTAAAAGTCTCTGCAGTGAGCAGATTTCTGGTCAATAACCAAAATTTCACATTATGGAGAGTCCCAGTGTGTTATTTATGTCACGAGTGGTGTGAAGAATACATGAGGCTTTTCTTTTATGTCTCATTTTCAGCCTTAGAAGGAGAGAATGATTCTGGAAGGAATTTTAACTATCACTAAATAAAAATAATAGGAATTCATTGCACGAACTGTTGCGTCAGTTGAAATCGTTAGCTTCAATGTATGGAAAAGTTCTGCAAAGAATGAGTATTCTAATTTTGTCTGAGAAGTTTAATTTTGTAAAATGTATGACTGCGCAATTCAATTAAAGCCAGTGGAGTTGAGCTAATAGAGAATTTGACCTCAAAAGAATAAATCTCTCTCGTGTTCTTCTAGCAGAGTTTCAATAGATCAGTCTGCTAGTGGGGCTGTCAGTTCCTAGAAGTCAATTGCATTTGGAAAAGAGTGAAGGAGTAATTGCAAGTGCCTGTACCCGAAGTTCTTTTAAATATACTTTTCTTTCATGCCTGGATTTTGTATTTCTTTGTGGGGTAAATGTATAGAGTATCTGAATTATCAGGAAAGAGTATCTGAAATATCAGTAAAAGGTTCTGCACCCAGAAGGTGGTCGGGCACTGGGACAGGCTCCCCAGGGTAGTGGTCGAGGCACCGAGCCTGATGCAGTTCAAGAAGCGTTTGGACAACGCTCTCAGACACGGGGTCTGATTTTGGGGTGGTCCTTTGGGGACCCAGGAGTTGGACTTGATGATCCTGGTGGCTCCCTTCCAACTCAGATATTCTATGTCTCTATAACTCTATGAATTAGGCAAAATTTCCCTTCTGACATATTGCTGTTTGGGATGTCTCCAAGGCAAAGGGATGAGATGGGTATTACTTAGAGGAAGAGGGAAAATAGGCAAAATAACCGAGTGCAAACATTTTGCTGTGTATTTTCTGTAGTGTTTATGTTAGAAATAGCAGGTTCCTAATGAAAGCCACTTCTCCTATTACCACGTTTCCTTGCCCTTGGCAGCAGCGCAGAGGTCAGACATTCACACACAGCTATTCTTTGGTGACCTCTCTGATGTGCTGAGCACAAACACACTTTTCTTTGCCCTGGGGCTTGCTGTACTTGTATTCCCAC